>NC_086117.1:11087500-13487500 GCF_963921235.1 Mobula hypostoma | reverse complement strand
TCCTGTGGTGGGACTAATATCCTGTTGAATTGCATGAATAGAGTTGTAGGAAGGTTCTAGTGATGCGAAGTATAGTAAATCCAAAAAGATATGAGAGAGCTGAGGTACAGGATAGTAAAGAGAACAAAGGAGGCAGTCAAAAAGCGATTTCCTGGGCTAATTCTTGGGATGAGAGGATTGTTCCATCATAGGTGTCTAAATAAATTAATCCTTTGGAGTTTAGAAAAATGAGGAATAATGTAATAGACCAAATAAAGTCCCAAGGGGACATGGCAGGATAGGTATCAAGATGGTTCCAATAGTGGAAGAAGCTTTAACAATTGGAATCATATCCGGTTTATTATCTCTGATATATGTTGTGAAATCTGTTGTTTTGCAGCAGGAGTACAATGCAACACATAAAAAATTACTATTAGTTACAATAAGAAGCATAAAAAGTAGTGTAAAAAGAAAGAAAAAACTGCTTAAGATGCACTGAGAATTCTGGCAGTAGAGGGAAAGAAGCTGTTCCTGAAATATTGAGTGTGTGTCTTCAGGTTCCTGTATGTCCTGGATTGTAGCAATGAGAGGCGGTCATGTCTTGGATGGTGAGGGTCCTTAATAATGGATGCTGCCTTCTCAAGGCATCACCCATTAAAGATGTCCTTGATAGTGGAGAGGCTAGTGCCCATGAAGACATAGTTACAATATTAGGGGGTAGCATTTAAATCTGGTGAGTAGGAAGAAATTCTTGAAGGAGGCAGTTGAATCTCTGGATTTCTACATTGGAGGGTTGCAGTGGCTAGATAATTAAAGAGGAGATGGATTTTTAATGGAAGAGAGGTTAAGGGGCATTGGTAAGGAGAGGAGATGAGGCAAGGGACAGTCAATCATGTTCATATTGAGTGGCAGGACGGATTTGAGGGACTGGGGAACCTAATGTGCCTATTTTCTAGAATTTTTTAAGGAGGCATGGCAAAGATGAAAAGAGGTGAAGGAAAAATATCGAGAAAATTGGCAGTCAGTAATAATGTATGAACCCTATTAGCTTTCTGTGATATTCTTCTATCTGCTATTTTAATAGTGATATTATTCAAAAAACTAAAAATAGGTCATTTGACCTTGTTTGTTTGTATACAGGCAAATTACTACAGTGGATTCTGGTTAATTGATCTATTATTTAATCGAGGCAACCACTTATTTGGGACAACTCTTAAAGAACAAAAGCTAATCGAGAAAATAGCCAGGATTCCCTTTGTTTATTTGGGACACAATGCTGCTTAATTGGGACAGAATACAGTTGCCGAACAGTTTATAATGAGCATCAGTTACATGAACTTGTTTGGCCATTAGGCACTACACCCTGCTTCATGAAAACAGTTTTTAAATAACGTCATTTGCATCTGTGTTCAAAAAGCACTAATTTTTTGTCACTGATAGTTCTGATATTTGGCGAGAAATAAGCAAGGTGACCATTTAGAACTGTTTTGCTCACTACGATTTCAAGCATTGAGGCTTGGAGATGTCAAAAATGGCTAGGAGTGAAAATGAAACCACTTCACTACTTCAGGTTAGGAACTATGAAGAATTTGACTGTACTGACAATAATCTTGAATGTTACAGTGAGAATGAAGATTTGGAGGATGCAGTTGCCAAAAATATTGTATGTTGGCAGTCCATTATCTGCACTAGGTGTCTGGGCTAATTTTGTTCATTTACAGTCAATCCAAAATTATGGCAGTGTGTTGGCTGGCTATTTTGTCCGATGATGCCAGTGAAACCTGTGTAGGAGAGTTTTGAAAGTGGAGAAGCTGTTGCACTGAGTCAATGCCACTCTGTCGACCTCAGAAGTCCAGGTCCAGTGGTACGAGTAGTCATCACCAACTGGAGCCTTTCTTGGTTGCAGTGGATAACCATAACTACTTCTGTGCCTTATCATGCCCATTACTCTCCAGGAAGCATTGCAGAACCTCTTTCTTCACCATTGGATCTCACTGTTGATCTCATCCGCCCAGTTTGCCAGAGATCACTTCACATGCTGTGAAATGCATCTCCCTATTTCACCAGGGTTTGTGGCCCGCTGGCTGCCCTCAGTTGGTTCATAGAACGTAGAACAGTACAGCACATTACAGGCCGTTCAGCCCACAATGTTGTGCCGACCCTCAAACCCTGCCTCCCCTATAACCCCCCACCTTAAATTCCTCCATGTACCTGTCTAGTAGTCTCTTAAACTTCACTAGTGTATCTGCCTCCGCCACTGACTCAGGCAGTGCATTCCATGCACCAACTCTCTGAGTAAAAAACCTTCCTGTAATATCTCTCTTGAACTTCCCACCCCTTACCTTAAAGCCATGTCCTCTTGTATTGAGCAGTGGTGCCCTGGGGAAGAGGCACTGGCTATCCACTCTATCTATTCCTCTTATTAACTTGTACACTTCTATCATGTCTCCTCTCATACTCCTTCTCTCCAAAGAGTAAAGCCCTAGTTCCCTTAATCTCTGATCATAATGCATACTCTCTAAACCAGGCAGCATCCTGGTAAATCTCCTCTATACCCTTTCCAATGCTTCCACATCCTTCCTATAGTGAGGCGACCATAACTGGACACAATACTCCAAGTGCGGCCTAACCAGAGTTTTATAGAGCTGCATCATTACATCGCGACTCTTAAACTCTATCCCTTGACTTATGAAAGCTAACACCCCATAAGCTTTCTTAACTACCCTATCCACATGTGAGGCAACTTTCAGGGATCTGTGGACATGTACCCCCAGATCCCTCTGCTCTTCCACACTACCAAGTATCCTGCCACTTACTTTGTACTCTGCCTTGGAGTTTGTCCTTCCACAGTGTACCACCTCACAGCCCACCTATCGATGTGGTATACTGGGGTGTGGCCACAGTCGCATGCAAAATGCTAACTTGGAGCCATAGGTGAGAGCTCAGAGCTCAGGGGACCAAAGGTGAGTGAGCTGCACCCAAATGGACACATCAAGCCCCTTCAACATAGCTGCTACCCCTCCCTAGACACCCCATACGGCAGTGTACACTGGATAAATTCCTCCGTCAATAACTATTAGGAACTAATACACAGTTTTATAGTACTAAAGTAGCACTGATTGTGTTCTAATTTGTTCCGTATTTGATTTAAATACGTAATTCGTTACTCAATTAAAATTAGTTTGCCTTTTTTCTTATACATTTTTAACTATTTCCATGAAACTTCCGTTAACTGGGACATCTGCCTAATTGGGCGAATAGTACTTGCTGTGCCAGACCGGATGTGTCCCCATTAACCAGAATGTACTAAAACTTTGGCCCAACTTCTGATATTGATACTTGACAAGGTAACGTTGCATATCTCAATATTTAAGAGCATTTACACTGAATCTTACTTTGAATAGGAAAATACTAAGCTTAAAGTATCTTCCAGCATTTTACCATAATTACACTGCAGTTATTTCAGCATATGTTAGATTTGAGTTGCATTAAAAATTGCTCAGCTGTGACATATGAAATAAATTGTGCTGTATGTCATATGATGTGATCTTTAATCAGCTAAAATGGAGAGTTCTTTAATCATTGCTGTTTAAAATATTCAATAGTATATGTAGTGGCTTACCAAAAAATAGGATTTGTGGGGTAAGGAATGCATTTTTCTAGTTAATACTGTCAAAGTGCTTTTTGCTGATCATCTATGACACTAAATGCATTTATGCTAGTTTATGAAGCATGAAGGTTTGTGTAAAGAAACTAAGCAAGCACTGAGTAGATCATTGATTTGTAATCCCGAATATCAGGGTCCCTGTCATGATGATAACGACTAGTTGTTGCATATCATGATGTTGAAATGTTTTTAGCAGATTAGAATAAAGTATATCATGTAGTATTAGTACAGACTGATTATGCCAAAGAGCGGTGAGTGGGGCTCTGGATCCGTATGTTTATGTTTCTTTTAAGTTGACTTTGGCTAAGATTATCACAGTGTACCACAAAATTAGAGGGAAAAAAGCTGACTGGCTTCAATATATAAAAGAGTACATCAGCACGTGGTCTTCATGTTTAGCACATATATTTAACATTCCTTTCCATAATACTTTGCTGACTCAAAATACATGTTTATTTGTAAAATAATGAAACTCGTTAAATGAATTATTCTCTCTAAGAGGTGCTATTGATAACTATATGGAGTGATTTTATTGATAACTATATAGAGTGATTTTATTTAGGGTCCCTGAGTCCTACAGAACAGAAACAGACCCTTTGACCCACCAAGTCAGCAACAACTAACAAGCACTGATTCTGTTATATTCTACCCAGATTCTCATCAACTTCCCCAGATTCTACCACTCACCTCCAGTCTAGTGACAATTTACAGTGACCGATTAACCCACCCACCCATGTCTTTGGGAAATGAGAGAAAATTAGAGTTCCTAGGGGGAAAAAAAAGTCCTACATAAATCCCTTGTGGTCACAGGGAAAACTTTGAACTCCACTCATAGCACTTGGCAGTAGCGGTTAGCACAATGCTTTGCATTACCAGTGACCTGAGATCAGATTCCATTGCTGTCTGTAAGGAGTTTGTATGTTCTCCCTGTGACTTCATAGGGTTACCTCTGGGTGCTCTGGTTTCCTCCTGTAGTCCAAAGGCGTACCAGTTGATAGGTTAATAGGTCATTGTAAATTGGCCTGTGATTAGGCTAAGGTTAAATTGCAGGTTGCTGAGCGATGCAGCTCGAAGGGCCTATTCCATGCTGTATCCCAATCAATCAATCAATAAATAAAGTTCTTTTTGTGTTTCTATTTGGTATCAGAACCGTTAGAACCCAAGGATGTTCTCTCTATTGCTTCTTCCCCTCTGCCATCAGATTTCTGAAATGTCCATGAAATCTATCTTAATATTTTGTGTTGTTCTGCACTATTCATTTATTATAATTTATAGTAATAAATTTCTTGTAATTTCTGGAGATTTTGTATGTACATATTTTGCACTGTACTTCTGCCGCAAAACATCAAATTTCACAACGTATGTCAGTGGTAATAAACCTGATTCTGATTGCAAAGAGAAGTACAATTCTTGAACATCAGGGACTCAGGAAATACCTAACAAAAGTACTTTTTAAAAAAATCTCTATTCAGTAACAAAAGTTAATTTAGATGATTGCCATACTGAAAACATCTTTTTGTTAACTTTGCTGGCTGAGTACATATTCTTGAGGGGGAAGAAAATTTCCCACGACATTGTTAGTGATAAGTACACTATGAACAGCCTTTTATTAAAGAGTGCCTGGATGTGTTGCAACTGTAAGAGATGGCGCATTGACATCTCCAGTTCTCCTCCACACAGCTGTATCACTGTGGGGAGATATGCAAGTGTATGCCAACATTTCCCATCAGGGAGAGAAAAAAGGCTGAAGGAGGAACTGTTCAGCATTCTGCTTTGTGTGTTTTATCATATCTAAATTCAGAGAGGTATTGGGTCAAGGTCATTCACTTTCATGGCTCAGGATGCTCTGTGAATTGGAGAATTTGAAAGAAGCATGAGAGAAAATCCCCTGGAGCATAATGGGAGCTTTGGGGATAATTTATTTCAGCTATTGCAAAGTTTGGAGCCAATGGGGAATAAAGAAAGTAAAAGTGTTTCATAGTGATATTCTAGCCTCTGAATTAAAATATCATGAGTTCAAATCCTTAAGTAGACAACCCAGGCTATTAGGTGCAACAATCAGACCATAAATATAAATACAAATTGGTCGTCTAATATACTCTTGCTCTTTCATTGATACTGTTTACAGTTACTATTCTATAGTTTTGCTGAGTATGCCTGCAGGAAAAAGAAACTCAGGGTTGTCTGAGGTGACATGTATGTATTCTGATAATAAATTTTACTTTGGCCTTTGAACTTTAATAAGACATGAGAGTAGATTTACACCATTCAGCCCATCGAGTCTGCTCTACCATATGATCATGGCTGATTTATTTCCCTACATAACCCCATTCTCCTGTCTTCTCCCCATAACTGTTAGTGCCCTTACTAATCAAGAATGTATTAACCTCTGCTTTAAGTATACCCAATGACTTGGCCTTCACAGCCGTCTGTGCCAAAGAATTGCACAGATTCACCTCCTTCTAGCTAAACAAATTCCTCCTCATCTCTAAAGGGACACCCTTCTATTCTGAGGTCGTGCCCTATGGTCTTGACCTGCCGAGCATATCCCAAGGCCTTCTGACAGCTGATCCGCTGTTCCCGATGTCCTGCTTTCTCCTGCGATGCTTCAGTTGGTGGCACCAGCTTAGAATCGGCCCATCTGTAGGGTTGCTAGACCTTGGAACCCCGAAGGCACACTCATTTTCTAGGCCGCTTCCTTGGGATTTGAAAAAGTGGCCGGTCGTGACCCTTGGGAGTGGGTCCCACCACTGCAAAGAACCGAAGTCTGAGTATAACTCCAGGTCAGGGTCCTCAGCAGAACCCCATCCATCCTGGAAAAGAAAAAGAGAGACATCAAGGGTAAAATTAAGCTGTTTCCGCAGATTAGCCTGAAGGAGTCGACATTGAGCGCCATCGTAACTTCGTTCCTTGTCCTATCCATGTCCTTGTCTAAATGATTCTTTGGTGCTGTGATTGTGCCTGCTTTTGCCAGTTCCTCTTGCAGCTTATACCATATACCCACCACCTACTGTGTGAAAAACCTTTTCCCTCAGATCTCCTTTAAAATTTTCTTCTCTCACCTTAAACCTCTGACCTCTAGTTAAAGGCTAAAGTAGGTGGTGGGGTAGAGCTGCATCTCTCACAAAGGAGGTGTAGGGCGTCCCTTCCTTCCACTAGTCTGCAGGTCATCCTTGGGCAAGGTGTAGCACCTGTATAGCCCCTCCATTCCCCCCCCCCACCGTGATCAGGGTCATGTGAAGCTGTGGGGGCAGGTGGTAGATGGTCGTATGAACAGCTGGTGCATACCCCACCACCAGCGGGAGGAGAGAGAGCAGCGCACTGCGTATGTGCAGCCCTCCGGTGAAAAATGACATCGTATCCATTAAATAGGAAATGCTTGTTCGCTGCTGTCGTTACTGTGTGGTTGGGAATCTTTTGGAGGGTAGGCCTCAAAATCCCCGGCTTTGCCTGCTGTTGGCGACCGAGATTGAGGTTGAATTGTTCGGACAGAGATGGCGCTCAGTACTCGGTGTCAGAGAGCTGATCAGAGCTCGAAGTTTTCGGATGACTCAGAGTTGGACTGTGGTCGGCATGGCAGGGAGAGTTCTTCCTTCTCCCGTCTGCGTGATATGTGGGACATTTGAGAGACTTTGAACTTTATGTGCTCATGGACTTCTTCATCAAGTTATGGTATTGTTACACTGTTGTAACTATATGTTATAATTATGTGGTTTTGTCAGTTTTTTCAGTCTTGGTCTGTCCTGTATTTTGTGATATCACATCGGAGGAAATATTGTATCATTTCTTAATGCATGCATTAATAAATGACAATAAAAGAGGACTACGTGTCTTCATAATCTAAATCCTGGTTATGTGACCACTGGCGCCAGGCAGACAATCTCTGAAGAATATTGATAATGGCTAGACACTGCCCAGAAGAAGGCAATAGCAAGCCACTTCTGTAGAATTTACCAAGAATAATCATGGTCATGAAAAGACTATGATTGCCCATGTCATATGACATGGCACGTGATGATGATTAGCTTTATTTGTCACATGTACATGGAAACATACAGTGAAATCTATAGTTTGCATTAGCAAACAACTCAATCTGCAAAAGTCGCCATGCTTCTGGCGCCAACGTAACATCCCCACAAATTGCTCAGCGTAAATGTTGTGAGGAAACTGGAGCACTCAGAGGAAACCCGCACGGTCACAGGAAGAATGTACAAGTTCCTACAGCAGTGGGAATGGAACCTTTTTCACTAAACGATGATGGTGCAAAGTCTTACACTAAATGCTGCACTGTCGTGCCACCATCAAGGAGCATGGTAGCTCTAGTTTTAGACACCCCTACCCTTAGAAACCTACCTACTGCCCATTACATTGCTGGCATTTAGGGCAGCAATGAAGGTCCTCCATCTCTGGCAGTGTTCAGAGCTTCCTTCATCACATCAGTAGCTCGGTTATCACTGCTGTCAGTCATGCAAATCCTGGGCAGAGGTTCAGGAATACTGTCGTACTCAGAAGTAGAAGGATTTTTCATTGCCCCCAACAGTTTTGGTTTACCAGTAAGGGTTGTTAACCTTGAGCTGAATTCCCGAACCTGGAGGACCAGTGGACCACCCTTAGTCTGGCCTCTATCCTTTGACCTGTTTGGTATGGGTGACCCTACCAAAAGCCAAGGCGTAAAGCCCTGACTCCAGCCAGCATAGCTCTCTGGGTCATTAGACCATAAGACAAAGGAGCAGAAGTAGGCCATTCGGCCCATCGAGTTTGCTCCGCCATTTTATCATGAGCTGATCCATTCTCCCATTTAGTCCCACTCCCCCGCCTTCTCACCGTAACCTTTGATGCCCTGGCTACTCAGATACCTATCAATCTCTGCCTTAAATACACCCAATGACTTGGCCTCCACTGCTGCCCGTGGCAACAAATTCCATAGATTCACCACCCTCTGACTAAAAAAATTTCTTCGCATTTCTGTTCTGAAATGGGCGCCCTTCAATCCTGAAGTCATGCCCTCTCGTACTAGACTCCCCCATCATGGGAAACAACTTTGCCACATCCACTCTGTCCATGCCTTTCAACATTCGAAATGTTTCTATGAGGTCTCCCCTCATTCAAACTCCAAGGAATACAGTCCAAGAGCGGACAAACGTTCCTCATATGTTAACCTTCTCATTCCCGGAATCATTCTAGTGAATCTTCTCTGTACCCTCTCCAACGTCAGCACATCCTTTCTTAAATAAGGAGACCAAAGCTGCCCACAGTACTCCAAGTGGGATCTCACCAGCGCCTTATAGAGCCTCAACATCACATCCCTGCTCCTATACTCTATTCCTCTAGAAATTAATGCCAACATTGCATTCGCATTCTTCACTACTGACTCAACCTGGAGGTTAACTTTAAGGGTATCCTGTACGAGGACTCCCAAGTCCCGTTGCATATCAGAACTTTGAATTCTTTCCACATTTAAATAATAGTCTGCCCATTTATTTTTTCTTCCAAAGTGCATAACCATACACTTTCCAACATTGTACTTCAATTGCCACTTCTCTGCCCATTCTTCCAATCTATCCAAGTCTCTCTGCAGACTCTCCGTTTCCTTAGCAGTACCGCCCCTCCACCTATCTTCGTATTGTCAGCAGACTTAGCCACAAAGCCATCTATTCCATAATCCAAATCGTTGATGTATAATGTAAAAAGAAGCGGCCCCAACACGGACCCCTGTGGAACACCACTGGTAACTGGCAGCCAACCAGAATAGGATCCCTTTATTCCCACTCTCTGTTTCCTGCCAATCAGCCAACGCTCTATCCATGTATGTAACTTTCCCGTAATTCCATGGGCTCTTATCTTGTTAAGTAGCCTCATGTGTGGCACCTTGTCAAAGGCCTTCTGAAAATCCAAATATACAACATCCGCTGCATCTCCCTTGTCTAGCCTACTGCTAATTTCCTTAAAA
Organism: Mobula hypostoma; assembly: GCF_963921235.1. Lineage (NCBI taxonomy): Eukaryota > Metazoa > Chordata > Chondrichthyes > Myliobatiformes > Myliobatidae > Mobula > Mobula hypostoma. Next base: position 13,477,904 of record NC_086117.1, on the reverse strand, counting down.
AATTGTAATAGGTTTGTCAGGCAGGATTTTCCTTTAAGGAATCCATGCTCAGTTCTGCCTATCTTGTCATATGCCTCCAGGTACTCTGTTACCTCATCCTTGACGATCGACTCCAACAACTTCCCAACCACCGATGTCAAGCTAACAGGTCTATAATTTCCTTTTTGCTTCCTTGCCCCCTTCTTAAATAGCGGAGTGACATTTGCAATCTTCCAGTCTTCCGGAACCATGCCAGAATCTATTGACTTTTCAAAGATCATCGCTAATGCCTCTGCAATCTCCACAGCTACTTCCTTCAGAACACGAGGGTGCATTCCATCTGGTCCAGGAGATTTAGCTACCTTTAGACTATTCAGCTTCCTGAGTACTTCCTCTGTCGTAATTGTGACTGTGCACACTTCTCTTCCCTGCCACCCTTGAGTGTCCGGTATACTGCTGATGTCTTCCTCAGTGAAGACTGATGCAAAATACTCGTTCAGTTCCTCTGCCATCTCCTTATCTCCCATTACAATTTCTCCAGCATCATTTTCTATCAGTCCTATATCTACTCTCACCTGTCTTTTACTCTTTATATACTTGAAAAAGCTTTTAGTATCCTCTTTGATATTATTTGCTAGCTTCCTTTCATAGTTAATCTTATCCTTCTTAATGACCTTCTTGGTTTCCTTTTGTAAGGTTTTAAAAACTTCCCAATCCTCTGTCTTCCCACTAATTTTTTGCTTCCTTGTATTCCCTCTTCTTTGCTTTAACTTTGGCCTTGACTTCTCTTGTCAACCATGGTTGCATCATTTTTCCACTCGAAAATTTCTTCTTTTTTGGAATATACCTGTCTTGCACCTTCCTCATTTCTCGCATAAACTCCAGCCACTGCTGCTCTGCTATCTTTCCCGCCAGTGTCCCTCTCCAGTTAACTTTGGCCAGTTCCTCTCTCATGCCACTGTAATTTCCTTTACTCCACTGAAATACCGACACATCAGATTTCGGCTTCTCTTTTTCTAATTTCACAGTGAACTCAATCATGTAATGATCACTGCCTCCTAAGGGTTCCTTCACCTCAATCTCTCTAATCACCCCCGGTTCATTACACAATACCCAATCCAATACAGCCGATCCCCTAGTGGGCTCAACAACAAGCTGTTCTAAAAAGCCATCTCACAGACATTCTACAAATTCTCTCTCTTGAGATCCAGTGCCGACCTGATTTTCCCAATCTACTTGCATGTTAAAATTCCCCACAATTATCATAACACTGCCCTTCTGACAAGCCTTTTCTATTTCCAGTTGTAATTTGTAGTCCACATCCCTGCAGCTGTTTGGAGGCCTATAAATAACTGCCATCAGGGTCCTTTTACCCCTATTTCTTAGCTCAACCCATAAAGTTTCTGCACCTTCCGATCCTATATCACCTCTTTCTAATGATTTAATATCATTTCTTACCAATAAAGCCACGCCTCCCCCTCTGCCTACCTTCCTATCCTTCCGATACACCATGTATTCTTGGACGTTCAGCTCCCAGAGACATGCATCCTTTAGCCAGGTCTCAGTGATGGCACAATATCATACCTGCCAATCTGTAGCTGTACGACAAGATCATTCCACCTTATTCCTTATGCTGCGTGCATTTAAGTATAACACCTTAAGACCAGTATTTGGTACTTTTCGCTTTGATTTCACTGCAACTTTATTGCACTGCAACTCATCCCAGTGGCTACACATTTGCCCCATCACCTGCCTGTCTTTCCTGACATCTTTACTGCTCACTATCTTAGATTTATTTCTGTTTTCCCCTTCCTCCGCTCTGTCATTCCGGTTCCCATCCCCCTGCCAAATTAGTTTAAACCCTCCCTAACAGCTCTATTAAACTTCCCTGCCAGGATATTTGTCCCCTTCGGGTTCAGGTGTAACCTGTCCTTTTTGAACAGGTCATACTTTCCCCAGAAGAGATCCCAATTATCCACTGAGGCACCCAAGCTTCCAAATCCTATGACAAGGTTGTAGTCTTGTTGGAAAAGGACTGTGATAATCTACCTTATGTATGCTATTTATAATTTTATAAACCTCTACAAGGTCATCCCTCAGTCTCCTGCACTCCAGTCAGTTCAGTCCCAGCATGTCCAGTCTCCTTGCAGCCCTAAATCCTTGATCTTAGTCAACATTTTGGAAAAGTCCTTCTGCACTCTTTCTAATACTATAATACTACCACATCTTTTCTATTGTGTGGTGACAAGAACTGTACTCATGATCTCTGTATAGCAGCAGCATGATGTTTCATCTCTTGGAGTCAATAGTCCTGCCTACAACCAGATGATTTGTATAACCCAACTCCACAGCAACTCTGACTTCCCTTGGTCCTATCCAACTAAGATATTCTCCATGTTTCTCAATTTTGAAGAAACAATACGCTTGTTTTTTTCTTTGATCTGAAACAATAAGCTTGTATTTCTTTCCATAGTTTTGCCTGACCTGTTGAGTGTTTCCAGCATTTTCTAACTACATGAATTGTTTTGTCTGAAGTGAAATATGTTTGGGTGTTTCTATCACCACAATAGGTCTACAGTGGATGCAATCCTACTGGCTCTCCATTCAGTCATGGATCACCTGGGTAATAGCAATCCCTAAGTCAGGCTGCTGTTTATTGATTACAGTGCAGTGTTCTACACAATCATACCCTCAGCTCTAATCAATAGATTAGATTATGAGGACACTCAGTCCTCGCAAATTGTCATTTAGAAATGTATGCATTAAAAAATGATACAACGTTCCTCCAGAATGATATCACAAGAAAACACAGGACAAACCAAGACTAAAACGGACAAAACCACATAATTATAACATATAGTTACAACAGTGCAAAGCAATACCATAATTTGATAAAGAGCAGACCATGGGCATGGTAAAAAAAAAGTCTCAAAGTCCCGATGGACTCATCATCTCACGCAGACGGCAGAAGGGAGAGACTCTCTCCGCCATGAACCTCCAAGTGCCGCCAACTTGCTGATGAAACACCATTGGAAACACCCGACCGCAGCGGACTCTTGAGTTCGTCTGAAAACTTCGAGCCTCCGACCAGCCCCTCCAACACAGCCTCTCCGAGCACCATCCTCTGCCAAGTGCTTCAACCCCACCCCGGCCGTCAAGCAACAAGCAAAGCCAAGGACTCGGGACTTTCTCCTCCGGAGATTCTGGACCACACAGTAGCAGCAGCAGCGAGACAGGCATTTCAGAAGTTTAACCAGATGTTCCTCCGTACTCTCACGTCTGTCTCCATCAAATCAGGATTGTGCACGGCACCCTACTTGACAAATAACAGACATCACCACTGGAGTAGCTGCTGCGAGCTGCGTCGTGCTGCCATTTTCTCCTCCCATCCTAAGCTCCAAAATCTGGCTCTTTATAACTCCCTCTGCAACTGGATCCTTGGCTTCCTCACTGGATGATCACAGTGAGTGCGAATCAGAAATAACATCTGCTCCTCACTGACACTCAACCCTGGCGCACCTCAGGAATGTGTGCTTAGCCCACTGATCTACTCTCTCTATCCGCAAGGCACAGCTCAAACGTCATCTTTAAATTTGCCAATGACACAACTATTATTGGCAGAATTTTGTATGGGGACAAGAATGCACACAGGAGAGACATAGAGCAGCTGGTTGAGTGGTGTTGCAACAACAACACAACATCAGTAAGACTAAGGAATTGTTTATGGACTTCAGGAAGGGGAAGTTGATGGAATTATACACCAGTCCTCTTTGAGAGATCAGCAGTGGAAAGGGTGAGCAGTTTCATGACTGTGGCTATATTTCACTAGGAGTTTGAGGAGATTTGATATGTCATCAAAGACTTCCTCAAACTTCTACAGACGTGCTGTGGAGAGCATTCTTACTTGTTACATCACCATCTGCTTTGGAGGGGCCACTGCACAGGATTGGAAGAAGCTGCAGGAAATTATAAACTCAGCCAGCTCCATCGTGGACACTAATCCCCCGGCATCAAGGACGTCTTCAAAAAGCGATGCCGCAAAACATTGCATCCATCATTAAGGACACCCATTACCCAGTACATGCCTTCTTCTCATTGCTACCATGAAGGAAGTGGTACAGGAACCAGAAGACACACATTTAGAATTTCAGGAACAGCTTCTTCCCCTCCACCATCAGATTTCTAAATGAGCAATGAACGCATGGTACACTACCTCGCTATTTTTTTCTTTTATTTGGCTCCCTTTTTGCACTAATTATTTAATTTAATTTTATATATATTTCATATTGTAATATATAGTTTTTTAAATTATGTATTGCATTGTACTACTGCCACAAAATAACAAATTTCATGACATATGCCAGTGATAATAAATATGATTCTGGTTCAGATTCTGAGTTGTTTTCAGAGTACTGTCTGTATAGTACAGGCTTTTTTTAATTGCTGCAAGGCAGGTGATTTAAAACAATGTGTTTTATGGCCAGTAATTGAGAAGAGAATTTGCATATTCTACTCATCACATTTTCCCCAGGTGGAAACTCTCAATGGTTTCACAGATTCTTTGCATCCTTTGGTACCTTGAACTCATTTCTTTGAGTGTCAGCATAGGTGGGCAGCAACATCCTCAGCAGATCTTGAGGGATTTTTTTTCTTTTTTATATTCTAGGAATTAAGGCATTTACATGTATGAATCCATTCTGAATGATTGCATGGATAATAGATTGAACCTGGGGCTTTTCTATTCACTTAGCACAATGCCACCATTTACAAAGCGTTACCCAATAAAATATAATAAATCTAAATAAAATAGAACAATTTATTCTAGTTCAAGCAATATATGTCTTAAAATAATACTGTTGATCATCAAATGAAATTTTGAGAGTATCTGAGAACATTTATTAAGTTAGATTTATAAATATTTTGCCCGTAGATTCTCCAATTGAAAGACCTGGCCGGAGACGCAGTATGCCTGGGACTGCTCCAGAGGAAACCCCCCCTACCGAATTACCCGCTTCTACACCATTTCGTGTAACGGTAAGATTATTTAATAACAAGACTCATGCCCTTCCAATTTATACTGCTGAATATTTTAGTTTCATTTTCTCCATCTCGTCATGTGTTATTTTGCCTCCTGAACTGGAATGTACCAGTGCCAATCTTTGCTTATATCTGCCATCAAAGATCTGGGGTGGTGGTGGGATTTAGAAGACTGAAGGCAGAGACTATTGTAAGTTCGCTGGCAGTAGGCAAGCTGCACCTGCGAGGTGGCAGTGAAGGAGAGTAAGTTTGCAAACTGTTAGTGTCAAGGGAGTAGGTTTCATTAAAACTTGTAAGTTTCTTAAATAGAAACATTGGTTTATTATTAGTCACATGTATGACACATTGTGCAGCATCCACACAAACAAGATTTCTTCAGTTTGGCCGGGCCGAGGGGGCTATCATCCCCTATATTAAAGCGCTGGCCAAAGCGAGAGTTACACCTAAGTACGTTGAGGTAGTGAAAAACAAATAACACACATAATATAGAATAGCAGCTATATAGAAATACAATGCACGTAAATAAGTTACATGCCAGGTCATGAAGAGATACAGTGGGACGTCAAGACTTTTAATATATGATATGTCAGTTAAAGAGTCTGATAATAGTGGGATAGAAGCTCTTCATGTGTCTAGTACTACATGTTTTCAAGTTTTTGTATCTTCTGCCCAACAGGAGAGGGGAGAAGAGAGGATGTCTGCGGTAGGTGGAGTTGGGAGGGTAGTGCTAAATGCTGGAGAACGAGACCGCAACAACCTGTTGGAGAAACTCAGCATGTCAAGTAGCATCACACACAAAAAATGCTGGTGAACGCAGCAGGCCAGGCAGCATCTATAGGAAGAGGTACAGTCGGCGTTTCGGGCCGAGACCCTTCATCAGGACTAACTGAAAGAAGAGATAGTAAGAGATTTGAAAGTGGGAGGGGGAGGGGAGATCTGAAATGATAGCAGGAAGACAGGAGGGGGAGGGATGGACCTAAGTGCTGGAAAGTTGATTGGCAAAAAGGATACGAGGCTGGAGAAGGGAGAGGATCATGGGATGGGAGGCCTAGGGATAAAGAAAGGGGGAGGGGGGAAACCCAGAGGATGGGCAAGGAGTATAGTGAGAGGGACAGAGGGAGAAAAAGGAGAGAGAAAAACAAAAATGAAAATAATAAATAAATAAATAAATAATGGATGGTGTATGAGGGGGAGGGGGCATTAATGGAAGTTAGAGAAGTCAATTTTCATGGCATCTCCCAGTGGCCACACATTTTAATTCCATTTCCCATTCCCATTCTGATATGTCTATCCACGGCCTCCTCTACTGTAAAGATGAAGCCACACTCAGGTTGGAGGAACAACACCTTATATTCTGTCTGGGTAGCCTCCAACCTGATGGCATGAACATTGACTTCTCAAACTTCTGCTAATGCCTCACCTCCCCCTTGTACTCCATCTGTTATTTATTTATATATACACATTCTTTCTCTCTCTCTCTCCTTTTTCTCCTTCTGTCCCTCTGACTATACCCCTTGCCCATCCTCTGGGCTTCCCCCCTCCCCTTTTCTTTCTCCCTGGGCCTCCTGTCCCATGATCCTCTCATATCCCTTTTGCCAATCAACTTTCCAGCTCTTAGCTCCATCTCTCCCCCTCCTGTCTTCTCCTATTTTTTGGATCTCCCCCTCCCCTTCCCACTTTAAAATCTCTTGCTATCTCTTTTTTCAGTTAGTCCTGACGAAGGGTCTTGGCCCGAAACGTCGACTGTACCTCTTCCTAGAGATGCTGCCTGGCCTGCTGCGTTCACCAGCATTTTCTCTGTGTGTTGCTTGAAGTTGCAGCATCTGCAGATTTCCTCGTGTTCGAGTAGCATCTGTTGTTTACATTTATATTTACATCTTTTGTTATTATATTGTAATTTGTTCTTTGTCTTGTTCATTAATTATTGTACTGTCTTGCACTGTTTTGTGCACTTTATGTAGTCCCGAGTAGGTCTGAAGTCTAATGTAGTTTTGTGTTCTTTCACGTAGTCTAGTGTAGTTTTATGTTGTTTCAGGTAGTTTAGTGTAGTTTTGTGTTGTTTCACGTAGCACCATGGTCCTGGAGGAACGTTGTTTGGTTTTTACTGTGCACTGTACCAGCAGTTACGGCTGAAGTGACAATAAAAGCGACTTGACTTGACTTGATCAGTAGAAGGAAAGGTATTGTCAACGTTTCAGCCTTGCATCAGGGTGGATGTTTCTGTAAGCTGAGGTGTCTTCAACCACAGGTCTCAGTTTCAGAATAAATGGTGGTCAATCATGACTGAGTTACGGAGAAATTTCTTCATTAAACTTTGGATGCTGCTAGCACGGGTGCCTGTGAAGACTCAGTTGTTGTTTCATTCAAAACAGATCATTAGTTTTCCAGACGTGAATGAAGTTAAGGTATTTGGGAGTAGTGCTGGAAAATAGCTGTGAGGAAAATGATCAGCTTTGCCTGGTTTTAATGAATGGTGCAGCAGATTCAAATGGTTGGATGCTCCTACTTATATTCCTGCGAGGCTTTTATGTTCCCATTCGGTTATGTCATAAATTTCACAAATGGTGAGGTTAGTTGTTCCCTCTGTAGTGCTTTGTCATCCATATGTCACTGAAGGCTTGAAATGAAAGTGGAAATAACATCGTAATGCTGCTTTAAGATAGCACCTTGTAATTAAGAAGAGTGAAGAAGATAGGGCAGTAGATGTTGTTTATGTGGACTTCAGTAAAGCATTTGACAATGTCCTGCGTAACTGGCTAACTGGCGAATTGGCAAGGTGATAGGAAGCAAAAGGTAGTGGTGGAAGGATGCTTTTCTGGTTGGAAATGTTATAATACTTACTGTGTCTGTGTATTTTTTTTGGATGTTAATGAAGGTATGACTAGTGAGTTTGTAGATGGCATGAAAAGCTGGTGGCGTTGTGGATAGCAAAGAAGATTGTCTATGTCTATAGCAATATAGAAGTAAGATGGAAAGTTGTGCATCAAGCGGGCAGAAGGAGTTTAATCCCAAAACATTTTGGGATGGAAGACGACATATAAATGGTAGGGCACAAAGGAATATTGATGAACAGAGGGACCTTGGGGTTCAAACCTGTAGATTCTGAAAGTGACAGTATAGGTAGGTAAGATGGCAAAGAAGGCTTGCCTACACTTCCTTGCATCATACACCTGATGCAGTAACTGTAGCCTTTGGCCAGGGGCAGATGTCATCAGGTGGTCTCCAACCTTCATAGAGTCTTTCAACCCTTAACCATTACACTGTCCAGTAGGTGGGTCAGCAGTGGTGGCCAAGTTACTGCCCATGTGCTCCTGACTTCTAGCTAAACTCTTCTCACCTGCTCCATAACCAGCAAGAGGCTCTGTCTGCTTCCTCCACCATCCTGCGACCTGCTTGGTTCTTGTTCTTTTTATCAAGGCCCAGCGCAGACAGCAACCTCCATGCCGACCTTGCTGGGAACCCTCTACAGCCGATCTCCACAGTGAATGGCCACGTCTGCCATCCTTTGTCCCTGCACCCATGGACTAAGGTCTGGTGATTCAGGGCCTTCCTCTGGTGAGCCTCCTTACACCTTTCCTCCCACTTGCGCAACTTTTTGCAGTACTTTCCATTCAAGTCCATTGGTGTTTCCGTACCAGGCTGTGATGCAGCTGGCCAATATTTGTCAAAGTTTTAAATCTCATACCGAATCTTTGCAAACTCCTAAAGAACTAGAAGAGGTGATGCTGTGCTTTCTTTGTAATGGCACTTGCATGCTGGGTTGCCTGAAATGATAACAGAAGAATTTAAAGTTACTGATCCTCTCCTCCTCTGATCCTCGGATGAAGACTGGCTCGTGGACCTCTGATTTCCTTGTCCTGAAGTCAATAATCTGCTCTTTGGTCTTGCTGACATTGAGTAAGAGGTTGTTGCTATGGCACCACTCAGCCAGATTCTCATTCTGCCAATTCTCATTCTCATTCATATGCTGACTTGTCACCACCTTTGATTTGGCCTACAACAGTAGTGTCATCAGTAAACTTAAATACAGTGCTGGAGCTGTGCGTAGCCACACAGTCATAAGTATAAAGTGAGTAGAGCCGGTGACTGAGCACACAGCCTTGTGCACCTGGGCCAAAGGAGATTGTGGAGGTGATATTATTGCTCATCGAACTGACTGAGGAAATTGAGGATCCAATTGCACAAGGAGCTACTGAGGCCAATATCTTGAAGCTTATTGATTAGTTTTGAGGGGATGATGGTATTGAATGCCGAAGTGTAATCTATAAGGAGCATCCTGGTGATTGCGTCTTTGCTATGCAGATGTTCCAGGGTTGAGTGAGGCCAATGAGGTAGCATCTGCTGTGGACCTGTTGCTCTGGTGGGCCAATTGCAGTGGGTCCAAGATGCTTCTCAGGCAGGGACTGCATCTCCCAACCCAGCTTCTCTGCACCTGCAACCACCGCTATGTTGTTTTAATATCTGGAGTGTTGCTCTTCACCCTCTGTCTGTATGCAGGTAGGAGAAGACAGCCAGTTGATCAGATTTACCAAAATGCAGTCTGGACACGGGACAGTAGGCATTCATTATCTTAGTATAACGGTGGTCTAGTGTATCAGGTACAATCACCTTTTCTCAGAGTTATTTAGATAGGCATGTAACTCAACAATGCATAGAAGGATATGGACCTAATATGGGCCAATGGGATTAATGTATATGCGGAGACAACGTCAGGATGGATTGGGCCAAAGGACTTATTTCCATACAACTCTATAAGTACCATGCTGTCCTTTAATGTGCTGCACATTACATATGCAGAGTGGCTTCTAAGAGGCAGATTCCTCCTACTTACAATCTCATTTGTTATCTGTTTTGAGCAGTTCTGATTCCTAAATACCATTGTCATTCAGAATGAAGCAAGTCATACCTTGAAGTTTCTTTATGATACCAGATAATCATGATGAAGCATCAGTTAGTTCTTTCATGCCTTCTTCTTTCTCTTCTCTGCTGCTTCTTCCTCAATTGCCTTTGCTTTTCCTTTTGTCTTTTACTTTGTGGAATAATTGATGATATGGCAGGAAGTGTGACAGAATGAGTACTTACGGCATGTACTGGGAGCCATAAGAGGAATATCATGCAGTTAAATGGAGGGGGATTCAAAGCATATTGAAACATGAAATGTTTACCAAAGTTGCTAATTTCCATGGTGTAATACCAACTAAAGAATGGGAAAAGGCAAGTTAGTAAGATGGTAAAACAGGCTGGAAGTAGCTAAATGGAGTTCTGTGACAATATGTGTTAGAGGTTTTAATTTTTTTTAAATCGGCTATTTTACTAGGCATGGTAGCATGTTAGTATTGTTACTGATGAATAGAAGAGGAACTTGGGAAAAGAGAATAACAGCATACTGAAGGCAGCAACTTAAAGCTGCTTTCAGAAAAATCTTCTGCGTTCTATGTTTTATTGCTGCGTCTGATTTAATGAACCTATGCATGATGCTCAGACTTACTGACAGCCAGGATGAAATGCAAAGCAGCTGCTCATCTATTGTTTTGATTTACAGCATCTAAGACTACGTCTGGGGCCAGCTGGTGGTATAGTGGCATCAGCACTGAATTTCAAGGCAGATGGTTCTGAGTTCAAACCCAGCCGGGTCCCAACCAGGGCAGCAGTAGTATCTACGTGGAAGAAAGGCCTGGCAATCTACTTCTGTATCTTGACATAAAAGCCATATGGACCCTATGGTCCATAAGATCACGAAGAGTTGGACTTAACAACTGAACAACAACTACAAGGCTACTTCTGTATTTGCATGAGAAAGTGGCATTAGGTAGAGAGGAACCAATTCAAATCAGAAAAGTTCTAGTAAACAGTGCTTTTGCTTTCTTGGAGAAGGTCAGAATGAATTTCCTGGTGCTTAACGGAGGAAAGAAAGGATAACTATCAGGGTTTGACTTTGCACAGGACTTGTCATTCTTCCCATTCATTCCAACAAGAATGAAAAGTATCACAAAGCATTTGTCACCTTTGCAGAGTTTCGTAAACTTCAATTCTATATCCTCTATATGTTCATTTTGATTAAATTGTGCTCCCATTTTTAATTTATAAAAAGCGCAACGCTGTTAATTTCAGGATTAACCTGATACCTAATGATAGTGACTAACAGTGCATCTGCAGATCAGCAATGTTATGAACCATTACCTGATGTATTAAAATCCCAATTACGTATGTCAAACCGGTCAGTTGAACAGCAACATTCCAGGAGTAGGTTTTGCCAAGTCCTGCTGTTCATCCATCGGATCCACGTTCTATTGATAATCGTCCATAATTACTGCCTCCCTCAACATGATACTTCTACAGCTTCTCCTTCTCTGTCAGCATGCCAACAGGGCCATTCTGTCCATGAGTCACTGTTTATTGTTCTGTCTCCACCTGTGCCCTCTCCTGTTCTGCAGCATCTCCCCTTTTATTTTTTTCCCTTCTCACAATCCAAGGACCAAAATACTTTGAAATACTAATTCCCTTGGGCTACTTCCAGTGTACTGTATTGCATTCAGTGCTTTTAAAGTGATTTCCTGTACTTTGGAGAAACCAAATGGACATTATGTGACAGCTATGCAGAGTAAGTACCTCCATTCAATCTGCAAGGTTGGTCCTGAACTTCTCGTTTCCAGTGAAATTGCTTCTCTATTCTATGCCCAGTCTACCCTCTGCCCTTGAACTCTTGCACTGTTCCAGAAAGCTTAATGCAAGCTGAAGGGACAACATCTCCTCTTTTGACTAGGCACATTATGCTCCTCATGAAGCAGTACTGAATTCAACAATATCAGAAAGACAACCTTACTAGTTTGTCAGAGCAACCCAAAGACCATCAACCTATATCATTACACTGGTGCCCTATAGAGCATTGAATTGTTATAGTACTCTTGATCCTCCACTCCAAACATTCTAAGTACTTTAAAAGGAACCTTCTAGAGGTCCATAAAACATTGGTTACACCACACTTGAGATATTGTGTTCAGTTCTGGACACCTCATTACAGGAATGATGTGGAAGCTTCAGAGAGGGTATGGAAGAGATTTGCCAGGATGCTGCCTGGATTGAAGAGCATGCCTTATGAGGAATGGTTGCGTGAGCTCGGGCTTTTCTCTTTGGAGCAAAGGAGGATGAGGGGTGATTTGCTGAAGGTGCATAAAGTGACAAGGGGCATAGATAGAGTGGGAAGCCAGTGCCGTTTTCTCAGCAACACACACAAAATGCTGGAGGAACTCAGCAGGCCAAGCAGCATCCATGGAAAAGAGTAAACAACCAATGTTTTGGGCAAAGTCCTTTCTTCAAGACTGGAAACGAAGGGGAGAAGCCAATGCAGGAAGGTGGGAGGTGATAGGTGAAACTGGGAGGAGGGGTGAAATAAAGGGCTGGGAAGTTGATTGATGAAAAAGATAAAGGGCTGGAGGAGGAGGTATCTCATAGCAGAGGATTGAAGACCATGGAAGAAAGGGAAGGAGGAGGAGCACCGTAGGGAGGTGATGGGCAGTTAAGGAAGTAAGATGAGGGAGAGGGAAACAGGGATGGGGAATGGTGAAGGGGAGGTGCAATTACCAGAAGTTTGTGAAATCAAAGTTCATGCCATCAGGTTGGAGGCCATCTAGATGGTATATAAGGGGTTGCCCCTCCAACCTGAGTGTGGCCTCATCGCAGCAGTAAATGAGGCCACCTACTGACATGTCTGAATGGAAATAGAAAGTGGAATTGGTATGGGTGGCTACAGGGAGATCCTTTTTCTTGGGGCAGATATGGTTAATATGAGAGGGCATAATTTTAAGATGATTGGAGGAAAGTATAGGGGGAATGTCAGAGGTAGTGTTTTATTATACAGGGAGTGGTGATGCGTGGAATGTGCTGCTAGGGGTAGTGGCAGATATATTGGGGAATTTTAAGGGACTCAAGCACATAAATGAAAGAAAAACAGAGGGCTATGTGGAAGGGGAAGGTTAGATTGATTTTGCAGTTGTTTAAAAAGTCGGCTCGATGTCGTGGGCCAAAAGGCCTGCACTGTTCTGTGTTCTGCTGGGGCTGTGATGCTGCTTTGCTGGAAACCTGGTGCAAATCGCGGCTGTCCACTAACACTCACAGTACAGAGTTAACTGTGACCGTGTGTCGAGGCTACCTGTGAGGACTGATGTTGGGCAGGCTGGGCTGAGTGGTGAGCCCATTTTGAACTGAGCTGTGGAGCTCATGGTTCCACCCTGGTCAGCGGGGTGAGTATGGAGTATTGCTGGAGAACAGCAGTACTCAGGATGTTGACAGACCACCCAGATCCAACAAACCACCTTATTACTTTCTGTTGGATGTGATGAAAACTGTTGTCTCCCCTCCTCTTTATTCACCGCAAGGTCCTGTCCAGTTCAGAGATGATTGCAAAATAAGGTGCTTGATGTTGTTCGCTGTGATCCAGACATGTCTGTCTCCAGCCAGTCCCCAGCAATATTCTACACTCACGTTGCGTGGAAGGTGTCAGCAGTGATGGCCACATCACTCCCCCAGCCTCACAGGCAGCCGCTTATACTGAACAAGGGACAAATTTTCCAGTGACCAACAACTGTCAATTTATCTCTCCACAGAAGTGCCTGACCTACTGGGTATTTCTAGCCTTCGCCTTCATTTTAGAGATACAGTAACAGTAATGTTCAGTGAGACCTGATTCCAACATTTTACTTTCGATTCCTCTGTCTCTGTCCCCTACTCAATCTTCTCCATACACCTCAACTGTGATAACTAAGTGTCCACCAGCCTGTCTCAACAGGCACCACCATCATTTTTACCATTCAGTTTCTCTTGCTCTCATAGACACTCCATTTGTTCTCCTCTACAACTTAAAACATGTTTAGATCTTAAATTTTCCAAGTTCTGAGAAAAGATCCTCAAATGCTGACTGTCCCTCCACAGGTGCTGTTTGGCCTACTGAGTATATCTAGCGTTAACTGAAATTTAGACAGAAAATGTTTCACAGCCTAAAACCTTCCTAAGACCAATATTCTGATTTTCTTCATGAAGTGAAGGTTTATAATTAGAAAGATGGAAATTACTCTGCTTTTTAAAATGATTCTGCAAGTATTTTTGATGATAAACATAAACTACACATCTGCTTTCAGGTCCATAAAAATCTAATTTGAAATGAATAAAATACAACTGTAAATAATTATCATAATTATAAGTTTATTGTAGTTGTGTTATTTTATGGTAATTTAATTACAATCTAAAGATAGACCTATGTACTGTTTTAAATTTAGTAAGAAACAAAAGTAAGAGTCCGTTGAAATTAAATTAAGCAGTATGACTTAATTAAAAGAAACATAATCATAGCTATCATTAAATAGGAATCTTCCTTATTTGGCCAGGCTTTATTGAGTTTACTGGGTTTCTTTAAATAAAAAGTACCATACAGAGGTTGCTATTTCACTGCCTAGAACAAATAGGTGAAACTATGTCAGTAGAAATTCATCTTTATTTACAGCAAGTGCTTCACTGCAGAATGAGCTTTATTTCTGCCTTCATCAGCATTCTCTGAAGAACACATCGATACAAAACATGCTGCGCTGTTACGAGCAAAAACTCAACTTTGCCAAATGCCTCCCTAGCTGAGCTTCCTGCCTACCTTCAGTTTTATGACTCGTTTTTCTCTCATCCTTCATGGCTGTCGTTTGCACTCTGCCAGAAAGATCAAGATGCACTGCTGCTTTTTGCATTTCATCTACTATAAAGGAGGTCCCTTCCACCCTTCCTGTAGGTGACCGTGCTGATGTTATTGCTTTGGTAGAATCTTGACTCACAGAGAATAATGTCACAGCTCCTCCTGCCCCCACCCTCCACCACCTATCCAATCTTCTAACCCTGAAATGATCATCTTTTACAATTCTACCTTTCATCCTCTATTACTTTCCTTTGTGAAATTTCTGTCATTTACAATCTATTTCAAAGGAATACACCCCTGATTGTGTATTGTGGGGTGTCTCCAACCTTCTTGCCAAACTTCCACACATGCCGGCGTCCCAAACTACGCTCGTATTTTTACCAGTTCCATGGTTGAAGCTCTCTATAGTAGTAGTTCAATCACTCAAGTTGAGTAAGGTGTTCACCTGAGGGGTTGTCTAATGGTGGTTGGTCAGGTGGCTGTAGAAGCCAGTATCCTGGTGCTGTGTGGACACGTGTAAGTGATGACTGTGAGTAGTGGTTGGGCCTTTTGGTTGTTCGGCCTCTTCTTTCACAGCCACTGCTTGTTCCCTGTGGCACAGCGGAGGTCGCTCATGTACCACTCCTCCTCCTTGAACAGGTTTCCTTCAGGTACATCTATTGAGTGCAGTGTCTTCCCAGCTTTTAGATGTAACGTTGAACTTCTTCAGGCTAATTTTGATTTTACCTTACTTTGCCCATCAGGGGCTCACTGACCTTCCTTCGATTGGGAATAAAGGGTCTGTTTGGGGAAATGTGAGTTAAGACATCTGCAGAGTTCGTATTACTTTATCATGGTGGAGATGCTGTTCAGGTTAGCCCCCTTCATCATGCTGGTGTTAGTGTGCCTATGTGTCCAGCTGATCCTCAAAATCCTCAGCAGGTTCTTTGGTGGCATTGTTCCAGGGCTTTCTGATGTCTACTGTAGGTAGTCCATGATTAACGTCCATACAGTAATGTAGGAAGGGTGACTGCTTTATGGACCAAAAAGTTTGTTTGGACCTGTAAATTACGGTCTTCAAAGACTCTTTTACTTAATCTTGTATAGGCTCCACTAGCACTACTCAAGCATTGGTTGATCTCTGAGTCTATGTCTACTTCTGAGGAGAGAATGCAGCCAAGATGGGGAAAGTGGTCTATATTTTCAACAGCAATATTGTCAAGTCGGTTGGGATTTCAGCCTTTGGGGAGTACCATAGGAAAGGAAAACATTGTCAGCAACAACTAGGATGGAGTACTACTTCTTGCCGTATCGTCTCTCTATAGGTTCCCACAGCAGTTACAGCTCTGAGATATGAGTCAAAGCCACAAATACATGCTCTGTGATTATGACAGAGGCACAGTTTACACTTGGTTCTTGCTATCCCCATCTTGTCATCAGCATAGTCAACAAAGTCATTTGTCTCGTGTGGAACTGCTCTTGCCTTGTTTCACCTTTATCTATGCAGAGAATGACCATCTTCAATAATTGCTTCTGTTTAGTATATAGACTAGGAAAGCAAAATACAGTTGTCATTTTTATACAACACACATAAAAGTTGCTGGTGAACGCAGCAGGCCAGGCAGCATCTATAGGAAGAGGTACAGTCGACGTTTCGGGCCGAGACCCTTCGTCAGGACTAACAACAGGTCTTGGCCCGAAACGTCGACTGTACCTCTTCCTATGGATGCTGCCTGGCCTGCTGCGCTCACCAGCAACTTTTATGTGTGTTGCTTGAAATTCCAGCATCTGCAGATTTCCTCATGTTGTCATTTTTATAGCACAGTGTCATGCACCCAGAGTTAGGCTGAAAATTTTAAAGAAAATTTGACAGTAACCTTTGGAATGCTACATCCTCAAATAAGATGCAACGGAAGTTTAGTACGGTTAACTCCTACACACGGAGCAGCACGGTTGCGTAGCTGTTAGCGCAGTGCTTTACAACGTCAGCTGTAAGATCGGGATTCAATTCCCACCGCTGTCTGCAGGAGGTTGTCCGTTCTCTCTGTGACGGCGTGGGTTTCCTGTCCGTTGATGCAAATGACACATTTCACTGCATGTTTTGATGTACATGTGACAAGTAAAACTAATCCTCATCTTCTCACATTCTCTGACCCCATACAACCATGCGCTAAATGATCTGTAAACAAATAGAGGTCAATAATCATTCACTCTCAAATCTGTGAACATTGAAAAGCTAACATCCTAAGGGCAAATATGTCAAAAGAAGTGAAGGGCAAAGCATTGCTTCCATTCTAGGTCATACTGCACAGCAACAGTGTTACGTTGAAGATAATAGGGAGCCATAATGAATTCCAGTGCCAAAGTACCAAAGTGAAACTGAATGGGCAGGAATATTTTCCTGAGGAATGTCGATGCTTGCATTGGAATCGTAATGAATGCACTTTATTTTCTGTGAGGAACATTGTGCAGTGGTAAGGACAACATCACACTACATTTAGTTAACCACTATATAAAATACTTACAATAGATAATAAGTACTAAAAATTAATGCATGTAATTAAAAATACAAATACACATAATAAAACTGACTGGTTTTGCTGTCAAATTTGCTGTGCATACTGTATATTCAAAATTGGTTGTTGAGGAGGCGAATGGAGGAAGGCATAGAACTGGACAAGGCTCTTCTGGTGCTGATGGGCAGGGACCTGTAGCAGCGTCCAGATGGCATGAGAGTGTAGTAGTGTGAAGTGTATGTGTAATGTCATCTACTTTTTGTTGAGCCACCTTTATTGTCCATCTCTTATGGATGCTGCTGAGTGATTCTTGTTCCTGGCCTACGATTTTACTACTTATTCTGACAATTCTGTTGAGTGGGCTGAGGTTGATAGTGCTCATTGCTCCGGACCACGGTGTGATGTTGTAGGTTAATATTGGTTCAATAAAGCATTTATCAAATGTCTGGAGAACCGATGGCTGGGCCTGACGTTTCCACATCTTCCTAAAGAAAGATAGCCGTTGTTGGCACTTGGAGAGTATCAACCCACCACTGGTGATCAAGGTGATTTTGGTATCTACAGCTGTGCCAAGGTACTTGTATTCTCCAACACACTCTATCGACTGCCCTCTTATTTCCAGGGTTGGGACAGTGTACTGCTGTTTTCTAAGGTCCTCTACCATTCCATTGGTTTTACTGGGGTTCAGGTCCAGATAGTTGTTTGTGCACCAACCAGGAAATCTATTGATTTCCTCATTGATGCAGCCATTAGAGTTGGTAGTGTCAATGATGACTGTGTCATCTGAGTACTTGGTGTACTGCATGTCTGGGTGTGAGCTTCTGCAGTCATCTGTGTACAGTGTGAACAAGACTGGTGAGATAACCAAGCCCTGTGGTGCTCCAGTTGATATTTGCCTGTTGGTGCTCATATAACCATTATATCTCACTTTTTGATGTCTGCCTGTGAGGAAGGAGAGGATGAAGAGTATGAGGTAAGGGCTTACAATCATTTGCTGGAGTTTGTGTCCCATGAGATGGGGCTGCACGGCGTTAAATGCTTGAAGTCCATAAGCAACATCCTAACAAATAATCCGAGCCTCTATTGTATTGTAAATACCGAGGATGCAGTTAGTTATAAGAGAAAAAAGACACGAGAGCTCAGAATCTGGAGTAGAACCATAGAATACTACAGCACAGGAAACAGGCCATTCGCCCTTCTAATCTGTGCCAAAACTTTATTCCGCTAGTCCCATTGACCTGCACCCAGTCCATAACCCTCCAGACCTCTCCCATTCATGTACCTATCCAATTTATTCTTAAAACTTAAGAGTGAGCCTGCATTTACCATGTCAGATGGCAGCTCGTTCCACATTCCCACCACTCTCTGAGTAAAGGAGTACCCCCTAATGTTCCCCCTAAACCTTTCTCCTTTCACCCTAAAGCCATGTCCTCTCGTATTTATCTCTCCTAATCTAAGTGGAAAGAGCCTACTCATATTTACTCTGTCTATACCCCTCATAATTTTGTAAACCTCTATCAAATCCCCTCTCATTCTTCTATGCTCCAAGGAATGATGT
This sequence comes from Mobula hypostoma, assembly GCF_963921235.1. Classification (NCBI taxonomy): domain Eukaryota; kingdom Metazoa; phylum Chordata; class Chondrichthyes; order Myliobatiformes; family Myliobatidae; genus Mobula; species Mobula hypostoma. The sequence goes on along the minus strand of NC_086117.1, from coordinate 13,459,162 downwards.
CCTAACTTGTTCAATCTTTCCCTGTAACTCAAATCAGGAGCAAAAAACATTGCTGGAGGAACAGCATCTGTGGTGCCGTTGGGGGGGGGGGTGGAATTGGTTTGGGTCATTTCGGGTCAAGTCAATACTCTGCATCAAGATTATGAATGGAAAGGGGAGGGATGTGAGTGACCGGTAGGTGATAGATGGATTGAGGAGAGATGAAGGATAACAGGCAGATGGCGCAAGGTCAGAATCAGAATCATGTTTAATGTCACTGACATATGTCATGAAATTTGTTGTTTTGCAGCAGCACTTCAGTGCAATTCATAAAAACAAACTATAATTAAGAATAAAAATACATTTAAAAAATAAATGAGTAGTGCAGATAAGAGAGGTAGTGTTTATGGGTTGGTTCGTTGTCCAATCAGAAATCTGATGACATGGTAGAAAGTCGCAAGACAGAGGCAAGTGGGTGACAGGAGGAAGGAGACTAAAAGAAAGGAAGCCGGGTAGAGGAAGATAAAACCAGAGACAGCACTTGATTTTATTTAATTACCTGCTGGCCCTGTCTCACAAACACTACTACTGCGTCCCACCCCTCCACTTCTCATCGTACCTCCTATCTTGGCTCCTGATGCAGGATTTGATTCCAAAAATCAACTATTTCTTCTCTCCCGGCCCATCTTGTTCCACTGAGTTCCTTCCACTGTTTTCTTTACAACAGAAGCCTTTGTGTTTAAAAAAAAAGTTAGCTTTTAACAATTAGAAGCTGGGCATTTCCAGTAAAGCATTATTTTATATCATGAAATATAAGCTTGGTTATTTCAAAAATTGACTCAGAAATAACTTGGTCAATCGTCACTGTCCTGTTACAGTAACATACTGAAGTTCCCCATCCACATTTGCTGAACTCTTGCCTCAAGTTACAAATCATTTCATTTATGCACTGAGTCATTTACCTGACGTCTAATAGATTATCCTTTTGAGAGATCTTGTTTAACATAAGGATCATTGAAACTGGAAGCATTCACTGGAGTTCTTCATCATTCTGTACATATAAATCTTTGATTAAAAAAATAGAATAGGCAGGCATATTACTGTATCCATAATGTAGACAGCATGTTCTGTAAGTAATCTGTTTAAACTCCCTCTGCACTCTAAGATTTATTAGCTCTGCTCTCTAAGATGAGATTCTGAAATCTGGTATACCTTCTGGTACGTGCATAGTCCCGCAAGCACTGTACCTGAGTAGGTAATCACAGTAGCCAATGTACTTGTGCTAAATAACTTAGTTCAATAGCTTTAAATTGTCAACTATATATAAAAAAATTACTTTTATTTATTGTGTATTGTTTTTTTTTTAAATTCCTTTCTATACTTTGAATATTGGAGCAGTTTGGCTGACTACATTCACTGATATTCTAAATCCCAAAAGGAACATGGGGTTACAATAGGGAAAATGTATAAAAATCATTTTGTGCCTTGCTTTGATGCTGTGGAATCAATCATCTGGGTCCAGCTGTGTGAGATGACAAAACTAGATCCAAGATGGTCAGAAGAGAAGATTCTGTTTCAACAAGCATTGCAGAGCTTTTCCCCACACAAAGTAGCATCTGGAATGAATTGCTCCACAAATAACCTGCAATCTCATTGTTGATGAATGCTGATGGTTTGTCATCCGGTTCACCGGAGCCTCATTGCATTAGGGCTGAGTTTCCATACACAGCATTCTCATACTTCTGATAAAAGATGCCAGGGCCCTATCCCCAGACTTCCGTTGAGCACAGTGGTACACTGGAAAATTTATCATATGACCGTGTAACATTGACAGTAAAAGGTGAAATGAAAGCGTGTTATTATATTAATAGGAACAATTTCCAATAGTCTTGAAAATTTGTTGGCCTGGCACCGCGAAAGTCAAAGTGTGCTGGGTTATTGGGAGTTTTAAGGCATTTTCCCCAATTGGTCTATCTCAGTTCCTTTGATCTAAATAAACTTCCAACCCTCATTCTGCATCTCACCATTTCAATGTCTTGCTATTTTTCATGGCTGGCTAAAAAGCCAGGAATAGAGTTGGGCAATTTTGCCCATTGAGTCAACTCTATGTCATTTCATCGTGGCTGTTTTATTATCTCTCTCAACCCCATTCTCCTGCCTTCTCCCCATAACCTTTAATGCCCTGACTAATCAAGAGCCTATCAACCTCCGCTCTAAATAGTATCAATGATTTGGCCTCCACAGCTGTCCATGGCAATGAATTCCACAGATTCACCACAATCTGACTAAAGAATTTCCTTCTCATCTCTGTTCTAAATGGGTGTCCCTGTATTCTGAGACTGTGCCCTCTGGTCCTTAACTCACCCACTATGGAAAACATCTTCTCCACATCCACTCTATCTAGGCCTTTCAATAATCGATAGGTCAGTATGTAATCTCTCTTCTCCCCCTCCCCCATTCTTACTAACTCCAGCAAATACAGGCCAGAATAATCAAATGCTGATCATACTTTAACCCTTTCATTCCCAGAATCATTCCTGTGAATCTCCTTCCTTAGCTAAGGGGCCCAAAACTGCTTACAATTCTCCAAGTGTGGTCTGACCAATGCCTTATAAAGTCCAATCATTATATTATAATGATATATTGAATGCTGCCTCGCATTCAAAGTGTCAACTGGTTAATTTGTTCTGTGCCTGACAATATTTAATTTATGCACTTTACTTTTGTTTGTTTATGTGTAATTCATCTGTAGATTTTATCCTTACTTTAAACATAGAACATAGAATAGTACAGCACATTACAGGCCCTTTGGCCCATAACGTTGTGCCAACCCTCAAACCCTGCCTCCCATGTAACCCCCCACCTTAAATTCCTCCATATACCTGTCTAGTAGTCTCTTAAACTTCACTAGTGTATCTGCCTCCACCACTGACTCAGGCAGTGCATTCCCCGCACCAACTACTCTCTGAGTAAAAAACCTTCCTCTAATATCCCCCTTGAACTTCCCACCCCTTACCTTAAAGCCATGTCTTCTTGTATTGAGCAGTGGTGCCCTGGGGAAGAGGTGCTGGCTATCCACTCTATCTATTCCTCTTAATACCTTGTACACCTCTATCATGTCTCCTCTCATCCTCCTTCTCTCCAAAGAGTAAAGCCCTAGCTCCCTTAATCGCTGATCATAAATTATGATCATAACTTTCATAAGTTATTGTGTGTCCTGTGTACTTTACACCCTGTCCTGGAGAAACATTGTGTCGTTTGACGGTAAACATGTATATAGTTAAATGATAATAAAATTGACCTAAACATGGAAGGGATAAAAAAAGCAGGTTGTGTCGCAGTGGAACACTGATCTACCATCGCTCCTTCCACACTGAAACATTCATGGAGAAAAAAAATGTTTAATTACTACCATATTCAAATGAAACCAAACAATTACAGAAAATACTAATTCAGTTAATTCCAACTGTTCTCACAGATGCCATTCATTTCATTTCTGTGCACAGGTGCAGCATGTTCTCAGCATTCACAGTCAGCAGTTCTGTTAGCTTATCACTTAACACATTATATTGTTCTAAATGAGTAACTTGTATGAAGATCGAGTGGAGCAAGTGATGTGATGAAATACGGCTGATGCTAGGATTTCTGTCATGGAGTGTTAGTTGTTTAGAATTAGTCACAATTCTTACTGAAGGTTCTGAAACACTTTCATTCTGCAAAACATCTAATGAAAATGTTTTTTTTAATTGTTCTTCCCATTTCTGTGTGTTTATTTTTCATTAAGGGGTTCATAGATCTGTGATTTAGTCAAATTAAACTGAGTATTAAGCTTAGTAGTGAGATTCAGAATTTTAACTGAGTTTGAGTCCTAAGGGTTCCTGTCATTAGATCTTGATTATCAGGATAGGTAGGCATCTTTATTTTGTAATGGAATTGCAAAAAAAAACAAGTATTTTGTTGGTGAGAAGATATAAGGTGATGAGTAGCTAGTAACATTTTATCACATAAACACCAGGGGATAACTATCGCCAACAAGATCATCACCTTTTATTGACGTTATAATTAACAAGTCCCCCACCATCAATACCCTGTATGTCTCTATTGATCAGAAACACGACTGGATCAGCCACATACGAGGAGGTCAGAGGCTGGGTATCCTGCTGCTAGTGACTCTCTACCTGACGCCCCAAGGCCTCTCCACCATCCACAAAGAGCAACTAGGAGTGTGATGGACAACTGAGAGAGTGTCACAAGATGTTCAGCACCAACCTGCACAAAGCAGCCTGCTTGATCGGGACCCCACCAGCCACCCCATTGTTGCACCTTCCACTCCTAGTGTACAATTACTGCTGTGTATAACATCTGCAAAATGCACCCAGTTACTCATCTGGACCATCCTGAACTCATGACCAAGAAGGACAAGGGAAGCTTGTTCATGAGCTGCAGGCTAATCTCCAAGTCATGCAGTATCTTGGTGGTTCATCATAACTAGTACAGTACTAAATTCCATAACTCCCTTTCCTATAGCACTGTGGGAACACCTTCACCAGAAGGACTGTGGAGATTCAAGAAGGTGGCTTATTTTCTCAATTATACACTTGGACAGGTACGTGGATAGGAAAGGTTTAGAGCAGGGGTTCCCAACCTTTTATTCAATGCCAGGGACCAATACTATTACGCAAGGGGATCATGGACCCTTGTTGGGAACTGCTGGTCTGGAGGGAAATGGGCCACACATGAGTAAATAGGACTAGCCTAGATGTGAATCCTGCATGCAACAGCTGAACCGAAGGGCTGGTTCCACATTGCGTGACTTTGACAGCGATGGCAAGTCCAGGATTTATTGCCCAGTGGTTCACAGATCCCTTGGACAAATATTTGAAATAATTGAGCTTGTTTGAGTAACACTTCCAATGAAGGCCTGGTAAAGCAAACATGAAGAATATTTTGAATCAGCATTCCTGAACATGAAGTAAGTTCCTAACTGTGTGACCTGCACAACTACAAATGGCAGCTCTGCCCTTTTCTGGCAATCAGTATTTTAGGTGTAGTTTCCTGTAGCTTGAGCCCATAATCTAGGTTGACACTGAAGTTTCCATGTAATAGGAGGACAAAATGTTGGACACACTCAGCAGGTCAGACAGCTGGAATGGAAAGAGTTAACATTCCAGCACTGGGACCCTTCACCTAAATATGTAGCATCTGAAATACTGACTACTTTCTTCCCTCAAATGCTGTCTGACCCTCTGAGTGTTTCCAGCATTTTCTGGTTTTATTTCAAGAGTTCCAGCATTTTTGATTTTTGTGTTTTAAATTTTCATTATTAAATGGAAGAATTACATGCCTGCTAACCTTCAACCAATATGAACAATAGCAAATTATCTGGTTATTTATGTCCTTGTGGTTTGTGAAAATCTAATGTATGCAAATTGCTTGTCTCATTCCTGATACAAAATAACTGATTGCACTTAAGTAATGGTTACATGAGGTGAAGTCATTTTGTTGTCCTTCTGGCTAAAGGATACTTTGGGGGAGCTATCCATGAGATATTTAATAAAGCAAAGAGTTCATTGTTATATTTTCCCCAAGGACAGTTATAATTTTGTAAATACCTTAGCTCAATTCCTCACCAAATAATACCAAGCTAACCCCACTGTCCTTTATGAGCTGTAGAGGGGAGTTCAGGGGCAGGTAGGAGTATATCCTTGCCTGGTCCACGGACGTAGTTGACGCTGACATTTTTTACAGAAAAATTCAGATGCTGGAAAAAAAAGAAATAAAAATAAAAAATGCTAGAATTATGCAGATGAGGTTAGTATCTCTGGAGGGAAGCTGAAATAATCTTTCAGATCAATGAGCATTCATAAGTGAGCAAAGTTAGAGAGTTGCAGAGATGAGGTGTGGGGGTGGGAGACAAAAGGGTGGAGAAGGAAACAAATGATAAGTCTGTGATGGGCTGCAGACCAAGAAAGGATGAATGGTGTAAATGAGAGCTGGGAGGATGTTAATCTGTGAATGAAACCCAAATAAAAGAGAACAAAGTTGAAAGCACGTTGCTGGAAGTGAGATCGGTATTGGAAATCTGAAATGAAAAACAAGATTGGGCAGCACTTGTGGAGAAAATTGTGGTTACCTTTCAAGGTGACAGGCTGTCTCTGAACTTGATTACCTGAAGTTGTTGAATTCAGAATCGATAACTGAAGGCCGCAATGTGCCACATCAGAAGTCTTTTGAGTTTGCATTAGACTTTATTGGAAGGTGTCAAAGATATGGAGGATAGGAGTAAGATGGAGAATTAAAGTGATAGTTAAGTGTAAGAACAGAGACAGTCTTGCAGATTGAACAAAGGTGGTCTGCAAAGTGGTTAGCAACCTGCATTTGATTCTCCAGTGCAGATGGCAACACACAATCAAGCACATTAACTTGGAAGCAGTACAAGTGAATTTCAGCTTCAACTGGAAAGATTATTTGCTCCTTGGATAGTGTGAAGAGGAAACAGGGCAGGGGCTGTAGTAGCGGTGAAGGTGTTGCGAGTTGGGGAGTGAGTGGAGCTGAAGATGGAAGAGTGAACTAGGGAATCAAATAGGGAATTATCCCTATGACTTGCAGGGAGGGGAGGGGAAAGTCTGCTACTTTGAGGATGGCTGAAATCATGAAGTGATGCAACAATTCACTTGTGCTTTCCAAGTTGGTTTGCTGCTTTTGGTACTAATGATTCGGTGTGGGAAATCAAACATAGATTGGATGACTACTTTGCTGAGCACCACCTTTCCATCAGCTTGATGCTGCCTGACCAGTTTAGTTTCATGTTTCAAGGCAATAGTTTCATGTGCTGTACTGCAATCGATGAAACTCTTGCCTTGCCCCATTTAATCCAACTTCATTGTGGAGTATTAGCCATCCAGTTGTAATTTTTATCAAACCTGTTTATGTATGAGCTAATTTGTGATGATTTAGCTCATGTGCATTTGCACTTAATTCTTGCATTCAGTTCTAATGATGGATTATTGATCTGAAATGATGTCTTGTTTCTCTCTCCTGAAGTGTTCCCTGAACTGTTGAGAATCCCCAGGATTTTCTGTCAGATTTGTTTTGCTTTTCATTTCTTAATTGACACTGTACAGAATATGTGATTATATCATTGAAAACTGGAGAATTTACTGTGTGATTATGCAATCTTCCTAAAGCCTTTCTTAATGTCTCTCTCATTCAGTTTTGCAGAGGTTAATTCTTGAACTAGTCAGCAAAGTGCAAAGCTCTGTAATTAACATGTACACTATTTTATTTATTGTTCCAATGGTTAGCTTCTGTTTTTCCGTCAATGTTGGTTCATTGGAATGAGTGTTCTGTTTACATTGATTGAAATATAAAACAAACTCATGTATATTAAGACATTCTTAAGAAGAGCCACCCTGTGGGTATGTGCAGTTTTTAAGGGTCATTAGCTTTATTGGATTTCCATGTTCCTCAATTGAAACCTGAATCTGTCAAATGAGATTTATGAAGAGAGCCACACTCTGTAAATGACGTGAAAATATTAGTTAGGGTGAATAATATTGCTACCAATTTTTGAAGCCTTTTTATATAAAGTTTAATTTCCTTTTTTCTGTCTGATGCCTATCATGATATTCATATATACAGGGTGGCACGGTAGCATAGTGGTTAGCACAATGCTTTATAGTACCAGTGACCTGGGTTCAATTTTCCACCACTGCCTGTAAGGTTCAAACCTCCCCCCCCCCACTTTTGTAACCTCTAATATGGTAAATTTGTTGGGATTAAGAAATAGCCAATTTTAAGAAGAAATAACTTAATCATGTACTTAAATTGTCACAAGGTAATAACTGTCTAACAGAAGATAATTTATTTAACCTCCATAACCACCTGATAACAATTATTTTCTTTGTAGGTTTTCTTCACTGGTCAAATGAATCATATATAATTGAACAATTCAATGCATTTTGATTGGTTTACAGTTTAGAGGTGAAGCAAAAGGTCTTTCGTTTCTTCATTATAAGACTGAGCATGTCTCCTACAGTTTGAGGTAAAGCTGCATAATTGGGATTCTTGCCTGATACAAACATTGCTAATCCAGAACTATAATTTTGATCTGATGACACCACGTGTCTACTGCCCGTGGAAAATGGAATTCTGTAGTTGGTTTTACTATAAATGAAGGTCAACTAAGCTGGCAAAATTGGAAAAAATAAATTCTAAGTTTCCTAAATTGTAATGTATTTTGGAGGTTCAGTTTTGCTGTAAGTAATATTCAGTGAACTTTTCTGGAGGTGGCCTTAAATTGCCTGCCAAAAATTTCCTTGGGTGACTTCAGATACAAATTATAATGAGCAGTATTAGCAGTGGAAACTGCTGTGCATCAACCATTATATTGTCAAATAGATGCACCAGTTCAAAAGTGCATTGCTTTTGAATTTAAATACTATTTTTTGCAAACAAGTAATTAAAGCACAATTTAGATCCGTTAATGACTGGTTTGGGGCAAGTTTGTCATTGTGGAAGGAGGCTGCCATCTAATGGTTAGCTGTTTAAATTATCTTTTTTTGATCTGAAGAGTTTTAAACAATTGATGAAGAAAAGCATATTCTGCCTTTGCATAGTAATTATCAGTAAAAATGCAAATATGGGATCTGTTTGTATTTCATTGCAAAGTTAAAATTAATTTGTGCTCACTTCAAATAATTTTTTTTCCGCCTGGCATTTCTATTTGCTTCTTGTTCACGTGGGATACCATAAACAGCATTTATTTGCTCAAACAATGAATTACTTTTGTCATGCAGTCACCATTATTTATTAGGCAAACAAGGCTTCATAGCAAGGTCTTGATTCCAGCAGATTCAATGCATGACCATTTCATTGGTTTGACTTTGAGTAGTTTCGTCTGAACAGCAGAAGGATTTTCTCTTGAAATGGTTTTGTGTCTTTTATGAAAACTGGTATAGGTAGATAGTGCCTTAAACAATTCAGTGGTCTCCCTCCTGCACCACAGTAATATCCTAGATTATGTGTTTATGTTCTGGACTGCAGTTTGGGTCCATAATCTTCAAGAGTGTGCTGAACCAAAATACCTAAATTTATTTTTAAGCTGCCACTGTGCAATTTCATAACCATCTTAGTCTGGTCAGAGTGCTTATCACATGTAAGTCGTGGCTGATGCAGAACTCTTGGGAAAGCAAATCTCTTTTATTCAGCTTTGCTTCTGACTTCACCTTCCGCTCTTGTGGCTTAAGCAGTTTTAGCAGGTAATGTGTCATTTCAGTGACAGGTCTAGAAATTAATTTCAAACTCATTCTATTGATCTCTTAAGATAGCATGTTTCCACATCTATAACGTTCCCTATCCTTGCTCTCTCTCTCTCTCTCTCTCTCTCTCACTCTCATTGTTATTTGCAGCACATATTCACACTTGCATTCAAGACTCAACACTCCATATTGTATTTTTGCCATCGTTCCAGATTTCCTGTCTACAGTAAGGATAGTTTTTTTAAAAAACTCCAAACACCTGGCTTCTGTCCACATTTTATCTCACCCCACTCTTCATCCTGACCTGTCCAATTTCCAGTTGTTCCTGAAGCACTCACATTCCTCATTCTCATCACAAAGGTCACACCAGTTCATTTTATTTTTTTCTCTGCATTGGGCTTCAGCATTTTCTCCAGCACAGTGAGCAGCTGCAGCAGCAACAACAGGAGGAACAGGAGCAGAGGGCTGAGAGAGAAGTGATCAGTAAAGAAGTGAGGCTCTGCCTTGAGTAAAGAATGAAAAATTTATTCCCATGGTTAGATCAAAAGGGAGCGAAAGGATGGAAACCGATGATTCTCAGCATCCATGGGGAGCAGTATGCCCTGACATTTACAGTATTATTGCAGTCTTTCAAAACCTGATGGGAATATGCAAGAAGGTCAAATAAAAGTCTGAAGTAGCCCACAATGGCATCAGGCAGCTGTGAGAAACACTCCAACTCTCCCTTACACCTAAAAAAATACTGTTTAAAAATTGAAAAATAAACAAATTGGATTTTCAATAGTTATCCCTACTGTTATTTCATTCAGACACTTTGCAGAGGGTTCCAGAGTCAAGTTTCAGATCCACTTCTGATTTTAGATGGTCTATAAATAGTCTGGTAGCGGGGGAGCGGGGAAGTGGTGTCTACACTATCCGTGCCAGTTTGATGCAAAAATATACATAGAAATCAGAATATGATGTACCCATATTTTATGCCCAAAAGAAATAATATTTGCCAGTTTTCTTCAGATGAATGTTCTTGAAATATAGGGTAAAGACTGCTTTGTAAGTTAAAGTGATGCCCCGAAAATATTATTACTTGGCTTATTGTTGGTTTTCATCAGTTTAAAAATAGATCCCATAGGTATATGCACACCAAAATGAAGAATAATTTGCTCGAAGTTCCTAGAAATTGATTGATTGTGATTATTTTGAGCAAAATTGGTTTCTGCTATCAGTTGAGGTTAAGATATGTAGTTTTAAGGTCAAGCACAGACTGAGATATGCCATTGAATTTGGGCACTGTAAGAATGTAATACCAGAAGCAGGAGCAGGCCATTGGCCCCTCTACCTGTTTTATCATTGAATAAGATTGTGGCTGATCTTTTACCTCAGTGCCCTTTTCCTGCAGTAACCTATATCCCTTAATAGCTAAAAAATCTACCAATCTCTGCCTTGAATAAATGCAGTGATCCTTGATTTGAGTATTCCAAAGATTCACAACCCCTGGGAAAAGAAATTTGACCTGAATGACTGACTCCCTATTTTAAGAGCATAATCACTTTTCAACACAAGAGGAAACATCACTGCTCTATCTATTGTGAAGATCTATAGGAATTTAATGCTTTCCTGCAGGCACCCATTTTTCTTCTTCTTCTTGAGATATTATTGACCTGATTTGCTTAATCTTTGCCCATAAGACAGACCCATTTCAAAAGTAATGTGGTGTACTTTGGTGTACTCCTATCTATCTCAACTATATCTTAATTAGGAACACCAAATTTGTACAATCTATTTCTGATATTTTTTCTTGGTTAGGTTCCTATGTGATTGTCCAATTGTCTCTTGTACTCAAGTAAAATTGAATGAAGGCCAGCGTGATGTCTGCTTTCCTAATTGCTTGTTGTACTGCACAAACACTATCAGGTACTTCTAGATGCATACACACTTTTCAATTATTCACTGTCTAAAAAATATTCAGTTTAGGAGTGGATAAATCGATTATATTGTGCCCTTACACATTTACAAAATCTCTCCATATCTGCTTGAAGCCTCTCTGTTTCTACCTTAATGACTTGACCGTCCTAGTATCATTAGCAAATATGGATATATTAAATTTTGTCCCTGTGACAAATTCATAGTTGAGAACAGCTGAGGCCCTAGTATTAACCATATAACTGTATAATAATTACAGCACGAAAACAGGCCATCTCGACCCTTCTAGTCCGTGCCGAACGCTTACTCTCAGCTAGTCCCATCTACCTGCACTCAGCCCATAACCCTCCATTCCTTTCCTGTCCATATAACTATCCAATTTTTTTTTAAATGACAAAATCAAACCTGCATCTATCACTTCTACTGGAAGCTCGTTCCACACAGCTACCACTCTCTGAGTAAAGAAGTTCCCCCTCATGTTACCCCTAAACTTTTGCCCCTTAACTCTCAATTCATGTCCTCTTGTTTGAATCTCCCCTACTCTCAATGGAAAAAGCCTATCCACATCCTCTATCTATCCCCCTCATAATTTTAAATACCTCTATCAAGTCCCCCCTCAACCTTCTACGCTCCAAAGAATAAAGACCTGACTTGTTCAACCTTTCTCTGTAACTTAGGAGATGAAACCCAGGTAACATTCTAGTAAATCTCCTCTCTACTCTCTCTATTTTGTTGACATCTTTCCTATTATTCGGTGACCAGAACTTACTCAATATTCCAAATTTGGTCTCACCAATGCCTTGTACAATTTCAACATTACATCCCAACTCCTATACTCAATGCTCTGATTTATAAAGGCCAGCATACCAAAAGCTTTCTTCACCACCCTATCCACATGAGATTCCACCTTCAGGGAACTATGCACCATTATTCCTAGATCACTCTGTTCTATTGCATTCCTCAATGCCCTACCATTTACCATGTATGTCCTATTTTGGTTAGTCCTACCAAAATGTAGCACCTCACACTTATCAGCATTAAACTCCATCTGCCATCTTTCAGCCCACTCTTCTAACTGGCCCAAATCTCTCTTCAAGCTTTGAAAAACCTACTTCATTATCTACAACGCCACCTATCTTAGTATCATCTGCATACTTACTAATCCAATTTACCACCCCATTATTCAGATCATTAATGTATATGACAAACAACATTGGACCCAGTACAGATCCCTGAGGCACACCACTAGTCACCGGCCTCCAACCTGACAAACAGTTATCCACGACTACTCTCTGACATCTCCCATCCAGCCACTGTTGAATCCATTTTACTACTTCAATATTAATACCTAACAATTGAACCTTCCTAACTAACCTTCCGTGTGGAACCTTGTCAAAGGCCTTACCGAAGTCCACATAGACAACATCCACCGCTTTACCCATGTCAATTTTCCTAGTAACCTCTTCAAAAAATTCAATAAAATTTGTCAAACATGACCTTCCACACACAAATCCATGTTGACTGTTCCTAATCAGACCCTGTATATCCAGATAATTATATATACCATCTCTAAGAATATTTTCCATTAATTTACCCACCACTGACGTCAAACTTACAGGCCAATAATTGCTAGGTTTACTCTTAGAACTCTTTTTAAACAATGGAACCACATGAGCAGTACGCCAATCCTCTGGCACCATCCCCATTTCTAATGACATTTGAAATATTTCTGTCAGAACACCTGCTATTTCTACATTAACTTCCCTCAAGGCCCTAGGGAATGTCCTGTCAGGACCTGGAGACTTATCCACTTTTATATTCTTTAAAAGCGCCAGTACTTCCTCTTCTTTAATCATCATGGTTTCCATAACTACCCTACTTGTTTCCCTTACCTTACACAATTCAATATCCTTCTCCTTAGTGAATACCGAAGAAAAGAAGTTGTTCAAAATCTCCCCCATCTCTTTTGGCTCCATACATAGCTGTCCACTCTGATTCTCTAAGGGACCAATTTTATCCCTCACTATCCTTTTGCTATTAATATAACTGTAGAAACCCTTTGGATTTATTTTCACCTTGCTTTCCAAAGCAACCTCATACCTTCTTTTAGCTTTTCTAATCTCTTTCTTAAGATTCTTTTTACATTCTTTATATTCCTCGAGCACCTCATTTACTCCATGCTGCCCATATTTATTGTAGATCTCTCTCTTTTTCCGAACCAAGTTTCCAATATCCCTTGAAAACCATGGCTCTCTCAAACTTTTAACCTTTCCTTTCAGCCTGGCAGGAACATAAAGATGCTATACCCTCAAAATTTCACCTTTAAATGACCTCCATTTCTCTATTACATCCTTCCCATAAAACAAATTGTCCCAATCCACTCATTCTAAATCCTTTCGTATCTCCTCAAAGTTCACCTTTCTCCAATCAAAAATCTCAACCCTGGGTCCAGTCCTATCCTTCTCCATAATTATATTGAATCTAATGGTATTGTGATCACTGGACCTGAAGTGCTTCCCAACACATACCTCTGTCACCTGACCTATCTCATTCCCTAACAGGAGATCCAACACTGCCCATTCTCTAGTTGGTACCTCTATGTATTGCTGCAAAAAACTATCCTGCACACGTTTTACAAACTCCAAATCATCCAGCCCTTTTACAGAATGGGCTTCCCAGTCTATGTGTGGAAAATTAAAATCTCCCACAATCACAACCTTGTGCTTACTACAAATATCTGCTATCTCCTTACAAATTTGCTCCTCCAATTCTCGCTCCCCATTTGGTGGTCTATAATACACCCTTATAAGTGTTACTACACCTTTCCTATTCCTCAATTCCACCCAAATAGCCTCCGTAGACGAGCCCTCTAATCTATCCTGCCAAAGCACCGCTGTAATATTTTCTCTGACAAGCAATGCAACACCTCCCCCTCTTGTCCCTCTGATTCTATCATACCTGAAGCAATGAAATCCAGGAATATTTAGTTGCCAATCACACCCCTCCTGCAACCATGTTTCACTAAAAGCTACAACATCATATTTCCATGTATCAATCCATGAGCTCATCCACCTTTCTTACAATGCTCCTAGCATTAAAATAGATGCATTTAAGAAATTCCCATTATGTATTATGGGAACTGGAGTCCTTTTAGAAAAGGTACAGCCTTGAGGAAGGGTCTCAGTCCAAAACGTCGACTGTTTACTCTTTTCCATAGATGCTGTCTGGCCTGCTGAGTTCCTTCAGCTTTTTGTGTGCTTTGCTTCCTTAAGGATGTTGAGTAGAAATTCCAAAATTTGGACCTTGTGAAAGTGAAGAACTGGCAATATTTTTCTAAGTCACAATGATTTGTAACTTGGAAGGTAACCTGTATGTTGATGTTCCCTTGCACCTGCTGCCCTTGATCTCTTTAGGGCTTGAGGTTGTGGGTTGATGCTTGTTCTTGAAGTAGCCTGGGCAAATAACTGCAGTACATTTTGGAGTTTTAGACAATAGACAATAGGTGCAGGAGTAGGCCATTCGGCCCTTCGAGCCAGCACCGCCATTCACTGTGATCATGGCTGATCATCCACAATCAGTACCCCATTCCTGCCTTCTCCCCATATCCTTTAACTCCGCTATCATTAAGAGCTCTATCTAACTCTTTCTTGAAAGCATCCGGAGAATTGGCCTCCACTGCCTTCTGCCAGAGCATTCCACAGATCCACAACTCTCTGGGTGAACAAGTTTTTCCTCAACTCTGTTCTAAATGGCCTACCCCTTATTCTCAAATTGTGATCTCTGGTTCTGGACTCCCCCAACATTGGGAACATGTTTCCTGCCTCTAGCATGTCCAATCCCTTAATAATCTTATATGTTTCAATCAGATCTCCTCTCATCCTTCTAAATTCCAGTGTATACAAGCCCAGTCGCTCCAATCTTTCAACATATGACAGTCCTGCCATCCCTGGAATTAACCTCGTGAACCTCTGCTGCACTCCCTCAATAGCAAGAATGTCCTTCCTCAAATTTGGAGACCAAAACTGTACACAATACTCCAGGTGTGGTCTCACCAGGGCCCTATACAACTGCGGAAGGACCTCTTTGCTCCTATACTCAACTCCCCTTGTCATGAAGGCCAACATGCCATTAGCTTTCTTCACTGCCTGCTATACCTGCATGCTTGCTTTCAGTGACTGATGAACAAGGACACCAAGGTCTCATTGTACTTCCCCTTTTCCTAACTTGACACCATTCAAATAGTAATCTGCCTTCCTGTTCTTGCCACCAAAGTGGATAACCTCACATTTATCCACATTAAACTGTATCTGCCCACTCACTCAACCTGTACAAATTTTGTACTAATCACAGCCATACAGAATTGAAGGGAATGAATGTTTACTGTGGTTGATGGGGGGTGTGAGTTCCAGTCAAGCAAATTGCTTTGCCTTAGATGGTAGTAAGCTCGTGAGAGCTGTGGGAGTTGGGGACATCTAAGAGTATTCCATCACAGTTCTGGCTTGTATCTTGTAGACAGTGGAAAGGCTTTGGGATGTCAGGAAATAATTTACTGCACCAGTACATGTTCCAGCATTTTCTTCATTTGCATCTCTACTGTCCCTATTCATTTCCTTCTATTCACACACCTCCAAGATAGATCAACTCTGAATCGCAAGCATGCATTGTCCTGTTTTAAGCAACATCAGCAGTGTGTGTGTGTCACCGGGACAATCGTAGTCTCCACAAAATCCCTCTCTACAACTTAAAGCGCACTCACAGACACACGCACTTTTCATATCTTGAGGGAAGGTCATCGGCCATGAACATTAACCCTATTTCTGGATTTGTTGTCCCTGCAGAATTTCCTAGTACTTTTATTTACGATTTCAACCTGCCAGATTTTTTTTTTGATTTTTGATAACAATAACGTCAATTTTATCATGTGACATGGTAAATTAAATAGTTATTATGGTCATCTTGTATAATGATATTTTCCTGATTGGTAGGCATTGAAGTTCTATTTTGTCATCAAAGTATCTTCAGAGATCCCAATGTATCACTATTAATTATTAATCACACAGCATTACACTACTAAGTCAAGGGATGTACAATTGTATTCATGCCTGATGCATAATCATGACCAACTAATAGTTTAATGTCTATATGATTGTATAATTAAATAAACAGCATCTGAAAGTGCCTTCTTGATCATCTGTGCCAACTTTGTGTTGTTGGACACAATTTCCAATGATCAGTTGAACATGAAAGTTATATTGTAAGTAGAGATAATAGTTGTTATTATTCATATAATTTAATAGAAGGCTTTTCAATTTATTGTGCCTGTGCCAGCTCTATGGAGAGAGCTAACCATAACCACAGCAGTCTTTCCATAGTTTTGCATTGTTCTTTCCAGGTTTTTATGTCCATTTCATTTTGAGAATTACTATTGAAACTATTGAGTTCTTGTTGAAATTCAGCACACTCATGATCATGATTCAATGCTTCTAAGAAAATTGTTCTAATTTAGTCATATTCTTTTGCCAATTATCGTAATTCTTACCCTTTAATACTTAAGTCCCATTACAAGGAAGGCACGGCAGCACATCTACTTCCTTGGAAATTTGCAAAAATTCGGTATGTCATCTACTTCTAGTCTCACTTACCAGTGGAAACAACTTTCATGTCTCTGTGTTATCTAGCCCTTGCTTAATTTTATGCATTTCTGTATATTACTCTCTCATTCTTCTGAATTCCAATGAGTATAGTCCCAGATGACTCGATCTCTCCTCATAGGTTAACCCCCTCCTCTCCAGAATCAACCTAGTGAACCTCCTCTGCACCACCTCCAAAGCCAGAATGTCTTTCCTTGCATAAGGAGACCAGAACTGCATAAAGTACTCAAGCTGTGACTTCACCAGTAAACTACAGTTAACAGCGGAACTTCCCTGCATTTTTAAATTCAATCCATCTAACAATGAAGGCCAAAATTCTATTTGCCTTCTTGATAATCTGTTACATGTGTAAACCAGCCTTTTGGGATTCATGCCCAAGCACTTCCGAGTCCCTCTGCACAACAGCATGCTACGATCTTTCGATATTTAAATAATAATCTGATCTATTCACACAAAATACTGGAGAAACTCAGGAGGTCAAACAGCAGCTATGGAGAGGAATAAGCAGTCACCCACGTCCTTCACTAAGACCATAAAGGAAGGGGAAAGAAGCCCAATAAGAAGGGAGGGAGAGGGGAAGGAGTACAAGGTGGCAGGTGATGGGTAAAACAATGTGAGAGAAGGTGGGTGGGGGACAGGAAATGAAGTGTTACGTACCCCATAACTGGGTTGCCAAACCAGCAGAAATGGACCACTTAGTTGGAGTCTGGATTACTGGAACTAAGAGAGTTTTATTAAAGAAATAAGTAACACAGTACTCTAAATGTAAGGATATAAATGCAATGGGTTAGCAATGATAAAACACACATGTACACAGAACTAGGATAATAGGATCAATCAAGCTCTATCGCAGTCTAGGGGTAAAATGATCAGCCTCAAGTGACACAGAGTTCAGTTCAGTTTAGTTCAGTTCGCAGTAATCGCTGTTGTGCCGTTGGAGGGAGAGAGAATGAATATGCAAATTCTCGATTCAAATAGACCTTGATGTTCCTCGCAGTTAGCTTTCGGACGAGCCCTTTGTAATGTCTTCTGAGGTCACTGACTGTGACCCCCTCCGTTCCGGATACGATCGTTCTTCTGCGGTGAACCCGGCACCCAGGCAAGGGCGGACACACACACCAGATTCCTGCCGATCGTACCTTTCCACCCTGTGCGTCTATGGTCAGTCCCGTGACCAGACCTCTAAAACTCTCACCAACTTGTGGGGGCACACTTGCACTTCCAGGGTCTCGTTATCTCGTGGTGTCGTGGTGTGTCTTGCCTTAGCGAACCTGTTCCTTTTATCCCCCTGCTGGGGTATCGCCTGTTCATCAAACTTCAAACAGTTCGGGTTCAAAGCAACCCGTCTGACAATACTCTGAACTGTGTCTCCTTTCGTTAATCTCTCTCGTCTCCCATTAACATTTCTGAATGTTCCCCCACTGTCTTTCTTATCGGCCTCAATCTTCTGATAACTTGGTATTTTGTCACAGAAGTAAGAAATTGGGAGTTGATAGGTGGAAGAGGTAAAGGGCTGAAGAAAAAGGAATCTGATTGGAGAGGACAGAGGACCAGGAGAGAAAGGGAAGGAGGAGGAGCATCAGAGGGAGGTGATAGGCAGGTGATGAGAAGAGAAAAGGGCAAAAGCGGAGCCAGAATGGAGAAGATAAAAAGAGAAGGGAAAGAACTTGCGTTAATTTCTCTCCCCTCCCCACTTCCCAGCTCTCTGCCTTCTATTGGTTAACCAATTCTCTAACTATGGCAACTCTATGCTTCGTTATCTTATGGATAAGGATTATCAAATGCCTTCTGGAAATCCAAGTATACAATATCCACCTGTTCCCCTCAATCCACTGCATCATTGTAACCTTTAAAAAACCCCAGTAAGTTTGTCAAACAGGACCTGCCCCTCATGAATGGATCAGCCATGATGAAATGGCAGAACGTACTTCATGGCCAAATGGCCTAATGCTCCTGTCTATAATGTTCTTGTAGTCTAATATACACTGTATCTGCCTGATAGAACCACTTCTATCCAGATGCCTCCCTATTTCTTCATTAATAATAGATTATAGATGTTAGGTTAACTGGCCTGACTTATGCATACATCCTTTATTAAACTGTGGCATGACGTTCGCTGTCTTCTAATCTGTTGGGATCTGTCCAGAGTGCAGATAATATTGGTAAATTATCATAAATGTGTCTAGGACCAGTCTTCTGTCTTTCATTTGTAATAAATGTTGTTACTTCCTTGAGAAACTGCTTTTAGTAATCTTTTATTACATTGATTAATCCTCTGATACTCTTTATGCTTTTCTACAATTTCTGTATGTTTAAAATTTAATTGGCAAGAATCCTGAAAGTTAACTGCAGCAAATTGAGGTTGAATTGTTGGGGTGGGGGTTTCTCTTCAGTTGATTCTTAAACTCCACCTGAACTGTAGCATCTTTTTCAGATATTTGTCTTAGGATATTGCTCAGCATTCTGGCACTTTTTTTTTGCTTACTGTAGAATAGTCTGTAAGATAGGCAGGTTTGAGTTTGTATGTAATTTCAGTCCATTAAGCATGTCCAGTCAGATACCAGATGTAGTTGTGAAATAAAAAAGATCTCTGCATGCATGATTCAACTGGTTGGTACCAGCCCAGTTTTAATATTGGAGAGTAGATATAGATAGCAAACGCTAAGCGTTGTGTTCATCAAATTCTATATTCAGGTTTGTTGGGTTTTGATCATGGCTGTACAAAGATGCAGTTATTGAGTTTAAAATGATTTCAGGAAAACATTTAATGGTCAACACTATTTTAGTATGAATAATTAAGATTTATAATAAATTAAGATAAATGCATAAGGTAATGTTTTATTATGTTCAAACAAAGTTGAATGGTAATCAGATCAAGGCAATTAATATTGAGAAATTAGGAGATACAGCATGATAGAGCCAGGAGCATTATTTCCTCTTGTGGGGTTAATCTAGATCAAAGTGGAATAATGTTAAAAGTAGATCAAAGATATTTAAGGGTAAAACTAAGTAGCACTTTCTTTTCCCAAATGCAGGTGTGTGGAACTCTGAATCTGGCTCCTTTGATAGATGTTTTTAGACGGTGAATATGAAAGGATTTAGATTGGTAGAGCTGAGGAATGGCTCAGCCTCATTCTGAGAAACTACTGTTCCTTTGGGACAGATTTTATGATCACCAGTAAGTAGGAGTTACCTGGCAAAGTGGCACAGCTCGTGGAGCCACTGCCTCTCAGCACCCAGAGACCCAGGTTCAATCCTAACCTAGGCTACTGTCTATGTGGAGTTTGCATGTTGCCCTTGTGATTATATGAGTTTTCCCCTGAGGGCAGTGGCTTCATCCCACATCCCAAAGATGCATGGGTTGATAAGTTAATTGGCATTAGTGTGTGGGTGAGTGGTCAAATTTGGGGAGAGTTAATGGAAATTCGAGGAGAATTTTTAAAAAATGGATTACTGTTGGATTAGGTCGTTGATGGTTGATTGCTGAAGGGCCTACTTCTGTGCAGTATCTCTGTATGACTGTCTGATTGCTGAAACTGGTTTCTGTGTATTCAGGTTCTATATCAGAAGATGAAACATGTGCTCCAAAGCTGCTACCCACAAAGTATGTGAGGGGGAAAAAAGGAAATAACAGTTTTTCAACTCACAAAGCCAAACTTATTTTGGTAGCTGGACTGTCCAGGCTCTGCTTTGGAGACATTCAGGAACTTACAAGACTTTTAAACAAAATTACTTAAGCTGAAAATATTTACACTCAAATGAATATAACCTTAAATACTTGAAGATACTATTAAGCACAAAATAGATGTAAGTTATAAGAGGCACAAAAATAAGGAAAACTTGATTTTTAAAAAAATACTGTTTTTTTCTGAGCTTTCACTGTTGTTCTGTCTAATTCAAAAGGTGATAAAATTTTAAAGAAATGTAATGGAATCATGGTCTGGAGGCACTTACAGAGAGAAACAAGATTAATGTTTCAGGTTGAAGGCTCTGATAGAAGGACACTCGTATCTCCACAGATCTATTGAATATTTTTATGGCAAGTCTAGGAAGTGAGTGTAGGCTATTTAGATCAAAGTCACAGGCTAACCTTGAACTCTGGGTTCAGTTGTATTGGGCAATGACAGTCACTATTTGCTGCTTCTATTCAACTGTGTGGCTTGGCTCACAGTTTAACAGAATAGTTTAAGAGTTGACAATCCATTTTGTAAAAGGCTTTTTGAAGTTTGCTTATTAAAATCTCCCGAATAGTAAAAATTTTGACCCTTGTTCAGCCAACATTGGTTAATACTTGAAATATAATATTTACAAATAAAAGTTATAACTGATTATGGACTATTCACAGGAGCTTTGGACAGAACATCATGGTAAATTTGATTCTTCCTTCCTCTCCATTAAGTTGCTAAGCATAACCTCATATACACTTAGTGGCCACGTTACTAGGTACCTTCTGTACCTAAAAAAGCGACCATGAGTGTACCTTTGTGGTCTTCTGCCGCTGTTACCCATCACTTCAAGGTTCAGAGATGTTCTTCTGCACACCACTGTTGTAATGTGTTGATATTTAAGTTACTGTCGTCCTGCTGTCAGCTTGAACCAGTCTTACCATTCTCTCTGACCACTCTCATTAACAAGGCGATTTCCCCCCACAGAACTGCCACTCACTGGATTTTTTTTTGTTTTTTTGCCACCATTCTCTGTGCCTGAAAATCCCAGGAGATCAGCAGTTTCTAAGATACTCAAACCACCCCATCTGGCACCAACAATCATTCCACAGTCAAAGTCACTTAGATCACATTTCTTTCCTATTCTCATGGTTAGTTTGAACAACAGCTCTTGACCATGCCTGCGCACTTTTATATATTGAGCTGCTGCCAGATGATTGGCTGATTAGATATTTGCACTAACGAGCAGGTACATCTACTAAACTGTCTGCAGAGTATATTTGGGGAGCAATAGGTTGATATCAAGTCCACCTCCATCTGGACCCTATAAATGGTCTTTCATACACACAGCAGCTAATGCTTAATATCACCAAGGGTCTAAGCCAGAGGTTTCCAACCTGGGCTCCATGGAACCTGGTGGCCAGTGCTATCATGTTTGCTGTTGTGTGCTGGGGCAGCAGGCTGAGGGTAGCAGACACCAGCAGAATCAACAAACTCATTCGTAAGGCCAGTGATGTTGTGGGGATGGAACTGGACTCTCTGACGGTGGTGTCTGAAAAGAGGATGCTGTCCAAGTTGCATGCCATCTTGGACAATGTCTCCCATCCACTACATAATGTACTGGGTGGGCACAGGAGTACATTCAACCAGAGACTCATTCCACCGAGATGCAGTACAGAGCGTCATAGGAAGTCATTCCTGCCTGTGACCATCAAACTTTACAACCCCTCCCTTGGAGGGTCAGACACCCTGAGCCAAAAGGCTGGTCCTGGACTTATTTCATAATTTACTGGCATAATTTACATATTACTATTTAACTATTTATGGTTCTATTACTATTTATTATTTATGGTGCAACTGTAACGAAAACAGATTTCCCCCGGGATCAATAAAGTATGACTATGACTATGACTTACTGATATTGGTCCATGTCATAAAAAAGGTTGGGAACCCATGATCTAAAGCAAAGCAAAATATTCTCTTCCCCTCTCAATTTGGGCAGGAAAAAATCAAATTATTTTTGACTCAGAATGGACTTTCTTCCTGCAATTGATTGAATAAAATGAAGAGTACTTAATGTTCTATAATATACAAGGCAGAACATTTATTTTTGGCATTGTTTTGCAGTATAATTGATTCCCCAAACTTAATTCAATTCAAAGCTTTGGAAAGATGGGACCTGCGGGTTTTACATTTTAAAGTTTCAAAACAACCAGATTTGCATATAAAATTTGAATCTAATTACCAATCCTCATTACTCTGTGATTAACAGCATAATACACTCTGAAGTTCTACAAAACTCTGACTTAAACTTTAGTAATGTAGGAAAAGCTATTTTCCAGCCAGAATTTACATATGTAATCAGGCCTTAATTAGCAAAATATTACAAAACGGTCAATGAAGATACTTTCTCCATGCTTTTGTGGTTAAATTTATTCAGTAATAACACTGTTCCCAGATCCATGTTTATGTCTTCTTTGTAATATAAAAATGTTTCCCAATTATAAATCAGCTGAATGTTAGCTTTTAAGTAGAAAATTTTGTAATTTTGGAACAGATGTAACAGTTGGCTTATAAAAATGTTAGTATTAAAATCTTTGGAACTATTCCATAAATACGTCTGGATATCCTGATTATTAAAATAAAATATATTCAACTTTTAATGGCTACAGTAACATAATAGGAAGTCCCAATGATTGGACAATGTTGATCTATAACATCAGTATAAATAGCACAAACTTGCTATAATAATTACTCATAGTTACTAATAGATGGCTTCTCTATATAGTTCCACGCCATTCACCATGTATACATATTTACACTCATAATAGCTTTATCTAATTGAAAGGTAAATTAAACACTGTATTATGTACAGTGTAATTAATCTATCACAGAATATTTTACCTGCTGCAGATTGTGTTGTGAAAGGTTGACGATATTAAAACCATATGGGTGGTGATAAACTAACACAAGGGGGAAAAAAGCAGAAACAAAGACAAAGGAAAAGGAGGTTTAAGAATATTGAGTCATCAATGGGATTTTCCAAATTGATGTTTGTTTCCCTCTTCATTTTGGTTTCAGCCGTACTTATTTGTTAGGTTCTGATCGACCGGGTTGCTTGCTTGCTTGCTCCATCTATCCACCTCTCCATCCATCCATCCGAATAGGCCCGTCCAGCTCTTCAAGCTGCACAGTGCCACCCAGCAATCCCGATTTAATCCTAGCCTTATCACAGGACAGTTTACAGTGACTAATTAACCTACTACTGGTATGTCCGAGGACTGTGGGAGGAAACCGGAGCACCCGGAGAAAACCCATGGGTCACAGGGAGAACCTACAAACTGTAAAGCATTGTGCTAACCACTACACTACCCTTGCTGTGCCTCAATATCTATTTACTCCCATAACATATTTTTGAACCAACATGTTGTACTCGCATTAAACCTAATAATTTAGAGTTCACTGTTCTAACTTGGACGTTTAAAGTAAGTAAACTAAGTAAGCAATTATTGTCACACATTACGTATAGGTCCTGGGAAGTTTCCAAAGGTGTAGAAAGTAATGCCTCCTTAACAGACTGTTCTTAAAATGAGCAGAATATGGAAACATTTTTAGCATATTCCATATCTTTAAATTGCCAATGATAAAACCCACAGAAAAGTCATTTTTCAGGCATCTCATGACAATTAGTTTGGGACCATATTACAATAGGCTTGGGAGCAACTCAGCAGTCTTCTTCTGCCAATGGGTATGAAATGAAATATCTTTATTGTCATTGCATAGTACAATTTGTCATGCACCAATACAGCAAAAATGAGTTTGCAACTCTCGTGCTCAATACTATAAAACAACAAATAAAATAAATAAACAATAAATAAAATCAAGTAACCAGCCAGTACAAGCAACGTCCAGCAGTACAAAAGCACAACTCAGATGCATGACAGCCATAAAACCAGTATTAAAGTAGCAATATAACAATTTATAGATGATGCTTGATAGATTGGTTCAGAGCAATTATAGCTCTGGGGAAAAAGCTATTTTTCACTCTAGAAGTGCAGGTATAGAAAATCTTATAATGTCTGCCAGGTGGAAGAAGTTCAAACAGATGATTGCATGGGTATGTATTGTCCTTACAGCTGCTTATAGCTTTCCATAGGCAGCGAGAGCTGTAGGTGTCCTCCAGGGCTGGGAGCTGTGTCCCGATGACCTCCTGTGCGCTAGAGACGACCTGCTGAAGTGCTTTCCTATAAGCTGCTGTACAACTGAGATACCACACAGAGACGCAGTATGTTGAGATGCTCTCTATGGTGCAGCGGTAAAAGGTCACCAGCATCTGTTCAGGTAGACCAACTTTATTCAGCGTCCTGAGGAAAAACGAGCATTGCTGTGCTTTCTTAACTATTGTTATGGTGTTTGTGGACCATGTAAGGTCTTCTAAGATGTGTATTTCCAGAAACCTGATGGTGAATATCTAATCTAACAAAAGAATACAATTTTAGATCCCATAATTCTCTGACATTTTTTAAATCAGTTCTTAACAGAGATTCAAGAGGGAGTTCTTTGCATAATGTTCAGTCCAAACGAGGAAGATAGAAAATTGACCAAAATTTTACATTCCTGTCATTCAGGCTGTTGCTGGATGACATTGTCAGAAGTAATGAAGAAATAAGAACTCAAACTGGCCTCCTGTCTGACAAAAAGAGTTTATTGTGCGTGATTGATGACGTACTGTACAATATTCTGGATTCTGAAGTATTAGACCTCTACCACAATGGGTCATCCAGTTGCATGTTTTAGAAACTCATCAGAATGCGCACGCTCAGTGTCATTGGCACTATTGACTTCTGAAAATTACTGCAATTATTAGAAAGTAAACATTACTTTTCCACAGCTTTTTTCTCACAAATCACACTATTTTAGAAATATATCCATTATTCAGATAAGGTCTTACATGCATTACTACAGGCTGCCCCCAGTTTAAGAACGTCTGACTTCTGGACCCCTCTACATACAAGTGAGCTCCCATAATATTAAATCCAAAAGTCTAACCTAAGTACGTACGTCCATTCGTATAGATGGCAAAAATCTCCTCTCTCATCTTTTAGAAATTGGGGTGTCATGGTAGCATAGTGGTTAGCACAATGCTTTACAGAACAGGTGACCTGGGTTCAATTCCTGTTGCTGCCTGTAACGAGTTTGTACGTTCTCCCCGTGACTACGTGTCTTTCCTCCAGGTGCTCAGGTCTCCTCCCACAGTCCAAAGATCTACTGGTTAGTAGATTAATTGGTCATTGTAAATGTCCTGTGAACAGGCTGGGATTAAATCCAGGGATTGCTCGAAAGGCCAGAAGGGCCTAATCCATGCTGTATCTCAATAAAGTAAAATAATTCTTTTTCTTATTGGTGTTATGTGCTTTTGATGCCATTCATTACAATAACGTGGAGGTATGGTTACCAGGTGGGGTGACTTGTGTATTTTCTGACTTATGGATATTGGTAAAACAGCAAAACCCATTATTAGGGACAACTGTAATGTTTTTAACAAATACCCAGTACAGAAATACAATGAACTTGAACTTCAATGCAGCATTTAAGTTGGTCAGGACCAAAGCAAAATGACTAATCCTAACTGTGTGCTTGTTACATGGTCATTAAGGCCATCCTATTGAAATCTACCATGGATAATTCTGCCACTAAATTGCTCAAGCCCTCGCAGCCTTTATTATTATAAGGGAAATTTTAAAGACTTTTTTGCTGGATTAATTTTAATCTGACATTTGATTTTAAAGAACAATGGAAATAATATGTTGGGAGGTATTTTAAGTACATTGTTTAGTCATGTTATTTTGGCACAGCGTGGAAATGAATGCTGAGTGTGGGCAGAGTCCGTACAGGAGCACTATTACATAATTAAAGTACAAATTCAAATTCAGACCTGCTACTAAAGATCTTGATCTACGCAAAAAATGAGTGTCATGTTTTTATGTGAATCACACAATTCTACTTGTTTAATGGAGGCTTTTATCTATTCTCAGAATGTGGGTGTCTCTGGCAAGGGCAGCGTTTATTGCCCATCCCCAGTTGCCTCAGAGTGTAAGGCTCTGCTGTTTTATTGAATTGCTAGCAGTTTGATACAATTCAGTGCCTCACATCAATAGCTTGAGTTTTAGTGACTGAAAGTCTGCTTACGTTGGAGTTCCTTGGGGATTTTTGCCGCTATGTTTGGTTTTCACGATGGATATGAACGTAAATGATAGGATACTGAAGTCTAATACTTACCATCATCAGGATCGAAGGGTCTTGGCCCGAAACGCCGATTCTTTATTCCTCACCATAGATGCTGCTTGACCTGCTGAGTTCCTCAAGCATTTTGTGTGTGTTACTCTGAACGTTCAGCATCTGCAGAATCTCTACAGATCTGAAGTTTGCCAACATTACAAAATGTGTGCTATAGCTGACAGTGTCAAAGAATGTTGTAGATTAATTTAGAGAAGAGATTGATCAAAATTAGGCCGGCCAATGGTGCAGTGGTGCCTAGTGGTCTAGGGTTCGAATCCGTCCAGATCCTTCCATGCTTTCCATCTGTGCTGGGTTGAATGTCAAGCTAGCAACTCGGCTTTGTTAGAAAACAGACAAATGCTAGAGAAACAGTGAGGTTGCCGCCTGATGCGCCACAAGGCGCAGAGGGAAACAACAACAATGATCAAAGCGAGAGAATATCCAACAAGTGTTAGGGTATTGGGAGCCATAGAAAACGACACCACAGAAACAGACCCTTTGGTCCATCTAGTCCATGCCAAACCTTTATTTGCACCCAGACCATAACGTTCCATACCCTTCCCATCCATGTACCTATCCAAACTTCTCTTGTGCTGGCAACTCGTTCCACACTCTACCATCCTCTGAGTGAAGAGGGTTTCCCCTTATGTTCTCCTTAAACGTTTCACCTTTTACCTTTCACCTTTCACCCATGACCTCGAGTTGTAATCTCACCCCACCTCAGTGGAAAAAGCATTTACCCTATCTATACCCCTCATAATTTTGTATACCTCTGTCAAGTCTCCCCTCAATCTTTTACGTTCTAGGGAATAAAGTTCTAACCTATTCAATCTTTCCTTATATATCAGGCCTTCCAGTCCTGGTAACGTCCTTGTAATGGACATAGAAGAATTTGAAGTTCATGACCGCAGATATTTAATGCTAAATGGGAAAGTTGGATAAGCTCATTTAGGTGGCATATCCAATAGACCAGTAATATCTTGGCAGGCTGTATAAGAACACTAGCAAGATTACATACTGTTCTGATAAATGCATATCATAAAGTATTTGACATTATTTAAGCTGTGCAGATGAAATTTAGGGCTATTAGCCCTTAAATCTAGTTATGAGGAAAGTATAGCCGTAAGTTGCCATCTTTGGAATTGGTGCAATTGAGAGCCAACTTTAATTGTCATGTATAAAATTTAGAGGGGGTTATGATGAATAGAAAAAGCTTAGTAGAGGGGTCAGTAATTAAGAAGGTAAAGTGTAAGACAAAAATGAAAGGGCAGTTGAGGAAATTTCTTTAATCTTGTGGAAGTCTGGAATTCATTAACATGAAGGTAGCAATGGAGGAAATATATCTGGCTGAGCAGAGTGACTGAAAAATTTTATGAAATAATAGCAAAGATGGCCACTTGATGCTGTCATTTGTTACTTCGTTATTGGGCACCACAGAATTGTAGTGGTTAGCGCAATGCTATTGCAGCTCGGGGTGTTGCAGTTCAGAGTTCAATTCCACGTTTTCTGTAAGCAATTTGTTCATCCTCCCCGTGGAATGGGTGGGTTTTCTCGGGGTGCTCTAGTTTCCTCGCACTGTCTACAGATGTACTGTTGTGAGGTTAATTGGTCGTTGTAAATTGTCCCATGTTTAGGCTGGGGTTAAATCAGCGGTTGCTGGACATCGGCTTGAAGGGCCGGCATAGCCTATCCATGCTGTATCTCAATAAGTAAACTGATAAATTCAACAAGTTTAATAAAAAGCATTTGATACAGTGGAATGTTGTGTTAAGCAGTTCAAAGCACAAGAAAGTGGCATTATGAATATACATAAAATTCATTAACAAGGTGGTAGTAATAAATAGTTGTTTGTCAAACTGAAAAGAAGTGAGCAGTGTTTGGAATCAAGGCCATGGGTCTATTTGATATTTATTAGTGACATGAGCTTGTATTTAAGAAACATTAATTTCAATGTTTGTCAATGGCATAGAGCATGGACGCATGATAAACTAGGAGAACAATCCTATGTCTCAGCAATGATATAGGCTGGGTACACAAACATAAAATGAAGCTGAAGAAAGAAATTTGGCTTGGATGATATGTGTTCTAAAATATCAGGCAGAATTTTGAAAGGATGCAGGAGCTGAGACAAGTGAAGTTTGACTTGCGCATATTTTTGAAGATGATGAGAGGTTAAAATGACTCATTTAAAAGGCATATGGAATTCTGTGTGGTACAAGTGGAGATATAAGCATGCATTATGTTGAACCTTTAACGCTGTGGTTGAGCCTCAGCTGGTTTTGTGTTTCATTCTGTGTACAATTTATTAAAAGAATGCCAAGAATGAGGCATAGACGTTACTAGCATTGTATCAGAAAAGGTAGTAGCGAGACTGTGATTATCCTTGGAGTGTAGAGGCTTGTGGAGTATCTCAAATAATGGAGACTTTTTTTTTATTGAGATACAGTGTGAAGTAGGTCCTTCCAGCACTTCGAGCCACACTGCACAGCAACCCACCGATTTAATCCCAGCCTAATTACGGAACAATTTACAATGACCCATTAACCTACCATGGGTAGGTCTTTGGCCTGTTGGAGGAACCTGGAACACCCAGAGAAAACCCACCCAATCAAGGAGAGAATATACAAACTCCTTACAGGCATAGACAGGAATTGAACCCAGGTTGCAGGTACCGTAAAGCATTGTGCTAACCACTACAGTACCGTGTCATTTAGACAGGGTAGCTAGAACCCAGTGACGGAACTGAAATCTGTATTAATTAGTGAAAGATAAATATATTTGAAATTGATAAAAAGGTTTAGTGTGGATAGGTAAAAAGGTTAACATGGTGAGTGGAAGGATTTACGTCTGAGTTGTGCAACTCAGACTCCATTGTCTTGGGAAGGAGCAGGGGAATGAAGCATTGAGTTATTTTAAGGATCTGACACAGTACAAAAGTACAATAGCCTGCTGCTCTAGTTTTTTTGTGCTTATTGCACAGAAGAAAAGATTTACATCTTATTAAATCAGTTTCAGCAGACATATCAAGATTAGTAAGATTATGTCCAAGGGGTTTATAAGTGTCATCCCCTCATCAGTTAAATGGCTTTTAGATGGTTCATTATACTTAAATTCTTTGAACCATCAGACAAAATACTTAATTCAATGAACTGTGTGGAATTGTTCTACAGACGCAGGATATTTCCCATTTTGTGTGTGTTGCTTCATATTTCCCATACTTCATACAATTCCCCTCTCAGTCTCTGCCCTTCCTGCCTTGGTGTCCCTTTATTCTAGTTCTCCATATGAATGAATCATTCCACGAATACATCGATGCAGTCTGCTATGTGTCACTGTGTCTATATTCTCATCACCCTGTGAAAAGAAATCACTTTAATTATTTACTTAACTTATTGATGTCGATCTTACATTATGCACCCTTGATCTGGACTTATTTATGTGTGGAAAGTTTTCCCAGATCCAAGCTTTTGAACTTGATTTCCTGCTTTTGTACTCTATGGAAATGAGCAGCAATTCTTTGTGGACTTTTTAAAAAATTCAACCTAATGGCTTGCAATGCTAACCTTACTAAATGAAATATCATTCTTCCCTTTGCTCCTCCACGTATAGGCCCCATTTTAAATGTTCAAATGCCTTAATCTTGCTAGTGTGCCTTGCTTGTGTCGTAGGAGAACTTCATTTGCAGGTTGATAAACAGGAAATGTGCAGGAGAGGAGGCGGCATCTGTGGAAAGAAAAATAGAGTTGATTATTTCAGATTGATGACCCTGTATCACAACTGGGAAAGAGGGAAAATGTCAGATCTTAAAATGGACATGTTTTCTCTCTTTCCTGGATCTGCTGAAGGGTCCCCAACCTAGCCCATTTCGATTCGCTTTCCACAATGTTGTCTCATTTGCTGAGTAGATGTAATGTTGAAATTGTACAAGGCATTGGTAAGGCCAAATTTGGAGTATTGTGTACAGTTCTGGTCACCGAATTATAGGAAAGATATCAATAAAATTGAGAGAGTACAGAGGAGGTTTACTAAAATGTTACCTGGGTTTCAGCACCTAAGTTACAGAGAAAGGTTTAACAAGTTGGGTCTTTATTCCTTGGAGCGTAGAAGTTGAGGGGGGACTTGATAGAGGTATTTAAAATTATGAGGGGGATAGATAGAGTTGGTGTGGATAGACTTTTTCCATTGAGAGTAAGGGAGATTCAAACAAGAGGAAATGAGTTGTGAGTTAAAGGGCAAAAGTTTAGGGGTAATATGAGAGGGAACTTCTTTACTCAGAGAGTGGTAGCTGTGTGGAACGAGCTTCCAGCAGAAGTGGTTGAGGCAGGTTCAATGTTGTCATTTAAAGTTAAATTGGTCAGCTATATGGACAGGAAAGGAAT
Organism: Mobula hypostoma; assembly: GCF_963921235.1. Taxonomy (NCBI): domain Eukaryota; kingdom Metazoa; phylum Chordata; class Chondrichthyes; order Myliobatiformes; family Myliobatidae; genus Mobula; species Mobula hypostoma. Next base: position 13,428,032 of record NC_086117.1, on the reverse strand, counting down.
GGAGGGTTATGGGCTGAGTGCAGGTCGGTGGGACTAGGTGAGAGTAAGAGTTTGGCACGGACTAGAAGGGCCGAGATAGCCTGTTTCCGTGCTGTAATTGTTATATATTATATGGAGTATTTCAGCTCTCTCTTTATGGATCCAGAATTGGCTTGCCTGCAGAAGGCAAAGGATGGTTGGAGATGGTTTGTATTCTGCATGGAGGTCGGTGACTAGTGGTGATCCACGGAGATCTGTTCTTGGATTTTTGATTTGTGATTTTTATAAGTGACCTAGATGAGGAAGTAGAAGGGTGGATTAGTAAGTTGGCTGATGGCACAAAAGTTGGGGTTGTTGTGGATATTCTGGAGGGTTGTCAGAGGCTACAGCAGGACATGATAGGATGCAGAATTAGGCTGAGAAGCGGCAGATGGAGTTCAACCCAGGTAAGTGTGAAGTGGTTCATTTTGGTAGATCAAATTTGAAGACAGACTATAATAATGTTAAGACGCCTGGCAGTGTGGAGGATCAGAGAGATCTTGGGATCCATGTCCATAGAACACTCAAAGCTGCTGCGCAGCTTGACAGTGTTACGAAGGTGTATGGTGTGTTGGCCTTCATCAACCATTGGATTGAGTTCAAGAGCCGTGAGGTGATGCTACAGCTATATTAGACCTTCGATAGACCCCCACTTGGAGCACTGTGTTCAGTTCTGGTTATCTTGCTACATGAAGGATGTGGATACTATAGAGAGAGTACAGAGGAGATTTACAAATGTTGCCTGGATTGGTGAGCATGCCTTATGAGAATAGGTTGAGTGAACTTGGTTTTTCCTCCTTGAAGTGACAGAGGATGAGAGGTGACCTGATAGAGGTGTATAAGATGATGAGAGGCATTGATCATGTGGATAGCCAGAGGCTTTTTCCCAGGGCTGAAATGGCTAACATGAGGGGGCATAGTTTTAAAGTGCTTGGAAGTAAGTACAAGGGGGATGTTCGCGTGTAGTGCACTGCCAGCGATGGTAGTAGAGGCGCATATGATAGGGTCTTTTAAGAGACTTAGATAGGTACAGGGAACTTAGAAAAATAGAGGGAAATTGTAGGCAGTTTCTAGAGTAAGTTATATGGTCGGCAAAACACTGGGCCTGCAAGGTGCTATGTTCTATATTCTATGGTTATCTAAGTTTTCCAGCATCGTTTCAGTTTGATTTTCATTTATTAATTATCCTCAGTAAGTTTTTTCACTGCATTTCATTGCCATTTTCTGCCTTTTCCATAACTGATCTTCTCTGTATTTTGTCTCCTTACTTCCAATTTCCAAGACCAAATCTTGTATGTGCGCATTCAGTGAGGAACCTCTGTGCTCCTACTAATGATTCCTTCTGGGTGTTTCTTCACATTTTTCTACTGGTCAGAGATCTAATGTCGATATTAACCTGTAAATGTAGCTATCAAGTTTATTGGGGTGCCACGGTATTGTAGCGGTTCGCACGACGCTTTACAAGGGGGACCCAGGTTCAATTCCCACCGCTGCCTGTAAGGAGTTTGTATCTTCTCCCTGTGACCGCGTGCGTTTCCTCTCAGACAGTCCTGGTCGGTAGGTCCATTTGTCATTGTAAATTTTCCTGTGACGATGGTAGGATTAAATTGGTGGTGGTGGGGGGGGGGGAGTTACTGAGCAGTATGGCTCAAAGTGCCAGAAGGGCCTATTCCATGCTGTAGCTCAATATGTAAAATAAGTAAATAAAGTTCCTTTTGTTTTTAGTTTGGCCTGTGGCTGTCAATACTCTTCATGCAAAACTATGCAGGTGTTTCCAACATCCACCATAGCAACTTCTAGTCCATCGTCTTTCAAGGCCTTTCTCACATGGTCCCTACCTTGGTGCAGCATGACCTCCTGTATAGAGAATATTGACTCTTCATCATTTTATTGTGAACACGTAATTAATTGTTAGTTAATTGAAATTTAAACATAACACAAATTATATGATAAAGATTATCTTTATTTTAGATACCACCTGGCAGATTAAACAACAGATAATGCCTAGAGTTTAAAGTGGAAGTTTCAATGCTTTTTTTTTGCAGATAATTTCACTGTTTCAGCATTAAGGCTTTAAAAAAAGGCATGCACTGAATAAAATATCAATACCTGAAAATATTTAGCTGTTCTACAGACTCTGAAGGTAATAGTGATTTCGAATGCTATTAAAAAAGGCCAAAAACTGTTAAAATATACAATATACATTATAAGACCTTGAGGCATAGAAGCAGAATTAGACTATTTGGCCCATTGAGTCTGCTCCACCATTTCATCATGGCTGATCCATTCTATATTTGAAAACATATCAATCTAAATTATTGAAATTTCTCAAAGCTTTGAAAAGATTTATTAATATACAGATAGATTACAACTTCTCACCCCATAAAACTATTGAAATAAATTGCACTGTGTAGATGCTCATTTATCTTAACAGTATGAATATTGTTAGTTATTGCATTCTTTACAAGTGTTTTATAATTAATCTTCATGTTTTGCAGAGACATCTATAAAAAACTCTAATTTTTTTTTAAATTGTCACTTTCAAAGTTAGAAAAAAACTTTTTCCATCAAAAGAGATTTGATTTTCATTGTTAATTGCACACCTTTTAACACCTTTTATAAAACTGTCATTACATGTGGATAATTCATTCACAGGGATTTCAGTCCAGTATAGAATTACATATCTTCTGCCAAGTTAATGAAATGAAGTTCACCAATTTTAGTTGTGTTGCCTGGTGACATTGATTTTATTTCTGACTTTTCTGTGGCATTTAAATTAATAAGTCTGAATCTTTTTTCATCACTTGCATATAAAATTCAGATCGTTTTTGGAGATTTAATTTCAAGGACAACTTACATTTTTCTATTGTTTACATAGAGTTACATTGTTGCTCTCAACAATAGATAATCACGACAGAAATATGACTTAGTCTTCTGTTTTATAAATTGAAAGTTTGCATTTTAACACTGAACTCATTTTTTAAAAATCTGTCTGTATGAAGTCATTTAGTAAGTTCACATTGTAAATCAGCCCTGGAGCTCAGAAGAAGAGCGATGCATTTATATGACAGTTGCAAAGTTGGGCAATGAAATTCTATTTATGGACAATTTTCACCCACGTATGCGTGTAAAAAGTAGCAGATAAAATATCGCAATTATTAAGTGTAAAAATATAGTGTCACAAAAAAATGCAGTTTCACAGGTGCCGAATAGGTAATATGCCTTTGCGGTTTTTTAACATACGGTAAAAATGGTTATTCTGAGAGCTAATGGTCGCTAAGGCAACCAAGGCTGAGGGAGTGTGCAATGAACGCCGAGCTGCCGTTCCCACTACTCCCAGCCCGGAGATGTGCCAATGTGCAGCGGCGCTGACGATGCGCGCTGCTTACAGCGCCGGCTGTGCGGGCCAGTCGCAGACTTTCACTCGGACGGAAGTGCTTCAACTGTCTCTTCTCTTGTCATCTGCCAACAGGGCTTCCTGAGCCGCCGACTGAAAGGCTCCATCAAGAGGACAAAGAGCCAGCCCAAGCTCGACAGGAACAGCAGCTTCCGCCACATTTTACCTGGATTTAGGAGCGTGGAGGATGAAAGGTAAGAGCGCCCTATGATATTTCAGCCCACCCCCCCGCCCTCAAACCCTTTACTGCCACCACCGCACGATTATCTTCGCAGAAACAAATATCTTTGTAGCGGACGCGTTGCCCAATTACTGCCTTCCTTCGCGATGTTGTAATGGTTTTATTATACAGCTGCTGAGAATTCAGCCCAAATGTTACAACAGCGGGATTGAAAATGCCTTTTCCAGTTTGATTGCTGCCACATTTTCTTCCTGTGAAACGAGGCATGCCTATATTGTGGTATTTGGTTCTGTTCTCCCTGCGATGAGCTTCTTTTGCAGAGTTTTATTTTTGGAAAGAATTAGTCATTTAAACAAGTAGTTTTAATTTTTTATATAACTCCGCAGTTTAATATGTTTCGGAAGAATAAATACAGCTGGTCGCCAGGCTATTGTTCTCTTTCAATACGTTTTCTTTAAAAATCTGTTACCATTGCGATGAGCTTTCCATTAATCTATTCTGTTTGAACTTTGGCCAGTAGTTAATATGAGAAGTTGTGCTTGTAATGAAAGGGTGACTAAACATTATTCATTGATAGCCGACATTTCGCCCTGAAAATTCAGGTATCTGAGCACATAGGTGTGGAAGAGTTGCTCAGTCTGTCACCTGTCGGTGCCGAGCGCAACGTTAATTCGCCGTGTGCCTTTCTGGAGGGACGATCGAGGAATCTGGCGACAATATTAGTAGATTAGTGGCGATCAAACTTGATGTTGTCTCTGTAGAGACATAATGAATAGTAAGGTACTGTGCATAACAACTGACTATTCAGTCTGTAGTTTGGGTGTATTAGTTGAGGATGAGATGTACCAAGCCGGGACCACACATTCTTGTCCGCCAAACCATCCTATCAATTTTCCAATCTGCTTTTAAAAATAGAATTAATTAGCCATCTGTTTCCTTCAAATGGCGTATATCTTTCCATACTGAAGAAGTCATTCACCATATTTTCCGTTAACTACGGGACAAAGCCTTGTTGTAGATTTAAACCATTGCCATCTATTTGCGGAATAGAATTGGGGTGGGGTGATTTAGATATTTAACTTCAATACATTTGTGTTGTGTTCGGCTAGCGTTTGGAGAAAAGTCATGCATGAAGCGTTTGTTATTTAACTAGAAAATTAATAAATGAAGCTGGTTGCCACGTTATTTTCTTTGTATTAATCGTTGGATCTTTGCACTAGGATTGATCTTGTGGGTGGTATTTATGTAATTTTTTAAATATTGCTTGATAACGTGTGATTTACAGGTTAGCATAAATCACATCAGTGAGATTGAATCTCACTAGCCCTAGTCTGTGTTGCACATGCTCTCTGTCTGTTAAAATGACAAAAGGGGAAAAAATGCAGCACTGGTCTTTAGAAAGACAATTACAGTCCATGCCAAGGTTGGTGACAGATGTTCCCTTTTAATCTAGCTGCAATTATTTTTTTTACAATGGTGAGGATTTTGGCCTCCTGCCTTTTCCATAAACTTTAAACTGCAATTTAATAAGCCAATAAAATGTGCAAGTATGGAATCGGAGCAATGACAATGATATCTCCTCTTAAAGCATGTTATTTATGTTGCCTGTCAGTTTACAGACATTTAATATTAAAGGTAAATGACCCAAATATGTTTATTTGAAAACGAAATGCCCAGTCACGCTGTTGTTTTTGGCTTCTGGGGTCTGACGTGTCAAATCCATTGCAATTTTACAGTTGTAGAGAATATTAAGCCTTGTAGAATTCCAGGCTTGATGGGGAACCCAGAAACTATACAGTAGACCTACATGCAAGTCTAATGTCCAAATGTAGTACCCATCCAACTGATGCAGTTAGGTTGAGAATTTTCCCAGATTTGTAGGCATAATGTATTCTTGAAAATGTACTTACCAAAAAGCAGCAGGTCATGCTTCATTTCTGCTTGCATGGAGGCATCTGCTGGCCTTTTAGATGTGATAATAGCAAAAAAAAACCCAGCAAATCATAAAGATCTAGGTGGTTCAAGCCGGATTGGATGAGATAGAGGGTCATTCAGGTTGACCTGGAGAATTGCAACAAGATCGACGTGTGTGGAGGTGAAGCCAATAGCTAGTCTGGATTGCCACCATTTGCTTGTCTAAATTGTCCTGGTGCTTCGACATTCAGTTCAAATTTCACTTAAATGACTACAAAATAGACTATTTTCAATAATATCATTTTGTGCACAAGCAGATTGTTGATTTTCAACCTAAAGTGTGTGCAATTGTTTCTGTTATTCTCACTTCAGTACCATCTCTGCTTGCTTTTGTTGTAACGCAAGCTTTGATAGATATATACTGATTTTTTTTCTAGGTATTTGTGTATTTAAAGGGGAAAGGAGATGAAATAGAGTTTTGTTTTTATTATTCATATCCAATAAACTAATCAGACTAAGATTCTGATTTATTTATCATTTGTACATTGAAAAGTACAGTATGGTGGGGTCGGTCTGCAATAATGCTTGCCAGAACAACATAAAACACAACAAGTGACTAAACGACGACATCTAATTACCAACTACTTGACCACATTCTGCGTCCTCGTGCACTTTTCAGATGGGGTCATTCTACTGCAATCAACACAGTAAGCTTGGCTCATTTCTTTATTCCCTCACAAGAGATAATGAAGCCAGCTGATGTCATATTGCCAATTTGCTGAAGATGACCTCATTCAACATGAACCAAAAGTGAAAACCAAAACTATGTGATCTTTTCTATCAATCCAGTTATTTAGTTGTGACACTCATTATCACCTGCATTTTAAATGTGAACATTCCTTTAAATGTGAACATTCTCTCTTTAGAACTTCTTTCTATTTTTCTCTATCTCTTCTGGTTTTTTCTCTTTTCCCTCTTCTCTCTCTCTCAACCCCTCTATCGCCATGACCTCTCCTCTCTCTCTCGCCGCGCCCCCCTCTCTCTCGCCGCGCCCCCCTCTCTCTCGCCGCGCCCCCCTCTCTCTCGCCGCGCCCCCCTCTCTCTCTCGCCGCGCCCCCCCCTCTCTCTCGCCGCACCCCCTCTCTCTCTCTCGCCCCACCCCTCTCTCTCTCGCCGCGCCCCCTCTCGCTCTCTCGCCGCGCCCCCTCTCGCTCTCTCGCCGCACCCCCCTCTCGCTCTCTCGCCATGCCCCCCTCTCTCGCCATGCACCACCTCTCTCTTGCCCCGCCCCCTCTCTCTCTCTTGCCACCCTCTCTCTCTCTCTCTCCCCCTGTCTCGCCGCGCCCCTCTCTCTCTCGCCCCGCCCCTCTCTCTCTCGCCCCGCCCCTCGCTCTCTCGCCGTGTCCCCCTCTCTCACTGCGCCACCTCTCTCTCTTGCCCCGCCCCTCTCTCTCTCTTGCGCCCCCCTCTCTCTCGCCACGCCCCCTTTCTCTCTCTCTCTCTCTCTCTCTCTCACCATCCCCTCTCTCTCTCACCATCCCCTCTCTCTCTCTCTCGCCACCCCCTCTCTCTCTCGCCACCCCCCTCTCGCCAACCCCTCTCTCTCTCGCCACCCACTCTCTCTTTCTTGCCACCCTCTCTCTCTCTCTCCCCCTGTCTCGCCACCCCCTCTCTCTCTCGCCGCGCCCCCTCTCTCTCTCTCTCGCCCCGCCCCTCTCTCTCTCTGGCCGCGCACACGCGCGCGCGCGCGCTCTCTCTCTCTCTCTCTCTCTCTCTCTCTCTCACCATCCCCTCTCTCTCTCTCTTGCCACCCCCCCTCTCTCTCTCGCCACCCCTCTCTCTCTCGCCACCCCCCTCTCTCTGGCCACCCCCCTCTCTCTCTCTCTTGCCACCCCTCTCTCTCTTTCTCGCCACCCCTCTCTCTCTTTCTCGCCACCCTCTCTCTCTCTTGCCACCCCCCCCTCTCTCCCCTGTCTCGCCACCCCACTCTCTCTCTCGCCACCCCCCTCTCTCTCTCGCCACGCCCCTCTCTCGCTCTCCCCCTCTCTCGCCACCCCCCTCTCTCTCTCTCCCCCTCTCTCGCCCTCCCTCTATCTCGCCCCCCCTTGCCCCCCTCTCTCACCCCCACCTCTCTCTTGCCCCACCTCTCTCTCTCCCCCTCTCTCTCGTGCCCCTCTCCCCCTCCCCCTCTCACCCCCCCTCACCCCCTCACCCCCCTCTCCCACTCAGCTGTTGCCTCCCCCTCTCTTTCTATCACCATTACAGCGAATGCATTACAGTATTGATAATATAAACTTATCACTCAATGTTAAACATTCTGTTTGAGTGTTCATCTTACTTATGGACATCTTATTTAAATGCAGAGATGTGTCAAGGTTTAAATGTCCTGGTTGTTGCTTCCTCAATGCAATTGTAACAGACAAAGTATTGCACCTCTTTTAACAAACAAATCAGAGTTTATTGCTGCTGACAGTTCTATCCAAAGTATTGATGGGGTTGAGTGACAGCACATGGAATCAGTCACAGTGTGTCTGGGCACTTGCATGACAACGGGTGGTTGCTGGTATTTATTTTAAACATGGGCTATGTTAAATTCAAGGAATTGTAGATCGAGATAAGCATTATTAGCCCAAACTTCAATGGCCTGTTTTACTGTACTTATCTGATTTTGTTGGAAGAAGGAGAGTTAAGCAAGGGCTACATTATTGTACTGTAGCCAATTTTGATGCAATATCATGATCATATGTGGTACACCATATAAACAAAGCTTATGACATACTCCTATATTTTCAATATTGCATAAAACAGACCTCAATTTGCGATTGTAAGTGTACTGTTATTTTCCAATCTTTTTGTAGTGTAATAATTCAGCAGTGAATTTCAGAAGATGTTTCATCGTTGGTTCTGTGTGATATTTGACAGTGCGTTTGTTGGTGATATATTTCAAGCATTGTTTCTTAATGGATAAAGTACTAGACTTGCAAACTGATGATAGATTTAAGCACTTTGTTTTCAAATTTTTGCCTTCAGTATCTTAAAATTTGCATGTCCCTTTGCTGTTGGCTTGCGATTCTAATTCCAAATCAGATTTAGAATCAGAATAACATTTATTATCTTTGACTTGCATATTGTGCAATTTGTTGTTTTTGTGGCAGCAGTACAATGCAAAGACAAATTACCAGAAATTGTAAATTAAAATTAATAAATTTATGAAAACATTCAGCTTAGAAGAATCTACAATTTAATAATGAAATTGCTAGTAAATTAGAAATACAATAGTTTAATTAATTTTAATCAAAAATTAATAAAAACAGACTATTATGAATCTTTTTGAATAATTTAATGAATTGCTATGGTCAGGAAGAAAGCTTAGCGTCTTCTCAAATGAAGTTAGGAATAGACAGCAGATTGCTGGTGGCAACCAAATCATCCCTCCTTGCCCGCCCACCAACCAATCCACCCTCCATCAAAAATTGAATGAACTTAACTTTTTAAAAGAGTCCTCACCCAATCAGCGAATTTTTTATGATGACAAGTACAGCCAAAGCATGATGACAGAATGTGAGATAGGGTAATACACATCAGCTGTGATCTTATTGAATGGGCAAGCAATGTTTGTGTTTTATTTCCCCTTAATCGAAATGTCTTTTTAAAAGTGTTTTGAGTGTGGCTTTCTCCTGTTCTTACAGCTAATGTTTCTTATTTTGGACTGAGCTATGGGAATGTTATATAAAAATGGGCCTGAGAAAACCCTATCAATTACAGGAATAGTGCTGGTGACAAAGCAGCTTTGTAAATCACTACCAGTAAAAGACAAGGTATAAGTGGATCAATAAGTAAGTGACAAATGGTGACCATCCTATTTTAACCTGTAGCTAGTTTTTAAGTGTATGGTTGTTTTTTGATTCTTAATATGTTACTTTTGTAGTGACTTGGACTAAAATGCAAATAAAATATAACGTAGATAAGTGTGAGTTTTATAAAATTTCTTAACCTTGAAGCACCCAGCTGTACTGTTGTATCAGCCTTCAAATGGATAGTGTTATTTCAGAGTATGTTGATGCCATAATAAAGCACTGGAGGCTGCAGTCCTTTAACTGAAGTTTATAGGGTTAGAGCAATTTGAAGTTATAAGTTGAATATCCAAAGCATATCGAACCACTTTAAAGATTACTTGTTTTATTTCCCAAAACTGAAAAGCCTTTCTGAGGGTGTGCTTGCTGTCGATTTGACCTCAACCAACCTGTTTCTAACAGCCTTTTCATGAGTGCAGATAATTGAGTGTTCTTAGTTGAAGCCCGGCTTTGTCTGTTGGGATTTATCTGTGATTGTTTCATGATGACTTGGCTTGGATTCATCACAGAAGGTGCTTCTCCAGGTCAAGGACGATCTCCATTCTCTTTCAACTGATTCAAGTGGATAACAGTCACATTTCTGGAAATGAAACTCAGTGATGTATGCTGGTTCACCTTACCCACCTGCTGCTCGTTGGAGAGAGGTCCAAAGTCAAATACATTGAAGCAGATAGAAGCAATTGTTTATGCCTCTAATTAAGCCTTGGAAGCATTTTCTAAGTATGCTTGGTTTGTCATTAATGAAATCATTGCAAAAGAGATGTTAATCCTGATTTCAATTATTATGCTTTAGGTGGAATTTTGTAAATAGCCTTACTTTTTTTTTCCCCCTCTCAAAATAGTGTTTCTCGAGCTTTATCTGCAGAGAACTTTCCCACCATCAGTAAAGCCAATAAAATCATATTGGAATTGAAAAATGTTGTTGTGTAACTTTGGAGCCTTAGTTTAATTTGAAATATTGAACTATATAGATTTTACTGACTTTTCTGAGAGAGTGTTGAAAGTTTAAAATAAATTTATGAATAAAATACGTATATATACTACTCTGAGACTCATTTTCTTGTAGGCATTCACAGTAGAACAAAGATAAAACAGAATCAATGCAAAACCACACTCAAAGACTGACAAACAACAAATTTGCAAAAGAAGAGAAACTGCGAGTACAAAAAACTAACAATAAAGAAATATCGAGAACACTGAGTTGTAGACTCTTTGAAAGTGAGTCTGTAGGTTATTGAATGAGTTCAAAGTTGAGGTGAGTGAAGTTATTCATGCTGTTCAGGAGCCTTATGATTGAAGGAAAATAGTTATTCTTGAACCTGGTGCTGTAGGACCTAAAGTTCCTGTACCTCCTTCCCAATGGCAGTAGCGAGAAGAGAGCATGGCCTTGATAGTGGGGTGTTTTCAGGTGATGCACCTTTTGGAATTTCTGCTTCAGGGGTGCAGAAATTACTTTTTCTTGAACTATTAGGCCGTCCCATAACTTTGAATGTGGAATAACAATTCCCCAATTTAATCCAGTGCTCCATTTAGTTTTGCTTCAGTTTCTGATTCTGAACACACTATGTGTAGCATTTTAAATATTTATGCACTCCAATGGAAATGAGACTGACTTTCTCCAACCATTTACATAAACACTGTTCCACATGAAATTTCATTTTGTATTAAAATTGTTTAATGCAAAACTGCATCAGTTTTACAAGAAAATCTTCATAAATCATCTCATGCATGAATGCTTTCCAGTTCTGTTGATAGAATAATTTGAATGTTGTTAATTTGGGTGTATCATATCCTCCATAAAGATCCGTGCCACTCTAACAAGGTATTTTAAAAGGGAGTTTTTTTTTGCCAGAGGCTGTGCAAGCTAAACCTGTGTATCGATAGTGAGTGAATAGAGGTTGTGCTAAAATGCTGTATATCTTGGCATCTTGGTTGTATTCAACCAATGTCAATACATCAGAGAAGAATATTATCAAGACCTTGAACTGGCTCTACATATTTCATGAGGGCATTACTTCAGCAAGTTTTTTTGCTTCTGTAGGGAAACTTAAGCCACGCTTTTTTTTTGTTATTACACTTGTATGTAATTTTATCAGAAGAGTGATTACAAACTCATAACCCAACTCTATTGGAAAAACTCTAGGTTTGCCCTAATCTGCTATTTTAGGATATAAAGTTTATGTCAGTCAGAGGAGGGCAAATCTTATATTCTACAGCATTTATGTTGTAGCTTCTGAAACATCCACTATTAAGGACTGCCATCACCCAGGTCATGCCTTGTTCTCATTGCTACCACCAGGAAGGAGGTACAGAAGCCTGAAAGCACACATTCAATGATTCAGGAACAACTTCTTCCCCTCTACTATGTGATTTCTGAATGGGCATTGAACCCATGAACACTACCTCACTACATTCTTGTACTATTTACTTCACTGAACTATTTTATATGCAACCCTCGCACCGGGACTGGTATACAAATTCAGTTCATTAGCTGACTCTGCTAACAGCCACGTGACTCAGCAGTGAGAAGGCCACCGTTCTAGGGTCAGGAATAGCTGGATTTGCTCTTTCAGGTGTGGTTTTTGTAAAGGAGACAAGTAGGAAGGCATACTCTGTATTTTACACTGTGACTTTAACTTCGACCTTGATGGTGTTGGAATAGTCGTATTAAATGTAACACAGAACGATCAATAATGCATTCAAGGGAAAGAGGGAAAAGATTATAGCACAAAAGATCAACGGTTAGAATTGCTCCTGAAATCCTCTATCTATACAAAACCGTCAGATAACTTCACCAGTATCTTGAGGCTTGACGTCTGAATTTTAAAGTCCATGACTCAAAATAACATCCATGTATAAAGCAACTTCTACCCTGTACCATCCCAGTGTGCTCTGTATCCAATTAAGTAGCTGTGAAGTAAGTATAATACAAGAGAAGGCAGGAACCACTTTACAAATAATGATTTCCCTTGTACATAGTCATGAGATAAATCACAGAAATAATCTAATGGAAAGTGTTCTGGAAACTGACCGAGCTATCCTGATTGTGTACAAATAGTACCTCGAAATCTTCAGCAAACATCTAATTTCAATTTAACCAAAAGGTAACACGTCTGACACTGTAGCATTGTGTCACGGTAGTGTTTTGAATGTCAGCCTTGAACACAAGTACTTCTGATTTAGGTACACAATGATAGTATGCTTTGGCGGTTGATATGACTAAACTTTTTACGTTTTCCAGCTTAATCAAAATGTTGCTGCCTTCAATCTTGCCCAAAGTTGCACTATCCCATTTTCTCCAAGTTCAACTTTATGATCCTTTTTGAATTAATTTTGCTATTTTCTCCATCTTAAATATAAATCTCTTTCTGCCTTTTATTTTTCTATTTCTGCCTGTGTTGCTTCTCTTCTGCTGAGCCAGCTTTTAATTGTCTATCCTAGTTGCAGTTAAAGAAGGTGGTGCTGAGCTGCCGCCTTGAACCATTGCAATCTGACAATGCTGTTCCAGGATTTTGACCCAGAGGTGATGAAGGAAGGGTGATATATTTGCCAGTCAGGATGATGGGTGACTTGGAGGGCAACTTCAAGGTGGTGATGCTGCCAATGCTTTTTCTGCCCTTGTTCTTCCTGCTGTTAAGAGTTCTTGGATTTGGAAAGTGCTGTCTATGGATTCTCGGCAAGTTACTGCAGTGCATTCTTAAATGGTGCAAATTACTGCTACTGTGTGTTGGTGCTGGAGCGAGTGGTAGTTATGGATAGTGTGCCTATAAAATGGGCTTCTTTGTTCTGTATGGTGTCGAGCTTCTTGAGTGTTGTTGAAGCCAGACAAGAGTTCCGTCATACTTGTAACAAGTCTTGTAGGCAGTGGACAGGCTTTATAAAATTTGGCAATGAGCTGGCTGTGCAGGATCCCTAGTCTCTGTCCTGCCCTTGTAACTATGTTATCTATTTGGCTATTCCATTTCAGGTTCTGGTCAGTGTAACCCCAGGATGCTGGCAGTGGAGGTTCAGTGATGGTAATGCCATTGAATGTCAGGACTAATAGTGGGATTTTCTCTTGTTGAGGACAGTCATTGACTGGCACTTGTCTGGCACAAATGTTAACTTGCCACTTATCAGCTCAGGCATGGATATTGTCCTCTGGCTCTGATGCATTTGGTTCTGGACTGCTTCATTACCTGAAGAGTCTGAAGGTATTGAACATTGTGCAATCGTCCATACTCCTGACATTACAAATGTTGGAAGGTTATTGCTGAGGCAGTTGAAGATGGTTGGGCCTAGCAGACTACCCTGAGGAACTCTAAACTAGATGTCCTGTGGCTGAGATGATGGACCTCCAAGTTTCTTCCTTGTGCTAGATACAATTCCAACCACCCTGATTCCTACTGACTCCAGTTTAGACTGGGCTTCTTGATGCAAAATTTCATCAAGTGCCACCTTATTGGTAAAACAGAATTGTCACAGATACAGCAATGAAGAATCCTTCTACATCTGAGTGCAACAATATTCTTGAGTCTCCACCTGGGACTTGCATGATTGACAATAGTGAAAACCTAGAGGAAGCTACTGATGTGATGAAGGAAGCTCTGAACACTCCCAGAGGTGGAGGACCTTCATTGCTGCCCTAACCAGCAGTGTGATGGGCAGTAAGTATAAGTAAATATTTTGATGTCAAGGCTGATTACCCTCATTTCACCTTCTTTGTTTCGTAGTTTTTATTTTCATCCATTACATCTCTACTTCGTGCAGTTGCCTGTCCAGTTTTCAACCATTTTCCTCCCATTTTCAAAATTATAAAGCTGTTCTTTGAATTAACTTTTGGTTTATTTAACTATGTCTATCTATCTTGCTTTGATCTTTTTCCATCAGTACCCTCAGTTTGTATGTGAGGTTACCCTGGTGTGCTAATGTTCTTTGGGTGGATAATTGTGAAGCACAAGTCTAGATATGATCCTAAGTTTACATAAACAGAGGAAAATCATTTAACCCATTGGATCCATTCTGACAATCAGACTAATGCCATCAGACCCATTGCACCCCTCCTTTACTTTAATGTACCCCTTAAACATATTTATTCTTACATGGCCATCCCTTTTGATTCTTTTGCCTCTTAGCTATATTAAGTAATTTACCAAAGCTAATTAACCTATTTTTGGGATGTGGGAGGAAACAGGATCACCCTGTGGAGATGTATGCAGTTGTGGGAAGTGATTTCAAACTCAACACAGATCATACTGAGGTCAGGATTGAACCAACCACGTGGAGCTATGAAGCCACAGCCGAACCACTAGGCTTCCCTCTGTTATGATGGGATACGGCATTGCAATGAACAATTTTACTAAGTATGTGAAACTGCTGTATCACAGACTTGCAAAACAGAGCTGAAGAGCTGGCAATTTCTTTTGGTAAGTTTGGACTTCAAAATATGGAATAGTAACAGTGAAAAACGCTTGAAATCCGAAAATATCAACCACTCTGCCTTCTGCTGCCAAGGCAGATAGAAGGATGGGGATTGGGATTAAAAACGCAAATGATGAAAAGCTAACTATACCTATTGATTTTTTAAAAAAGATTTCAGGTTCTTAGTTGTTAGTGTCCTTTCTATTTTTTAAATTAGTTAAACTGCTTTAAAATTTCTAGCAGTTATTTATTAAGGGATTGAGGATCTACATATCCCAAAACAATTATCATTGTTTAGGATAAGCAGCACAATGCTAGTTCCCCACTTACACAATGTCAGGTTTTAATAAAATCTGATACGTATTAATTCTAAACTAATCATATTTCCAGTTTGAGTAACCTACCAAGCAGTTAATATATTATTTTGATAATCAAGGAAAAACAGAGACACATGAGTAGATCAAGTAACCATTGTGGGTCTGCTCCAAGAGCATCACCTGCATTTTATCCATTATCCTGCCTAATCCCTATAAACTTTATTTCTTAAAGTTTTATCTGTTAAAATCATTAGTATACTCCATGATTAGTCAAGTTTATCTCTGGGAATGGTTAATTCCAAAGATTTACCACCAGCTGATCCTAATAGCTAATCTTTACTCTGACATTGTTCCCTTAGTTAAATAATAGTTTCCTGGGGCAATATTACCAGTACCTTTTAGAACCATATCTGTTGCAATGAGGTCACCTCTAAATGTTCTAGGGTACTATCCAGTACACTGCTTCCAAGGCTTCATATGGTGTTGGTCAGACTGTATTCAGGGTATTGTGAGCAGTTTTGGGCTGCGTATATCAGGAAAGATGTGCTGGCATTGGAGAGGGTTCCGATGAGAAGTATCCCAGTGATGGTTAATGATTGAGGTGTGTTTGATGGCTCTGAGCCTGTACTTGCAGGAGTTTAGAAGGGTGAGGGAGGGATCTCATTGAAACCTATTGAATATTGAAAGGCCTGAATAGAGTGGATGTTTCCAGTGGAAGAGTCTAGAACCAGAGATGATGCTTGTGACACATGGCAACTTTTTGTGGGCTGCTTACAAAACTTCTAGATACACCTTTTCTGAACTTCTATTACTGCAATCTGAAGCCTCTATTTTCCCTTTAAGTAATGCATTTTTACACTGTCTTAACAAACTAGCAATTTTACAATCTCCTGAGGGAGTCAGCAGACTCAACTTTCAGGATTGCAGGTACAGCACCTATAAGCAGACTAAGGGACATTGCTATGGCTGGAGGAGGGGTGGTCTCCAAACCAGACTAAAACAACGAGGTGCAAAACATCCTCAACCTTGTTTGCAAATGTGCTGTCTCTGGAGATGAGGGCAAGATTGCTGTATCAGAGGGAAATGAGGAATTGCTGTGTTCTCTGTTTCACAGAGATATGGCTCACCTCAGGCACGCTGGACTTAGTGATCAGACGAGGCTTCTTAATCCGACTGGATTGCTTATTCGAAGAGGGCAAAAGGTGGGGTCTGTGCTTCATTGTAAGCTCTTTATAGCACTTGGACGTAATGGTCTTGTCCTACTGTTGTTACCCCGACCTGGAACACCTAATGATAAAGTGCCATCCATTCTACTTACTGAGTTTCCTCTGCGATCCTTACTGTAGTTAATATAATGGCAAAGGTTGATGTTAAGCAGGCACTCGATGTATTGAATGCCGCGATTAGCAAACAAGAAACAGTCTACCCTGATGCCTTTCAGATCATTGCTGGGGACTTCAGTCAAGCTTACTTGATAAAATCTCTGTCGAACTTGTCGTCGTCGTGGCTATCCCTTGAGGTCGAGGATGATGGTCTTTGTTCCGTGATCTATTTATGGGTTTTCAAGTGGCTTATGAGTCCAATCTTAGCTTTGAAAATTCTTGCGCATTCAGGACAGGTAGGTTCAGATGATAGATCGGGCTTTGGTTGTTGCTGCCTCTCTTTCCATTTTCTTCTCTTTTCTTCTAATTCTGCACATTTGTTGGCTTTGGAAGTTGCTTTCCTTCTCAGATGATGGTTTACCAGAGTTTCCTGCCTTGGCATTGGTTTCCCAATTGTTGATGTCGATGTTACTTTTCTTCATGTTGGCTTTTAAGACATCTTTGAATCTCTTCTGTTGTCTGCCTCTTTTACATTTGCCTTCTTTAAGCTGGGAGTAGATTTGTTTCGGCAAACATTCGTCTTTCATCCGAACAACATGACCGCTCCATCTTAGTTGGTTCTTGATGACATAGGCTTCAATGCTTGTTGTTTTTGCTTCATTTAGCACGCTGATGTTGGTTCTTCTATCTTCCCAGCTGATTTTTAAGATGTTTCAAAGACAGTGTTGATGGAACTCTTCAAGTGCCTTCAGATGTCATCGGTGTGTTGTCCAGTTTTCTGATGCATACAAGAGCATTGGGATCACCACTGCTTTGTACACTAACATTTTGGTGTCTGTTCAGATGTCACGATCATGAAAGACTCTTATTCAGAGACGTCCAAAAGCTGTTCCAGCGCATTTAAGATGATGTTGGATCTCGTCATTACGGTTGACATTGGAGGAGAAGTGACTTCCAAGATACGGAAAGTGGTCCACGTTTTCCAGGGTTGCTTCGCCAAGTTGAATTGATGGTTCTATCTGATTTGTCTCAGTTGGTGACGGTTGGTAGATGATTGGAGTCTTCTTGGAATTGATGGTAAGTCCAAGTTTCGTGTATGCATGGTTGAAGGCAGTCAGAATCTGTTGTAGGTGGTTTTCTGAGAGAGCTGCAACACTGTTGTCTTCTGCATGTTGGACCTCGATGAGGGAACTCGTGGATGTCTTGTTTTTGGACTTGAGACGGGCAAGATTGAAAAGTCTGCCCTCTGTTCTGTAGACAATTTTGATTCCTGGGGGTAGGTCATCCTGGATGATGTGGATGATTGTCGCAGTGAAGATGGTGAACAAAGTTGGAGCAATCACGCATCCCTGTTTTACTCCTGATCTAACTTAAAAAGGCTCACAGTTACTGTTGCTGACCATGACTGTGGCAAGCATGCCATCGTGCAGGAGTCTCAGAATTTGAATGTACTTTTCCAGACATCCATGGGTGGATAGGACGTCCTGTAGGAGTTCCCTTGATACCAAGTCAAAGGCTTTGTACATGGCATTCATCGACCTCACCAAAAGTTGAAGTTGTTCACGACATTTTTCTTGTAGTTGTCGCATTGTGAAGATCATGTTGATTGCTCCACATGATGGTCTAAAACTAGCTTGTGTCTCTGGAAGGATCTTCTCGGCTAAAGGCTTGAGCCAGTTGTTCATGCTGCAGGTGAGAATCTTCCCTGCTGTTGCTAACAGGAAAATTTCACGATAGTTTCCGCATTCTGATCGATGGCCTTTCCTTTTGTAGATGGTAATGGTTGCTGAATCTCTAAAGTCTGCAGGTATGTCTTCATTTATCCAGCTCTTGTTGAGAAGTTGATGCAGTTGGTAATGAAGCGGGTTACCTCCAATTTTGTAGACCTCGGCTGGTATTCCATCGAGTCCAGCGGCCTTGTTGTTTTTCAAGGATTTGATGGCTTCCTTGACTTTTTCAAGCGTTGGTATTTTGCTTAGGGAGTCATCAACGGGCTGTTTTGGAATGTTGTTAATCACATTCCTGTCAAATGAGACGGTTTGATTTAGAAGATCTTCAGAGTGCTCCCTCCATCTAGAATTGATGTCAGCATTGCTCTACAGGATGCTTGAACCATCTTTGCTTTTAAGAGGGGTTTGACCATGAGTGGATGGGCCAAAACTAGCTTTAGTTGTGTTGAAAAAGCCTCGAGTGTCATTGGCGTCTGCTAGTTGTTGGATTTCCTGATATTTCTTCCTCCACCATTGGTTTTTTAGGTTTTGGGTGCTCTTCTGGACTGCAGCCTTGCATTCCTGATGCGTTTCTTTTTGGTAGCCGATTGTTGGTCATTTTGTAAGGTGATGAAAGCTTTTCTCTTTTCGTTGATGAGTCATTGGAGTACTTTGTTGGTATCATCGAACCAATCCTGATGTTTTTTCGTCTTGAACACAATGGTTTCTTTGCAGGTGATGATAGCGTTCTTCAATTGATTCCAGTGTTCTTCTACAGATGGTGGAATTTGTTGAGACAGTTGTTCTTGAAGATTTTGTTGAAACTTCTGTACATGTTTGATGTCTTGAAGGATATCAACATTGAATTTCTTAATAACGTTCTGATTTTGGTGTTTCCTTTTGGGCTGACTCTTCATTCTCATGGTGGATGAGATGAGTTGATGGTCTGTCCAGCACTCCTCAGCACCAGTAACAGCTCTTGTTATCAGTACATCTTGTTGGTCCTGAGATCGTACAATGATGTAGTCGATGAGCTGCCAGTGTTTGGAGCGTGGATACTACCAGGAGACTTTGTGTCCGTTTTTCTGGTGAAGTAGGGTATTTGTAATCACCAGGTTGTGTTCAGCACATTTGGTGAGGAGGAGTGTTCCATTGGCATTGACCTTGCCAACTCCTTCCTTGCTTATTATTCCAGTCCAGAGCCTATGATCTTTCCTGACTCTGGCATTGAAGTCTCCCAAGAGAATGATCTTGTTGTTGGGAACAGAGGAAAGGACATCATCAAGTTGGGCATAGAAGTTCGTCTTTATTTCATCTTCAGCGTCCAGAGTTAGAGCATAGGCGCTGATGATGGTGACCTATTGGGTCTTGACGAGCTGGATTTGCAGAGTCATGAGATGTTTGTTGATTCTCAGTGGTTGCTTTGTCAGCTTCTGTAGTAGGCTGTTTCGGATGGCAAAACCTACTCCGTGGATCCTCGGTTGTTCAGGATCAAGTCCTTTCCAGAAAAAGGTGTATTGACCTTGTTCTTCCTTTAGTTGCCCTTCTCTAGCTCTGCGGATCTCACTCAGAGCAACAATGTCAAAGTTGAAGTTTTGGAGTTGCCGGGCAACAAAGGCAGTTCTCCTCTCTGGTCGGTCTGAGTTTGAGTTATCCATCAGAGTTTGTATATTCCAGGTTCCAAATTTCATAGTTCACTTCTCGATGTTTTTCGACCGCATGATGGTGATCCCTCTGGATGCGGCTTTCCAGACAGCATGGGGTGAAGCAGACTATTTTTAGGGCACCTTTTCTGGCCCCCTCCCAGTTCAGGGTGAGCAGAGTGGATCCTAAATAGGGCTGCTCAGACGTGAATACTGCTGCCAAACAACTTTCCTGCTTCTGTCCAAAAGTTGAGCGACTGAATCAAGTATTCACCGCTTTCGTGCCAGTTCTTGACCAGGAGCTTCCAGCCATCACATTGCCTGCTCCCGCCGTCCTTCCCCGATTGCCGAAAGACTTGAAGAAGTGGCCCACAGGGCGAAGACACCTGTGCGTGTATTTGTTTAACGTGTACTTAATGTTGTACTCCAAGAAGCACATGATACTTCACAAATCAACCAACTGATTCCAATGGCATGGAAACCACGACGGTTGGAGCTGATGGATTTATTGCAGCCTTTATCCGCCTTCACAGCCACTGAATTCAAGTAACTTCGTCTGCCTGTTCCACCATTGAGGTCTTGGTTGGATTGTTCTTTGTCAGGGACCTCACCCTCAACCTTACCGCCATGGGTGACCCTACTAGGAGCATAGCTCCAGACAGCATCGCTCTCGGGATCTCAGGACCACACAAGCTTCTCCACTGCGACAAGGTGACAATCCACGGAGAAGTCTGCCCAACTATCATCAACATATCACATACAGCACCAGGGGTCCTGACACACTTGACCACTGCTATACCACCACCTCTGGAACACATTTTGGAAAACTGGCCGTTTGGCTGTCCTCCTCCTATCTGCATAGAGCTGGAGGCTAAAGAGCAAGCCTCAAGAAGGAAAGACAAGGAAGCAGTAGTCATGGGAGGCAAAGGAGTGGCTATGGGACGACTTTGAATCAATAGACTTGGCCATGTTCTGGGACTCCTCAGAGGATCTGAACGAATAAACCACGGTTGTCACTGGTTGTATAATGCCAGTCGTGGACGTGTGTCTCCACAAAATCAGTGAGTCATTCCCCACCCGAAGTCCTCGATGAATCAAGAAATCTGCAATCTGCTGAGGGCCAAATCAGTGGCATTCAGGTCTGGTAACCAAATAAAATACAAGAGGTTCGAGTACAACCTCTGGAAAACCATCTCACATGCAAAATGTCAATTCCGGACCAAACCGGAATCAGAGAAGGATGTTCGACACATGTGGCAGGGCTTGAATCCTATCACCTACAAAGTAAAACCAAGTAACACACGTGAAAACAAGGTTTTGCTCCCTTATGAGTCCTGTGTCTTTTATGCTCGCTTTGAATGACAAAACATGGAGGCATCTTTACCAACTCCCACAGCCCGTGACAACCCTGTGATTTCAGCCTCTGAGGCCAACAAGAGAGCATTCTTCAGGAGGGTGAACCAACGGAAAACATCCGGCTAAAGACCTGTGCTGATCAACTGGTTGGAGTTTTCGCTAAGATCTTTAACCTCTCACTTTGGCAGTCTGAGGTACCCACGTGCTTTAAGCAGGCATCAATTATACCTGTCTCTAAGAAGAACATTGCAACCTCCCTCAGTGACTATCGCCCAGAAGCATTTACATCCAGTGTGATGAAGTGCTTTCAGGGGTTGGTGATGAAATCTATCAAACCCTGCCTGAGGAGCGACTGAGATCCACTCCAATTTGCTTACAGGAGCAACAGGTCAACAGCAGGTGCCATTTCATTGTATCTTCACTCAACCCTGGAACATCTGGACATTGAAGATAAATACATCAAGATGCTCTTCATTCACTACAGGTTGCATTCAGTACTATCATCCCTTCAAAACCAATCAATAACCTCCAAGATCTAGGCCTCAAAACATCCTTTGGTAACTGAACCCTCAATTTCCTCACTTGCAGACTGCAGTCAGTTCAGATTGGCAACAGTATCTCTTCCACAATCTCTATCAGCACAGGTGCACCAAGAGACTGTGTGCACCTGCTCTACTGACTTTACACATATGACAGTGAGGCTAAGCACAGCTACAATGCCATATTCAAATTTGCCGATGACACCACTGTCGTAACCCAAATCAAGGGTGGTGATGAATCAGCTCTTAGAAGGGAGACTGAAAGTGGCTGAGTGATGTCATAACAGTCTCATCCTCCATGTCAGCAGGACAAAGGAGCTGATTACTGACCACAGGAGGAGGAAACAGGAAGTCCACGAGCCAGCCCTCAGTGGGAGCTCAGAGGTGGAGAGGGTCAGCAACTTTAAATTTCTCAGTCTTAGCATTTCAGAGCATCTGTCCTGGATCCAGCAAATATGTCCCATTACAAGGAAAGCATGGCAGTGCCTCCACTTTTGCAAAGGTTTGGCATGTCAACTAAAGCTTTGACAAACTTCTATAGATATGTGGTTGTGAGCATACTGATGATTGCATTACTACCTGGTGTGGAAACACCAATGCCCTTAAAGTTGAAAAGCCTACAAAAATTGGTGAATACAGCCCAGTCCATCACGGATAGGTACAGCCCTCCCCACCATTAATCACATCTACAATGTGTGTTGTTGCAGAAAGAGGCATCCATCATCAAGGAGCTCCAGCATCCAGGCCATTCTCTTTTCTCACTACTGCCATCAGAAAGGAGGCACAGGAGCCCCAGAACCAACGCCACCACGTTCAGGAACTTCCTAACCCTCAACCATCAGGCTGTTGAACCAGAAGGGTTAATTTCACTCAACACAACACTGAACTGTTCCCACAATCTATGGATTCACTTTCAAGGACTCCTCATCTCATGTTCTTGATATTTATTATTTGTTTATTTATTGTTATTTTTCTTTCAGTTTATGCACGTTTTGTGGTCTTTACTTGTGTGTGGTTTTTCACAGATTCTATTGTGTTTCTTTATACTTACTGTAAATTACCCACAAGAAAAAGTATTTCTGGGTACTATACGGTGACAAGTGTGTGTGTGTGTGTGTGTGTATGTGTATTTTTTTCTCCCCACTATCCAAAGGTAGAGCGTTCCTGTGAAACCTTTCATGCCGAAATGGCGTAAAGTGAAGAAGCAATTACCATTAATTTATATGGGAAAAATTTTTGAGTGTTCCCAGAGCAAAAAAATAGCCCACCAAATCGCATATAAAACCTAAAATAACACTAACATATAGTAAAAGCAGGAATTATATGATAAATACACAGCCTATATAAAGTAGAAATAATGTATGTACAGTGTAGTTTCACTTAACAGAACTGGGAAGCTTTAGCCAAAGCCAATTTGTAGAAAAAAAGCGGCAAGTACACGCAGGCGCACACACCTGCCCGTGCAAGGCTTCATGGTCATGGTAGTCTTTCTCGGGATAAACACAGGTTTAAAGCAGGCGTCTTTTTTTCATAAAAGCGAAAATCCTCTCGGTTAGCGAAAACAGGTACTAATGTAGGTCTTTCGTAAAAGCGAAGTGGCGAAAAGCGGGGACACCTGTGTATCTGTGTTTTGTATGTGTGTGTGTCTATGTATGTGTATATGTGTGTGTATGTATTATATTTAACTTTGAGCCTCAGAATAAAAGGGCATCCTTTTTGAATAGATGAGAAGGGATTTCTTTAGCTAGAAATATAAATCAGTCAACGTCTACCTTAAGTATACCCAATGACTTGGCTTCCATAGTCGCCTGTGGCAACGAATTCCACAGATTCACCACTAAAGAAATTCCTCCTCATCTCCACTCTAAAAGGACGGCCCTCTGTTCTGTGGCTATGCCCTCTGGTCTTACCCCACACCATCAGAAACATCCTCTCCACATCCACTCAGTCGAGGCCTTTCTGAACCTGTCTCTGTTTTATCTCCCTCACAGCTCGTATTCCTGCTTAGTTTTCTGTTGTAGTCAAAGTCATGTGTGATACAGTTACTGTAAATTTAACTTGTTGCTTTACCCAAATTATTTGACTTGGCATTTGCTGTTTGTGTTCTTTTCACTTAAGATCAATGTTGATGAAATCTAGATAAGATGGGGTGTGAGCATTCTGAACTGATGGGATGATTTGTTTGGCACCGTGGAGCTGATTATGTCTAAACCCCTCAAACTGATGTTCGTATATATTTTATTTATATGGAAAAAATAAGTTTACAAGGATGCATATCCTTGAGGCAGGCTCTTATTATGAGCCCATTAGCACAAATTATTCATTATCAGTGCATTAGTATGTCAGAAGTGGATGTTCCATTAAACATTGTTCTTCAGGCAAATAATTCCACTGGAGTAAATTATCAAGCTTATTTTCTCCATGTTAATACTGAGATCTCCCATTGCAACCGTATTGTTGATAACAGTGGAATTAAAAAAAAAAGAAATTTTGTGGAAAAGGCATCTCTGGATTGGTAGCAATAAAATGAAGCTAGTCTTTAAGCTTTTGTGCTGCTAGTGTAGAATAAATTCTAAAAGAATGAGAATCATGGGTTTAGTTATCTGTTTGGGATACTAATGCCCCATCTTATTTCTGATTTCTTTTAGCAACTAATCAAAGGATCAAAGTACATTTGTTATCAAAGTGTGCATAAATTATACAACCTTGAGATTCGTCTGCTTCAGGCAGCCACAATGCAAGAAACCCGATAGAATCCAATTTTAAAAAAAGCCAACACCCATGTGCAGAGAGACAAAGAAAGAAAACCTTATTAAAGAGGATTTACTTTCCATTCTGCACAGTGTTCAGTTAACATAACTTAATTTAGCTGAATTTTGATTTTTAAGTTTTTTTTGGAAATAATATTTTCTAAAAGGATGCCCTTTTTTCTCTACCCAATTCAGCACTTAACAGAATAAATATTTATTTTTCCAAATGGAACTATATAAAGAACAGAAGAAAATTGGAGTAGGAAAAGGCCATTGGCCTTACCATTCAATATGATCATGGCTGATTTTTTTTTAAGGAAGATAGTGTGAAAATGAGAGGCAAATCAGGTTATTTGATTGGAATTTGGGGGGGAAATCTTGTATCCTTGCAATATTTCAGGGTAGTAAATTCTCATTTTAGCCAGTGTTTGTATTTAACATCAGACTGACAGCTCTGATCTGGAAAATACATTCCATTCATTGGAGTTAATGAGAAAGCAGAGTGAAGTAAATGCACTTCTGATTTTGTCTGCTGGTTAAATATTTTATTTACAACATAGTTTTATTAGAACATTGTGATTTTATACTTTTCATAGGAAAGGACATGCCACCTGTTTAACTGCCAGTTTCCTTTAGCAGTCTAATGATGCTTGGTTTGATACCTGTTAGATATCATTAGCAATGATGTTTGATCGGATAATCCCAAGGCATTCAGAAAGTACATTGAAAACCTGAGGTAAAATGAACTGAGCACTTAGGTTTTTCTAAATTTCTTACCAAATGTATAGAGATTGTTTTTGTAGGTTCAGTGTCCTTTTCCTTCAACATCTTGCGATGTAATTTGGTTCAAGTTTGGATCTTCACCGTATTCCCAGATTTTTCTTGCCCCGGTTCTAGATACAGTGCAGGACACGGGTCAGGTCCTCCTTTGCATCAAGATGTAGAGCTGCAGAATTTTCAAATATTGCATCAACCAAGTCACAGCTGCTGCCCGCTTGTATCAAGGGAAAACCAGAGCAGGAAACAATTGACAGTGAGTAACTGGAGCGTAGCACAAAAAAGCTAATTAAAAGAAAAGCAAATATAAGTATATGGTAGTTAGTACACGCTGGAATATCCTGAGAGTGTCATGCAGAACTGGCTGCGTTTCCCATGCAAGAGCTATCCAGTTCTGGGTTCCTTACAAACAGAGGTCAGCAGGGTCGATGCTTAACAACCTGATGAAGTCTTCGCTCTTAATTGTGTAGAGTTCATTTGAGAACTCGAACCGACTTGGATCTGACAAGTGCTAACATTTGATTACAAAGTGGAATAAAGATTGCATTGACAGAAGTTTATTTTTTTTATTCGTATACAAATTCCTCTTGTACATCCTTCCAGATATGTTCACTTAGAAAGTGCCTTTCATTGCCATGGAATTCGTTTCAGTCATTGTCATTAATTATATTTATTCTTTAACCCGAGTTAGAGGAAATGACCTTGAGGCAAAGCATAATTCTTTTCTGAGGGCAGTATCTATCAATGATTTATTTTTAGGTGTAACTAATTTACATTAAAGTAAATGTTATTGCCACACTTTTAACACTTTGGGCTTGACTGTTTTCAAACTGTAGACTTATTTGAACTTCAGAGACCACACATTATCTGTTAGTTTGTATGTATCTCAGTTTACTGATGAGAAACCAGATTTTGTTGTTCTGATTTAAAATTTATCTACTAATTAGACAACCAGTGCCAAAAACAATTCCTTTCAAAACTCTTGGCTCTCAACATTAAATGGGACAAACCAGTGATTATCTGCATGATTCATCACATCGGGGATTTTTTCACTCTGTAGTGCCTACACAATAGCTCTGCTTTAAAGGGTAACTGTTCCAATGACAATGCATAACCAAAAAAAGGTCATCACTGGAATTCTTTTGTTCTCTATAAGCACTTCAAAGTGTTTAGATGTTTCACTGTCTAAATGGTAGTAGTTTACCTATTTATTCTCATTGGAAGGAGCAAAACATCGAAGATTTTATTAATACTGAGCACGGGAATAAAGCAAAATCTCATAAGTAAGTGAAATGGAAGACAGAAAAATGAAGTGAACTAATATTTCATTAGTTTATCTTCCACTGTATTTTTGTTATTTTAAAAATGACTGCAGTGATCAAACTTTGTGTGTAAAGTGCATTTTGTGAAACCTGCAACTTTGCTTTAATGTGGTTCTGTTATAAATTATTGTATAATAAATCACACAGGTTATAAATTATTAAAGAAGCAGGATAGTATTAATAATCCATTATGATATCTCCTGCATTACTTTAATTCCTAACTCAAGAGTGAAGTGCTATTCTTATGGGGTGGTGAGGAGGAAGAATTGTTAAGAAACTTGAAATCCAAAAGGTGTGTTTTTAATCTAAAATACAGAGTTGTCGAATGCATGTTTCCCATGGATTTTTAAAATGGACAAATCATTCTAATGTATACATTCTAAAAGTTTCCTTCTGAAGTTTACAAGTGCTTATAGATGATGTCATATTTGTAGATTTTTAAAAAATCTCTTGTTTGTGGTTACTTGATGCCTCCAAGCAGACCACAACCTTGTCATAGGGTTTGGAGGCTTAGTTGCCTCAATGACTGGGAGAACGATGTTGGCTGGAGTCAAGGCTTTATGCTTTGGCAATTGGTAGGATTAACCATGTCAAACAGGTCAAAGGATAGAGGCCAGACTTAGAGTGGTCCACTGGTCCTCCAGGTTCAGGGGTTCAGCTCAGGGCTAACAAGCCTAACTGGTAAAACAGAACTATTACGGAAACAGCAATGAAGATCCTTTCTACACCTGAGTGCGATGGTATTCCTGAGTCTCCACCCGGGTCAGTAGTGAAAACCAAGCTACTGGCACAATGAAGGAAGCTCTGAACAGCGCTAGAGATATGGAGCAGCTTCATTGCTGCACTAAATGCCAACGGTATAACGGGCAGTAGGATGATTACCGGATGATGCGAGCAGTTGATGTCTACCTCTATTGGCCCTGAACCGAGGAAGCAGTTACGAGGTAGCCACACTGCTGGGTCAGGAATTGCACATAGGCCAGACTCTGTAAAGTTGGCATATTTCCTTCCCTGAAGAATTTTTTGGTGAAGTTACAACAATCGGATAGTTTCTTGATTATAAGTGAGGCAAGCTTTGTAAATTTTATTTAATTACTTGAATTTACATTCCCCAGCTGTGATAGTAGAATTGGAATTTGTGTCTCTGGATCAATAACCTGGAACTTTGGGTGCTCATCCAGTAAATTATCCACTATGCCAATGGATCCACTCAGCTGATGTAACGCACAGTGCCAAGATTTTCTTCAGGTAGTGTAATTGTTTGGGGAGGCTTTTATTATTTAAAGTTGCAAATGAACAACTGGATTTAAATATTTGCTTGAAAAGAAATCAGTGCACTAACCAATATGTCAGAGGTAGAAGTATGCATGCAGGTTCCACTGAACCTATTTTATGGTCTTTTTTTCTCATACAAATTTCGTTAACCTCGTTTTTGACCTTGTGGTAGTTTTCAACCAATATGCATTGGATCATTATATGTTTACTTGTGCTTTCTGTTCTCAATGGACCAATATTTCTCCTCCATTTGATTTAGGTGATGTTTTAGTCCCAGGACCTGCCAGTTGTAGTGTAGATTTTTTTTTAGATAACTGCATTTTGCCTTATTGTTACTCCCAGTCTGATGTATCCTCTTCTGGCTGCAGATTAACTTGGCAAAGGAAGAGGCAGCCAACTTGCATCCAATTCTTATGATACTAGGAATTAAAGAAAGGTGGGCTGCTGGCAATTTATGTTGTAACTTTTCCTTTACTCAGCATCTCTACCACACAACTGAGGGACTGCTAAGTGTGTATTTTTAAACTGTCTAAATTGAGGGATTGCTTGATAGAGAAGCAGCTGGATGCACTTCTAAACAAACTAAACACTTTGCTTTTTGGCTTGTTGTGTTGATACACTCATTTTCTTTGCAGGTTGCAATTGTACAGCTATGTACAGCTGCATTTAAATGGCAGTAGCAGAGAATTTACAAAATGTTGTTGCAAATTCAGTGAGCACAAAATGGAGACAAAATTCTGCCAGTATGTGCAGGAGACATGAGTACCAGTGTTGCTGCATACTGAAGGAAGGAAAGTAACTCAGATTAATGAAATATTAAACAGAAGTCTGTTCCAATCAATAAGTGGTTCAATATTCTGTAATGATAATGTGTAAAAATTATTTTAGCATTAATCATGAACATGAATACATTTGTATTACTCAGATAATTGAATCTGCAAATTTTATTCAGATTCCTTTGCTAATTCATAATTACGATATGTATATCCTCGTTCAAATGAAGTGGGTTTAAGACTTTACCTCATCATTTAAAGAGTTAGATTAATATTAGAACTATTTATATTTTTATGAATTCCACAATTTCAGTTGGGTATAGCCATTTTTTGTATCACAGGTGATAACTAAATTCAATTTATTTTAGATTTTTTTGCATTTTGTTAACTTTCTATATTAATTTTACATCTTTAGCTTTTACCTAAAAATGATTGCATGTCCAAGTAAGTATTTTACCCATGGTAATTGGATTATTCTTTAGTATTAGATAAGTGTAAGTACCAAGCCATGCATTTGTTCATTAGACGTATATCACAAGTTGATGTGGAATCTAATGGTGTCTGCTGATGCAGGCTCACCCTCACCTCTTGAGTCAGAATGCTGAGGGTTGAAATCCTATTCCAGAGACTTGAGCACAAAAGGTAAACTGCTGTTCCAGGGCAGTACTGTGCTGTGTGAGAATTGGCCTTTGAGCATAAATTCCATTAAATTCTGAGGTAGATTACATGGCCCTTTTTTAAATGAGGGCAGGGAGTTCTCCATAGTGTCCTGGTTAATACTTATCTCAGAATGAGTGTCTAAAGATGGATTGTGTGGTCATCACCATTGCTGGTAGTTGGAATGTGCTGTGCACATATTTGCTGCTGCATTTTTATGTTACAGTAGTAGATACATTTGAAGACCCTGAAATGAATTACAATTTAGAATTTTCAGGAATGTAAACTTCAGCTCTTGAATTCTAATACTTCACAGGATCATCCATAACAAGTGTACAAATTCCCACAGCTAACTTGGTTATGACTCCAGTGTATTCTCCAAAATGCATTGGCTCCATCCTATCTATTCTGATGCCAATTTCATCCACAAATACTTCTTAGAATACTTCCTTTTTCCCTAACTGTGACTACTAATCCACCATAATAAACAAGGCTCTCCTCCTGCTCCAGTTCTCTTACTTCTGCTTTTATTCCCTTTCCTCTTATCCAGAACAAAAATAGTGGTCCACTGGTCTTCATTTTCCATCCAATGAGCCTCCACATTCAACAGATCATCCACTATCACTTCCACCATTTTAAACAGGATAGTACTGCCAGACACGTTTTCTCATCTCGCTGACTTGGTGACCACTGCTCAATCCGCATTGGCCTGTTTCTTTATCTCTAAAACACAAGCTCTGACTGCCAGGTCTTCAGCTTCCTTTCACTCTTCAACTGAGGTCTATGCTCAAGGAGCAGCCTCTCTTCTTTTAACCAGGCATATTACAGATTTCAGGACACAACATGGAAATCAACAATTTCAGATGACCAACCTTTCCAGTGTATGTCCAATTGTTTGCCTTCTAATCAAGCGTTGAAGGTCAACCTATTAACTCCATTTTTTTTCATTCAAGGATGTGCATGATGTAACTATTTCCAACATTCTTTTTAACTTCGTATTTCAAGTTTTGCATCTCTCTTTTTTTCTCTTCTCCTTTTACTTCTTCATTGATCGCTTTATAGCTCCTTAAGCTTTGATGGGGAGCCTTTAATCATCTCCTCTCATTCAGCATCACTATCACCTATGTCTGTTGGTTTCCTCAGTAGATCAAACATGTTTCTTTCATTTTCTTCTCGCCCTTCCCCTTTTCTGCAATTTGGAATATGCTGATCTTTATCTTCCATTTTGACTAGTCGTGGACTTGAAGGGTTAATTCTCTTTCTCACTCTACAGATGGTTCCTGACCTGTTATTTATGGCATTTTCTTTATTTTAAAAAACGCTTTCTCCAAGTTCCTGAACGCAAGGCATTTGATACATAGTTTATTTGGATGCTGTGGGTGCAGGGCTAGGTTTTGTTTTGTTAATTGGACTTGTACTTGTGCTCTCAACTCATAATATTTTTCTCCCACTAAGTATGTGGAACTGAGAGCAGATACCGGTAAAGTGAGGGAAGTAGAAAGTCTGAGGGAAGAGGATGACTAACATGGAATGGAAGCTCCTCACCAATCAGATTTAAATCACAATAGGACTGAGAAGAAAGGTGAATTAAAAGGAATGAATTCATTGTCACAAGGTATGGAAAGGGAAATGGACAGGAAAGAAAGATTCTGGGTCTCAGCCTGAAATGATGACGATTTATTCCCCTTTACGGATGCTGCCTGACCAACTAAGTTACTCCAGTAATTTGTGCGAGTTGCTCTAAATTTCCAGCATCTGCAAAAACTCCTGTGTGTAAGAAAGAAAGATTGACTTGTAAGTGAGGGAAGAATAATATTTGCCCTCAATTTGACATGTTCGATTTCCTGAAATAATTTTAGAAGCTGTAGAAATAAATCTTCAATGTCTATGATAATAAATTTTCAATGCTGGAATGCTTTTTACTGGTCTTTATCCTTGTGTGTTGGAAAGAGTGTTTATATTTCAAAGTTCAAAGTAAATTTATTATTAAAGTACATATGTCACCATATACAACCCCAAGATTCATTTTCTTGCAGGCATACTGAGAAAATCTATAGAATAAGTATCATAACCGAATCAATGAAAGACCTCACCAACTTGGGCATTTAACCAGTCTGCAAGAGACAACATGCAAGTAAAAAAGGAAAGAAATAATAATAAATAAATAAGCATTTAATATCAACAACATGAGATGGAGTCCTTGAAAATGAGTCCATTGGTTGTGCAAATAATTCAATAATGGGCAAGTGAAGTTGTGTAAAATTATCACCTTTGGTTCAAGAACCTGAAGGCTGAGAAGTAATAACTGCTCCTGAACCTGTTGATGTGAGTCCTGAGGCACCAGTACCATCTTTCTGATGGCCGCTGCGAGAAGAGAGCATGGTTTGGGTGGTGGGAGACCCTGATGATGGATGCGACTTTCCTGTGACAGTGTTTCTTGTAGATATGCTTAATGGTGGGGAGGGCTTCTACCCGTGATGGACTGGATCGTATTCACTTCTTTTTCGAGGCGTTTCCGTCACACGGCATTGGTGTTTCCATACCAGGCTGTGATGTAGCCAGTCAATATACTATCCACTATGTATCTGTAGAAGTTTGTCAAAGCTTTAGATGTCATGCTGGATCTCCGCAAACTCCTAAGAGGCGATCCCGTGCTTTCTTCATAATTGCAGTATCTATCATCCACATACAGTCCAAATTCAAAACATGTCACTGGTAGCAGCAAGATGCTTTTTTAACGAAAGCAAATATGAGCACCACAATTTGGACAAATATTTTGATACTGGTATTAACTAACATTTGTTAGCATGAAGGTACAACACCATTAATGCATGATGAGTAGCAAGCATTTTCAGATTATTACTTGAGGCTTCATGGTTGTGGGCAGCCTAACAGTTAGCAGAACGCTTTACAGAACCAGCATTCAGGGTTCAATTCCCACTGCTTTCTGGCAGAGGTTAACAGGTTTTTATCCAGGATCTCTCTATATTTAGCAGCATTCATCTTCTCACGTGTACCGTTAGTACTGAGACCAAAAAGTTCTACTTTAATCTCATCTGATCACAAAACCTCCTTCCATGTCTTAACAGTATCTTTCAAGTGATGCTTTGCAAAGTCTTTAAGGGCAAGGATATGCTGGGGGTTTTTTTGGTGGTATGTGTGGCATAAATCTAATACTGTGCATCGGTCGGGTAACACCACATCTATTGTAAAGTGTGGTGCAGGTAGCATCGTGCTCTGGGGATGCTCTTCAGCAGCAGGGACTGGAGATTTGGTCAGGATTGAGGAGATGATGAATGCTGCTAAATACAGAAATGAAAACCTGTTAGTCTCTGTCAGAAAGCTTAAACTGGGGAGGAAATCCACTTTTCAGCAGGACAACAACCCAAAGCACACAGCCAGAGCAACTATGGAGTGGCTTCAAATGAAGAAAATTGATGTCCTTGAGTGGTCCAGTCAGAGTCCTGACCTTAACCCAATCAGACGTCTTTGACAAGACCTCAAGATTGTTGCCCATTGCCACTCCCCAACTAACCAGGCACAGCTTGACCAATTTTGCAAGAATGATTGGGCAAATCTTGCTCCATCACGTTGTGCAAAGCTAATAGAAACTTATCCAAAAAGACTACTGGCTGTAATAGCTGCAAGAGGTGGCTCAACTAAGTACTGAGCAAAGGGGAATGAATACTTTTGAACTGCTGATATTTCAGTTTTTGAATATTTAATTTTTCATGTGTTACGTGCCCCGTAACTGGGTTGCCAAACCAGCAGAAATGGATCACTCAGTTGGAGTCTGGAGTACTAGAACTAAGAAAGTTTTATTAAAGAAACAAGCAACACAGTAATCGAAAGGATAATAAATGCAACAGTTCAACAATGATAACCACACATGTGCACAGAATTAAGATAACAGCATCAATCAAGCTCTATCGTTGTCTAGGGGGTAAATGACCAAATTTCAAAATGACTCAAAGTTCAGTCCAGTTCAGTTCGCAGTAATCGTTGCCATGGCGAGGGACAACGTGGGGGGAGAGAGAGAGAGTACAGGAACAACTGATCATTCAGAACACTGCTTCACTCACAGACCAGCGAGATGGCTCACAAACAGCTTTTGGGCGGGTCCTTGGTGATGTCACCTGAGGTCACCGACTGTGACCCCTCCTCCAGATGCGGTCGATCCTCTGCAGTGAACCCGGCACCCAGGCAAGGGCGGACACACACCGGGTTCCCGCTGATCGTACCTTTCCACCCTTGTCGTTGTCTGATACTTCTCACCCACTCGTGAGAGGCGCACCGCTTCCAGGGTCTCGTTACCTCGGGTGGCGTGTGTCCCTGTCTTAGCGAACCTGTCCCTTTTTATCCCCCTGCTGGGGCATCGCCTGTCCATCACTTCAAACAGTTCAAGGTTCAAAGGGGGGAGCCGCTCCAGACAGCTCTCTCTCCCACATCCCTTCATTACACATCTCCAGACGCTGCTCCATTGTTCCTTATCTCTCCTTCCCCTGAGGGCAGGTGGCAGACCAACTGCTGATGCCACTGATGCTAGCCCAGGCCAGCAAACATCTTAATTTTATGTGTATTCTCGTAACACATGCTTTACAATTTTCCCTGTTTTTTGGGGGCTCTGCTGTGGGGGAAAAAAACGAACGTGATTCACAAATATAAATTCTCAGTTAAATTGATCAAAATCCCTCAGTGTAATTCTCATTAATGTGAACAAAGAATTGGGGAGTGAATACTTTTTCAAGGAGCTGTCTGTTGGTGCCGAAAGTATGGCATAACTTGTGGATGGCCCCCAGCCCATATTCAGACTTTGTTGGTTGTTGACAGAAAAATGATGCATTTTACTGTATATTTCAACAAATAAAACTAATCTTCTCTTTATTGGGCACATACATGGGAGAGCTCCAAGTTGTGACTTCATAGATGTGCTGAGGAAGAGCAACAATGGCTGATAGAATTGTGTCCAAAACATGAGCTACATGAGCTACCTCAATGGGAGTTAAAGCACTTACTGTCAGGCTAGCCACAGGATTAGAGGATCCATTTGGTTGACATGATTCAAGTAGGATGACTCAAAGTACTTTAGCAATACATCTTGCTACATTTAGATCCCTGACCAGTAATGGTTTTGAAAATGACGATGGTTATGGCAATGGCACTCTCCCTCTCATATTTTTAATGATTTGATAATTGTAGCCACTACTACAACAATATCCCAATATCACTACCATAGAACCCTGACAATATAGCACCTTGTATTACTTTGCTTTGTTTTATATATGTGAGACGTCCGAATTTTGACTCCAAACTAAAAACTTTATTTGCTGTATGTTGGAGCAGGCTACAGATTACTGTTGGAGGTAAGGCCTGAACCCCCAAAATCTCTAGCCCATATTGCAGCCGTGAAAAGCCACTTTGTAAAACAATAATGTTCCCAGATTCTGCTGGAAAATGTTTTCAGGCACTTGACATAATTTCAGTGTTAGGCAGTCTTCACAAAATCAAATCTTATTTCAGCTTCCACAATCTCCTTTGGTTTGGAGAGGAAAAGCTGATGCATGTTTCATTTTACATCTATTCACAAGGTGTGGAAGCTAATGTATAAGATTATTTTGGGTATGGCTGGAATACTAACCTATTTTCCAACTGCCACGGGGCTTTGTCTTTTTACTGTAACAGACCATGACACATGCCATGGTCAATTTTTACTTTTCCAGTTTGCTGATGTGAAATAAAATAAAATATTATTGTTTCAGCAGAGTGTTTATAGAATCTGGATGGATGCAAGGAAAATGTTTTTCAAGAATGGAGCTTCTGAATTTAGCTGAAGGATTTTGAACATTATTCACAGTTAGAGAAGGACAAGGTCATCTTAAATCAAGCTTTCAAACCAACAATTTGCTATGGCAGCAGTTGAATTATTATTTGATGATCCAACTTGTTTTCTGCACAGCTTTGGTATTTGAAAAATGATCTTTGATGTAGAATCAAATATTCACAATTACCCGTACAGTTAAGTTTAGTGGTCTTTGTAATTATCATTGAATTTTGCTGATTGCGCTCAAACAAGTAAATTTGAATGATAGTATTGTGGATTTTTAAACATTATTATGTCTTAAAAATTGAGTCTGATATCTTTCTTTAAAATTAGACCACTAATGTGCTAGCTTCTGTGAAATCCCCTCGTTACCAGCCTGATCATAGCCATGGAATAGTTTACTGGGGGTTATTGTAATTCATATAAGTGGCAGAAATAACATTCTAAGGAAATTTAAATCTAGGTACTTGGTAAAATTATGTTTTTGTAGCAGTGTGCATTGAGCTTCATCAGCCTAATTAATGATGACAGGATTAACCTTTTTCTAGCTAATTCACTAAATCCTCATTAGCAGCATGCAACCAAGTGGATTTACTGGGGTAAATGCATGACTTGTCAAATGAGCAAATTAGCATTAAAATTATTTTAATTTAGGTGATATATTTAAACAGCACCATAGTGATATAGTTAATGATATTTTTGGGACAAAATTACTTATTATACAATATGATTGAATCTGACCAATTAATATTGCTGAGAATTCTTTCAACTGTGCATACATACTATAAAGAAATATTCCCACATTCCAGTTAAATTTGCCTGTTAGTTGTCTTTTGTTTCTTTTGACGTCTTAAGGTTAATACCAGAGTCAGTTTGCCTCAAAAGTATAAAGTCACTGACAGGCAGTGATGAGTAGAAAAGGATACTTAATGGTTCAAGGGGGTAAAGGATAGCATGCACCTTTTTCTGTTGAACTTTTTCCAAAATTCTTAACCCTATCTTTACTAATTCTGCCACTTTTTCCTTTCCAGTAATTGGCACAGTAAAGAGCTTGTAATTTAGCAAGTTCCTGAATTATGCATGTTCTGTCCCTGAAGTACCATGAGAAAAAAAAATGTTGCAGGATCTGCGCAGTCAGTTTTATACTGCACGTCTGTTACATGAAACTGGCCAGTTTGGGTAAGCAGATCCACCTCCTCTTGGTACCATAGAAATCTGCTTCATCCCCACGTACCACTGGCACAGCTTTTTGAGATGGTCATAAGAAGTTGTCACTGGCTATACACAGTGTCATGACTAAGCTGCTGTCCAACTCCAGCCAATTTTCTATAGCATTGCGACCATCTTAAATATCTGTCATCCTCCCTGTGCTGTTTTCTCTCTTGGCTGGCTGCCTTCCTCAGTATCTGGTGCTGCCAATCTAGCAAAGATGTGCTCACCGTTAACATTTGTCTGAGACAGCCAGTGATGATCTTGCAGCTGCGATTCTGCAGTGGGTGTTTTTTTTTTGGTCTTTTTCATTGGCAATATGTTCCCATACCAGCCATGGGAATGCCAGAAGCTGATCAAAACGGCTCTGGTCATGGATTCATGTTTCCTACCTTCTAGATCAGGGGTTCCCAACCTTTTTTATGCCATGGATCAATACTATTAAGCAAAGGGTCAGTGGACCCCAGGCTGAGAACCCCATTTCTAGAAGATACTATTTTGAACACTTGGTTTCTCAGCACACTCCTTGTCAGAGTATGTGTGTAGCATACGGTTACTGTGAGGTGGACTTGGTTTGTGCAGTTAGTGAGCAAGATTCTGTTCACTGAGTGATCCCACATTAACTGGAGATGCCAAACTCTGAACACCTTTAATCCTTTTGGACTTCAAGACTTTCATCTAATACATCTGGAATCCCTCCGTGGAATGTACCACATTTGAATCATCTGCGTTCCCAGATTACTCCTGTCTGTTCCCTTCAGGTATTTTAAATTGCAATGTAGGATTAAATATCCTAAATAAATCTGCATACTGTA
The DNA here is from genome assembly GCF_963921235.1 of Mobula hypostoma. NCBI lineage: Eukaryota > Metazoa > Chordata > Chondrichthyes > Myliobatiformes > Myliobatidae > Mobula > Mobula hypostoma. The sequence goes on along the minus strand of NC_086117.1, from coordinate 13,390,983 downwards.
CTATTTGTTAGACAGACTTTTCACCCCACCATATTGTGCTGGGCTAATTAAACCAGTAATGTAAACTAATCCCTATGCCTACACAAGGTATATATTCCTCCATAATCTGCATATTCACGTGCCTTTCTCAGAGCCCCTTTAGTGTCTCTGTCGTGTTTAGCTCAGCTACCACCCCTGGTACTGCATTCCAGGCACTGACCACTCTGTGTAAAGAGAAAAAAAATTAGCCCTGAATACCTACTTGCATTCCTAACTCTTGAATTCATTGTCTAGAATAATAAAGGCAAGTATGGCTTACGCCTTACACCCTTGACCTGTGCAGCCACTTGTGTCCTTGTGAAACTACAATTTTGGTAACTCGTATTGAAGAACATCATCTAGTGGGATATGCATTTCTAAGTTGTATAGTGTTTATAATACAAAAGTGAGGTAATTCTATCAGATAAAACTAGATTAAGTATTATGCCCAAATGTGAGCACTTAACTTTAGGAAGGTGCACAGATTTTGGAAAAGGTATAGAGATAATTCCAAGATGAGTGATCACAATCCAAAAGCTGATGTGTCATTAGCCTCATTGTGATGGGTGCACTATCATTGATCTTTTTTTCTTTTTATTTTGTCAAAAATATTACATTGACGTGAGAGGTAATCAGTAATCTTTTTGCTTAATTGCAAAATTATTTCCAAAAATCAGTATTTTAAAGACTTGTTTAGCAAGTTGCCACAACATAACAGTTTTCTGTTCTGCATTTACCAACCACTCATTTTGACTTGAGGAACAGAAACCAATGGGTATGTAAAGAAATAAAATTCTCTACCTTCCCCAGCTTCTGGATCCAGAACACAGCCTCAAATGAAGTAACACAATAATTTGCAAGTGGCATCATGAGGGCATGCTTTGGACAATTCTGGCTCAGTTACTGAAGCTTAACTGTTTATTTTCATTTACTCTGTTTGACACGAGGAAACCAGCTTCAAAATGTCAGGTTTGCTGAAAATAAAGACTTAGGGCAATTTTGTACAGAGCCAAATGTAAAGATTGCTGAGACATGCAACTGGATGTTAACTCCCCAAAAAATCAGATGAATTGTTGTGTCAGCAGCTGGAATGCAAAAAGATAGACTGGAGATTGAAAATGCCTTCAGACCACTCACTTCCAGTTTTAGGAGGCAGGAAGAGCAGAAGTTACCAATCTAGTACCAATCACTTTAATAATACATTGTACCTTGATGAAATTGAATATGATAATATAAAATGCAATTTAATTCTTAACAAAAAACATTGTCACTTTCTTTTTCAGTTCCTAATTTAGTTTGCTTTTACTATGCAAAGAACCATTTGAGAATTTATTGTTTATTCCCTATACCTGCCGTCTTAGAAATAAGATCATTTGAGTGCATTTGTAAGATTATTGTTTACCCATTATTGGTCAAAAGTAAGTTTATATAAGCCTGTAGTAAACTGCTGTGGTAAACTTATTCCCTATATTCTACACATATTGTTGACATGTCTTTAAAATGTGCACAATATTTGGATTATAATTCAATCTGGGTTAAAATATTGCAGTTCTTCCATACAACTTTCAATACAACTGAACTTGTATCCAATCTGTAACATTACATCATAAGAAATGTTGTTGTGCCTCTCAATGCCTTGTGGCACATTGGGTGAAACCTTGCAGTTTCTTTTATCATTTATCTGTTTTTTTATGAGGCTGAGTTGCTAGCTGAATGCTGAACCCAGCATGGATGGAAAGCGTGCAAGGAGCTGTTCAGATTTGAACCCAGGATCATTTGTCTCAAGGTCCGGTGCTGATGCCAATATGCCACTGGCCGGCTATAATATGAAATGCTAACATAAAAAATTAATACAACCGCATAACAGACTGACAATTGTACATGCTGTCAAAGCAAAAAAAAGATACAGCATCATAACTATAGGCATTCTAAATTACTTTTTTTCCCAAATTTAAAATTGTTTTACAGAATGAGATTGACTAAATACAAAATACAGATCTATCTTGGGCAATATTTCCATTTAATTTTTGGCATTGTAATAACAGAAGAATTTAATCATTTAATAGCCACTGAGAATGTTTCAGAAATATTACAGCTTATAGCACTTGACTGTAATGTGAGTCGCAGAGAATCAATTTTGTGTCATTTACATGAATACTAGCAGTAAATCCTAATGAAATTACTTTAACATTATTTATTCTTTTCCAGTCACCTGTGCTAATGTTTTTAATATTTGATTTAATTTATCTTCAGTATCTCTGGTATTTCTTCACTCATGTGCCATTGTTAAGACATTTTATTAAAATATTGATGCCCTCTGTTAATGTTTCTTTTATGATTGAAGTCCTTCAGGTATCAGTGTCATTGTCAGCGATTTTTCTTTCTAGTTATTTTCAATTCAAATATTTTCTCCTTGGTTCAACAAAAATAACGACCAAGAGGAGCTGTAAGGGATCTTAAACCATGTTGTAAAGAAAATAATTTCTGGATAAATCTCCCATAAAAGTGACTGCTGATTGTAGATAACTGAAGAACTTCAAACAATGGGTCTGTCAGTCAGTGCCTTTGCTTGCTCCTTGAACGGCTGTTCAGTATCATCCACAGCCCTGAAGCTGCATTGTGCATTGTGAAATCTGCTTTTCTTTTCCCTTTGAGCTGGTTCATAGTAGATCACAACTTGTTGCATTTAAAATGTTAAAAATCGTTATTGCCAATTGCTTGGAATATGTATGTTTGCTACTAATACTGGCAAAAATTGTTTATTAAAAAAGCAAATGCTATTTCTGAAATCTGAATTTAAACAGAAAATGCTCAAACCAGACAACATGTATGGACAGAAAAACAGAGTTGAACAGATGCCCACAATTCATACTTATGAAATACTTATGTATCCCCTTGCTGTGGGGAGAACAATCCCAGGTTCAGCAGTCTCTTCAAATAACCGAGCAAGAAATCTGCTTACGTACTATCATTTGATTTTTCATTTCAAAAAAGAAGGAAATGCTTTTCCTTATATCACCTTTAGTTTCATCGCTACTGTCTACTTATCACCTCATCAGCCATTGGAAGCAATTTCTGTGTCTAAATCCCTCATGATTCTTAAAAACCGATGTAATCTCCAATCGTGCTTCTCTGCAATAAGGAGAACAATTTCAGCTTTTCAATTCTATCAGCATTACTCTAATTCCTAGTCTCTGGAACTGTTCCCCTGTGCCCTCCACAAAGTCGTCATGTCCTTCAAACTCAACTACACACTCAGTGGCCACTTTATTAGATACCTCCTGTACCTAATAAAGTGGACACTGAGTGTGCATTTGTGGTCTTCTGGTGCTACAGCCCATCCACTTCAAGATTCAATGTGTTGTGTGTTCAGGGATGCTCTTCTGTGCACCACTGTTGTAACACATTTGAGTTACTATCACCTTCCTGCCAATTTGAACCATTCTCCTCTGAACTCTCTCATTACAAGGCATTTTTGCTCCCAGAACTGCCGCTCAGTGGATGTTTTCTGTTTTTATGCACCATTCTCTGTAAACAATAGACACTTATGTGTGAAAATCCCAGGATGTCAGCATTTTTGAGACATTCAAGCCACCCCATCTGGCACCAACAATCATTCCACAAAGTCACTTAGATCACAATATCTTCCCCATCCTGATGTTTGGTCTGAACAACAACGAAACCTCTTGTCCAAGTCTGCATGTTTTTATATGTTGAGTTGCTGCCACATAATTGGCTGATTTGATATTTGCACTGATGAGCAGGTGTGTACAGGTGAACACAACAAAGTGGTCACTGAATGTATTTTATACAATGCTTGAGTTGGGACAGAGTCATATTTTATTTATTCAGTATAATTTTTTGCTTATTTTTCCCTCTGTTTATAATACTCATAATCCCATATGCTATTTAATTCGTGCAACCATCAAAAATGTACACAAACACTTGAAAATTGCACCACCAAAATTCTGTTGTCTTTGGTTTTCCTACATTTTGTTCTTAGTTGCATTGAATTTCAGCTTGCATTGCACCAGCTTGTTATGTCCTTTTAAATGCTGTAGGGTGCTCCTCATTGGGCTTGATTGTCCATTTGTCAGCTAGCCATGTGGTATCCAAAGTCTGTGCATTCTTAAATTTCCATAATAGGAGCTGAATTATGCTAATTGACTCATCAAGTTTGCTCCGCCATTTGATCATGCTTGATGTATTATCCCTCTCAACCCCATTCCCCTGCCTTTACTCTCTAACTCTTGATGCCCTTACTAACCAAAAATCTACCAACCTCATTATACTCAATAACATGAATTCCACAGATTTAGCCCCTTCTGGCTAAAGAAATTCCTTCTCATCTCTGTTTAAAGGAATGTCCTTATGTTCTGAGGCTGTGCCCTCCAGTCCTAGACTCTCCACTATTGGAAACATCCTCTCCATATCCACTCTCTCGAGGCCTTTCAATGTTCAGTAGGTTTCAGTGAGATCCGCCCCCCCCCCCCATTCTTCTAATTGCCAGCAAGTACGGACCCAGAGCCATCAGACTCTTCTCGTACATTAATCCTTTCATTCCCAGCATTATTGTCGTGAACCTGTTCAGGACTCTCTCCAATGCCAGCACGTCCTTTCTATGATTTACATACCAAAAACTGCTTATAATACTTTAAAAGTAGTCTGACCCTTACCTTATGAAGTCTCAGCATTACATCCTTGCTTTTATATTCTAGGTCTCTCAAAAAGGATGCTAATATTACATTTGTTAATTACTACCTCAACCTGCAAGTTAACCTTTAGGGTATCCTGCACTAGAACTCCCAAATCCCTTTGCACTTAAGATTTCTGAATTCACTTCTCATTTAGAAAATAGTCTGTGTCTTTATTCCTTCTACCAAAGTGCATGACCTCCACTGTGTTCCAAGTGCCACTTCTTTGCCTATTCTCCTCATCCTTCTCCAATTCCTTCTGCGAGCTCCCTACTTCCTCAACACTATCTGCACCTCCACCTATCATCCACAAACTTGGACACAAAGCCATCTATTCCAGTACCCAGTTCATTTACAAGTAATGTGAAAAGTAGGAAACCCAATACTGACTGCTGTGGAACCCCATTAGCCATTGACAGCCAACCAGGAAAGGCCTCCTTTATTCCCATTCTTAGCCTTTTGCTAGTCAGCCAATCTTCTGTCTATGATAGTAACTTTCTTGTAATACCATGGGCTCTCGTTTAGCAGTCTCATGTCTGGCACCTTGTCAACAATCTTCTGAAAATCCAGTAAATAACATCCACTGACTCTCACTTGTTAAATCTGCCTGTTAATTCCACAAAGAATTCCAACACATTTGTTGGGCAAGATTTCACCTGAAGGAAGCCTTGTATGCTCCAAGTATCCCAAAACCTCATCTTTGTTAATGGACTCTAACATCTTGCCAACCACTGAAGTCAGGCTAATTAAGCCTATAATCTCCTGGCTTTTATCTCCCTGCCTTCTTAAAGAGTGGAGTGGCATTTTCAATCTTCCAGTCATCCCGCACCATTGCAGAATTTGGTGATTCTTGAAATATCACTACTAATGCCTCCAAAGTCTCTTAACCTCACTCTTTCAGAACCCTGGGATGTGGTTCACCTAGGCGAGGTTACTTATTTATCTTCAGAGTTTTCAGCTTTCCAACCACCTTTTCCTTAGTAATAGCGACTGCACTCGCTTCTGTCACCGACACTGGAATTTCTGGCATCTTGCTGGTTCTTCCACAATGAAGACTGACACAAAATATTTATTCAGTTCACCTTCTGTTTCTTTGTTCCTCATTACTACCTCTGCGGCATCATTTTCCATCAGTCTGATGTCCACTCTTGCCTCTCTTTAGTTATCTGGAAAAAACTTTTGCTATCCTCTTTTATATTATTTTCATCTTTTCTCTCATTGCCTTTTCAGTTCTATTTGGTTGGTTTTTAAACTTTCCAATCCTCTAACTTCCCACTAATTTTTGCTATATTGTCTGTCCTGTCTTTGACTTCCCTTGTTAGTCACAGTTGCCACTGCCTCTTTTTAGAATGCAACTTCTTTGGAATGAATTGCTGCCTCCTAATCAACTTTGGTCTGCTCCTCTCTCATGCACTTGTGGTTACCTTTACTTCATTGTAATACTGATGCATCTGATTTTAGCTTCTCTCTGTCAAGCTGCAGGGTAAATTTACCTTAAGCTCCCTCATCAAATCATTATACAGCACCCAATCCAGAATTGCTTTTCAACAGGAATTCTGCAGATGCTGGAAATTCAAGCAACACACATCAAAGTTGCTGGTGAACACAGCAGGCCAGGCAGCATCTCTAGGAAGAGGTAGAGTCGACGTTTCAGGCCGAGACCCTTCGTCAGGACTATCTGAAAGAAGAGCTAGTAAGAGATTTGGTAGTGGGAGGGGGAGGGGAGATCGGAAATGATAGGAGAAGACAGGAGGGGGAGGGATGGAGCCAAGAGCTGGACAGTTGATTGGCAAAAGGGATATGAGAGGATCATGGGACAGGAGGCTCAGGGAGAAGGAAAAGGGGGAGGGGGGAAAAACCCACAGGATGGGCAAGGGGTATAGTCAGAGGGACAGAGGGAGAAAAAGGAGAGAGAGAGAAAAAGAATGTGTGTATATAAATAAATAACGGATGGGATACGAGGGGGAGGTGGGGCATTAACGGAAGTTAGAAGGAAGGGTTAGTCCTGACGAAGGGTCTCGGCCTGAAACATAGACTATACCTCTTCCTAGAGATGCTGCCTGGCCAGCAACTTTGATGTGTGTTGCCAGAATTGCTTTTTCCTATTGGGCTGACCACAGACTGCTCTATAAAGCCATCTCAGAGGCACTCTATAAATTCCTTCACTTGGAATCCAGCACCCGTCTGATTTTCCCAATCTAGCTGCGTATTGAAATCCTCTGTAACAAATGTAACTTTCTTGTTTCCATCTCCTTTTGTAATTGTATCCCACATCCTGGCCTACAATAACTTTCACACTTATACAGTGCAGTGCTGAAGTACTTGATGCTTTGGAGGTCAGATGCTAGTACGACTGACTTTTTCTTCCACTAGTGAATGCAGCCCAAAGAAAATCAAGGTCTGCGCCTGCATAAGCTGAATGTTGATAAAGGAACTAGGAGAGATGGGGTGGTTGGAAATGATATTTGTGATGTGCAAGCCATTTTGAGAACACAGGTTCCAATATTTTGTGCCATCTTCATGTTTCAGAATTTTGCCCTGCATGTCTCAGTGCAAGAATTTCATTAAAATACTGTACTTTGTAGTACTGTGCAAGTAGTCATCCAAATAATAGTTTATTTTCCTCTCCTGAGCCAGTGTGGGTAGCAATGATGTTACTGGTTTTGTTTCCATGGTAGGTTAACTTGAGCTTGTTAGCAAATAATGCCTTTTAAAAGTTCATACATACATCAACTCCACTGATCATCTCTTTTTTAACCTAATTTGAATGCTTAAGTGTGTATCAATGTCAATCAGCCATTGGTCAGTTTGTTTTCACAGAGCACTTTTTCCTCTCTAAAAGCTTTTCCACTGGCATTAAACTGATGAGCAAATAGTGAGAATCAGTCATTACATCTGTGTGATGTATATTTTTAACTTTCTAGTTTTCCAGCACCACCTTCGTTTGAGAAGGAGATTCCTCTGTAGTTTCTACCCTTAGAACTTCTTGTATCACCTGATTGATCTGCTTTATAGTTCCTACCCTTTAAGATCTCGTTCTATATCCTGACAACCAACCATAGTTTTAGGAAAGCCCTCCTCCTTGGTAAGCACCCACGCAAAGTAGTCATTAAGTACATTTCGATCTTCAGTTGGCACTTTGGTTTCTCTGTTAATCCCTGTTAATAAACGAAGGATTCTTTCCTATATTATCCTCCATGCTATGTTAACAAATGATCTGGGGATTAACCAAGAATGTTTCTAATTGAAACTGATACTCCAAGGAATTCTTGGGGGACCACTACAAACATAAAAGTAATGCCAAAAATTATTTGCCTGAAGTCTAGTCTTGTGGTTCCTGTAAGTTGGGCAGCATTTTAAAGTAAGGTTTTGTAAAAAGCATTTGTTGTTATAACTTTGCAAACACGAGGAAATCTGCAGATGCTGGAATTTCAAGCAACATAACGTAAAAATTGTTGGTGAACGCAGCAGGCCAGGCAGCATCTAGAGGAAGAGGTACAGTTGACGTTTCGGGCCGAGACCCTTCGTCAGGACTAACTGAAAGAAGAGATAGCAAGACCATCATGGGTTGCATGGGTGCTTACTATCTCTTCTTTCAGTTAGTCTTGATGAAGGGTCTCGGCCCGAAACGTCGACTGTACCTCTTCATATAGTTGCTGCCTGGCCTGTTTTTATGTGTGTTATACAGTAACTTAATTTATTGCAAACATTAATATCTGTCATTATTCAGGTCAGTAAGTGAATTTAAATAATTAAAAAAACTAAACTCTATAGTACCACCTACTAGTAATGCTGGTGTACAGTCATTTTCTTAGAAAGCAGTTTGGGGCCTGGAGGATTGCTATGAATAGTACACACAGTTTTCTGAGGTAGAAAATAGAAACCCAAAAAAAAAGCCATTAACAGGATTAATAGAAGTTGAACAGTAACAAAATAATTAGAAGACCATGGCCCAAATGTAGTGGAAAACTCTGTAGGGACATCAACATTTGCTGTTTTTTAAAGTGTAAATTGAATACTAATTTCCATTATCTACACTTGGAGAAATTAGGAAGCTACTGAGCAGGTTTTTCATGCTGCTATCTCTGTAGCACTTAGAGACTTGGCATTCATGTATGTAAAGGGCTTCAAGTGGCTGGATTGCTGAAGCAGAATACAATGCATAATCTGTATTACATGTTGCCTGTTCAGCAAGTGGCTGCAGCACATTATTATACTCATCTGTGGTACCATAAACACAAGAAATTCTGCAGGTGATGGAAATCCAGGCAACACACACAGTTGGAGGAACCATGACTCCTGATTAAGGGTCTTAGTCCGAAGTGTTGACTGTTTATTCCCCTCCATAGGTACTGCACGATCTACTGATTTTCTCCAGCATTTTGTGTGTTTCTCTCTGGCATCTTTTCTTGCCACTTTTTAACTTGAGGCTTGGATCTGCTATCTGGCTATTTGTGGTTTCTGATAATTACAAGTTCTGGTGCAAAAGCCAACAGAAAAAGCAGTGAATCCTTAATGGAGAAAGCTGCTTAAGGCAGTGATCTATGCCGTGTGGTGAAGTGAGGAGGAAATGCTTCTGTGTAAGGTTGTGAAATTGCAAACACAAAAAGAGCCTGCGTCTAATAGGAGTTTCTGTCAATGTACGGTAGCGCAGCAGTTAGCTTAACGCTGTTACAGTGCCAGCAATCGCCAGTCGGGGTTCAATCCTCACCGCTGTCTGGAAGGAGTTTGTATGTTCTCTCCGTGACCACATGTGTTTCCTCCGGGTGCTCTGGTTTCCTCCCACATTCCCAAGCTGTACAGTCAGGGTTGGGGTTAGTGAGTCGTGGGCATGCTCTGTTGGCATTATACATATGGTGATACTGGGCTACGCCAGCGCAGTCCTCACTGATTTCGTTTGAAACAAGGCATTTCACTGTGTGCTTTGAAGTGCATGTGACAAATAAAGGTAATCTTCAATCTTTAATACTGGGAGAGGAGCAATGTATTACACAAATGCAAAGTATAAAGAGCAGAACAGGAACTGGATGGTTAAATTTATACAAATTTATGTTTATGTAAGATAAGGTTTAGGAGGCCATTTTGAAGGTTGGACCTGAGGTCAATCTGTCCACTTTCACACAGAAATGATAATGTTGTACGGCTACAGATGAATCCAAAGTTATTCATTTCATATGGGATGTTGCTGGTAGGCTGCCATTTTGCCAAGGCAACTTAAAGTTAATAGATTGTTGTAAAATAAGTCCGAATGGAGTTGCAAAGGAAATTAAAGCTACATATTTTAAAGTAGCAATGAAACTAAATGAATCATGAAATCTAAGCAATAGCAAAGGCACTCATGAGGGGAAGGGAAGAATTTAAAAGCAGGGAGATTAAGCTAAAACTATCTAGAATTTTTGTAGACCACACACAAAGTATTGTGCACTGTTCTGTACTGCATTATAAAAAGAATGTGGGAGCATGAATGAAAGTAGGTAAAACATTAATAAGAGTATTACGAAACTAAATTGGTACAGCTATCAGAAAAAAAAACTGAGCCAGCTAGAGCTCTTTGCATTCACTACAACTTTATAGTGGTCTTTAATGTTATGAAAGGAATCAATAGAGTAGATATCAGATAAAGGAGATTTACACTTGTAAATTCCTTTTCATCATCTGAGGACTTCTGAAAGTACTTAAAAGCCAATGAAATATATTGAGCTGCTGTCTTGTTGTAATATAGGAAACGTGACTGTCTGTTTGTATACACAACTGTTACATGTTTCTTTTAGTTATGTAAGTGAAGGCAAATACGTGCTGTATAATTCTACAATTTATATGATACTTTAATTGTAGTTTATTAATTAGATTATTTCTTTTGGTATTTATTTCACTTCCAATATCACTATGCTTTTCAAAAACAGTTGTGCAACTTTAAGTTGCACTGAAGAGCATTGGCAGGATTTGGCGGAGTCCGATCACTCCTCACACTTCCTGCCTGGATATCCCAATGCCCTATGCTTGGCCAAAATCCAGAGTCCAGCTACATTACCAGAGTCTATTCCAGGCACAATCAAGATCTTGGATACTATTAACAGAACTGTGCACTGGCCAGGACATGTCACAGCCGTTAGGCTTTTGGATTGCTTCTGAATGTCTCCAAGATTTCCAGTAAGATGGTGAAGCACTTGGGTGCAGCAGCTTCTACAGGGCCAACGAAAGGTTTTGTCTTCTTCTTAAAAACATTTTTTCAACATCACAGGACCCCGCTAGAAATTAAGAACCTACTACTCCATCTTGCTCTGTGGTTGAGAAGCTGAAAAAGCTGGACTGAGTATGGACCATGATGCCGCCTGCGACACAGGGGCATCAGAGTCTGTGCGTGAAGGTGATGTGCAGTCTAACAGTGAGTGATTGCTTTGGTCACTTTTCTTGTGATCGCATGATCCTGTTGGACGTTGGTAATGTGGAATGCTGCAAGTCTGGTTCACTGGTTAATAAGACCAAGGAACTGATTGTAGACTAGGAGAGGGAAACCAGAGGTCCATGAGTCTCTGCTCATCGGAGGATCAGAGGTAGAAAGGGTCAGTAACTTTAAATTCGTGGGTGTCACTATCTCAGAGGACCTGTCCTGGACCCATCATATAAATGTAATGCAAAAAAAGCACAACAGCGCCTTGGCTTCCTCAGGAGTCTGCGGAGATTAGGCATGTCATCAGAAACCTTAGCAAACATCTATAGATGTATGGTGGAAAATGTGCTGACTGGCTGCATTATGGTCTGGTATGGGAACACCAATGCTTTGAAGTGAAAAATCCTACAAAGGTGGTGGATTCAGCCCAGTACATCACAGGTAAAGCCCTCCCAACCATTGAGCACATCTACATGAAATGTTGCTGTAGAAAAGCAGCATCTGTCAACAAAGATCCTCACCACCCAGGCCATGCTCTTTTCTCGCTGCTGCCATCAGTTAGAAGGTACAAGTACCTCAGGACTCGCACCACCAGGTTCAAGAGTAGTTACTACCCCTCAACCATCAGGCTCTTGAACAAAAGGAGATAACTACACTCAGTCTATTTCTGGTATTCCCACAACCACTGGTCTCACTTTAAGGACTCTTTATCTTGTTATTTCATGCTCTCGTTATTTACTTGGTCAGTTTGTTGTTCCTTGATCCTGTTTACAGTTGCTGTTATATAGATTGGCTAAGGTAAAAGAAAATCAGGGTTGAATGTGGTGACATGTATGTGCTCTGTTAATTCTTACTAACTTTGGTTTATTGGCGAAAGGCAAGGCAGTCGGCGGGGGAATAGTGTGGTCTCAGTCATAGGCCTTGAGCCGCAGTGTCACCTGTTTGCAGCTGTCCAGGAGAGAGGTGTCGGAACTGAGCCAGAGGCAGTTTGCTGCCCTTCAGCATTGGCTCGGCAGAAGACAAGCTGTATAGTGTTCGACTGCAGACTGCTGCAACATTAATGGACTCAGGGACTTGGACTATATTTTTTGTATCACTGTATTTTACTGCTATCTTATTTGTACTATATGTGTCTTGTGCTGTGTGTGACTGTCAGTACTGTGTTTTGCATCTTGGCCACGGAGTAAGGCTGTTTTGTTTGGTTGTATTCATGGGTATTTATTTATTGTTGAGTGACATGAAATCTATGGAATTGAGGGAATCAAGTAGTGAGACCATGGAAACTGTACAGATTGAAAAGGAGGAGGTGCTTGCGGTCTTGAGGAAAATTAAAGTGGATAAGTCCCTGGGACCTGACAGAGTGTTCCCTCGGACCTTGAAGGAGACTAGTGTTGAAATTGCGGGGGCCCTGGCAGAAATATTTAAAATGTCGCTGTCTATGGGTGAAGTGCCGGAGGATTGGAGAGTGGCTCATGTTGTTCCGTTGTTTAAAAAATGGTCGAAAAGTAATCCGGAAAATTATAGTCCGGTGAGTTTAACGTCAGTAGTAGGTAAGTTATTGGAGAGAGTACTAAGAGACAGAATCTACAAGCATTTGGATAGACAGGGGCTTATTAGGGAGAGTCAACATGACTTTGTGTGTGGTAGGTCATGTTTGACCAATCTGTTGGAGTTTTTCGAGGAGGTTACCAGGAAAGTGGATGAAGGGAAGGCAGTGGATATTGTCTACATGGACTTCAGTAAGGCCTTTGACAAGGTCCCGCTTGGGAGGTTAGTTAGGAAAATTCAGTCGCTAGGTATACATGGAGAGGTGGTAAATTGGATTAGACATTGTCTCGATGGAAGAAGCCAGGGAGTGGTGGTAGAGAATTGCTTCTCTGAGTGGAGGCCTGTGACTAGTGGTGTGCCACAGGGATCAGTGCTGGGTCCATTGTTATTTGTCATCTATATCAATGATCTGGATGATAATGTGGTAAATTGGATCAGCAAGTTTGCTGATGATACAAAGATTGGAGGTGTAGTAGACAGTGAGGAAGGTTTTCAGAGCCTGCAGAGGGACTTGGACCAGCTGGAAAAATGGGCTGAAAAATGGCAGATGGAGTTTAATACTGACAAGTGTGAGGTATTGCACGTTGGAAGGACAAACCAATGTAGAACATACAGGGTTAATGGTAAGGCACTGAGGAGTGCAGTGGAACAGAGGGATCTGGGAATACAGATACAAAATTCCCTAAAAGTCTCGTCACAGGTAGATAGGGTCGTAAAGAGAGCTTTTGGTACTTTGGCCTTTATTAATCAAAGTATTGAGTATAAGAGCATGATGAGGTTGTATAAGGCATTGGTGAGGCTGAATCTGGAGTATTGTGTTCAGTTCTGGTCACCAAATTACAGGAAGGATATAAATAAGGTTGAAAGAGTGCAGAGAAGGTTTACAAGGATGTTGCTGGGACTTGAGAGACTCAGTTACAGAGAAAGGTTGAATAGGTTAGGACTTTATTCCCTGGAGCGTAGAAGAATGAGGGGAGATTTGATAGAGGTATATAAAATTATGATGGGTATAGATAGAGTGAATGCAAGCAGGCTTTTTCCACTGAGGCAAGGGGAGAGAAAAACCAGAGGACATGGGTTAAGGGTGAGGGGGGAAAAGTTTAAAGGGAACATTGGGGGGGCTTCTTCACACAGAGAGTGGTGGGAGTATGGAATGAGCTGCCAGACGAGGTAAATGCGGGTTCTTTTTTAACATTCAAGAATAAATTGGACAAATACATGGATGGGAGGTGTATGGAGGGATATGGTCCGTGTGCAGGTCAGTGGGACTAGGCAGAAAATGGTTTGGCACAGCCAAGAAGGGCCAAAGGGCCTGTTTCTGTGCTGTAGTTTCTATGGTTCTATGGACATTTAAACTTGCACTTGAAGATTTGAAAGTATTCAAAAACTATTTAATGCAAAATAATTAGAGGTATTTTAATCATTAAACATTTTTGCTAAATCCTGCAGGTTTTAAAATTTCAATAAAGGTAAGATCTTCATTGAGCTAAAAGGGCCTGCAGATTGGTTACCACCTGGTTGCAGCATCAGTAAATTGTTCCCCAGTAAGTCTTCAGGCTCCTCTGTAACATTTCCCTTCATAGCTGTGGAGCTGAGAATCTATCAGCACATTTGCTAAGTCCCAAACTAACTTGTGCAGGAAGATGCTGCAGGCTACTCTGCACACTTCGCCTCATCAGTGCTATTTCCATTTCAGTTGTGTAGGTGGAATGAATGGTTCCTCCTCGGGTTACTGTGGAGTTCCATCACGTAGAACTGCCGTAATCTGAACAGTTTGTAAATTGGAAATGTTTCTAAAAACTCACACCATCCAAGGGCAGTGTGCAGTTGAACCATTGTTCAACTCAGTCATTCAGATATTGCCGCAAACCAAGTTCCCACTCAACTGCACTTGCCTGCAGCCCCTCAGCAGCTGACAAATCCATCCCAACTGCTCATCCATATCTACAGGTTGTTCATAAGTCAGCTGTTCATAACCTGGAGAGGACTTGCAAAGAAAATCTAAAGCCATTCAGAGCAAAGAAAGCTGTTCTTGTGAATACTTTTAGTGCAAACAATTGCATTTGCTAGCAAATGTAAAAACCCTATTTCCTTTATGCCCCAGAAAGTATAATAGCATTTCCCCTGCTGCTAATGCAAGTAATTCTGATGCACTTTTTTTCTAGCTGATAAGAAATCCATTCCATTGGTACTAAACTAGTTAAAATGTAATTTTTGCTGTCTCTTGCCAACAATCTTCTAACTGTATGGAAAACCCTCTCAACATACACAATCCACTTTGTGTAATTCATGATAAGATCAATGGTGTATGTGGTTTGTTTGTCCTGTCAAAGTTTTTTCTTGTAAATAGGTACTCTGGAATCAATCCATTCATTCATGCTTGGATTGTTTATAAAAATGGTTTTGAAATATCAGAGATTATTCCAAAATCAAAATTTTAGATGGGAAAGGATGTGTTTATTTTAACGTTCTGATTATGATTCATCTATTATTACCATATTCGTGGACTTTTTCTTGTATGAAACTGACAAGCTTTCTTCCATACATAGGTTAAGTAGTATTTTGTTGAAAAGAAACTTTCCAACTTGTTTATGACTAAGTAGTTAAATCCAATTTGATTAACGCAGACTTTTAAATTGAAAAATATCATTACATTTACTCAAGTCTTACAAAGAGTTAAGTAAATTTTAGATATCTAAACAATTAAAATCTAACCTACAAGTGTTGACTGTGTTAAAATATTAATATTAGGTTCTTTTGAAGAGTGAATTGTATAAAAGTCCTTAAGCAAATATTAATTTTCTGTAACCTTGGGACTAATTTTATTGGAGTACACCACAGTGACTACTAGTTGTATGATGCCAGGTGGATAATTTCTTGTTTGCTCATATTTAAGCCAGCTTATCTACTTGTGTTATTGTGACAGAAATATTAATCACGTTTGATAAAATTCTAATTTGCTTCTCCAAAAGTGTAATGTTAGAAATATTTATTGTAAATTAAAACAGAATCAGAATCAGGTTTAATGTCATCGGCACATGTCGTGAAATTTGTTAACTTTGCAGCAACAGTACAATGCAATACATGTTAATATAGAGAAAATGTGAAATACAGTAAATATATAAACACTGTGTGTGTGTGCGCGTGCGTGTGTGCGCGTGCGTGTGTGTGTGCGCGTGCGTGTGTATGTGTGTGTGCAAAAAAAAAGTAGTAAGCTTGTGTTCATGGGTTCAATGTCCATTCAGAAATCAGATTGCAGAGGGAAAGAAGCTGTTCCTGAATCATTGAGTGTGCATCTTTAGGGTTCTGTACCTCCTTTCTAATGAAACAATAAGAAGGGGGCCAGTCCCTCTTTAATAGATCATTAGTAACAAAAACTGGTCTTCTCATGTAGTTATTTTGAAGGACAACGTTCTCTGCAAACGTCTTAAGTTTTTAGGTTAAGAACTCCCTGAAATTGAGTTCAATAATCATTCGAAAACTTCTCTAGATGTACCATGGAGAGCATTTTGACAGGCTGCATCGCTGTCTAGTATGGTGGGGAGGCTACTGCACAAAGCCGAAAGAAGCTACAGAAAGTTGTAAAATTAGTCAGCTTCATCTTGGGTACTAGCCTCTGTAATATCCAAGACATCTTCAAGGAGTGGAGCCTCAGAAGGGCGACATCCATTGTTAAGGTCCCCCATCACCCAGGGCATGTCCTTTTCTCAATGTTACCGTCAAGAAGGAGATACAGAAGCCTGAAGGCACACATTCAGCGATTCAGGATCAGCTTCTTCCCCTCGGCCATCTGATTTCTAAATGGACATTGAACCCATGAACACTACTTCACTTTTTTAAAATTATTAGTTTTTACACTATTTTAATCTAACTATTTAATATAGATATAAATATATACTTTAATTGATTTATTTGGTTTTCCCTTTCTGTGTTGTTATGTATTGCATTGTACTGCTGCTGCTAAATTAACACATTTCACAAGACATGCTGGTGATAATAAACCTGATTCTCATTAATAATATAATCAAACTGACAAAGCGCTAACACAGAAACAACTGACACCTTCAAGCTGATATACAACTTGAATCCTTCTATGCAGGAATTTTGAAGATTTTTTAGAAAATATTTCTAATTGCCTCTTAAACTAGATTTGCAATATTATCACTGGTATTTGAATTTCAGTACCAGGTCCCTTGGCCCTGACTGACGGCTCAGCAGGGTTACCGAAATAGCAGCTGAGCCATACAAGTAACACGTTTTTCTGGTTTGGTATCCAGTCTCCCTAATGTTCACTGATGTCAACATCTCTTTATATTGAGGTCGATTAATAGTGCTTTGGATAGCCACGCAGTGATTCCTGCTGGATGAATACATTTATCGACATTGGACAAGGATGGGATCAGTTTTGGCTATGTTTCCATTGTAGTCAAACCTGCTGGCGCTCATGAATAAGATGTGTTAATAGCTTCAGTGGGCTACTGCAGGGTGATTGGCATATGTACAACCACAACACATTTAGGAGCCATTGCCTTCAGAAAAGCAGGCAAGAAAAAAAAGTCATTAAGATCTGCTTGAGACTCAAGACTATTTCCTTTTATTGGTGTTATTTTGGAGTTTTGAATGTTGGAGGTGTGCCACACTAGGGCATTTTTTTCTTATTTGTACATGTCAACTGTGATCATAAGATGATAGAGGTAACTTTAGAGTAAAAGTTCCTTCTGTGTTACTTATTCATTTTGGGATGTGGGTGCCCTAAGAAGGTTAGTGTTTATCAGTAGGACACCCCTACCCTAAACTAATAAATATCACCCCCAATTAGTTATTGCTACACCTGGGGGCTTATCCTAGAGCAGGGGTTCCCAAACTTTTTTATGCCATGGACCCCAGGTAGGGAATCCCTGTCCCAGAGCAAGTCAGGACATTCTTGGGGACTGGGCTCAATGAGCTTGAGTTGAATTAGGTCCAATGAGCCTGAGAAAGCCCTTCAAGTTAAGTACTGGTGTCCAAATATAAAGAAAAATGATTTGGAATGGCTCCTTTTGTTCTTTGACATAACTGATTTCATTGCCTAGATCAATGTGAGATACACGGTCCAGTTTTATTTTCTTGGCTTAGAAGTTCTTCAGCACCTAACAAAGTGCTGTATGGAAAACTTGTCACAGATTTGTGTGAGGCAGTCCACAAAGGTGTTCCACTGTGCAAAAATGATATGCCAGCTCTAGATTAACAAAAAAAAATCCTGTGGATTTCTGGGTGAAGTGATCTTAAGAGAGGCCTTTCAAAAGGTGTCAATAGGTACATTTAATGTCAGAGAAATGTATACGATATACATTCTGAAATTATTTCTCTTCACAAACATCTGCAAAAACAGAGTGTCCCAAAGAATGAATGACAGTTAAATATTAGAACCCCAAAGACCCCCCAACTCCCCACTCCACACATAAGCAGCAGGAAAGCAACAACTCCCCCTCCCCCACAGCAAAAAGCATCAGTGCCCCCCCCCGAGAACTCAAGCGTACAGCAAAGCGTCAATAAAGACAAAGACTTGCAGTACCTCAAAAACTACTTGTTCACCTGGTAATTCAACATACCACAGGCTTTCTCTCTCTCTCTCTCTCCCGCTAATAGGGGAAAAAAAGATGTCCCCATTTCACGGTGAGAAGTGAGACATAACAAAACAACTTGCTGATTTATGGTGTTAAAAGTCTGTTGTGTCGCTTTTTCTGAGCTCTGTGCCCAAAGAACTCGAGTCTCTGGGCACACAGCCAGCAGCCAGCTCATTGCTTTCAATCTTCCATGTACGCCCACAACACATCAGGCGGCGGCACTGGCCTTGAATCCGCCTGCCTCCAGAGCCACACTATCCAGCACCCTGAGGGTGCGCTCGTCTTCCAGACCGTTTCCTTGGCATATCGAAAAGTGGCTGGTTGTGAGGCCTCAAGAGCAGGCCCCAATTCCACAAAGAACCGAAGTTAGCATGTAACTCCTGGTCAGGGTCTTCAAAAGAACCTTGAAAGGGAAAAAAAAGAGATAGCAAAGATAGAGATAGAGCTGTTTCCGAAGACGCAACCAAAGGAGTTGCCATTTAGTGCCATCATCCTCCTAAGCTCTGCCCATTTGAAGAGAAACAGACTGGAGTAAGTGCCATTCATGGAGAAGAAGGAGAAAGCTGGTGATCTGAGGGATATTAGCAGTTGGATGTAGTCAGGTGGTGTGGGAATGCTTGGAAACACATATAGACCAAGGTTTGAGTATTGAATGTTGGAGGTGTACCATGAGTCATGATAAGGCCTCAGTGTTTCCATATTTGAGAGATATTTGGCCAGTGTAAACTGCAAGCAATATTATTAAAGGCTGACCTCTCAAAAGGCAAGCATCTCCAACTTCCCTGTCAAAGCTAATCTCTTTCCAGGTAAGAGCATGGAGTATGAGAATTAGAATGTTATATTGCAGTTGTACAAGACATTGATGAGTCCACATTTGGAATACTGTGTGCAGTTATGGACACCCTGTTATAGGAAAGATGTTATTAGAATGGAAAGAGGCCAAGGAAAATTTAGGAGAATGTTGCTAGGACTCAGGTCTGAGTTTATAGGGAGAGGTTAGCAGGTTAGAACTTAATTCCTGAATGAATGTGAGAGTATCAGAGAACATTTTCAAACCGTTTGACTGTACAGATATATTTTACAAAATTTGAATCAAATTGCATGTTGGTTGCCAATTTATACCATGGCACATGCAATAATGGTACTGTACTTAATAAATAGTAATACTTGTTTAGGCTGCTGTTTATTAACTATAACTCATTGTTCAACATAATCATACCCTCAGTTCTAATCAAATAGCTCCAAAACTTGGGCCTCTGTACCTCCCTCTGCAACTGGATCCTCCTTGATTTCCTCACCAGGAGAACATAGTCTGTGCAGATCAGAAATAACCTCTCTTCCTCACTGACAATCAACACTGACACATCTCAAGGATGTATGCTTAGTTCACTGCTCTACTCTCTACATTGCTAGGCACAGCTTAAACACCATCTATAAATTTGCTGATAACACAATATTGTTGGTAGAATTTCAGATGGTGACAAGGAGGTATACAGCTGGTTGAGTGGTGTCTCAGCAGCAATCTTGCAGTCAACATCAGTAAGACCAAATAATTGAATGTGGACTTCAGGAAGGGTAAGTTCAGGGAATACACACCAGTTCTCATTGAGCGATCAGCAGTGGAAAGGGTGAGCAGTTTCAAGTTCCTGGGTTTTAACATCTCTGAGAATCTGTCCTGGGGCCAGCATATTGATGCAATTATAAAGAAGGCATGAGAGACTTTCATTGGGAGTTTGAGAGTTCGAGGATAATTGAGGAGAAGTGTCACCAAAGACACTTGCAACTTTCTATAGGTGTACTGTGGAGAGCAGTTTAACTGGTTGTATCACTGCCTGGTACGGAGGGGTCACTTTATGGGATTTTAATGATGGATGCCCCTGCATCAAGGACACCTTCAAAAGGCGATGCTTCAAAAAGGTGGCATCCATTATTAAGAATCCCTATCACCAAAGACATTCCCTTTTCTCATTGCTACCGTTACGGAGGAGGTACAGGAGCCTGAAGACACACAGTCAACGTTTCAGGAAAAGCTTCTTCTCCACCATCAGATTTCTGAATGGATATTGAACCCATGAACACAGCCTCAGTATTTCCTCCCTCTTTTAGCACTAGATATTTAATTTAATTATATGTATACACAGTACTTATTGTAATTTATAATTTTTATTACTATGCATAGCAATGTACTGTTGCTGCAAAACAACAAGTTTCACAACATAAGCCATTGATATTAAATCTGATTCTGACATGCCTTTTGGTACTTGGAATTGCTGTAACAAGTTTTATTTAAAATTGCACAAAATAGTGCTATTTGGCTTAAACATTTGGGCTTTGGGTTATATTTGTTCATGGTATTTACACATACAGAAATAGTGACCAAATAATTTCTGGACTTGTGCCTTTTGTGGCAGTTGGTAGCACTGTGTGGCTGTTAGAGAGGGCAATGAAGGGCGAAGCTGATTGCTGTGGCTGTTGAGAAAGAATTAGGCCAGATTGGATAAAATGGCAGATTTCCATCACTAAAGGACATTAGTGAATGAGATGAACCTTTGTTACTTTGAGGTAGATGTACACACATTTATTTATTTCATATTTTATTCCAGATTTTTTTTTCATTGAATTCAAGCTTTCCTATATTTTGAACACATTAGAACACCTTTGGATTGCTCCTCCAATCAAAAACATATGACACCACTTCTTTACTGAGATTTGGTGATTGTTGGCTTTGTTCTTGAAACGATGGTAAATGTCAAATGCTGGGAAATGAACCACATACCTTCAATTGTCAGAAAGCCACAGGCTTAATACTAATCAGAGATTTTATCTTTATTCAAAATTCCTACATTTTATGGGTTGAGGGCAAGTATTTCTTATCCATATGAACCATTGAAAACATCACACTGCAGAGTTCAGGAAAGAAATATCTCTCGATAAGAACTATAGGTAGAGCCTGACATGAGCTGTTGGTCTTTCCCACTCCCTAGAATATGTTTAACAACTTACAGATTTGGAAAAAAATAGTTCCTTCAAATATTCCCCAAATGCGGGTGGAATCTCTGGATTAGATGGAAGGATCTTGTGATTTACAGGAAGAAATCTGATGCTTCGCAGTTAATTCTGCGTGTGAGAAATGCTGCCTGATCAGTGGATCTCTTTAAATTGGTGGAAGTTAATGATGCAGTGACTATCAGTCTGAGCTTAATCAAGCCACATAGACACAAAAACTATCATCTTATCAGAAGAAATGGGCTATATTAGAAAACGCAGTAGCAAAATCTTTGCTGCTGTCTAAAAGTCTGAAAATGTGGAAGAAGAGGAAAGATCTTCATAATCCCTTTGGACATAAGTAATGTGAAGCATGCTACAATTGATGGTAGCCAGATAATTGAAACAATCTGAAACTCCATTTTACATGAGCAAAGATAATGAAATTCTATGAAGTATTTTTATTTTCATTACATCTGCTTAGTTAGTGTTTTCCAGCAGGGGTTTAGTAATCTAGCCTAAGGCTATGGGTTTTTAATTTTAAGTGAATTAAGCATCCATGATAATAAATAATTACATTTTTCATTTGAGTATTGTTGAGCTGATTAATGCAAAGGATGGTGAAGGTGACTTGGCAATACAGCATCACAATCAATAAATGTGACTTGCAATTTATATATCCTTGCTCTTGTAAAATATTACAAATATATTAATAACAGCAGAATAGTTGTAAAGGATTAAAGAACAATATGTTAAGCTAAATGTGTAGCTAATTTAAGTAGTGTTGAAAGGTCAATAATTGCTTTAATAAAGAAATTTCTTCAGAAGTGTTTTAGCTTACATTGAGGAGCATATAATGACTTAGAGCAGAGAAAACCAGAGATGACAGATTTAAAGCATGCCCAGAAAAAGGATTTGTGTCAGTATTAAAGTGGAGATCTAGTGTACAGCACTGGGAAGATCTTCCTTATTGATCACTTCTTGTTATGGTGGGTTGCAAATGAATGACATCCATCTTTAATTTTGTGAGTATTTAAATAATCTTGCTTTGAATCATGTCCTGAACTTCTGATTTGCATTTCTGATGACTGATCGGAGAAGGCAGTTTTTTTAAAGCATACTTTTATGGTCTCAAATGTATGTATTTTTAAAGTAACTATGCTGGAGCAGACTTAATTACTGATTGCCTTTAGTCAATATTTCAACATACATTTGTTAATTTGCTATAATTAATTTTGGAGAATATATGGTTATGGAGAAAATTCAACAGGCATTGTTCAAGAAAAATGGGATGCATTGGAAAATACAAATTTGACCAGAACCAGATGCTTTCTTACAACTTGCAAGATAGTGCGACCTCATTGTTACTGCAGTCAATCATTGGGGTGCTGTTGTATTTGCCCATTGTCAGTAGATATTGTTACATTACATTTAACAATCAAGAGTATGCACAGCCCAGGCTTGAATTCAATGTGTGCTGCTGGAGGATAAGGTTCTACACAAGCACATAGTCTGAGAATTTACCTCAAAGGGTTCAGAATGCTGTCGATCTTGATGTTACAAGGAGCATGTCACACATGTCACTTCATTGCTTTCTCTGTTTGAACAACTGTCATCTTGATATTACCTCAAAATTCTTTTTCTCTTTTAGTGCTACAACAGAAGTGATATTATTTGGTCCTTACATGAAAACTAATATATAGTCAAGCATTTATCACAGGCTTGTGAACACTGAAAAATATTTATCATGAACTGATTGTGTGCAGTTTTGGGCTCCTTATTTTAGGAAGGATATTGTGTGCAGTTTGGGGGCTCCTTATTTTAGAAAGGATATACTGACGTTGGAGAGGGTTCAGAGAAGATTCACGAGAATCATTCCAGGAATGAAAATGTTAACGTGTGAGGAACGTCTGGGAGCCCTTGGGCTGTATTCCCTGGAGTTCAGGCGAATGAGGGGGGATCTCACAGAAACATTCCGAATGTTAAAAGGCTTGAACAGATTAAATATGGCAAAGTTATTTCCCATGGTAGGGGATTCTAGGACAAGAGGGCATGACTTCAGGATTGAAGGATGTCCTTTTAGAACTGAGGTGCGGAGAACTTACTTTAGTCAGAGGGTGGTTAATCCTTGGAATTTGTTGCAATGAGCAGCTGTGGAGACCAAGTCATTGGGTGTACTTAAGGTAGAGATAGATAGGTTCTTGATTAGCCAGGTCATCAAAGGGTATGGGGTGAAAGCAGAGGAGTGGGGATGACTGGAAGAATTGGATCAGCCCATGATTGAATGGCAGGGCAGTCTCGATGGGCTGAATGGCCTACTTCTGCTCCTATATCTTATAGTCTAACTCTCACTGAAGTTTGTTCTTAATTAATTACAAAATTATATTTTCACTAGGAGAATTGTTAGTTAAAATAACAGATTTATAATAGAAAAGTGGGAATGTTATACTGCATGTGTAATGGGATTGTTGCTTTTGCTTTTTATAAATACATTAAGTAGGAGGAATTTATGTTTGTTAGATGTGGGAAAAATATGTGTAGTCATGTTTTATAGTGCAATAAGTAAATGTGGGGATCACGGTCCTGCTGAAGGGTTTCGGCCGGAAACATCAACTGTACTTTTTTCGGATGATGCTGGCTGGCCTGCTGAGTTCCTCGAGCATTTTGTGTGTGTTGTGGGGATCAACTGTAATCTTTCAGAATTAAACCTGATTTTTAGTGAGATTGCATTGTGTGTAAACCCCTAGCCATGCTCTAAACCTATCGAGAGGGTCTCCTTTGAAAATACCTGATAAAATCAACTAATGCATATTGAGGTAAATTTAAGGGTCTGAATCTAATATATTGTTGTTGCAAGGAAAGTAGTAAATTTTAAGTGGAAGGCAATTAAATCTAAAAGAGGCACTTCATACTTCTAAGTAAAAACTTAATGCATTCAGATTTTAAGGCATTTCAGATCAATTTATTAGATAGATGCAAAGAGAGCAAATGCTATGTCTTTTGATTGCTGACCACTTTTTACAAACACTTGTCCTATTGGTTGGCCAAAATATTAAACATTTTAAACATATTAAACAGACTTCCCTGCTTTCTGAGTTGATAGGGATTCTGTAAATACAATAATGCGGTGAGTCAAGTATTTGTAAAATGATGTTGGGGTATGTGGTACCCAAGTTTTTCTTCCAATACTTTCATAAAGAGGAAATATTACAAGTGTTACGGAGTTTTCTGGACTGTTTGGAATATGGAGGTTCAATTTAAATACAGTTGAATGAAGATCTTGCTGGCATGATGAAAGACAGCCACATTATAGAGTGTGCAATTGTAATTTGCTGAGATGACATTTCACAGCTAGACAGTGAAATGAATCAGTACGTGTAATAAACCATGTTATCTGGCAGTTCATTGTGACAATTTGCAGTGTATGTTTATACGTTGAGGGTGGGGATCCCACTTCATATTCAGTAAATGAAGATGCTATTTTTCTAGAAATACCTAAAAAAAATCATCTTCAAGTTAAATCACCTGTTGTGTAAAATATTTTATGGATTTGTTGGATGGCAGCTGCCTGTGTGTACTGCAGTGCTCAGTTTTTTTTTGATTGAATTAATTTATGTAGCATTACTACAGGTTCGAACAAGTTTTCTGGTGTATAGAGCAGTCATTCTTCCTACATTACTGTATGGAGATAAATTATGGAGCACATATAGTAGGCACCTAAAAGCCCTGGAACAATGCCACTGAAGATCTTTATGAGAGATTTTGAGGTCAGTTAGAAAGACAGACACACTGCCAGGAGATAGAAATTAGATCAGCAAAACCTGTATCTCTTTTCAATTGATCACTTGGAGAGATTACACTCATTTTAAAATAGCTTCAAATTCATCCTATGCCTAAAAAGATTAATGCTTAATGAAGATTTTGAAAGCAACGATTCAGAAATGTACTTTAAAAAATTATATTTCAGTAAGAGTCTCACAAAAAAACTAGACAGGGTTAAGAATGTTACTATCTCATAATCATTAAACATTTGAAATCTGTTGGATACCTGCAGCAAAAGAAATAAAGCTTCCTTTGCTGGGTAAGAATGCCAAGTCAGAGAATGCATTGACAGCCAACCAGAAATGAGTGCAAAAAATTGTTGTGAGCCATTTGCACAAATAGATTGCCCTGCGGGTCAGAATGGTCAAAAACTATCTTGTTTGAGTAAAAACCACACACTAATAGAGAGCATGGCATGTTCATTATGAAGTAGTTGTAAATTCTAATGTATAATATATAATTAAATAGGCTTGATCATCAGTGTTGTTCGTGCATTTGCTTCATGGTGAAATGAAACAGCTTATTATTGAAGTCAGGCATTATCCAGACTAGATTTTCCCTGAAATAAATTTTCAAAGGTTGAGTACCTATAAAAATTATAAATATTCAAACGTTACAAATCATTCCTTTTGTTGCACTAACTAGGTAGCTTGTTATACAAGTAAGTATTGGAGAGCATGAGCTAATAGTGAAATGAAAGATATATTCATAAGAATGAGGGATTCCACTGCAGTTGAAAAGGTGACGATAGGGATGGCAATGATCCTTAAGACCCAAGAAAGTTAATGCACCAGGGACGGGACCCCAACCTTTCCTTTGTTACATTGACGAACATATAATATATAAGCCTTTCAATTTTTTCTTACTCTTCAATTCCTGCCTTTTCTCAAGTTATAATCAATTTGAAATTTTCCCACATAATTATTAGCAAGTCTTTATTGTGCTATTTCTTTTGTTCTATGAGGTTCAATGTACAAATAACACAGATGGATCTTGTTTCCACAATGTTAAGTAACCTACTAGATAAACCTTGCTTTGCCGATCCTGTACAGACTGTTGTTCTTAGGTAGAAGTTTAGATTTATTGGATTGATTGCCGATGATGCCATTAAATCTTCACAAAAAGATGAGAGGTTTTCTAAATATTGAACAAAAACCATTGAAAACTGTCACAACATTAAACGTAATGTGCATTTTGTCACTGAGTCAATCGTGGCTGCTTATGCCAAATTTTGCAATGTAGTTGATTAGCAGATGCTGCCTTTTCAAACATTTATGCTATATTGTGGAGCTGTTTGCTTTCCATGTGCTGAGAAAGCGGAAACTAATGAGGATAGAAATGTTAATTAGAAGAAAGAGAAGGATTGAAAGACCACACACAAAATGCTGGAGGAACTCAGCAGGCCAGGCAGCATCTAGAGAACAGAGTAAACAGTTAATGTCCAGTCCTGATGAAGGGTCTTGGCCCGAAACATCGACCGTATTCTTTTCCGTAGATGCTGCCTGGCCTGCTGAGTTCCTTCAGCATTTTGTGTGCATTGCTTGGACTGCCAGCATCTGCAGGTTTTCTCTTGTTTGTGATTGGGTTATTGTGAAGGTATGGTTGCGAATTTTGCTGATGACAAAAAGCTAAGTAGGAACGTAAATTGTGAAGAGAACATACAGTGAGCACAAGGGAGAATAGATCAGTTAAACGAGTGGGCAAAGATCTGGGAAATGGAGGACAATATGGGGAATATTAATTCAACATGTTCACATGAAAAAATATTTTTAAAAAGGCACATTATTCATATAGTGAGACTTTGGCATTCTCAGGTGCAGAGGGATCAGGGTGTCCTAGTGCACAATTCACAGATATATGTAGCTGCATCTGCTGGTTTGCAGGTATAGCATGTATGTAAGGAAGGGTGTTATCATTTATTGATTTATTGTAGGGGGTATTGAATATAAATGAAGGGAGGTAATGCTGCATATAGTAGCGGTCCCCAACCACCAGGCCGCAAAGCATGTGGTACCGGGCCGCGAGGAAACAATATGATTTGGCGATATGAGTCAGCTGCACCTTTCCTCATTTCCTGTCACGGCCGCTGTTGAGCTTGAATGCACGCGAGGTCATTACCCACGCGTCATAAATGTCAGCGCGGGAAGGAGATCAACTCCTCGAGCTTCAAAATGACGGCAGGCTGAAAAGTATATTTGACATAACATCTCTGCCAGCATTCTGGATCAAGGTCAAAATATCCTGAGGTAGCCACGAAAGCACTGAAAACATTGCTTCCATTTCCAACATTTTTCTGCGAAGCGGAGTTTTCTGCAATGAATGCAATGAAAACTAAATTACTGAACAGATTGGACATAAGGAACCCCCTTCGAGTATCGCTGTCTCCCATCACCCCTCAATAGGACCATCTCGTTGCAGGGAAACAAGCCTAGGGCTCCCACTGATTCAGCGATATTGGTGTGTTGCAATGATTTTATATGTTCATACGGGGAAAATATGTGCTGTGTGTCTAATATCCAAACGTTACTTAAAACGTTATGATGCTATTGACTTATAAGTGACTTCTATAACCATATAACAATTACAGCACAGAAACAGGCCATCTCAGCCCTTCTAGTTCGTGCCGAACGCTACTCTCACCTAGTCCCACTGACCTGCACTCAGCCCATAACCCTCCATTCCTTTCCTGTCCATATAGCTATCCAATTTTTCATTAAATGATAATATCGAACCTGCCTCTACCACTTCTACTGGAAGTTTGTTCAACACTTACTTCAAGCTCCCCTGTCCTCCCCTGATGATTGACTTATCACCATATTCATGCGAGGAAAATATGCGCTGTGTGTTTATTATTAAATTCGTAAGATAACCCCTTTTAGAAAGGAAATTGAGTGTATTAGCCACTTATCACCAATATTCCGGTCGCATTAACACCCCCCCCCCGCCCCACCGGAACAGAATCACCAAGAACGATTTGTAGAAAAAATCGACACGTATACGCATGGGCAAGGCTTCGTGGTCTTTGTAGTCTTTCTCAGGGTAAGCTCAACATGTTGGACTGCTACTCTTGTCCGTTGGCAACCCCCCACCCCCACCCCACCGGGTCGGCCGGTCCGCAAGAATATTGTCAATATTAAACCAGTCCGCAGTGCAAAAAAGGTTGGGGACCCCTGGCATATAGTGCATATCTGGTGGACTGTTTTGATTTCCATATTTAAGGAAGAATATAAACATATTTGCAATTTACTGGTTTATTATACTAATATCTGGTGTTGGTTGTTATTTAAAACCATGACATATAGGAGCAGAATTAGGCCATTTGGCCCGTCAAGTCTGCTGTGGCATTTCATCATGGCTGATTCATTTTCCCTCTCAACCCCAATCTCCTGCATTCTCCCCATATCCCTTCAAGCCTTTACTAAGTGAGAATTTATCAACCTTTGCTTCAAATATAAATAAAGACTTGGCCTCCACAGCCATCTGTGGCAACAAATTCCACAGATTCACCACTCTTGGGTTAAAGAAATTCCTCCTCACCGCCAAAAAGGATGCTCCTCTATTCTAAGGCTGCTTCTACTGCTCCTAGGACTGACCTACCATAGGAAACATCCTCTCCAATCCACCCTATCAAGGCTTTTCACCATTTGATAAGTTTCAGTGAGATTCTTCCCCCACTTCTGAATTCCAGTGTGCACAAGACCAGACCATCAAATGTTCTTAATATGGCAAGCCTTTCAATCCCAGAATCCTCCCCAATGTCAGCACATCCTTTCTTAGATAAGCAGCCCAAAATTGTTGTTTAAGTAATAATGTAAATGTATTGCATTCAGACATCTACTGCACGAATACCTCAAATGGGCGAGTTGTCGTGTGAGGAATGGTTACGTGAAGTAAACTTGTATCTGGTGATGGTTGTGTTTTTAAGACAGTGTTGACAAGTTCACATTAGTTACCATCCCTTGTTATCCTGAGAAGGTGGAGGTTGAACACTCCCTTGAACTCCAGCAGCAATGATGTTCATTTTGCTTCGATGTTGATGTTAGGTGAGGCATTCCTGACAGTTGATACAGCGAAGATGGTGCACTATTCAGGGAGGGGGGCGGTGGGAGCTTGGAGTTGATTGCTTTTCTATGGTTCTTCTTGGTAGTAGAGATTATCTTTATACTTGAGTACTGAAGAATGTCAATAAAAAATCTTTAATCTTGAATTATCACTTAGGGTGATACTGCCAAAATAACTTTTGTAATAGTCTGCAGCTAATTCTGTAGCTTCACTAGCTGATCCAGGACACCTTCAAAGAGCGATGCCTCATTCAGGATGTTGAGCGCCCAGGACATGACCCCTTCTCATTGCTACCATCAGAGTAGAGGTATAGGAGCCACAGTCAATGATTCAGGAACAGCTTCTTCCCCTCTGCCATCCAATTTCTGAATGGACATTGAGCCTACGAACACTACCTTACTACTTTTTTTTCCCTCTTTTTGCACTACTTATTTAATTTAACTAATACATACATATATATATAATAATTAATAGGCATCCGTTAGTCTCATGAGACCATGGATCCATGGGTTTGCGCCTTGGAAGGCTTCCAGGGCGCAGGCCTGGGCAAGGTTGTATGGAAGACCAGCAGTTGCCCATGCTGCAAGTCTCCCCTCTCCTTGCCACCGATGTTGTCCAAGGGAAGGGCATTAGGACCCATACAGCTTGGCACCAGTGTCATCGCAGAGCAATGTGTGGTTAAGTGCCTTGCTCAAGAACACGCACGCTGCCTCAGCCAAGGCTCGAACTAGTGACCTTCAGATCACTAGACGAACGCCTTAACCACTTGGCCATGTGCCTATATATATAATATATCTGTGTGTGTGTATGTATATATTATCTGAAGAGTTCTTGAAAGTGAGTCCATAGGACTTAAATGTTTCAATTTAATTTCTCATAATTAGCTTTCACCAATATGCTCTAACCTTCTGGTAATGTGGCCAGCTGCAAATTCCCTTCAGGAGTTTGCCACTCAGAAATTTAACATTGCAAAGGAGCTTGTTGTAGTGGCTGTTGCACTGACCAATTTGACTTCCAACTAGCCTTTTCTGAGGATGCTTTGCTTATTTGAAGCAAATTCTAGAGACTTGCTGAGTAGCTTTGTAGGAGCAATTTGGAAGACCATTTATTTGAAGCATTTTGTCAAATTAGCTGATTTGAACAACAATCTCAGGGAATGGATGGTCTTCTTAAGATTCCATCATTATCTCCTTGTGCTTAAGTACTGCAGAGTTCATCTGGGGTTTGCATTCCTGATTGAAACATAGTACTACGTCTGGCTATTGTACAAAAGCAGAGGATGCAGAGATAGAAATTTGGCAAGGTGGTAGAAACATTGGAGGCACAGAACTGGGCTTTATAGGATCAGATTGCATTGTGCAAGCAATCACAGTGTGACATTTTCTCCATTGCTCTTGGCACTCTGGCAAAATGAAAAGGAAATGACTGCAGTTGCTGGCAAGCTTATTGTTAGCTTAAGGCATCAACCAGATGAACCAAGTGAATGTTTAATCCTAGTTATTATTTGCCACTTTGTGGCCACGCAGGTAGACAGGGTGTTGAAGATGACTTTTAGCATGCTGGCCTTTACCAGTCAAGGCATTAGGTTTAGGAGTCGAGGCATTATGCTGTAGTTATCTGTCATTGGTGAGTATTGTGTACAGTTTTGCTTACCCTCTTATAGTAAAGAGATTGTAAGGCAGTGAGAGTGTGCAGAAGAGATTTACGAAGAAGGTGCTTGGACGAGTGAGCCTGAGATATAGGAAGAGGTTGGCCACACTGGATCTTATTTCCTGCAGCATAGGAGAATGAGGGGTGACCTGGTAAATGTTTATAAAGTTATTAGGGGTACAGATGAGGTGGTGGTCATAGTCTTTTCCCCAAGGGTTGGGGTGTCCAAAAAAAGAGGACACAGATCTACAAGAGAGGAGAGATTTAAGAGGCCTCAGAAGTAACTTCTTTACCCAGAGGGTAATGGGTACCAAGAATGAGCTGCCAGAGGAAGTGGTCAAGACAAGTACAGTTCCAATATTTAAGATGCTTTTGGATAGGTATATGGAGTAGAGGGTCTTGGAAGATTATGGGCAGAAAGCAAGCAACTAGAACTAGCAGGGAGGATGCTGTGGTCGGCATGGACCTATTGGGTTGAAGGGCCTGTTTTTGTGCTGTACTACTCTGACTCTATCAGCTCGCTCTTGTTACATTGAAGAAGGACGGACATCAGAAAATCACTTCCTCATTTTGTTTTAGAACATAGAATAGTACAGATCAGTACAGGCCCTTCAGCCCACAATGTTGTGCCGACCCTTAAACCCTGCCTCACATATAAACCCCCACCTTAAATTCCTCCATATACCTGTCTAGTAGTCTCTTAAACTTCACTAGTGTATCTGCCGCCACCACTGACTCAGGCAGTGCATTCCACACACCAACCACTCTCTGAGTAAAAAACCTTCCTCTAGTATCCCCCTTGAACTTCCCACCCCTTACCTTAAAGCCATGTCCTCTTGTATTGAACAGTGGTGCCCAGGGAAAGAGGCGCTGGCTCTCCACTCTATCTATTCCTCTTAATTCCTTTTCCCAATGGATAACTTACTAATTGCATTGCAGACTCTGGCCTAAGGTGTCCGTGACAGCAGAGCAATCCCATCATTCTCTTCCCTTTCCTTTTTATGGTGCAACTTCTGTCTGACACTCTTGCCTGATCATCAATTTCCCTTCATTTTGCCACTTAGCAACATTAAGAGGCACTCCACAATTAACCAATAACCCAGTGTGTCTTTGGTGGGTGAGAGCAAACTGGAGTACGCAGGAGACATCCAGGTGGGATAACTTGCATATGTTAACACAGATACCACTCGAGGCTGGGATTGAACCTGGAACTCTGTGGCTCCGCTGAAACAGAACTAACTACTGTGTTTCTCTCTGAACATGAGGCACTCCCCATTCTGACATTGTCACATAAACTGTCCCTCATAACTACCTCTGGAGCTTGTATTGGGTTAGCTTTCATGTTTACTTATTTGGACCGAAGGAGTCTCTTCTTTTTTTTTAAAACCCCTACGTGAGTCGCCTCCCACCTTTCGTTTTATTTCATTAGTATACCCCTCTCTGCCTTTCTGCCTTAGCTGTTCAACACACACAAAATGCTGGAGGAACTCAGCAGGTCGGGCAGCATCTTTGGAAAAGAGTAAACAGTCGATGTTTTGGGTCCGGACCCTTCATCAGTCCTGACCTGCTGAATTCCTCCAGCATCTTGTATGTGTGGCTTGGATTTCCAGCATCTGCAAATTTTCTTATGTGTGTGCCTTAGCTGTCATCTACATTCCCCTAAAATGTACTTCTGTGATTGGCCTCACCTACTTCATTTGTTTGTGAATTCTGAGTTCAAATCACTCTCTGGGTAATGCATTTGTTATATCAACACTACAGCCCAGTTTTAACTGCTGCCGTTCTCAATTTCAAACATCTTGATAATGCAGAAAAGCGCTGTGTCCCATTTGGCAATTATGTTTCTAATTGGGAGAAAAATAGTCATTCTCCACTAGAATTGATAGGCACGTTGAGCTACAAGGTTCCCAAACTGTATGAATTTTATTAGATTGTAGATGGACAAGATAACAAGAATTAACATACAGTATTTCTCCTTAAAATTCAATGATGGCATTCATTGTAGAACTGAAATATAAGATTAATGCTTGGCTATTCCATGTAAATACCTATCATTTTATATCAGCAGAATTATTCCCTTCTGTACTGAATTGATGCAGTGGACATGGAATCCATTACACTTAAATATGGAATTCATGACTTCAAGGCTTCCCAAAGCACTTTACAACCAATGAATTACTTTTAAGTGTAGTCACTGTTATAACATGGGAAATGTGGCATAAGGTTTGTTGCACAGCAAACCTCCATAAACAGCAATGTGTCAATGGCCCAATCTCATGCTATGAAGTTGGTTCAGACAGAACTATCGACCAGAATACCAGGGATAATTCCCCTACTCTGTGTTTCTAAAATAATATCATAATAGATCTTGCGTAGCTTTCTGGGAGGTCTTGAGAGAATAATCCGAAAGCGCTCATCTTCAAAACTGCAGTACTAAAGGTGTTTCTTAATGTCTTTGGAGAGAGACTACACCCACAACTGTCTTACTTCGTTTTGGACTCCTCCTGTTGACACCTGAACACACAATAAAGTATATGTAGCTGTTTTTAGTCACCTCTGCTTTTGGTCTTCCTGATCATTTATGGCTCCTTTATATAATAAAGGAGAATGAAGGGTATACTAACCTTTACCTTCACCTTTACAAGAATGAAGAGTATACTGACTAATACTAAACTAGGCATGACAACCCGCCTCAGAGTACTGAAATGTTACGTTTATCCAGTTGTGTTATATTGCTCAGAATGTTGGACAATATCTAGTAACATGAGGAAATGAATTGAAGCAACAGAGTTGTGGTTTTTGAGGAGGATGCAAAGAATATCATGGATGAAATGAATATCTAATGAGGATGTCATGAACAGAACAAACACAAAAAGAGAAATAATGTATGAGATCATGAAAAGGCAACGTAACTTCATTGGACATGTGATTAGGAAAGAGGAGTTAGAATGCACGGTAATTATGGGAAAGATTGATGGGAAGAAAACAAGAGGAAGATAAAGACAAATGAAGATGGAGACAGCAGCCAGAGAACTGGAAATAAATACCAATGAATTGATCCACTTGACCTGAAACAGGAGTGTGTGGGCCATGGCAGTCAAAGCTCAAGCTGGGCACAGCACCTGATGATGATGATGATATAATAAAACCAATGAATGACATACCTGCTTCCAGACAATATTAGCGTTCAAAGTTCTAAGTAAATTTATTATCAAAGTACATATATGTCACCATATACAACCCTGAGATTCATTTTTGTGGGCATACTCAATAAGTTAAAGAACCATAATAGAATCAATGAAAGACTGCATCCAACAGGGCATTAAAAACAACCAATGTGCAAAAGACAGCAAACCATGCAAATATAAAATTAAGACATTAATAATGATAAATAAGCAATAAATATTGAGAACGTGAGTCGAAGAGTGCTTGAAAGTTATTCCATAGGTTGTGGAACAGTTCAGTGCTGGGCTGAGTGCATCCGTGTTGTTATCCCACTGGTTTCCGAGCCCGATGGCTGAGGGATAATAACTGTTCCTGAACCTGGTGGTGTGAGTCCTGAGGCTCCTGTACCACCTTCCTGTTGGCAGCAGCGAGACGAGAGCATGACCTGAGTGGTGGGGGTTCCTGATGATGGATGCTGCTTCTGTTGTTGCGTGAATGAAATCACCGGAGAGAGAGTTACTGGTAGATACAAAGCAGCTTCTTTGTTCGACAAAACAAGGTGCAGCAGACATCATACCGAGATACTTTCGGTGGAAAGGTCTGCTGGCCCAACGTGGGGCTCGATATTTATTTGCTGAACACAAAGGACAATTCCATATTTACAAAGTATAGACAATGCTTTCTTTTGAAGCTACATGCAAACTTCACACCTTCTGGTTCACATCCAGTATCGCCTGTGGACTAGGATTCACAGCTTTTAGGAAATGCATTGTTACAAACGAAATCCTCAATATATTGTCAAGGAACAGAAGACTGGTAGCCAAAGCCATTTGCTAAATGTAAATGACCTAAACCCAAAAATCACTCTAACAGTCCCTCCTCTTGGCTCTCCTGGACAAAAATAAATTTGAACCAGGAAAGGCCAACCTCAGAGGATCTACTCAAATAGGGCAGCAAAAACACCCTGCCTCGAAACTCACCCTCCCCCAATTTTGTGTGCCTCGATATCTACCCTAGCATTCCAATGTTAAACAGAGAGGCTGTTCCAGAAATTTGAACAAGTCTTTAGAAATGCAGCTTCTTTTCTGTGCCTGTTGGTTCTTTCCCTGTCAGCTGATTGCAGCTTAATCACATTCCTTTGTCTTCACACCTTCATTCTCTGGTCGTTGAAACTCTCTTTCTAGGAGCACCCACAGGCCCTCTCATCGATGTAAAGGAAGGGGTTGGGGTGGCCTCTATGTAAATATCTGCAAGGACCTCTTCCCGGTGGCACCCCCTTCCGATCTGTCCAGTTGATCACTGGCCCAGCTCCGCATTCAGACTGAGGGTGACTGCCTTCAGATGTTGTGCGCAGTCTGAAATGCCATCGAAGTTGTGGAACTTGCTGTCTCTGCTTTAACTTAAAAATCCCTCCCCATCTACTTTCCAATTAGCATGCTATTTATGGTTTTCTGTCATGCTCTCAGTGTCTTCTGCCACGCTGTCGGGGTTTTCTGCCTTTGCGTTTCCTCCGGGTATGTTTTCATCAGCTGTGGTCAGGTTTGGCATGGCCGGCTGGTGTTCCTCTCTTAGGTTCTCTGTAATTACCTGGTTACTGGGTACGCTTGATCCCCTGTTCTGTCCATGGGAGCAACAAGAGGGTGAGTTATGTGCTTTAACCTGCGTCCAGTGTTTCCCCTGGCTGCCTCGCCGAGTCTGCACACAAACACAAGTATCATTGGTTAAGAGTACCATCTGTGGTCCTATCCACCTGGGAGCGAACCCTGGCCTTTCCCGCAGCACCCTCACCATGACTTGGTCTCTGGGCTGTGGAAGGACTATCTCCTTTCCCTCTGGCTCTCTCTGATCAGGGATTCGCTGCTGTTGTTTCGCTCGGTCCTTCAATACTTTGTTGATTACAAAGGTCTTCACTTACTGTGCCATTCTATCCCTGTAAGCCCCAGACTCCCCACAACCCGTAATTACCCCATGATATAACTTCAGTAATATCTGCCTAATACATGGTGGGGCCACGGTGACCCTTCCCTTCCTGTGTGTCCAGCTCCCATCTGGTCCCTCCGTTGCTCCCTTCCTCCGCCACTTCGCCTTCTCTTCTGCCTCCATCTCTTCATATAATTTTACGAAACTGACTTCTGTCATTTCTTTCTGCACACTTGCAATTTCAATTGCCTCTTGTCCCCCTGCTACCTTATTCGCAGTAATGTCTGCCCTTGGAGGGACTGGAAAAACTTTACGTTCTGGAGACAAGCCACTCAGGATTGTTGCAGGGCCTGCCACTATGGGATGCCATCTCGGCCTGGTCTTAAGGGCGGTATAGCCTGTTAATGGATATAATCCACTGGGCTTTACTGGCCATATAGGTGAGTTAGTAGTGGCGGCAGTCTCTCTGAGTATCCCGTGGTGTTTTTGTTCCTTCGCTGTACCCTGAGCAGCAGTCAGTGGGTCAGTTTTTATAGGGTACTGCTTAGGGGGTTTATACAGACCCTCCTGTGTCTTAACTGGGTTTATCTTTACTCGACCACAATCTTGCTTGTGTGTAGCCCACACTGCTGGGAACTGCTGACAAAGTAACCCATCCTGGCTGCACTCTCCCAATTTCTAGTATTTGCGACTCGCTTCTTTCTGCTTTCACTGTTTTCCCTCCTACACCCGGAATATAAATGGCCTATCCAGTTGTTGGCAAGGGTAGGTCTGTTATTGATACCGATGCCCCTGTGTCCACTAACATATTGCATTGCCGTCCCCCTAACAATGCCGTTGTGTACATCCGCGGGTCACCAGCGCTGGCAGTGGGGCCCACTGCCACATCTTTTTCTGACCTAGGAGCCATCTTTACTAGCTCTATGATCTGAGCAACAGTCAGATTGGTCAGACTGGGCACCAACGGGGTGAAAGATTGTGTGTCACTGTGACGTTCTCCTGTTTTGCTTTCCTCTGTTTTGGACACTGCCTCCAACCATGTCCCAGTAGGCCGCACCTGTAGCATATCAACTCCTTTATCCTCCCACGTCTATTCTAGCAATTCCTCACTTCGTGCCCTGGCTGCCAGCAAACAAAACAAATTCTCTGGGACATCACAGCAGATGCATCCACTATAGCCACTTCTACGATTTCTCTTACACTCTCTTTGGTCTATCTCACTGGCCCATGAAACTATCGCAGAGTAGGTCAACCCCACTGTTATGCCTAAATCTAAAACTTCCTGGTGGGCTGAGCTCAGGCCTTCCTTCAGCATTTTCAGGAAGACTCGGACGTCCCTCCCTGGATTATCCAACCCTGAATACTCCTCAAATGCTCGATATTTACGTTCTGCATAATCCATGGCCATCTCATCAGCTTTTTGAATTACTGCCATTATCATTCCCCAGGTACTCTCACCTCCCCCCAGTCGCTGCCTCACTTCCCCTTTAAAAAAGCGATATCTTTCTCTATTGCTGGCGTTCCCGATAGTTGTCCAGTACCATCCCGCACCCCCTGGGCCATCCTGTCCCACATATTCCTCGGGCACTGCACTTTTACCAATGCGTGTGTATCTTTAGGGTGCATCTGGTGAATTTCAACCATTTCCTCAAGTTTACCCCAGAATTCTGAATTCCCACATGTGACTTCAAGTGAGGGCAACTCTTGACAAAATGCTCTGTTTCTCCCCGGGGTTGAGGGGCTTATGAATGGTGGTAATCATTGTCAGGGGCTGGCTTGGATCATCAGTGTTTTCAACCTGACATTGCTTGATCTCAATAGGTGCCATCCTGACCGAAATATCTGGGTAAAACCCCTCCCTGAAATACATCCACACTAATTCCCACACTACGCAAAATATAAAAGATGGGTACCAGTTAAACAGTACATACTTAAAACCACAGAGTATGTACTCCACAATCTGCCACTTTTGAGCACCTGAACTCATGATGCCCGCTGTATTCCTTTGCAACACACTTGCAAAACATGTACACTAAAATGCAGCTCCCCAAACGAGTATACATGCCCCCACTCTGGCGTCCCAAATCGTCGGTAACCACCCTTCGCAACTGGTGGCTCCGTCTCATCAAGTTAACACTCAAAGTTTCCTCACTTACATAAACACACGTGCATGCGTACACACTACTTTTGTATCTACCAATTCAGTTCTCCGCGTTCGTGATACCTCGTGTTCCCGTGTACCACTGACCCGAATAGATCCAAGTGTGACTGCTATTTTAGAAAATACTCACCCACTTAGACTGCTAAGATCGCTGGCCGCACAATGGTTCACAAAGGTATCCCACTCCTGACCCTAAATGTTGTTGCGTGAATGAAATTACCGGAGAGAGTGTTACTGGTAGATACAAAGCAGCTTCTTTATTTGACAAAACAAGGTACAGCAGGCATCATGCCGAGACACTTTCGGTGGAAAGGTCTGCTGGCCCAACGTGGGGTTCGATATTTATTTTCTGAACAGAAAGTACAATTCCATATTTACAAATATAGACAATGCTTTCTTTCGAAGCTACGTGCAAACTTCACACCTTCTGGTTCACATCCATCCCACAGACACCAGCATTGTCTGTGGACTGGGATTCACAGCTTTTAGGAAATGCAATGTTACAAACTAAATCCACAATACATTGTCAAGGAACAGAAGACTGGTAGCCAAAGCCATTTGCTAAATGTAAATGACCTAAACCCAAAAACCACTCTAACACTTCCCTGTGACAGCACTCCATGTAGATGTGCTCAGTGGAGGAGAGGGCTTTGCCCTTGATGGACTGGGCTATATCTGCTACTTTTAGAAGGATTTTCCATTCAAGGTCATCGGTGTTTCCATAACAGGCTGTGATGCGACCAGTCAATATAATCTCTACCGCACAGCCATAGTGTTAGCCATTGTCAAAGTGGTAGATGACATGCTGAATCTTCAAGGAAGTGGAGGTACTGCCTCTGAAATGATAACACAGGGAATTTAAAGTTGCTGACCCTCTCCACGTTGTTCCATAAGACCGTAAGACATTAGAGTAGAATTAGGCCATTTGGCCCATCGAGTCTGCTCAGCCATTTAATCATGGCTGATCTTTTTTCCTCTCCTCAGCCCCACTCTCCGGTCTTCTCCCCATAATCTTTTGATGCTGTGTCCAGTCGAGCTATCAAGCTCTGCCTTAAATACACCCAGTGACCTAGCCTCCGAAGTTGCCTGTGGTAACAAATTCCACAAATTTACCACCCTCTGGCTAAAGAAATTTCTCCACATCTATGTTTTAAATGGACCCCCCTTCCATCCTGAGGCTGTGCCCTCTTGACCTAGACTACCCCACTATGGGAAACATCCTTCCCACATCTACTCTGTCCATGCCTTCAGCATTCAAAAGGTTTCAATGAGATCCCCTCATCCTTCTAAATTCCAGTGAATACAGACCCAGAGCTATCAAATATTCCTCATATGATATCCTTTCATTCCCAGAATCATCCTTATGAGCATCCTCTGAACCCCCTCCAATGCCAGCACATCCTGTCTTCAATGAGAAGCCAAAACTGTTCACACTACTCAAGGTGAAGCCTCACCAGTGCCTTATAAAGCCTCAGCATCACATCCCTGCTCTTGTATTCTAGACCTCTTGAAATGAATGCTAACATTGTATTTGCCTTCCTCACCACCGACTCTACCTGCAAATTAACCTTTAGGTTGTTCTGAAAGGACTCTCAAGTCCCTCTGCATCTCAGATTTCTGGATTTTCTCCCTGTTTAGAAAATAAGTCTGCACATTTATTTCTTCTAGCAAAGTGCATGACCATGCATTTTCCAACATTGTACTTCATTTGCCACTCTCTTACCCATTCTCCTAATCTGTCTAAGTCCTTCTGCAGCCTACATGTTTCCTCAACACTGCCTGGCCCCCACCAATCTTTGTATCATCTGCAAACTTGGCAGCAAAGCCGTCTATTCCATCATCTAAATCATTAATATACAGCATAAAAAGAAGTGGTCCCAACACCGACTCCTGCAGAACACCACTACTCACTGGCAGCCAACCAGAAAAGGATCCTTTTATTCCTACTCACTGTCTCCTACCAATCAGCCAATACTCTAACCATGCCAGTAATATTCCTGTAATACCATGGGCTCATAACTTGTTGAGCAGCCTCATGTGTGGCACCTTGTCAAGGCCTTCTGAAAGTCCAAATATACAACATCCACTGCATCCCCTTTAATCTATCCAACGTGTAATCTCAAAGATTTTCCCTTAAAGAAACTATGCTGATTTTGTCCAATCAACACACATCAAAATTGCTGGTGAATGCAGCAGGCCAGGCAGCATCTCTAGGAAGAGGTACAGTCGATGTTTCGGGCCGAGACCAGAGATGCTGCCTGGCCTGCTGCGTTCACCAGCAACTTTGATGTGTGTTGCTTGAATTTCCAGCATCTGAAGAATTCCTCGTGTTCTGATTTTGTCCTGTGTCTCTTAAGTACTCAATAACCTCATCCTTAACAATTGACTCCAACATCTTCCCAACCACTGAGGTCAGCCTAACTGGTTTATAAATTCCTTTCTGCTGCCTCCCTCCTTTCATAAAGAGTGGAATGACATTTGAAATTTTCCAGTCCTCTGACACCATGCCAGAGTCCAATGATTTTTGAAAGATCATTACTAATACCTCCACAATCTCTACTGCTACCTCTTTCAGAACCCTAGGATGCAGTTCATCTGGTCTGGGTGACTTATGTACCTTTAGGTCTTTCAGCTTTTTGAGCACCTTCTCCCTTGTAATACTAACTGCACTCACTTCTCTTCCCTCACACCCTTCAATATCTGGCATGCTGCTAGTGTCTTCCACAGTGAAGATTGATGCAAAATACTCATGATCCCCATTGAAGATTGTCTCATTGACCTCCAGTGTCCTCCTCCTGAAGTATTCTGTTGGTGTCCAGTAGCAGGAAGGGCCACTGATCCCCATCCAATACCTTCCTGTACACAGAATAATGTTTCGGCATGTACTTTGTTCCAGCTTAATTGTCAAAGTCAGCCCTTTACACTATAGCTGTTAGTTCAAATATTTGATTCATTTCTTAAATGCCTTTCCTCTCTGTTTTCTGATATTATTTTCCTCAAGTTGGTGGAGTATCAGGATATGAGAATAATGAAAATAAGAGCGGAGGGTTGCAAATGAATGAAAATGCATTTGATATGTTCACTTTGCTCATAATTTAACTAGGCTGTCAACACACAAACTGGGTGTAAGTAGAGGAGATAAATGATTTGATAATGTTCAAATATTAGTGTATTGTCATGGAAACAGCCTATATGACATCATCTACAATGCATAATTTGAACAAAGACCTGCTGTCACAATTGAATGGAAGGGTACTGTGTGAATATTTCACGTTAACAAATACGGAAAAGTGCATTTATTTTCTATGCAAAGTCCACTGGGCCTTCTAATTATAATTTAAAAATATATACAATATTTTTAGATTTTGCGCAATTGGGCATAAGGCTACTGTAGCGTGGAATATGAGAGGTAAAAGCAATCAGAAATGTACATACCTTTACGATAAACTGATTGACAAATTTATGGTACAATAGTTGAGTTAAAAGCAGAATACTGCCGAGAGTTACATGTTGAAAAGTAGTTAAAATGTTAACAGGGCTGTATACTAGACTATAGGCTTTTTAATGGGGTCAAGGAAAGGACTCTGCTGCCTTTTGAAGGACAGGCACCTGATAAAGCAGGAGACAAAAAGCACACAGTCCTCTATGGGAGGCACTCCTGAAGATGCTGATTTTCTCTACCTTTTCATGTTGAATGTTACTGAAACATTGAAGGTTGTGTGAAGATTATGTGAAGGTTGGGGGGGAACCCCTTCATCCGCTGGAGCTCAAAGCTAAGCAGCTATTAACTGCTGGGGAAGTGAGGGAGCCTCAGCTGGAGGATGGTATTTACCAGAAGCTTCTAGTGTACCAAATGAACAACTCAAAGATGAGGGAGTAAATACAGCCAGAATGGCAAGTACATATTTTTATTTGTGAGAAAGGGAAAGGAACTTTAAGCCAGAATTCTTGAGAGACCATTAACTGGCGAATTTGATAATTCAGCTTTTAAGTTCCAGTTAATCAAGGTAACCAAATCAAATACAGTACCTGGTTTTACAGCTTAATCAAGAGCTGGAAACCATTGAGCAACATTCCTAGCCTTGGACAAATGAGCTTTTTATTTGACTAATTCCCTAGCAGCTTTTTTTTAAAATGACTCTCAACCTCTTTGAAAATGGAGGGCATGTTTTATTATTGAGCTTTATCCGTTTGTTCAGCTTGAATGTGTATTGTTTTATCATTTTATTGTGAAGAAGCATATTTAGGTTGCAGCTTTTAGCTGCTGCTTTGAGGCAGACTGAATTAATTCAGAGAAATGTTCGCTTTGGTTTCAAATAAGATCAGATGGATCAAAGCTGAAACTTCTCGGTGCCTTTCCTATGGCAAGTACATATTTTGTGGCAAAGTCCGTCTCTCCATTTGATATTTCAGTGAATGATAGCATGCTGCTTGAAGCAGCTCCTTCTGCAGATACGGTGTCTTTTGTTTATGCTTGTTCTGAATTGCATTTCAGATGGTACACATTGAAATCTCCACACCACTACACTTAAAGCTACTTTTGCTAGCACACTATATCGGGTAATGATGTATAGAACACAAATTGAAATAATTTAGTTTTGTTTCTGCCATATTTGTTTCCTCAGCACCAGAATATAATCACATCAGTACTGTAGTGTACAATTGTTACATCCATTTGTCTGTTGCCTAATTTAAAACCTGGGGCTGCTAAAGCAATGACTTACATTGGAAAACAAACAATATTGCAGATACTGGAATCTGAAACAGAAATGCTGGAAGAACCCAGCCATTCAAGCAACTTATGTGGAAAGAGGAATTTTATTAATATCTTTTTATTAGTTCTCTGCTTGAAACATTAACTGAAAGTGAAAAAGCATCTAGTGCTTTCTGGCATATATGACAAATAAATTTTTCTCGGGCTTCCAGGCACGTACGTTTATTGATTTTAACCGAAGTTTCGATGACAAACTCTGCCATCTCTATCAGGGATGATGCCTGGATATGTCTAGTCTGGGTATAAATACCGCTGGACTAGATGTGCCCAGGCATCATCCCTGATGAAGATGGCAGATTTTATCATTGAAACATTGTTCATGCTACAGCACCAACATAGCATGCCCACGCTTACCATCCCTAACCTGTAGATCGGAATGTGGATGGAAACGAGGGCACTGGGAGGAAACGCATGTGGTCAAGGGGAGAACGTACAAACTCCTTGCAGACAGTGGCTAGAATTGAACTCTGATATTACAGCTGATGTTGTAAAGTGTTGCACTAACCATTATGCTGCGTGTCCAGTAACAAAGGCACTAACTATAGCAGGCACTAACTATAAGAGTAAGAAAGTTACATTGCAACTATCTGAAATTTTGCTTAAGCCTCACATAGAGTATTTTATTCAACTCTAGTCCCCCCATTCCAAGAAGGATCTGGGGGCTTTGCAAAGATTGCAGAAGTGGTGTATCAAGATGGTGTCTAACAGAGGTTGGGCAAATTTGGGTTGTTTTCTGGAGCATTGCAGGCTAAGGGGAGACCTGAAAGAAGTTTTTGAAATTTAAGAGAGGCAATGATGGGATGGATAGTTAGAGTCTTATTCTCAGGGTAGGAATGCCAAATCTAAGGATGGGTACGGGTGATGTTTTTTTACACAAAGCAGTAAGTGCCTGGATCGGGCTGCAAGTGTTAGTGGTGAAAATAGGTATGATAGTAGCATTTCAGAGGCTTTTGGGTGGACACTTGAATATGCAGGGCATGGTGTGGTACAGATCACATAGAGGTGGAGGAACAGATTTAGATTAATTTGGCATTATGATTATGGCCCAAGGACCTGTTTTAGTGTTCTGTGCTCCATGTGACTATTTCACAGACTTGAACCGAAGTATAACACACATTCAAGGCCTGAGCACACGCTCAGGATTATTTGACACTGTCGCAAAACTCCTAAAATGACACTTCAGATACCAATGATATCAGTTATCTGGAAGCCAATTTTGGTTTGCTGTCTCCCTACAGTATGTTTCAATCTATTAGTAGCCATTTTTTCCAATTAGCTGATATCTTCAGACATACAGTGGTATGCAAAAGTTTAGGCACCCCGGTCAAAATTTCTGTTACTGTGAATAGTTAAGTGATTAGAAGATGAACTGATCTCCAAAAATCGTAAAGTTAAAGATGAAACATTCTTTGCTACATTTTAAACAAGATTAGTGTATTATTTAAACGCAAACAACAGGAATTCTGCAGATGTTGGAAATTCAAGCAACACACATCAAAGTTGCTGGTGAACGCAGCAGGCCAAGCAGCATCTATAGGAAGAGGCCTGAAACGTCGACTGCGCCTCTTCCTATAGATGCTGCTTGGCCTGCTGCGTTCACCAGCAACTTTGATGTGTGTTATTAGTGTATTATTTTTGTTTTGTACAATTTTAGAGTGGAAAAAAAGGAAAGGAGCACCATGCAAAAGTTTGGGCACCCCAAGAGATTTGAGCTCTCAGTTAACTTTTCCCAAGGTCTCATACCTTATTTGGCTTGTTAGGGCTATGGCTTGTTCACAATCATCATTAGGAAAGGCCAAGTGATGCAAATTTCAAAGCTTTATAAATACCTTGACTCCTGAAACCTTGTCCCAACAATCAGCAGCCATGGGCTCCTCTAAGCAGCTGCCTAGCACTCTGAAAATTAAAATAAATTATGCCCACAATGCAGGAGAAGGCTATAAGAAGATAGCAAAGTGTTTTCAGGTAGCCGTTTCCTCAGTTTGTAATGTAGTTAAGAAATGGCAGTTAACAGGAATGGTGGAGGTCTGGAAGACCAAGAAAACTT
Source organism: Mobula hypostoma (assembly GCF_963921235.1). Taxonomy (NCBI): domain Eukaryota; kingdom Metazoa; phylum Chordata; class Chondrichthyes; order Myliobatiformes; family Myliobatidae; genus Mobula; species Mobula hypostoma. The sequence goes on along the minus strand of NC_086117.1, from coordinate 13,346,140 downwards.
TCTGAGAGAACTGCTCATAGGATTGCTATAAAGGCAAATCACAACCCTCGTTTGACTGCAAAAGACCTTCAGGAAGATTTACTCTGGAGTGGTGGTGCACTGTTCTACTGTGCAGCGACACCTGCACAAATATGATGTTTGTGGAAGAGTCATCAGAAGAAAACCTTTCCTGTGTCCTCACCACAAAATTCAGTGTCAGAAGTTTGCAAAGAAACATCTAAACAAGCCTGATGCATTTTGGAAACAAGTCCTGTGGACTGACGAAGTTAAAATAGAACTTTATGGCCACAATAAGCAAAGGTATGTTTGGAGAAAAAAGAGTGCAGAATTTCATGAAAAGGACACCTCTCCAACTGTTAAGCATGGGGGTGGATCGATCATGCTTTGGGCTTGTGTTGCAGCCAGTGGCACGGGGAACATTTCACTGGTAGAGGGAAGAATGAATTCAATTAAATACCAGCAAATTCTGGAAGCAAACATCACACCGTCTGTAAAAAAAAAGCTGAAGATGAAAAGAGGATGGCTTCTGCAACAGGATAATGATCCTAAACACACCTCAAAATCCACAATGGACTACCTCAAGAGGCGCAAGCTGAAGGTTTTGCCATGGCCCTCACAGTCCCCCGACCTAAACATCATCGAAAATCTGTTGGTAGACCTCAAAAGAGCAGTGCATGCAAGACAACCCAAGAATCTCACAGAACTGGAAGCCTTTTGCAAGGAAGAATGGGCGAAAATCCCCCAAACAAAAATTGAAAGACTTAACTGGCTACTGAAAACGTTTACAAGCTGTGATACTTGCCAAAGGGGATGTTACTACGTACTGACCATGCAGGGTGCCCAAACTTTTGCTTTGGGCCCTTTTCCTTTTTTGTTATTTTGAAACTGTAAAAGATGGAAATAAGGAAGTAATCTTGCTTAAAATATTAAAGAAATGTGTCATCTTTAACTTTATGCCTTTTGGAAATCAGGTCATCTTTTACTTGCTTAGCTATTCACAGTAACAGAAATTTTGACTGGAGTGCCCAAACTTTTGCATGTCACTGTACATTGCTGGTATTCTCATGGTTTGATAATTACGGCAGTGAAATGGAGACAGGAGACCCTGATTCTGAAAAGAAAATATTACTTCTACAACCGTTGAGGAGCCTAGTGAATTGGGACTGCTCTCTGTTATTTCAACCTTTCAAGCAGCTCTTACAGTGTCAGTGGCTGACTGCTGTCACTACCCACATCCAAAATGTTTTTTTTTGTTAAATGCAATCGTGAACATTAGCCAGATCAGAAATGCTGATCAAGTCGACTAGTTTCCAAAGAGAACTTTGATAGGCCAATCAGATGGTTCACTGCTGCTTGGCGATAGAACACAAAAAAATCATGTGTCCAATTAAGAAACATTAAAAAATAGTAGAAATACTGGCATCATGATGAAGCCTGCTGTAACTCTTCACTCTATTCATTATCCTGACACTCCTGTCATTTCAGATTGCCTGTCTAAATCCCAATAATTTGCCCAGTAATCTCTCCAACAAATACTGACTACAGCTGGCTAACCTCTTAATCTGGTTGACAGCTGGGCAGGAAATGAAGCAAAAATCTGTAATAATGTGGTCTTGCTGATAAAACTTCAAGGCTGAAAAAGCTACCTCACCAATCCACCACCACAATTCCTAAGTCCGTTCTTGCCTCCCTTTAAGATATGAGCTATTGTAAACATTTCATTGTATGTACGTTTCAATGTACAGTGCATGTGACAATGAAACTAATCGCTTAATCTTTCTCATCCTTCACAAGCTGATGTCGAAGTTACAGGGTGGCCTCTTTATATTCCATTGCATTTTGTTTAGATGCACCAGTAACAAAATATGTCCTTTCGGTGACAGTTTTATGCTGAAAAATCTAGTGCAGTGACATTTGAGATCGTAGTCATGCTGCTTTACCGTTGGAATGGGAAAACACCATTTTCCGCATGAATCACTACCTCCATTCAACAAGGTCAGGGCTGAATTCCCACAATGTGGTTCCACCCAACACAATTTTCCTGTCCTATTCCCATATCTCTTGATTCACTTAATAACCAGAAATCTATCCATCTCAGTTTTTTAGCGCTATCAGTGACTGAGCTTCCACTCTTATCTAGGGTGGAGAGTTCCATGCATCTCTGCATTTTGATTGAAGCGATTTCTCCTCATTTCAGTTCTTATTAGCCCACCCCTTTGATTTTGACATACAGCACGGTCACAGATTCCTCCAGTCCAATGAGCCTGTACCACCCAATTACACCCATTAGACCAATGAATGTACCAACTGTACATCTTTGGAATGTGGGAGAAAACTGGAGCACCCGGAGGAGACACATGTGGTCACGAGAGAACATACGAACTCCTTACGGACTGTAGCAGAATTGAACCTGGGTTGCTTGTGCTGTAGTAGCATTACATTATTGGCTACACTTCCGTTCGGCCCTTACTTTGCTGTGTGCTGAAGTTCTATACTCAGCAAAGTGAATAGTTCTTCCTGTATCTACCCTGTCAAATTATTTAAGAATTTTGTAGCTTTCAATATGGCCACTTTTCATTCTTCTAAAATCAGGGGAATATAGGCCTATCCTACTCAAACTTTCGTGGCAGAACTGCTATGGCAGGCACTGATCTGGCCAATCTTTACTGCGCTCTCTCCACACCCAATATATATTGTTTGATAAGGAGAACAAAAGTGTATATGGTACTCCTGGTGAAATCCCACAAAGGCCCTGTTTTATTTTAGTAAGGCATATTTACTCTTGTGCTCAAATCTTCTACCTCTGCAATTTTAGGAAGGAAAAAGGGATAATAATGGAGTACTGGTTTCTGTGAACTTAGTGCTCTTTGTGTACTGTTTCTAGGGTGGAGAATCACGGTTAATCTCACCTTTTGTTGGAGATTGATGCAGCATTATTGAGGATGTACTTGCCTTTGATACTGTCACATTGCAGACATCCCTTCTTCCACAGTTTGTGATAAAAGTAGTTGCCAGAGCTCAGAAAATGTCTGACAGCAGAAAAAAAGTGAACAGTGCACCTTTGATAGTTCGATTGTTTAAAAGTCCATGGAAAGGCATGCAATTAAAACATGCTTTTAAGGCCATGTTTTTTAAGACTTTGAAATGTGGTCAGTGCTCTACAGGTAAATCCAGCAGCCAATGTGAACTCAAGGGTTGCCACACAGTAGTAATATTGTGACAGGCTATTCTAGTCTGCAATTAGTTCAAGATTTAATGGTTGCTATAACTTTCAGGCCTCCTTTATTCTTCAGATCATTAATGTTATATGAACAGTTTAGTATCTCAACTAACAGAGGACATCTTGGGGGAAAAAAAAAGACTACTTTGACCTTTTAAATTGGATTCTGTGAGCTATTTCATTTTTTGTACCTGTTAGGGTCTTTTTGAGGTTAGCACGTATAGCAGAGAACTTCAGCCACCATTCTTCAGATCTGAATATAGACTGTAGGTTAAGTTAAAAATGCAGCTCTAAGAACCATGAACCATAGTTAATGGAACGACCAGACAATGCTGATTTAAGTTCATTTGGGTATCCGTAGTGTGGGTGCAAAGAAGGAGATGTGATGGTTGTGTGTAGTTCAAAGGAAGCATTGTGGAAGCATTGTAAATGTGGAACTGTCTGTTGATCTTTAGCATATAAAATGCTGTGTAGTATTGGGTCAAGCAGGCCTCTTCCTCCCAGAAGGTTTCAGTATGATGCCTGCTGTGTCTCAGTGTCAAATAAAAAGACTATTCCACTAGTACTTTTCTCCGGTTACTTTGTTCACGTGACAGTAGTACTTGTTAACGCAAACAACGCATTTCATTGTATGTTTTGATGTACATGTGATAAATAAATCTGAATCTTGCATGCTACCAGTATGATGGATCAAAACAAGAATGCTTGTGTACTCCATTGAGTCAAATTTGGTCATGCCCATATTCTGCATTTTTCGCTGAAGTGAATACATCAGGAGGAGGCAGCCAGGTCATGATGTTGTTCACTGTTTAAGGGATAAAACGTGCACAAGTTGTGGAATTTGATTTTCATTAACATTAATCTCTGCACTTCCTGGACCATTTTGAAAGAATTTTGCAAATTCAAAGGCATGAAGAGGAAATGGGCTTGCCTCTGATTAACAGTCTTAAGTTGATGATTTCAATTCCAGTATGAATAAACAGTCTACTTCAAAACATTGTAAAATACATTTCCAGGATATGTTTACTGCCATCTACTTGCGCCTTGGGTATAAAACACTGCATGGCTACTAGCAGTTGGAGTGTTAAATTTCACTGCCCAAGAAGGTGGCCATAAAGGTGCATTGAGACTGTTTTAAATAAGAAGCAGATGCAATGTTCCAATATGTGTGTAACAGAAACAAAAATGATGAGACTTCAGATTTCATGAGCAGTGTTCAGATATCAGATGCTTTTGGTGTCAGGAGAAGAATTATTTGAATATTTGCTGCTTTCTTCTAAAGTTCGATATTTACAAGTACATCATTCATTTCTAATTAAGTCTGTGGATTTCAAGTTACAAACTAGTTTGAAGATTCCTTCACTCGAACAAACCATCTGGATGGAAACTTTAGGTTCACTCTCATGCCAGAAATGAGCACTGTGCATGAAGCACTTAACCCAATCAGGAGGCCAAGGCAATCCGCGTGTTTCGGCCTTGAGCTTTATTACATTATATGGATTTCTTCTGCTGCCTGTCATGTCACTACAGACAGAAGAATGCTAAATTGCTTGCTTTACAATACTGAAGGTAAATCCCTGGAGACGGGGTGGTTTGGACTGTGAGATAACAACTTAAGGCCACAGACAAACTGAATCACAGTAAAAAGCTGGAAGAGCAATCCTGATTCTCAGGTTTCTACAAGAAAGAGTTTTGAAATATAAGGAATAATATTTTCTACTGGAAATCACAGGATTAATGTCTTGCCAGCTCCTTGCTTTACCTGTGGTTATCCATTTCCCCAAAGAAGGCCAAAAACTGGCTTCAAGCCTGTAGAAAGGGCTCAATGTCTGTTTCAGCCAGCTGTCTGGCAAGTAGCCAGAGTTATTGAGTCAAATTATTTTCAGATGTACTTTGGTAATCAGTAAGTAACTCTGAAATTGTGGCGGCATAAGCATCCTCTATTTTATTTATCTATGAGTGAGGTTGATGTTCTGGAGCATGTTGATATTAAGGGAGAGGAGGTGTTGGAGTTGTTAAAATACATTGGGATGTATGTCCCCGGGGCCTGACGGAATATTCCCCAGGCTGCTGCACGAGGCGAGGGAAAAGATTGCTGAGCCTCTGGCTAGGATCTTTATATCCTCGTTGTCCACGGGAATGGTACCGGAGGATTGGAAGGAGGTGAATGTTGTCCCCTTGTTCAAAAAAGGTAGTAGGGATAGTCAGGGTAATTATAGACCAGTGAGCCTTACATCTGTGGTGGGAAAGCTGTTGGAAAAGATTCTTAGAGATAGGATCTATGGGCATTTAGAGAATCATGGTCTGATCAGGGACAGTCAGCATGGCTTTGTGAAGGGCAGATCGTGTCTAACAAGCCTGATAGAGTTCTTTGAGGAGGTGACCAGGCACATAGATGAGGGTAGTGCAGTGGATGTGATCTACATGGATTTTAGTAAGGCATTTGACAAGGTTCCACATGGTAGACTTATTCAGAAAGTCAGAAAGCATGGGATCCAGGGAAGTTTGTCCAGGTGGATTCAGAATTGGCTTGCCTGCAGAAAGCAGAGGGTGGTGGTGGAGGAGTACATTCAGTTTGGAGGGTTGTGACTAGTGGTGTCCCACAAGGATGGGTTCTGGGTCCTCTTCTTTTCATGATTTTTATTAACAACCTGGATGTGGGGGTAGAAGGGTGGGTTGGCAAGTTTGCAGACGACACAAAGGTCGGTGGTGTTGTAGATAGTGTAGAGGATTGCCGAAGATTGCAGAGAGACATTGATAGGATGCAGAAGTGGGCTGAGAATGGCAGGTGGAGTTCAATCCGGAGAAGTGTGAGGTGGTACACTTTGGAAGGACAAACTCCAAGGCAGAGTACAAAGTAAATGGCAGGATACTTGATAGTGTGGAGGAGCAGAGGGATCTGGGGGTACATGTCCACAGTTCCCTGAAAATTGCCTCACGGGTAGATGGGGTAGTTAAGCTTATGGGGTGTTAGCTTTCATAAGTTGAGGGATAGAGTTTAAGTACGCGATGTAATGATGCAGCTCTATAAAACTCTGGTTAGGCCGCACTTGGAGTATTGTGTCCAGTTCTGGTCGCCTCACTATAGGAAGGATGTGGAAGCATTGGAAAGGGTACAGAAGAGATTTACCGGGATGCTGCCTGGTTTAGAGAGTATGGATTATGATCAGAGATTAAGGGAGCTGGGGCTTTACTCTTTGGAGAGAAGGAGGATGAGAGGAGACATGATAGAAGTGTGCAAGATATTAAGAAGAATAGATAGAGTGGATAGCCAGCGCCTCTTCCCCAGGGCACCACTGCTCAATACAAGAGGACATGGCTTTAAGGTAAGGGGTGGGAAGTTCAAAGGAGATATTAGAGGAAGGTTTTTTTTACTCAGAGAGTGGTTGGTACGTGGAATGCACTGCCTGCGTCAGTGATGGAGGCAGATACACTTGTGAAGTTTAAGAGACTACTAGGCAGGTATATGGAGAAATTTAAGGTCGGGGGGGGGTTATATGGGAGGCAGGACTTGAGGGTCGGCACAACATTGTGGGCCGATGGGCCTGTACTGCGCTGTACTATTCTATGTTCTATATTCTTATTTGCTCCACCAATGATGATCATGCCTTCTGCTGCCAAAGTTCTGAAATTCCCTCCTCAGATTTATTCACCTCCAACTCTCATTCCAGTTCTAAAATCTCCTTCACATCTCTCTCTGACAAATTTTATTGGTCACCTCCTCCCTCATTTTATGTGGTTCAGTGTTAGACTTCTTTGAATATGTTGTTGCACTGTGGTTTGAAGGCATAGTATTATTACTCTCAGAGAAGCATGTTTTATCGGCATAGGTACCATCCAGCTCTCCCTTTCACTTTTTTACCAACCTGGTTTCCATTTGGTGAAACCTGTTGATGCTACCAGATGCATCTTTTTCTTTCTCCACTTTCAGTGTTCCAAAGAGATTTTTCTGTCCATAACTTTTGGTTTGTTCTTCCGTAGCCTACAGTCATTACCACTAAATCTCAGGAAATAAGCTTGTGCCTTTTACATTGGCTCTTTCCACCATCCACAGCCTCAAATATTCTATAAAAAGAGTGAGTTCCTTCACTGCATTGCCATAAGGCCATAAGATATAGGAGCAGAATTAAGCCATTTGGCTCATTAAGTCATTTCATCATGGCTGATCCAAATTTCTTCTCAGTCCCAATATCCTGCCTTCTCCCAATATCGCTTCATGCCCTAACCAATCAAGAATCTATCAACCTCTGTCTTTAGTATACATACAGACTTAGCTTCCACAACGAGCTGTGGCAAAGAATTCCACAAATTCACCACTCTCTGGCTAAAGAAATTCCTCCTCAGCTCTGTTCTAAAAGAACACCACATTATTCTGAGGCTGTGTCCTCTAATCGTAGACTCACTCAGCATAAGAAACATCTTCTCCACCACATCCACTCTATCAAGGCATTTCACCATTCAATATGTATCAGAGGTCTCCCCACATTTTTCTAAATACTATTGAATACAGGCCCAGAGCCATCAAATACTCTTCATATGACAAGCCATGCAATCCTGGAATCATTTTTGTGAACGTCCTTTGAACCCTCTCTAGTTTCAGCACTTCCTTTCTAAGATAAGAATCCCAAAACTGCTCACAATACTCCAAGTGAGGTCTCAACAGTGTTTTATAAAATCTCAACATTACATCCTTGTTTTTATATTCTAGCCTTCTTGAAATGAATGCTAACATCACATTGCCCTCCTCGCCACAGATTCAACTTGCAAATTAACCTTTAAGGAATCCTGCACAAGGACTCCTAAGTCCCTTTGCACCTCCGTTTTTTGTATTTTCTCTCCATTTAGAAAGTAGTCAACCTTTTCATTTCTTCTACCAAAGTGCATGACCATACACTTCCTGAAACTGCATTCCATCTGCCACTTGCTTGCCCATTCCCTTGTCTGCCTCTACTGGTTACTCTTTTTAGTTATTTACCACTATTTGTGTGGACAATTTTCCCTTCTCACCTCAAACCTTTACCCTCTAGTTCTAGAGTAGTTCCTAGTTCCTGTACTGAGAGAGCGATTCCCGAACTATAACTCTCAAATTTATGAACTTCTGGAAAGTTACCCCTCAGCTTGCTACATTAAAGGTGAGAATAAGCCCAGCCTATCCAATCTCTCCATTTAATTTAGCCCCTAATCCAGGCAGCATCCTGGTGGCTCTTTATTGCTACCACACCCTAGTAGTACTGTAGTGGCCAGAACTCTACACAATGCTCTTAAGTGTAGTCTATAGATGCTGTAACATAATATTGCGACTCTTGTACTCAATGCCTCGGCCTATGAAGGCGAACACATCAGATGGCTTTTTCAGTATGTTATTAATATGGCTTTTTTAATGTGTTGCCACCTTGAGGAAGCTATGGTCTTGTACCCCAGGATCACTCATTACATCAATTTGACCTTCCACTGCATTACCTCACAGTTGCCTGGATTAAACTCTCTCTGCCACTGCTCTGTCCAAGTTTCCAGCTCATCTATATCCTGCTGTATCTTTAAGCAACTTCCGTTATTTACAAGTGCACTAATTTTTGTGTGATTTAGAAACCTGTCAGTCTTTACTGAGGGATATCTATAATTCTAGTATTTTGGATAATTATTTGGTATTTGCACCATCTCCAAACTGACTCTCTATTCCCTTGTCCTGTTACCTTCAACTTGGAATTTTCCTGCCTGTTTGCTTTCTTGTCCCTTTCCCCACATCCCTTACCCTGCCATCCTTCTGTTGAGTTCTGCTTGATTTTAAAACTTGCTTGTCAATTCTAATGAAAAGTCCTGGACTCTGAACCTTTTTTTCTGTCTTTCTCACTCTGCAGATGCTCCCTGACTTGCTGAGCATTTCCAGAATCTTTATTGTGGATTTTTAACACCTGTAGTTCTTGTATTTGAATAAAAAGCTAAATATATTTCAATTTGTTTGTAGGCTTTCATACAGATTTCTGACAAACTCAAATATCTGACATTAATGTGAATTTTTATCTTCAAAAGCAATGTTTTAATTTCTTTAGAATCTTAGGCATCTGCTTTGATGCCATGTTGTTCTTCTAATAACCAGTTATTTGTCCTCCTAACAACACTGAATTTGAATATCCTTAAAAACTTTACTGGATAATGAACAAAATATCTAGCTGCATGATATATTAATAATTTGCTGTTATTTCTGAAGATGACCTAGAGTATTGCAGAGTTGTATTCGAGCTTTCCAGACCAGGATCTTGTTTTCCTTGTGGCATTTGATCGTGTATGGAGATCATTGCATTTGACTCTCAGTATTATGAGACTTCTGTTTCCTGAAACTGAAAAGCTTTTACAGTACTTCTGTGAGCAACTAGCACAAGCATTTGGAAACTTTAAAGGAAGCTTACTGATACAGTAATATGTGAAGTCTAGATAGCATATTTCAGCTAGATAGGAAAATAACTTTCATTGTGATCAGCTCGTTATAAAGAAACATCCTAAAATAATCCTGATTAACTTGGTTAGTTAATTATTTTTGCATTTTAGTTGACTGTATCTGCTGTCTAACAAAAGGAATATTTTTATCTATTTGTATGTCAATTCTGGCAAAACGCAAGCTCCAAGCCCTGGTCTAATATACAACAGAGGAACTGACATTTAATATCCTAGCAACTTGACTAATACATAGTGCAAATAAGATCCAAATGAACACAACTTAGTGGATTTAACTGCTTAAGTTTCTCTGCATTTACAATTGGAATATTTCATTTCCAGAAATATTTGATTTCATTTTGATCGCAAGAGCTATATTTTCACTGGAGAGCAATGATTTGCCAATTCAACCCACTATTTCCTCATGTAGTGTCTTTTGGGCAGAAGTCCGTGCTAGATTGAGGAAGCAGTTTGCTGCCAAATCTTTACCTAGTACAGAAATCCTCTCCAGTTAAATCAGTGACCTCAATTTTTCCAGAGCCAGTTAATAAATGGATCAAACAAGGTATATTATTTGACTCAGTTTTGTTTTCCTTAAAAGTACTGAAGCTTTTTAAACTCAGCCCAAAAGTATAAATGCATTCTGTGCTACCTAAAATCTTCCCTTCTGAATTGGCACTGAGCAGAATTTTAAGAATGCTATAAATCAATACTATTTCAATTTAGACAATTGCTCCCAGAGGAAAATATTAAATAGTGCAAAGAGTGCATTTATTTTCATTGGGTCCTAAGGACATAGATCAAAGGTCAAAGCTTTCCATCCTGATCAGTGTACAAGTCAGACCTGTGTTAGGATGTTTCTCTGGATGAGTGCAGCTCCAACAAAATTTTGACACCACTAGACTTGCATATATCCTCTACTGAAACCATTCACTCCCACTGATAGATGCACATGTGGTATGTGGTGCTGATCCACGTCAGAGCGTGGGTGCCAAGGTAGCGTACCGGTTAGCGCAATGCAGTTACAGATCGGGACGTTCCGAAGTCTGGAGTTCAGTTCTGATACCATTGTGTACGGAGTCTGTGTACGTCCTCCCTGTGGAATGCCTGTGTTTCCCCTTGATGCTCCAATTTCCCCCTGTGGACTGTGGACCTACTGGGTAGGTTAGTGGTAAATTATCCCATGATTAGGTTAGTGTTATTGAGATTGTGGGGTTGCCGGGGCGCACGGCTTGAAGGGCCTTCTCCACACTGTATTGCTAAAATAAGATTTTTAAAAAATGTTTAAATGTGAATTCCTCCTGTACGAGTTTGTGGAAGAAGGATGCTGCCAAATCTTTACATTTTACAAATATCCACTCCAGCACTATAATTACTCACATAGGCTCCTCCAGCAGTCCTCAAACTGTTACCTGTACCATTCGGGGACAAAGGTATCATGGCACACGGCAATAGGAGCTTTCTTTTCTCTCACACAATATCGACTGGAAATGTATCACCATGCTTTCTTTGGCACGTCTAAATCCCAGAACTCTGCATCCAATACTGTGGTGGGAATACAACTGCGAGAAAGACTTCACTGATTTGTGAAAACAGCTCACCAACCTTCACAAGGGCAAAGGCAGAAGGAATTCTGTCTGGTCTTTCAGTACTGTGTATTTTAAAAGGTGTACTTAAGGGAAGAATGAAACTCTGGTTACGACAATAATCCTGATGAAGTCTTTCGGCCCAAAAAGTCGACTGTACTCTTTTTCCATAGATGCTGCCTGGCCTGTTGAGTTCCTCCGGCATTTTATGTGTACTACTTGGATTTCCAGCATCTGCAGATTTTCTCTTGTTTTTGACAGTTAAACTCAGTTTATAAATGCCAGTCTCTTGTTTGACAAGTGATCTTCTCTTACGATTCAAAGGATTGAATATATATGTGATCTAATAGGGCTGGGGAAATTTAGTTTTATAAATAGATTCCTTGCAAGTTGTTTTGTTATTTTCCCGAATCTCTACCCCTCCATTCCCTACTCCACCCTCCTCCATGCAATGTGGTGTAGGCAGTCGTAATAAAAAATTAGTAAAAAAAAGAAAATAATGCAAGTCTGCCAACAGTGTTGTTGCCTGCCAACAGCGCTATGTATAAGTGGCGGGCTTCTACGGAGAAGTTAGCTCCAGGGTATATCACACTGAATATTAAATACATTAATCTGATATCTGTATAATTGTATTGTTAGCCATGAAGCTACTTACTAGGTGCTTCTTGTTACTTCAGTTGGTTTTCCGTGTACTTTGTACGCTTGCAGATCAAAATTAAATCTCACACATTTTAGCAAAATCTTACCAGAAATTAGTTGGTCTTTTATTTAAATAAAATTCATTCAGTTTTGAATCAGGGCTGAATTTAATCTTTCCTTACTTTCCTTAAAATCCATCCCAGGTGGCAAAAGGGTTAGATGGGATGAGTAACTTGCTGTGTAGTAATTGGCAGGAGGAAATTATAACAAACTATATCACTTGCACATATCGTAATAACAAACATGCTGAAAATGTTTGTAGACATTGACCTTTAACTAAATATTGTGCTTCATTAAACTTACTATAAAGTGGAATGAATGTTAATTCATACTAAGCCCTTAGCATTTATAGAATCAATTGAAATTTTGAAATGATAGGCAAAGAGAGGCTTGCACAGAGGTGATAAGTCTTCACTAATGAGCAGGGCAGTATCCATTGTACACTAGATATAGCAGAGAAATTGAATAGGATATAGAAAAGAAACACTAGAAGCTAGCATTCCAGTAGAATTAAAATACCTCATCTAGTTAGAATGATATCTTGGTTGCTGAGAAAAGTGTGAAAATTGGGCACAATCTTGGGTTTTCTCTTGGCGTTTGTTGGCATGGGCACAACCCTCCCTACCACTGAGGATGTCTTCAACTGGCAGTGCCTCAGATGGCAGCTCCCATCATTAAGAATTCTCACCATCAGGGACTTCCGTTACTATCATCAGAAAGGAGGTACAGGAGCCTGAGGAGCTGCATTCAACAGCTCGGAAACAACTTCTTCCCCTCTGCCATCAGATTTCCGAATGGTCCATGAATGCATAAGCACTAACTTTGTTTTGCATTTTTTTGGTAATTCATAGTAATTTTATCTTTTTGTACTCTACTGTTGCTCCAAAACAACAAATTTCATTGTCTTATCATTTATAAGACAATGATAATAAATCTGATTCTGACTCCCCTACAAGCATTTAATGACAACGCTAACTGAAGTGCTATTGAGTTAAATATTTAACCACCTGTTCCAAAAGCAAAATATTCAGATACTGAAAACTTAAAAGAAAATTGGTAAATTACTGGGATTATTCAGAAGCCTAGCACCATCATTGGAGAGAGAAGAACAGTTCAATTTGATGTCTGTTTAGGTTATTAAGTTTTGATGCCCTGAGTGGAGTTGGGCATAAACCAGTAAAGAGCTGCCTGCGTGATTGGGACTACCAAACGACATGAAGAAAATGGACCAGAATTAAATCATACACAGTGGCCACTTTATTAGATATGTCTTGTGCCTAATAAAGTAGCCAATAAGTGTATGTTCATGGTGTTTGGCTGCTTCAGCTGTACAAGTTTGATGTGTGTTCAGAGATGCTCTTCTGCCCACAACTGTTGTAATGTGTAGTTATTTGGTTACTGTTGCCTTCCTGTCAGCTTGAACCAGTCTAGCCATTCTTCCCTGATGTCGCTCATTAACAAGGCTTTTCGGCCTACACAACTGCCACTCACTGGATGTTTTTCTGTTTCTCGCACCAATCTCGCTAACCTCTAGAAACTGTTGTGTGTGAAAATCCCAGGAGATCAGCAGTTTCTGAGATACTGAAAGCACCCTCTGGCACCAACAATCATTCCACAGTCAAAGTCACTTGGATCACATTTCTTCCCCATTCTGATGCTTGGTCTGAAAAGCAACTGAACCTCTTGACCATGTTTACATGCTTTCGTGCATTGAGTTGTTCAAATGTGATTGGCTGAACAGATATTTATATTAACGAGTGAGTGTTCAGATCTACCTAGTAAAATGGCCACTGAGTGTAGATTCAAAGCCACGCTGTGAATATAAAGATGATATTAGAAGGGTATGAAATGTTTTAAATCAAATATAGTAAGAAGTGAACGATAATACAAAAGATTTCTTTGTTTATCTGCCATAAGAAAATGCAGATAAATGTGGACACAAAATGAAACAGAGTGCAAAAAAAAAAGCTATAGTTTATTTCCCTAGTGTTTACCAGCGAGGAGAATGGTAACTCGTTGCATCTATATAGGGAACTGGATAGTTGAGATAAGCTACAAGATTATTTACATTGCTTTGGCATGTTCTCTGTGCAAACAACCTTGCAAACGTAGGGTAAATAAATCTGAGGTTAGAGTGGATGCATCTAAGGATCTTTAAGGAATTTGCAGAACTCCAGCATAAACACTGCAGAAATCACTGAAAGTTGGAAAAGTGCCAGGAGTTTGGATAAGTATATGCCTATGTTTAAAAAATATTGATCCATAGAGCCACTAAGCAATTATCTGTACTGAAAAAGGGGAGATCAGAAAGTGGGAGAAAAAGTCAAGGGAGGGGGTGTGGCAAGGGCTGGCAAGAAATTGGTGGATCAGTTGAGGAGGGGTTGATTGGCAGTAGGAATCAGGCAGGTGGAGTGTAACAGACTGGTAGGACAAGGCAACAAAGGGCTGTATATAATTTAATCTGAGAAGAAAGAAATGTGAAGAGAAATTAGATACGGGAGGTATGGTGGACAAGAACAGAAGTGGGATGGGACACAGGGACAAATGCATATGTGACAGGGAGCAGATGGAGGAAGAGGACAGTAACTGGTTGGTGCGGCTCAGTGCTGGGAAGGGAGGATGAATTGGAGCTTTGAAAGAAGGGTGTGTGAGATAGGACCTGGGTAGATCAGATGGACGGAGAAATGGAATTGAATTGAATTGAAGTGAATTGACTTGACTTTATTTCTTATATCCTTCGTGTACATGAGTAAAAATCTTTATGTTATGTCTCTGTCTAAATGTGCAATGTGCAATTTATAGTAATTTATACAGAACATAGAATAGTAAAGCGCAGTACAGGACCTTCGGCCCACAATGTTGTGCCGACTCTTAAACCCTGCCTCCCATATAACCCCCCCACCTTAAATTCCTCCATATACCTGTCTAGTAGTCTCTTAAATTTCACTAGTGTATCTGCCTCTACCACTGACTCAGGTAGTGCATTCCACGCACCAACCACTCTTTGAGTAAAAAAACCTTCCTCTAATATCCCCCTTGAACTTCCCACCCCTTACCTTAAAGCCATGTCCTCTTGTATTGAGCAGTGGTGCCCTGAGGAAGAGGTGCTGGCTATCCACTCTATCTATTCCTCTTAATATCTTGTATACCTCTATCATGTTTCCTCTCATCCTCCTTCTCTCCAAAGAGTAAAGCCCTAGCTCCCTTAATCTCTGATCATAATGCATACTCTCTAAACCAGGCAGCATCCTGGTAAATCTCCTCTGTACCCTTTCCAATGCTTCCTCATCCTTCCTATAGTGAGGCGACCAGAACTGGACACAGTACTCCAAGTGTGGCCTAACCAGAGTTTTTATAGAGGTGCATCATTACATTGTGACTCTTAAACTCTATCCCTCGACTTAATGAAAGCTAACACCCCATAAGCTTTCTTAACTACCCTATCTACCTGTGAGGCAACTTTCAGGGAACTGTGGACATGTACCCCCAGATCCCTCTGCTCCTCCACACTACCAAATATCCTGCCATTTACTTTGTACTCTGCCTTGGAGTTTGTCCTTCCAAAGTGTACCACCTCACACTTCTGCATGTTGAACTCCATCTGCCACATCTCAGCCCACTTCTGCATCCTATCAATGTCTCTCTGCAATCTTCGACAATCCTCTACACTATCCACAACACCTCCAACCTTTCTATCGCCTGCAAACTTGCCAACCCACCCTTCTACCCCAACGTCCAGGTTGTTAATAAAAAAAAATCACAAAATGTAGAGGGCCCAGAACTGATTTTTGTGGGACACCACTAGTCACAACCCTCCAATCCGAATGTACTCCTTCCATCACGACCCTCTGCTTTCTGCAGCCAAGCCAGTTCTGAATCCACCTGGCCAAACTTCCCTGGATCCCATGCCTTCTGACTTTCTGAGTAAGCCTACCATGTGGAACCTTGTCAAATGCCTTACTAAAATCCATGTAGATCACATCCACTGCACTACCCTCATCTATATGCATGGTCACCTCCTCAAAGAACTCTATCAGGCTTGTTAGACACGATCTGCCCTTCACGAAGCCATGCTGACTGTCCCTGATCAGACCACGATTCTCTAAATATCAATAATAATCAATAGTATATGCAACAGAACAGTCAATAAAACATAGGAATACAATTGTATCAGCATAAATTAATCAGTCTGATTGCATGGTGAAAGAAACTGTCCCGGAGTCTGTTAGTCCTGGCTTTTATGCTGCGGTACCTTTTCCCAGAAGGTAGCAGCTGAAACAGTTTGTGGTTGGGGTGACTCAGGTCCCCAATGATCCTTCAGGCCCTTTTTACACACCTGTCTTTGTAAATGTCCTCAATAGTGGGAAGTTCACATCCACAGATTTGCTGGGCTGTCTGCACCACACTCTACAGAGCCCTACAATTGAGGGAGGTACAGTTCCCATACCAGGCACTGATGCAGCCAGTCAGGATGCTCTCGATTGTGCCCTTAGGATTTGGGGACTCATACCAAACTACTTCAACTGTCTGAAATGAAAGAGGTGCTGTTGTGCTTTTTTCACCACACAGCTGGTATGTACAGACCAAGTGAGATCCTCAGTGATGTGTATATCAAGGAACTTAAAGCTGTTCACGCTCTCAACCCCAGATCCATTGATGTCAATAGGGGTTAGCCTGTCTCCATTCCTGCAGTCCACAACAGCTCCTTTGATTTGGCAACATTGAGGGAGAAGTTGTTTTCTTGACACCACTGTGTAGGGTGATGACTTCTCTGTAGGCTGCCTCATTATTATTTGAGATTAGGCCAATCAGTGTAATGTCATTAGCAGATTGGAGCTGTGGGTGGCGACGTAGTCATGGGCATACAGAGAATAAAGGAGGGGGCTTTACTCCTTCCCTTTTTTCTGAATTACCTGAAATTGGAGGATTTAATGCCATTGGGTAGTAAGCTATCAGGGCAGATCATGAAGTGTTGTTCTAGTTTGCGTTTGGCCTCACAAATGGAGGAGACCAAGTACAAACAGTTCTCTGTAGAAATTAAAATTGCTAGCAGAAGAACGTTGCAGGTACTCAGCAAAATGATTGTTAAGTCTGTATTTGGTCTCACCTCATCATTGTAACAAGTTTGACCAGGAGGCCAAATCAAGAGCACTGTAAATTAGAGGAGGTGTGTGTTAATTTTTATTTCACCCAGAGAGGCTGTTCAGGATCCTGGATGGTGGTGGTCCAGGGAGAGCTGTTAGACCTCCTAAGGTTTCACGGTAAAGTGCCTGGGAGAGATGAGTGGGAGGAATGAATGAACCAAAGAGTCTTGGAGAGAGTGGTTCCTGTGGAAAACAGAAGTATAAATCTGTGGCATTCTCTTCATAAACTAGAGAAGATCTGCAGATGCTGGAAATCCAAGCAACACACAGCAGGCCAGGCAGCATTTGTGGAAAAGAGGAAACAGTCGATGTTTTGTGCCGAGACCCTTCATCAGTACTCAGTTCTTACTACTTGAGGTGGATGGGATAAACATGGTGGTGAGTACATTGAATGGGGAAGCTGATTTATCACACACTGCATGGGATGAATTATCACTGCCTGGTATGGACACTCCAATGCTTTTGAATGCGAAATCCTACCAAGGTAGTGGATTTGGCCCAGGACATCAAGGGTAAAGCCCTTCCAACCATTGAGCACATCTGCATGAAACGTTGTCATAGGAATGTGACATCCATCATCAGAGAACCCCACCACCCCGGTCATGTTCTCTTCTCACTGCTGATATCAGGTAGAAAGTACAAGAGCCTTAAGACTCGCACCACCAGGTTCAAATACAGTTACTACCCCTCAACCGTCGGGCTCTTGAACAGAAAGGAATAACTACACTCACTTGCTCATCCATTGAGATGTTGCCACAGCCAACGATCTCACTTTAGGGGTTCTTTATCTTGTTATCTCATGTTCTCATTATTTATTGCGGTTTATTTATATTTGCATTTTTGCACAATTTGTTGTCTCCTGAACTCTGGTTGATCATTCATTGATCCTGTTATAGTTACTATTCTGTAGATTTGCTGAGTATGCCCTGTGCAAGAAGATGAATCTCAGGGTTGTATATGGTGACATGTTTGTACTTCGATAATAAAATTTATTTGAACTTTGAGCTGTGGAAAAAGAGGTACTATATATGTTGATAGGGAGACATGACTAGGTTAGGAGAGGCTCATAAAGCGCATTTACTTGACTTGGATCAGTTTGGCTGAATGGCTGTAAAATTGTATAAAACACTGAGGGAGGAGGAAGTGATAAGAGAATCAAAAGCAGGTGCAGATTGCCATTCAGTGATAGCATTGTTTCTAATGGATTAGGGACTTTATTTGCTTTTGAAGAATCTGGCATTCATAGCAAGAGAATTCGAGTGCAGGAGCAGTGGGGTACTACTGCAGTTGTACAAGGCCTTGGTGAGACCACACCTGGAGTATTGTGTGCAGTTTTGGTCCCCTAATCTGAGGAAAGACATTCTTGCCATAGAGGGAGTACAAAGAAGGTTCACCAGATTGATTCCTGGGATGGCAGGACTTTCATATGATGAAAGACTGGATCGACTAGGCTTATACTCTCTGGAATTTAGAAGATTGAGGGGGGATCTGATTGAAACGTATAAAATTCTAAAGGGATTGGACAGGCTAGATGCAGGAAGATTGTTCCCAATGTTGGGGAAGTCCAGAACGAGGGGTCACAGTTTGAGGACAAAGGGGAAGCCTTTTAGGACCGAGATGAGGAAAAACTTCTTCACACAGAGAGTGGTGAATCTGTGGAATTCTCTGCCACAGGAAACAGTTGAGGCCAGTTCATTGGCTATATTTAAGAGGGAGTTAGATATGGCCCTTGTGGCTAAAGGGATCAGGGGTTATGGAGAGAAGGCAGGTAGAGGGTTCTGAGTTGGATGATCAGCCGTGATTGTACTGAATCGCGGTGCAGGCTCGAAGGGCCAAATGGCCTACTCCACCTATTTTCTATGTTTCTATGTAGCTCCTTGTTGTTCCTGACCTCTCCTCACCTTGTGGTGCATCAGGCTGTAATCGCCATTTCTTCAGCATTATGCCTGTTTATTTTATGAGGCTGAGTTGCTAGCTCGATGCTCAACCCAGCACGGATGGAAAGTGTGCGAAGAGCTGGCCAGGTTCAAACCTGGGGCCACTGTACCATCAGCTGAGTAGATCCTTACACAGTGCTTTTCTGTCTTGTCAAATGTTTTATGCTGAGTTATTTAATCGTAAATAAATATAATAGGTGTTCCTCTCAGTTAATTGATTATAAGATTTAATAACTGGAATGGGTAGCGATGGTGTAGCAAGAAAACTTGTAAATCCACACCAGTTTATTGTGCAGAGGGTAATTGTGGACTCTCAGGTCACGCAGAGGCAGCTCCTGTCCTGTAGCAAGTGTTCCATCTTCATTAGAACCATGAAATCATTTAGATTGAAAATAGTATTATACATCCACAAATGGACCATCAGTCCTCCAAATACACCCGACTGCTTCTTGCAAGATATATTTGGCAATATTAGCCCTGTAACAGAATATTAAGGACAGATAACATCTGCTTGGGGCCTACGACCATGAGAAAATGTGTAGATAGTAAAATGAAAGAAACGTCTCATAAATTAAAAGACTGACAAACTGCGCCAGTTTGAGAAAAATAAACAGCTGTGCTAGTGGAAAAATAAACTGGCCTGGTGACCACATTAGGAATCGTTTTCCTCTGGAGTGCTGTTGGCTGCATGCAGCGGCAGAGTTTTATTTTGAAATGTTGGCAATTATTTTGACTATTTTCCATCCTGTTGTTGAAATTGGTCATTAATTGGTTCTCTTGTGAGCAAAGCCCATGATTTATTATTCTGCCGCTTTATTTTGTGTCCCTAAACTAGTCTGCTTGGCGTTGTGATATTTGGAATTCGAGTCCTAATGCACTGCACCACTTGAACACTTGGTTACCAATCTCAATATTACCAACTTCTGATGGCATCAGTGGGCAAGTAGTTTCACTGCAAAGAAAACATTGTCATAACCATCTTGTATATCTTTTTAAACCATACCATCACCAAGTATATTTATTTATTATACCATTTTTCAAGTCAAAAGGCAGTGGATTCAAGCCCCACTCCAAGAACTTGAGCAAAGAATCTGTGCCTCAACTTCCATACAAAACTCCACTATCAAATTTGCCTTCTTTTGGATGACATGTTAAACCAAGTCTCAGTTCTTTCCTCATTAGATGAATGAAACAGATCCCATGGTACTATTTCAAAGATTAGGAAAATAGTTAGCTCTGGTGTCACCGTTAATGTTTATCTTTTAATCAAGATTATTAATACAGAATATCTAGCAGCTCTCAGATTCCTGCTAGTGGGGGTTTGGTATTTCCAAATTGGCTGGCTGATTCAGAGACATTTCAAAATTGTTGTTCGTCCATCATTGACGTCGATGAGGACCTCGACACCATTATGACGGTGTCGAGACTAGCGCGTGATTTGGATTTAAGTGAGGGAGAGTTGCGCAGCGTCAGCCTCACTCTCTCTTCCCAATTCCCATCTGGATCCAGTGGCAAGACAGAGTCTAGACGGCTGGAGATGGGACTAGGCGCAGTGGATGACCAGGATGTCTTCTGTGTCTTGTCCTGCTCTACACGTTCCACGACGCTTGCAGAGACCGCCTTCTTGACCGTTGGACCTTCCATTGGTCTCGTCCGCTCAATCCGCTGGAGTCTGTTTTCGCAGGCTGGGATAGACAACTCCCTATCTCACCGAGGGTTTGGGACCCGTCGGCTACCCTCACCTGGTTTAGCCGGCTTGTCGAAGCCGTTGCCCGAGGTGTGGCCGCTGTCGCATGCAAACAGCTACGGGGAGCCACAGGTGAGAGCTGAGTGCCAGGTGGGGACCAAAGGTGGACTAACTGCCCTGAAAAGGACACGACATGTTCCCCCACCAGAGGTGCTACCTTTCCCTGACACCCCATACACCCCAAAATTGCTTCAAAATTGTACAAAAGTATTAGACTAGTTTGACAGCCAGCTATAAGAAAATAGTTTTCAGCTGTTTGGCTGTTGCAACTTAATCCAGAGTACACCGCGTGCTGTCCCATGCTTGTCACTTTGTGTGTTGTCATGAAGAATTGCGATGCATTCGTCCACATTTGTCACGGTACCCAGATGTGAATCAGGCCAGCGCAGTTTTAGTCAGGAGACCTGCAAGTGCAGGTGGCTCGCTGCTGGCCAGAAAATTTAGCTGGGCCAGGGGTTTTCATATCTGTTCATGTAGTCGTTCATAAATGTGATTCGAACTACTTTGTATAAAAATGATTAATTTGAAATCTTTGTGTCTCTTAAAGGATACAATTTTAGATTGGAATGAGATTCATAATACAGTAAATGTTTAATCTACAGAATTGTGGAGATGTAGGCATAATAATTCAAGGAAGGTTTTGCAAAGACTAAATTCAGTGGATTCCAGTTAATCGGGACATATCGAAACCAGTACACTTTGACCCGATTAAGCGACTGTCCCAATTAGCCGAAGCTTCATGGCGGTATTTAAAAAGGTATACCGTTTAATTGAGTAACAAATCATGTATTTAAATGAAATACTAAACAAATTAGAACACTACCAATACTTCTACAGTACTATAAAACATTATTATTTTCTAATAATTTTCGACAGAGGAATTCATCTAGTGTGTGCTGC
This sequence comes from Mobula hypostoma, assembly GCF_963921235.1. Classification (NCBI taxonomy): domain Eukaryota; kingdom Metazoa; phylum Chordata; class Chondrichthyes; order Myliobatiformes; family Myliobatidae; genus Mobula; species Mobula hypostoma. The sequence continues at coordinate 13,324,475 of NC_086117.1, read as the reverse complement.
TATTTTTAAAAATTCACTGTACTTGAGCAAAATCAGTGCAGATACCTAGTGCGGATAATGGATTGCTTTCATAAAATGCTATCAATAATTGCATCCTCCAAATCTTCATTTTCATTGTAACATTCAAGATGATTGTTGATACCTTCAGATTCTTCATAATTCTTAACTTGTTGAAGTAGTGAAATTGTTTCATCTTCACCTTTGGCTGTTTCTGGCTTCTCCAAGCCTGGATGTTTGAAACCCGTAGTGTTCAAAACAGTTCTGAATTGTCTTACTGCTTATTTTGCACCAACAAAGATCACTGCTTTTTGAACACAAGCGCACGCAACTAATGATTTTTAAAAAGAATTCAGTCTAAGCATGCTGTAGTGTTTAACAACCACAGAAGTGCACATAACTGATGCTAGTTAGAAAATTCACAACAGCTTTTTGTCTCAATCAAGCGGCATAGTCTCCCGGCAATTTTCCTGATTAGTTTCTGTTCTTTAGGAGCTGTCCCAAATAAATGGCTGCCCCGATAACTGGAATCCACTGTACTAAGATCATAGCAGACATGATGCTCTCTTGGATATTGTATGCAGCTGTTAAACAGGTGTATCTAATTGCATTGTGGGAAGCAATTATTTATAAAAATAGCACATTTGTGTTTTAATGATATCATGCATTTGGTGTGTACATAGCATTGATTATTCTTTGATTAAAGTAGGTTTGGAGCTTCATTTGGAGGCCTGAAAGGAAGTTGTTAAGAAATCTGGCATATTCTTTTAATTTATTTGTATTTTAATAGAACCAGGAAGAAATGTCCTTCTGAGCAGTCGGCATTTTTACACTCACTGTGGTTCAGTAATTAGCTTGTTATAGAAGACCTGATGTAGTCTGAAGTGAACAAGTGGCATTTTCAACAAATTAGTAAAAGCTGTCGATGCCTTCAATTCTGTGCAGGACAGTTTTGAAATATCCATCCAGATACTTCATGTAAAAGAGGCTTTTGTGCCTTTCTTCAGCTGCTGTTTCTAAGCCCATTTTAACAAGTGTTTGGCATTCAATATTGTATAGTCTGGCAAAACTACGTAATATTAATCCACTGAGTGCTTTATTCTGTGCAGAGAGAGGTCCAATGTTATTTATGGAATTTGTAGCTTTTCACACTTCTGCTTCATCATGAAGAGGATAATGGCTTGTTCTCAATGCAGAGGGTTTCAGGTCCACACTGGACAAATAGCAGCACTTCACACTGCTACCAAAAAACAGATTTTTAAAAATGAGTGGCCTGTATTAAAAACCACCCGTTGCTATAGCCACCACTAGTACTACTGACCCTTCCCCAGCTCATATCAGTTCCTCAAATCTATTCTCTCTCGGCTTGCTTCAACATCTCTCCTCATCTGATCCTCCCATTTGATGGTTTATCCATCTCTTCCCCGGTCAATTTCAAGCCACATATCCTGATGTTCACACATCACTGGACATCAGCTATCTGGAGTTATCCTGCGGGCACCATTTTACTGGTCTCATGTGCCAAAGATGGTTGAAGGCTAGAGGTCACCGATCCCTGAGGACGGATGTTGGGTCAGCAAGCACTTTAGCGAAGACCAGTAAGGACAAGGGCTGAATTCCCAGAGGTTGACTGGTCCCAGGATCGGAGAAAGAGTGTTGGCAGCAGACCTGTGGGCTGGTGACCCTCTAGGTCGACGAGTCAGTGAGTCCGGAGTTCACTGTCTTGTCATCAGTGAGTCGTGGTATCGATCCTGATGACCGAAAGCTGATGGTCAAAACCCTGGGTCTGCAAGTCTACAAGTCTGCTGGAAGCTGCCTGGAGGTAGCCTGATCTGGGGTTAGTGGATTGTGTGTGTGGAAGGGAGGGAAGTGTCTTGTTTTGCTGTTGCCTTGTTTCATTGCTGTTTTTCTGTTGTTGAATTGAATTGACTTTATTACTGTACTTACATCCTTCATATACATGAGCAGTAAAAATCTTTACTTCTCCGTCTAAGTGTGCAATGTGCAATTTATAGTAATTTATAATAAATGGTAACAATGCTGTCACTTGTGCTGTTCTGATGGACGTTGTGGGTATGCTATGTTGGTGCTGGAATGTGCGGCGAGATTTGTGGGCAGCCCCCAGCACATCCTTAGGTTATGTTGGTATTAACACAAATGATGCATTTCACTGTATGTTTTGATGTAAGTGTAATAGACAAATGAATCTGAATGAGGCAGTACTGTATTGGGTTTACAGGTTCTGATATAGAGATGTCAGGGTCTGATTTCTACATCTCAGGATCATCTAAATAAAAGTAGATGCACTTTTCTTTTTCTTTTTAAGAACATCAGAAATTGGTCATTTGGCTCATATCAAAAGTTTGACAACTTACCAGGCAAGGAATTTATCCTTGCATTTAGCTGACCCTTATCCTGATGCTGGTTCTAGCTCTAGCTTCACCAAATCTAGGAAAACAGCCTCTTTATAAAATCCCTTTAGAGATAATGTACAACTATAGAAAATGGAAGGATTGATTTCAGACATGTTCCTTTACACAACACAGTAACTAATCATTATTGCCTTTTGATGCCCTATTACTATCTCACTCTGATCTTCAAGCGCTCTTAAAAATGATCATTTAATGCTGTCAAAGTCCTTGTGATTAGATCCTGAAAATGTTCCGTAGACAGAGGCGACTTCTACAGATGTATTCAGCGTCACACAAATGGTATGATGTTGCCCTTGCCCAGTTGAATAATAAAAATATAAATCTCATTTGTCTAATTAATGATAAGTGATTTCTGTTTACCAGTTCGCCATCACAAAGCAAGACAATGTAACACAGAACACAGTCAAGAGAAAATCTGCAGCTGCTGGATGTCCAAGCAACACACACAAAATGCTGGAAGAACTCAGCAGGCCAGGCAGCATTTATGGAAAAAAAATACAGTCAATGTTTCAGGCCGAGACCCTTCGCCAGGACCCCTTCGGTCTTGGTCTGAAATGTCAATTGTACTTTTTCCCTAGGTGCTGCCTGGCCTGCTGAGTTCCTCCATCATTTTCTGTGTGTTGCAATGTAACAGAGAAGATAACTAGAGTTTACTTAGAACCATTGTCAGCATTAGCTCCTGATCATTCACATTCCTTAATTATTTACATTTTGCTGTTTTGAAGCAACAGTATCAATTGGTAATAAAAATGTATGTGCTTCACTTTTAGCAATTTGTCTTCTAAAAGAGTACTGTGACAGATTGAGTTATTAAGTTACTGGTTGTATATTTTGCCAGATTGGAATTTAATTGGTCTAGTTCTAAAATGTTTCAAATTGTTAAGTATTTATCTTTCCTATGATGACAGCATTAGGTGGAAGAATGACCAGAAATGGTGCTTATGAATGATCTCCCATTAAAAGGTCAGATCGTGTTGAGAGAAAAGATGTCTTTGTTTCAATGGTAGAACTGAATTTCTGATGAGAAATGTGCAGCAAGCTGACTACTATGGTGATTAATAGTATTCAATATATTTAAGTTAATATCATTACTACCCATTTCAAATGATGGCTCGTATGCCATTAAGGTTGTTTTGTGTGTAGTGTTATGAAGCAAGGAGATGAGCCTTTCAGTCCAACTTGTTCGTTCCGACGAAGTTGCCTACTTAAGCTGGTCCCATATAGATAGTACTTATAGAATCCTGAAACACCGTAGCTTCTTACTAGATTGCTACATCACAGAATTTTTTTTATTTGAGAAGATTTCAATTAAAATTCACAATGAATAGGGGATGTAAGAATGTTTGCCGCCCATTAATCTTTGTGAATTTGAACAAAAACTTCACTGAGAAATTGCTCGGATAAAAAAAAAGTAACTTCAACACCAAAAGCATTATCTTTGCATTGATGCTGCCCCCTTCTTCAATGGTTCAATGATTCCTTTTAATATCAGAGAATGTATGAAGTATACATCCTCAAAATTAACTCCGAAGAATAAATGACAGAAAAACGTTAGAACCTCAAAGCCCCCCTCCTCCCTCCCACACACAAGCAGCAGCAAAGCATCAACTCCCCCCCCCCACTTGTTCCAGCAGGAAGCCTCAGCACCACCCAGCAAGCAAGCAATAGCAAAGTCCCTGAAGAGACCATGATCTAGATCCATCAAAACCTGCAGTCCATAACCCAGCACTTTGACATGCCACAAGCTTTCTCTCGCACTAACAAGAGAGGGAGGTGTCACCCTTTCCACAGTGAGAGACCAACAGCTGGCTCTTTCGATGTTAGTCTGCAGCGTTGCTTATTCAAGCTCACCGACTCAAGAACAAGCAGACCCTCCCCCCAACAAAGGAGCGAGAGAGAGAGAGAGATACATATAGATCAAGTGCAGAGGCCTCTGACAGCCGCACCCGCTGTCTTGATGTTCCGATCTCCTGCGACGCTTCAGTTGGCGACACCAGCAGGGAATTGGCCCTCCACAAGGCCATGGAAGGCTGCACCCTGAAGATGCACGTCTTCCAGGCTGCTCCTGGAGACATCCGAAAGCAGGAACCCGCCACTGTGAAGAACCACAGTTTGAGCGCAGCTGTAGATCAGACAGAACCCCAGCCACTTTCAAAAGTCAAAGAGACTTTAAAGAGAGAAATTTAAGCTGTTTCGCAGATGAACTCTAAGAAGTCACCCTCTGGCACTATCTGCTCCTCTCCCGTTACCCCTATGGGCCATAGACCGGCAACAGCTGTTGGCTAGAGTTCTCTGACCTGTGTCATCAGAAGGTTGATCGGCCCTGTGGCTTCTCACCACACAACTTCATACATTGTTTTAAGCAAAGGTCCTTCCTCTCCCAGAGATGAGGTCTGTGGAGTTTCTGTTGGCATTTCTCTAGCACTGAGTTTTTAACAGGATAGGGTTGTTGGTCCCATGCCCAACCCTCCTCCTCTTTGCAGCCGGTCTTGGAACTGTCTGTGGCGGGGTAAACATATAACCATTTGTTTACCCATTGTGGAAGGGAACTGTAGTATGTCTGCTGTTTTCACAAATCAATTTCTTGTGCAGGAGTAGTATCACATGTAGAAAATGGTGGATCCATAGCAGGCAAATCCAGGTTGTGTCTACAAAAGCACATAAACAATGGTCTTTTTTTTTCAGGATGACCAGAGCTCACTCCCAAATCTACAGGCTCCATGGCTTGTCTAGCTAACAATTCTTGAAGACTGACTCCAACCACCCTTCTTTTTATTAGCAAGTAGTGCTAAGTGTATGAAGGTCCCTTGTATTCTACTGTTGGAATATAATTCTTTTGAACCTTATTTATGAAACATTTGAAATCTTTTTCTTTATTTCTCCTGGAAAAATTTGTGATGGTTGATCAAAGTGGAAGTGAAAATATACAAAGCACATGCATTGTAGCTATAAATTTTGGGCTAAACCCACATGGAATCTACATTAAGCAAATGTACCTGCATGATACGATGTTGGAGAATATTTTTAAAGCAGAATCACCATTTTTTAAAAATCTATCTGATGAGGTGCCTCCTTTTTTGAACTCCTGACATTTTGAATGTTTACTTCCACTTTAATAATGACATCTGGTCGAGTTATATAAAATTATTCTGCCATTGCTTATTCTCAAATCGATTTCTTTGCTGTGTGATTGCTCTGGCACGACTGTTTCATTACTTTCTTGTTTGAGCTAGATACTCTGGAAAAGCTTTTTGGAGATGGTTAAATATTAGCTATGTGTTAAAATTCAAGGAGGTTTCATGCAGTGATCCTGTTAAAGCGTAGATTTGAAGACTAATGCAGGAAAATGCTCTACAGGCTACAGAAGCCGAGTTTAGCTTTATTATATCTAGGAAATAACGTTCTCAAGCAAAATTCATGTTTTATGGCATTCATAATTTTATATTATTATTCCACAGAGAAAGTTGGTTTTTAAGTGTGAAGGATCTGGTTGATCTTTAAATATTTGAAATGAAGATGAGCATAGAATTTTATTCTTCCTTGGTATGAGATTCTCAAGTTTATTAGGTTAAAGTGAATGGCTTACTACCTCAGATAAATTAGTGGACAAATAAGTTTCAGTGCATCTGTGCACTAATATTCATATAATACAATTTCAGAGCATGTCGCTGTAGTTCAGTACGTTTATTCTCATTTGTGTGTTCATTTTACATCTATAAAAATGCTGTCACGCCTTACATTTTTATCATTTGTCTGTTCCAAGCAGAGGCCAAATGCATGAATTGAGTGCAGACTGTTTCAGGAACTGCCCTTTGAACCTGTTGCAAGGACTATGGTAGGTAGCTGAGGAAACACTAGAATACTAATGGGCTGTGCCTGGTAACTGAAAGAGAAGCTCCAGAGGACATTTAAACTTCACTTGGATATCACAGTGGTGTTTTATTTTTCCAAGTCGCATTCCTGTTCAGTGGGCTTATTGTCAAAATTTGGCAATGCGGGAATGAAATGAAGAGCTGAAAAAAATAACAGTTTGTACTTGTGCCACAGCTAAAGCTTTGAAGACACTTAATGAAAATATTGTCACTGTACTTCTGTTATTTTGAGGTACATCCTCTACATCATGAGGTACATAAAGATTAACAGGAAAGATGTATGGAAGTTTCCAGATGTTGGTATTAAGGCACCATAGAAGGGAGAAAAAGCACAGTGAAATCTAAGGAAGAAATAAGTTTAAAGACAAAACAGCCATTAATAGAGTCATTTATAATTTGCATTCACATTTAAGGTCCTTGGTATTTGTTGTTGTTCCTTTCCACACCTTGTGGTGTATCGGGTGGCAGCCATGCTGTTTCTTTAGCAACACACACAAAATGCTGGTGGAACGCAGCAGGCCAGGCAGCATCTATAGGAAGAAGTACAGTCGACGTTTTGGGTCGAGACCCTGCGTCAGGACTAACTGAAAAAAGAGATAGTAAGAGATTTGAAAGTGGGAGGGGGAGGGGGAGACCCAAAATGATAGGAGAAGACAGGAGGGGGAGGGATGAAGCCAAGAGCTGGGAATTTGATTGGCAAAAGGGATACAAGGCCGGACACGTTCCTCCTAGAAAGGCTATATGGCTGTAGTAGCGGGTCTGGGTGAGTGTGTGGTCGAAAAGTTGAAGGGCCGAAGAAATTACAGATGGGGAGCAGTGAGAGAGGGTTTCACTAAACTCCCATCAAAAAGAAGATTTAAACTTCTTCAGTGTAGGCATCTCTGGAAGAGGCTTCGCATTTTTGTCTGTTTTATGAGACCAAGTTGCTAGCTCGATGCTCAACCCGTCACAGATGGAGAGCGTGGAAGAAGCCAGCCGGATTCAAACCAGGAACCACTTGCCCTGAAGTCTGGTATGGATGCTACTACACCACCGGCCCGCACTCAGCATTTGTGGATGGTATTAAACTGAGGAATATAGTTCATTTTGAGAAGAATTGAAAATAGATAATCAAATGGAGATTAAACCTTTGCATGAAACTGTCTTTTATGAGTGGAGTTGATAGGGACTTTCCAAGGGTACAGCCTGGCATTCCTTGTTTTGGAGTTTTCAGAAAATCATTGAGGAAATGAGTGTAGTATGAGTACCTGAGTACCCGCACTTTGTGCTCTTGCAGTACATAGGATGGCCCGTGCCTACTACTGTGGGCTGAAGACAAAACAGAGAAAGTGTTCGTGAAGATGGTGTTCGGGTGACCTTGCTATTGTATTAATGGACAGCAGATGGTGAGATGAGTGGCAGGATCCTGACCTGAGAAAGCTAAAATTGGCTGTGTTCTAATCTCCATGTCAAGTCAGTCAAGATGCATGTGTGAGGTTGCGGGTAGTAGCAATGTCATTGAGGACATACAACTCAGTTTGAGTGCTGACATTTTAAAGAATCATTTCAGTGGAACTGGGCTAGGAAAACCTGCTTTTGAAAACAAATAAGTTATTGTACTTCAAACACATCAGACTGAGAGTCATATTGCAGGTGCATATTACATGCTCCACCACAGTCAAGCTCATTCTGAAATGTTGCACCAGTTGTAAGAAGCGTGGGAATAAAGGAGAACCCTGCCAAAGTCTGTCGTTGAATTTCTGGATGGTGCCAGGACCCTTGGAATAAGTTTGTAGTCTTGTCGAATTCCAGATCTGAGTCACATTGTGAATGCACTTTTGGTTTTGAAGTTGGTGTGAACAAATCTCTCAGCCAAGAATTTCATTCAAGTAACACTAAATTGACTTCCAGTAATAATTTTGCTGCCTTGGTACAAGTTTAATAGCACTGTCGTTTTTAATTGTATAATTGCCAAAGTATTGGCAGGTTTTTGAAAGGACTTTCTGTACAAATCTCAGTAAGGCAGCTCAGTATAAAGCTTATGCTAATAAATCTCTCCAAGAAGTGCAACGGATTGCGTATTCCAGAACCATAATTAGCACTCATAGAATAAATGGACCTAGAGACCTTGATTTTTGATGATTTAATATGATAATACACTTCACTGGGCAGCAATAAGCAGGCATCGAATTAATGATTCCTGTCTTTAGAGTAGTTTCTGTCGGTTCCAAGCGTTGTCATTTTCCTCCCATTTTTCACTCACTGCTTAATTCCCTGCTACTCTCTTCTAAGAATGCAATTCTGGTGAAGGGTTCTCAACTGAAGTTAACCATGCCTCACTCCATAGATGCTGCCTGACCTGCTGAGCATTTCCAGTTTTCAATTTTGATTGTATCTTATGATTTTCTCAAACTCCAGCTGCTATTATTCCTAAAGTCTTTCAATATTATCGTTAGTTTTTGGTATTGAGTGACAAAATTGGTCTCATCAAGATCTGAATTATTTTAAAAAATCGATTTAATAAACAATCTTATTCTTTTACCACAACCCACAAAAAGCTGAAGGAATAAGCAGGTCATGTAACATCTACGCAGTCAATGTTTGAGGTCGAGACCCTTATGTCTGTCAGCTGAATACAATCAAATAATGACATGAGTAGTGTGGATTCCAGTAGAGTATACATACAAATTTTGTTCTATGTGTTTTTTTTCTTTCTGGTAATAAAACAAAGGCAAGCTTAATTTGCTCCTTTTAAAAATGAAAGATGTATTCAATGTTGCATTTAATACTTTTTTTTGACATGCATGATCTGCGTGTCAGCAAAAATAAGCATTTATCACATCTGTATTCTTCCCTTTTTCTCTTTTTGGTGGCAATGTTTGCTGTTATGAGAACAAATTTTCACAATTTTCAGGGTTTTTTGTATGCACAGCTGCTCACAGTTCATCTGGGATGCTAAATGATCGATTAACCACACTTTTAATAACCATTTTTTTTCAATTGGATTCCAACAGGAAGACTGCCAAGTTGCTTAATCTGAATTCCCCTATATTAATTTCAGACCAATGGCATTCTTATAAAAAAAAACTTCTGACAAGAATAGACAAATTGCATTTAGAGTGTTAACACTGGAATTTGCCTCTTAAGCAATGTCCTCCTGATTCCAGACAGCAGCATTAATATGAAAATGTCAATATTGTTGCATTTAGCTTTCTACTGAAAATATACAATATATCTGGACTATCCTACTTAAGTACCAATTACAAATTAAAACCCACAAGATGAAATTCAGCTGAACACAATGACCTTAACTGAGTTTTTCTGTCTTCCAATCCTACAGAATGAATTCATTCCACTCAGTCCCACCTCCTGTAGACTTTACCTCCTTGTTTTCAAGGTGGTTTTAAGCCAGATCATGAACCAACAAAATTAATTTAGTTACTACTTAGCATGCAGACTCACTTGTAATTTATAGTTTAAATCCAGTAGAGATTTAGATGAAGCATTGATAAAAGTGACATTGAAATAACCTACTTAGTAGTTTCGTACAAAATCTGATGGGAGAATATTGGGAATTTTTACCTGAATACTTAAACGGAATAAATAACTGCAAGCTATTTTTAAATTTTCCTTATATGCAATGCTGGTCCTCCCTTGAAAGAGAAGGTTCTTGGATTGAATCAACGAGTCAAGAGTTCGTTGTTAATTTCACAAAACTTGTGTTTTCCTTTTGTGTTTCACCAGTCTTAACTGCCCAGGACTTTTGTTTACTTGTTGAGAGGGGTTAAAGGCACCTACAGCATTCCAGAATTTTCAAACCTGCTATCTCCTGAGGTTCATCACAATGCTGTGTCCTATAGACACTTAGTCTTGCTATTTTTTTCCATCTTGACCAAAAGGGATGGTTGGAAGTGTAGGCTGATTATTAGTGATAATTAACCTAATGCTAACTAGTTTGTAATAGAAATTACCACAGATTGAAGATCATCTCCATTTTCCTAACCTCACTGAGAATTAATAAAATTATACAGAGCATTTTCAAAATTGGAGAAAAATTGTAACTTTATATATTGATCACCACTCAGGTATATTTTGTTTATGCAATTTTTAAATTCAAAGTTCAAAGTAAATTTATTTTCAAAATACATATATATCACCATATACAACCCTGAGATTCATTTTCTTGCAAGTGTACTCAATAAGTCCAGTAACCATAATAGAATCAGTGAAATACTGCACCAGCAGGACAGACAACCAATATGCAAAAGACAACAAACTGTGCAAATAGAAGAAGAAAGAAAGAAAAAAAAGAAGTCAACGATAATAAATAAATAAATAAATAAGCAAGCAAGCAATAAATATCGAGAACCTGAGACGAAGAATCCATGAAAGTGAGTCGATAGGTTGTGGGAACATTTGATGGGGCAAGCGAAGTTCTGTGTAGTTATCCCCTTTGGTTCAAGAGCCTGATGGTTGAGGGGTAATAACTGTTCCTGAACCTGGTGGTGTGAGTCCTGAGGCTCCCATATACCACCTTCTTGATGGCAGCAGCGAGAAGAGAGCATAAGCTGTGACCCTGATGATGGGGAATTTAGTCATGATTTAAGTAGTCCAGTAGTGTTACTCTTAGTTGACTGCAGTTCCTATTTCAGTAGCTTTGATGAGAAGTATTTAGGAGAATAGAAAGAACATTTGTTGTTGGTTTAGTTTTTAAAATTCTTTTACCGGAAGCTTCTGTTTGATTTGGCTATAATGGAAAGCAACTATATTTGGATGGATAAGAATAACTGATCTTCCTTTGTTTAAATTATCGGTTGAACTTGAAAGATGTTCATTTTAACAGTAGTGAGGTAATCATACGGAAAATCTTCCACAGACATTAATTTGGGGTAAAGTCATTACAATGTTTTGTTTGTTCCTAAGCAGTTACTTCTAATTATGCGCCAAGTATTGTAAGGACTACAGTGTACTGGACAATTAAAACATGATCAATTTATGATTACCAATTTAATCAATTTTTTTAAAATGTATAGCCTGTGAAACAGTTGACTCTTTAGACCATAAGACATAGGAGCAGAATCAGATCATTTGGCCCATCGAGTCTGCTCCGCCATTCCATCATGGCTGCCTGCCATCTTCCTGTAACCTTTTCCCAATTTCTCTTGAAAGGGTCACACTAAACTAATTCTATTATTACCTTTCCAAATGTGGCCAAAGGATTAGATGGCCTTGTTTCATGAGCCTAAATCATTGTTTCTGTATCATACCCGCCCCCTATCCTTACCTCCACCGCCCCCCCCCCCACTTCAAGCTGTTTCCAACATTAATATCATGTTGCCTCCTATAAGGATCTTTGGACTAAATGTTGGTATGTCCACTGAGACGCGCCTCAATGTACTTCTGTCAAGGTTCTCTCAAATCAAGGCTCCCCACAGACCCCTCAGTAAATGGTAGAGCATCCATGGCATAAAAAGGGTGGAAACCCCTGCCTCAAACTGAAATCCTTAAACTTGTGATTATTCAAAGCTCTGCTCTTTGGGTCCAAATTTGTGTCTAATGTTGTTCAATCCTCACCCTGCACATTGTCTTTCATTATAATATGTTCCCATAGGCCCTGAGTTTCTCTAGTAGAACCTCAAGGCATTATATGAGCTAGTTGTCTGAATTTTGAGCAGGAATAGAGAAATATTTTTGAGTTGCAGAAAAATGCATGAGCTTCTGAGTGATAGCGTATGATCTATTTATTTACTGACTTGTTTGTTAATCTGTGGTTCTCTTGGAAAATGACCATACATTTTGCTTGAGGTTTCAGTGTAATGATTGATCTAACCACTCCATAGAGATGGAATGGCACGCATTCTGTAGTTTTAACTAATTGTGTGTGGAGTCAAAGAAGTAACTAGTTTAGTCCATCATAAATGGGAGGATACAAGTTTTGGTATAAACCAGAATGAATCCAGAACATTATAGCTGGGATGTTATATCATCCTTAGAGCCAACAGATATTACTTCATTAAATGCCTTGAAATTGATTGGGTTTACTTGTCACTATTCTGAACTAATTATTTATAGAAGACAAATTTGAGATGCAGTAATTATCTTAATAAATATCTGGTCGTCTTGATTAATCAGAATCACATTTAATATCACTGGCATATGTCGTGAAATTTGTTTTGCAGCAGCAGCACATTCCAATACATGTTAAAAACTATAAATTACAAAAATTAATGCACATGAAAAATTAAATTAAATAAGTAATGCAAAAAAAATTAACTTAAATAAATAGAACAAAAATTAAATGCTGAGATAGTTTTCACGGGTTCATTGTCCTTTCGGAACTGATGGCAGAGGGAAAGAAGCTGTTCCTGAAATGTTTTCAGGCCCCTGTACGTCCCTGATGGTTGCAATGAGAAGAGGGCATGCCCTGAGTGATGGGGGTCCTTAATGATGGATGCTGTTTTTTTAAGGCATCGCCTTTTGAAAGTGTCCTGGATGCTGGGGAGGTTGGTACCCATGATGGAGCTGGCCGAGTTTACAACTTCCTACCGCTTTTTCTGATCCTGTGCCATAGCCTCTGCCTACCAGATGGTGATGCAACCAGTTAGAATGCTCTCCACAGTACATCTGTAGAAATTTACTTGCGTCTTTGGTGACATGCAAATCAACCTCCAACTCCTAATGAAATATAGCCGCAGTTTTCTTTATAATTGCATCAGTATGTTGGGCCCAGAATAGATGCTCCGAGACGTTGACACCCTGGAACTTGAAACTGCTCACCCTTTCCACTTCTGACCCCTTGAAGAGAACTGGAATGTGTTCCCCCAAATTCCGCTTCCTGAAGTCCACCATCAATTCCTTGGTCTTACTAACTTTGAGTTCAAGGTTGTTGTTGCGACATCACTCAACCAGCTGATCTATCACCATCTGAAATCTTGCTGACAATATTTGTGTCGTTTGCAAATTTATAGATGGATGTAGAGAGAGTAGAGCAGTGTGTTAAGCATGCATCCTTGAGGTGCGCCAGTGTTGATTGTCAACGAGGAAGAGATGTTGTTTCCGCACAGACTGTGATCTCCAGGTGAGAAATTCAAGGATGCAGTTGCAGAGGGAGGTACAGAGGCCTAAGTTTTAGCGCTTGTTGATCAGAATGGAGGATAACTTGTATAATTAAAATTTAACTGCAAAATTAATTTGGCTCATAATTCTCTAAATATATCTTATTTTTATTTCAAAATTTAATGTTTCTCTACAGTTTGTATTAAGTTTTGAAGTACCAGAGATCATTTTGGGAATCTTCATGTTCTGGCTGGTTGATTTCCCACTCAGCTGAGAAATGAGCTGGTAAGAGCATTGAGTTTCTTTTTACACAGATGGATGAGAATGAAAAGCTGTCATACGAAAATGTTTCGTTTTCCGTAGATGCTGCCAGACTTGTTAGGTATTTCAATCATTTACTGATTTTTTTTTTTAAAAGACGGGTTGAAATGCTTGACAGAGCTGATTAAACTTTTGACATTTGCAGTTTGTGTTTTCACTTCAATAGCCTAGAACTCCCTTTTGTAGAAACCTGGACATTGTTTAGGTATTCATGTCCATTTATAGACATACCTTGATTGCATCGAAAATTTTTATTGATTAAAACTCTGAATGCTAAAACATAAACAGAGAACGTTGCTTAATCATGACTAAATTTCAACGATTTCAAATAACCCCAGCCTTTTACTCCCTCAGATGCATCGGCACCTTGATTTCAGTTTGTCTATGTACCAATCTGCGGAAGTAGTTTCTGTAAAGTAATTGGTGCTTTGATCTGCATCCTATCGGAAATGTTCACCATCATGTCTCTGCAACTTAAGACAAGTCCTCTCTTTTTTTTTGAAGCTGTGATTTAAGGTGTGTAACCTGATGCTGCCTGACCTGCTGAAAACTTACAGCATTCTCTGTTTTTGTTTCCATAAGACCTTAAGACATGGGAGCAGAATTAGCCCATTTAGTCCATTGAGTCTGCTCCGCTATTCAATCATGGCTGATCCTTTTCCCCTCTCCTCAGCCCCACTCCCCGGCCTTCTCTCTATAGCCTTTGATGCTGTGGCTAATCAAGAACCTATCAATCTCCGCCTTAAAAACACCCAACAACCTGGCCTCCACAGTTGACTGTGGTAACAAATTTCACAAATTCACCACTCTCTTCCTAAAGAAATTTCTCTGCATCTCTGTATTAAATGGACACCCCTCTATCCTGAGGCTGTTCCCTCTTGTCCTAGACTCCCCCACCATGGGAAACGTCCTTTCAACATTTGTATCTTTTATCCTTCTGAATTCCAGAGAATAAAGGCCCAGAGCTATCAAACGTTCCTCATACAGTAACCCTTTCATTCCCAGAATCATCCTTGTGAACCTCCTCTGAACCCTCTCCAGTGCCAACACATCTTTTCTAAGATGAAGAGCCCAAAACTGTTCACAATACTCAAGGTGAGGCCTTACCAATGCCTTATGAAGCCTCACCATCACATCCCTGCTCTTGTATTCTAGACCTCTTGAAATGAATGCTAACATGTCTTTACCATCACCATGCATTTTCCAACATTGTATTTCATTTGCCATTTTCTTACCCATTCTCCTAATCTGCTTAAGTCAATCTGTGGCCCTCCTGTTTCCTCAACACTACCTGTCCCTCCACCAATCTCCGTATCATCTGAAAACTTGGCAACAAAGCCATCTATTCCATTTTCTAAATCATTGATATACAGCATAAAAAGAAGCAAGATTTTTCCCTTAAGGAAACCATGCTGACTTTGTCCTGTTTTGTCCAGTGTCACCAAGTACTCCCATCACCTCATCCTTAACAATTGACTTCAACATCTTCCTAACCACTGTGGTTTATAATTTCCTTTCTGCTGCCTCCCTCTCTTCTTAAAGAGTGGAGTGATATTTGCAATTTTCCAATCCTCTGGCACCATGACAGAGTCTAATGATTTTTGAAAGATCATTACTAATACCTCCACAATCTCTACGACTAGCTCTTTCAGAACCCTAGGGTGCAGTTCTGGGTGATTTATGCACCTTTAGGTCTTTCAGAATTTTGAACACCTTCCCCCTTGTAATAGTAACTGCAGTCACTTCTCTTCCTTCACACCCTTCAACACCTGGCACACTGCCAGTCTTCCACACTGAAGACTGATGCAAAATACTCATTAGTTTACCTGCCATCTCTTATTATTTCTCCAGCCTAATTTTCTAGCAGTCCCATATCTACTCTCGTCTCTTTTTTTATATATTTATATACTTAAAAAAGCTTTTTCTAGCCACCTTAATATTGTTTGCTACCTTGCTTTCATATTTCATCTTTTCCCTCCTAATGATTCTTTTAGTTGTCTTCTGCAGGTTTTTAAAAAGCTTCCCAATCCTCTATCTTTCTGCTCTTTTTTGCTTTGTATGCCCTCTCTTTTGCTTTGTATGCACTCTCTTTTGCTTTTACATTAGCTTTGACTTCCCTTTTCAGCCACAGTTGTACTATTTTGCCATTCCAGTATTTCTTTGTTTTTGGAACACATGTATCTTACACCTTCCTCATTTTTCCCAGAAACTCAAGCCATTGCTGCTCTGCTGTTATCCTAGCCAGCATCTCCTTCCAATTTACTTTGGCCTACTCGTCTCTCACACCAGTGTAATTCCCTTAACTCCACTGAAATACTGCTATGCCAGACTTTACTTTCTCCCTATCAAATTTCAAGTTAAGCTCAATCATATTGTGATCACTACTTCCTAAGGGTTCCTTTACCTTAAGCTCCCTAATCACCTCCAGTTCATTACACAACACCCAGCCCAGTATAGCTGATCCCCTAGTAGACTCAACGACAAACTGCTCTAAAAAGCTATCTTGTTGGCATTCAACAAATTCATTCTCGAGGGATCCATTACCAACCTGATTTTCCCTATCTACCTACGTGTTAAAATCTCCCATGACTATCATGGCCCTTTTGATATGCCTTTTCTATTTTCCATTGTAATCTGTAGTCCACATCCCAGCTACTGTTTGGAGTCCAGTATTTAACTGCCATCAGGGTACTTTTACCCTTGCAGTTTCTTAACTCAACCTACAAGGATTCAACATCTTCCAATCCTATGTCACATCTTTCTAATAAGTCAATGCCATTCTTTACCAGCAGAGCCACACAAACACCTCTGCCTATCTTCTTATCCCTCCGATACAATGCGTAACCTTGGACATTCTGCTCCCAACTAAACTGTCCTTCAGCCATGATTCAGTGATGGCCACAATGTCATTCCCACCAAGATCATCCATTTCCCAAATCTGCAGTATTCTGGTTTGCTAAGTTTTGATGGTGTATTTTGAAGAGATTGTTTCAACATTACAACTACTCCATACAGATTTTTAAAAATTCTATGTATGTATATGTGAGATTCCAAACAGAGGTTAACTTGTTAAAAGTTGCCAGCAGAGGTAGTTTTTGTTCAGTCTGCTTGGAGTTAGTATTAGTTAGCCTGTGGGAATTTGTTGCAGTTGATCACAGTACATATCAGTGCTTTGGATAAAGATTACATAGAGGGGGAACATCGACTCAGACCATGAGAGGCCTGCGTCGGGCATTTTCATGCCTTACAAGGCACAGATTGGAAGTCTGTGTGGGGCGCCACTACTCGCACAGACACCAGAGCAATGTGTGGTTAAGTGCCTTGCTCAAGGACACAAACACTCTGCCACAGCTGAGACTCAAACTAGCGACCTTCGGATCACTAGGCGAACTCCAGCAAAAGGAGGAGCAAGGCATTACTTCCCTCTGCTAACCTGGAGGTCATGCTTGGACAAGGTGTAGCACCAGCTTAGTCCCCAATCAGGGACACATGAAGCCATGGGAGTGGGTAGTAGATGGTCATATGAGCAGCTAGTACATATCACCAGGCAGACAGTCTCTGAAGAGTATTGATAATGACTGGGGTCACCATCTTGTAAGGACACTATCCAGAAGAAACAATGGCAAACCACTTCTGTACAAAAAAAAATTGCCAAGAAAAGTCATGGTCATGGAAAGACCACAATCGTCTACGTTATACAACACAGCCCATAAATAATGAAGTTGAGTAACAGTTCGTTATTTTATTGCTTGATGCTCCTGCTGTGCTTGTGACCCTTGATTCTAAATCCATTCACATGCCCTGCACATTAGTGAATAATAATCAGTCAGTCTATTGGGTGTTACTTCCATGCTGATTGTGGTACTTGGCTTCAAGTCAGGTATTGTTCACATGTTGGGAAGCAGAGCTGTGCAGATGTCTGAGCATCAGAGGCCATTTCAAGTGACTGGTTTCTTAGCTTTTCCTTTTTCCTATGAATCACAGCTGGAGTAAAATGTCAGCAAGAGCATGTTCCATAAAATGCAATATTGTGTTTTATGATCAGCCAGGGATAAAACAGAGGATGTATTACAAGTTACAAAGTCTACTTTAAAAATCTAAGATGTGAATGAAAATCAAACATAGTTTATAGTTAATTAAGATTTTGTTTCATGTTCACATACAGTACTATGCAAAAGTCTTAGGCACGTGTAAAAAAATTCTGTAAAGTGAAGATGCTTTCAAAAATAATGAACTGAAAAGTTTCTAAATATCAAAAAATTACTATAAATCACAGTAAACAGTAAAAACTAAATCAAATCAATATTTGTTGTGACCACCCATTGCCTTTAAAACTGCATCAACTCCCTTCAGTAAACTGTTGTGTAGTTTTATAAGAAAATCGGCTGGTCAGTTGTTCTAGGCATCTTGGAGAACTTGTCACAGTTCTTCCGCTGACTTTGGCTGCCTTACTTGCTTCCGTCTCTGCAGGTAATCCCAGACAGCCTCCAAGATGTGGGATCAGGGCTCTGTGGAGACCATACCATCTGTTGCAGAATTCCTTGTTGTTCTTTTCACTGCAAATAGTTCTTTATGACCTTGGCCATGTGTCTGGGGCCATTTGTCCTGCTGCAGATTGAAGTTGGGACGAATCAGATGCCTCCCTGATGGTGTTGTGTGATAGATGAGAATCTGCTTGTACTTCTCAGCATTGAGGATTCTATTAATTCTGACCAGGTCACCAACTCCATTTAACGAATTGCAACTCCAAACCTGCAGCAAACTTCCATTTAGCTTCATTGTTGGCTGCAGACACTCATCCATGTAGCACTCTCCAGCTCTTCTATGGATAAACTGCCTCCTGCTTAAGCCAAAAATTTCAAATTTTGACCATCAGTCCAGAGTACTTGCTGCCATTCTTCATCACCCCAGTTCTTGTGTTTTTGTGCGTAGGTAAGTCTCTTGGCCTTGTTTCCGTTTCAGAGGAATGATTTTTTTTAAAGCAGCAGCTCTTCCATAAAGAACACTTCTGACAAGCCTTCCCCAGACTGTAGAGAGGTGTACTTGGGTTCCGGTGGTTTTTGTGAGTTTAGAGCTGATAGCAGTGCTGGACTTCTACTGATTTAGAAGGGAGGTCAGTTTGGTGTATCGCTCACCCTGCTGCACTCAGTATCCAGGAGTGACCACTGCATCTCTGGTCCTCAACCTTGCCCATTTCTTTGTGCTTCTTCGGACAGTATATCTTGAAACTCCTGTCTGCCGTGAAACTTTTGCTTGGGAGAGACCTTTCTGATACAGGATGATCACTTCTTGTCTTGTTGCTCTACCCACTCTTGCCATGTTGTAAGAATTGATGGTTTGAAGTTTAAACTGTCATATCTGCCACACCCTTCCCTATTAGTTTGGTTGTCCTTGATTTTGTTTGATTCCTTCTACACCTGTTTCTGTTTCAGTTAATCAGGTTAGTTCATTTAACTTATTATGTCATTGATCATTAGCACATGTTTATTATCTTAGTTTAATCATGCACTGGGCTATATATCTACAAAGTAATCAAGCTTTTATTTGAAAAGCGGTCTGTTACTTAATATGGTACTTTCTTCAACAAAATACAAAGGTTTCTCTGTAGCATTTAATTTTTTTGGAAAATGAGTGTTTGGAAATTTAAAATTTGCTCTTTTCTACTGATACACTAATGCAGAAAACAGAAAATAAACATCCAAAACAAAATTTGTTATAAAAAATCTAGGGTACCTAAGACTTCTGCATGGTACTGTACATCCAATATTCAACCTGACCTGGAATTAATTGTCATCATCAAATTTCTATGTATCAAGAACATAGAAAAGGAACAAACTTTGTTTTAAAAAAAAACTATAGAAATTATAACATAACTGGGAGAGGCTTATTCTCATTGCCTTGGTCAGATAAAAAATTCAGCTCGTATGTGTTCGGTGAAATGTAATTGCATGCTACTTAGTAATTTACACCAAGGAAAATTAAAAATGGTTTTATGCATGTGTGACTTCTCGCTTAACAGTTGCCAAAGTATCTTGAATTAATTTAAAGCTGCATATGAATATATAATGTCACATGCACTGAATAAACAATAACTGTTCTAAAGGGTCTATGTTCACCTGAGTAACCACCAATTTATAGCAATGGCATCCATGGGTTACCATTGTTGTGACAGGACAATAGTATCTCTCAAGTGGAATAAGATATTTCCATATTTTAATAACCTGTGAATGCTGTACGGTTTTGTGCTATACATGACAGTAAATTAAAATAAGAGCTCAATGTGTGGGGAAAAATAGTTCTTTTAATTTTATGGAGGAAATTATGAGATCTAAATCCATTGTATCTTTGTTTAAGAATTGTTGGGAACCCTATGTGATGGGATTTTAACTGTGTAAGAAATGGGAACACCCAAATCAAATGTACTAAAGATGATTGCCTCAACTCTGTCAGTAGTCTGTCTAGGACACTTAGTTGGTCTCTGCATGGATTACTTTCAGTGAAGTTGTTGCAAACTGTATGGGTTTGTTTCCTATCAATGGTACCCTCCAGCGTCCTAGTAAAGGTGCAGGACCTTGCCTTTTAGACACAATGCAAGTTACAAAAAAAAACAGGATGACAAAACAATGTTATCAGATTCTTGCATGAGTGTTTATTTTATATAAGAAGGAGGATGCTACATGACACTGGAAAATACTCCCCTTAAATGTCATTATCCTTCTGTTATCTTGGGGTAAATGAGTTGCTCTATATTAAGGAACTGTTTGAAGTCAGAACTGATGCTGAACTTATGTTTAAAATCAAGAGACAGGCTTCCTTCAGTTTAAAAATTGAACTGCTTGAATACATATCCCTCTGAAATAGGAATGTAGTTTGTTATATTTAATTCAGTTTGCAATTGGTGTTCATTATTTTTGCAGTTCCCAGATCTTGGTCTTGCCATTTCCTCTGTTGATATGATTAAGTTTATTTGTTGAACGACCAGACCACTGGGAGGAAACGCATTGTTACTTGTGTATATCATATATATCCTTTGCTTCTTGTTTGGTTCAAAAATCAATTGGCCACAAATAGAAGAATAAGTTTCACTCTCTGCAGCTGCTAGTTCCGAACATGTTTGGGTGTAAAATTTAAACCTGACTTGATCATGTCCAATTTGAACCTGACTGAGCTTGTGAACAATTATTATTTTTTTCCGTATTTAACCTAACTTTAAAAGAACCAAAAATAAATATACATTACTATTAATCAAAAGCAATGAATATAATGCAGTAATATTAAGCAAATCATCTTAACCCCGATCACACATTGAACAAGCCAGGCATGGCACAATCACGCGTGTTTAATTTGAGCAACACACTGTGTCCTGACGAAGGGTCTCGGCCTGAAACGTCGACTGTACCTCTTCCTAGAGATGCTGCCTGGCCTGCTGCGTTCACCAGCAACTTTGATGTGTGTTGCTTGAATTTCCAGCATCTGAGGAATTCCTGTTGTTTGCGTGTTTAATTTGAGTATGTTTACCTATTGTGATCAGTTTGTGATGGACTCTAATCAGGTAGCCAGATCTAGCTCCACAGCATCTCTTTGTTGACCAACATCCAGATTTGAAGGGGGAATCATTTGATAATATAATGCTAAATATGGCTGCAGCATCGACATGACAAAAACTGCATCATTCACAGAGGAGTTTATTTTAAATATTTCTAAAAATGGTTGCATATGTACTGTGAGCAGTATTGTACTTCTAAGTGAGTAAAGAGATGTTTCTGTAGCAATAGTGCACAAGATAATTACAAGTGTGTATTGATCAAGCTTCATTTTGCTATGAACAAGATGAGTCCTCACAATGCCAATTAGGAAGCATTTTTGACAAATTCCTCTTATCCATTTATATAAATATCCAATGGATTACTCCAGCTTTTTTTATTACAATTTTTATTACCCACTTCGTATTTCCATCCTCACTATCAGTTTTAAAACTAGACATCTTAGTTGCCATGGGTGAGTTGTACTAAAAATCTGACATTGTGTCCGCTTTATTGGGTACAACAAGTAGCTAATAAAGTAGCCGTTGAGTGTATGTTCGTGGTCTTCTGCTGCTGTAGCTTATCTACTTCAAGGTTCAATGTGTTGTGTGGTCAGAGATGTTCTTCTGCACACCACAGTTGAAACACCTTGTTATTTAAGTTACTGTTGTCTTCCTGTCAGCTTGAACCAGTCTGGCCATGTTCCTCTGACCTCTGTCATTAACAATATGGCACGTGGCCAAGTGGTTAAGGTGTTGGACTAGCGATCTGAAGGTCATGAGTTCGAGCCCCAGCCGAGGTAGCATGTTGTGTCCTTGAGCAAGACACTTAACCACGCACTGCTCCAGTCCACCCAGCTGAAAATAGGTACCGGCAAAATGCGGGGGGTCTCGTACTCCCAGTCGCTTCATGCCACGGAAACTGGCATAAGCACCGGCCTGATGAGCCTATAAGGTTCGGGACAGACTTTAACTCTTAAGTCTCTCATTAACAAGGCATTTACACCCACAGAATTACTGCTCACTAAATGTGTTTTCGGTTTCTGCACCATTCTCTGTATATTCTAGAGCAGCGGTTCTTAACTTGGGATCCATGGACCCCTCAGTTAATGGTAGGCGTCCATGGCATAAAAAAAGGTTGGGAACCCCTGCTGTAGAGACTATTGTGTGTGAAAACTCCAGGAGGTCAGCAGTTTCTGAGATACTCAAACCACTCCGTCCGGCACCAACAATCTAAGTCAAAATCACTTAGATCACACTTCTTCCCTTTCTGATGTTTGGCCTGAACCTCTTGACCATATCTGCATTGAGTTATTACCACATTACCCTCTAGTTAGAGATCTGAATTAATAAATAGGAGTACCTTAAAGTAACCAATGAGTCTATTTCTATGCTAACTGAGACTACTTATGCTTCCATTTGATTTAGTTTTAGAATTTGATATGAATGCCACTTGCATAGTCTGGCACCTGTGTTATTTTCACGATACCCACAGAATTCTGTTATGATTTATGTGTAAAACTGAAATATCCTATGAGGCTTTGTGTTTGCTATGCAGATGAGACCATCTGTTTTCAATAAGTGAGAAAATTGAGAATATTATCTTCTAAATAATCTTGTCAGATGAAAAATATTAGTTTTTTCTTTGTTAACATTGACACAATTTATGGGGATTGCAATTTGTGATTGTGTTTTTTGTGTATTTGCGTCCCATATTCAAATACCTCATTCTTTTATACAGTTTTAATCCAAATATGATCTTCCAATAATTGATGGATATACCAAAGTATATTTATAGCATTCACCCTTTTGTTGATGAGTTTCTTGAAGAATTTGTACGTAATTGTATGTGGACTGCTTTCAGTAAATTTATCATTTAGCTGGTTGTAAGATACCACAGAAGCTTAATGGTCGATTTGTGTGTATTATTTTTGATTCTCCCATTTATTTGCATATATCCCTCATTAAGAAAGCTATTAGTTTCTATTCTGGCTATTAACTATTCAAATGTCTCATAGATCAGATAGTCTAACTGGTGGTAACTTGTCCAAAAAAGACCTTGCCTCATTCTATTTGAGAAATATATATTCAGAAAGTTGTATGCTTGTACATTTTGAACTTCTGGATTCTTTATAAGAATAAGAATCTTGCTGCTTTGACTCATTGTATGGCTAATCTGTATTTTCTGGCATTGTGTGAATGCAGTGGAGACATAATAAATGGTGTTCTCTATTCTTACTACTAAGTATAAGCAAGTACTCAAACTTCGGTAGACGAAATCAGAGAGGATGACATTAGGATGGATGACTAAACGTCTACTGTGTAGTGGCTGTTAGAGTGAGCTTTTGGGTAGATGATTCATTTACACCTAAATGACTCTGGCCACCAGCCTTCTATTCGACAAAGTACTGTGGATTGAGTTCACAACAACGCATTTCCTAAAAGCTGTGAATATCGGGATACTAGCCAGATGCTGGGAATGGAAGTGTGAAGTTTACGGGTAGTTTTAAAGACAGTATTATCTATACTTCATAGATATGAATTGCCTTCTATGTTAGCACGTAAAATACCAAATAAATGTATTGTGGATTTAATTTGCATTCCTAAAGGCTGTGGATACCAACCCAGACAGGTTGGCGTCGGAAGGAAAGGATGAAGTCAGAAGGTGTGATGTTTTGTATGTAGCTTCAAAAGGAAGCATTGTCTATAACTTTTTAGGTAGCGATTGCCTTTGTGTTTAGCATATAAATATCAAGCCCACATTGGGCTAGCGGACGTTTCTACCAAAAGCGTCTCCATCCGTATGATGTCTGCTGTACCTTGTTGTGTCGAATAAAGAAGCTGCTTTGTATCTACCAGTGACTCTGTCTCTCCGGTCATTTCATCCACGCCTCAACAGTGGCCTGTGATCACCGATTGGGATTCAACTCCTGTCACTGTGTGTAAGGAGTTTGTACGTTTCTCCATGACTGCGTGGTTTCCTCCCACATTCCAAGGACGTACGGTTAGGGCTAGGAAGTAATGAGCATGATATGTTTGTGCCAGAAGCATGGCAACACTTGCCGGATGCCCCCAGCACATCTCTGGGCTGTGTTGATTGCTGACATGAATAATGCATTTCACTGTATGTTTCGATGTACATGTGACAAATAAAGCCAATCTTAAAAAAGATTTCATATTGAAAAAGAGAGGTTTTAAGAAGTATCTGAATGGAAGGAATTTAATGTGGAGTTCTGAATCTCAGTGTCCTGAGAGTAAACAATACCAGCCTGTTTCTCACTGAATGTTTGCATTTGTGCAGCTGAAAAAAGAAAAGATGACGTGGAGAAAGAGTGTGGATACTATAGAAAGGGTGCAGAGGAGATTTACGAGGAAGTTGCTTGGATTGGAGAGCATGCCTTATGAGAATAGGTTGAGTGAACTTGGCCTTTTCTCCTTGGAGCGACAGAGGATGAAAGGTGACCTAATAGAGGTGTATAAGATGATGAGAGGCATTGATCGTGTAGATAGCCAGAGGCTTTTTCCCAGGGCTGAAATGGCTAACACGAGGGGGCATAGTTTTAAGGAGCTTGGAAGTAGGTACAAAGGGGATGTCTGGGGTAACTTTTTCACACAGAGAGTGGTGGATGCATGGAATGCACTGCCAGCAACAGTGGTGGAGGGAGATACAATAGGGTTTTTAAGGGACTTTTAGATAGGTACATGGAGCTTAGAAAAATAGAGGGGTATGCGCTAGGGAAATTCTAAGTAGTTTCATGGTCGGCACAACATTGTGGGCCGAAGGGCCTGTAATATGCTGTAGATTTCTATGTTGTATTGGGCGGAGTTAGGCAAGCCCATTAAGGATTGGAGCATGGGGTCAAGAACTATAAACTTGAGGTGCCCTTGGAGTGGAGCCAAGAGATTGTTGCCCAGAACCTAGTGCAGGACTTGGGGTGGCACGGTGGTGTAGTGGTTAGGGTAATGCTTTACAGTGCCAGTAATTGGGGATCGATCCTGCCGCTGTCTGTAAGGAGTTTGTATAGTCTCTCTGTGACAGCGTGGATTTTCTCCCACATTCCAAAGATGTACTGGTTAGTAAGTTGTGGGCACACTGTCTTGGTGCCAGAAACGTGGTGGCACTTGCAGACTGCTCCAGTATCTCCTCGGACTGTGTCAGTCGTCAACGCAAACAACGCATTTTACATGTGACAAATAAAGTTAACCTTTAAATATTTACTGTATCTCTTTAAATTAAGATACAAGAAACTGTTTTCAATGATTAACAAAGTGAACATGGCCTTTGGACCAGGAAAGCATAGGAACAGCTAAATTGTGAATAGCAAAAGAATGGTGGGGTGAGATTCAGCAGAAATTTTTGCCTAACACTGGCCCAAAGAACATTTTTTTCCTTTCTCCATCTTCCTAATACATCCCCTTCCCCCCGCTCCTAACCACGTCAGTATCTAGAGTCAAATTGCATTCCTGTACGACTGATACAGTTCTGTTACCAATTACTGAGATCTGAACACAAGCAAGCAAAGTCCAGATCATTGTTCCTTTTGGAACAGCGTTGCTTCTCTTCCTGCCTGTCGGTCACAATGCGGGGAACTGCTTGTGCACAGCTGCATCCTCCCTGTCCCAAACACGAAGTGGCGTGCTTGGCTTGAACTCCATTATGAGACATCTTGCCTGTATTCGCAAGTGGCAACATTATGTCGCAGTATATGAAAATAAAATCTCCTATTCTCATTCTTAAACCAAAATAAATTGTATATTCAGAATTATCACATGTATATTGAAACATGCAGTGAAATGCGTTGTTTGCATTGGTAACCAGCACACCCACACCCAAGGATGTGATGGGGGCTGCCCACAATTGTCGCCACACATTCCGGTGCTTATTTGCTTATTACAAACAAGGCAGCAAAAGATTAGAGAAAATGGAATCAAAATTCAATATAAATTTATTGTCGAAATACATACATGTCACCATATGCAACCCTGAGATCCATTTTCTTGTGGGCATACTCAATAAATCTATAGAATAATAACCATAACAGAATCAGTCAAAGACTGCCCAACTTGGGTGTTTAACCAGAGTGCAGAAGATAACAAATTGTGCAAATACAGAAGGAAAGAAAGAATAATAATAGTAATAGATAAGCAATAAATATTGATAACGTGAGATGAAAAATCCTTGAAAGTGAGTCCATTGGTTGTGGGGACATTTCAATGATGGGGCAAGTGAAATTATCCTCTTCGGTTCAGGAGCCTGGTGGTTGAGGGGTAGTAACTGCTCCTGAACCTGGTGTTGGGTCCTGAGGCTCCTGTACCACCTTCCTGATGGCAACACCAATCTATTCTGCAGATGGAGTTTCTGTTCTGAAAGAGTGTAAACTGGAAGCTGAATGATGTAGTTAAACCATTCATTTCAATGCAAACTGACAAAATTATTTGGCCGTGTAGTTAGAACAAAAATATTTTAGTGTCGTTACGCAAGGTTGGTTACACAGTAAGTTGTTTTTAAGCTGGTCCGGTTTCCTTCCAGGAATATGGAGAGGTGGGGAAGTGGGACAGGAAGATTCGTCAGGCTGAAGTAGCGCAGGCTG
This sequence comes from Mobula hypostoma, assembly GCF_963921235.1. Lineage (NCBI taxonomy): Eukaryota > Metazoa > Chordata > Chondrichthyes > Myliobatiformes > Myliobatidae > Mobula > Mobula hypostoma. The sequence goes on along the minus strand of NC_086117.1, from coordinate 13,297,705 downwards.
GAAGCTGAACAAATGTGAACATTTGCTTTGAGTTGGACTGCTTGCCTGTGTGCAGAGAAACCAGTCAAGCTGTCGGCTGAACTGTTTACTTACACTGTTCCATTCTCGGCTGCCTGCATTGAGAAGGTTGGACTTGGGACTGCTAGGGCATTACTACTTTTCCATACAGGCAGGGACAGGCAGTTATCATTATTCAGCTGCTGGGAGTCATGGCCTTTTACTGCCTGTGTTTTATTTTGGAACGTAATTATCTGAACCGCAGGCGACAGCAACAACAGCCCTATGCTGCTTCTGTAAGTATGTCACATTTTTCATGCAAATACTATTATTGATAATACCAGCAACTAAATGGCTTTGATGTTAAGCAAGTTTATAACTTTATAAAGACACCAAGTTCTTGTGAAATTAATGTCTCGGACTTTTAGGTGCTTTGTTGAAAAGGTATGATCAAGTTTTTTTTAAATGCATATAAATGAAGGATTTTGGGAAACGGGTGAGCAAATAATGAATTTCAATAGCTTATTTGTGCCCTAGAATAATAGTTTAAGGATTGCTGAAAAGAAGTTTAAACTTAGCTATTTATCAATTAAATATACTGCGAGTTTATGTATTCTGTTACTTTTTGTACCTAAACTCTTAACTGGATGATCTGTGCTGGGACAAATAAGATTGAATTCTGCTACAGTTATGTTTCCAATTACATATTTTTAGCTAGCTGACCCTCTTTGTTTAACAGTACTATCTTTACAATAGAGAACAGCAGGAAAGGTAAGTATTTCTGCTGTGTGATGTTCCCTGCAAAGATGCATGTCTAAGGGAGAATGCTGGGAAGCACATTTTACAAATGAAAACAGGATTTAATCATTGCCAGCTGGAATGTAATGGTAATTTTACTTGGGCGGTAACCTATTTGTTGGCCCAAGTGCTTTTGGAGAAATGACTGGTATTTCATATCAGAAGAGATCAAGATCTGTGTACATAAAAAGAATCCGAAGTTGGTGGCAGCCATGGAAACTGGAGCTGATTAGCTTTCATTTGAAGAGCAGGCATGTTTTCATATGATAATGACAGCTCTTTAAAATATAATGCTAAAATGACATTCAGTTCTGTGTACTGTTGATAAGTTTTTCATGAAATCCATTTAGCTTTGGATTTGCAATGCCAAAATAGTAGCTATTTGGTTTGGCGAATCTGCCAGTAAAATATTGAACCCCACACAAAGACTTGCCCACCTTTTGTTATGGTAGCTGAGGCAGTAATTCACATGAGTACTTCTGTAAATAATAAAACTCATCCTTGCTAAAAGAAATGAGCTCCATTGTGAATCCATTTTGCCTCTTAGGGGGATTAATCTTTTATACCTAGGTCTACACAATTAAATTAATCTGTAGATAATAAATATAATCACAGTGTGCGTGTCCTTGCGCCTTCCTTTTTTTCAAGAAAACACTTACTGCAGAGTGTATGAAAAGGATTATCCCAGTTTGGAGTGCATTTAGTGAAATGGGTTTTTCAACTCATTGATGGACTGGCAGTGAGTTGATTTTCTTTTCATTAGCAGTAACAATGTCATGACTTTGTGACCAACTTGTAGAGCAAAGGGTTGACAAAAGGGAGTGACAAAATTTCGCCCTAGTATCTACTATATGCATGAAAGTATTTCAAAAGACAATTTTTTGAGATTGTATTTAAATTCAAAGTTTAAAGTAAATTTATTATCAAAGGTACCTACATGTCACCATATACAACCCTGGGATTCATTTCTTGTGGATGTTCAAAATAAATCAGGGGTTCCCACCCTGGGGTCCACGGACTCTGAATCTGTGCAAACTTCTCAGAAAGTTAAGGCTCTATCATGCCTTCTTTGTAAAGGTATTAGTGTGCTTGGTCCCAGACAAGTCAGCATCAGCATTGCTAATACTTTCTACAGAAGCAATATGCTACAGTTTAATTCATTAATACAGTTAGTTGTGAAAAACATATTGAGATGGGAAGAATATTGAAATGTTCATACCACCATTTTGTTTTAAAGATTGGCTTTACTTGTCAAAACATACAGTAAAATGTGTTGTTTCACATCAACGACCAGCACAGTGCGAGGATTATGCTGGGTAGTTTCCACATTAACGGCGGCAACATAGCATGCCCACAACTCACTAACCCTTACCCACAACTCACTAACCCTTACCCACACATCTTTGGAATGCGGGAGGAAACTGGAACGAAGTTCAAAGTAAATTTATTATCAAAGTACATATATGTCATCACATACAACCCTGAGATTCAATTTCTTATGGGCATACCCAATAAATATATAGGATAATAACTATAAAAGAATGAATGAAATACTGCACCACCTTGGGCATTCAAGCAGTGTACAAACTGTACCAACAAACTGTGTAAATACAAAAATGAAAAATAGTGATCATGAATAAGCAATAAATATTGAGAACATGAGATGAAGACTCCTTGAATCTGGGTCCATTGGTTATTATTGGTTATGGGAAGATTTTAGTGATGGGCCAAGTAAAGTTGAGTGAAATTATTCCCTTTGGTTCAAAAGCCTGATGATTGAGGGGTACCAGGAAGAACCCCACACCATCACAAAGAGGACATACCTTAGAGACAGCGGGGGGGGGGGGTGTCTAATTCTCAACGGTGATTGCTGGTGATGTAAAGCAGTTTGTGTTATCTGTTAACTGCCCCTTCTTACTTTAAGCATGATTTCTTCACTTTCAGAAATGAACTTTTTTTTCTGTACATCATGATCTATATGGGAAGTAACGTTACATTCATTACAGCAAGAATCAGAAACCTAGTTCCCTTCTGCTGGTGGTTCAGAAGAGAACTGGTGAGATCCTTTTCGTAGTTCAAAGAGATCTTGATTTCTGAACCAGTGCATTGCACTGTGGAAATTGGAAATATGTGGTAGAGGTCTGATGTCAGTGCATCTGATCTCCCGCTGGTGGATGACATTTGAGTGCTTGGCAGACCTCAGTTGGGCTGGCTTCACGCCATACCTGGGCCCTTTAACTTTTCACCAAGTTATAGTGCAGCCCATTTGCTTTAATAGGGTCACCAACTTGGATTGAATTGCAAAATACAGGAAAATGTTCATTAATATTCATGATTTCAATTTTATCAGGCAATTGGGTCTTAAATAAAAGTAATATCAAGTTATCCCAACTGGTTAAGTTCTCTGATTTTCAGACACTTAGAAACAGTAAAATGGCCTGTGTTTGTGTGATCTGATTAAAAAGCCACCCTCCCACCTTCCCCTGTCACCTGGTCTTACCTATCACTTACCAGTTTGTACTCCTGCTCCTCCCCCCCCCCACCACCTTATTCTGGCATCTTCCCCCTTCCTTTCCAGTCCTGATGAAAGGATTCTGCCCGAAATGTCGACTGTTATTCCTCTCCATGGATGCTGCCCAACCTGCTGCATTCCTCCAGCATTTTGTGTTTGTTGCTCTGGATTTGCTCTGGGGCACCATGGCGTAACCGTTAGCACAACGCTATTACAACTCAAGGCGTTCCAGAGTTTAGAGTTCAATTCCAACATTCTCTGTAAGAAGTCTGTGTATGTCCTCTCTGTGGAATGCATGGGCTTTGTCTGGGTCCCCTGGTTTTCTCCCAGAGCCCAAAGATGTATCAGGTAGGTTAGATTATGAGGACACTCAGTCCTCGTTTATTGTCATTTAGAAATGCATGCATTAAAAAATGATACAAAGTTCCTCCAGAATGATATCACAAGAAAACACAGGACAAACCAAGACTTACAAAACCACATAATTATAACATATAGTTACAACAGTGCAAAGCAATACCATAATTTGATAAAGAGCAGACCATGGGCACGGTAAAAACAAGTCTCAAAGTCCCGATAGACTCATCATCTCACACAGGCGGCAGAAAGGAGAAACTCTCCCTGCCATGAACCTCCAAGTGCCGCGACTTGCCGATGCAACACCATTGGAAGCACCCGACTGCAGCGGACTCTATGTCCTTCCGAAAACATTGAGCCTCCGACCAGCCCCTCCGACACAGCCTCTCCGAGCACCATCCTCTGCCGAGCGTTTCGACCCCACAACGGCCGCCGAGCAACAAGTAAAGCCGTGGACTTGGGGCCTTCCCCTCCGGAGATTCTGGGCTACACAGTGGCATCAGCGGTGAAGCAGGCATTTCAGAAATTTCACCAGATGTTCCTCCGTGCTCTCATGTCCGTCTCCATCAAATCAGGATTGTGCACGGCACCCTACTTGACGAATAACAGACACCACCACCGGAGTGGCCGCTGCGAGCTGCGTTGCACTGCTATCTTCTCCTCTCTCAGTTAATCGGGCATTGTAAATTTTCCCATGATTAGGTTAGGGTTAATCGGTTTTGTCAGGGGTTGCTAGGGCAGTGTGACTTGACGAGCCAGAAGGGCCTACTCCTTGCCATATCACTAAATAGATAAATATATTTCCAGCATCAACAATTAAAAGAAATTTGGATAGGTACATGGATGGTAGGGGTATGGGCGGCTATGGTCCCGGTGCAGGTCTATGGGAGTAGGCAGATTAAATGGTTTGGTACAGACTAGATGGACTGATTGGCCTGTTTCTGTGCTGTACTTTTTATGACTCTATGACTGTATCTGCAGAGTCTCTTGTGTTTATGATTAAAAAGCTAACAGCGTGGTCCAGATGTGAGACTTTGGATCTGTTAGTTGTGGACCAATTTACCTTTGGGGCAGCAAATAAGAGTGCACCATGGGTATTAACCATGAAGCATGGATTGGGTTGGGCATAGTTCCTTTTCTATTGATATTAACCTCTGTGTCACAGTGCCGTGCCTTGCTTTACAGTAAAAGATACTTTGTCACTCAAAGGTTTCTTCTGAACTTTCCACTGAACATTTAAGTCCTTTCTGAGAGAGCAAGCAGGGACTTGCTTTCCAGGCTTCCAAAGTTGTTTCCTTGACTCATAACTGAGAGAGGAACAGGAACATTTGTGAAGCTGTGAATTTGATGTTCCTTTGCGGCCTTTGAGACTGTTATCATTGAATGTCTCCATCCCTTGAAGTCGTGGATGCAATACAGAACTTATATAGAATATGGAGAGAAGCCAGAGGCTTTGCAGAATCCAGAATAGGTTTTGACAGAATTGGATCTGTCTCATACTTCAAACTCAGTTAGCTGAGACACTTAATTAAAATAACAAACAGTGTTGTGCTTTAGTTATAAGTTGAAATCTTGAGCAGCTTGATACAAGACATTTTTATTAGACCAAGTTGGGCCAAACAGTGAGCTTTCAAGAGGAAAACATTTTCCAGTGAAGATGGATGTAGACATGATTATCTTTTTTCCAATAACAAGTTATATCAATCACACTGAAGCTACCGTAATGATCCTTTAAGCATCTCAAATAGAAAATGTGATCTCAACTCTTTAATTCACTCCATCTGCGGTATATTCCTTCCAGTTATGTTTGTAATATTTGTGTGTAGATTGGACTTCAACTTATTGATTACATTGTCAAGACTTCCTGACAAAAACAATTTTGTGTGAAGGGAGTTGTTGATTGGACAGGATGACATAGGTTTAAACACTGTGGTACATGTGTATGTTTAGCAGCCCTATGAATCTAACAGGGAAATCACCATCGAAGAAACATGAGAAATTCTGCAGATGCTGGAAATCCAAAGCAACACACACAGAATGCTGGAGGAACTCAGCAGGCCAGGCAGCATCTATAGAAAGGAATAAACAGTCGAAGTTTCGGTCTGAGACCCTTCTCCAGGACTGGAAAAGAAGGGGACTTCTCCCCTACATTTTCAGTAAGCTGACCCACACATCAGGATACTACAAGTAGAACTTCATTTTGTTTGGCTCTGCTGAGTATAAGCAGAGCTTCCTGCCGGAATAGCTGTATTCTGTGTAGTTTTAGCTTTGCTCGTATACATCTGCTGAAATGCAATACCCATATGATATAAAAAGGGAAAAGATTAGCTTTATTTGTCAAATGTACTTCAAAATATTGAAGCATACACAGAAATGTGACATTTGTGTCAAATCACATCAGTGAGAATGTGTTGGGGGCAGTCTGCAGGTGCTGCCACCCTTCCAGGGCCAACAAAACATGCCAACAACTCCCTAACCCTAACCCTAACCTTACATCTTTGGAATGTGGGAGGAAACTGGAGCACCTGGATGATGGAGAGAACGGATAAATGCCTTATAGGTAGCAATAGGAATTGAACCCTGATCAGTGATTGCTGGCTACAATACACTACCGCCATGCCTCCATGCTGCCCTGCACTATATGGACTTAAGCTATGTTAGAGTTGGAGTCATAGAAAAGTACAGTACAGTACAGCCCCATCTAATCCATGCCGAACCATTTTAACTGCCTACTCACATTGACCTGCACTGGTACTATAGCCCTTCATACCCCAACCATCCATTTACCTATCCAAACTTACCTTAAACATTGAAATCAAGCTTGCATGTACCACTTATACTGGCAGCTTGTTCCACACGCTCAAGACCCCTTTAGTGAAGGCATTTCCCCTCATGTTCACCTTAAACTTTTCACCTTTCATCTTTAATCCATGACCTCCAGTTGTCCCACTCGGTGGAAAAAGCCTGCTTGCATTTACCCTATCTATATCCCTCATGATTTTGTACACCTATAACAAATCTCTCCTCAGTCTTTTATGTTACAAGGAATAAAGTCCTAACCTGTTCAATCTTCCCTTATAACTCAGGTCCCCCAGACCCAATAGCATCCTTGTAAATTTTCTCTGTACCATTTCAGCCCTATTTACATCTTTCCTGTAGCTAGGTGACCAAAGCTGTAGACTTAACTATAGTTACTATGTAGACTTGAGCCGTTTTAATATTACCTTGCCTCAAGATTGGTCCTTCATATTCTGTGTATTTTTAATTATAATTATCTTGTGTTTGAATCAGACAGTACTGCAGTGTGCAAGAATGAAGCTTCACTTTGAATCAGTTTCATTTGTGTTTCATTCCACTTGTGAATTTACAACTACACCCTATGCGGAGTTGCCTTATTCACTATTAAAATTATTTTGCATACTAAATTGGAAATGACATTCCAAATTTACAATGCACTTACAAAGATCATCAGAAAAGCTAGTACAGCTGATACCTCTCTTGTTCCCACACCAGCCATTCCCAGCAGTGAACATTAAGACAAAGAACAAGGAATGCAAAATAAATTTATGGTCAAAGTACATAATGTGTCACCATATACTTTTCTGAGATTCCTATTCTTTCAGGCATGTAGGAGTTCTGGATGATCTCACTTTCTTTCTCAAGCCAAGGGCCATCAAAGTATCCTTTTGGTTGATTCAACGCCGGCTTAATGGTCGCTTAGTATTCATTGCAAAGGGTCGATACCTAAATATAATTTGTGCTCTTCTGGCAGGACAGCCATAGATAAAACAGTCAGGGAAAAAAATCAAAGTTCCCATTATCACCTTTCTTCCTTATCAGATTCCAGCTCTTGCAGCCTTTGTGTCCCTGCTTATCATCCTTCAGCCTCTGCCTCCACCTTCATCCTCCCCTCCCCACCTGGCTTCTTCTCTTTCCCCCTTTTCTCCCACCTTGCCTGCTTCCACTTATCACTCATCTGCTTCTCTCCCAACTGCACCACTCTCCCTCCGTCACCTGGCTCCTTCTGTCCATCATTCCTCACTCCTCCTCAGTCCACCTGTGATGTGCTGGCCCCTGTCTCGCCCTCACCCTCCCACCAATATCCTGGTTATCTTGCCCCTCCTTTCTCAGTCCTGTTGCAGGATCTCAACCTGAAATGCTGACAGTTTCTTCCCCCGTCACAGTCGCTGCTCAGCCCCCTAAGGTCCTCCAGCAAATCATAACCACAACAGAATCAGAATCAGGTTTAATATCATTGGTATCTGTTGTGAAATTGGTTGTTATGAGGCAGCAGTATATTGGAAATACGTAATATAAACAGTTAATTACAGTAAGTATGTTGTTGTGTATGTATGTTAAATAAGTTACGCAAAAGAAGTAGCAAGGTACTGTTAATGGGTTCAATGTCCATTCAGATATCGGCTGTCAGAGGGGAAGAAGCTGTTCCTGAATTATTGTGAGTGTGTGCCTTCAGGCTTCTGTACCTTCTTCCTGATGGCTGCAATGAGAAAAAGGCATGTCCTGGGTGATGGGACTCCTTACTGATGGATGTCGCCCTTTTGAGTCATTGTTCCTTGATGATGTTCTAGATGCTGGTGAGGCTAGTGATGGAGGTGGCTGAGCTTACAAATTTTAATAGCTTCTGCAGATTCTGGAAATCTTCAGCAGCACGCATAAAATGCTCGAGGAAGTAAGCAGGTGGAGGGGAATAAGCAGTTTATTACGGGCTGAGGCCAGGTCTAGTACTCAAGTTGCTCCAGAAGTTTGTTTTTGCTCCAGATTCCTGCATTTGCAGTCACTTGGGTCTCCCTATTTTATCTAAATCCACACTAAGGAAATTTGTTGGTTGGTAATTAATGTACAATCACTACATTTGTTTTGCAACATTTATGAGAGGGACTTTATTTGTGATGTGCCTTTTGTTTGGTATTTCTTGCAGATCACGTCTGATGCCGAGGTTGAAAGAATCACGTTCTCACGAGTCTTTGCTCAGTCCCAGTAGTGCGGTAGAGGCACTGGATCTCAGTATGGAGGAAGAAGTGACAATTAAATCTGTACACAGCAGCATTCTGGGGCAAGATTACTGTTTTGAGGTAAGATGTCAAGAACTAAAAGCAATATTTGCACTACTTGAGAGTTTGCAGTTTTCTTAGTCAGCACAGTGATTTTTTTAAAAAAAATCACTAATAACTTAGTTTATTTATCTGATTGAATAACAGTCATAGCACCTTTAAACACTTGGCTTTGAAAATATGAAGGAATAGATGTTGGTTTGTGCTCTAAATGTTAAGAGGAAATTCAAAGTTTGGTTGAAGAGTTAGATTGAAGTGTTCTTTTGAGACTAGAGTTGGGTGAAGATCAATAGAGTGTTTTGGCATTCTAGAGATTGAAATTGGAAAGGTGGAAACCTCAGCTGTCAGCTGCGTGAGGATGCAAGATGCACTGAAGTCCATAGTTTCTCCATTATTAAGAGAGTTTGGGAATGTGAGAGAGAATTATGGCAATGTAGGTATTTGAGAAGAGGAAAATAATAATGCTAATTGCACAAGCATGAGAAAATTTGCGGATGCTGGTAATCCAACCAACACACACCAAATACTGGAGAAACTCAGCAGGTCAGGCATCATCTATGGAAAAGAGTAAACACAACAAAATCTGCAGATGCTGGAAGTCCAGGTAATTTATGAAGGGTCTCAGCCTGAAACAGGATGGCACTGGTGCAGACATCCCAGCCCTGGGACTCCAGGCAAGGTCATTTAATTCCAAACAATTGGTTTATTGATTTGTAGAGAATGTTTCTCTGGTGCTTTCCTTCCTTCTCCCTTCCCCTTTTCCTAACCATGATTCCCCTCCCTCTGCTCACTTCCCACTTTCAGCCCACAATAGAGACCCATATAAGAATCAGGCTTATAATCACTCACACATCATCAAATTTGTGGGTTTTTTTGTAACAGTATGGTGCAATACATAAAATTACTCCAGTACTGTGCAAAAGTCTTAGGTACCCTCGCAGTATATTGTATATGTGCTTACGACTTTTACACAGCACTGTACAAATAAAATGTAAGAATCTGAATCAAATTGACTTTGTTACTTACATCTTTCGTATACGTGAGGAGTAAAAATCTTTATGTTATGTCTCCGTCTAAATGTGCAATGTGCAATTTATAGTCATTTATAATAAATAGTATGCACAACAGGATCTAAACCAATTTTGATTCTTTAAGAAAATTGTTATACTAGAGGACCTAGAACAGTTCAGCAGACTATGGATCCTTCAGCTCACGATGTATAAACCTGATTGATTTGGGTGTCCATTGTATCAGACGATGCCAGTGTGAAACCTGGGTGGGAAAGTTCTTAAAATGGACAAGCCATTGCACAGGTGCAGTTCCACTGTCTCGACCTCTGAAATCTGTGTCCAGTGGTATGAGTCATCATCACAACTGGGGTCTTCCTTGGTTGCAGTGGATGAAAATGTCATACTCTTTGGTCTTCACGAAACGTTGCAGAACTTCCTTCCTGGCTGATGGATCTCGCTATTGGATTCATCTTCCCCGTCTGCTGGAGCTGACTTCGCATGTTAGGACAGGCATATCTCTATTAGAGGTCTGTCGGCTACTCCCACCTGATTTGGCCTGCCTGTTGAAGCAGTGTACTGTTATAAACCTACTATACGATCAATCTAGCCCTTCCCTCCTACACAATCCATAACCTTCCATTTTTTTACATCCCTGTGCCTATATAAGGGTCTGTTAATTGTTTCTGTTGTGTCAGTCAGCCTCTATCACCAGCCCTAGCGGTGAGCTCCAGGAAACATCCACTCTCTGTGTTTTTAAAAAAAACACAACCATCTCTGACATCATCCCTAAGTTTCCTACTGCTCACATTAAATAGCTGTCCTCTGGTATTGGCCATTGCTGCCCTGGGGGAAAAGGTGCCAAGATGGGTGATCAATGATACTGTGTAAGTGATAAAGTGTATAGCAGCTGTTTCAGAAAAGTATCATTGCAGACAAGATATACAAAGTGCATCTGAGGAATGTTACTTCTTATGTGAACAAGGGCCTTCTTACAGAATCTTTCATGAACCATTTTAGTTCTACTTGCCATTTCCATTTAGACATATCAGTCCATGGCCTCCTCTACTGCACAATGAGGCCACACCCAGGCTGGAGGAGCAACACCTTATATGCCATCTGGGAGGCCTCCAACCTAATGGCATGAACATGGATTTCTCGAACTTTCTGTAATTTCTTCCTCCCTCCCACTTCACCATAACCCATTCTTGTTTCCCTCTCACATCTTCTCTTCTTACCTGACCATCACCTCCCTGTTTTGCTCCTCCCCCTTCCCTTTCTTCCATGGTCTTCTGTCCTCTCCTATCAGATTAACCCTTCTCCAGTCCTTTATCTCTTTCACCAATCAACTTCCAAGCTCTTACATGTCCTCCCCCTTTCCTGGTTTCACCTATCACCTACCACCTTGTACTTCTTCCTCCCCTCCCCACACCATTTCACTCTGACTTCTCCCCTTTCTTTCCAGTCCTGAAGAAGGGTCTCAGCCTGAAACGTCGACTATTTACTCTTTTCCATTGATGCTGCCTGGCCTGCTGAATTCCTCCAGCATTGTGTATGTGTTGCTTTGGATTTCCAGCACCTGCTGATTTTCTCAAGCTTGGAATCTTTAGTGGTTTCATTGTGAAGTGGCTGCAAGCCATCAGGTGTAATTTCCCAGTACTTGCCACTTTGAAACTTGACACATAAAAATCCAACAGTTAGTAAAATTGACTTTCAACCAAATTCAAAAGTGCGTTTTCATGGAAGGCTGATTTCTAATTACTGCTTAGCTGTTAACCTCTCAGTTTTTACTGCTGCACAGTTTTATTAATCATTCAGCCTCATAAAGGGTTAAAGACATTCCGGGTGTTTTTTCTTCAGTAACAAATATCAAACATAAAGGACAGGTATTACTATAGAAATTTAATGAATTCATGCAAGGTTCTGCTAGCAGCATTATTACAGATGTTTTTCAGTAAACTCCTCCACTGAAGTATCAGCAGATAAAGCAAAAAAAAACAATATTGAATGTTCTTCCACCGATATCAGAATCAATAACTTACAGACCTGTATCTTTAGCTATTGCCAAGTTGTAAAAAGAAGTTCCTGGATTGGATACCAGCATATGATAAGTGAATTGTTTACATAGCCTGTACATTGTAAAGCTGGGGTTCCCAGCCTTGGCTAATGGCAGAGGTCCATGCCTTAATAAAGGTTGGGAACCCCCAAATGTAGAGGGTGGCAGATCGAATGCTTGCATGTGTTACAAAAGGCCTGGACTATAATGATGAGGAACAGCTTCTTGGGGGATCGGTTCAAAGTAAATTTTATTATATAGTACAAATCTGGCACCGGATACAAACCTGGGATTCATTTTTTCTGCAGGCATACGAGCAAATCTATAGAATTATATCCTTGTATTTGTGAGAAAGATAAAGAGCAAACAAATGAAACATTTTAATGAGATTTTTTTCTTTTATTAGCATATTCATCAGTTTTCAGGATTTTTTTTAATAGAAATTGCTATCTATAATATCAACCTATCAGCATTGGATATAGAAATTTATTCCTCATTTAACTAATCGTCTTAAATTATTTATGGAATTAGATCTTTTGGATTCAATAAAGCTACCTGAATTTCGGTGACCAAGGCTAATTTGATACTCAGATCCAACACTTGGGTCAATGTAATGTTTGCAGTAAATTCTTTTTGCTAAAAAAGATTATATTAGATTACTGCAGGATTAACAAAATGGACAGGATCTCCCATACCTTTTCCTGAATAGGGGATCCATTTACCTAGACCCCAGAGGTAAAACTAAAGGAATATTATTACAACTGGGTGTATACCGAGAGTGCACACACTCTATAACAGGATCAATAAAAGATCAACCAGAAGACAACAAACTGCGCAAATGCCAATATAAATAAATCACAATAAATAATGAGAACATGAGATAATGACAATCAAAGTGTAAGTTCTGCTACATCAATTTTAGCACACTTTATTACTCAAAATGTTTATTGCCTGAATTCCAACTTAAGGCCAATTTATACTTGTGTGTCAAATCGATACCATAGGTAAGGCATAGCCGTGTACCCTACCCAGTAGCTTGACGCACACCTCCCCAAAAATGTAACTACGCTTTCCATAAAGCTTTACAGACCTCCGAAATTATGGAGGACCCTATGCTTGCAGCCAGCTTGTAGCTAGCTGCTACAGCCTGTTGACTTCCACCTGAAGCTAAAACTCAAATGGTGATTGCCAATCTCTGCGTATACTTTGCGCACACTGATGCGAAATAAATGGTTGGAGACGATGAACCAAATCATCAAATCTACTTGCTGACATCCGAAAATACTTGAAATGCATTTCCTCGTCCATGTCTCTCAGTGGCCGGACAAGCGCGGAAAATTCACCCTCCTTCAGTTTTAGTCGCTATTGTTTGAAGTTTCAACACAAAGAAACCGAACACAGTGGCATAGAATCCCCACCACCAACTAGCGTTTTGGTGATGAATTGCAGAGCGACGCAGACACACCAATGCACAAGTATAAATGCTCACAACGGCATAGCCCACTCGCATAGGCTACAGCATAAGTTAGTACGCACAAGTATAAATTAGCCTTTACACAGAATTAGATTTGAAATATTTGAGAATTGTATATCATAAGGTAATTTATTAGTCCTGTCAAATGTAGAAATACATTTAGGCTTTAAGTTTGACAATCACCTGCCTGTTAGATCCCCCTAGTGCCCGTTATCCTTTGCTTTTGTTCTTGGTCCACAGTCCTCTCGGATTCCTTCTTCTCTAGCCCTTTGCCTCTTTTACCTATCGGCTCCCAGTTTCTTGCATCAATCCCCCTCCCCCACCCACTTGACTTCACCTATCACTTTCTAGCTTGTCGTCGTTCCTCTAGCACCTCACCCTCCCCCATGAACTTATTCTGACATCTTCCCTCTTTCCAGTCCTGAAGAAGGGTCTCGACCTGAATCATTGACTGGTTATTAATTTCCATTGATGCTGCCTGACCTGCTGAGTTCCTCCAGAATATTGTCTGTGTGTTGCTCTGGATTTCCAGCATCTGCAGAAAATAAGTTTGTCAAGACTCGTTGCTAAGAGGAAGGAATTTAAGTAAGTCCCTAGAAATCCAAGATATAGTTCTTCATTTTACTAACCTTATTCTGGTGCATCAGGTCCTGATGTTAGCCCATCCACCTATATGCAGAAGCTCTTTGATATATCTAAATTTATGAAGGGGTGGGCAATCCTGCCTACAAGTCTGTGACCTCCTCTTCACAAGTATGCACACTGTCAATACACACCCATTTTAAATGATATTCCTTTAGTTTTACCTCTGCTGTCTAGGTAAATTGATCTCCTTTCCAGGAAAAGGTATGGGAGATCTTGTCCATTTTGTTAATCCTGAGAATTCTAATATAATCTAATCAAATAGAATCTACTGCAAACATTGCATTGATCCAATTGTTGGACCTGGGTATCCAATTAGCCTTGGTCACCGAAATTCAGGTAGCTTCATTGAATTCAAAAGATCTAATTCCATAATCAGTTCAAGAAGATTAGTTAAATGAGGAATGAATTTCTATATCCAATGCTGATAGGTTGACATTATAGATAACAATTTCTATAGAAAATTCTGAAAACTGATGAATATGCTAATAAAAAAAATCTCATTAAAATGCTTCGTTTTCTTGCTCTTTATCTTTCTCACAAATACAAGGATATAATTCTCATTTGAAATGTATGATCCTTTATGCCTTTTATTCCTTTAGTGACAGGTGTTTCATCTTCCAGAGAGGGAGAGGACAGTCTGGCCTCTTGAGCTTTCCACAGCTGGCAATAATGCCACTTCTCTGTAGAGCAGATCTAAATGCTTTTCTGTCCTTCTGCTGTTAGATAATTTAACAAGCTTTATTACTTGAAGCAGTAGTGGACCCACTGAAGTAATGCCACCTATGGTGTAGATTTGGGTGTAAGGCACCAACCTGTAGTTGGGAGGACAGCCATGGGATCATCATTGCACCAACACAAAACTGTGCATCCACATTTTTATTTTGGAGAGATGGAAATGTCACCATGTTTCTAATCTGCTTATAGGCATGTGCAAAGGTAAGGATCTTCTGTGTTAGTTGGCAGCTAATGGGGAAAACTTACTAAATGAATTTCTGTCAATAAAATCAAGGAATCTAATTGCAATATTACATCACTTATTTGTGTTTAGTAGATGTGCATCATATTGGACTGCATCATATTTTACTTTTAAAAAACAGAGTACAACATAGCTCCACAACCATTTATTCACTTATGCAAATATTTAGTGCACTGTCTCACCTCGTCATTGTAACTCGGCTCGGACCTGTACCAGCTGCCTACTGAAGCATGCAAAGCTTCAAAACATCCTTTTTCCTACATAGGATAGACTGAACATCAATGGAAAGAAAACTTTAAATCGACATTTATTTAAAAAATATTCACACGTAATTTGTACCAGATTTGGATCATTTCTTTAGATTATCTGCTACTCTAGGTTATATGAAATCAATTAATGTAGAACTTTTATCTAAATCAGTTAATGCTCCAGCCTGTTGCTACTGCCGCAATGAATTAATGAAATTTCTTTTTCGGCTCTCCGTTGACGTAGCTTCTTACAAATAATTATTCTACTCTTGGGTCCCTTCATATCCATTTGCTTGAGTGAAGACATGGGTAAAGTGAGAATGTCTTGTATACAACACACACAAAATGCTGGAGGAACTCAGCAAGTCAGGCAGCATCTGTGGAAGGGAATATATAGTTAACGTTTTGGACTGAGGGCCTCCATCAGGGCAGGAAAGGGAGGAGGCAGAAGCCAGAATATGTAGTTGGGAGAGGTGAAGGAGGGCAAGCTGCTGGGTGAGACTGAGTGGGTGGGGGAGTGGTGTTAAAATAAGAAGCTGGGAGGGGGATAGGCTGAATGGTAAAGGGCTGAAGAAGAAGGAATCTAATAGGAGAGAATAGTGAGCTATGGAAGAAAGGGAAGCAAGAGGGGAACGAGAAGGAGGTGAGAAGAGAAAGGGTGAGAGAGTAATCAGAATCAGGTTTGATATCACCAACATATGTCATGAAATGTCTTTGCAGCAGCAGTACATTGTAATACGTACTAACAGGGAAAAAAAGTACTACAATTATATCTATGTATTAAATAGTTAAATAAGTAGTGTATAGAGATAAAAAGTAGTCTGCTAACGTTCATGGGTTCAGTGTCCTTTCAGAAATTGGATGGCAGAGGGAAAGAAGCTGTTCCTGAATTGTTGGGTGTGTGCCTTCAGGTTCCTGTACCTCCTTCCTGATGGTAGCAATGATCTGGGTAGAATGGGAAATGGGAAAATATCCCGTATACTGTCCACTTCATCCCTTGACTTGCGGTGAATTGAGTCCCGACAATCGGTTCACCAGTCAAGAGCTAAACCAGTCCTTATTTTTAAAAACTGCCTTCACTGGTTGTTATACAATAATGTTGAAGTGGGTAATACTGAGGATCTACTGATGAACTAGGAGTCGGGCAGTAAGATAACTTGTTTGATATTGTAGATACTCGTGAGTTTCTCAGTAGTAAGAGTGGATGAGTTCAACAGAAATAATGAATTGCGTTAATACTTGCTAATATTCAAATCTTATAAATCAATCCTATGTTCCTACTCTCTTATTAACAGGAAAAAACATGTAAAACAGCCTGGGGCTGACCTTAATTTCTTGCTTACACTCTTTTGTTCAGTCCTGATTATGCTCCTCAGACCATTTTTATGCGCAGCCTATTATGGTAATACATTATAATATTCTGTGCGATTTAATAAGCATCCCAGATTGCACATTATTTCTTACGCTGATGGGAGTGGGTTAATTGCATTCACAGATAGAATTTACACTCAACTGAATGTTCTCTTATTGATGAGGTGACTGTGTTTAAAAATAATAAAACGAAGGCCAGGGTACAGCAAAGCCATCATTTTCCTCCTGTGATCCTTTGGGAGAGTCATATATTCCTTTAGTTGTCAAGAAGGGATGAGGTCTTGATGCTGCTCATGCCAAGGACTTAAGCAGTGCGGGCACAAAAGACCTATTGTTCACTATTTTCCACATGTTGCACAGAACTACTAAATGCATTCAACAATATTCCACGTATTGATTATGCATCAGCCACGATGTTACTGGTTGGCACTGAATAGGGGCCCATGCGTTCCAGTTCCATATCTGTACATTTTCAGGATCTCAGCAGGACTGATGAGAATTTAAAAATGAATTTTGCTCATTTTAATTTAAAATGAAGGAAGGCCCATTAATCAACTTGACATGTTTAATTACAGGAAGCCATTGTTTTAAACTATTTCATTTCTGTAACAGATCCCTCACACTGGAATTGCATTCACTGTCTTGCTGTCATTTTAAACCACACAATTTTAGCTGCCCAAAGCAGCTACTGCTCATTACAAAACACTGGTGCTCTCTGTTCCTTTGGTGCTGTCACCCAAAGGTTTTGCTGCTTGGAGCATGGCTTTACCTTGAGTACTTGTGCCTCCAAGTAGACACTAATCATTAGTTTATGTCTTCAGGCATCTTGACTGAGTATAATTTTATCCTTGGCCAATTTTACACGTTCAGCAGGTGTTCCCGAAGAAGGTACAAAGGCTTATATGATCCTCTGTGGACAGTTCTGATTGTCCATCTGTAGCATTCCACGTGAAATCAGGATTGGAAAAAGCTGCAGAGGGTTGTGACTCAGCCGGCTCGAGTCTCCCCACCATTGAGGACATATTCAAAAGGGGATGCTTCAAGTAGGGGCATGGATTATCAACGACCCTCACCATCCAGGACATGCCCTCTTCTCATGACTACCACTGGGGAGGAGGTACAGGAGCCTGTACACTATATCAGTAATAGTAAACCTGTTTCTGATTCAGCTGCAGAAATACTAATTTGCAGGTCACAGAGGTATGGGGTACTGGCTATTTTTATTGCTTCTTAATAAAGTTATTTTTTAACTGATAGGGAACATATTGATTGGATTTGTGCAAAACATGAATTTTTAAAGGAAGTTTTGCACTAAGTGATATGAAATTAATTTACCTTTACTGCAGGTGACAACTTCAACAGGCAGCAAATGTTTCTCGTGCCGTTCAGTCGCAGAAAGAGATAAGTGGATGGAAAATCTCCGGCGGGCAGTGCAGCCAAATAAGGTAAGAGAATGGACAGGACGTTGCTGTCTTTTAGAGCTGTTTTTAGCTTGAAATAGTATCTAATTTTGATCCATACATGGAACAGTGTTTCAGGCTATTGTTGTTTAGACTGAGTTCTGCGTTTCCATGGAAACAATCATGAATATATACAGTGGATTCCAGTTAATTGGGACTTGTACATTTTGGCCCAATTAAGGAGCTGCCACAGTTAGCAGAAGTTAGAATAAGGACTCTGAGTCAATGAATGATTTTTATGTAAATAACTTTATTTTGTAATATTTCTGAATAAAGTATATTTTTGGAAAAACAAGTTAGAAGTTTCATAGAAATAGTTAAAAAGGTATATAAAAAAGACCAACTACCATTTAACTGAGTAAAGAATTATGAATTTATATAAAATATAGATTAAATTAGAATGCTACCAAAATTACTACAGTACTATAAAGCTGTATATTAGTTCCTAATAGTCATCAATGAAGCAATTCATCCAGTGTATGCTGACATATTCTTTTGATTAACTGTACTCAACCAAAGTCAGTGCAGGCACCTAGAACAGATAGTGGACTACCCTGAAACGATGCTTTCAATGATAGCGTCTTCCAAATCTTCATGTTCAAGATGATTGTCAATACCTTCAAATTCTTTCTATTTCTTAACTTGTTGAAGTAGTGAAATCATTTCATTTTCACTCTTGGCTGTTTCTGGCATCTCCATGCCTGAATGTTTGAAACCGCAGTGAGCGAAACAGTTTTGAATTGTCTTACTGTTTATTACTTGCCAACTATCAGTGACAAAAATCACTGCTTTTTGAACACAAACACGCAAATTATGCTATTTAAAAGCTTTGCTATAAGCATGGTGTAGTGACCAATGGACACATGACGTGCACGTGACTGAAGCTAGTTAGAAAATGGTCAGCAACCGTCTCCCGTCCCAGTTAGCAGAATAGTATAGTGGTCATAGTCATACTTTATTGATCCCGGGGGAAATTGGTTTTCATTACAGTTGCACCATAAATAATAAATAGTAATAAAATCATAAATAGTTAAATAGTAATATGTAAATTATGCCAGGAAATAAGTCCAGGACCAGCCTATTGGCTCAGGGTGTCTGACCCTCCAAGGGAGGAGTTGTAAAGTTTGATGGCCACAGGCAGGAATGACTTCCTATGACGCTCTGTGTTGCATCTCGGTGGAATGAGTCTCTGGCTGAATGTACTCCTGTGCCCACCCAGTACATTATGTAGTGGATGGGAGACATTGTCCAAGATGGCATGCAACTTGGACAGCATCCTCTTTTCAGACACCACAGTCAGAGAATCCAGTTCCATCCCCACAACATCACTGGCCTTACGAATGAGTTTGTTGATTCTGTTGGTGTCTGTTGGTTTATCTGGTATCCCAAATAAACAAAGGAAATCCCAGCTATTTTCTAGCTTTGTGTTCAAGAGTTGCCCCACATAAGTGACTGCCCTGATTAACCAATGGCCCAATTAACTGGAATCCACTGTAGTTGGTGATAGCAGTTGTCTTCAGCATGCTTGAGGTTCTCACTGTTTACCTGTTTTATGTCCTGCTTGCTGTCCATATTCATACTTTCTCCCATCACGCACTCTGAATGAGAAGTGAGTGTCACCTTTGGCCAGCAAGATCCAGCAAACCCCGAGACTGACATCAAAATGTCTCTGAGGCAAAGATGGCAGCAAACGTAAATAGTCAGGATCCCTTTTAAAGTCAGCAAGTCAATTTTGTAAAAGGTAATACAGATGTCTGCTCCCCACATTGTGCTACTTAACAGAACTCTCCACAAAACTTGTGCATTTCTTTTGCCGTAAACTAATACTGTGAATGTTCGACTGGGGGTATCGTTTAGAAACATAGAAACATAGAAAATAGGTGCAGGAGTAGGCCATTCGGCCCTTTGAGCCTGCACCGCCATTCAGTATGATCATGGCTGATCATCCAACTCAGAACCCTGTACCAGCCTTCCCTCCATACCCCTTGATCCCTTTAGCTGCAAGGGCCATATCTAACTCCCTCTTAAATATAGCCAATGAACTGGCCTCAACTGTTTCCTGTGGCAGAGAATTCCACAGATTCACCACTCTCTATGTGAAGAAATTTTTCCTAATCTCGGTCCTAAAAGGCTTCCCCTTTATCCTCAAACTGTGACCCCTCATTCTGGACTTCCCCAACATCGGGAACAATCTTCCTGCATCTAGCCTGTCCAATCTCTTTAGGATTTTATATGTTTATTTCTGGTGGTGATGATTCCATTCCAAGTTCAGGAGGTAGAATGTAGTTTTTGTGCCTCAGTGGATTGTGATGCCAGAAGTAAGTGGAATGGTCTCACGCCTCATGGCTAGACTGTGCTCAGAAGTCAGATTAGGGCCTGACTATTGTGTTAGAGAAACATGAAAAGGAAACAGCGATCATTGGAAGTATAAAGCAAAAATAGACATTATGCACATTCCCTTTCTGCCAATTTATGCTGATGTGTTTGCTTGAAAGCAACTTAATGACACAACAAGAGCAAATTGACTATACAGCCGAACATATTGAGATGAAGTAAAAATATAATCTGTTCTGCAGCCTACTAAACATAAACAGGCCATTACTGGGGTATTGACTAACTAAACATAAAAGAAATCAGCAGTTAAGTACTTTATGGTTTGATTTCAAAAATTGTTTGAATTGTGCATTGATTTCCAATTTCATTATGTACAACATTATTTGTATGTCCTGAAAATGTCTCCGAGCATAACTTCCATGTCCTTTATGTGTTTCATTCCATTTTTAGCTTGGATTGTAAATATGGAATTGTATTTAGCTTTCTATCATTAATGTACTAGCAATGTCCTCCTATGTGAACAATTGAAGTTCTAATATTGCAATTGGTCAACATTTCAGGTCAAATCAAGTTTATTGACGTTTAACTATATACGTGTATACCGTCAAATAAGACAACTTCTCTGGATGAGGGTGTAAAGCACTGTAGTACACATAACACACATATAACAAAGTAAGGATAAAATCTACAGATGAATTACACATAAGTAAACAAAATAAAATGCATAAATTAGATATTGTAGGGTACAGAACAGATTAACCAGTGAATGTGATGCAGCAGGGAGTTCAGAAGGCTAATGGCCTGAGGGAAGAAACTGTTTCCCTTAGTCATAGTCGTACTTTATTGATCCCGAGGGAAATTTGGTTTTGTTACAGTTGCACCAACCAAGAACAGAGTATAAATCTGACTGCTCTTGTTTTTATGCATCAGAGTATCCTAGTAGAAAGTCAAAGAAGATGCTGGATGGATGGGTGGGGTCCTTGATAATACTAAGGACCCTGCGTGTGTAGCACTCCTGATAAGTGGCCCCGATGGATGGTAGGGAGAACCTTATGATTCTCTCGGCCATTCTCCCAGTCCTTTGTAGGGACTTCCAGTACAATGCTTGGTTGTTCCCATACCAGATGGAGATACAGCTTGTCAGGACGCTGTCAATGGTGCTTCTATATAATTCAGTTAAGATGGTGGTGGGGAGAATTTCATTTGCCTCAATCTCCTTAGGAAATGGAGGTGCTCCTGTGCCACCTTGTTCAGGGAAATGATATTGAAGGACCCGGGGAGGTTATCTGTAACGTGAGCACAGGAACTTGATGCACATTAACTCTCTATGATGGAGCCATGTATTTGTAGAGGGGGATGGTTCACCTGCACTTTCCTGAAGTCCACAATGATTTCTTTGGTCTTCGCCACCTTGCGACTTAGGTTCTTCTTCTCACACCAGCCCACTAGCTGCTCCACTTCCTGTCTATTCCAACTCATCATCACTGTTGACAAGGCCAACCACTGTGGGGTCGTCCTCAAACTTGATGACATGGTTTGAGCTGAATCCTGTGACACAGTCACGTGCCAGCAGTGTGAACAGCAGAGGGTTGAGCACACAGCCAGTGCTCAGCGTAATAGACACTAGACAATAGGTGCAGGAGTAGGCCATTCGGCCCTTCGAGCCAGCACCGCCATTCACTGTGATCATGGCTGATCATCCACAATCAGTATCCAGTCCCTGCCTTATCCCCATAACCTTTGATTCCGCTATCTTTAAGAGCTCTATCCATCTCTTTCTTGAAAGCATCCAGAGACTTGGCCTCCACAGCCTTCTGGGGCAGAGCATTCCATATATCCACCACTCTGTCTGGGTGAGACGTTGCTGCTCACACAGACAGACTGTGGCAGTCTGTATAAGATTTCCCTCAAACAAGGCATGTGTACTTAACAGCACATCATCTACTGCACTAGACCCTGAAACAAACTTTATTTGCAGTTGGGAGTTAACAGATCTATCAGAAAATGATTTAAGTTAGATGTTGTAATTCTCTTTGTCATTCTTCTTCAAGAGTTTTATTATAATTTATTTGAATCCCCTTGAGCTTCAGCAATGTAAAACAGATTCTAAACAAATGCTGGCCCACTGCCAAAGAGCTCCATATTTTGAATAATTTCCTGAGGTCTTATTATGTAGAACAAACCTGGACTGCAGCAGAAAGTGAAGGAGTTTTGTCGAGGTTGAACATAATCAGGTGCTCAGCATGTCAATAGGTGCAAAGTAATTGGACCATTCCTCCAGAGCTATTTCTCCCTCGGTCCCTCCCTCCCTCCCTCCCCAATCTGTGACATATCCCCTACCTTGCAACCAAGGATCAGCAGTGATAAATCTGGCTGTAAGCTTGTACAAAAGCTATCACAGCCTGTAGTTTTTCCTGCCCGTTGTTAAAATGGCAGTGTTGGGGAGATAAATAATTTTACATGGCTTAAAATCTTTATGGAAATAGTTTATGAAATTACCCTAATTTAAATGTTTGGCTTCCTGAAGAGTCTTGCACACATTATGCACTTCAAAGAACTCAGCTCCAATCCCAAATATCAAAGGGTAGTAATTAGATATGTTTATTTTTCTAAATGATGCTATTCTTCATTTAGTAACTGGAAGGCCAAGTACTGACAAAGGCACATCACTTACAGATCAGATTCACTTTAAATGCCATAGCCAACAAGTCTCTTTTCCATCTCGATTCAGCACTATCTGCCTGAACCAGTGTTTAGCAAAGTGCCCTTAATCCTAATTTAGTAACTGCAACCATCCACTTTTCTGGATGAGACTCCTGAAATTATGTCATTCATATGCAATATCCTTTTGGACCATCATAGGGGGAATTAGACCACATGGTTTTAACCATCTTGAGCAAATCAGTTCTTCAAAGTTGAGACTGAATTAGTACCCCAATAAAATAAGTCCATACCTGTTTGTTAGACCTGTGCATCTCCCCACCCCCATCCCTCTCTGATCCAATATAGATGTTGCAGTATTTGCCGAGCTTGGCAAATAGCTTGCCAGCCTTTCATCACCAGTTGAGGTGACATCCTCAGCGTACAGTTGTTGGTGTTTCTCTCTGGGAGTGTTCACGTTTATATAGACAACCCATTCGCTTGACTGGGTCCTGATTGGCTACCCCTTCAGTTGATCTTTGAATTCTATTGGCTGTCATTTCCTTGGCTCATAGGGGCTCATAGATGGCATCTATTTTGATGTGTTTGTTTACAGAATTATCAGAAGAGAATCACGCATCTAAAAACTCTCATACCTGCTTCAGTATGGAGTCATGATTCACTGTCCCTGATCTTGGTATGTGAAGACAGGGGAGGATACCACTCTAAGTGGGACACCACACCATGGAGGTTCTGGCACAGGCAAACACGAAGAAGGCATGAGAATTTTTGGAAACATGGTTCTCTTCTGATAACTCTGCAAGTAAACATTTGAAAATAGGCACCATCTAAAACCACTAAGAGCCAAAGAGCCAACAGAATTCAAATGTCAACTGAAGGGGTAGCCAATCAGGACTGAGTCAAGCGAATGGGTTGTCTATACGAACACGAGCAATCCCAGAGAGAAACACCAACAATTGCGCACTGAGGATGTCACGTCACCTGGTGATGAAACGTCTGCAAGCTAATTGCCAAGCTCGGCGAACACTGTAACTTCAAACGCCTCAACCCGAGCTACCAATGTTCACCACCATCCTAAATGTTGACAGTCCCTGGGTTATGTAGAGGTTCCTTTCCTGAGGACTGTCTGTTAGTTGGTTTCTCCGTGAGTCACAAAGTCGTACAACACAGAAATGGGCCCTTCAGCTAGCTACTTCATGCCATCCAAGATTCTCATCCTATTTAGCGGGTTCATATCCCTCTAAATCGTTCCTATCCAGGTACCTGTTCAAATGCCTTTTAAATATTGTTAACGTACCTACTTCAACCACTTTAGAGACATCCATTTACTACAGTTTCGTATCACTCTACCTGCTGTCATTCCACTGAATATTCACCATAACACTACCCTAATTAAACTACACTGTATCCAATGTTAATGAATATCTTGAAACATTATTATTATTGCTAACTTGAAAAATGACTTCAAAAATATACATGGGAGAATTAATACTGATTTCCACAAATCTTGTCACTCAACCTGGTGAGCTCTTGTACTTTGCTTCCACCCTTCTGATTTAACAGTTTTCCTGCAAAGTTCATAATGAGGGCCCCAGTCCACCACCTCACTGACGCCCAGAGCCACTTCGTTTCTAGGTCATGACCAGCCCTACCCCCCTCTTGTTCCTGAACTCATTCCTGACGATATGCAAAGCCTTTGGGCCTTGGATGCTTCCTAAGTTTACAGTAACAAACTCACGACTGAAATGTCATTAGCACGCAGCTGCTATGGCCATCTGCTTCAATGAAATCCAGGGAAACCAAATTAAATAAATCTGATCATTTGTGGCTTAGTAGGAGTGATATTGCCTCTGAAAGCAGTCTGCACCAGAAGCGTCTAACTGGATAACTAATCTTTCTTGGAGAAAGACTGCCGTTTCAGTGACACTTAATGTTTCTGAAGTTTCCTAGCAATCCATTTATTTTTGTAATGGGTGATAACTATATTTTTGATAATCCATCTCAGGAGAGAAATTGTTCACATTTTTAAAAAAGGTATTACACCAAAGGACGTGCTGATTCCATAAAGGGGTTGGGCATTAGCCCAGCAATAGGTAGGGGATGGCCAAATGCAGGCTGGTAAAAGTTCAAAGTCAAAGTAAAATTAAAATTTATACTCACTTGAGATACATTTTCTTGCAGACATTGACAGGAAAATAAAATAATACCATCCAGTTTACAAAAAACTATACATAAACAAAGACTGACAAATAATCAATGTGCAAAAGAAGACAAATTGTGCAAATAAACAAAAAAAAGTCCATGAGTCAGACATATAGAGTCCTTAAAAGTGAGATTGTACATCGTAGAATCAGTGTCACTTGGCCCAGAGATGAAACTGCGAAACCCGGAGGGCTGACAAGAAAGCAAACACTGATTACTGCACAGAAACCGTGCTTTAAAAATAGACTTTTATCTCTCTGTTGGGAGTGAATTATACTCTTCATCCAGTTGTGTAAGTTAATGCTATTTAACCAGATGGTTAATCAAGATCTGCAAGATCTAGATGGTTCATTCTTCTTTGCAACTAGGAGTAATATCAGAAAGCAAATTGCATTAATAAAAAGGGGGTTTATTTTTAAGTTATCAAACTGATCATAATTGCAGAGTATGATAATTTAGTAGATGCAAATTACTGATATTACATTGGTCTTAAATTGACTAAGAATAGACCCCAACAATGAGTAAATTACAATTGTAGCCATAAAGGGTTCCTGCACTTAACCTTTTCCTGTGTCATTTTAGGATAACAGCAGACGAGTGGAGAACTTGCTCAAACTATGGATTATTGAAGCCAAGGACCTGCCAGCCAAGAAAAAGTACTTTTGTGAACTCTGCCTTGATGACACATTGTACGCACGGACTACCTGCAAGCTGAAAACGGACAATGTTTTCTGGGGAGAGCACTTTGAATTCAGTAACCTGCCCACAGTAAAAAACATTACAGTGCACTTGTACAAAGAGACTGATAAGAAGAAAAAGAAAGATAAGAATAATTATGTGGGTCTGGTAAATATTCCTATAGCAACTGTGACGGGGCGACAGTTCCTAGAGAAATGGTATCCTGTGAGCGTGCCCAATCCCAGCAAGGGCAAATCAGCAGGTCCCATGATTCGAATCAAATCTCGCTACCAGAGCATGAGTATTCTTCCAATGGAGCTCTACAAAGAGTTTGCTGAATACATTACGAACAACTACATGCTGATGTGCACGGTGCTAGAACCTGTGCTGAGCGTGAAGAGTAAGGAAGAGATGGCTTGTGCA
Source organism: Mobula hypostoma (assembly GCF_963921235.1). Classification (NCBI taxonomy): domain Eukaryota; kingdom Metazoa; phylum Chordata; class Chondrichthyes; order Myliobatiformes; family Myliobatidae; genus Mobula; species Mobula hypostoma. The sequence goes on along the minus strand of NC_086117.1, from coordinate 13,271,434 downwards.
TTGGTACACATTCTACAAAGCACTGGGAAGGCCAAGGTAAGCTCCTAGGTTGCAAACATTATTGCTTTTTCTCTGTTTAATAAGGACACACTGCTGCTTCAGCGAAAAGAACCAATATAGAGATTAGGTTTGGTAAAAAATGTGGGGCGGGTGGGGTTGGAATATAAAAGAAAAACAATTTTTGGCAGGTCAAAAGACTGAAAGGTTGGAATTGAGACCTCCAATAGGGCCGACTCGTCATTTGTGTAAATGTGCCAAAACATTGCTTCATCGTAACTTCAGTCCTTTCTATATATCTGCCTTATTCAATTTATTTATTAAATTAGCTTATCTCATTACATAAAGCATAGCAGCAACCATAATAACAGGTAGTGATGGGAACAATGAGCTAAATGTATTATAGTGTCTTCTAAATTTAGCCCCTGGGTTTGGAGTGAATGCCACAAATATTGGTAGAAATTTGCTGCATTCTATTTAGTGTAGTGTTTTGAACCCTGTCAATGAAGATCTGTGACAAAGACCCTGGAAAATCTGGACCTCTTTCCATTCTTCAGGAGTTATCTTTAAATTAAATCAAATTCACCTCTGCCTTCAGAAAATCAGCGTGATCATTGACCATCTGAGGAAAGGAGTGTTTGAAGATCCACACTTTAGACTTGGCTCAAAGTTGATGGTCCATTAGGGAAACAGTGATCTTCACCCTTATTGGAGGCTTCTGAGATATTGACTACATGTCATAGGCACTTAGAAGCAATGGAGAGGTACCACCAATGCTACCTCCACAAAATCTTCCAAATCTACTGGTGGGAGAAGCATCTACTCCCAGACCAACATCCCTAGCAATGAGATTCTAATTGCAGAAATCCAGAATTTGAACCCATGTAGACAAGCAGTTGGTCAATACCAGGTGTTCCCAACCTGAGATTCACAGACCCCTTGCTTAATGGTATTGGCCCATGGCATTAAAAAGGTTAGAAACCCCTGGTCCACCCTGTTAAGAGATTAGTAGGATTGTCAGAGGAAAATATGCATGTCTACAAAGCCTGCAAGAGGTAGCTTGGGGTGTAATCTCCCTCTAAAATGCGAGCTAGACTTTTTTCCTGCCCAAGGATGGTGTGGAAGTACTGCTTAGCCATATCCATTGGTTCCAGGTTTGACATATATGCACTAATTGTAGCACACCCATTCCACACTGGAGTGACCCTGAAAATCTTGTGCAGCTCTTCAGAGGGCCTGAATAGTGTATTCCTGGTGGCAGTCTCATTGTGTGAAACTTCTTCTGTCCCCCTACCAAATCTTCATTAATCCTGAATCTGGGAGCTCAAAATAGGCGAGCTGCATTCGGGATGGCACTGAGGACCTGGGGCTCCTTCATCAAAAGTATGCAGAAGCCCAGCAGCAACAGCAGACAGTAGGAGCCTCATTTAAAAAAAAGACATCTAGCTGCTGCATCAAGTATCTCCTGCCTTGCCTGTGGCAGAGTCCTGACAGGTCACCTCAGATTTCGAGTGGGAGGAGCTCATCCTCAACACTGAGGGACTACCCAAGCAGTAGGGCAGCACGGTAGTGTAGCAGTTAGCACAAGGCTATTACAGTACCAGCAACCCGGGTTCAATTCTGCAAGGAGTTCATACTTTCTCTCCGTGACCATGTGGGTTTCCCCCAGGTCCTCCAGTTTCCTACCCCAATCCAAAGATGTACCTGTTAGTAACTTAATTGTTCAGATGGGTGTAATTGGGCATGCAGGCTCATTGTTACAGTATTGTATCACTAAGTAAATAGTTAATGTAATGATGAACTTTTACAGCATTTCTTGAAACTAGCTGATTAAACTACTTGTCAGCGAGATAACTCAAAAGAATGAAACGGATCATATAAAAAAAAATTGGATTTATCCACCATCAATTAAACATTGGATTATAAAGTTGCACTAATTCATGGCAGCAATATTTTCTGGAGTTTAAGTAATGCAAATGAAATGTGTTCCATTTAACAGAATTATTAATGGTGCTATTAAAAAGATTTGTACAGGAATGGTGCCATTTTCAAGCAGGCAGATTGGTGGACTGTTTTGCTAAGATGTACAAGTCAATATGAGAAAAGTAAATTCAGCTCCTGTGGAGGAATTTGAAGCTTTTGTGTCATCTTCAGTTGTGTTAGTAATTGATTATATTCTGACAAGCTTCTTCCTCATTATCTGCATCACTTCTTTATTATTGAAAATGTGCCGACATTCAGTTGGAGATCATTAATATTGCTGATAAAGATGACTTGTATTACCAGGCATTGAAATTATTTATTGCATTGTTCTTTACTAAGGGATTACTTCATGGTTCTAGCCTAACTGTAGTCGAATTCTTAGGTTTCCAAAATATTCACTCTTTCTAACATCTTTAAGGATTCTGATCTGTTCACAACATGAGTAATTTGTGCATTGAGTTGGTGTTTAGGCTACAGCCACATCCTTTTCTTAGCCAGCAAATTTAACATATGTAAGAATGTTTCAGAGTAATGAGTGCATCTTCCCACTTTTGTGGAACTGTTCTTCATAACAATGAAGAAATATGAACCTGTCTCATGCAGAATGATTCAAGCAACAAGCTGTCACTTCTTCCAACTTCCAAATCACTGAGCAACTTCAGTGCAGTTTTGAGCCCATGATCTAAGTTTACTCTAGTGCAGGACTGAAACTATTCTCTGTTGTCAGGATTATGTTTGATGTGATGCTTGGATCTATTTTCCTGTTAGGTATGATGTAAAGCTGATCTATAGTAGGATCTGTGATTTATATAGAACGTATGATCTATAGTCTATATAGTCACTTCTGTGAAGATCAAACAGTGTTTTCAACGTTCATCTTAATCCAAAACATCAAAAATGGTACCTCACACAAAAATTGCTGGTGAATGCAGCGGGCCAGGCAGCATCTATAGGAAGATGAAGGGTCGAAACGGCGACTGTACCTCTTCCTATAGATGCTGCCTGGCCTGCTGTGTTCACCAGCAATTTTTGTGTGTGTTGCTTAAAATTCCAGCATTTGTAGATTTCCTCGTGTTTGCGTTTTTAAAAATGGTACCTGCTCGTTTATCCCTCTCATAGAACTAATTATTTACCTAAGTATCAACATAACTTCTGCTCTCCTCCCAAACAACAGCTTACTGTTTTGTTTGTATTAAAAATATAAAAGTGGTGGGATGCGGGTTTCAAAAAAAGGGTTTGCATAAGTGAAGCAGTCAGGTTACACCTATAGGGAAAGGGTGAATAGACATACTGTCCTTTATTTTGAAAAGAGATAGGGGAAGCTTTTAGAGATATTTAAAATGGTGAAAGAGCTTGATAAAAAGACTGTGGAAAATTTCTACAGCTGTAGCGTGCAGAGCATTGTGACTGGTGCGGAGGCTCCAGTGTGCAGGATCATAAGGGGCTGCAGACGGTTGGAAACTCAGTCATCTCTATCACAGACACAAACTTCTCCACCATCACGGATGTCTTCATGAGGAGATGCCTCAAGAAGGTGGCATCCATCATTAAGGCCCCTCACCACCATCAGGGAGGAGGTACCGGATGCTGAAAAAAATATATCCAATGTTTCTGGAACAGCTCGTTTCTCTCTGCTGTTAGATTTCTGAACAGTCCATGAGCACTCACTTGCTTTTCCTCTTTTCCACAAATTTTTGAAAGATTAAGAAATATAAAGAGCAGCTTTAATTGTCACGTGGACATTGAAACATACAGTGAGCTGCATCTTTCGTATCAATGACCAACACAGCCCGAGAATTTGTTGGGAGCTGGCAAGTGTCACCAAGCTCTTGGCACCAACATAGCATGTCTTCAACTTACTAACCCTAACCTGTGCATCTTTGGAATGTGAGAGGAACTGGAAGTAATTTTTTGTCTTATACTGAACTGCTGCCACAAAACAACAAACTTCATGACATGTGTCAGTGATATTAAACTGATTCTGAATTACAGTGATCCCGTGTGGGGATGAGCAAAGCCAGAGGCCACATGTGGCCATTTGAGAAATCAGATAGATATTTCAAAAGCAACTTTATTACTCTGGGAGTGGTAAGAATATAGAATTCACTATCGCAGGGAAAGGTTGCTATAGATACCAATAATGTTATCTATGACTATGAAGCAAAACTGTTCCACCGTGTTTCATATGAGTCATGTTGCATAAGAGTATCATCAAAGAAAGATAATTGACATCAAAGAACAGAAAGAAGAGGTGCAGGTACAATCCCTGGGCAATATATATATAAGGTGCTATGCTAGTGTGACGCCTTATATATGTACATAACCTGGGGATTGTCCCTGTACCTCTTACAGCTCAGGGTGTTGATGTTCAGAGTACAATTCCAGAGCTGTCTGTCAGTTTGTATGTTCTCCCTGTGACTGTGTGTGTTTTCTCCGGGTGCTTTGGTTTCCTCCCACAGTCTAAAGACATACCGGTTAGCAGGGTAACAGGTCATTGTAAATTGTTCTGTGATTAGGCTAGGGTTAAATAGGTGGGCAGCCATGGCTTTTTGGGCCAGAAGGACCTGCTCCATGCTGTATCAGTAAGTAAAGTAAAATAAAGAATAAAATGTAAAGTTCTGTCCTTGACAACCATCAGTAACATTTCTCTAAGTCAGAAATATCTGTATTCTTCAGCTGCCAATATCATGCCACTCTACCAACACTTAATATAGTTTCATTTCATGAAATTTTCCCTCTAATGCTACCCATAATTAAAACAAATGGAATATATACTCTGTCCCATCATTAATGAAATATTCTTTATTATTGCCATCTTGAAAAAATCTTTAAAATATATGGGAGTGTTTGTGTAGAGTCAGATTGTCATAAGTTGGGACATTCTCATACTGGCAAACTCCTATATTAAGGCAGATGATTAAAAACTTGAAGAATGTACATGTTTTTCTTTAAAGAGCATCTTAAAAGGGGCAAAACAAGTAGAGAGCTGAAGAGGGTGTGGGAGGGATATCTAGGCTTAGGATCTGGTGGTTTATAGATACGGTCACCATTGGTGAAGCAGTTGAACTCAGGGATGCACAGTGGACTAAAGATGATAAGAAAGTGATGCCATAGAGGGACTTGAAAAGACTGGTGAGAATATTAAAAGAAGGTTGGTCAGCAACCCCATAGTTGATATCAGAGAATGAGACTTCTCTAGCATGGACCAGTCAAGTCTCCAGAGTACAATGTGATGGATGACTTTTCAGAAACAAGTGATCAGAGTTGGAGAGAGACAAATAATGTTAAAGTGGTGGAAATATATTGTGATAACAGCTCGGATATGAAAAGCTAAATCTAACATGGTCATTTCTGACACCATATCTGGTTTGATCTCCAACTGCTGTCAGAGGGCAGATGAAGCTGATGCGTGGGAAACAGGGTTTTGACAGAGATTGAGGACAATGACTTTGTCCTTCCCAGTATTTGGTTGCTGGAAGCTCTTGCTCATTTTGTATGAAGGGTGACTGGCTTATCCCCTTTCAGGAATTAATGAAATAGCAGGCTCTTCCACAGATGAGGTATCTAACTAGGTTGGCAGGTGGGGAGCCTGTGAGGTGGTACACACCTTCAACAACTTCTGCATATTCCCAGAATGTGGACTTGAGGTTCAGATACTTCTTCGAATACTGATCGTCCAATTTCAAAGTTCAAAGTGAATTTATTTTCAAAGTACATGTATGTCACCATACCCTGCCCTGAGATTCATTTTCTTGCAGGCATTCACAGAAGAAATTTCTGTGCCAGAAATTCCTCACTCTCAGTGGAGTTTCTTCAAGCAGGCTTAGAGCATATCCTTAAATAGTTTCTGCTCTATCCACAGCTGACTGAACGTGGCTAGGCCATCTGTGGTGGGGATGTTAGCCTGGGAGAAGGTACTGATGTTGGTTTACTTGTTGGTTCAGTGAATTTGGAGGATTATGGAAATATTATTTATGCAATACTCCATGGCTCTGTTCCATCTCTCCAGTGCCTTGAGAGGTCTGTGAGAGATAATCCAAGTCATAGAAGCAAGCAGGGATCATTGGAGGCTGGTAAACCATGCATTTTGTTTCAAGTCTTGATCTTCAAATGGCCTGTATCCAGTATGTTTATTTATTTAGTGATGCAGCACAGGGCAGGCCCTTCGAGTTAGGCCAACCCAGCAACTCTTACAAACCCAATTTACCCTAACATAATCACTGGACAATTTACAATGACCATTTAACCTACCCAGTACGTCTTTGGACCGTGGGAGGAAAACCAGAGGACCCAGAGAAAACCAACGTGTTCCACAGGAAGGACATTCAGAGACTCCTTACAGAACGGCACCAGAACTCTGAAATCTGGAACACTGAGCTGTTATTAGCATTGTGCTAACCACGACGCTGCCATAAATATTGTATAAACAATGTAACAATTTAGAAACGATAGATGAATTAAGAGAAGTGATGGTGAGGCAAGCCTCCAATGGAATACAGGGTTGTACTTGAGAAGTTAAATGAAGAAAGGTTGGAAGAGAATTGAGTGGAATGTAACTGCTCGCATAGACTTGTTGTACCATATTTCTGTGCTGTATGTATTGTACAGTTGTCTGCATAATAATTTCCAAATTAAACAATGCATTTGGAGAAGGGACAATGAAAGAGGAGCATTATGCGTTTGAAGGTGAGTAAAACCAAGTACTGGAACTACAGCTGCAATTTGTCTGTATTACTGCTGCTCGTTATTTTATATATAGCTGAAACAATATTTGCTATCAGTCTTTTGGAAGCATGAAGTAATGAGTGTTTACTGTGATTAGTTGGTCTCCTACCGTTGGATCTACATCTAATTGCACTGCAAACACTCCGATATATCTTCATTGCACTGAGCTATTTTGACTTAAACTACACTGGGGAAAATATGTTGCCTAATTAGAATATGTACTAAGACAACCAGTATTTAAGTGAATCACTCAATATAATTCTATATGGTAAGGTAATTACTAAATATACAGATGCACAATTTTATTAGTTTTAATTAAAGGGGAAGTTGCCTGCATTAAATTAGACACAGCTTTTCTCATGCTTGGGCACCGTTTTGTATAGCGGAGTGTTACAAAATCTCTGTAGTACTTGACCTTCCTTCATAATATTGCTGAATAACTCTGTACTCGTCTTTCCCATCAATTTTTAATCAGATTCTTCCAATCTGGTTCCAGTTGGCCAGTGGCGTTGAAATCCTGCTTTTAAAAATATGACTCTAGCCACAACTTAATTAGCTCTTATCTTTCTTGACCTCTTCCAATTTTGAGATCAATTGTCAGCTTTGTTTAATTTCTTTTTTCTCTGTAAACTGATATTTGTACAATTACAGGATTATCCTTGTATCATAGCATTCTCTTCCACTAAAATCACGTTCCTTGAATTCTCACCATTAGATAACTATCTTCAGTCTCCTAATATTATTGTCCTGGTTGTAACATTATCAAAATGATCACCTTTCAGATATTCACAATGACATCCAACATCTCAATCTTTGTTGTTGGCACAACAATTGTTCCTACTGACTCTCTGACATGAAAGCCTGGGTCATTCAAACTTTGTACCAACTCCCAAAGCTATCCCTCTTTCTTCTCAACCCTATTACCATCCGCTGACACGGGATGGGGTCAACTCTTAGTTTCAGCATTAAGACGGATGTGAAATTTAGCTGTATGCTCAAAGACTGGTCAATTTGTAAAGCAGTGTTTTTAAGGGAGGAAGTTTCCCACCATCTGCCTCTTTATAATTGAAATACTAATCCTTTTACGGATTGACTGCCTTTAATCACACTTTCAGCCTAGTTTTCACATTGTCTAAGTCCTTTAGTATGGCTCTGTACTCCATACGTAGAAAGAATAACATACAACCAGAGGCAGACGTAGGTCGTCAGATTCTTCGGGTTTGCTCTGTCATTCATCAAAGTCATGGCTGATGATCTTCTTCAGCTCCCTTTTCTCCACCTCTGCAATATCCCTCAATTCCTGTACATTCCAGAAACATCTTGCTCTTTGTTTTGGTTTAACCATGAGTCAGCTTCCACAGTATTCTCGTATAGAAAATCCTATAGATTCACTACGGAGAAAAGAATAATTATCTATTTAGAGATAGTGTGGAATAGGCCCTTCGAGCCATGCTGTCCAGCAATCCTTGATGACTGTCAATTATTCCTCACCAGAACAGTTTACAATGACCAATTAACCTACTAACCACTTTGTCTTTGGACTATGGGAGGAAACCGGAGCACCTGGAGCATTCCACAGGGAAGACATGCAGACTCCTTACAGAGGCTGAGAGGATGCTGGGATTGAACTGTGAACACTGACGCCTCAAGCTGCAATAGCATCTCGCTAACCACTACATGGCGCACAGTATAAGTGGTAGGCCACGACCCCTTGCTTGTCGGTTCCTCTGCCAGGGATCTTAAATCTTTATCTATCAAACTCAGTGTGAATTTTGTAATTTCTCATTTTACTAAACTAGAAAATAAAGCCAGGTTAACTCAATCGTTCATCATACAATACACTCAACATCCCAGGAACCAACCACCCTACTGATCCTTCATTGTACTTCTCTCGGTAAAAACATCCTTTTTTGAATAGGAAACCAAATGCAGTATGCCACGTGTGATCTCACAAAGGCAATTTATAACTTCAGTAAGACATTCTTCTTAGTCTCTAATTACCTATACATTTATCTTAATTATTGAATCTGGAAGTTAGCTTTCAGTGGCTTGAGTCCTAGGATTCCTAGATCCCTTTGGACATCAACATTTCCCATCCCAGTCTCTCATCATTTAAAAAGTACTTTTCCTTCTGTTTGTGCACCAGAGAGGACAATCTCACTTTTCTGTACATTATATTCCATCTTCTATGTTCTCCCATGCTCACGTTGCTTATCTTGATCCCCCTAAAGCCCCTTTACATCCTTCACCTTACCTACAGTTGTACCTTGATTTGTGTCATTGGCAGACTTGGAAATATGACACTTGGTCTCAAGCATCAGTGGTTGCCCACACATTACATCCAGCAATCTGAGAAAGACCCATTTATAATCAATGCTTGCAACCAGTTTCAATCCATGCAGTATGTACCTCAATTCCATGTGCTATAATCGTGTTCACCAATACCTGTGTTGGAAAATATAAATATACCGTATCTACTGGTTCCTTCTTAACTATTCTATTTGTCATATCCTCAGGAAGCATCCCTAATTGGTAATAATTCCCCTTCTGTAAATCCATGCCTACATTGCTCATTCCTATCAGCACACACAGAATGCTGCAGGAACTCAGCAGTCCAGGCAGAATCTATGGAAAAGAGTAAACAGTCGGTGTTCTGGGCCGAGACCCTGCATCAGGACTTGTCATCATCATTCCATAGATGCTGCCTGGCCTGCCGAGTTCCTCCAGCATTTTGTGTGCGTTGCTTTGATTTCCAGCATCTGCGGATTTTCTCTTGTCTGCTCGTTCTTAATGTTGTTTTCTAGATAATATGGTATTATGTCTTCATTATGAATTCCAGTATTTTCAGTACTATTGATGTAAACCTAACTAGCCAATAGTTTTCTTTTTTCTCTCTCCCTCTTCTCTAAAATATCGACTCACCAAACTCCCAGAACCATTGCATCATGTATAGAATTTTGAAAAATAATAACTATGTCTGTGTCAAACAGTGGGAATCCATCTGTATTAACCCTATCATCTCCTTTAACCTCCTCTACACCAAGGAAAATGGGCCTAGTTTCTCCAGTCTCTCCTGAAATGGAGTGCACCATCCCAGGTAACATTCTAGTAGATTTGCTCTGCACCTTCTTCAGCACCCTCACTTCTTTCCTATGTTGTACTGCTCTGATTACGTTTCCAAACACATGGCTTCCTCTTTTATTTCCCACTTTCACCTCTCTACCATAGACCCCTGATCTTCAAAACCACATGGTCTGTATTCACTCAGCTTCAAATTATGTATCGTAGTTGCTCTAAAACAACACTTTCCTTAAACGTTACTCAAAAACTTTGCCCCTCCTAGTATATTTGAACCATATTTTTTTGCCAGTGTGACAGAACGCAGTCTTATTGGACAGAAAATGAAGATATTAACATATTTAAAATGCTGAAAAGTTTCAGTAAATTCTAGGGTAAGTATAAAGGAAACTTCAAGCTGCTCTAAGTAAACCTTTTCAAATAGTTTGGGTGCATATAGAAATTTAGTACGTCTGAGAAATTAGGTTGCATTGTTCAAATAAGTGTTCACTGTTGGTTAATTCCAGACTACATTTGCCTAGCACTGGGAAACCTCTACAATGTCCAGGAAACATCTTGTGATTGTAGCATGTAAGCTATTATTTACAAGATGTTTCCTGGACATGCTCCCAGCCCAGTATTGTGAATCTGCCCCTAGTAGGCCCCTTGATGTTTTTTTTAACCTAAATGCTCTCCTTTGTTCTCATATTTTCTGTTTCTTCCTCCTTCCCCACTGAATTCACTCTAATATGGGGACAGTGTTGTGGTATAGTTTATAGAGGTTCTACCTCAATGCTTGGCACCTGGATTCAATCCTGGCCAAGGGTGCTGTTTGGGCAGAGTTCACGTTTCCTCTGGGTGGTCTGATTTCCACCCACATCCCAAAGGTGTGTTGATGAGTAAGTTAACTGGCCAGTGTAACTTGTTTCTAGTGTGTAGTTGAGGGGTAGAATCTACAGGTTAGTTGATGAAAATGTGGAGAGAATAAAGTGGATTATGGTAAAAATTAGTGTTTTTAAAAGGCCGGCTGGTGGCGCAATGGCATCAGCGCCGGACTCTGGAGCAAAGGCTCCAGAGTTGCAAAGGCTCCAGAGTTCGAATCCAAGTCAGGCCACACCCCCGAGCACGCTTTCCATCCGTGCCGGGTTGAACGTTGAGCTAGACACTCAGCCTTGTAAAAAAAAAAGGGGTAGAGTCAGGAACGTTCATATCGTGACCCAGTTAATCCGAAAGGAAACCAATTCTGACACCAGGCACCAGACAAGAATGGCTGACTGTCTGGTGCAACACGCTAAAACAAAATGTGTTTTTAAAAAGAGCCGTTGATGGCGGAGATTCAGTGGGCCAAAGTGTCTGTCCCTCTGCTGCATGCCTGACAGCAATCTCTTATTCATCCAGTTCTCCTTAACCTCTCAACTACTGATCCAAAACACAAGAGATGCTGAAAGAGGTACAGTACCTCTTTTTTGAATTATTCTCACTGCAACCTGCAGCTTGTTATTTCTCTTTAAGCAGCATACTTTTCAACTGGCCTAATGACCTACAGATTTCACAATCTTCTGAAGGACTCAGTGGACGTACAGTAACTCTTAAGCAAGCAGGTATGGCACCTTTAACCGTATGAAGGTTCTTCACCATGGCCAGAAGTGAAACAGGAGGGGGAGGTACTCCAAGCAGTGCTGAAACATAGAGGAATGAGACCCCTTCAGCCCAGAATCTGATTAGTAAATGTTCAGTTGCTGGAGAAAGGGATTTAGGACCTGAGGGCAAGATTGCTGTATTGAAGGGAAATGAGAAATTGTCATGTTCTGTGTCTTACCGAGAACGTGGCTTGCTTAAAGCGCACACATTCGGTGATCAGACCCAAAGGCTTCTTGATGCACAGTGTGGACCTAACTGCTGATTTGGAAAAAGTAAAATCTGGGGGTGGGTGTTTCATGATAAACTCTCAGAGGTGCTCCGATGTGGCAGTTTTGTCATACTCATGTTTCCCTGACCTGGAATACAAGTGCCGATCGTTCTATTTACCAAGGGAGTTCTTTGTGATCCTGACCACAGTTTACATACCACTGCTGGTCGACTGCACTTGAGAGTCTGCATGCTGTCATCGCCATACAAGAAATAGGCCACCCCAATGCAGTTCAAGTCATAGTCAGGGACTTCAACCAGGCTTACTTGAAGGCATCCCTGCTCAATTACAATCAGCATACAAGTTGTAGCACTAGAGGTCCCAACACCCGACCCTTGCTCTACTGGCTTTACACCTATGACTGTATGGCTAAGCACAGCTCCAGTGTCAGATTTAAGTTTGCTGATGATGACACTGTCGTAGGCCGAGTCAAAAGTGGTGATGAATCAGCAATATAGGAGGGAGACTGAAAATCTGAGTGGTGCCACAACAACAATGTCAGCAAAGCCAAGGAGCAGATTTTTGACTTCAGGAGGAGGAAACCGAAGGTCCATGAGCCAGTCCTCATCGGGGGTATGAATGGTAGAGAGGATTAATGACTTTAAATTCCTCTGTTATCATTTCAGACGACCTGTCCTGAGCCTAGCACATAAATGCAGTTACAAAGAAACCATGGCAGCACCTTTACTTTCTTCGACATGTTGGGACCAGATTAGGTCCTCAGAGATCTTGACACCCAGGAACTTGAAACTGCTCACTCTCTCCACTTCTGATTCCTCTTTGAGGATTGGTATGTGTTCCTTCACCTCGCCCTTCCTAAAATCCACAGTCAGCATTTTCGTCTTATTGATGTTGAGTGCAAGTTTGTTGCTGCAGCACCACTCCACTAGTTGGCATATCTCACTCCTGTACGCCCTCTCGTCACCACTTGAGATTCTACCAACAATGGTTGTATCGTCAGCAAAAATGTATAGATCGTATTGGAGATATACCTAGCCAGACAGCTAACACCTTTCCCTCTAAAGCTTGAATGAAATTGTCTCCAACCTGCTCTATGTACTGTGGGTACCTCAATTTGCCAATATCTGGGATATTTTATACAAGTATATTAAATACTTGATATTTTTAATTTATCATGGAATAGGAATTTCCTTACAAATATGTTATTTTTACCTGCTTCAACCAGGCTTTTGATAGGAAATGACCTTTAAACTCTTTGCAATGAAGGAACAGGATGCATGATTCAAGAAAAATTAATAAGGGAGTACAGAGATGCTGGATAGAACTGGAAGAAATTCATGATTAACAGTAATCATATATGGACTGTTTATTTTTAGTTATTTTCATTATTTAGAGATACAGGGTGGAACAGGCCCTTCCAGCCCAATGAGCCGCATTGCCCAGCTACCCACTTATTTAACCCTACCCTAATCACAGGACAATTTACAATGATCAATTACCATATAACAATCTAACCATTACAGCATGGAAACAGGCCATCTTGGTCCTTCTAGTCCATGCCGAACTCTTACTCTCACTTAGTCCCACCCTGCTGTCAGCCCATAACCCTCCATTCCTTTCCTGTCCATATATCTATCCAATTTAACGTTAAATGACAACATCGAACCTGCCTCAACCACTTCTGCTGGAAGCTCATTCCACACTGCTACCACTCTCTGAGTAAAGAAGTTCCCCCTCATGTTACCCCTAAACTTTTGCCCTTTAACTCTCAACTCACGTCCTCTTGTTTGAATCTCCCCCATTCTCAATGGAAAAAGCCTATCCACTTCAATTCTATCTATCCCCTCATAATTTTAAATACCTCTATCAAGTCCCCCCTCAACCTTCTACACTCTGAAGAATAATGACCCCAACTTGTTCAACCTTTCTCTGTAACTTAGGTGATGAAACCCAGGTAACATTCTAGTAAATCTTCTCTGTACTCTCTCTATTTTGTTGACATCTTTCCTATAACTTGGTGGCCAGAACTACCTTACTAACCGGTATGTCTTTGGACTGTGGGACGAAACCGGAACACCCGGAGGAAACCCATGCACTCATGCAAAGAACATACAAACTTCCTTACAGAGGATGCTAGAATTGAACTCTGAACTCCAACACCCTGAGCTATAATAGCATCATGCGTCAGGTTATCAAATATTGTCATGCCAGTTTTGCGGGGTCTATTACAGAAATGTCCGGCTCTATAACAGTTGCCAGACTTTTTTTATTTGCAGCAAATATTTGAGAACTGCTCAGACTGCATCATGGAATCAAAACTCTTAACTATAACCATATCCTTCAAAACACATGGAATTTTTATATCCTAGCACAAGAGGTTTAAAAACAGCATTAGGGTGTTTTATGCTGAATGTGGCAATTTGAATGATTGTGTTAGTCTGCGAAAAACCTCTGGGCAAGCCTTCGGCTACTGCAGCAACAAATTATCTAGACCTTTTCATGCTGTTGCCAAGCACAAGGGACAATTAGAAGAGACGTATGTCCTCATTATGGCAACAGCATTCTACTATCCCAACGCCTAAAGTGAGTTTTTTGTTAAATTGCTGTAGGGTCTATTCCTGATTGCTTAAAGGTTAATAGAGTATTGTTAACCTAGTAAGAAGAACATGGAGGTACAGTATTTTTCTTGGAGCTGAAACAAATGTAGAACAGCCTGAGATATCCTGGGCAGTGATTTGACACCTGACAAGTAGTCTGTCACAGCACGTTTGATGGTGGTACAGGGAGAACTGAATCGTTCACCTTGAACAACACTCCCTTCAAATGCTGGTGCTCCCCATTGCAGTTGTTGGTGTTAGTTTGAGTGCGATCACGGTTCAGTTCTTGCATTTTTTTATAATGTGTGAGGAAAACTTAACCATTTACTTCGCAACCCACCTGAAAGTGGGTGTCTAATCCAGGGAAAGCGTCCTAAGGTAAGGGGCCAGTTCATCTGTGGATCGTGTATCCACATGATCCAGGAGCTGAGATCGTTCTGGAGTTAGAGGGCTATTGAAAACAAGAGAAACGACAATCTAAGTGAGTTTCAGTGATTTCTAATTATAGAACCTTCAGAAAAGCACAATGACAGTTACAAATATTAGAACATTTTGAAAGCATTCTGAACAAAATTTGATTACCATGGTGATACAAAAAAGGAAAAAAAATAAACTGCCAGTGCTGGAAATTTGATATAAAATCAAGTGCTGGAAACACTTAGCAGGTCGGGCAGTATAGAGGGAGAAAAGCAGTTGATGTTACTGACTGGGATTAAGAAGGAAGCCATTTGCCTTATGCCAGCTCCCAGCAGAACAATCCTGTCAGGCTATTTCCCCCCTCATTTCCTTGCAGCCCTGCAACCTAGCCTCCCCCACTTGTCAATGAACTTCTCTTTGATCCTCCTTGTACTTAACCTGACACTAGGTGCCCCACATGAACTTTGGAATGTGGGAGGAAACTGGAGCGCAGGTAGAAATTCTGAACTGATGGCACGGTGGTCAACAGCACATTTCACAGTATGTCTCGATAATATTTATCATGTTTAGGATTGAGCTCTGGTCCGTGGAGCTGTGAAGCAGCTGTGCTATTGGCTCCATCCCATTAACGTGCTTCAGGCCTGTGACCTTTCATCAAATTCTGATGAAAGGTTAGTGACCTGAGCAGTTCAATGTACTTTTTTCCTCATTACTCCCCGACTTGCTACTATGGTGAGCTAAGAGACTGGGGACAAACCCTTTTTCCCCAGCATCTTCCTGTGTTCAATGCATACCCAAATCAGCAATTAGCACTTTCCTGCTTTTCTCCTGAGCAAAATCAGCCTCTGCAGTTCCCTGGTGTTCTCGGTAACACGCCTATCCTTTATTCTCAATTACGCACTTGACATTTGGAATATTTCCATTATTTTACCCCTCTTCAATGTAAATTAATATTACAGTTAATGTGAAACTGCAGGCGCAAATTTAAATCGCCATATTTAGCCATTATCTGATGTACAAATGTGAACTGAAAATTAACAAACAAGCCATTATTCAATGCTACAGACTTTAAATTGTGCATTCACATTTCTAGTACTGATATTATTCCATATTCTGTGAACAGATTGTTAATTTGCTTAAATGCTTTCCTTTTAGAGACCAGCATTTATCTGTTCAAACTGAGACAGTGCACTAATAAGAGTATTTAGCTTCACTGGGAGAAGGATTTAGTGCATTGTGGCCCTCTTACTGCTATTGTTCAGCAAGGTTCTTTGTTAATGGTTTCAGTTATAGTTTCTCATTTAACCAAATATAGTGGCATTTCCTTTTACTAATCTTAGTCTGACCTTTATGTAGCAAGGATTCTGCTGAACTTTAACCAGACTGATAATGTTCATGGGTGAGCTTTAACCAATGTAATGTTTGTTAATGGATGCATTGCATCCACAGATATATATATATATATTTTAGGGAGCTCAGAGATGGGATGCCATCTTATCCAAGGTCATCTAATTCAGCAGAATCCAGAAACGGAAGCTCATACTTCCTACTAGTGACTAAAAGAAACTTGCTAACTTTAGAGCAAGTTCCCAACCTGGGGTCAGTGGACCCCTCAGAAAATGACAGGGAACCATGGCATCAAAAAAGGTTGGGAACCCCTGCTTGAGAGGAAGGATAATACACACACAATTATAATCAGAAGTTTAAAACAGAGAGCAAGAGAGAAATACCTTGTATGGAAAGCTGTTGAATTTATTTTCATAGTGATTCTGGCAGAGTTTGGATTAGATATGTTGAGGCAGAATGATAAAAATGATTAAGACGATTACTTTGTGAATAGTAAATGTCATGACAAACTGCCCAAACATCCTGCTTTTATATTGAAATTTCAGTGTATTTCAGTGTACCCTTAAAGATTCCAAAGGGTCTTTATAGGATTGATGCCCTGAGGATGTTACTCAAGAATGGTAGGGGTCTTGGACTCAAATAAAGAGACTGACCACAAGTCTGAGTTGAGATTATTCCAGAGATCTTGATTGTTGGGGTATCTGTATCCTGAGGGGCTAAATGGCACAGAATCATTACGCAAATGACTGAGAGATTTTTCAACAGTAGTACAGTCGAAGCCTATGCATCATGAACAGAAAAGGGAGCCTGAAGCCAAGAACTAGATCGCCTGTTTTTTGGGAGCACCTAAACAGACACTGCAGACCCACTCTCATCTGGTGTTCCTACTAAACTTCTGATAGAATTAATAGCAAATTTGTACAGAAATTAAAATCTGAATTGAGTAGGTCAAAATCCTTAATAGTCAACATAAGCCTTGAATTTATAAGAAAATCAAGCAACTACAGCTGTTGAAAATCAAATGAAATCAGTAAATGCTAGAAATAGTCAACAGATCAGGCAGCAGCAGGAGAAGGAGCTACAGTCAACTCTCCCATTAAGCCATTCAGACTCATGTTTCTTCTGCAACACACAAAATGCTGGAGGAATTCAACAGGTCAGGCAGCATATGTGGAAGTAAGCAGTTGATATTTCAGGCCAGGACACTGCGTCAAGCCTGGAAAGGGAGGGAGAGAGGAAGTAGGACAAGCTAGAAGGTAATAGATGATACAAGGTGGGTGGGGAGAGGGGAAGAAGCGAGTAGCTGGGAGGTGATGGGTGGAAAAGGCAAAGGGCTAGAGAAGAAGGAATCAGAGAGGAGAGTGGACCATGGGAGAAAGGGAAGGAGGAGGGGCAACAGGAAGAAGTGATAGGTAGGTATGCTACTTAGTTCTTTTCATTTGCAAGTTGTAGCAATTAATTCCAATTTTTTTTTAGTATAGTTGTGTTTTGATTTGAGATCAAGCCACTTGAGCGAGGTGTTATACAGAGTACAGTGGCTCCTGGCAATTTGGCAAAGTCACCCCCATTTCCACCTTCTAGTTACATAACATGTATAGCAGGACTGAAGAAATATATTTGTAGTAAGGAAAGTAAGAATCACATTATTACAAAACAACTTAGTTTATTTGTGTTTTTATTTTAAACACCAGTTTCTGCAGATGCTGGAAATGTCGAGTAACACGCACAAAATGCTGATGGAACTCAGCAAGTCAGGCAGCATCTATGGAGGGGAATGAACAATCAACATTTTGGGCGTGTTCTGATGAAGGCTCTCAGTCCAAAACTTCAACTGGTTATTCCCTTCCATAGATACTACCTGAATTGATGAGTTCCTCCAGCATTTTGTGTCTGTTCTGGTTTTCTATTTGTTGGCTTACCGAACAGGCTGAAATTAGAGTTTGTGTCCAGGGATGACTAGTTTGAGGATTTTATTACATAACGTTGACAAGAAAATATTATGACTCATCTAGTGATAAGTAGGTCATGTTCATTACTTTCAAAGCTCAATGCATTTATTTAATATTCTGGATTTTGATTGACCTATTGACATATGACCCATCTAGCAGTTGTGAGATGCTAAATGAAAGATTTAATTATATTAATTCCTAACCTTAGGAAACAGTTAATTATAGGTTATCATCTTCCTTCCCTGTGCATTTCATACCGTTGCTGCAAAATGTCATGAAGTGGTCTGCTTCCATAGCTTCATTAAAAATCATTAACTGGCTTAGTGTAAATCTGGCACTCTGGTTTGGGGTGTTACATATTATGGTAGAATCAGATAATTATGATTTGAATTCCATATGCTTATTTCTGTGAGCAGTTAATTTCTCTGCCCCGTAGCCATTCATTATCCGTACCATAAAATGATACACCATAATTATAAAGTTATTCTGGTCTAGCAACTTTTAAATGGAATCATAGTTTTGCAGAAAAAAACAGACAAAAATCTCTTAATAATGAAGAGCAATTGGCAGTGTGCACTTCAGTAATGAATGTATTTAGAAACAGGTGGAAACTGAGCATCAGTTAGAGCTAAAGCCAGTTGCTGCTAATTGAGGAAGAGGTGGTGTGTCTGCACATCTTGGAAACTATGAAGTCAGTAGAGCCAGAAGGTTAAAGTATTGACGCAGTACCAGCTCACCCTGACAGATCAAATGTTAATTGGCTTTGTGGCATCATACGACACTCTAAACAAGGCTTGATACACAGTGAGTGGACGCTCAAATGTATGATTTTGTTCCCAGAAACACTTCTATTGTTATTCCTTAGCCTTCAAAAATACTCACAAATTATGTACAATATCTTAATAATTGGGAATACAAGTGCGAAGGATGCAATTGTTAGCCTTTCCTACAGAAAAATGCTTGATTCAAAGAACAAACCAGTTGGTCACAAACTTCCTTGAACCTAAGTACTGTACAAAAGTCTTAGGCACATATATATCTTAGGGAATATTCTGGACTTGGGATGTATTACAAATTATTAACTTCAGCAACCAATCTTTGAATTGGGCTATACGTGGACAGTCCATTTGAACATAGCCTGTAGATTAAATTTCAAGTGCAGCTTTATACAGTAAGTTCCTAGAGCCATGAACAGTGGTTATTGAAAAACCAAGCAATGCTACCAACATTTATTTTGGGTATCTGGAGTATGAATGCTAAGAAGGGAGTGTAAAAGTTGTATGTAATTCAGAGGAAGCTTTGTAGTACATTGTAAATAATAGAATTGTCCTTGATCTTTAGCATATAAAATATCATGCAATATTGGGTCGAACGGACATCTTCCTTCAGAAAGTGTCTCATTTTTGTCGAATAAACAGCTACTTCACATCTACCAGCTACATCTCTCTGGTGACTTTGTTCACATTACAGTATATAGCTACGGTGCCTAAGACTTTTGCACAGTACTATATACAATCAAAATAGGAAGGTGGTTGGGAAACAGAAATGAGAATACTTAGCTTTGTATTAGCTCAGTAGCATTTAGTGTTATTTAGTAACTGGAAAGACATAATATACAGTACAGTGCAAAAGCCTTAGGCACCCTAGCTACAGTATATATATATAATATATCTGCCTAAGACATTTGCACAGTACTGTAGTATTACAAACCTTATTTTTTAAAGCTAGCTATCTCTAGGCATATTTTTGATGAAGTCAATATTGCCACTGATGCATTTCACCAAAGTATCATAATTGTAGTTCAGTAATTCAAAATGATTGCTGGATATTACACATTGAATTGTAAGGAGGGTAGATATAATGTTTTACATGAAGCAACCTGAACATCATCGAGTATGTTGATATTCATATGGAGTATTATCCTAAATGGTTAGAAACTAGAAACTGTATAGGAGAGATAGATCTAAATAATTTGTCTTTTAAAATTCTTTTTGGCTCTAGGTATTGTATTCAGTGCCCAACAAATGCAAAATTGGAAGTGCTGTTATAATGAAAATTTCTTCTGATTTTACCAACTTTATTTTCTTCTTAGACACTTACAAATATGATTTTTTATATATATATGTATATATTCAGGGAACAATTCTAAAGGGCCCTGGCCTACATAAAATGCTGGCTTGTAAATTCCTTTGTGGCCTGCAATATTCTGGTGTGGCATGCAGAATGTTAAATCACTGTATTACAAGATACCAGTTTAGTTCCAGGTCTTCCATGCATCTGACATGGTTGTGCATTGAGCTCAGGTAAATAAGCCCATTATTGGTATTCAAGATACAGTGCAGATCTTGTCACTACTAATGTTTACATGTTTGCATGTATGGCTTGAAAATAGTGCAAGTCACTCGTGCAGAAGGATACACTTCAAGACAGGTGAAACTGGTTTTGAGGATGATTCTGCTCAGCTTTAGAGCACAGATACCTCTACCATCAGGTGCCCTACATTAGCACTAATTATGCTTGCTTAGCTTGCACAGCCCTTTACGGGTTGGGTGTAGCAAATGATGAGTGAGAGAGGAGATACCTTGGAAAATTGATGCAGGCTTCAGCTGGTTCTGCACCTCCAGGTGTGGCAGACAGATATTGGGATAAACTCCAGACCATGAAATGGATTGGAGACTTAAACACAAGAGATTATACAGTCACTGGAAATCCAGAATAACACACACAGAATGGTGGAGGAACTCAGCAGATTAGGGAGCATCTATGAAGAGGAATAAAGTGTCAATGTTTCAGGCCAAGGCTCTTCATCTGTCCTGAAGAAGGGTCTCAGCCTGAAGTGTAAACACTTAGTAGATGCTGTCTGACCTGCTGAGTTCCTCCAGCACTCTGTGTTATTCTGGATTGGAGACTTACTGCTTGCTGTAGCTTTTTGTATTTCTGTAGGTTTAAATTCTAGCTTAAGTGGAAAAAGTTGCAACATCCTTGACTTGCTTATGTAGCTAGATTGGAGCCACAGCTTTAGAATTAGAGGAAATTAATAATTAAAGGAGTATGTTAACAGTCTAAATGTGAAAATTGTCCTCTTGATAGCTTGTGTAGAAATTTTGTGGAAGAGGCTCAGGACTCTATCAATGGAGAACAAAGTATTATTTGTAGTGTATGGTAATTAAAGTATATTTAGGTACATGAAGTATTATTGAGACGACAGTGTATGAACTCTTCTCCCTCAGCTCAAAAGCATGCTGTGCTACAATATGCCTACCCCATAGCAAGCTGGCTCCCTCCTTAACTCCCTTCCACAGGATCCCAAATCTGTGAAGTACCTTGCAGATTGCAAACGTGATTCAAAGATGCCTGTTACAGGGCGATGCAGATGAAGCCTGTTTTAAACTGCTCTTCTCCGACCAGCCAATCCTTTTGGCTGATGTCACAGCCTCAAACTGGTGAAACTTGTGTGGCTGACAATTTCAGTTGTCCTTCACTAGAAGCCCTGCAGTCGTTCTCTGGAGTGCTGAGCTGTTCCTACTCCCCTAAGGATTTCATTTTGCATTTCTTACTCATTTTCTACCTCTTAACAGCATGCCGACACGCATTTTTAGTATTAGAGCATTCTGACAGTTGTCAGTGTTTGTGAGTCATGAACCTGAGGCATACTAGAATGAGACAAAGTTAAATGCAAGCTTCAGCCATGCTGGTTGATCAATGAAATGTTAAGGCTCTTGAAGAGGTTGAGATGATGCTCACCAGTTTAGAGATTGCCCCGTAACTGGTTTGGGACTTTCACCCTGTGTCCGCAAATACCCGCCTCCAGAGTGTAGATTTGCTAAACTACTCTTAGTCCTCAATCTGAACACTCATGAGAAGCGACTCTTATATTTTTTTTTTAAAACCTCATCAGCTTGGTCAGCTAAAATTTGACAAGTCTTCTTTCTACCTTTAGACACTAATATTTCTGTTTTAAAAAGTCAGCCTTCTCTTGTAATGAATGCATTCTCCAGTTGCTGCCATTGGAAAGGAGGTACAGGAGCCTTGGGTCCCATACCACCAGGATCAGGGACAGTTATTGCCCTTCAATCATCAGACTCTTGAACCAGCGTGGATAACTTCATTCACCTGAACTCTGAACTGATTCCACAACCTATGGCTCACTCAAGAACTCTACAACTCACACTGTCAGCATTACCTATCTAGCTATCTACTGTTTTTGTGTGCATTGGTTGTTAGTCAGTCCTTGTGCATAGTTTTTTATTGATTCTATTGTGTTTCTTTGTTCTACTTGAATGCCTGCAAGAAAATGAATGTCAGAGTTACTTAGATAATAAATTTGCTTTGAACTTTAAACACACCTTCAAGATACTCAGTTTCAAATCCTGCCACAGTTCTGACCTACTCGGTAACCCAAAATCAGCCCTTTACAGATTGGATGTACCTGATAATGATCAAGAGAAAAGAGTAGGCCACATCCTTTGATTTTCGCTGTGGCTCTCGCACTGGGTTATATCTCTCAAAGTATTTTTCATCCGGTGAGCTACCTCAATTTTCCAAGGTCTGTTTTCATGGGAACCTGGCAGGGAGTCTCTGCTGATGTTTCTCCCACAGTGAATTGCTCTACAGACTGGTCGGAGAATCAGCCTGTGAGGAATGATTTTGGCAGCCTAGGGCAAGTGGTGTGGCAGTCCAGCTGTGGGGTATGAAGCTTGGGCCACAACCTTGCTGATACATGGAAGTGCAGGCCCTTTTTGGGGATTGACAGCACCTAACCATCTCATTTCTCTCAACACCATCTGCTAGATGTTATGGAAGCTGTTGTTTCAGATTTATTTACTTATCCCATGTACATTGAAATGTGTGTAATAACCAACACAGCCCAAGGACGTGGCAGGCACAGCCTTCAATATTGCCACACTTCCGGGCCGTAGCACACCCACGATGTTCAGCAGACAACAGCAATAAAACAAAACTAGCAAAACAAGCCCCTCTCTTCCCTCCATCACTACTCTCTCTCTCCCCCCCCCCCGCCACTCACTCACACACAGTCAGATCAGACTCGCCACCAGCCTCATTGGGCTCATCAACTCATGCAGTTGTCTGGCCAGCTCTCCCAGTGCAAGCTGGTGGGCTTGTGACTAAATCGAAATCTCCACACCAGGAGACTGATGGATGTCGATGTTCTGTCAGCATTTGGGGTCAGTTACTGCCAGTCCCAGCAGTAACCACACTCACCTGATGAAAGCCACATCTCAGAACTGGGCAGCCTCACTACTCCTTCCCCCACCTCTACCTCTCCACAGCAAGCCATGGGTGATTCATTGCTGGGTCTGTGTTAGGTTCCTGGCATCCAATGTATCAGCACTGCTGAGAGCAATGCTGGCAACAACAGCGCCATCTCTAACAGCGCCATTCTGTACAAGATTCCATTAAAGACAGTTTTAATGCTAATTTTATTAGTGCTCTGGATTTTGGTAACACACGCTGAGTACTGTATAAGCGTAGACAAATTTCTAGCTAGCATTCCTTCAACATTTCCATTTGTAGGCCCACAGAATAAATGACAGTGAAGTTTATGATTTTGTAACGGAGACAGGTTAAGCAACTGTACATAGACTTCTGGTAAAATGGTGGAACGCTTGGTTGCAGCAGCCTCTCTGCCTCCAATAAATCATCCAAGTGTGTGTCTTACTCATTTTTCTTGTGATTGCAAGACCCTGTTGGACATTAGTTGGTTGGCATCCATCTCTTTCAAAGGACAACGGGTGATGATGATCATCGTCACAAGCCTGGGCGGAAGGTATGGAGATCCTGAGATGCCCAGTCATCAAGATCCCCCTCTCGGCCTCAGCAATGTAGTCCAAAGGAAAGCTTATGAAGCAATACGTTTGGCACCAGCTTGGCTGCAGGGGCTGCTGGAAAGATGTTTAATGATGTCTAGCTGCCTTAGGGGCTTCACTCTGGATTTTCTGTCTGGGTTTACTCCCGTAGCCTTCGTCTCTCTGGGGGGGCCCAGAAGGCAGTGGGGCTATTTACCCATAGCTGGGGATCTGGTTCACGAGCACCAGGGCGTGTCCACACACCGGTGGGCCTGCGTGCTACGTGTGCAGGGGCCAGACCTCCTCCCCGTCCTCTGTAGTTCAGCCTGAGTCCAAAAGGAGTTCAGTTTCTGTGTGTCGCCAGCGAGGAGGCACTACATGAGGCTTGCTGTTGGAGAGGCTACGTACTGGCAGGGAGAGACTTGCACATTTAGCTCTCCGTTTCGTAAGACACCTAACCAGTGGTGGAAGCTGAGAGTGAGAGTGACAGGAACTACCCACTACACTACCACGCTACCACGCTAGACACGTCACAACAGCCATCTTGACACCAGTGGGCATTGGTAATATATAAAGTACTGTGAGGCCGATGGCAGGAAAGCAGTATGGCCTCATTGTAGTGCAGACCAGGTCCTCGTGCCACAGTGACACCTGTCGTAGTCACCCAGGGGAGGAAGTGCCGGTGGCGGTGTGGGAGAAAGCACAGACGTGGTGGGCGCACTGGAAATATCATGCGTGCTGGGTCGGGGACTGCTTCCTCCTGTCAGTGCTGTTCCCCAGCGTTGGCTTCCGGGAAAACAGGCTGATTTGCCTTTGTGTGCTGACCCAGCGCCTGATGAGGAACTGCTGAGCGCTGGTTCTGCTGAATTGTGGCTGCAGGACAGCGTCATGTGCACCATCAACCTTCAGGCCATGTCGCTCAAGGACTTGTGCCAATTTTATTTTTATGACTGTCTGTGCTATCATAATTGTATGTGCCATGTATAACTATATGTACTGGTTTTTGAGTACTGAGTGTTTTGATGTACTGAGTAAATGTACTCGGACAGCCCAGCGAATCTGTGGATGTGAGCTTCCCACTATTCAGAACGTTTACAACAACAGATGCATAAAAAAAGCCTGAAGGATCATTGGGGACCTGAGTCACCCCAACCACAAACTGTTCCAGCTGCCAACATCTGGGAAATGGTACCATAGCATAAAAGCCAGGACCAACAGGCTCCGGGACAGCTTCTTTCACCAGGCTATCAGACTGATTAATTCACACTGACACAATTGTATTTCTAAGCTATATTGACTGTTCTGTTGTATATCTTACTGTACATACTATTCATTCCAAACTAGTTTGCACATTGCACACTCAGAAGGAGATGTAACGTAAAGATTTTTACTCCTTTATGTAAGTGAAGGATGTAAGAAATAAAGTCAATTCAATTCAGTTTTGCACTTTGGCCCCAGAGGAACACTGTTTCATTTAGCTGTATACATGTGTATGGTTGGATGACGGTTAAACCTAAACTTGAACTGGTAGGTGTGTTACAAAACCATTAGAACAATTAATATCCAATGGCGCTCCATGATTAATTATTCTCTTGCTTATCTTGAAGTCTTGGCTCTGTGCTGCCTCTGGAGAGCTGGATAAAGATGGAGGAAAACACTGAGACAATGTGTTGCATTCACCTTCAGGTCATGGGAGTGACTAGCCAAAGAAATGATTCACATAGGCAACCTGCAGCGTTTCTCCCCCCCCCCCCGCCCCCGTAGCTGTAAATTGACCTGCGTAGTAATTACCAAAGGTATTAAATGAACTCATTCGTGCTGTTGATGTTACCCGTTGTCTCACTATGTCCAATCTAATTACCAAGTGGTTGTTAGGATCATGTCTGACAGTGGAGACTGAAGTTAATGCCATGGAAGTAGGCACAAGTGTTAAAATGAGGGATTTAAAGTGGCATTTCCTGAGAAGCAGGCAGAATGCCAGCATGGCAAGGGCTTCTAATGGACATAAATGCCACGTACCGTTAATTCTAAGCTTGTTATTGAATAGCCACAAACCCGAACAGGGGTCCAAAATTGTGAAAGTCTGACAGCACTTAATGTCAGTCTGCACCTCTTAACAAAAGTGGGGATGAGGCACCTTTGCAAGTAATATGTATTTAAATCGTTTGAGCAGCTAGGTTGTGGGACTATGTCTTTCTCAACTGAAACATTTTTAAATTTGTTCTTCAAAAGCCTCCGCACTCTCTTGGCTTTCTACCTCACTCCCTTCAAAGAGAACTTGTTGCAAAAACACTTGTGCTAACAATGCACAAGGTTTACTAGTAAAGGGAGGCCAAGAGGAATTGGGAAACTACATTGCTCTTCTTATCTTTGGAAACTCAATAAAAATACTTTTCAAAACTTTGACGCCTTGAAAACCACTGTTTGTGCCACTTGCCACTTTGACTGGTTTTTCCTTATTATTCTTCCCTTAACAGCTTTAGTCATATTTTGTTTCTCCTAAGAACAAGGGGAAAATATCTTGAACTTTTTTTAAGCATGTGGACTTGACTTCCTATTTAAGGTTAGTATGAATTGTAAATAAGTTGAAATATTTTTGTAAAAATTCTGATTTATGCCTGACTTCTGCTTCTAAAACTTTTTGTCAGCTGTAATAATTGCCCTGTCTAAATTATGGCAATGTTTTCCAAAGAGATCAGAGAGAGGAAAAAACAAACTCCTTCAGCCTGAAGGGCTCACTGGGTCTCTGCCACTGCAATTCTAAAAGGCTTGAATGAGGCTTGCTCCAAAGCACACTTAAAACGAAGCCACGTTCTTTTGTTCTCTATTTAAAACCTATTTATTTATTGAGCTCCTTGCCTCCCATTTTACACCATCCCTGCCCCCCCCCCCATTACTTGAAGATTTTGATTTTTTGCTGAATTTGGTTCTGTGCCATCTCATTCCCAGGCCATCCTTGGGGAGCCTTTGTGCTGGTACCACAGGAAAATAATTGTTTATGGAACTACTTTCTACAGAACCCTAATCTGCAGACATCCCACCTCTCCCAGAAGTTCCGGGAATCTCCCGCATATTGATAGCAGCTCCCTAATGCCCAGAAATTTTATACAATATCCCAGAAATTGATTTTTTTGAAGAGGGAGAGCGAGAGTGAACATCCTGATTGATCTCTCTTCGTGCTAAGTAGACCTATCAGTTTTCTCTGTGGGCGGGCTTTACAGTCGACCTCAAAAATAATGACAGTGTTGCTCACTGCACTGTTTGCAACAGTGACTTTTCTATTGCCCATGGTGGGTTAAAATGTAAACGACATGTTGAGGTGAGTTTAACAAGGTGTCATTCGTTCATTAGCATAGCTAACGCTATTTAAACTAGCTGGCTAGCTGCTAAGGAGCTACTCAATTGATGTCGTACATGATGAGGCCAAACTCCCTCTAGACTTGCTTAAAGTTGTAATAGAATAAACATGATAATATAATATAATATAATATATGTAAATATTTTAATATCACATTTTCTGCATGTACCCAACTTGGTTTACAGATGAGACAAAATCACTAAACAAAGTATTACATACACCCTTGGAGGTTGACCGGGAGGGAGGGGGGGATATGGGGTTGCGGGGACGGGGGGGGTGCTACCTCCCTGAAATGAGTTTTTGCAGGGTGGGATGTCTGAATCTCTTATGTTTCCAGTTTCAACTCAGCATGTCATTCTCTTACAGAAGCCTCCTGAAAACTGTTTGCAATGCCATTGTGTGATTTTAAGCAATATATATGCTAATTTAATTTTAATGATATGGAGTTTGCCTGTTTGAATTTTATTCAGGTTGGCAGTCTGGAAAGGTTCCTTAGTGTTCTTGCTACACTGCAGTTATATCCCATATTCAAAGATTTATTTTAAAAAATTGAAATATTGTTTACAAAATATTGCAACAAATATTCTGAATAAACTTGAGGCTAATATTCAGGAATACTTGCACTTTCATATATCGTTCATGCATAGATCAACAAAGTACAGGCCCCTCGGTCCACAATGTTGTGCCAACCTTTTAGCCTACTTGTAAGATGAATCAAACCCTCCCCCTCACAGAGCTTTCCATTTTTCTTTTATCCATGTGCCTATCTAAGAGTCTCTTAAATGTCCTTTGTATATCTGCCTCTACCACTACTCCTGTTCCTGATCTTTCTGATGTTCTGTTTTATGCATTCTTTGTATATTTTGTGTTTGAATTATTTCCAAGGGAAGTATTCATTTGCTAAGATTGTCATCATAGTTGAAAACAAAATGCATTGATTATATGGTTGCTGATATTTGTTTCCAAAATGAACTACACAAACAATTAAAAATTCATGCAAAGGTTTGTTATTTTGAGTTGATCTTCAGATCTTCTGCTTACTTTTTCTTGCTGAACTCAGTTTTAACAGGCAGAAATAAAAGTTTTCCTCTTGTGACTAATTAATTAGTTTGATTTTTTTTTTGCAGACCTGTGATTAGCTTGGATGTTACATCTGAAGTGTATTTTGTGATAATAACCTCTGCTTACGTCCACCTTAAAGATTGTCTGCATTGTCATTAAAAAAGAAATACAGTCCAATTTTTCATACCAATATGCAAAACACATTTCTGCACATAATAAAAGCAGTTAGGATTGAAAATTAAACAAGAAGTAATAATGGAATTTTCCAGACCAGGCAAACTGAATCTTTTTATCATGTCAGATCGATCCTAACATTTGGCCTGTCGTTCGTTTGTTTGAATGATTGGTAATTTAAAGCTTTATTTGTTATATTAGATTACTTGGCTCCATGTTAAAACAGATGTGACCTGTTTAAAACCTGATCGCATATGCTCATCAAAAAGCTATTACTTAAAGCAGTTTTGAAAAAATGCTTTGCTTTTCATGGCCTTCACATTAATATTAGTCTCTTATTATACTTAAGTTCCGCTCAAGTGTTAATCCCCATTTAAGAATGTATTTTCTCTGGGTGCTCCAGTTTCTTCCCACAGTCCAAAGACATACCAGTTAGTAGGTTAATTGGTCATTGTAATTTGTCCTGTGATTCGGCTAGGATTAAATTGGGATGGTGGGCGGGGTGGGGGGGAAGAATTGCTGGGCAGTGTGGCTCGAAGGACCTATTTCTCAATGTAAAATACTTCGCAGAACTCTTAGGCATACACATAGATAGCTAGGGTGACCAAGACCTTTGTACTGTATGGTATTTGTCAACGTGGTGTGGAGAGTGAGTTTGTAAATCTGGTGGGTGCAAAGGATGTTGGGAATGAGGAGGGTGGAGCACCCGAGTGAGGGTTGTGGGACAGCTGGCAGAGAAGGAGTGTCAGGGGTGGGTGCAGACACATCCAGCCCTGAGACACGGGGCAAAATCATTTGATTCCAAACAATTGGTTTATTGATCATTACAGAATGTCTCTCTAGTGCTTCTCGTTCTCTCTCCTGTCCTTTCCCTTTTTCCCCCAACTACAATTCCCCTCTCCCTGCCCCCTTCCCACTCCCAGTCCACAATAGAGACCCATATCAGAATCAGGTTTATCTTCACTCTCATGCCATGAAGTTGTTTTTTTTTTGCTGCAGCAGTACAGTGCAATACTACAGTTCTGAGCAAAAGCCTTAGGCACCATAGATGTATATACTTAAGACTTTTGCACAGTGCTGTATCTCTAAAAAAAAATGAAAGTGCATACCCTGAACGTGTATCTTGCGGCTCTAATTAATACGAAGAGTTAGCTCCTTGCCATATATGTGAATCAGTTCATATCTTAAATCTGTACATCACCATGATTAGTCTTTGCTGAGTGACTTTCATTAGCTCTCAGCTGATGACTTCAGTGGCTGAAATTAAAAATCAGGCATCTGTCTTGGGCAGGGAAGGAAAAAAAACTTATAAACCATTTTAATTATCTTGGATATTGCCTACTGATACCTAATCGTGCAAATGTATTGAATGCCCCAACCACCTCTTTCCTGCCAGAATCATGTGAATGATGATGAACTGCACCATTACTGAAATAAATGGGGAAGCTTGCTGGCAGTCAATTCCATTCTTCTCATCCTATTGTCCATGAACCCAAAGGCTTAACATTTGCAGCTGGTGTTCTGTACGTTCAGTAGACATTTTACGATATTCCAATGGTTTGAATTCATGGAAACAACTCAATTAATGATACTTCCAAAATAATCTCCACATTGTATGGAAAGCTTGCAAATGTCAGTGTTTGTAGTGGGTTTCTCACCTACTAAAGATCAGACACGTTTTTGTCAGTTTTGTGCACTGCTGGGTTAAGAAATATGATAAGGTATTATTTTCTCCTGTAGTACAAATTCATGATCCACAGAAGTGTGAAACATAGATTCAGGAGCACCTGCCTGCAGTCTTCAATCTTGCTGGCTAGTAGAATTCTACTGCTAGCCTGCCACTCAAATTCTTAGAATATTATCCTGTGCATTAAGTTGTCAAAAATTGCAATGGGAAATTTGCGATGGTTTTGTTGTTTAGGGGTCTGTGTGATATCTTAGCTTTGCCTTCTGTTGTACACTTAACAATGGAAGGATATTTTTTCAGACTCGAGGGACTCTGCAGGTGCTGGAAATCCAGAGTTAAGCAATGCGCACGCACACGTGCACAGTGCTGGAGGGCCAGGCAGCATTTTTGGAAATGAATAAACAGTCAACATTTCAGACAGAGACCCTTCATAGGATTGGAAAAGAAGGGGGAAGAAGCCAGAACAAGTATATTCGTTAGAGGGGGAGGAGTACAAGCTAGAAGGTGATAGGTGAAGCCCGGTTGGTGGAGCAGGGTTGGGGGAGGAGGAGAATTGAGGTAAGAAGCTGGAAGATAGGTGGAAATGGTAAAAAGCTGGAGAAGAAATAATCTGATAGGACAATAGAGTAGACCATGGGAGGAAGGGAAGGAGGAGGAGCACTAGGGGGAGATGATAAGCAGGTGAGGATAAGAGGTAAGAGGAGAGACAGAATGGGAATTGAAGAAGGGAGGGGGAAAATTACCATAAACTAGAGAAATCAATGTACGTGCCATCAGATTGGAGTCTACCCAGACAAATTATGAGCTGATGCTCCTCCAACCTGAGAGTGGCCTCATCATGGCAGAATGGCAGAAGAGAAGGCCTTAGACTGCCGTGTCATAATGGAGATGGGGATTGGAATTGAAATGCTTGGCCACTGGGAAATCCTGCTTTTTGCAGATTGAGCAAAGGTGCTCGGCAAAGTGGTTCCCTAATTTAGTTGAGTCTCACCTACATAGAGGAGATTGCATCGAGAACTCAGGACGCAGTAGACAACACCAACAGATTAACAGGTGAACTGATCCAGTGATGATGCCTTAGGCTCGGCCCTCCACTCCATCCAGTCCCGCCTGGAAATGATGCCTCATGTGCCAGGATGTTGTTCGTTGACTTCAATTTGGCATTTAACACAATCAACCCTCAAGAGGTTTGTTAGTAAACTCTTCTCATTTAGACTCAACACTGCTCTCTGTAACTGGATCTTGGCTTTCTTGGTGGAAAGACCCCGTCAATCTGGGTTGGCAGCAATATCGCAAGCTCTACCATGCTGAGCAGTGGTGCCCCCGCCCCCGGGCTATGTACTTAGCCCACTGCTGTTCATGCTGCCGACTCACGACTGCACTACCAGATCCAGCTCAAACTGCATCATCAAGTTCGCTGATGATACTGCGGTGGTTGGCTTCACAATCAACCATGCTGAGTCTGCATATAGAGAAGAGGTAGAGAGGTATGTCAAATGGTGTGAGAACAATAACCTGAGTCTCAATGTGGATGAACCAAAGGAGACAATTGTGGACTTCAGGAAAGCACTGGGCAACCATTCTCCATTGCAGATTAATGGCTGTGCCGTGGAGAGAGTGAAAAGCAAAGTTCCTTGGTATGCACATAACAGACATTCTTAGCTGGACTAATGCCTCCTTGTTAGTTAAGAAGGCACAGCAGCATCTGCACTCTTTGAGGAGATTGGGGCATGCAAGGCCCCCCACCCCCAATCTACCAACTTTCTATAGGAGCATCATCGAGAATATCCTGCCTGCCTCTATCATTGTGTGGTATGGAAGCTGCAAGGCATTAGACCACAAGACCTTACAGAGGATGGTGAAAACTGCTGAGGGTCACCCAGGTCTCCCTCTCCCCTATTTGTGATGTGTATTGGGAGTGTTGTAGAGGAAGGATCTGAAGCAGTGTTGAGGATTGCTACCACCAACCCCCCCCCCACAATCTCTTTAACACTCTGCCATAAGGGAGGGGTACAGGAGAATCAGGACTAGGGCTGCCGCACTAGGTGACAGCTTCTTTCCCAAGGCTGTGAGAGTAATGAACAGCCTGCTACCACTGAGGTCGCTTTGCTAGGACAGTGAGCTGTTTACTATTTAACAGTGCTGCACTCTTCACATGCGTTTTGAATCATATTTTATTAACCATCTCACACACACCTCCCCCCAGAAGTTTTCAGGTTTTATTATTTTACAACATTGAATCACAGTGGATTTAATTTGGCTTTTTTGACACTGATCAACAGAAAAAGACTCTTCTTATGTCAAAGTGAAAACAGATCTCTAAAAAGTGATCTAAATTAATTACAAATATTAAATACACAAAATAATTGATTGCACAAGTATTCACCCCCTTCAAGTCAGTATTTAGTAGATGCACCTTTGGTAGCAATTACAGCCTTGAGTTTGTGGGGATAGGTCTCTGAACACTGCAATTTTTCCCCATTCTTCTTTGCAAAACTGCTCACGCTGTCAGATTGTATGAGGATTGTGAGTGAACAGCCCTTTTCACATTCAGCCACAAATTCTCAATTGGATTGAGGTCTAGACTCTGACATCCACTCCAGGACATTAACTATGTTTTTAAGCTATGCCTGTGTACTTTGGCTTTATGCTTGGAGTCATTGTCTTGCTGGAAAACAAATCTTATCCCAAGTCGCAGTTCTCTTGCAGACTGCATCAGGTTTTCCTCCAGGATTTCCTTGTATTTTGCTGCATTCATTGTACCCTCTACCTTCACAAGCCTTCCAGGAGTTGCTGCAGTGGAGCATCCCCACAGCATGATGCAGCCACCACTGTGCGTCACAGTAGGGATGATATGTTTCTGGTGATGTGCAAATTTTGGCTTACATCAGACAAAGTGTTTAGTCTGATGGTGTTCCACAAAACTGATACCCAATAAGAAGCTGCAACTATTTGATTTTGCTTGAACAAATGGACCCAGACTTGGTAGTTCCTCCAAGACTCACTTTATTGTTAATACAGAGAAGAAAATAGTTGAGAGAAATGTTTTTTATCGTACACTACCTACACCACTAATAAGTAGGGCTAACTTAAGCGACCTCTAGTAGTCTACACCGCCGAGTATACTTAGCAATGTCTGCATGGTCCCTGAGGCAGGAGATCGACCGTGGACTGGTTAGGGTGGAGGTCCTTGGTGCCGGTTTAGCTGCTCGGCCCGAAGGTGAGACCCAGGCGAGTGGTCTGCCCAAGAAAGAACTTTCCCACCTTTATAGCACTATCGCCACCTCCCAGTCCAGCTGGAAGGGGCCGAGCATTCAATCTGACGCTTACACGACCCCAGCCTGGGCCAATCCAAGTCCTGGCCACATATTAAGCCAACATACATCCTCCATACCTGCAAGTACCACAGTCAGGTGACCTGTAACAACTGGCCTTTGCCCCCTCAGGGATAATGCATCCTATTAATCTTACAACCAAACAATGTAAAAAAAACATTCTTTAGAGACAAAGTGATTAATTACTTTTACACAAATCAGCACTTTTAGCTTGCTCTTAGGCATGTTATCCAGTAGACTAGAATCACATATTGTTCTCCCCTTATCTAGTGTCAAGGGTCAATCTGCCCAACATAACAGGCCCACAAATTCCTAATTGTTAATCATTTCCCTGCCGTGCCAATTTTCATACCCACACACCTACCCATACACTTACATATACAGATGCCTAAAAAGCTCAATTTTGGTTTCATCAGACCATATAACCTTCTTCCAGGTGACTTCACAGTCTCCCACTTGCCTTCTGACAAACTCTAGCTGAGATTTCATGTGAATTTTTTTTCGACAGTGGCTTCCTCTTTGCCACTCTCCTATAAAGCTGCAACTGGTGATGCAGCCAGGCAACAATAGTTGTATGCCCAGTCTCTCCCATCTCAACCACTGAAGCTTTTAATACCTCCAGAGCTGTCATAGGTCTCTTGGTGGCCTCCCTCACATCCCCTTCTAGCACAGTCACTCAGTTTTTGAGGACGGCCTGCTCTAGGCAGATTTACAGCTGGGCCATATTCTTTCCATTTCTTGATGATTGACTTAACAGTACTACAAGGGATATTCAGTGACTTGGAAATTTTCTTGTATCCATCTCTTGACTTGTGCTTTTCAATAGCCTTTTAACAGAGTTGCTTGAGAGTGTTCTTTTGTCTTGATGGTGTAGTTTTTGCCTGGATACTGACTCACCAGTAGTTAGACCTTCTAGCTACAGGTGTATTTTTATCTGTCAATTGAAACACATTGACTGCATACAGGTGATCTCCATTTAACTAATTATGTGACTTCTCAAACCAATTGGTTGCACCAGTGATGATTTGGTGTATCCTATTAAAGGGGTGAATACTTATGCAATCAATTATTTTTTGTTTTATATTTGTAATTAATTAAGATCACTTTGTAGAGATCTGTTTTCACTTTGACAGGAGAGACTCTTTTTCTGTTGACCGGTGTCAAAAAAAAAAGCCAAATTAAATCCACTGTGGTTCAATGTTGAGAAACAATAAAACATGAAGACTTCTGGTGGGGGGGGGGGGGTGAGAATACTTTTTTAGCCGTTGTGTTTCTACAATCAGGTGACAATAAACCTGAGCTTTGTGTTACCTCCTTCGGAAGGACGGTTTGGAGTCTTCAGTGGAGGTGAATGGGCTTTCTTCAGGCACCATTTTTACAAGGGGTGTGTGTTAATTTAATCAATATGAAAATCTAATCAATATGTGTTAATTTAGACAACATGAAAATGTAGTCAATATTTATTAATTTTTTTAATATGAAAATTCAACAAAAGAAATACATGATGAGAGCCAGGATAAACTGTTAAATTTCCATTGGAGGGATAATATCCAAGAATCTCTACCACTAGGGATGTATTCAAGAAATCTGAGCCATGGATGGAATTTAGCAACACAACATTTGAGGTGGTCAGGATTCTTAATTCAGTGAATCAGAGCTAGCCCCAATCCATCACGGGTAAACCCCTCCCCACCATTGAGCACATCTACGCTGTTGCAAGAAAGCAGCATCCACCATCAAGGACTCCCACCATCCTTTCCATGCTCTCTTCTTGCTGCTGCCATCAGGAAGAAGGTACAGGAGCCTCCGGACCCATATCACCAAGTTCAGGAAAAGTTATTACCCCTCAACCATCAGGCTCTTCACTCACCCCATCATTGAACTGTTCCCACAGTCTATGGACTCACTTTCAAGGACTCTTCATGTAATGTTCTTGATATTTATTTATTATTATTTTCTTTTTTAAGTTTGTATTTGCACATTTGTAGTCTTTTACATTTTGGTTGTTTGTCCGTCCTGTTGGGCGTTGCCTTTCATTGTCTCTATTGTGTTTCTTCGATTTACTGTGAATACCCTTAAGCAAGTGAATCTCAGGGTTGTATACGGTGACATATATTTACTTCGATAATAAACTTACTTTGAAGAATGACGGGCAACATAAATGTGGGTAAAAGATGAGAGGCTGCCCTTGATTGACATTGCCTCTTACCTAGCCAACACAACTCAAATAGTGACATGGAGTGTGTGCCTGTTCACTAAAAATTGTGTATCTCAGGAAGTTTGCCATGCTCGCGAAAGAAAATTGTAAAATATGGTACTGATCATTTGTTAAACAAAAATTGTTTCCTTTCTGAACCTTTTTTGTTTATAACTGCAGCTGCTTCTCCAATTTGATATTTTTTCAGTCACTTCATCATCGGGAGATATGCTCAAAATGGTATAGCATTATAACGGAATCATACTTGTTACTGAAGCAGTTGTTGAAAATATTTTAATAACCTTTGCATGAATAGTCTCATAAGATTCAAAACACAGTTTAAGTCCCAAGTGTTTTTCAGTGTTTTCTTAAGTAAATATCATTGTAAAATTTAGAATGGATTTAATTAATGTTTAGCAATTAATAGTTTAATTGGCTCAGCTTTACAATTCTCTTTACAGGACTTCTTGACAGATTTAATGATGTCAGAAGTTGATCGCTGTGGGGACAACGAGCATCTAATTTTTCGGGAGAACACCTTGGCAACCAAAGCAATAGAAGAGTATCTGAAGTTGGTTGGGCAGAAGTATCTCCAAGATGCACTTGGTACATCAAATTGGTGGGGGGGGGGGTTGCAAATAGAGTTTGCTTCGCTCTCGGTCTCAAAAGAAAATGCTGAATAGTCAGGCAAATACTAATACTTGAACAATGTTATACGTAACTTTGGAAATGTCAAATATTAGTTGTGAATAATCTCTAGTTGTAATCTGTCAGGCCTTAAGACATAAAAGCAGAATTAGGCCATTCAGTCCATCCAGTCTGCTCTGCTCTTCTATTATGGCTGATTTATTATCCCTCTCAACCCCATTCTCTTGCCTTATCCCCATTATCTTTGACACCTTCACTAATCAAGAACTTATCAACCTCTGCTTTAAATGTACCCAGTGACTTGACCTCCACAGCCATCTGCAGCAATGAATTCCACAGATTCACTACCTTCTGGCTATAGAAATTTCTCATCTCCATTCTAAAGGGACGTCCTTGTATTATGAGACTGTGCCCTCTGACCGTAGACTCCCCCACTGTAGGAAACAGGGTGTCAAGAATAAACTGTAGATAGATATTTAATGGTCAATATGGACTGGTTGGCTAAAGTGACTTAGTGGTGCATAACTCAATGATTCTATGGCAATGTATTCTCATATCTATAACATCACACGTATTTACCCCAGCCTCATCTCTTCTGCTATTGAAACCCTTACCATTTATCCTTGCTAGCTCAATTCCGAATAATTTTAACATTCTTATAGTCAATCACCCTCATTATCAAACCATCCTTACCACATCCACTCTATCTAGGCCTTTCAATATTCACCAGTGCCCTATTATTTGAAATACGATAAATTTCTGGGGCTACCTATTTTGTCACTATTCCTTTTTTTTAATCATTTCAGCTGCAGGAAATATTTTTTTACCTAAATAGTTTAATCTGAATCCCAAATGTATATTGTGCTTGAATACACATTCAATTAAGGCTTCGCAAAAAGCTTGAAAGGCAGTTTTTTAATATTAAGTTTGAAAGTTCGAAGTACATTTATTATCTAAGTATGTATACCATATACAACCTTGAGATTCGTCTCCTGCAGGCAGCCACAAAACAAAGATACCCAATAGAACCCATTTTTAAAAAAATTGTCAAACACCCAGTGTGCAGAAAAAAAAATAGTATAAAAAATAAAAGGAAACAAATAACATTCACTACTGAAATTCATGAAAATGAGTTCACAGCCGCATTGCCAGTCATCATGGCTGCCGCCCAGGAGCCTGTTAATACAGGCCACTGCCTCAGTACAGCGCAGAGACGAATAAACCTCGCAAAGCAGTGAACTAAACAGTGGCCTTGACACCCTGACCTTTTCAATTTGGCATAGAGCTTAAATCAACCAAACAGCAGGTTGTTCCTTGCTATCGGACCTGGGCCCTGCTGCTTTAAAGCGCTCTCAGGCCCGGGCACCGCCACCTCAGTTAGGCCCATGCTCAATCTTTCCAATCTGGCGTGGCACTTAACTCGATCAAACATCAGCTTCTTCCTTGCTCTCGGGCCCAGCTCTGCCTAGCCTTGGATCTGCCGCTTCAGGTTGGCTCCAAGCCCTCTCCAGCAATGGCACAACATTGGCTTGTGCCCTGCTCCCGGGCCCAACTGCCTTGATTCAGCCCATACACGCCATGCTGCAACCATCCTGCACCTTCGAGACTCTATTTCACATTGCAAAAGTGCCAGGTCGTACAGGTGGTACAACAGCACAACTCCAAAAGGGAAGTCACAAGCTATTGATTGCAGTGATCGTTTTCAAGAAAGAGTGCAATTAATAAAGTAGTCAGTGGTTTTGTATGTTGCAAGCAAGTCATCACCGTGCTTCACCAGCACCATCTTAAACCAGAAGATCTGGTTTATAATATTAATGTTCCACTAATCAAAATTAGTTTTCCATATGTATATCATGGAGATTTAACATGATTACTTATGTTTAACAGGAGAGTTCATCAAGGCTCTGTATGAATCAGATGAAAATTGTGAGGTGGATTCAAACAAATGCTCATCAGGAGACCTCGCTGAGCATCAGAGCAACCTAAAGATGTGCTGCGAGCTGGCGTTCTGCAAGATCATTAATTCTTACTGGTTAGTCATCCTATTGCTTTTCAGTGCAGATTTCCTGTGTGGTTTTTCTTTTTGTGAATTGCTGGGAAATACATGGCAGATCAGCCCAGGTAGTTAAAAGGAAACAAAATCAAAATACTAGAAATGTTCAACTGGCTAGGCAGCATCGAGGGACTGTTACCGTTGCAGGTCCATAATTTTTTTCTTGGAATTAGAATTCTGTGTACTAATTGTGGACTGTATCTGTAATGTTCCATGACATTTTCAGTTGGCAAGTCTACAGTTTCTTTTGTATTTCATTCCTTTTTAACTTGCGTTAAGCCACAGCTGTGCATTTAGACTGAAAGGCATCATACGTTGATTACCAAATCTATTTTCATTCACAAACATCAGTTAATCTGCTTAATCTTTGTTTTCTTTAGAAATGGTTTTTAATGTGCGTAATCAGCAATCATCAGGGTTAAATAAAATATTAGTTTCTATCTGTGCCATTTCCTCTGATTTTCATTTGTAAGAATTTTAGTCACTGCAGGAAAGTTTCAGGAGAATTTTAGACCATAAGATATAGGAGCAGAATTGTGCCATTTGGCCCATCGAGTCTGCTCCACCATTTCATCATGGCTGATCCAGTTCCCTCTCGGCTCCAATCTACTGCCTTCTCCCTGTATCCCTTCATGCCCTGACCAATCAAGAATTTTTCACAACCTCTGCCGTAAATAGAACCAATGACTTGGCCTCCACAACCACCTGTGGCAATGAATTTCACAGATTCACCACTCTCAGGCTAAAGAAATTTTGAAATAATTTTCCCCTGTATAATTTATCCATATATTGTCTGCCAAGATTCTGTTAGACTAAAATTGGGATTAATAATTGTCAACCTCTAAAGAAAAAAGTAGTAAATGTGTGTTACATCCATCTTTGATTACAATATAATCTAATTAGCAGACAAATTTAAACCACGTTAGGATTACTGTTACCAAGAAAATCAGGTTACATTCAAAAATTTGTTTCACTTTTTTTCACTGAACCTCCTCTCTGGTAATTTTCAGTGTTCTGCTTACAGCTTTTATAGCTTTCCTGAATTATTATAACTTCCTTGCTCATTGATGTGACACATTGTAGAAATGCACAGAAACACAGTAGGGCGCTTGCTGCATATTTAAAGCACTTGCTATTTATCACTTTAGTGTGAGAAAAGTACTGGGCAGAGGATTGAAAGGTAGATTTGATTTTCTTTTAATGTACCTGTTAGGTCAGCTCACACTAATTCCATTCGTCAGTAAAAGTTCCCTGAGGATGCTACATGCTGGTTCTTTCTCTTTATAGTCTTCTGTAGAATTTGTTTTAACGCCCTTGCCATCATGCCCTTTTTTTAAGCAAGCCATTGAAAGATTTAAATAGTCTCTTTTTACCTTTATAGACCTGTTTAGAAATGCATTCAAAATTTGATTTATTTTACAATTGAAACCCCCTGGTTTCCTCGGCTGCCTAAGTCTATAATCTTATTTTTCTAAATACGAAAGACTATTTGAATGGTGATAGCATTTTCCTGCAAAAATGTGCAACTTTAAGTTTTGCCCAACATTTCACCCAGTCACAGCCTGAAATATATCTGAGACTAATTCCCTCATCACATTTAAGGAATACCTAGATGAATACTGTCATGTTACAGTCATGTAGTTACAGGATAATCACCAGCACGAGGTGCTTAATATTCCAGCTCCATAACATTATGAAAGCAGCCAAACAAGTAGATAAGGTGCTAAAGAAGGAATGCTTCCCTTCATTGTTTGGGGCATTAAGTAATAGCGTCAGGAAGTTATGTTGCAGCTACGTAAAGCTTTGGTTAGGTGCACTTGGAGTATTGCGTGCAATCCCGTCCCCTATGACAGGATGGATGTGAAGGATTTGGAAAAGATACAGAAGAGGATTATGGGGTAATCAGAACAAATGGTCATCTGTGCAGCTGTAATTTTTTTCTGATACCTTACACAGACTTAAAATTGTTATGTAAACCAAAATGCAATGGAAGCTGCAAACCTCAAACATAAAGTATGAGAAATGCTGATTAGATTTGGCAGCATCTATATAGAGAAAATAGAATTAATGTGCTGGTGACCTTTCGTCTACAATTATCATTGCTGATCTAATTAATCAGATCTCTGTTTTATGTAATAGTTCTAAATAAATAATTTTGATGCTTGGATAGATATTTGCATCTGCAAAATCTTGTGACTGTATAATCACCTGTGTTTGCACAGAACATTCATGCTTTTCATTTCAAATAAGTTTGGTGTCTGGAATTTTTAGAAAAGAATATTTTAATGTGCACATATTAAAATATCGGATCATGGGTGATATATGCCCTGTGTTCAATGGGGCATGTTGTAATGTGAATAAAGTCACCAGAGAGAGACTATAGCTAGTGGATCCAGAAGTTGCTTATTCAACAAAAATAAGGAGCAAGCATCGTATTGAGACCCCTTTAGAGAAAAAAAGCCTGTTCGACCCAAGATTACATGACATTTCATATGCTAAACAGCAAAGGATGATTTTATATTTACAATGTATCTGCAATGCTTCCTTTGAATTACATATAATTACACACCTCTTTCGCACCCACACTCCGGACACCCAAACTGAATATTAATCAGCATTGTCTGGTTTTTCAGTTAACTGGTGTTCACAGTTCCAGGACCTATTGTCCAGGGCTGTATTTTAAATTTAATCTACAGTTCACATTCAAGTTTAAAGATTGGTTGCTGAAGATTAAATATATATCCTATATACCCTAAGTCCAAATATACCATAACAGTGCAATATTGGAATTGTACAAAATAGCATATAGCTTTAAATGCTCATTAAAATTAGGGTCTACAAACTGCTGTTGTGTGATATTTTTCTGAGAAATTAGATTATTCTTTCTAAAGAGTCGATGGGTAATAACTGAATATGCAAATTACTCTGTTGCTTTGCATTCATATTTTTACATGGCATAAATATAACAAATTCTTATTTTGACATGGTTAAGCAGCTCAAATTATAAATTAGAAGCTAGTTAAGTTGTAATATTTGGTTAACCAGCATTGACTTTTTATAAATCACGAGGAAGACAATCAAATTGCTATACTAGTGGAAGTGTACCAGCACTGCATGTTAATAGTTGGGCGTACTTTTATGTTGGCTGAAAGTTGTTTGCCTTTTCAATTCACATGCATTATCACCAAAGAAGAGTTGCCATTGCTGGATCTATGACTCATGTTGATAAAAATACATCTCTATTATTGAACATTAACATTCTAGCTCTCTGTTACATAAGCTTGTATAACTTGCACTAGAATATGGGTGACAAATATTTTACTTTTATTGGCAATTGCCTAGAGCTAACATTTTTCAATCAGCCAATTTTAAAGTTGAGTACTAAATTGGTCCTTAAGCTTCCAAGTAACTTTTAACACAGTAAATAAATTATTCCTAATTTGGAAATGGCATCAAATGTTTTTTGGTTCATTCATAAAGCTATACAGTTAGAAGTTTGTTAAGTGCGCATTTTTAATTAATTATCTTTAAAAATAATTGTGCAGCTATAGCTGTGTTGTTTCTTATCTCAATATTGTCATCTAGCTAGGTTACCCTCATCATAATTATAATGGCTTTCTATTCTTATTTCTTCAGCAGAATGAGAATAGAAGGTATTATCATGATTTATAATGTGACTGTAATGATGAGTCTATTATTATTCAGTGGAAAATTATGTGGAAGAAATAGCAAAATGCTTGATAATGCCATTCAAGAAAAGTTCCGTTTATTCTATCGGATTCCGCTAGAGCTGTTCATATTATGGCAAAATTGATTTTTTGTTTGTAAATATTCATGAAATTTAGTTATTGCAAGCCCAATTTAGGAATATTTTTGAAGTGCATCTCATTTTGTCATTTTTGCATGCATTTGAAATTGCAGAAGGAATTTAGTAAGTGAAATATTCATATTGCATAACTATCCTATCTTTCAATACCTAGCTAATACCACATGGAGAAAAATAATTTTGCTTCACTACAATAAATTGATTATTCAACAGTGTATTTCCACGAGAACTGAAGGAAGTGTTTGCATCATGGCGACAGGAGTGTAGCAACCGAGGGCGACCAGACATCAGTGAGAGACTAATCAGTGCTTCCCTCTTCCTGCGGTTCCTCTGCCCTGCCATCATGTCCCCTTCTCTCTTCAACCTCCTACAGGAATACCCAGATGACCGCACGGCACGCACACTGACTCTAATAGCCAAGGTTACCCAGAACTTAGCTAATTTTGCCAAGTAAGTGCCTTTTTATTAGATTCCATCTGAAACCTGTGGTTTGTGATGTAATCATTGGATCCAGATCCTTCATATCTGCAATGAATGTCTGAAAGCAAATAAAGCTGTCTGCATCTGCATTCTGTACGTGCATACACACAAATATGTGCCTGTATTTGCAGACATGTGTGCTGTCACAATATGCATATACAGACAGACACAGTATTCTTTATAACACACAAAATGCGGAAGGAACTCAGCAGGCCAAGCATCTGTGGAGAAAGTACAGTCGACGTTTCCAGTCCTGCTGAGGGGTCTTGGCCCGAAATGTCAACTATACGTTTTTCCATAGATGCTGCCTGACCTGCTGAGTTCCTCCAGCATTTTGTGTGTGTTGTTTGGATTTCCTGCATCTGCAGATTTTCTCTTATTCAGTATTCTTTACTAGATGTTTGTGTATTCACTTAGCTAATTCATCACTTCATAAAATTAAAAATTTACCGAATTTATCCTGTTATCTTGGTTCTTAGATCAGTAGTCAATACAGTAAAATTCTGGATGAGCAGATTTTCCAAACTATAAGGTATTAATACTCCAACACTTTAATTCACTTTTTTAAAAGATGGTCCATAGTATTGTAATAAATTTTCCAATGATCAAAGTAAGTTTAAAGGGTGAATGGGGCCGCGTGCGTAAAACGGGAGGCATGGCAAAGCTCAGCTGCTGAGATTAATGCTGAGCCGTTATAATTTCCGAAGAGTGGATTATTTGAGTTCTACTGTTCACTGATCACACTCAGTGCTGTAATGCTTTGTTTGGAAATCAAAGGGACAGATCAAAATAGATTTTCTTTGAGAATTCTGAATCTGCACCAACAATACAGTCTGTGGATTTAAACCCAAGCTTAAAGGAAGGGCATTCTACTGTAGTGAGTTAATGGTAGATTTAATTTTGGAATTGTATCCTTATGAAATTTACTGTAGCATGATTCATTAGCTATCAACAAAAGAATTCTTATAATATAATGGCTTCTCAGGATTAGGTAATAACATAATAAAGTAAGAACCGAGAGCAGCTGTAGGTTATATTGTCTGATATGCTCCACCGTTCAGGGCTGATGTGATTCTGGCCTCAGCTCCACCTTGCTGCCTACACCCCTTAACCTTGACACTCCAGCAAACCAAAAATCTCAGCCTTGAGCATATGCATAATGTTTCAGTTTATTTTTAGATCCGGATTTATTTATCACATGTACATTAAAGCATGTAGTGAAATGCATCATAGAGTACTACAGAAACAGGCCCTTCAGTCCACCTATTCTGACAAACTATTATTCTGCCTAGTTCCCTCAACTCACCGTGGACCATAGCCCTCCAAACCCCTCACATCCACGTACTTGCACAAATTTCTCTTAAATGTCGAAATTAC
Source organism: Mobula hypostoma (assembly GCF_963921235.1). Lineage (NCBI taxonomy): Eukaryota > Metazoa > Chordata > Chondrichthyes > Myliobatiformes > Myliobatidae > Mobula > Mobula hypostoma. The sequence goes on along the minus strand of NC_086117.1, from coordinate 13,227,488 downwards.
CACCACTTCCACTGGTAGCTCCTTCCACACTCGCCAACCTCTGAGTGAAGAAGTCACTTGCTATTAACAACCACAAAGGCAAGGATGTGCTGGGGAGGGTGGGGTAGCTGCAAGTGTTGTCTCATATTATGGTGCCGACATAGCATAGTATACCTACAACACCCAGCAAACAGCACAAGCAGCAGTAACAACAAAACAGAACAAGGCAAAAACAAGCTCCTTTGCCACCCACACAGGAAGGCCTTCAACCCCAGAACAAGTCACCTCCAGGCCTCCAGTCCTTGGCCCTGGACTCTCAGGCTCATAAACATCGGGGCTCCAACCTTCAGTCCTCTACCTCCAGACGTGCTGACTTTGGTCTTCAGTTTTATCCATTGGGTTTGTCCATGCCTAATGGTCCTTGAGTAAGGCCTTTTGGGCTATTTTAAAGGGCGTTCGCCACATTGGTAGATCTTGAGTCGCATGTAAGGCAGACCAGATAAAAATGGCTGACTTTCTTACTTTGAAGGACATTAGTGAACCAAATTTTTTATGGCTGTTTTTGTTTAAAATTCTACATTGTTAAATAAATTTAAATTCCACAGCTCCCATGGTGGAATTGAATATGTCTATGTTTATTGTTAGTTCAGGTCTCTGGGTTACTAATCTGGTAAGTTAATTACTCTGCCACCTTTGTACTATCTGTAATAGAGAAATCCAACAATTCATGACCCTCTGTGTGAAGAACCTATTTCTTTGATTCTGAAGCAGTGCCTCTAGTTCTTTATTCCTCCAGGAGTGGAAAAGCTCCCTCAATGTCTTCATTCACAAGCCTCTCAGAATTTTATTTTTGAATGAGATTACCTCTCACAATGAACTCCTTCAATTCTCGCATAAACCTTCTCTGAAATGCCTCCATAGCATATTTATTCCTCGTTAAATATGAGACCACTTCTGTGCACAATACTTGTGGTGTGGTTTCAACAATGCTGCATTCAGCTGTAGCAAGGTTGCCTGATATTTATACTCATTTTCCTTTACAATAACGGTCAATTTTTGTAGATGGTTAAAATACATTTTGCAAAAACATTTTTAAATATTTTATTTGTGCAGTTTTATCTTGAAGGAGAAATAGAGTGCTTTTGCACAACAATTGTATGTACCACTGAAAATGGTTCCATGTGAACACATATTGCTTCCTCGTACCTCACCTTGCTAGCAGCAGAAGTGCTACTTCTGCCCATTCACCTCCTCCCTCACCTCCTTTCAGGGCCCCAAACAGTCCTTCCAGGTGAGGCAACGCTTCACATGCCAGTTTCTTGGGCTGTCTACTGTTTCTGGTGCTCCCTGTGCAACCTTCTCTATACTGGTGAGCCCTGACGCAGATTGGGAGACTGCTTTGTCAAAGTACCTTGGCTCCATACACAGAAAGCAGAGTTTCCCAGTGGCCAATATTTCGATTCCTATTCTCATAGCATTTATGACATGTGAGTCCATGGCCCCCTCTTTTACCATGATGTGGCCACTGTCAGGTTAGAAGAGCAACACCACATATTCTGCCCAGGTAGCCTCCCACCTGATGACATGAATGTCGATTTCTCCAACTTCCGGTAATTCTCCCACTCCCTCTTTCCTCCTGTTTATTTCCCTACTCTGGCTCTTACTTGCCTATCTCGTCCTTTCTTTTCTCCCATGATCCTCTCTCCTCTCATATCAGATTCCTTCTCCACTCCTTTGCCTTTTCCACTTATCATTTCCCATCTTCTTCTTCCATTCCCCTGCCCCACTCACCTGTCTTCACCTATCACCTTCCAGCTTGTCCTCTTCCCTTCTTCTCACCTTCATATTCTAACTTCTTTTCCTTCCTTTCCAGTCCTGATGAAGGACTTTGGCCCAAAATGTTGACTGTTTATCCAGTTCCATAGATGCTGCCTGACGTGCTGAGTTCCTCCAGCATTTTGTGTGTGTTGCCCTGCGGTTCCAGCATCTGCAGGATCTGTTGTGTGTTTGCTTACTTCTAGGCATTGTTTACTGGGGCTCCTGTCCTAAGCATCTCCTGCTCTGTTTGTACTTACCAGTCAACAACAGTGTTTCAAAAATCAGCAAATGCATTGCATGGCACAAAGTATTCAAAGTATGCACTGACATTTTCCAAATCAAAATGCAGATATCTGTAATGAATCTGAACAATGTGTAGATACCATTGCTAAGACAAAGGCAAACAATGCAGGTGCTGGGAATAGCAGTTCAGCAAGAAGACAATTAACATTTCCCTTCAAAGGCCTTTCATAACCACTGCGAAAGAGAAAAATGTTCATTTTAAATTGCAACTTAAAACCAACTTATTTTCTCTTTTCCCAATTCTGGTCAAGGGACTTCCACCTTGAAACAGTAATTGTCTCTTCCCTGACCTACTGGCTATATCTAACATTATAGTCTTTATTTTAGGACAGTGATCTTAATCAAACTACCAAAGCCAAGATTGGGATTAGTCCTTTTCATTTGATAAAGGTTATTGACAATTCCACATGATTTTTGATAAGATCTTGATTAAAAAAATATCTTGGGTGTTTCTGAATGATCTTTGAAGTTTAATCTTAAACCCTCTCCCTTATCCTTATCCATCAGTTAGAATCATCCCTTTGAAATCCTGCACACTCAAGTTAGACTGCTTTTGCAAAAATGCATTCTCGGCAGCTGACAATTTTTCTTTTTGATATAAATAATCACAGTTACAATGGATTTTGTGCATTTAAGTGAAATAGCAACCTGTGCAAGAATTTAGCCACACATGGTTTATCAAAGACCTCTAAATTAAGGTCTAATTTAATCTGGTGAGATTGGAGGTATAAGACATTCTGCAGATGGTGAAAACTTTGAACAACACAAACAAAATACTGGGGGATCTCAGCAGGTTAGATGGAAAATAAGCAGTCAGTATTTTGAGCTGAGACCCTTCATCGGGATTGTGTGTGTTGTTTGTATTTGAGATCTGGAATTTATAAATGATTTTGGTACAATAAACTTCACGCAAACTGGGTGAAGTAAGCACCAAATCTCAGGATTTTAATGTTATTTGATTGAATGTAGTTTATTTCCTAGAAGTTTGGACTGCTGTGATGTAATTTTTATTGATACTGAAATTTACTAAATAATAATTAGAATTTTGACATTAATGTTTTGAAAACAGGTTTGGTAGCAAGGAGGAATATATGTCTTTCATGAATCAGTTCCTTGAGCATGAATGGACCAACATGCAGCGATTCCTACTGGAAATTTCCAATCCAGAAACCATTTCAAATACAGCTGGATTTGAAGGGTACATCGATCTGGGCCGGGAACTCTCCACTCTACATTCGCTGCTTTGGGAAGTGGTTTCACAAATGGAACAGGTGTACTTTCCTATCAACATTTAAATCCAATCACTGCTTTTTGCTAAATTAGTACAGAGCTAGCATATTGCTTAACATTGGGTATAGTGACCACTTCTAGCCTTTCATCACATGTGGGTTCTTTTATATGGTGTCCCTATCTTGTTTTTGTTTATGCAAGTGAAATTAGTTTATAGATTTTGTCATACACTGTACATGAAGGTATTTGTTTGATAGTACTCCTGTGAAGTGTTATGGGATTTTTTTTTACCATGTTAAAGGCACTTTATCTATGGAATATATTATATATTGATTGATTTCAGGTTAAGTCTGAACCAGGGAATTGGAGACTAGATTCTGCCTTTAAGTGAAGTAGAATCTGGCGATGTTGGTTCATTATCATCATTTTAAAATTTTATGCTACTTATAAAATCAAATAAATAGAAAACATATGGTAATTTGGGAAAAAAGTAGAATGGGTCACAACCTGATATGTGAGATCAGCAGCTGGGTGACACAATGCCACTATTGAAATGGAAGTGTACTTATGATGTGATTGTTTACTGGCAATTTCCATAACAAATGAGAATGTGGAAATTTATATTGGAAATAACTGCAAGAAGAGGTTAAGGTTTAAGTTTTTTTTGTGTAGTGTACAAACTAACTAAAATTGGCATAGTAGATTTAGTTGAATTCAGACGTAATTTGGCATAGCCTGGACTGCTAAGAAAATGTTACTGTGGAAGTGGCTAACATCATCGTGTTCTTATAGCTTTCCTTATCCACTGTAGTTCATTGAAGAACAAAACTAAAAGTCTTTAAGAAATGACAATTCGTTACATGAACATAAAGTGTGAAGAATGAACTTTCAAGGACGATTTGCAAACAAGTCACTTCATGATAATTGCAGCTACACACACAAAATGCTGGTGGAACGCAGCAGACCAGGCAGCATCTATAGGAAGAAGTACAGTCGACGTTTCGGGCCGAGACCCTTCGTCAGGTCTAACTGAAAGAAGAGATAGTAAGAGATTTGAAAGTGGGAGGGGGAGGGGGAGATCCAAAATGATAGGAGAAGACAGGAGGGGGAAGGATGGAGCTAAGAGCTGGAAAGTTGATTGACAAGAAGATAGAAGGCTGGAGAAGGGAGGCCTAGGGAGAAAGAAAAGGAGATGGGAGCATCAGAGGAAGATATAGTGAGACAGACAGAGGAAGGAAAAAAGAGAGAAGGGGGGGAATGATAAATAAATAAGGGATGGGGTAAGAAGGGGAGGAGGGGCATTTACAGAAGTTAGAGAAGTCAATGTTCATGCCATCAGGTTGGAGGCTACCCAGACAGAATATAAGGTGTTGTTCCTCCAACCTGAGTGTGGCTTCATCTTGACAGTAGAGGAGGCCATGGATAGACATATCAGAATGGGAATGGGATGTGGAATTGAAATGTGTGGCCACTGGGTGATCCTGCTTTCTCTGGTGGACAGAGCGTAGGTGTTCAGCAAAACAGCGTTCCCTGTCCCATTCCCATTCTGATATATCCCACGTCCCATTCCCATTCTGATATGTCCATCCCTGGCTTCCTCTACTGTCAAGATGAAGCCACACTCAGGTTGGAGGAACAAAACCTTATATTCCGTCTGGGTAGCCTCCAACCTGATGGCATGAACATTGACTTCTCTAACTTCCCTTAATGCCCCTCCTCCCCTTCTTACCCCATTCTTTCTTTATTTTTTTATTATTTTTTTATTTTTCTCTCCTTTCTTTCTTTCTCTTTTTCTCCCTCTGTCCCTCTCACTATATCTTCCTCTGGTGCTCCCCTCCCCTTTTCTTTCTCCCTAGGCCTCCCGTGTCATGATCCTCTCCCTTCTCCAGCCTTGTATCTTCTTGCCAATCAACTTTCCAGCTCTCAGCTCCATCCTTCCCCCTCCTGTCTTCTCCTATCATTTCAGATCCCCCCCTCCCCCTCCCACTTTCAAATCTCTTACTATCTCTTCTTTCAGTTAGTTCTGACGAAGGGTCTCGGCCCGAAACGTCGACTGTAGCTCTTCCTATAGATGCTGCCTGACCTGCTGCGTTCACCAGCAATTTGTGTGTGTGTTGCTTGAATTTCCAGCATCTGCAGATTTCCTCATGTTCACGATAATTGCTTTCCTGTTAAATCTGTTCCTAAATTGTCAAATCATGGAGCTGGATACAGAGTTGGACTGAATGCATCTAAATGAAGTTGTCGCCTGTACAAACTTCATTAGTCAAGGGACTGGGTTCAAAAGCCATGAGGTAATGTTGCAGCTCTATAAGGCCTTCGTCAGACCACACTTGTGGAGTACAGTATTCAGTTATGGTCGTCTCATTTTAGGAAAATTGTGAAAGCTTTAGTGAAGGTGCAGGGGAGATTTACCAGGATGCTGCCTGGATTGGAGAACATAGGATAGGGTGAATGAGGTAAGGCTTTTCTCTTTGGAGCAAAATAGGATGAGAGAGATGTATAGGATGATAAGAGGCTTAGATTGAGTGGACAGCCAGTGTCTTTTTCCCAGGGCTGTGATGGCTAATACAAGAGGGCATAGTTTTAAGATGATTGGAAGAAAGTACAGGGGGGTATCAGTGGTATTTTTTTTTAAACAGAGTGGTATGTGTCTGGGGTGCAGGGAGTGGTGATAAAGGCAGATAAATTAGGGACACTTAAAAGACTCTTAGATAAACACGTGACTGAAAGAAAAATAGAGAGCTATTTGTGATGGAAGGATTAAATTGATCTTGGAGTAGGTTAAAAGTTCGACATAACCTCATGGGCCAAAGGGCCTGTAACTGTACAATGTTCTATAGCTGGGCAATATGGTTATCAGTGAAGTTTGGGCTATAATGGGTCTACTTCTATTTCTATTTCACCTGCTAATATTGTTTTTTTTCCAACACTGCTTTTAGCAACAAAAAATAGATATGCTGAGGTCAGACTGGCAAGAAAGCATAATTGACACTTCAGATCGATGACCTTTTGTTTCTTTCTGTAGATGCTGTCTGAACTGCTGAATGGTTCTAACTTTTTCTGGTTGTTAACTAAATCTTTAGTTTCAGATTTCCAGCACCATGTACCATGATGTTTCTTAATTAATACTGTATTTGAATAGTGACGCATATGTATAACCTACTGCTCAAACTGTTCACTCTTGCTAGTTTTACAGTCGTAAGAACCGTCACCAAGTTGCTCGTTTTTATTCTGTTCCCCAGGCAACTGCAACAAAGCTTGGTCCTTTGCCTCGTATCTTGAGGGATGTCAATACAGTGCTGACCAACCCAGGGGCTGTACCTGCACCATCAACGTCTGAGCCGTGCACTTCAACGCCAAATCCCACCAGTAGCAACATGTCCACAGGGCTACAAAAGATAGTGATAGATAACGATCTCAGTGGGTGAGTGAAAAAAATTATCTCTGTTTGTTGTAGTTGTTATTCTATTCACTGAATGTCTTGATCAATGAGTCCCCTTTGAAGTCAATCTCTGTAGTTCACCAAACTACAGAAGAAATGATATAGGGGCAAATTAAGATAAAACAATGCAATTTAAATTGACGATGACTTTTAAATTTGCTTTTCATAACTTTGTTATTTTCTCAGGAAATGAAAAGGTAATATTGTATTTTTAAAATGAATTCAGATATAATCTTCCTTTTGTCGTGTCCTATTTTCTGGTCTATTCAATTTGCTCTTAATTTAAAACATTATAAGATTTAGTTCTCTTTTTAAAAAAACAATCTTTTATGATCAAAAGTGTCACATATGCTGTTTAAAACAGGTGAGTAAAGCATATTATGTTGTGTAAATTCTGATAGGCCTGTAAATATGCCTTCAATTATTCCATAAAACCATAAGATATAGGAGCAAAATTAGGCCATTTGGCCCATTGTGTCTGCTCTGCCATTTCATCATGACTGATCTATTTTCCCTCTCAGCCTAAATCTTCTGCTTTCTCCCCGTATCCCTTCATGCCCTGACTAATCAAGAATCTATCACCCTCTGCCTTAGATATACCCAGTGACTTGGCCTCCGCAGTCATCTGTGGCAACAAATTCCACAGATTCACCACTCTCTGGCTAAAAAAAATCCTCCTCATCTCCTTCCTAAAAGCACAAACCCCTATTCTGAGGCTGTGCCCTCTGGTCTTAGACTCTTCCGTCATTGGAAACACAACAGTTCCTTAACAGTATCGTCTAATAAAAAATACATTAAATTCTGGAGGTATTCAGCAGATTGATGATCATTTGTAAAAACGACAGACTAGTTAATATTTTGGATGCACACCTGTGTTTATTGATCTGTTGAATATTCACAGCAGTTTTGTAATTTCAGATTTTCCTTTTTCACTGTATCTCTGCCTGAAACTTCTAATTTCATTGACATAAGATCTGTTTCTTACCTTGTACTTTCCTGACAAACCAAAGTTATCACTTAGTTAAGTGAAGCATAGGAGCCTTCATTCCTCAGAGCACCTTACAAATAAATGTCCCTGACAAGAACTAATGCATGTCAGCTTTGTGCAACTGTAAACAAAAATTCTCAAAAAGAGAAATTTAAAAATAAATACCTTCAAATGAGTCAAGTACTTGAAGCTTGCTTTGGAAGCATTTACTAGAGTAGAGGAATCCAAAAAGGAGGAAAGTTCAGAGAAAGTAGAATATATATTTCATATTTATATCATTGTTATTGGAGATGAGAGGGGAGGGCAATAATGCATTAATTTTGACCTTGGCACTAATATTAGAGGATAAACAAAATTTTTCTTGTTGGGATTGCAAATATATACCAAAGAAAAGTTAGGCTAACCCATGTATTCCTATTTTGCTTTACAGACATTTAATATTGAGTGTGGAGTATGAAACTTCAGTAAAGTTTTGGAAGTAGCTGTTTATACTGTTAAAATTTAATCTAGTACATCGTAGGACATTAAAAAGTTAAATCCGCTGAAAAATGTGAAGCTCTTTAGAGTTTATATAATGCAATTGAGAAGACACAAACATTTGTTTTTGTTTTGTTTTTTTTTAATTACTTTAAAAAGCCATAGGTGTAGTATTAATAGAGAGGTAGGGCAAGGACAATGTCTTTTTGATCATTGAGATGCTTCACCCAAGTATACAAATCTTATTAAGAGCAATTTTACACTTTAATGTATCCATTTTGTTAATTTATACTTTGGCAAAGTTGAACTGTACCTTACAATGGTGCAAAAGACTCAAGTATATTGACTGATTGCGAAAGCGAAGATCTTGAAAGCTTAGCCAATGTTGAATTTGTTAAGCATCGATTGGAAAATAGTATTTATCATTTCAGTGGGTTTTTTTTTTGGCTTTTTGTCAGAACAACAGGATAGAGGAAAAAATGCATAACGCCCTTTTGTTCTTCCTTTCCCCAAGCTGGGTCATCAGGCTTATCTAGAGAATAGCTGACCATTAAATGCCGAGAATGCACGGATGGCCTTTGTACATTAGAGTTAAGGATGGAGTTTGACCATAGTTGCCACCTGTGGAGGTATATAATCAGGATTGGGTGTGATACCCTTCCTGGTTGATAACCTTTCAAGTGGTCTTGCCAGTCAACTCAGCTAGGATGCCAGTGTGTGGTCACTCTCTTAGTGCAATATACCAAGAAAACTTTGGGGAGTAAAGAGCAAAATTCCCATGAGATATTGAATCAAAATTTTTTAAGTTGATAAAAGTAATCTAAAGTCAATGAGACAAAAATTGATATCACATGATTCTTGAAAGTCAAAGGTTCACTTCTGAAGCAGTTTGGTACTACTGAAATTTAAAACTGTAATTTTAAATAATATTAAACAAGTATATCTATTGAAAAATGCATTACATTTTAGTGTGTATATGATAATATAACTGGAACAGGACAACCATAAAGTGCTGATTTATTTGTTTTACTGTTTGAGGAACCTTAAAAATGGTCTATTTTTTAACAAGACAGGCAAGAAAGGTTAAGTGATTTAAAATATTTGGAAGCAATCATATTGATGAATTATTTCATAAGAATCTCGAAATGTTATCTGATTTCTTCCCCTTTCAGTTTATTAGACTGTACAAGGTTACCCTCTCCTACCCCAGAAAACAAGGACTTGTTTTTTGTCACAAGGTCCTCTGCTATACAGCCATCGCCAGCTCGCAGCTCAAGCTATTCTGAAGCCAATGAACCTGACCAACAAATGCCAAATGGCAATAAAAGTGTCTCAATGGTTGACCTGCAAGACAATCGTAGTTTGGAGAGCACAACAAGCGTTCCACCGGCAGGCGATTCCCTAAATGACAGTCAAGGATCGGGTGGGCAAATGCAAGCGATGTGGCAGCCGAGGGCACTGCAGAATGCAGCTCCAAGTGCTCCCGGCCCCGGGCATGTCGGCAGAAAGCCTGGACAAACCGCGAGCACCCCTAGCGCCGATGGTGCCCCAGGAAGGCCTCAACTTTTGGCGCCATTGTCGTTTCAAAATCCAGTGTATCAGATGGCAGCCGGTATACCAGTTTCGCCACGTGGGGTAGCCGACTCGGGATCAGAATGTCACAGCTCTGTCAGCTCGCACAGCAATAACGAGGAGCAGGCAGCCAACAAGCCTGCTTTCCACGGCCACACGAGCACAGAGGATTTCACTCGGCGCACCGGGGATTTCACAAGAAGACAACTTTCCCTGACAGAAAAAATACCCCAGGCGTCAGTGCCACGCCAGAACAGTGCTGGCCCACAAAGGCGAATAGATCAGCCTCCGCCAGCAGCCAGAGGTAGGACACCACCGGCCTTATTATTCAACACCACTCAGTATCCCAGGCCTTCTAGCAGTGGTGTAATACAGTCCTCGTCAGAGTGGCCGAGCACCGGCACAAAGTTACGACAGCAGTCGTCCTCATCCAAAGGAGACAGTCCCGAAATGAAGCAACGCGCAGTGCACAAGCAGGTTAGTGGCTCTACCATTGCCGCCTAATGAAGAATAGCTCGTTTTTTTTCTGAGTTAACATTGATTAGTTATTAACCATAAAGTTACTAAGTTATGTCAAAAGTTGTCATGTGAAAATTGTGGGAGAATGGTTGGAAAGATCTATAAATAAACAGCATACTATCCTGTAGAATGTGGAGATAAAATCTGAAGCATAGCAATAAGTTCAAAGTAAATTTATTATCAAATGTAAGTTTATTATATATGTCAGTATATATGTCCCCGCGATTTATTTTCTTGTGAGCATACTCAGTAAATCACATAACCAAAATGGAATTAATGAAGTAGCGCACCAACTGGGTGTACTACCAGTGTGCAAAAAACAAGAAACTATGTAATTACAAAAAGAAAGAAAGAATAATAATAAATTAATATCAAAATGTGAGATGAAATGTCCTTGAAAGTGAGTCCATAGGTTATGGGAACATTTTAGTGATAGGACAAGTGAAATTGAGCGGTTATCCCCTTCGGTTCAAGAGTCTGGTGGTTGAGGGGTAATAGCTATTCCTGAACATGGTGGTGTGAGTCCTGAGGCTTCTGGACCACCTTCCCAATGACAGCAGCAAGAGTGCTTGAGCAGAATTTAGGCTGTTCAGCCCATTGAGTTTGCTGCATTTAAGTTTAACCATTTAAGATGAAGGAACTGCTGAAGTCATGGTGTCTGTGTAGTCTGTAGCTGATCTGTGCCTGAACTTGCCCTGCAATTGGCGCACATCAAAGTAACCTTAAAAGCAGACATTATGTACCATATAATGTCCCCACCCCCATAAAACGTCAGTTTTCTTGACATAATATGTCATGCCATGGGACACTCACTGGCAATGTCAAATTGTTCAGCACTAACAAAATACTGAGGAAATTATAAACCTAGACTTAGAATAGATATGATTTTTCAAGACTTCCAACTGAATGCTTCCCTGTCCTCCATTTGATTCTCCAAACTAGACTTCTAATATGCTGTCTACCAGGTTAGGTCTAATTTGTCTTCACTGCAGGAGGTCCTTTTCCTTCATCGTGCTACATGAAAGGAGCAATAATATCCAGTCGTTCAACCACAAACTGGTTGTAACTTTAAAGCCAAAATCTCATTTATTCGAGAATGACCATTACTCTTGATGAATTAAACACCCTGGTATTCATTCTAGTTCACTTCAGCTGAAGCAATAAACCTGAACTGAGGTGTACATCCCGTCTTGTCAGTAGTTGGTTGGAGTGCCCATTACAAAACTTATCCTGGTATTTAAGATTCAAGTTTGTTTAATGTAATTTCCAGTATACAACTGTAAGGAGAATGCATTACAAAAAAAAAGGATAAGATAAAGAACACAATAATAAAAAAACACAGTAAATATAAATATATTAGATAACTTGTATACATAGACTGATTGTCTGTCCATAAAGTGACGCTAAGCACAGAAGTGTTTGTACGTTAGGTGGCTGTGATGGGAAATGATAAAGTAGTGGTGATCAGCCTTACTACTTGGGGAAAATAACTTTTTTTTAAGTGGTGTTCCTGGCATGGGTGCAATTTAGCCTCCTTCCTGCTGAGAGTAGGACATACAGAACATGTTTGGGTGGTTGGGACCCTTCATGATGTTACTTGTGTTTTTCTGACACCTTTCTGTATATATATATCCTTGACAGTTTATGGTGTTCTTTGTGTTGGGGTGTATTTCGAGAACATAAGTACAGCTTACTATAAGGACATAATAAATAGAATCAGCAGTAGGCTACTTAACCTTCCTGTTCTATTATTCATTTGGATCAGAGCTGTTTTTTTTTAACCTCAGGACTTCCCTACACAAACCTCATGATAGGGGGGGCAAGAAAAATAAATTTCCTATCTTAAATGCACGCAATTGAACCTCCAATGAATTCCATTACTTTACCACCCTTGGGTGAAGGCATTTTTTTGTATCTCTGTGTTTAGTAGCTGAGCCCTTATTATGACCATAAGACAGGAGCAGAAATAGGCTATTCAGTCCATTGAGTTTGCTGCACCATTCTATCATGGCTGATTTGTTAACGTTCTCAAACCCATTCTCCTTGTCTGACCCCTTGTTCCACACATGCCGGAGTTCATAGCAAGGGGGTCATCCATTAAGGGCAGAAATGCAAAGAAACATCAACGATCAATGTGCCTTTTAAGTCCAGTGAGAATTTTGTTTCATAAGATCACTTCTCATTCTCGTAAACTTACAGTGCAGACACATTCCCACCAGCACCTTTACTTCCTGAGGAAACTAGAAATTTGACCTGTCCCCTAAAACCCTCACTAATTTTTATAGATGCACCGTAGAAAGCATTCTTCTAGGTTGCATCACAACCTGGTATGGAAGTTGTCCTGTCCAAGACCAGAAGAAGCTGCAGAAGATCGTGAACACGACGCAGTACATCACACAAACCAGTCTTCCGTCCCTGGACTCACTTTACACCGCACACTGTCGGAGCAGTGCTGCCAGGATAATCAAGGACACAACCCACCCAGCCAACACACTTTTCGTCCCTCTTCCCTCCGGGAGAAGGCTCAGGAGCTTGAAGACTCGTACGGCCAGATTTGGGAACAGCTTCTTTCCAACTGTGATAAGACTGCTGAATGGATCCTGACCCGGATCTGGGCCGTACCCTCCAAATATCCGGACCTGCCTCTCGGTTTTTTTTGCACTACCTTACTTTCCCTTTTTCTATTTTTTAATATTTACTATCGATTTGTAATCCAGGGAGTGGGAGGTGCAGAATCAAATATCGCTGTGATGAGTGTACATTCTAGTACCAGTTGTTTGGTGACAGTAAAGTATAATCTGCCATCGTATGACAAACCCACCTTTACATGAATCTTTCCAGTGAACCCGGGGCGTCATGGTAACGTAGGGGTTAGCACAGTGCTTCATAGTGCAGACAACCCAGGTTTAATTCCCACTGCTGCCTGTGAGGAGTTGTGCGCTCTCCCTGTGACTGCAGGGGTTTCTGAGTGTTCCAGTTTCCTCCCACAGTCCAAAGACCTACTGGTTGGTAGGTCTGTGATTACAGTTAATATCTCTCACCATAGTCCCTTGTTATTTTTTTCTACCTAAGTGGATAACCTAATTTTTGAACATTTCTATTAGTTCTGCCATGGCCTTGGCTATTTACTTAGCCTGTCTATGATCCACTGAGGCTTCTCGGCATCCTGAGTACAATCTGCACTGCCACCTAGCTTTGTAACACTCCATAGTTAATTAGGTTGTGCAGTCATAGGAGCACCTGATGGTAATGTATTTGTACTATTCCTAAACACTTATATATTTCATACTGTCAGTAATTTTAAAAAATACTCATAAAATATACACATTTAGAAAAATGCTGATTATGAATATTAAATTTAATTACAGCCAGAAATTCTAAGCTTTCTCTAATAACAGAACTTAATGTAGTTTGATAGCTAGAGATTGTACCGATACAAGCTTCCACATTGTATAGCAGGGAACATTGACAGAAGACAAAAGAACAGCTGTTGGTGCATTTGCAAAGTAGCAACCAACCCTTTCAATGTGCATCTGGTTGCCTCATTACAGGAAGAAGTTGGCAGCTTTAGAGAGGGTGCAGGGGAGGTCTACCAGGTGCTGCTTGGGATAGAGAGCATGTCTCATAGGATGCTGCCCGACCTGCTGAGTTCCTCCAGCATGTTGTGAATGTCTCGGAGGATGAGTGAGCTAGGGCTTTTCTCTTTGGAGCGAAGGAGGATGAGAGGTGACGATAGCAATATATAGGAATATAAGCGGCATCGATCCTCACAACACACGCTCTTTAATAGATCTGGCATGACAGGTACTTTTTCTGAGAATGAAAATGGCTAATACGAGGGGGCATAACTTTAGGTGATTAGAGGGAAAGCATGGGGGTGGGGGGGGGCTGTCCGAGGAAGTTTTTTACACAGATTTGTGGCTGTGTGGAATGCGCTGCCGGGGGTGATGGTAGAGATTAGAGACATTTAGGAAGGGTTAGAGCAGGTTTAAAGTTTGGTAACACATTGTAGAGCAAAGGACCTGTACTGTTCTATGAAGATAAGGACAAGCTTTTGGAGCTTGGCATCAGGAGTGTGAAGTCTGCTGATGATGATCGCGGATTAAGTGTCAGACAGTCAGCATACCCAGAAGATAATTCAATGGAGTTTGTTGTGACCATATCATCTGTGCTGCCATTTATCTCCTGTTATTTCAAGCAGAGTCCTGATTTGAAGGTAGCCCTTCCACATAGGAAGTCCTGGTGAACAAGCAGTCTGCAGAACAGAACACCAGGCTTAGTGCCCCAGGGACAAGAAAATTGGTGAACCAGATACTGCATTTCTGGTGCAAGAGAAAATATTGGCTCTGCTTTATTGTTTATTTAGCTGTCGAGACAAACAAATTGGGCAAATTGTTAATGTGATTTAGCATTTAAAGGCACAGGTTTTAATTTTGAGGTAATATGCTTTTCACAAATGAATAAGGCTGGCTCTGATAATCTTTGGAGAAAACTTAGATTGAAGCAGAGTGGTCACTTTGCACAATGACAACTTTCAGCGGCTGTGTTTGCACTCCACAAGGTGGAGATGACATTCACATGAAGGCTAGTGAGTGGCAAGCAACATCTGTGCCAGGCTGTGAGCATCCCCAGCGAGAGTGAGTTTAACTACCTACCCTTGACAAAACCTCTCTGTCAAAAAATGCAGGGTCACTGTGGACCAGGATCGAGATTGGACTGGCCACGTATGGAAGCACACTGCACTGCCACATGGAGGCTAAATTGAATATCATCTACAAAATGCATTGCAGTTGTTCACCTAGACAAGTCAGCCAGCAACTCCCAAGCTTACGACCTCTATCACAATGAAGGGCAAGGGATTAAGGAATATGACTATCTCTTGCTTTTCCTCCAGGGCACATACCATCATGACTTGAACTCTGTTACTTACCTTCATTTCCACTGAGTACAAATACTGCAACTCCTGACCTGTGTGGAAATGATTTCTCCAGAAGCACTGCGGCACTTTAAAAAGGAAGTTCACCTGGAGCCTCTGAGGGCACTTAGAGATGTGTCATTAATCCTTACTTTGCCAGGCATGCATGTGGTCCATCTGGCCCTGTTCAAAAGGACGCTGTTTAAATGTGTCATGAATATACAGTAAGTGGATAGTATAAAATGTGGTGCTCTTGTAAATAGGTGCCAGCCTGTTTGAGATATATATATATATATATATTAATATACATTAATATATAAATCAGAAGTCTTTGCCTCATGAAACATTCAACCAAATTCTGAATCTCAGATTAATGAACACTTGATATTGATTTTTTACTCTCACTGGCTTGAAATGTTCAGCGTTTTTCCTGGCATTAGCAAACACTCTTGAATCCACCTAGACATGCCCATCAATAGAAGCAGTTAGACAAACGAGCACTGCCATTAACAGCTCAATTAAACAAAAATGCATGGTCAAAAATAATGCAGCTTGTTGTATTTTTGAGGTGACCATTTTGTATACCTTAAAACGTAACATACTTAAATAAGGGATTGTGTTGTAATACAGAGACCCACTGAGGTGAAACGAGAAAACAAGCTTTAGCACTATGCTGATCCGATTACCTGCCTGACCCTACGTGTTTTACCGAGCTTGCTCATTAGAGAGGCAGTGATGTTTTGCCCACTGGTATTTAGACTTTCTCAGAATAGGTCACCTTGTCTCCATAGAAATGATATCCTTCTGACGTCACGCTGATTTAATGGGCCTGGCTACAGACAAATAATCAGTGCCTCACTTAATGCAAATAAAAATTTCAAATGTTCAAATGGTTCAATTTAATATCTGGGAATGTATACAGTATACAGCCTGAAATTCTTACTCTTCACAGACATCCACGAAACAAGAATGAATGACCTTCAAAGCCCCCCCTCCCCCTTCCCACACACAAACAGCAGCAAAAGCATCGACCCTCTCCCTCCCTCCGTTTGCTCCAGCGAAAGCTCCGACTCCACCCTCCATGTAGGTAATAGCAAAGCCCCCAATGAGACCTTAATCTAGAGTCCATCAAAAACCATAGTCCATAACCCAGCACTTCGGTATCTCTCTCTATCGAGGGAGAGAGAGTTTGCTCCTGCAACAATTACAGAGGGAGACCAGCAGCTCGCCATCTGAGGTTACAATCTTCCGCGTTGCTTCTCCGAGCCCCCGACTCAGGACTGACTGGCTCTCTCCCACCATCAAAAGTGAGAGTATCGGGGCTTTCCTCCAAAAGCAGCATACACCACCTGCTGCCCCAATGTTTCAGTCTCTCTTGTGAATGAATCTTCACTTACCTCCAGTAAATATCTGGTAATTAAGGCTTTTACAAGCCACTTTTGACCTTATTTGGTTTTATGTTCATTACATTAGTAAAAATTTGGATTTTAGTGATGTGAGAAAAATATTAACTATAATCACTGAAATAAGTGTACATCATGTACTCCTGACGAAGGGTCTCGGCCTGAAACATCGACTGTACCTCTTCCTAGAGATGCTGCCTGGCCTGCTGCGTTCACCAGCAACTTTGATGTGTGTTGCTATCATGTACTCCGTCGGAAGGTGAACTTTGCGAGCAACCGAAATTACCTGGTAATCTTTAGTCAGGATGATATTTGATTCCAGGGCATAACCTTTAATTTAGTGGCTTTCACTTTGGTGGTGATGCCCTACTGATGAAAGAATTACAAATATAGCAGAATATTGATCCAAATAGAACAAGTAAAAGCTGGGTATATCGATATGAATACAGATACAAGAGGCAGATGGAATTTAATAACTAGTGTGAGGTATTGGACTTTGGCAGGACTTACACAGTGAATGGTAGGACACTGACGTGTGCATTGGAGCAAATGGACCTGGGAATGCAGATGCATAGTTCCTTGAAAGTGGAGTCACAGGTAGACTGGGTCGCAAAGAGAACTTTTAGCTCATTGGCCTTCATAAGTCAGAGCACAGGAGTTGGGATGTTATTTTGAAGTTGCATAAGTTGTTGGTGAGGCCAACTTTAGAGTATTGTGTGCGGTTTTAGTCACTTAACTACAGGAAAGATATTGTAAGAGAGTAGAGAAAGTTTTAACGGACATTGCCAGTACTCAAGGACCCGAGTTACAGGAATAGGTTTAACAGGTTAGGACTTTATTCCATGGAGTGTAGGAGAATGAGGGGAAATCTCCTAGATGTACAGAATTATCATGGTTATAGATAGGGTGAAAGCATGCAGTATTTTTCCCCTCAGGATGGGTGAGACTGGCAGTACAGGATATTGGTTTAGAGTGAAAGGTGGAGTATTTAAGGGGAACCTGCAGGGGAACTTCTTCACTCAGAAGGTGGTGGAAGTGCAGAATGAGCTGGCAGCGGATGTGGAAGATGCAGGTTCAAGTGTGATATTTAAGAGAAGTAGGTACATGAATGAGAGAGGTATGGATGGCTAAGGTCCGGGTGCAGGTAGGTGGGAGCAGGCTGGCACAGACTAGATGGGCTGAAGGGCCTTTTCTGTGCTGTAGTGTTCAGTGGCTCTGGGGAGTCTTGTTAATGGTGAATCTGATTACAAATGAATATCCATGAGATCTTGATCTTTTAGGGAGATGGATTGAAGAATGGCAAAATGTTTTCAACTTAGATAAGCATGAGGTGATGCATTTTGGACAATCAAACCAGGATAGGACCTACAGAGTGAATAGCAGGGCACTGGCAAGTGTGTGGAACAGAGAGACCTGGGAGCACATGTTTACAATCTACTGAAAAGGGCCGTACAGATAGACAGGGTGATGAAGCAGGTGCTTAGCGTCCTGGCCTTCATCAGTCAGCACACTGAGTTTAGGAGTTGGGACATTATGTTGTAGTTATATAAGTCACGGGTGAGGCCGCACATGGATTATTGTATACAATTTTTATTGCAAAGACATTACCAAGCTTCAGAAGGGATTTACAAGGAAGCTGCTTGGACTTGAGGGGCTGAATTACAGGGAGAGATTGGCTACACTGGATCTTTCTTCTTTTCTTTGGAGTATGGAAGAATGAAGGATAACCACGTATAAGTTCATAAAATCATGAGTGGTACGGGTGAGGTGGATGGTTATATTCCTTTCCACAGGGTTGCAGAGTTCAGAAACTAGAGGGGCACAAATGTGAGATTTAAAAGAGACCTGAGAGTAACTTATTTATACAGAGGGCAGTAAGTACCTGGAATGAGCTGCCAGAGGAAGTGGTCAGGGCAGGTCCAATTGCAATATTTAAGGGTCATTTGGATAGGTACATGGAAGGGAGAGGCTTGGAGTGCTCTCAGCCAAATGCAGGTGTCTTGGAGTTGCAGAGAGGATGCTGTGGTGGCATGCTGTTTGAACTGAAGGGTCTGTTGCATGCTGCTTACCCACTGTCACTGTGCTTACTACCACGTGCATCTCAAGTTCCCAATACGATCTCAAGTACTGCCTCTCCATTTCGAGTGGCCGTGGAGCAGGACTTCCCTGGAGTCCTTGAGGTTGTTCACTTCGTCAGTCGATTTCTGTCTACCTAAAAAAAAACCCTCCCCACAGCAGAGCATGGAATAATGTGTGTGTTCCAAGAGTCTGTGAGACTCGTATATCCTTCAAATTAATGTGGAAGATTATGTGAAGGCCACGTTGGTGGTATTTTTCCAAAATATTCAGATATTCTCTGTAGGTTGAACAAGCCTCATGGCAACTCCACTTGGAACTAATGCCAGTCTGCAGTAAACAGACTATAATGGTCTTTTATTATTTTATTGGTAGATATATTATCAGTACTACACTATTAGTGGACTCATTCACTGAAACACATGAGATAATGGGCCTTAAATTCAGCATTTGCACAGCTAAGCTCCTCTAACAGCCATTCATCTACCTTTCTCTTATCCAAACTGCCCTCTGACAATAAAGGTTCACAGTGAGATTCCTGGGAGCCGTTTCTCAACAATTATAGATATTGACGATGAAATTTACCACTATCATCAGAGAGCTAACAAAACATTTTATAGTCTGTTGTCTTCATTTTAAAGACAATTGACCAGATGTTGTGTTAGCACATTGATGATGAACTTTACTACTGTCTTCACTGCCTTTTGTTGCTAGGAAATGGATGAACCTTTGAGCTGTTTTGCAGAAGGATTCATCCACGTGCTTCACAAATGTTTGGCACAGGTTTTAGAAAATGCCTCAGGGACTTGGTAAATAATTAAACAAGCAGGCATTAACCTTGATAGACCCGTTACACACAGTAAATACCCTGATAATACCCTACAATCATTGGAATCCGCTGTTATTTCAGTTCGGTTTTAGAGACTGAAAAATGATGCAAATTTTGAAAACAAAATTAATCAATTTTGGTAAACATAAAAAACAGAAGCAGGAGTAAGCCATTTGACGTATCGTCTGCTCAACCATTCAACGGAATTATGGTTGATCTTCTGTCAGAACACCGTCTTTTTTCTGTATCCCTATAATCCCCTAATTCTATCTATTGATTTTGTCTTAAATACATCGATGTCTGAGAGCCCACAACTCTCTTGATAGACAGTTCAGAAGATTTATCAACTTGTGAGTGAAGAAGTCTAATTTCTATCCTAAATGTCTTTTACGCTTATTTTGAATCTTTGATCCTTAATTCTAGACTCATTATCCTAGAGAAATATCCTTCTTGTTGAAAGTAAATTTATTATCAAAATACATATATGTCAACAAATACAACTCTGAGATTCATTTTATACAATCCAATACAGTGACCTGTTGTTCCTCTAAACTCTAGACTCTATAATACATAAGTCTACTCATTTTTTCCTCATTTACCAGACCCACCAATCCTGGTACTAATCTGTTGTATACTCCCTCCATAGCTGGTGTGGCCTCCTGTCAGGACTTGTAGTAGTGCTTCATGTGTGATCGCACCAGCCCCCTACAGTGTATATTCCAAACACTGTTCAGAAACAGATCCCTAAATCTCTTGAAATAACTAAACTACCTCCTTTTATCATCATCATTGTATGCTATGTCATATGATGTAGGTGATCATGGTCTATGACCATGATTGTACTTTTGGTATAGAAGTAGTTTGCCGTTGCCTACATCACTACAGGCAGTGTCTTTACAAGATGGGTGTCGCCAGCCATTATCAATACTCTTCAGAAATTGTCTGCTTCGCGTCAGTGGTAGCATAACCAGGACTTGTGCTACCACTGCTCACCAGCTGCTCATACGGCCATCCACCACCTGCTCCCTTGGCTTCACGTGACCCTGATCGGTGGGGCAGGTAGATCCAAGGGTGACCTGCAGGTTAGCAGGGGGAAGGTGCGCTTTACACCTCCGTTGGTAGGGATGTATCTCCACCACACCACTTCCTTATATAATAAATTTAAAATGATGAAAAAATGTTAATATAGAACATAGAAAACCAGCAGAGGAACAGGCCACTTGGCCCACAGTATTGTGCTGGATCAGCTAAAAACTCCCAAACACTAATCCCCCCTACCTGCGCAACGTCCATATCCCTCAATCTTCCTTGTATCCGTGTACCTACCCAAACGTCTCTTAAAAGCCTCTAATGTATTTGCCTCTACCACCATACCAGGCAGCGCATTCCAGGCATCCATGTCTCTCTGAGTAAAAAACTTACCCCGGTAGTTACCCCAATTGTTCTCCAATAGTTTTATAAATCCAAATGTTAAAAAATAATTATTTTATTCCCCAGGATGCCCGTGTTGCAGGTAAGGGTGGCATTTGTTTCCCATGTAGTTGTAACGATGACAGAACCTTTATCGCTTTGTGAAATTGAAAGCAACTCCTGGAATCCATACTGACGCATTCAATTTTAGGCATTGCAAAGCTGCTCTCAGTGATTCCCTCCCTGCTGGTTCAGTGACACCCTGCTCCTTCGTGCATGTGCTGATACAGACTTCGCAGATCCAATCAACGCATCAGTCAAATGGTGGAATTGCTTCAATTTGAATTGTGTGTGCTGTGTTCTTCAAGGTCATGCAAGCATTATCTCCGCCAACTGAAAGCTTCCACTGTTATTGTAAAATGGAAGTGAAGCAATAAATGGGAATTGTATCATGTTACTGGATTTGTGTACTCCAGATAGCTGTTTTATGATTCAGCCTCTGGTAGAAGTGTTGTTTTAAATGGTGCTATCATTGGTCAGCCTGAATTGGTTCCATTTCTTGGTAAAGCTAGGGTTGTTAAAGGGTTGCAAAGTCTTAATTATGTTATGTCTGGTTAGAGCTGGTGTAAAAGAAAATAATTTCATAGTATTCTCCAAAACAGAATCTGGCCAGCAAATGAGTTTTTTGCAAAAATGGTAAAGATGGGCATAAAAACAGGTGGGAGACTAAGTAATGCCATAAACTATTAACTGAAAATATTATTAACAAACCTTAGCTAATTATTTTCTTAATCTAAAGACTATAATATTTAATTAGATATCAAATTTGTGCACCTGCTAGATGTTGCACTCTTGGGTATTTAAGGGAATAATTTATTTTTGGTGTCACACTCAATAGAAGTGCTCCTTCTTCATGATATATTACCCATTGGGTAATACTGACATTGCAGGGAATATTAGGTATTTATGCTTCAAATTTGAGAGGTTTTTTTTGGGAAACAGGAATACAAAGTTTTGTGTGCCTAGTTTTTCCCAGGTGATAGTGGAATGTCATTCGTCATTCGTCTCACACACAGTTGCCAGAGTCTTTTTCTCCCTCAGGTTTCCAGTGGAGATTTCTGTTAATAGCATATCTGATCCAGCAAGACAATTATCTTAATCTAAAGATTGTACTGTTTAATTCAATATCAGCTTTGAGGAGCTACTTGATACTGTACCTTCCGGTTTGAAGCCAATGGTTTAACTTTACTGTTGTACCCAGTGGTGTGCAGTATCATTGTGATTTCTCTCAGTGAAGTATATTAACATACAAAGAAATAACGGAGCTCTGTATAGCAAACATTATAGTTTTCTATGATTAGTAAAATTCTTATTAAGACACAGATTGCAAACCAGTTGGTAGTGTAGCGATTAGCGTGGCCTATTACAGAGCCAGTGACCTGGGTTTAATTCTGCCACTGTCTATAAGGAGTTTGTACACTCTCCCTTTGACTGTATGGGTTTCCTTCAGGTGCTCTGGTTTCTTCCCTCATTCCAAAGGCGTATGCGTTAGTAGGTTAATTGGTCATGGGTATAATTGGGTGGCAAGGACTCGTTGGGCTGGAAAGGCCTGTTTCTGTGCTGATTTTCTAAATAAAATTTTTTAAATGTGACTTTCATGGAAACACAAGAAAATCTGCAGATGCTGGAAATCTGTGTGTGTTGCATGTTATTTTGGACCTCTAGCATGTACAGTTCCTTGGTAGTCTTTATAAATAGCATTTTAATTGTGAAAGAAACAAATTAAAGACTGGAGCATACACAGGGGAGAAGGCTAAAAGAGAAAATTTAAGCAAAATATCACTTTGAAGAAATAGAACTCCACATATGTACCTTTAATTTTTCAGGGGCATGGAGGTGGTTAAGCAGTAATTTTCACTTACTGTAATCACTGGAAAATGACTTGCTCCTGTAATTTCCAATTTATTGCCAAACTATGTATAATTACTGCAATTACACACTATTTAAATGCCTGGTCTAATGGCAAGTACAGCAACAGTGAACCCTGATGTGCAACAGCTGGAAACATCTGTATTATGTGTGTGAGAATACAGATGTTAGACATTGTTGTCAGCTTTAACCTGTGTTATCAGTGAGTGATGGGTGTTTGCCTCTTTCTTTGCCATTGTTTTTATAGCAAAAATTGGGCCACTTTTTTGTCGACTTTAACAGAATTTTTTTAATAATCACTAATAGAAGTGAGCATATCAATAAAAGATCCAGCTTGTTCTACCTTTTGCAAGCTATAGGAGGGCAGGAAATGTAAAAGGGTGCTGTTTCTCAGATAACTTTCTGTAGCAGGTAGATTGATCATTTTGCTGATTTTTTTTCTTTTTATAACATAGATCATAAGACATAGGAGCAGAAATAGGTTATTTAGCCCATCAAGTCTGTTCCACCATTCCATCATGGCTGATTTATTATCCTTCTCAACCCCATTCTCCTTCCTTCTCCCAGTAAAGTTTGACACCCTTACTAATCAAGAATGTATCAACCTCTGCTTCAAATATACCCAAAGACTTGGCCTCTGCAGCTGTCTGTGGCAGTGAATTCCACAGATTCTCCAAGCTCTGGCTATCACATTTCCTCCTCAACTCTGTTCTAAAGGGATGTCCCCCTGTTCTAAGGGCACCTTTGCCATTTAGGAGTTTGTTATTCATGCAGTCATAGTGCCAAACAGCATGGAAACATGCCCTTCAGCCGGGCTGAACCATGCTGAACAAGATGCTCAGTCCGATTTACCTGCCTTTGGCCCATATGCCTATAAACCTTGCCTGTCCATGTATCTGTCTAAGTGTCTTTTAAATAGGTTTATGTGCCTGCCACAACCACATTGCCCAGCAGCTTGTTCCACATATGGACCAACTTTTTGTGAAGAATCTACCCCTCAGGTCCATAGAAAGAATTTGCTCATAAGTGAGCAGCAAGAAGATAATTGCTTCCTTTAATTACCATCATTTCTGTATTAAATATTCTTGTTTCTGTCACGAGGTATTTAATAATTGCAAGCATCATTTGAACTGTCTTGCAACAGGAGATGAGTTGGAAGTGCAAGTCCCCAGTGCCTTGCTTTTTCTGTGAACTATTGAACTGGTATGAACTTTTTATTTGATTCAGAGGCAGAAACAATTATATTCAATTTTGTGTGTGTGTATATATATATATATGGAAAGGACAGATCATAGCGAAGTTGCTAATATGGCTGCCTCCAATTACGTGATTCTTCCAGCATGAAACATTTGCATTTATTGAAAGTCATGTTAAGTCATCATGTTGTTGCTTTAAATAAAATTTCAGGTTATTTAGAGCTCCAGGTGCAAGCTTTTTAAATGATATCACAGTAAACGTTAATCTGAGGACTAAATTGTGACAGAAAACACATCTGACTAAGAATTTGTTTTAGTAAACAGCTCATGTTGATATTAAATATTAATGGGCCACAATGCAGCAGCTTTTCTGACATCTAGTTCTTTCTCGCAAGGTATATAAAGGATCCCCAAGGAATGAGTGGTCATTTTAAGAAAGGCTTCTAGTTTTAGAATGAGAAACTTGGACTGTGACGAGTGCCCTAAACTTATATGATGACAATTAATAATGGTATCAGGTTAGAACTAACTAAAATGAGGTAGGAAAATATATTCAAGGTTAAACAACAGTTCAGCCTTATTTAACTAATGAATTGAGGGATGTATTAAATTGAAAGTAAGAGTATTCAGTGCTACAGATTGAATAATTTACCGGAAAGGCTGAGTTTAAAAATATATTCAAGATTGAAGATTGTTTAATGTCATTTCTGGAACGCAAGTGTAAAGGAGAAAATGAAATAATTATTACTCTGGATCTGATGCAACACAAAAAAGCAATAAGATAAAGAACACAGTAATTTTTTTAAAAAATCAATAAATATAAATACATAAGATAGCTGGTATATAGATTGATTGTATGTTCATAAAGCTTTGCTAGGCACAAGAGTGTCTGTACGGAAATGATTAAGTGATGATGGTGGAAGATGAGAGTAAACTACCAAATAATTTAATATAACATAAAAGTAATAAGATATGCAAAAAGAGAGTGTGTACTCAGTGGGATATGAAAGCATGAAATGTGATTTCACTGAAGCAAGATTCTGAAAAGCTTCAAGGTTCAAAGTAAATTTATTCTTAACGTACATATATGTCACCATATACAACCCTGAGATTTATTTTCTTGTGGGGCAACTACAGTAAATACAAGAAACACAATAGAATCAATGAAAGACTCCCCCCAACAAGACGGACATTGCATTTCCCTTCCTTACTACCAATCCAACCTACAGGTTAACCTTTAGGGAATCCTGCATGAAATAAAAGTGAGCCAACTCTCCCAGCTCCCTGAATATATTAACTTTTCAATCTCAAGAGTTGGGAGTAACTGAATATTCCATTCACAAACAAGAGAAAATCTCAGATGTGGGAGTGTGGAACGAGCTGCCATCTGACGTGGTAAATGCTGGCTCAGTCTTAAGTTTTAAGAACAAATTGGATAGATAACATGGATGGAGAGGTCTGGAGGGTTATGGACTGGGTGCAGGTCAATGGGACTGGCTGAATAAAGTTTTGGCACAGACTAGAAGGGCCGAATGGCCTGTTTTCTGTGCTGTAGTGTTCTGTGGTTCTATAGAAATCCAAGTAACACACACAAAATGCTGGAGCTGGAGGAACTCAGCAGGCCAGGCAGCATCTTTAGAAAAGAGTAAACAGTCGACGTTTCAGGCCAAGACCCTTCAACAGGACCGAGTCCGTTCCCTATCCACAATCATAACCATTTCTTGGATTTCAGGAGTGCAGAAAAGGGAAGTCAGTTTTCCTTAACTTGTAACACACATCAAAGTTGCTGGTGAACGCAGCAGGCCAGGCAGCATCTCTAGGAAGAGGTACAGTCGACGTTTCAGGCCGAGACCCTTCGCCAGGACTTTCCTTAACTTGTGTCTTCTTGAATACTGTAATATTGTTGTGTATATCGAAAATGTATTTTAACCAACAGCGCTTGTCAGCACATGGAAGATGCGGTCAATTTGATGAGTGAGTCAGTGCAAGTAAAGAAAGTCAAGAGTGTAATGTTGGAGGTGAAGGATATAGACATAAAATATCATCCCCGATCTTTACTTTGCCTGCTGCTGACTAATGTTGATATGTATAACAATTTCTACTGATCTTTTACATTTGCAGTTCCTACTGTTTTCCACTAACTGTTGTGAGGGGATTTTCCACCGTGCCGCTGCCAGTAGAATAAACTGCATCTTATCAATCATGTTCTGCTCATTGCTCAGTAACTGATTGTTCCTTATGTCAACTATGACATTAAATGCTGCCATATTACACCTAAAAATAATGTATTCAGTAGCTTAACTGTAGCATACACCCAGTGGCCACTTTGTTGGGTACATCTGTACACCTCGTTAATGCAATCATGTGGCAGCGACGCAATGCGTAAAAGTATGCAGACTTGGTCAGCAGGTTCAGTTGTTGGTCAGAGCAAACATCAGAATGGGGAAGAAATGTTATCTAAGTGACTTTGACCGTGGAATGATTGTTGGTACTATACGCGGTGGTTTGAGTATGTCAGAATCTGCTAATTTCCTGGGATTTTCAGACACGACACTCTCCAGAGTTTACAGAGAATGGCAGGAGAAACAATCGTTAGTGAGAGAGGAGAATCCCAGCACACCACCACTTCAGGAATAGTTATTACCCCTCAACTATCAGGCTGTTGACCTAGAGAGGTTAACTACACTCAACTTCACTTGCCCCATCACTGAACTCTTCCCGCAACATAATGGACTCACTTTCAAGGACTCTTCATCTCATGTTCTCAATAGTTGTTGCTTGCTTGCTTGCTTATTTATTTATTTTTCTCTTTGTATTTGCACAGTTTGTTCTCTTTTGCACACTGGTTGACCACCCTGTTGTGTGTAGGTTTCATTGATTCTATTATGGTTATGGGATTTACTGAGTATATGCCTGTAAAAAGTGCATCTCAGGGTCCCATATGATGATATATGTAAGACCATGAGATACAGGAGCAGGATTAGGCCATTCAGCCCATTGAGTCTCCTCTGCCATTTCACCATGGCTGATCCATTTCCCTCGATAAGACCATAAGATATAGGAGCAGAATTAGCCTATTTGGCCCAAAATAATGTACTTTGCTGATAAATTTACTTTGGACTTTGAGAATGGCCAGACTTGTTCAAGCTACAGGTAGGTAACAGTATCTCAAATAGCCATGCATTACAATAGTGGTGTGCAGCAGAGCATCTCCGAATGCACAGCACGTCAAACCTTGAAGTGGATGGGCTACAACAGCAAAAGACCATGAATATATACCCAGTTGCCACTTTATTTGGTACAGCGGGTAGCAACACCTCATGGACTTTACAATATGTGCACAGTATGTTGCTCTAGAAATCAGTACTCTGAAGATTATTTTCATTAAATATTTTGTAAGAGGTGAATATTTTCTATTGGTCTTCAAGCTTTTCATTGACACACCATTCTTAGTGTTGAATGAAGTTTTCTTAAATATTTGGTAAGTTATTTCATCATTCTTCCTAAGCAAAGTCAATTGTAAGTCTGAGGCAGCACACACAAAATGCTGGAGGAACTCAGCAGGAAGGGCAGCATCTGTGGAGGGGGAATGTATCAGCTGATGCTTCAGGCTAACACTCCAACAGGACTGGAAAGGAAGGGAGAAGAAGCCAGAATAAGAAGAGAGAATAAGGGGAGAGGGGAAGAAGTACAAGCCGGCAGGTGATAGGTGTGACAAGGGGAAGGGGTGGGACGTAAATCTTAATTTTAGGTCAGTCTGTTGTTCCGCTATGGAAAATGTTAATATTTCATTTTAGATTGTTAACTCATTTGTATATAATTTCAATGACTGGAGTGAACAAGTATTCTTATAATCTAAATGCTTGGCTTAAAGATTCATAGCTTTCCAGGAGGGTGTATGGACAAATCCAATCATCTATCTTGGGTTAATGAAGACAAGTCACTATGCTTTCTACCCTGAAAAACCTTTCTGTGTTGCTTTTCTTTTGAGGAAACTGCTGCTGCTGTTGCATAACATCTAATTTAAACCATTGGTGATTTCATTCAGCTTGTGCTAATTCGCGTTGTTAACAAGAATTGATTTGTGACATGAACAATGAGTTAAATAATGAGACTTCCACCAGATGGTTATATGTTTTTATGTCAAAATTGTCACATTAAAAGAGTGACTCGTCTTGAAAAGAATGTAGTGAACTTGGCCTATTGACGTTTTGGTATGAGGTTATTCTCAATATAGAATCGTGAACGCTCTGTTTTAACGAATTATGATGCTTCTCCCATCAGACAAGAGAGCAGTCTGGACCCTGACATTAGTGAAATTGTATTTCACTGTCTTGGCAAATCCATCGCCTTTTAAGCATAATTTGCCAACAACTAATAATAAATTGTACAGTATCAGTTATTAAGATGTTGACCAAGCTATGTGGCTGTAGAAGTCACGGACCCACAATGAAATTTAAAAGAGTTCACTTACACATCGGTGTAAATCCAGAAACTACATATCATTCTGTAAATGTTACCCCTATTAGATAAGTGCATTTTATTGAAACAGAAAGCTGACTGTTTTTGTGACATGCGGAACATAATGTAAAGTGAAAAGGGAACCTCCTCCTCAGTCCTGGCCACCCCATCTTGATTGACATAAGAATCTATTGTTCTAATTGCTTGTCCTTCAATGCTGAAGAAAGCCAGTTCTCAAGTGCTGCCTTATTCCATTTCCCTTATCAGCAACATGGAAATATTCCTTGCTGGCTCACTCTGCACCACTTCCTATTTGTATTTACATACATTCTTCATTGCATATTTGTTTTGCAACCATTGCCCACACAGGAAGAATAAGTTCTATTTTAATGACTTTTCATGATCTGATTCAATTCTTTCTGAAAGTCAGTGCAGCATATCAGTGTGATAGTTGTTAGGGTATGTACTTGTGCCTGCAGTTCTCTAAGCACAAGGATATATTCCTGGGAAAGAATGGAGAAACCCACAATTGCAGCAATTGTAGTTAGAGCGTCATTGATATTGACTTGTGTGGAGACGAAGTGAGTGGCATAGGGTCTTAAAAATTAGTTAAGTATTTAAAATAATTGTATTGCTTTATTGCCCATTCCAGCAAATTGCAATGAAAATATTGTGCATTTACAAAATAGATTACTGGAATCCACGTGTTTCAATAAGCAAAACCAAATCTTGAGATCTGGATTGAAATATATTATTTATTCCCCGTAACACAATCGTAAAATGAGTCCAATGTAAAAAAATCATTACTTGTATCTCTTCATTTCCTTTGCTTTAACTTTCTTTGTGTAAAATTCAGATGCAAAGCTGAGCTGTATCACACTTTTTTAGGCCCCCTCGCCTGCGAATGCCTTGTCCTCAGTGGACCGCACAGCGGCATGGCTGATGAATATGAACATGCAGTTCATAGATGATGAAACTGTGGACCCAGGCTCTAAGCACAGGGATGATGTCAGACCTAAAGAGGAACTTAGCCAGATAGAGAAGGTAATGATATTTGCCAGACAGAAATTCTAACGCCTTTCAAAGGTGTTTTTCTCTTTGCACAACATAACTGCTTTTCCTTTTGCATATTGGGAATAAATATAATTGTAGATATTCTAATTTTTCTGGCTAGCAAAATTATGTTCTGGATTAATGACACAGCAGTTTAATCGTTTAAAGTAATGCATTATTATATTTTTATGTTAATGAATAAAAATGTGAAACTAAGCACTGGAAGTAAAGCTAGTCACTTCAAATTAGCTGATTCAAGTGCCTTTCTGTTTAATGATGATGTGTTATGGCCTTCATCAATTTTGCAGAGACCAACAACCGAGGAATTAGATTGTAACATGAAATTGCATACTTTAATATTTATATGAGGAAAGCTGCCATTTTTCGTAGCTCAAATAGGAAATGTATATTAGTGCTATTACAGATTGCTACTAGCCAAGGTGGGTCCTTTGCATTGGTTAGAAAACAGAAAAATAAATTATCTTACGGGTTTCCTTTAAATTTAGTCAGCTGATACAGATGGACTGTGGTCCTACAGAAGGAATTCCCTTCAGCACGTCTGTTTATATAGAGTGTCCCTTTTTCTGGTTCACAGAGACTGATAATGTGGTAACTTTCTAGTTACTATCAGCCTGAAAAGCAGTTGATTTTGACCATCTCCCCAGATTCATAAGGATAGGAGACACTGAACCTTTCAAGTCTGCTCCATGATTGAATTAGGTTTTATATCATCATTAAACCATACTTCCATTCATTTGCCTTTCCATGATATAAAGCATCTCAAATTTCTGCCATTCTCTCCAACTCCCATCAATGCAATCTTCTCTTCCTCAGAAAACCTGTGGACCAATTTCTGTTCAGACAAGTCATACTATATATTGTGAAAAGATGAGGCCTTAAAATGGACTTCTGAGGAAAAATGAATGTAATATCCCACCAATCAAAATAGATGTTTATTTTGACATTTGGTTTCGAACTTTCCATGCCAATTTTGGATCCATTTTTCAAACCTACCATATCCTTGCTATAATATAAGGTGTTGGAGGAACAACACCTTATATTCTGTCTGGGTAGCCTCCAACCTGATGGCATGAACATCGACTTCTCTAACTTCCGCTAAGTCCCCACCTCCCCCTCGTACCCCATCTGTTACTTATTTTTATGCACACATTCTTTCTCTCACTCTCCTTTTTCTCCCTCTGTCCCTCTGAATATACCTCTTGCCCATCCTCTGGGTCCCCCCCCCCGTCTTTCTTCCCGGACCTCCTGTCCCATGATCCTCTCGTATCCCCTTTTGCCTATCACCTGTCCAGCTCTTGGCTCTATCCCTCCCCCTCCTGTCTTCTCCTATCATTTTGGATCTCCCCCTCCCCCTCCAACTTTCAAATCCCTTACTCACTCTTCCTTCAGTTAGTCCTGACGAAGGGTCTCGGCCTGAAACGTCGACTGCACCTCTTCCTACAGATGCTGCCTGGCCTGCTGTGTTCACCAGCAACTTTGATGTGTGTTGCTTGATTTTCCAGCATCTGCAGAATTCCTGTTGTTTGCGTTATATCCTTGCTATGATGTCTATTATGGCTGCTATCAGCTTCACGTTTGAAAATTGGTAATAAACTCCACTAAGATACCTTTCACAAATTCTTGATTTTTTTTCTCTGATAATTACATACAGTTAATTTTAAACTATCAGTTTACATGGTTTCTTTCTGCCCTCCCAAATAATGTGTGCAGTTTCCCAGTCCATAGGCATGATTCCTGAATCTAGAGGATTTAACTAAATTATAACCTGACTCGTGTACAATTTTATTTCGTTTAATACCTTGAGTGAAAACAATTAGCTTCAGGATAATTGTATATATAAGTCCCCAATTTCTCCTTAAATTACCATTTTTAATATGCTAAATTCACTAAGATTCTTCATTTAATGTTTTGTCATCTGTTGTATACGTCAATAAAATATACTACTGAACAAGCCTGCTGTTTTATTGTTCGTTTTAGTCTTGCCTGTAACTATTTTTAATGGTCTCATGTTCCCCTTCAACATGTTCTCAATTGGTTTTAAGAAGTTTTGCTGTTAGATTTTGTATCTCTTGCATGCTGTTTCTCATATTCCCATTTTGTATCTTACATTTTCCTTCAGTCCTGCTGAATTTCAACATGTCCCAGCGTTTCATATTTACACTTTTCCATTTGCTTGTGTAAATCTATTTCACCTTTTTCTTTCTCTACTGATTGTGATGAGGGTTGTATATTGGTTTACTGTTCTTCCGGATGCTACTTAATATCTCCTGTTTGTGTGCTTTTAAGTTAATAGTTCAACTTGTCTGTTACAGTCAATTCATTTCTCATTCTTCTAATGCTTCTTGCAGAAACAATTGGTTTCTGACTCTTACCCACGGAAACATAATTGCAAGATGACATCTGGCACTCAGATTTTTAACTAATTCATGTTTGCTAATCCTGATCGTGCCTGAATTTAATAGAAATTTGCATTGTACTTTTGGAACTGAATGCCTAGTTTAAAATCTGTATTTTGTTTTTGGTAAGCTGTTACAGAGGATGATATCTCTCTGTGAAGCTGTAATGGTGGCTCCCCACGGAGTTACATTCTTCTTTCTTTTTCAAATGCCAATCATTTCAAAAAGCTTGCATCAGCCCCTTATGCTTAAATGACAGACTGCTGAGGTGAATGCTTTATCAGCTACCCAGCTCTTATCTGAACAGCGTCCATAATGGATGCATGCAGCCTGTTTAACCCGGAGGGGAGAACGATGTATTTTGTATTCATTACAAATATGAGAAGTAGATCCTAGGTAGTCATTAAGCATGTC
This sequence comes from Mobula hypostoma, assembly GCF_963921235.1. Taxonomy (NCBI): domain Eukaryota; kingdom Metazoa; phylum Chordata; class Chondrichthyes; order Myliobatiformes; family Myliobatidae; genus Mobula; species Mobula hypostoma. Next base: position 13,195,054 of record NC_086117.1, on the reverse strand, counting down.
TGATATGGTGAGCTGAAGATATCCCCAAAAGCAAGTAGGAATTAAGTACTTTAGAAGATTCAAATCTGTCTAACTTTGCTGAAAAACAACGTTTATAAAGTAATTCCAGATTAATAGCTTTAAATTTACTTGTTCAAATTACTGCTATGCAAAAGGGGGGTGACTTTGCAGATTTCTCTCAAAGTTGCAGCCCTTGAACCCCCTGGGAGAATTTGTCATTTTATGCTGTGTGCACAATTTGACTTAAAATAAATTCCCTTGGTCTTCGTGAAATCTACAGTTTACAACAGAAGCCTACAAAATGCATTACACCTTCATTGAAATATATTACTTAAACCCAATTAATTTTCCCATTGTTAAAGATTGTGTCCCAAAGTTCTGAATGAAATGCAGACTAGGAATATTAGTAGATTTGTAGTTGTTTTTTTCTGGTATTAATGTATAGCTGATGGGCCACAATGTTATAAATCTACAGGATATTAAAGATACTATTTTTTAAATAGGGGGAATGTGCATTTTCCAGTGATATTTTAAGTCTTGTATATCGTATTTTTATAATGAACCCTCTTTAAGTCCACTGCCTTTATTCCTATCAGTATCAACAGGAGATTGCCATACTTCAGGATAAACTGAGGGCTTCCAATAGGAAGCTGGAGGAATATGAGGTTCATTTAAAGAACCAAGAGGAGCAAGCACAAAAGATGATGCTGGAGTACCAAGCCAGGCTGGAGGAGGGTGAGGAACGGCTTCGTAGACAACAAGAAGACAAAGATGTGCAGATGAAAGGCATAATCAGCAGGTATGCAGCTAGACATCTGTTAGGACTTTTTTTTTATTATTGTAATATAGCTTTGGAGACATTGCATAATTGTGAATTTGTTGTTAATGCTGACGTGGGAGAGCAATTACTGAAACATCTCTCCAAGCTGATACATAATTTTAACAGTCATTTTTCTTTGGGATTCACATCTTGCTAGTTTCATATTGGGATAAAATATTTGATCTCTGCAGAGGACATAATCAAAAAAATAAAACGGCTGAATCTAAATACTGCCTGTTGAATTAGAGAAATTGGAAGTGTGAAGGACCATTCAGGCTGTGCAGATTGGTAGAATGTTGTATATTCTGTTCTCTTCAGGATAAATGGGGAACAAAGGTAGGCCCATTGTAGCTGTTGTTGATCTTCATCACAGATTTGATGGAAGGATTTAAATGCTGACATAAGACACAGGAGCAGGATTAGGCCATTCGACCCATTGAGTCTGCTCTGCCACCCCATCATGACTGATTTATTAACCCTCTCAACCCCATTCTCCTGCCTTCCCCCCTTAACCTTTGACTGCTCTCTGTATGTGCACACCTTAGAGGGAACATTGTACCCAGAATCATTCCCATTAACCTCCTCCTGAGCCTTTACGGTGCCAGCACATCCATTTTTAGATAAGGGACCCAGTGCGGTCTGACCAATGCCCTATAAAGCCTTATTGTTTATACTTGGACATCAAAGGTGCCAAATTATGTCAATCATTTTAAGGGGCAGAATAAAATAGATTTTCCTTTTGGATGTTAGTTGGTCTTCATTAGTCGTACCCACCACACAGCTGCTGTGGTTTTAAAAAGGGTGGGTAAATTCTGTGGGAGATCACCATAGGAGAGACAGAAGCTTGTATCTAATATCATAAAGGAGGGCTGTAAATTTAAAAGGATGTGACCACTTGAAGTGGAGCACATTTGCAGACAAAAATGGCATTAAGAGTTCTTGCAAGAGTATGTAATGTTTGAAAGGTTTCAATTTTTCTAAGTAAAGAGTTTGGAACATAACTGAGATGTCTTTGAGCATAACAAGAATGGAGGTAGGGACCTATCATGCAAAATTCCAACTCCACGTTTAGTACAGGGTAACCAAGTCCAATTCCAAAGACCATTCTCTTTACCCCCATAATTGTTTGCTGTGACATTGTGTTTTTGATGATGTTGACATCCAGGCCACTATTCAACAGTATTCTGAATTTGTCTTCTTTTAAATAATATACTGCTTCTTTATTATAATCCAGCAGAACAGCAGCTGTGTTATACCGCCCTTGCTAAATTTCTGTTCATTCACTTTACCAGTTCATAATCTCTTTGCATTCTCTGCATCTTGCTCACAACTTGCTCATCTATTTTTAGTAAAATAGGTTACGATAAACTTACTCCCTTTATCTGCGTCATTAATGCAGATTGTAAACAATTAAAGGCCTAAGTACTGATCCCTGTGGAACTCCTGTAACTACTGTTTGCTTCCCTTAAAATGGCCCATTTATCCCAACTGTTTGTCATCTGATCTAATAGGAAAGCTTTTTACCCCACGGGCTCTGGATTAGCACGCTGAAGGTACTCGTTGTTGATTGTGGCCCACATTGGAAGTAGGAATTTATGAATTCATACTGAGGTGATTTGGATTTAGTTGCAACACTGCCAGTGTTCATACAGGTTAAGCGTCCAAGTAGGCAGGTATACTGACTATGAAACAATTTCCAGCATGACTCCCCATTTGCAGAGGGGAAGGGGGAAATTATTTTTGTGCTCCTGTACTCAACAAAAGCCTCCTCCTACCATTAAAGCAATTATTTGTTTCTTAGTGATTGTTACAAAATTATAGAATGCCAAAGGACCTTGGCCTATCTAAAAATTGGATTGACTCACAATATTGTAGAATTCAGCAATAATCAGTATTTGTGTTTAACCTCAGGATTGACTGAGCTTTTAAGTCTGTCTGACCCTGCTGTTACTCCCGTTTTCTCTTTAAAGGTTAATGGCTGTGGAAGATGAACTGAAGAAAGACCATGCAGAGATGCAAGCTGCGGTGGACTCCAAGCAGAAGATCATTGAAGCCCAGGTAAGGATCTCCCTTCCTACGATGCAGGAAATTCAAGATTGTTTAATGTCACTTTCAGTACTCAAGCGTAAAGGAAAACAAAATACTTGTTACTTTGGATCCGATGAAGTTTGTGTGTTCCGTCCCGTGTGCATGTGGATTTCACCAGAGAGAAGGCAATTCTAGATTTATTGTTGTGCAATGATCCGGATTTGATCAGGGACCTCGAGGTAAAGGAGCCATTAGGAGGTAGTGACCATAATATGATAAGTTTTAATCTACAAATTGAGAGGGAGAAGGGAAAATCGGAAGTGTCAGTATTACAGTTGAACAAAGTGAGCTATGGAGCTATGAGGGAGGAGCTGGCCAAAGTTCGATGGAACAATACCCTAGCAGGGATGGCAGTGGAACAACAATGGCAGGTATTTCTGGGAATAATGCAGAAGGCGCAGGATCAGTTCATTCCAGAGGAAGAAAGATCCTAAGGGGAGTAAGGAGAGGTCGTGGCTGGCAAGGGAAGTAAAGGACAGTATAAAGATAAAAGAGAAGAAGTATAACATAGCAAAGATGAGTGGGAAGCCAGAGGTTTGGAAAACTTTTAAAGAGCAACAGAAGATAACTAAAAAGGTAATACGTGGAGAAAAAATGAGATACGAAGGTAAACTAGCCAAGAATATAAAGGAGGATAGTAAAAGCTTCTTTAGGTATGTGAAAAGGAAAAAAATAGTTAAGACCAAAATTGGGCCCTTGAAGACAGAAAAGGGTGAATTTATTATGGGGAATAAGGAAATGGCAGATGAGATGAACAGGTATTTTGGATCTGTCTTCACTAGGGAAGACGCAAACAATCTCCCAGATATAATAGTGGCCCGAGGACCAAGGGTAATGGATGAACGGAAAGAAATTCGCATCAGACAGAAAATGGTGTTGGGTAATCTGATGGGACTGAAGGTTGATAAGTCCCCAGAATCTGATGATCTGCATCCCAGAGTACTTAAGGAGGTGGCTTTAGAAATCGTGGTCGCATTGGTAATCATTTTCCAATGTTCTATAGATTCAGGATCAATTCCTGTGAATTGGAGGGTGGCTAATATTGTCCCACTTTTCAAGAAAGGAGGAAGAGAGAAAACAGGGAATTATAGACCGGTTAGCCTGATGTTGGTGGTGGGAAAGATGCTGGAGTCAATTATAAAAGATGAAATTACAACACATTTGGATGGCAGTAACAGGATATGTCCAAATCAGCATGGATTTACGGGGGGGAAATCGTGCTTGACTAATCTTCTGGAATTTTTTGAGGATGTAACTATGAAAATGGACAAGGGAGAGCCAGTGGATGTAGTGTACCTGGACTTTCAGAAAGCCTTTGATAAAGTCCCACATAGGAGATTAGTGGGCAAAATTAGGGCACATGGTATTGGGGGCAGAGTACTGACATGGATTGAAAATTGGCTGGCTGACAGAAAACAAAGAGTAGCAATTAACGGGTCCCTTTCGGAATGGCAGGTGATGACCAGTGGGGTACCGCAGGGTTCAGTGCTGGGACCGCAGCTGTTTACAATATATATTAATGATTTAGATGAGGGAATTGAAAGTAACATTAGCAAATTTGCGGATGACACAAAGCTGGGAGGCAGTGTGAAATGTGAGGAGGATGTTATGAGAATGCAGGGTGACTTGGACAGGCTGGGTGAGTGGGCGGATGCATGGCAGATGCAGTTTAATGTGGATAAATGTGAGGTTATCCACTTCGGTGGTAAGAACAGGAAGGCAGATTATTATCTAAATGGAGTCAAGTTAGGAAAAGGAGAAGTACAACGAGATCTAGGTGTTCTTGTACATCAGTCACTGAAAGCAAGCATGCAAGTACAGCAGGCAGTGAAGAAAGCTAATGGCATGCTGGCCTTCATAACAAGGGGAATTAGTATAGGAGCAAAGAGGTCCTTCTGCAGCTGTACAGGGCCCTGGTGAGACCACACCTGGAGTATTGTGTACAGTTTTGGTCTTCAAATTTGAGGAAGGACATTCTTGCTATTGAGGGAGTGCAGCGTAGGTTCACAAGGTTAATTCCCGGGATGGCGGGACTGTCATATGTTGAAAGATTGGAGCGACTGGGCTTGTATACTCTGGAATTTAGAAGGCTGAGAGGGGATCTTATTGAAACATATAAGATTATTAAGGGATTGGACATGCTGGAGGCAGGAAGCATGTTCCCGCTGATGAGTGAGTCCAGAACCAGAGGCTACAGTTTAAGAATAAGGGGTAGGCCATTTAGAATGGAGTTGAGGAAAAACTTTTTCACCCAGAGCGTGGTGGATATGTGGAATGTTCTGTCCCAGAAGGCTGTAGAGGCCAAGTCTCTAGATGTTTTCAAGAAAGAGATAGCTGAATGAAAGGTTATGGGGATAAGGCAGGAATGGGTACTGATTGTGGATGATCAGCCATGATCACAGTGAATGGCGGTGCTGGCTCAAAGGGCTGAGTGGTCTACTCCTGCACCTATTGTCTATTGTCTATTGTCCTCCCGGTGCTTAGGTTTTCTCTTGCAGTACAAAGATGTGCCAGATATTCGGTCAATTGGTCATAGTAAATTGTCCTGTGACTAGGCTAGGGTTAAATCGGTGAGTTGCTGGGCAACACAGCTTGAAGGCTCAGAAGATCCTGTTCTGTACTGTACCCTAAATAAATAAAATGAAGAACACAATAGTAAAAAAATCACAAATATACTGTAAGTACATATGGTAAGTTTGTATATATAGATTGGTTGTATGTCCATAGTGACGCTAGGCACAGGAGTGTCTACATAAGATGACTCTGACAGGAGATGTAAAGTAATGGTGGCAGAGGTTTGTGTGCAGTGGGTTAGCGTGTGGAGGTGTTGATCAGCCTTACTGCTTGCGGAAAGTAACTGTTCTTGAGTCTGCTGGTCCTGGCATAGATGCTACGTCGCTTCCTGCCTAACGGGAGTGGGGCAAACAGTCCACGAGCATCCTTCGTGATGGTTCTGGCCTTTTCCTGGCACCTTTCTGTATATAATTCCGTGGTGGTGGGCTGGCTGGTGTTGGGGATGCGTTGAGCAGTTTTGACTTCCTGTCCGCCACGGTGCGGTTTCCGTACCGTGCAGTGATGCAGCTTGTTAGGATGCTCTCTACTGCATGTCCTTAGAATGATGTGAGTATAGATGCACATAGTCCAGCTCCCTTCAGCCTCTTCAAACAGGAGAAGCATTGTGTAGGATGTGTTCTCGGACCGTGAGAGGTTATGCAAGATGTATACTCCCAGGAGGCTTCTGCACAGTACTGCATTTGTCAATGTGAAGCCGAGGGTGAGTTTGTAAATGTGGTGGGTACAAAGGATATTGTGAATGGTGAGAGTGGAGCACTACAGGAGGGGTATGGGACAGGTGGCAGAGAAGGAGTGCCAGAGATGGGGTTTGGCGTGGGTGCAGACACACCCAGCACTGAGACACCAAGCAATATCATTTAATTCCAAACAATTGGATTATTGATTACAGAATGTGTCTCTAGTGCTTCCTGTTCCCTTCCCTCTCCTTGCCCCCTTCCCACTCTCAGTCCACAACGGAGACCCACATCAAAATCAGGTTTATCATCACCCATATACATCATGAAATGTGGATTTTTTTTCCATTAGCAATACAGTGCAATACATAAAATTACTACAGTACCGTGCAAATGTCTTAGGTACCCTAGCTATAGATATCTGTGCCTAAGACTTTTGCCCAGTACTGTACATTCTTGGCAAATTTGGCAGCCAGTTAGATCTACATAGGAACAAATTAAAGTAAATAACCACCTAAGGTGTCCTTATCTTAAGTAAGAGATGGTTTATCAACACAATGCCATCTTGTTCTTCTGACAGTGCATACAATTATTTTACCATCTGAAGTGGTAAGCAGGACCTTGGTTTAATATTTTATTCAAAGATGGACTTCCGATAATGCTGCATTCTCTCACCGTTACCCTGTGCCAACGGCCTCGAGTTTCTTTGAGTGGTACTTATGCCGACAGCTCATTGGATTATTGGCTGCGCACAATTAATTTTAAACTTTGCTGCTGTTCCAGTGAAAAGCCCCATTGGATATCATACCCAGAATTTACAGAAATTCTTGTTCTGAGTCAGCCTACTCTGATAACATTTAGCTCAAAGTAGCCCTCAATGCCTCACGGGCTCCCAGCACTTACCTGGGCTCTATTAAGAACACAATTTGAATGTCCTTTTCAATTTATTCTCTCCATTACTGTTCCAAGTCAATATTTTGTTATGCCCCACAACAACCTAAACCAATTGTGATGGGTCACATATAACTCAGTATAGCTTCATAGTTCTGTCCACAGTATAAAGAAGGCAGAAGTCATTTATTACCTTTGGGCTATAATACATGCCTAATAAAGTATACTGCAGGAGGAAATTATTTAAAGGGAAACTGAGCTGCAGGTGAAAGTATTCAGAATTAATGCTTTCATATTAATATTTCCTGAGCCGGAGGTGCATTCCATTGAAACTGTACCTTATTCGGGAAGACATTGAAACACTCCATAAACCTGGACATGTCTTGTCTCTGCGACCTTTAAACGTCATGATAAATGAAGTTGTTATCTTCAGCTCAGTTACTTCATCCTCTGTTAGATTCCCTGATTTATTAATTTCATGATTTCTTGCATGTACATACACAGTTACATTTAGTAGCTTCATGATCAGTTACATTTATTAATTTCACAATTTCTCATACACACACACACACACTTAGTAGATCTTTCATCTTTTTTTCTTCATATATTATGTATTGCATTGTACAGCTGCTGCTAAGTTAACAAATTTTACCGACACATGCCAGTAATAATAAACCTGATTCTACTCATTAATAGAAATATGTATTAGCCCTTTTTGTCACAAGTACAGTGAAACATACAGTGAAATGCATCACTTGTATCAACAACCAACACAATCCAAGGATGTACCAGGGGCAGCCTGCAAGTACCACCACCATAGCATGCCCACAACTTACTAACCCCTCCTTGGACTATGGGAGGAAACCGGAGCACCCAGAGGAAACCCATGTGGCCACAGGAAGAACGTACAAACTCCTTACAGACAGTGGTGGGAATTGAACCCCAGTTGCTGGCACTGTAAAGTGTTGTGCTCACACTACAGTACCATGCCACCAGTATTTGCCATCTTCCAAAGCAGCCTCTGTACTTTTGCACAGATATAACCATATAACAATTACAGCACCGAAACAGGCCATCTCGGCCCTTTTAGTCCATGCCGAACTCTTACTCTCACCTAGTCCCACCAACCTGCACTCAGCCCATAACCTTCTATTCCTTTCCTGTCCATATAGCTATCCAGTTTAACTTTAAACAACAACATCGAACCTGCCTCAACCACTTCTGCTGGAAGCTCGTTCCACACAGCTACCACTCTCTGAGTAAAGAAGTTCCCCCTCATGTTACCCCTAAACTTTTGCCCTTTAACTCTCAACTCATAGCCTCTTGTTTGAATCTCCCCCACTCTCAATGGAAAAAGCCTATCCACATCAACTCTATCTATCCCCCTCATAATTTTAAACACCTCTATCAAGTCCCCCCTCAACCTTCTACGTTCCAAAGAATAAAGACCCAACTTGTTCAACCTTTCTCTGTAACTTTGGTGATGAAACCCAGGTAACATTCTAGTACACCTTCTCTGTACTATCTCAATTTTGTTGACATCTTTCCTATAATTTGGTGACCAGAACTGTACACAATACTCCCAAATTTGTCCTCACTAATGCCTTGTACAATTTCAACATTACATCCCAACTCCTATACTCAATGCTCTGATTGCACGTTGTTACTGCAGTTGCATTCAGCTTCATCTCCTGCCAATCCTGACCCTAAAATTCCTGCATTTGTTCAGTCGGACGACATCACTTCTCCGCCATGTAATATACGATGAGTTACTCAGGTCATGAGAGGGAGGTGCCAGGAATGAGAGTGGCGGTGAGAAGAGGGCAGCCTGAATGGTGGGAATCCCCGGTGATGGATGCCGCCTTCTTGAGAAGGCATCTTTTGGAGATGCTTCCAATGCTGGGGATGGTTGTACCCATGATGGGTCAGGCTGTGTACATGAAATCGCTGCAGCCTCTTGCATCCCCCCGTGTTGGAACTGCGGTACCGCACCATGATGCAACTGGTCAGATGAATGACCTCAAGCTCTAAGCTCTGGACTTGAGCCACATTTGACATCACTGCCATCTGTCTGTGAGACGGTATTTCATAAGCTCATCTCAGGAGGTACAGGTGATCTTCTGGAGGAATTCAGCAGGCTGAGGCAGCATCGTAGCGTAACGGTCAGCACAACGCCATTACAGCTCACGGCTCAGAGTTCAATTCCAGTTTCCTCTGTAAGGAGTTTGTAACCCTACCCATGGAATGTGTGGATTTCCTCCAAGTGTTCCAGTTTCCTCCAAGTTTCCAAAGAAATACTGGTTAATAGGTTAATTTGGTCTTTGTAAATTGTCCTGTGATTAGGTTAGGGTTAAATAGATGGTTTGCTGAGCCGGAAGAGTCTGTTTCACACTCACTGTATCTCTAATAAAAATAAAATAAAATCTGTTAAATCAAAGGAATCATCGACAACATGATTACTGTTTTTCTTAATATGCATTAATAATTTGATATATTAAATATCTTTTCATATGCATCCTTTTCATATATGCAGGAGGTACAGGCAAGTCTAAAGTGGGAAGTGATAGTTTGGAATGCGAGTGTTACATTTTGGTAAGAAGAACAGGAAACCATAACCAGAAAGCATAACCACGAGAGAGTTAAAAGAACAAATAGCCAGCGTATGCGTACGTGGTTTGCTATAAGTAGCAGGACAGATTGAACAATTGGTTAAAAAGACAATGAATCTTAAGATTTATAAATGCACAGTAGTGTATTGGTTAGTACAAAGCTTTACCGTGCAAGCTAACTGGGTTCAATTCCCGCCGCTGTCTGTAAGGAGGTTTTACATGCAGGTTTCCTCTGGGTACTCTGGTTTCCTACCACAGTCCAAAGACGTACCGGTTGGTAGGTTAATTGGTCATTGTAAATTAGCCTGTGATGAGGTTAGGATTAAATCGGAGATTGCTGGGCGGCGTAGTTCAAAGGGCTGGAAGGGCCTATTCTGCACTGTATCTCAATAAATAAACAAATAAACAAACAAACAAAACCAACACACACTCAATGCTGAAGGAACTCAGCAGGCCAGGCAGCAACTATGGAAAAGAGTACAGTGGATATTTCGGGTCAAGACCCTTCAGCAGGACTGGAGAGAAAAAGATGAGGAGTAGATCTTTCGTTTTTTTTCCTCCAGTCCTGCTGAATGGTCTCTGCCCGGGTCGTCACTGTACGCTTTTCCATAGATGCAGCCTGACCTGCTGAGTTCCTCCAGCAGTTTGTGTGTGTTGCTTGGATTTCCAGCATTTGCAGATTTTCTTTTGTTTGAAACAAACAGAAGCGTGCAGGCAAGTCATGACGAACCTTTATAAAACACTGGTTTGGCCACAACGGTGTTGGGCAGGAGAAATCTACTAAAAAGATTCCTGGGATGAGAACTAGGTTGCATAAATTGACTGGAGAAGCCTGGGGGTTACTCTCCTTGGAACAGAGAAAGTTGCAGGAGGTTTTAATATTTAGAGATTAGTTAGGGTGGGAGAGAAAGAAGTTGCCACTGACAGAGCAGTCATGAATGCCAGGACGTACAGTTAAGAATATCGGCAATGGCACCAAAGTTAATAGGAGGAGGTTTCCTCCCACATTCCAAAGACATTCGGGTTAGTAAGCTAATTGATCACATGGGCTTGTCGAGCAGAAGAGCTTGTTACTGTGTGCTATCTCTAAATAAAGTACATGAAAACCTTTTGTACCAGGAACGGTTCATCTAGACAGCACCGCCAGGGTAGTGAAGGAGGCAGGTTTAATTGTGTCATTCAGAGCAGCTGGCTAGCTGTCTGAACAGCAATTACGTGTACATCGTGGAGGAGAGAGCATGGCACCAGCTGGAGTTCTCTTGCAAACCACTGGTATAGACCCAGTGGACCAACTGGCCACAGTTCTGTGATGCTGTCATAAACGGGGAGTATAAAAGCAATATTCGGAAGGACAAATGACGAGAGTGGAAGTATAAAGAGATTATTTATTTATTGAGATACAGTACAGAGTAGGCCCTTCTGATCCGTCGAACCATGCTGCCCAGCAACCCCCGATTTAACCCCAGCCTAATCACGGGACAGTTTACAATGACCAATTAACCTACCAACTAGTATGAGTTTGGACTGTGGGAGGAAACCCTCACAGTCATGGAGAAGAACATACAGACACCCCCACCTTCTTCCTCTGACCTTATCTTTCACCTCTTATTTTTTTTTCCAGTCCTGATGAAGGGTCTCGGCTCGAAATGTCGACTGTTTACTCTTTTCCATAGATGCTGCCTGACCTGCTGAGTTCCTCCAGCATTTTGTGTGCGTTGCTTGGATTTCCAGCATCTGCAGATTTTCTCTTGTTTTTCCTTGCAGACAGTGGCAGCATGTGTTTAAACATTCTACGGAGGATAAGGTTGACCTTAACTTTTGAGTTTTTTTTTCTGAAAAAGACATTCCCTTTCATAATCAAAAATTGTGCTGCAATTCATACCTTTCCTATCCTCAGAACATACTGTTAATGCTGTTTGCCTTTAAGCACACATATAAATGCACGACACAGATTAAATAATGTGTTTGTTACAGACCAGGTTTCAGAGCCCAGTGAATACCAGGCAGGCCTGACAGCAGCTCACTCATGGTCACATATTCCCCATTGTACTATTTGCCTTAGGCTGCCTCCATCTCTGTTTCTGGAAAATACACTGTGAGATTTACAACTCCCAACCCTTGCAGCTTTTTGGGGGTCTGTTGCTGAAAGCTCCACTTCTCAGCTTGTTGCTTTAAGCTGCAGGGCCATTGAGACCCGGTGCTAGGCAACGGCACAGTGTATCCCAGAGCATGACCTTGGAAATGCTACAGACATTAACAATCTATTTTTTGAATCACTGTAAGACTGACTTTTTAACAGACAAGTGATCAGGAATAAGTTAGAGTTATAGAGCAGTACAGCTCAGAAACAGGCCTTTCGGGCCATCTAATCTGTGCTGAATATATACAGCGTCAACATTAGGATGCATGTTCAGAGGATAGGAAAGGTGGGAGTTGCAATGTCTTTTTACTCTTCTTAGTCCAATTGACCTGCACCTGGACCATAGCCCTCCATAACCTTCCCATCCATATACTTATCCAAATTTCTCTTAAATTTTGAAATCAAGTCCACAGCCAACACTTCTGATGGCAGTTCATTCCACACTTTCACCCTCAACCTATGACCTCTGGAACTAGACCCACCCAGCCTCAGTGGATGAAACCTGCTTGCATTTACCCTATCTATACTCTCATAATTTTATATACCTCTATCAAATCTCCGCTAAAATTCTTAGAGAAACCTTCCCCTGAAATCTTTTTTTTTGGCGTGTGCGTACGAGTCTGTGCGTGCGTGTGTCCATGATGATGTCTTTTTCATGGCCTTTACAAGGCGCGAAGCGAGAGAGAGACTGTGTGACACACCACTCCTCACACAGACATTTTCACAGTATTTTTCCCTTTTCTTTTACGAGGTCGAGTTGCAATCTCAACACTCACCGGCACAGATGGAAAGCGTACTCGGGAGCGGACCCAACTGGTTTCGAACCCGGGAACAACCACTCCTGGGTCTGGCGTCGATGTCATTGTGCCACCAGCCGGCCCTCTTCCCCTGAAATTTTAAGTGTATTTTTAAGAAAGAGATCAGGTTTATAAAATATTAATACTTTGGTGGTTGAAAAGACTAACTAATATAACAAACACAAGAGATTCTGCAGATGCTGGAAATACAAAGTAGCACATATACAAAATGCTGCAGAAACTCAGCAGGTCAGGCAGCATCTATGGAGAGGAATAAACAGTCGATGTTTCGGGCTGAGACCCTCCTTCAGAACTGGAAAGGAAGTGGGAAGAAACCAGAATAAGAAGATGGGGGAGGTGGGGAGAGGAAAGAATGCAAGCTGGAAGGGGATAGGTGAGATTGGGTGAAGGAGTAGGTAGGGGAGGGGAGGTAATAGGTGAGATTGGGTGAAGGGGTAGGCGAGGGAGGAGAGGTGATAGGTGAGATTGGGTGAAGGAGTAGGTGAGGGAGGGGAGGTGATAGGTGAGATTGGGTTAAGGAATAGGTAGGGGAGGGGCGGTAATAGGTGAGATTGGGTGAAGGGGTAGGTAGGGGAGGGGAGGTAATAGGTGAGATTGGGTGAAGGAGTAGGTGAGGGAGGGGAGGTGATAGGTGAGATTGGGTGAAGGAGTAGGTGAGGGAGGGGAGGTAAAAGGTGAGATTGGGTGAAGGAGTAGGTGAGGGAGGGGAGGTGATAGGTGAGATTGGGTGAAGGGGTAGGTGATGGGGAGGTGATAGGTGAGATTGAGTGAAGGAGTAGGTGAGGGAGGGGAGGTGACAGTTGAGATTGGGTGAAGGAGTAGGTAGGGGAGGGGAGGAAAAGGTGAGATTGGGTGAAGGGGTAGGTGAAGGAGGGGAGGTGATAGGTGAGATTGGGTGAAGAAGTAGGTGAGGGAGGGGAGGTAAAAGGTGAGATTGGGTGAAGGAGTAGGTGAGGGAGGGGAGGTGATAGGTGAGATTGGGTGAAGGGGTAGGTGAGGGAGGGGAGGTGATAGGTGAGATTGGGTGAAGGGGTAGGTGAGGGAGGGGAGGTGATAGGTGAGATTGGGTGAAGGGGTACGTGATAGTTGAGATTGGGTGAAGGAGTAGGTGAGGGAGGGGAGGTGATAGGTGAGATTGGGTGAAGGAGTAGGTGAGCGGGGGAGGTGGTAGGTGAGATTGGGTGAAGGAGTAGGTGAGGGAGGGGAGGTGATAGGTGAGATTGGGTGAAGGAGTAGGTGAGGGAGGGGAGGTGATAGGTGAGATTGGGTGAAGGAGTAGGTGAGCGGGGGAGGTGGTAGGTGGAAAAGGTAAAAGCTGGAAACGTATGAATCTATTTCAGTTTAGGAATCTAAAAAGGGGAGTGTGGCTGTTGGAGAAAGGGAGAGAGGAGGGGCACCAGCGGGCATTGATAAGCAGATGAAGAGAAGGGGCAAGAGGGAAACCAGAATGGGGAATGGAAAAGGAAGGAGGGATACCGGAAGTTGTAGAAGTGGATGTTTGTGCTTCAGACTGGAAGCTACAGTATCCACTCATTGAGGTTATTTACCAGGAGCACTGCCTATGCAGGGCCCTTAGCATTGTCAGTGATCATCCTATCCGTCCAGCAATCTTTTTGATCCCCCTATCCTCCCTCAGACAGGAGGTACTGCAGCATTTAGACAAGAGATGTTAGGATGGGAAACAGCTTCTTTACCTATGCCATAAGACCACTGAGTTCCCTGCCACCACCCAGGTCTCATCACACATGAAGTGCCAGTACTCTTCTGAACTTGTGTCATAAATGCACCTTATTATTTGCTAATTTACTGGTGGTATGTGTTGTCTATGTGAGTTATATGTACTGTGTTGTACATCTTGGTCTGGAGGAACGTGGTTTTGTTTGGCTGTATACATGTGTATGGTTGAATGATAACAAACTGAACTTGAACTAATATGGTTGTACTGGTATTGTTTCCAACAGGAGAAACGAATTGTTTCCCTGGATGCTGCTAATGCTCGTTTGATGAGTGCCCTGACACAGCTGAAGGAGAGATACAGCATGCAGAGTCGAAATGGGATTTCCCCTACCAATCCCACCAAGCTGCAGATCACAGAAAACGGGGAATTCAGGAACAGCAGCAACTGCTGATGTGCCGAGCTAAGTGACAGGAGTTACCTTGTACCATGAGTAATCTCAACACAGGGCATGCTAAAGCACTGCCGTTAGCTACAGTAACAGAGAAAACCTGCATCCAGATATCTTGTGATTATATTAGTGTTTGTATAAAAGTTTCTTTAAGGTGGCCACATGGTGTCAAAAGAAGCATGTCGTTACAGCAGAAGTAGTGAGCCTTAGAAAGTCTTCAGGCAAATATCTTGCACTGGAATACCGTAGAGTTCATGTAAGGTAAACTCAGGTGCTTCATCTGAGTGTGCAGTGAGTTTTTGAAATAGTTGCAACCAAAAAGCAATTCTTAGAATATTTTTTCCAGTGCAACGTCTATCTGATGACCCTTGAGCCACTCATTTATAAGTACTTGCACCGTCGACTTCACGTGGCCCATTGAAGTCATCATTCCACGTAAATGCCTCTGTAGAAATGGGAAGTCTTTCATTATTGCTCTATTCCCATCAAAATTGAGTATGCAGACACAAGTGTAGACCAGTTTTATAGAATAAAGTGATTTCCCCCCCCATTGTTATTTCTAAACTAATTGATGCTCAACACTTTCTGATTTTGACTGGTTTGTGCTGTTTCTATCCCTGTTGGATAGGTAGGAGGAAGAATATCTGTCCATTGATATTGACAGTTTGCCAGCAATGCCTCTAATGCACTTTTACCATGCACATAACGATGTCTTTTGGGAAACAGTTTTCCTACTTTGAAACTTTTTATAAGAAAATGCTTTTCTTAACAGCTGATGGCAGTGCGAAGATTCCTATACAGTCTTTGCTCTGGATTATACCACTCTGACATCTAAACAAGCAAAACCATCTTCTGTTTTAGGGAATAATGCTCTAAAGACTTTTAACCACAACATTAAAAATTACTAAAGTGAAGATTCCCATACAGTCTTTCCTCTGGATTATACCACTCTGACATCTGACCAATTACAACCATCTTGTGTTTTTGAGAATAATGCTTTAAGGACTTTTAACCACTACACTATAATTACTAATATGAGATGGGAGAATGCGGATTGCACTGGAAGTTATCCACTGAGAAAAATAGTTTATGGAAAGATCCATTGACTCCTAATCGGAAGCAAGAGAAAAGCATGGCTGTAAATCATAGAGTGATAGCAAAAGAAGCAGGTAGAGAGCTTGTGTTCAATGCATCTACCTGAATCACCATCTAATGGAAACGTTTAGTCTGTGTTTATCATCTCGGTTCAGTGGGACTTTTTAAGCTGATATCCTTTCCATACATGCACCATTGTTTTAAAACAAATTGATGGTTTGGTACATTTACCCCCCCTCCCCCACGCCCCCCAATATCCTGCTGCTCCCATACGAACATGGAATTGGCCACTGCTGCTTCAAAAGATCTGATTTAAAACAAAAGATACACATACTGTACTGTACTAACAGTTCTGCTGAATTTATACCTATATGTGTTTGTGCAGGTATTTTTAAAAGAAACACGAACGATCAAGTTACTTTCCAATTTTACTTTAACTGTGCAAGTCAGTTTCTGCATCTGTGCTGTGTTAAAGCGCTCTCTATGTATCCGGTGTAAACTGTATATAGTTAACATCTGTTTCTGGTACTGCTTGTCTCAAAGTCACTACGAAGTGACTGCATCTTTAACTGCTGTTTATGTTGTTTAAAATGTCTGATTAAAAAAAAAGCCAATGGTGGCAAATTAAAACCACTTTATATACAGTAGGCAAACAAAATCACTGTGTGATTGCAATCTGTGATTCTGTAGTTCTTCAGGCCATTTGTTATATTTACTGACTTTTCAGATTTGCAGCATCTTAAGTTGCATTTGTATTTAGCAACACTGACATATGACAAGTATCGTGACTGCACCAGTGATTTGGTAAAGCGACTCTGTTGTTTCCCAAAAGAAACAAACTGGCTTTCAGTACGGATTTGGGCACCGCTATGGAATGCAAGCAGTCACAGAAGCCGTGACAGCACATCCTGCTGTAGAAGGCATTAGCAAAACTAAGATGTGAAGTAAACAGAGAATGTTTTAAGTGCACTGCCAAACCTGTGTATACCTGCCTAATATCCGCTAGCATTACAGTTTGCAAATAAGCCTTAAAAGGTTTTTTAAAATTACTTTGTAGATTTGTACTTTTTATTGCAGTTCAAAATGTTTTAATATTTTGTTTTTTTATTAAAACTGCATGTAAAATATTGTGTGGATCCATAAGAAGCAGTGTTTACAGTTTGAATTAAATTGCACATGGTTATTTTTATTTCTTTTAAAAACTGTGAAAGTCTTTTAACGGAAACAATTTCTCAATGTTAAAGCCATTCCATTGTTTTTTTCTCTCTCAGTTTATGGCAGGGCAGCGAAAGCCAAGATCCACACCCCTAGTAAGACTGTACGGTGAGCTGGCAGTTCTGGGGTCTGTTATTTTGTATATCTCAATGCAGTCATTGCTACTGGCATTAGCTCCAGTGTTGCATGTAGCTAAAAGCATTTTCTGCATTAATACTAGTTTTTCCTTGTATAGCTGAGACTACCTTTAGAAGTTAGAGCAGGAGGCTGCTGAGGATTTTTTAATACATTTGCAGAGTCCCAGCATGTATAGTTGTCTGCAGGGAGCTTCCACACAAAATCAAAAAACATTTATTTGAATGTATTTAAGAAGCTTAGTGAATTAGTTTTCGAACTGTATATGGCTCAGTATTTCCCGACTATGAACACCATCT
Organism: Mobula hypostoma; assembly: GCF_963921235.1. NCBI lineage: Eukaryota > Metazoa > Chordata > Chondrichthyes > Myliobatiformes > Myliobatidae > Mobula > Mobula hypostoma. The sequence goes on along the minus strand of NC_086117.1, from coordinate 13,177,570 downwards.
ATAAAGCAAGTTGTTTCAGTATTTTAATGCTTTGCTCAAATTGAAAAGATAAACAATTAAAGCCCAGGATTTACTTCTTCCAAGAGTGATGTTCAGAAAATAGAGTTTTCCTCCTCTAGAAGTTTGAGAGATTTCAGTGGGAACTGAGACAGCTCCTGAGAGACTATAGCCTATTTGTTTCAGGTCGAAACTGTTCTAAAAAGGTGTCTCCCCAAGCAGAGAACTGTGCCAAAGATTGTGCATCTTGATATTGTGAGAGTATGTTTCCATAGGCAATGTATGGTCTGAAGTGTGCGCAAGTTATTGACAGTCTTAAACAACCCAAGGGCAGCCCAGGATTTTATTGGAATAGAATGCTGAGCACACAATATTGGAATGGGAAAATATACACATGAAGAGCTTGTTATTTAAAAAAAGTTCTTTTCTTGCTGTAGTATTTAAAGCTAAAGGTTCTGTGACATTGTTTTGACATTTATTTTGAGGATCTAAATTAAACATGCGATTGTACTATCATTGGATGTGTGGCATATGGTCTCATTTGCCACAAGCAAGCCAGGAATTTTGCTCTGTGCTCAGTATTCTGTGTGATAGGACATGCCTCCAAGTAACTGGTGCTCGCTGATACTTGTCCCTGGAAAACTGTTGTACGTTTTATATCCTTACACTTTTGTAAGTATGTTTAAAGTATTTGCTGGATTCACTTCAGCTTACTTAACCTGTAATAATGTACAGAAAAGTTGTTTGTGTTAAAATATGTGGCTGTGCAATTTATGTACATTTGCAACTAGACTTATTAAAGTTTTATTTAGCTATTTTAACCAATCTGTGTAACGTCATTATTAAATCAGACATGGAACATTGTTATTATAGACACATTTAATCAGAGAAACATAGTGTGATAAATTAGTTGTGGTTTTTAGTTTGCAGAATTGGGAAGATAGTAACACATCACATGAACGTAGTCAAGCTGTGAGGATGGGCTGCTGTAAAGAACATAAAATTCAGTGCAGAAAAGTGAGAATATTTTGCTGTGGTAAAAGATAGCAGATTTTATTTAAAAACCTTAAAAATATAGGAGTATGAGTTGGTCATCAAAGACATTCCAAAATGCAAAACTTGCCACTTCTTCTATGAGATGATTCTGACACAAGAGAGCAACCTCTATCATCAAAGACCTACATCATTCAGGCCATGCTGTCTTCTCACTTCTAGCATCAGGAAAGAGGCGCCAGGAGCCTTAGGCCTCACGCCATCAGGTTCAGGAACAGTTATTAGCCTTCAGCCAACAGGCTTCTGAATCACTGTGGACATCTTCACTTACCACAACATTGAAATGATCGCTGAACACAACCTGTGGACCCTCTTTCAAGGACTCTACAACTCATGTTCTCAGTTTTATTTATTTATTTACCTGTTTGTTTGTTTATTATGCCTGCAAGAAGATGAATCTTAAGGTAGTTTTTGGTGACATATACATACCTCAATAGTAATAATTTTATTTTGAACAAAGAACCCCAATCTGTTAGTCAAACATGATTTATCTAATTCAAGATTCAAAGTAAGTAAGTATGGATATGTCACCATATGCTAACTTGAGAATAATTTTCTTGCTGGTATTCATAGTAGAAGAGAGAAATACAATGGAATGTCTGAAAGTTGCACACTTAGACTGGCAAACAAGCAATAAAGTTGTAAATGCAAGTGACTTCTGTTCAATAATTTTGTTACTAAATGTTTTGATATCACGTCATTTATTATTGATTCCAGCAGGTTATTAATTTCTCTCCCCCCCCCCAACCACAAATGCTATCTTCCAGTCGACATGGTCTGTTGGTGAATCTGGAGAATTTTGTAAGGTGCTGACCAGAGTATTTACTTATTCAAAACTGGGATGAAGATCATTGCTACTTGAGGAATCTGTAGGTGTTTAGGATCATTAACTTGTCGTATTTATTTACTAATTTCATATCCTCATATGAACTGGCCCCTTGGACCTCCAACGTTTCTAAATGGTATTCAGCATCTTCAGTGAACACCAATACAATTTCCTGTCACTTCTTTATTCTTCATGATGTGTTCTTCTGTTTTTATCTGCAAGGCACCCATTTGTACCCTTGCTGGCCCTTCCCTTTTCATGTGCTAGTGGAGCCTCGGTTTGTTTTTATGTTCCCTGCTAGTTTACTCTAATATTCTGTTTTCCCTTGATATCTTGGGCAAACCTTTCTGCATTCGAAACACACAATCCAGTGCCTCATAGAACGGTGCAGGTCCTTCAGCCCATGATGTTGTGGTAACCTTTTAAGCTACTCAAAGATCCCTAATGTATCTGCCTCCACTATGACCCACAGCATTGCATTCCACACACCCACCACACTCTATTTTTTTTTTTAAAAGCTAATTCTGACATACCTCCTTTACTTTCCTTCAATCACCTTAAAATTATGCTCTCATATTAGCCATTTCTGCTTGGGAAAAAGGTGCTGGTATCGACTGGGTTGCTGCTGCTTACCATTGTATCTACCTCTATCGAGTCGCCTCTCATCTTCCTTCACTCCAAAGAGAAATGCCCTACCTTGCTGAACCTTTCCTTACAAGATATGTTCTCTAATCTAGGCAGAATCCTGGTAAATCTCTGCACTTTCTCTAAAGCTTCCTGGAATGAGGTGACCAGAGCTGAACACATGAAACATATGAAGTCCAGTATATGGGTCCTCAGGTTAAGGATACAGGGTAGACCACTTGGATCTTAAATGAGGAGAAACCCCTCATCAAGGAGTCATGAAGCCGAGGAATTCCACAGAGGGCTGTCCACTCAATCTGTGTCTCATCATCTGGTACTCCTCTATCAAGTCACCTCTCATCTTCCTTTACTCCAAAGAGAAAAGCCCTAGCTCATTTAATCTCGTATTATTTTAATGTGGATTCCCAATTTGGCACAATCAACCTGCCCCTCATACTTTAATGAGATCCTTTGGAACCTGCAGTTTTTGATTGAACTATATCACTTTTGAATTTAGCCACAAATTCTATCCTATTTTTATTAACTTTTCCTTAAAACAAAAATTTTGATCTACTCATTCTCAGTGCATGAGATCAGGGGTCCCTGATAATGAATGCTACTTTACTGTGACAGCATTATGCACATCTACGTGAAACACAGTCACAGGAAAGCAGCATTCATCATAAGGAACCCCACCACCCAAGTCATGCTCTCTTCTCGCTGCTACCATCCAGAAAGTGGTACAAGAGCCTTAGGACTCACACCACCAGGTTTAGGAATAGTTATTACCTCTCAACCATCATGCTCTTGAACCAAAAGGGGATAACTTCACTTGCCCCACCATTGAAATGTTCCCACAACCAATGGACTCACTTTCAAAGATTCTTCATCTTACATTTTCAATAATTATTGCTTATTTATGTATTATTATTTCTTTTTGTTTGTATTTGCACAGTTCGTTGTCTTCTGCGCTTTGCTTGAATGCCAAGTTGGTCCGATCTTTCACTGATTCTGTTATGGGTATTATTCTATAGATATATTGAGTATGCCCACAAGAAAATGAATCTCAGGGTTGTTTATGATGATATATATGTACTTCGATGATAAGTTTACAAATTCACTTTGAACTTAAGATCTAAAGGTCTTTTCCCCAATTGGTACATCACTGCTTCTCTGGAAACACATCTCATCTACATTCCCAGAGTTTTTCTGCATTTTAAAATAAGCTTCACTGTGATTACTGCTTTACCCATTACCTGGGCCTCCAATCTCCTTAGTTATACCCTGCCCCTGCCCCTGCCCCTCATCACTCCCCATTGGGTGCCTGTAAAAATGATGTGCCCTGACTCCTCCCTGACTTTTCTGCACCCCAACTGATTCCAGTTTTACACCACATTTCAAGGTAAGATTGTTCCTAATTATTGATGTTTCTTATTAACAATGACCTTTTGGGTATTCTTCCTAAATGCCTTGGGCTATTTAGTTCCCAGTTTTGGTCCTCTTCAGTCATATTTCTGTATGGCAATCAAGTCAAACCCATTTATAAATACTTGCTCAGTGTAAATTTATTATCAAAGTGCTATCCTGAGATTCATTTTCTTATGGACATTCATGAGTTACAGTAGATGATGGGTGCCCAATTTTTTTTTATGCCATGGACCTTTGCAATTTACCAAGGAGTTCATGGACCCCAAGTTGGGAACCCCTGCAATAGATGCAAAGAAACACAATGGAATCAATGAAAAACTACTCACAAGCAAAGACAGACACAAAATCAATGTGCAAAGGAAGACAAACTGTGCTGATACAAAATAAAACGAACAGGTAATAAAATAATAAAAACATGCGTTGTAATGTCCTTGAAGTGAGTTTATAGGGGTTGTGGAATCCAGTTCAGTATTGAAGTGAGTGAAGTTATTCATGCTGGTTCAGGAGCCTGATAATTAGGACCCAAGGCTCCTGTATCTCCTTTCTGATGGCAGCAGTGAAAAGACACTATGGTCTGGATGGTGGGTATCAGAATGGCGCTGGTGATACATGGTGACGTTTTGTGGGCAGCTCACAAAACTTCTAGATATACTTCTTCTGAACTATAAGATATAGGAGCAGACTTAGATGATTTGGCCCATCGAGCCTGCTCCACCATTTAATCATGGCTGAATCATGTTTCCTCCCGCCTTCCCCTCCCCCCACCCGCCGTGTCCCTTCATGCCCTGACCATTCAACAATCTATCAACCTCTGCCTTAAATATACATAAAGACCTGGCCCCCACAGCTGCCAATGGCAATGAATTCCACAGATCCACCTCTCTCTGGCTAAAGAAACTTCTTCTCATCTCTGTTCTAAAAGGATGTCTCTCTATTCTGAGACTATATCCTCTGGTCTTAAGACACTCCCACCATAGGAAACATCCTCACCACAACCTCTCTATCAAAGCCTTTCACCATTCAATAGATTTCAGTTAGTTCACCCCTTGTTCTTCTGATCCAGTGAATACAGGCCCAGAGCCATCAAATGCTGTTCATATGACAAGCCGTTTAATCATGGAATAATTTTTGTGAGCCTCTTTTGAATCCTGTCCAGTTTCAGTACATCCTTTCTAAGATAAGGGGCCCAAAACTGCTCACAATACTCCAAGTGAGGCCTCACCAGTGCTTTATCAAGTCTCAACATTACATCCTTGCTTTTATATTCTAGTCCTTTTGAAATGAATGGTAACTTCACATTTGCCTTCCTCACCACAGACTCAACCTGCAAATTAACCTTTAGGTAATCCTGCACAATGACTCCCAAGTCCCTTTGCACCTCAGATTTTTGTATTTTTTCTCCATTTAGAAAATAGTCAACCCTTTCATTTCTACGACCAGAGTGCGTGACCATACACTTCCCAACACTGCATTCCACCTGCCACTTCTTTGCCCATTCTCCTAATCAGTCTTTCTGTAGCCTCTCTACTTCCTCAAAATTACCTGCCCCTCCACTTATCTTTGTATCATCTGCAAACTATGCAACAAAGCTATCAATTCCATCATCCAAACCATTAACATATAACATAAAAAGAATCAGATCCAACGCAGACCCTTGTGGAACATCGCTAGTCACCAGCTGCCAGCCAGAAAAGGCTCCCTTTATTCCCACTCTTCACCTCCTGCCAATTAGCCACTGCTTTATTCATGCAAGAATTTTTCCTGTAATACTGTGGGCTCATAGCTTCTTATGCTGTCTCATGTGGTTCCTTTTCAAAGGCCTTCTGAAAAGCCAAATTTATAACATCAACCAATTCTCCTTTGTCTATCTTGCTTGTTATTTTTTCAAAGAATTTCAATTATATGTCAGGCAAGATTTTCTCTTGAGGAAGCCATACTGACTATGGTCTATTTTATCCTGTTCCTCCAAGTACCCCAAAACCACATCCTTAGCAATTGGCTCCAACATCTTCCCAACCACTGAGCTCAGACTAACTGGTCTATAATAAGTAAACTAACAAGTATTTGTGCTGTTAATTCATGCACCTTTTTGCATTGCTGCATCCATTTAGATATAATGCTTTCAAATTTGGTCTTCTATTTTTCTATACTTTGACCATATTTTCAGCTTGTCCTTCTTTCATTGCGTATTTATCTTGCATACTGCACTTAAGAGTTTCTAATTTCAGCTTTTAACCTCTCAGTTTCTCATGCCCCTAACCAGCTGGTTTAAACCCTTGCAAAAAATACCAGTAAGTAGTCCACATTTAAATGGGTTGCAATGATAAAGCTTTGGTGTTTGGACAAATCTTTGATGCTGACAGGTAAACAAAAGATTTGGATCTGACAGAACACAAGAGTTTCTGCAAGTGCTGGAAATCCAGAGCAACACACACAACATGCTGGAGGAACTCAGCAGATCAGGCAGCATCTATGGAGGGAAATGAACAGTCGACATTTCGAGCTGAGACCCCTAAAATGCCGACTGTCTTTTTCCGCTCTGTAGATGCTGCCTGACCTGCTGAGTTCCTCTGGTATGTTGTGTGTGTGCTCTGGATCTGACAGAGTTTAAAGTCAGGGAGTGGCATTGACCCTTTGTGCACTTACTCGGGCTCTAGTCTAATTCGCGTTATCCCATTCAAAAAAAAATGCATTGAAGGCTTTGATGAGGGAAGCTTATGAATAGACTGAAATCACCTCGTATTTTCCTTCAGTGTCAAATTGGCCCATTGAGTGTGTCCAGCCCGTGGAGTAATCCAATTATCCGTAACAAACATTACATTTCAATTTGTTTATGTTAACTTGTGTTTATCCTTGTCCTGTACTATGCTGCTGCTGCTGCAAAGATCTAATTTTCATGGAATCGTCATCACACCCATTTATGCCTATGACACCAATGAACTTCTTCCACTAATTTCCCTAAATTAAATAGCACCTTTCATGAACAGAGGAATTCCCAGAGCATCCGTTATCTCAATGTAATTTACCCTCAAGAAATCTTTATAATGATCAGATGTTAATTGACAGTTAACACTTTGCCCTTCTTTGGAAAAATACCTCAGCAAACGTAATGTGAACCTATGAGAGCAAATGAGGCTGTGCTTTGATACCTCAATTGAAATTCAGATCCTCTAACTACTTTCTCTAGATTATTGTGGATCTTGAACTCATAACTTGACTGAAAGCACGGAGATCAACATCTGGAGCTGCTGGCAGATCATCAACTCGGTGAAAGATGCTCTTTGGTCGGCCCGAAACTTGATGATCTACCAGCACATGGAGCTGCCGACTGGCACATTCTCGGCTGCAGGAGTACGTGCTGAGGGTCGCTCTGAAACTTGGTGCAGCCACCGCAAGGGCCCGGTGGGGAAGGGCCACGGTTTAGGGTTCTTCTCCCACGAGAGTGGGAGAGGTTGGGTGGCGGGGAGTATACCCTTCAACAATGGTGTGGGAAGGTGAACCAACGGATTGCCACATGGATGGACAAAAGTATGGATATCTAGAGTCCATAAGGGAAATGTATGTAAAGGAATGAGAGTCATTGAATGGTTTATTGTATATAATTTTATTTTTGAATAAAGTATATTTTGAAATTTAAAAAATAACTTGACTGAAAGCAGACACAAGAGAGGCAGCAGATGCTGGAAATTGGGCTTATCTACTTACTGCATTTACACCACTGGTGGTTAGAGCAGTAATGAAGGTCTTCCATCTGGCGGTGTCCAGGGCTTCCTTCATCATATCACTAGCTTGGTTTTTTACTACTGTCAGTCATGCAAGTCTCGGGTGGGGACTCAGGAATAGCATCACCCTCAGGTGTAGACAAATTCTTCAGTGCTGTTTCTGTAAGAGTTTTGTTTTACCAGTTAGGGTTGTTAGCCCAGAGGACCAGTGGACCACTCTTAGCCTGTCCTCTACCCTTTGACGTGTTTGGCATGAGTGACTCTACCAAGAGCCGAAACTTAAAGCCCTGACTCCAGCCAGCATAGCTGTCCAGGTCACACACAAGCCTCCAAATCACGACAATCTTGTAGTCCTCTTGGAGGTGGATATCTGGAGCTACACAAAATGCTGGAGAGCTCAACGAGTCGGGCAGTATCTATGGAAGACGGTGATTGGGTGTTGACTGTCCATTTCCTTCCACGGATTCTGACTGACCTGCTGGAGTTCCTTCAGCACTGTGTGTGCGCGCGCACACCTGACGTAAGGCAAGTGTTCCCAACAGTACCTCAACTGACAAGGTGGGAAAGATTAGATGGTGTGACTAAGGTATTTGAAATTTTAAGGATGGTAAATGTAGAGAGATTTATTTTCCAGTGACTGAGGAGTAGGTAACTGAAAAGCTCAGACTAAGGTGAATTGACAACAGAAGCAAGAACATGAGGGAATGCTTACGTGGAAATTATTGGGATGGTCACTTTGAAAAGAGAATTGGAGAAATGGAAGAAAATGTTCAGGAATGTGGAGAAAGGAGTCAAGTAGGGTAAAGAGAAAGGGCTGAAGATCAAGGGACATCTGCACTGTTTAGAATTATTCTCCTATACTTGAGTGCCTGTTTATATTTGATTTTAAAATATTCTGTCAATATGTCTAATTGTAATTATCGGTATATCTCTGCAATGTGCATTTAAAATGCTGAGTTCATAATTTCTCAAGCAACTGAGAGGAATCTTTTCTCCCTTCAGTCCTCTCACACACAAAACAGTGATTACTTGGCATGCTCAGAGAAATGTCCTTACCTCAAGGTTAATTGCTTTTCTGTTCCTCTTCAACCCTATCTATCTACTCCTCTCCTGTCTAGAAAGATACCTTGTCAAATAATTTTGCAGCCCAGCTCTTTGTTTGACAGGATACCCAAGGGAGATTTAGTCAAACATTATACTCAATTTGAACAGGCAGTCCTAGATGTTGATGGTTGAGGCTCATTGACCTCAAAACCAAAGGTACTGAAAAATGCCTGAAAATGATTTCATTTTCTTGTCAGCACTTGTTTGAATGAAGATTAATTCAAGATGTTTCAACCAATTTTAGAGGCTGGAGTGCTATTCAAGATGTCAGGTTTGCTACTTACCTAGGACTAATATTATACTTAAGCAGTGTTGTGTGTTCAGTGCTGTGTGTAATGTTTTCTTGGAGGTTGTGCATGTAACACAGGAACATACATTGTGGAAGGATCATAATACTGTAAGACATGGGAGCAGAATTAGGCCATTCAGCCCATCGAGTTTGTTCCACCATTTCCTAATGGTTGATTTATCATCCCTCTCAACCACATTCTTCTGCCTCTTCCCCATAACCTTTGACACCCTTACTAATTAAGAACCTATTACTCTCTGCTTTAAATATACCCAACACCTTGGGTATACATAGTATCTGTGGCAATGAATTCCACAGATTCTCCATCTTCTGGTGAAAGAAATCTCACCTCATCTCTGTTCTATAGGGATATCCTTCTATTCTGAGGTTGTGTCCTCTGGTCCTAGACTATTCCACTATCGGAAATGTCCTCTTCACATCCGCTCAGTCTAGGCCTTTCAGTATTCGATAGGTTTCATTGAGATGCCCCATTCTTCTAAACTCCAGCAAATACAGATCCAGGGCCATCAAAAGCTCCTTGTATGTTAACCCTGTCAATTCTTGAATGATTCTCACAAACCTCCTCTGGACCCTCTCCAACGCCTGCACATCCTTTCTTAGATAAAGGACTCAAAACTGCTCACAATACTCCAAAGGCAGTCTGACCAATGCCTTGTGAAGCCTGAGCATTATGCCCCGCTTTTATATTCTAGTCCTCTCGAAATGGATGCTAACATTAAATTCACCTTCCTTACCACTGACTCAACCTGCAAGTTAACCTTTAGGGAATCCTGCAGAAGCACCCCTAAGCCTCTTTGCTCCTCTGACTTCAGAATTTGCTCCCCGTTTAGAAAATAGTCCGAGGATGTAATAGTTTGGCAATGGAATGGTCCAGATGATAAATTCAATGTTGTTCTTAGCCTGTAGCACTGCCCAGTAGGTCTTCTCTGTTATTTTCTAAAACATCATTTCATTCATAATTACCAACATTAAAACCTATTTTTAGTCTGTACTTCCTAACTAATAAAACAAACGGCTAATGATTGAATGTGGCACTGGTCACTTCGGGTTGTTTTGAATTCTCAAAGACCAGTCATAAAAAAGAATCTAAAACCAGCAAGTGCATCAAACAGGGATTTATCTGTGTTGTGTCATCTGAGCACAGTCACAGCTACAGTAGTCTTGGTGTCTCTGGTGTGGGGTGATTTGGGTGCCCTCTCCTTTCCATGGCTTAAACATGTAGGTTGTGGACTTCATACACGTTTAGCTCTCACACCTTCGGTATCCTGACAGAGGTGTTCTCCAAGCAATATTTCCTTTGCACACCTAATGTGCAGTCTGATATGTTAAGCAACACACACAAAATGCTGGAGGAACTCAGCGAGGCAGGCAGTATCAATGGAGGGGAATAAATAGTTGATGTTTATGGCCAAGACTCTTCATTAGGACTGGACAGGAAGGGGATTCCATATTCGGAGCTTCTGTTCTCAGAATGAGGAAGTGAAGAAGTTTAATTGTGAGCGGTTTTGGGCCCCTTATTTAAGAAAGGATGTTTTTGGCATTGGAGAGGGTGCAGAGGATGTTTACGAGAATGATTCTGGGAATAAAGGGGTTAACTTATGAGGAGCATTTGATGACTCTGGGCCTGTACTCGCTGGAGTTTAGAAGAGTGACAGGGGATCTCATTGAAACCTATTGAATATTGAAAGGCTTAGATAGATAGAGCGGACATGGAGAGGATGATCTCTGGAGTGGGGGCATCTAGGACCAGAGGGCACAGCCTTTTAGAATGGAGATGAGGAGGAATTTCTTCAGCCAGAGGGTTGTGAACCTGTGGAATCCATTGCCACAGACAGCTATGGAGGCCAACTCATTGGGTATATTTTAAAGTGGAGGTTGATAGGTTCTTGAATTGTAAAGTGTCAAAGGTTATGGGGAGAAGGCAGGAGACTGGAGTTGAGAGGGGTAAATTATTAGCCATAATGGAAAGGCAGAGCAGACTGGATGGGCCAAATGGGTTAACCGTTCGCCAATGTCTTATGGCCTTAATAGTGGCTGTTCTACAAAGACTTGATAAGGTAACAAGGTGGTGGAACTCCTCCATGGATGGTCCCAAGCCCAGATGTGAGAGGAGGAGAGGTGGCATGGGGCTAGCAACTCCATCTTGTAATAAACCCAGAGCTGCAGAAACATTACCAGAAGCTCCAAAGATCTCACCCCAGGAAGAGGAAGGATAAGCTGACACCAAGAAGATGGGCTACACCTGGGGACAACATGGACAACTGGCCCAGGACAAAGGACTCTAGCAAACTGCTGTCATCCCTAGCAGCAGTGATGGTCTTAAAGAAAAGATGAGCAAGGTGGTGGAGTAAGATATTTCAGGAAGGATGAAATCTATCTGAAATAAAATTTAAATGGCAAATGAAAATTAATGTGGAAATAGAACAGGATCAAAATAAACATTTGAACAATGACAGAGAATATTGACTTGTAATACTGATTGTACAGCTACAAATGTGATAGAGGTATAAAGAAATAGACAAACTGATGGCTCACTGGTTTTCCAACTTCTACATGGATCAGCAGAATACCAACAACCTTAGCTTGTCAAATACACTATATATCCAAAGAGTTAACGACAATCAAAAGTGAGAGTCACTGCGCAAAGGTTTCCTGAGACTGAAACCACTGGGGCTCTGCCATTTGCTAACGATAATAGTTTTATGTAATGATCAAAGCAAGTGAAACATCCATTTCTGTCATAACTCCGGAGATAAAACCTACAGAATTAGTCTTTGAACTCTCCCTGTGACAGTACAGGTTTACCACGAGAATTCCAATTTCCACCCACGCTGTACAGACCTGCAGTCTGGAAGGGCATTTGTCTTTTGTAAACTATCCAGCTGGCAAGCAGGAAAAAAAACAGGGCATGTTGTTGGGCCTGTGAGAGAGACTGGGTCACAGGGAAGTGTGTGGCGTGGGGGGGAATGCTCAGAGAGCCAGCAGGGAGTCAATGGTCTGAATGGTCTCTTTAATGAGGAAATAAATGCAGTACGCGAAAGCTTTCTGGTAATCATAACATAAATAACATTGTTTATCCTTCATATTTGATTATCAGAGAATGTTCTTAAGCTGAGTTGGTCAGCTAATTTCACCTCAGTCATTGCCCCCACAGTATAGGTGAATGAGAATTTGGGGGGAATTGGGTAGAGCGGAGGACTTTAAAATGAGATTAGTACAAAAATAGGTGTTTACTATTGGTTGCTTAGACTTAGGCTGAAGATAAAACCCTTAAAAGATTGCAGTTGAAGGTACTCGTGAAGAGTTAATCTGAAGATTACTTTTTACAACCTCCACCCAAATCCCACCTCAGCTTCACTGGTCTTCTGCCCATGCAAATACAGATGAATTACTTTCACTGCGATATACCAGTCTACACCAATCCCTCACACCCACCACGACTATACTGTGTGTCTGTGGCCCTTTGTCAAAGCAATGATGGTCATTGTCTTTTCTTTTAATTAGCTAAGCATCAGTGATTAACTCAGTCACGTTTCATCCCCAGCAGCTGTGTAACAGAGGACTCTCTGATCTACGGGCTGTTCCCGGGGACGCACACAGAGACCAACATCCGGTGCTGCTGGCAGATCATCAACTCGGTGAAAGACGCTCTTTGGTCGGCCCTAAACTTGATGATCTACCAGCACATGGAGACGTCTGTGGGAGAATGCTGCCGACTGGCACATTCTCGGTTGCAGGAGTACGTGCTGAGAGACACACTGAAACTCAGTGCAGCCACCGCAAGGGCCCGGTGGGGAAGGACCATGGAATCGGTTTCTTCACCCGCGGGAGTGGGAGGGGTTGGGTGGCAGGGAGTATACCCCTCAACAATGATGTGGTAAGGTGAACAACTGGAGTGCCACGTGGGTGACCATAAGTATGGATATGTACAGACCATAATGGAAACGCATGTAAAGGATGGAAAGTTATTGAATGGTTTATTGTATATTATTTTATTTTTGAATAAAGTATATCTTGAAATTTTTAAAAACCTCTAAGAAGTATCCAAGTTATCATATTTAAGGAAACCTGTCAGAAAGTGAGAAGGAAGTTCTGGGATGGAAGGATAAATAATAACGACTCAAGGTGCGTGTGACATTAGAGTGAAGGCACTGAAAAACAGTTTTATAAATGTAAGTTAACAGAGGCACCTGACTGGAATTCAGACTGAGCCTGAGAATTGTAGGAGGATTAGGACTGACAGAATACGGCTGAAAGTGCAGTGCAGAAAGGAGAACTTGTTGCAACCACCTTACCTGTAGTAGTGTGATAGCCTTTCCTTAAATTGGAAAACCAAATGTATCCCCTACAGCAAATCATTGGTGAGATAGGGAAAGTCTAAAGCGGGCAGATACCTACAGTGGAGATTATAAGATGTCATAGAGTTATACAGCACAGAAACAGGCCCTTTGGCCCAAATCATACATGCTGACCCAGTTGCCCAACTGAGCTGCTCCCACATGCTTGGAAGAAATGCCAGGGCAGGTAGGATTAGTTGTAAAATCGAAGGATCCAAAAATGGATATTCACTGTCAAAGACCTATCGTCAGGTTTAGAAAGAGAATGAATGAATTAATAGACAATGGATAAATTAATTAATGAGGAAAGGTTTGATATGTTCAGGGAAATGTGAAATGGACAGCCTCGGGGGGGTCAGCAGCTCCTCTGCTGCTTCAACATCTACAGATAAAGATTAACTTTATTTGTCACATGTACATCAAAACATCCAGTGAAATGGATCATTTGTATCAACAGCCAACGCAGTCCGAGGATATGTGCATTTTGCAAGTCTACAGACTTCCAGCACCAACATTGCGTGCCCACAGCTCCCTAATGCTAACCTGGACATCTTTGGAATGTGGGAGGCAACTGAAGCCACTTAGGCACAGGGAGGATGTACAAACAGTGGGACTTGGACCCCAATCTTATACCTGGCCACGTACAGCATCGTGGTAACCACCACTCTACTGTACCGCCCATCTGATGTAACGGCGGAGTCCGTCAAGGAGGGCAAGAGCCTTTAGAGATGAGTTCAGGAAATAGTTTATCACACACAATGGCACTGGCGTTTGTGAATCCAGTAAGCTTTGGATTCTGTGATTATTGGAAGCCGCCAAGCCTGATTCCCCTGGAGTTTTATAAGATAAACTTATTGTGGAAGTGAAGCAGGGAGATGAATCAGAAAGATGAAATGTGATCTGTCCAAGAGGTGTAATAGGCTTGAGGGGTTCCGTGATCTACTTCTGGTCCATTAACTAGAAGTCACCAGGCACCCAGGGTCTCCCATTAACCATTAACACTCTGACATAGGTTTAATGCTTCGAAATTGAATCAATCCAGCAAAGAATGAGGAGAAACAAGTTCTTCAGTCGTTTCTTCCAGCAGTATAAAGTACAAGTGCAAATTAAATTTATTATCAAAGTAAATATATGTCATCATATACAATCCTGAGATTCATTTTCTTGAGAGCATACACAGTAAATCAAAGAAACACAATAGAATCATGAAAGACTATACCCAAAAGGACAGACAATGTGCAAAAAATAACAAACTGTTCAAATACAAAAGAGAAAAATACAGCATAATAAATAAATAGGCAGTAAATATCGAGAACATAAGACGAAGAGCCCTTGACAATGAGTCCATGGGTTGTGGGAGGAGTGCAGTGATGGGACGAGTGAAGTTATTGCCTCAGGTTCAAGAGCCTGATGGTTGAGGGGTAATAACTTTTCCTGAACCTGGTGGCAGTGACCCAGAAGAGGATCTGGAAGGAGTGTGTGTGGGTCTTTGCATAGCTCTGCTACATTAATCAGTGACGGAGGTTTCTCGACCAGCTGAAAGCTCCCCTGCCAGCAGAAAGACTTGTAGGAGTTTACAATCATGAAGAATGGCAAAAAACAAAAGTTCATACACTCAATGGTCACTTTATTAGGTAGAACTGTACACCTCGTTGATGCAAATATCTAGTCAACCAATCATGTGGCAGCAACTCAATGCATAAAAGCATGCAGACGTGGTCAAGAGGTTCAGTTGTTGTTCAGACCAAACATCAGAAAGGGGAAGAAATGTGACCTAAGTGATGGTTGGTGCCAGACAGGGTGGTCTGAGTATTCAGAAATTGCTGACTTCTGGGATTTCCCACAGAACAGTCTCTAGAGTTTACAGAGAGTGGTGTGAGAAACTAAAAGCATTCAGTGGCCAAAAACTCCTCGTTAATGAGAGACGCAAACACAAGGAAATCTGCAGATGCTGGAATTTCAATCAACACACATAAAAATTGCTGGTGAACGCAGCAGGCCAGGCAGCGTCTATAGGAAGAGGTACAGTCGAAGTTTCGGGCCTCTCTGTTAATGAGAGAGGTCAGAGGAGAATGGCCAGACTGGTTCAAGCTGACAGGAATGCCACAGTAGGTCAAACAACCACGCTTTACAACAGTGAGGTGCAAAAGAGCATCTCTGAATGCACAAAATGTCGAAGCTCGAAGTGTATGGTCTCCAGCAGCAGAAGACCACACCAGTTTCCACTCCAGAACCCAAAAAAGTGACTGCCGAGTGTATATTTGAAATAAAACACTAGTGAAGCTGTTCACAAGAAGAATCTCAATGGAAGCAATCCAAAGCCATCAAACCCTTTGCTTTCAACATTTATTATCTGTAGCCTTGAAGGATCCCCTTCTGTACATTAAACATTTCGATCATAAAACAGCATGGGAGATCTGGATCTGAGCACAACGGAAACCTCTGCAAGGTTGTTTCCAAATCAAAGTGAGACAATGGGTGGTCTACCAATGCTTATGTGAGCTGTTATGGTGAAGCATTGTTGTGAATGAATTACAATGGTCAACCTTCAGTGTGAAAATTGATGCAAGATTACAGCTGGCTGCCAAGATATTGTACCAAAGATATTAAATTTTCAATTAATGTTTCATTATGCCTTCAATAAAGCCCATCAACTTTCATTGCCTGTATCGAGGTAACTCGTGCCGTATGTACATGTGAAGCAAATTTAGATAAATTTCCTCCATAAAGCTTTAAGATGAGGAGCGTGATGAGTTTTCTCAGCTGGGCTGGTGAGTATTCAAGGCACTGTTAGTCTCTGTGAGTTGAATAAGAAATGATTTTTATTGTTAGACGGGTGAACTCATGGCGACTGAACAAACAGAACACAACAGCCCAGCATCGTAAACTGCTTCCTGCTAATGAAGCGGGCCTCAGACAGACAGATCAGGTATTGTCGCCCACACTAATGATAACCGCTTAAATATTAATAAAGGCAGCACCCTGTCTACCTGGCATCTTTTCAACATAAACATCTCAAGTTATCAAATTCACGCTTTGCACTCCATAAACACAAAAAATGATGTTTTGGTGAACTCCAGATAATTTTTCATTAAATCTCTTATTAGAAGCACTAATTGTTTGCCGGTTGATGAAAATGAATGACAGTAATTAAAATTTGGAGGCAACACTTTTTCCCCTCATTAAAGTGCAGCGTGCTCAGCTCTAATGGGACCAGAAGTGTAAACAGTGTGATGTTAACTCTTTATCAGTGTACAAGGCTGAAATTCTGCAGAGGAAGCAGCCTGCTGTTTTTATGAAGGAGGAGGTGAGGACGATGTGAATCAACGTTAAGCGGGTTTAATTTGTTAAGGGCAGCTAGATGTACCAGCATCAGAGGACCTGGATTTGGTGACAGCTGGAACATGAAATTCAAAAAATAATCAGATTAGTACTTTTCTGGGAATAGAACATTACAAGCCCTTCAGCCCACAATGTGTCAACATTTTAACCCACTCTAAGATCAATCTAACCCTTGCCTCCTATATAGCCTTCCATGATTCTCTCATCCATGGTTTCTTCATATAAGAGTTTCTTAAATGCCCTTAATCTGCCTCTAGCACCACCTCTGGTAGGGTGGTCCATGCACACCCCACTCTCTGAGTAAAGAATTTTCCTCTGACGTACCCCCCCCCCCCATACTTCCCTCCAATCACCTTAAAATTGTGTCCCCATATTAGCCATTTCCACCCTGGGGAAAAATCTCTGGCTGTCCATTCAATCAATGTCTCTTCATGTTGCTTTCATTTTTCCAGTTGTCTGCTAGTCTAGCCCTCCAAGAAGACCACAAGTCATTTGGTTTGGAGGTTTGCGTGCCTCAATGACCCGGAGAGCAATGTGGCTGGAGTCAGGGCTTTCTGCTTTGGCTCTTGGTAGGGTCACCCATGCCAAACAGGTTAAAGGGTAGAGAACAAAAGAGTGGTCCGCTGGTCCTCCAGATTCGGGGGTTCAACTCAGGGCTAACAATCCTGACTGGCAAAACAATATTGTTATGGAAACAGCAATGAAGAAAATCCTTCTATATTTGAGTGCCATGATATCCCCGAGTCTCCACCTGGCCAACAGTAGTGAAAACCAAGAGGAATCTACTGATGTGATGAAGGAAGCTCTGAACACTGCCAGAGATGAAGGATCTTCATTGCTGCCTTAAATGCCAACAGTGTAATGGGCAGTAAGTAAGAAAGCTAGTCCAGCACCAGAAGTCCAGAGGATGTCAGGTTATTGTGGCTTGATAAGAACTCGAGAAGAGTGTCATGAGTACAGCTGAGCAGATGTTGGGTGAAGAGGTAGAGATTATGTTTTAGCGGAGAACTGAGCAGACCTTAAATGGTTTCCAGAGCTTGTGAAGGTGCTCTGTAAATGAAGGCTGGGATCCAAGGTGGGTGAGCAGGCATTGGGTTGAAAGGTACTTGGTGTAAGTTAGAACATGAGATTTGTGTGAGACCAAGTTTGGGATAAGAGGAAAATGGGAGAATGGGACTGTTTGGAAAGAGTCCAGTCAAACAGAGAGCAATGGTTGAGTAGCGGTAGATAGGCTATTACAGCTCAGGACTTTCTGGAGTTCTGATGATCCTGTAGCATTTGGATCGTTTCTGGGTTCTCTTGGCATTTTCTGCATGTATCATCTTGAATTTGTTGGTCTTTTATTATGTATTTTAATAGTGTTTTGCGTCAACCACCTGGTCCTGTATTGCCACAAGAAAGCCGTCTGTTTCTGGGAAGCGGTCTCCAACTCTGAGCCAGGCATTTGGTACTTCCTTGTCAACATTTAGAATGCTCAGATCATGGGCATGTCTCCCACAGAGAGTCTTGCTCTTCCATTGGTTAACCTTTCCTTCTGTAGTGATAAGTTCTTCATTTTTCTGGGTTGTGCTTTCATTTACGTTCAGCGGTGTGTACTTCTTATCAGAACTGCACATGCTCATGTGGAGTGCTGATTCCTGTTTTCGTTGATGAAAATATATCCTTAGAAGTTTTATCTGACAGTTGTGAAAATTTTTTAATGTCTGTTATCCCCCTTCCCCCTTCTAAGCCCGTTTGAGTGTACTTGGTGTTTTCTAAAATCTATCTTTTCAGTTCTTATTTTTCTTTGTAAGTTTTCCAGATCAGTTTTGGACCAAGATAATATGCCAAAAAAAAACGTTTATATGGGTTTAGCAAAGATGTTTATTGCCTTTGTTATATTTTTACTATTGAGCTCTGGTGAATTTTTGTAAACCTTGAAGTAAATTCAGTCAAAAGTTTTCCCTATTTTGCACTATGATCTATTTTCTTTGCTTGTTGATATCCCAGATACTTGTATGTTTCATATTCAACCATCGGTGGTATTGTAGCCTGCTGCTCTGTTTTATATTCTGCTAGCTCTATTGCACCTTTCTTCATGCTTAATGTTCTGCACTTATCTAGTCCAAAGTTCACATTTATATCCTTAGAAAATAGTTGTAGTATTTGAATTAATTGCTTTAGCTTTACTGATGAAGGAGCATATAATTTTCATAATTTCCTGAATCATCCATGTATAGAAGGTGTGTCAAGGTATAATTCATTTGGTTGTCTCTGATATGATACTCAATTTTCATCCAATTCAGTAGATTAGAGAGTGGCGTTAAAGCCAGACAAACCCATAGGGACTTAGAGAGTTTCCTTGAAAAATGTCTCACTTTATTTCGATAGCAGTGGTTGTTCTTGTTTGGTTGTTAATAGATGGGGTGATTGTAGGACGCAAATGATTCATCAGATGTTGTAGGAATTTAACAAGTATTGACAGTAGCGTATATGTAATACGAGCTTCTCTTAACTATGAGTGTGGGACAGAATCAATCATAATTTTTTATTCATTATTTGCATTTATTTCTTTTTTTGTATTTGCACTATTTGTTGTATTTTGCACGTTGGTTATCTGTTAGTCTTTGTTGTAGTTTTTATTGGATCTATTGTGTTTCCTTGTATTTACTGTGAATGCCCACAAGAAAATGAATATCAAGGTTTTTATATATGGTAGTATATATGCACTTTGATAATAAATTTACTTAGAACTTTGAAATAATTGGCTCCAAATCACCAGTTTGGAACATGGGAGCAACTTGTTACTTGTATGTGCAACTATTGTCTTGGAGCCTGTTTTCCCAAGATAAAGTCAGATTTTGGGAAAAAAAAAGTCCTGAAATCTGTGGTTGGCAATGTTCCTTCTCATTTGCTGATAATTTGTTCCTAAGCAACATTCTGCTGGAGGAACTCAGTAGGTCATTCAGCATCTGTGGGAGTAAACTCCTGTAAACTGCTTGTTGCTTAAAAATAATGATTTAGCAAATGAGGGTGAACGTTGCCAACCGCACACCCCTGCTCCAGATTCCAGCATCTGCAGTACTTGTATCTTTATTTATTGTAAATACCTTCAGTTTAAAAAAATCCTGCCATTTCATGAACAGAACATTTGTGGTATGAAGTACAAAGCTGTGCAGGTGAAATACATTCAGGCAACACACGTCAAAGTTGCTGGTGAACACAGCAGGCTAGGCAGCATCTCTAGGAAGAGGTACAGTCGACATTTCAGGCCGAGACCCTTCGTCAGGATGGCGTTACAGGCCGAGACCCTTTGTCAGGACTCAGACAAACCCAGTCTCGGCCTGAAACGTCAACTGTACCTCTTCCTAGAGATGCTGCCTTGCCTGCTGCGTTCACCAGCAACTTTGATGTGTTGCTTGAATTTCCAGCATCTGCAGAATTCCTATTATTTACATTCAGGCAACACATGCTCTGCTTTACTTTATTGATGCAGATTCTCTGTGAAGCTTGCCATGAACTGTTGATTTTCTAGGGTGGTCCATATACACTGGCCAGGTTCTATAAGACCATAAGACATAAGAGCAGAATTAGGCCATTCAGCCCAAAGAGTCTGCTCTGCCATTCCATCACGGCTGATTTATTATCCCTCTCAACCCCATTCTCTTGCCTTCTCCCCGTAACCTTTGACACCCTTACTCATCAAGAACCCATCAACTTCCATTTTAAATATACCCAATGACATGGCCTCCACAGCTGTCTGTGGAAATGAGTCCCATGGGTTCACCATCCTCTGGCTAAGGAAATGTCTCCTCATCTCTGTTCTGAAGGGATGTCCCTCTATTCTGAGTCTGTGTCCTCTTGTGCAGTGGTCTCCAACCACCGGGCTGCAAAGCATGTGCTACCAGGCCACGAGGAAACGATATGATTTGGTGATATGAAACGATATGAGTCAGCTGCACCTTTCCTCATTCCCTGTCACGCACTGTTGAACTTGAAATAACCTACCAAGTCATAGCAAATATCACATAAAACCTAAAATAACCTTAACATATAGTAAAAGCAGGAATGATATGATAAATACACAGCCTATATAAAGTAAAAATAATGTATGTACAGTGTAGTTTCACTGAACAGGATCGCCAAAACTGATTTGTAGAAAAAAGATCGGCACCTACACGCAGCGCACGTCACACATGCGCACACAGGTGCCTGCGCAAGGCTTCATGGTCATGGTAGTCTTTCTCGGGGTAAACACAAGTGTCCCATATTTAACTGCTACTTTTGTCCCTTAATAGGGAGTGAGAAAGTTGGCGACCCTAACTGTAAAAGACATGTTGAGGTGAGTTTAACCCTACTTGAACACCCATCCCGGTCGGCCGGTCCGCAAGAATATTGTCAATATTAAACCGGTCCGCGGTGCAAAAAAGGTTGGGGACCCCCGCTGTTGTGCAAGACTCACCCCCCCCCAGGAAAATATTGTCTCCACATTCACTCTGTATAGGCTTTTCCAATATTCAATAGATTTCAATGAGATCCCTCTCATTTTTCCCAAACTTTGGCAAATACATGCTCAGAGCCATCAAACACTCCTCTTATTTATTGGGTTCAGTGATCAATGTGCAAGAGCTGTTCCACTGAACTGAAATGCACAGCTGTAATTTACTAATCTGCAACAGAATAATTTGCAGGTGTGAGTGATTATCGGGCTATTTAAACGCCCACATCTTGTTAATGTTCTACTTAACACCCACCTTGTTCTGTTGAGTGAAACAGAACAACAGTGCAGGTACTCGTGGGCTACGCTTCACCATATACCTGCAAGCTTCTCGACCGACAAATGAAAATCTATTAAAGGTCACGGATCTGAAACATTAGTCCTGTCCCTCTCCCCACCACTGCTACCTGACCGACTGAATATTTCCAGTATTTTCTGTCTTTATTTCTGCATGCCGGTACTTTAGCAAAAACTTGCCTCCTCTGCAAATAACCAATGGTTCTGTAAATGAACTGTAAATAATGGCCTTCTTGGATGCAGTAGCTGAGGCAGCCCATGTTCTTGTTTCTTTTTATCCTGGCTCCTAGCAAATTAATGGTGGCATTAAAACAAGTATTGCAAAATTAATTTAAAATTGAATCAATTTCTTGATGAACATTGAAAATTCTTCTTGAAATCCCCAACTCACAGACACACTCCCATCATGCACTGGTCACTTATCACCCTTTATTGCTGCTGTTTCACATGTTTAAACTGGAGGCCCTCTGTTGGCATGGACGTTGTATCCCAGCTGTCTACGTGAAAGGCAAGCCAGGGCAGTACGATACGCAGAGAAAGCTGTTGCCCATGTTACAGGATCCCCCCCTCTTCATGCAACTGATGAATCCAATGGAACGGCAGAGACCGATACAGTTTGGCATCGGCGGCGTCACAGGAGTTGCTAACCAGCATTGAGCTCCACGCGGGACTGCCTTAGGGACTCCAGCTCTGAATTTTTCCTCATGGTTTACTCCTGAAGCCCTACCTATAAGTGGATATATCTGCAATGTAGCGGAGGTTTGAGATCAGTTTTCCTTTTCCTAGAAGAGCTGCCAACCACGGCTGACAAGTCCCATTTGCTCAAAGTGAATGGTTTCAAGGCGCCAGTAGCCTTTGCCCCTTCTGCTGCCAGTAGAAATGGTTCTGCCAGTAATAGTACAGTTATATTATAAACACTACAAAAACTGCAGGCTTTCATCTACCAGTGCTTGAGAAGGATCATCAACATCAGATGGACAAACAGAGTAACTGACCAGACAATGAAGAAGAAACAAGTATGCTTACATTACTTTTATACTTTGATAGTATTGTATTTATATTTATACAACTGTTTGTTTTGTTATAATTTTGCCAGTTACATTATACTGTTTTACATAAACATACACCTCGCACTTTATTTCAGCCTGTCAATCTCCAGGCCGTGCCAGCCAGGGACTCGTGCTAACTGTGACTGTATGTGTTGGATCATGACTCTGTATACTGTACATGGACTGTGTTTTGCACTTTGACCCCAGAGGAACACTGTTTCGTTTAGCTGTATACATGTGTGTGCTTGAATGACAATAAACTTGAACTTGAAATGGGAGCCAACTATAAATCTTACTTTTTCCACTGATCTATAATTTGTGTTTTGTGACATCCCAGACTAACAGGGTGGCTGAAAACTTGCATTTCATGTTTACTTTTACTTTTTCATTCATTCTGTGGATCAGGGAACATTTCTTTATGAAAATTGTCCCAAGACTTTAGGCACCACTCTACAGGAATGTGGCTAAGACTAACTCTTGTTTACCCGTGAAAATTCCCTCTTTTATCCTTCATTTTACTCTTCCAGACTTCAGACCTTCCAGACTTCAAATCTTCCCTTCAAATGGCAAATACTAGAGGACATGTTTGAGGGAAGAGGTTGAAAGTTTAAAGGGGATGTAAAGGACAAGATTTTTGCATGTACAATGGACTGCCAGGGGTGGTGGTGGAAGTAGATACAATAATGGCTAAGACCAGAAGACATAGGACCAGAATTAGGCCATTTGGCCCTTCGAGTCTGCTCTACCATTCCATCATGGCTAATTTACCATCCCTCTCTACCCCATTTGCCTGCCTTCTCCCCGAAACCTTTGATATCCTTTTTAATGAAGAACCTATCAAACTCCTCTTTAATTATACCCAATGGCTTGGCCTCGACTGCCACCTGTGGCAACGAATTCCACAGATTCACCACCGTATGGCTAAAGAAATTCCTCTTTATCTCTGTCCTGAAGGATCATCTCTCCAGTCTGAGGCTGTGCCTTCTGGTCCAACACTCCCCCATTATTGGCAACATCTTTTCCATGTCTACTCTGTGTAGGGCCTTTCAATCTTCAATAGGTTTCAATGAGATCACCTTCTAAATTCCAGTGAGAATAGGTCCAGCGCCATCATACACTCCTCGTATGTTAACCCCTTCACTCCCAGGATCATTCTTGTGAAGCTCCTCTAGACCCTATCCAATGTCAGCACATCCTTTCTTAGATAAGGGGCCCGAAACTGCTCACAGTACTCCAAGTGCAGTCTGACCAAACCCTTTATAAAGCTTCAGCATTACAAACTATTAGTAGGCGTACAAGCTGTCGATCCCAGGAGATCATGAGTTTGCGCCTCTGGTGGACCGTCCTCTCCAGGGCGCAAGCCTGGGCAGGAAGATTTGAAGAACCGGCTGTTGCCCATGCAGTGCGCTCCCCCTCTCCACGTCACTGATGTAGTCCAAGGGAAGGGCAAGCACGATACAGCTTGGCACCAGTGTCGACGCAGAGGTTGCTGAAGTGAAGATGTAAACAACATCAAACTGCCTTAGGGACCCCGGCTCTGAATTTCTTCCTTTCCTGTGGGTGGGTATGGCCACAAGACAGCGGAGGTCTAAAATCAGAGCTTTCCTTCTCCTAGGCGGGCTGCCGTCCAAGGCTGATGAGCCCCACCTGCCCAAAGCAGCTGGTTTTGAGGCGCCAGTGGTCCGCCTTTGCCCCTTCTCTTGTCAGTAGAAACAGTTCCGCCGGGCCTAGTAGCTAAGCCACAGGTGAAGGCCAAGAGTTGGACTTGGTTGTCAGAGGCTGTTAGAGACGCACACCATTTGGAGCACTTTGTAGGTAGTGAGAGCTTATTCCCATTACCACCGCTGGCTATGACAACCCTAGGAACCTACAGACTATTAGGCACATGAATGTGCATGGGATGGAGGGATATGGATTGAGAAGATAGCTAGTTTAATTTGAGATCGTGTTAGACACAGACATTGTGGACTGAGGGGCCTGTTGCTGTACTCTGTTGTTCTCTGTTCTGTGTTAAATATTAACAAATCCAATTTGGCTTCAAGGAATTTAAAAGCCTCTAGATAACTAATTCAGTAACATAACATCTATGCTACTGAAACCTGAAAGGACATGTTTCAGATGATAAAGTGCTTCTCAACACAATCAAGATTTTCCAATCAGCCTTTGAATATTTTGGTGCCCAAATAAGGAACAGTTCCCTTTTTTATCGGGTCTGCAACAGCAGCAAAACATTCCAATGCACGGCAGAGAAACGATATCAATCTGGCCCAAACTAAACAATCCTTAATTGGAAGGAAACAATTTTCCCAGCTGTTTTCAGATGACTCCCTCATTATTTTGTACCACTGGATATTACTGCCATCTGATTCACTTGTGTGGCCAAATATTCCAACCGGCCGGAATACTGATATGGAGCGGGCAGTGATTGACCTGCACTTTCATCCAGATGAGAAGCAAAGCCACAGTGAGCAATTTTAATAAATTGTTTTGTTGGGAAGATAATTTGTTCTTTATAACCTAGAGCTTCTAACCACAGTAATTAACTTCTGTTGCAGTTGTTTTGCGGAACCAGAGCAAATAAGACAGAGAGTGTAGGAGGGCAGCTCATTGAGTCATGCAGTCAAACAGCACAAAAAGGCCATTCAGCCCAGTACATCCATGCTAGCCATCAAGAAAGACTAGCCATGCTAGCCCTTCAAACGTCTGTGCACTGCTACTTGTACATTTTACATTATACAAGATTGCTTTTATATTTATATTTACTGTGTTGTTATGCTTATTATGTTTTTTAATGCCACATCGGATCTGGAGGAACATTTAGCTATTGAGATTCAGTGCAGAATAGGCCATCCCGGCACTTTGTGCCGTGCTGCACAGCAACACACTGATTTAACCCTAGCCTAATCACAGGATTACTTACAATGACTAATTAACCTACCAACCAGTACGTCTTTGGACTGTGGGAGGAAACCAGAGGACCTGGAGGAAACCCACGCGGTTACGGAAAGAACGTACAAATTCTTTACAGGCAGCCGCGGGAATTGAACCATGGTCTCCTGTACTGTCGAGCGTTGTGCTAACCACTACACTACCCTGCTGTCATTCCGCGTTACACCTGTGTACTGAAGAATAATAAACAATTTGAATCTTGAAGTATCTGTACATATGAACCCATTTGCCAGCGCTTCGTCTGTAGGTATGTGGGGACATTCAGGTCTCACTAGTTCCTCCATCCACTGAGGCTGTGCCTTCCAGATTCCAAGCCCTCTCAGGGTGGAAAATAAATTCTTCCTCTGGGCTTCTTACCCCTCTTCCTAAACCTGTGCCCTCTGGTTTTAGACACCTCTACCAAGAGGTAAAGTTTCCTACTGTAACCCTGATAATTTCTAATTCGGGGGTGGGGGTTCATCAGGGCAGTTTTAGGAGGATCAGGGTGGCTGTGGTGGTATCCTGTAACGAGACAGGTAGACAGAGACATGGATACATGAGTCACAGGATATGGGATATACGGATTAGATTAGATTAGATTATGATTATGAGGACACGCAGTCCTCTTTTATTGTCATTTAGTAATGCATGCATTAAGAAATGATACAATGTTCCTCTGGTGTGATATCACAGAATCACAAGACAGACCAAGACTGAAAAACTGACAAAAACCACTTATAACATATAGTTACAACAGTGCAAGCAATACCGTACCTTGATGAAGAACAGGCCATGGGCACGGTAAAAAAAGTTCAAAGTCTCTCGAAAGTCCCATCATCTCACACAGACGGTAGAAGGAAGTAACAAACTTGCCGATGCTGCACCCTGGAAGCACCGGACCACAGTCCGACTCTGAGTTGTCCGAAAACTTCGAGCCTTTGACACCAAGCACCGAGCACCATCTCTGCCAAATGCTTCGACTCCATCCCCGGCCTCCAGCAACAGGCAAAGCCGAGGATTTGGGGCCTTCCCCTCCGGAGCTTCTCGATTGCACCGTAGCAGCGGCAGCGAACCGGGCATTTCAGAAGTTTCTCCAGATGTTCCTCCGTGCTTCTCAGGTCTGTCTCCATCAAATCAGAATTGTGCACGGCCCCTATTTAACAAATACAATATCATTTCACTGGACAGGCCACGCGCATTGCGTCGCGTTGCCATCTTCTCCTCCCTCCTAGGAAAGGTTTTGAAAGGTAGGGACCTAGAGCTGGGAAAGGGGATGAGCTCACATAGAGACCACGGTCGCTATGGATGGGTTGGGCTGGAGGGCCTGTTTCTGTGCTGCATTAATCTACGACTGTCAGACATATTGAGGCAAATCTGAGGAGGTGTGGCATCCGTATGTGTCCCAAAGTATGGGGGCAGTTCTGAGGGGTGTCGGGTCAGTGCTCAGGACATGCTGACTGCTGCCTCTCAGTTGTCCAAGTTGTGAAGCTGACAGTTCCCTTCCTCTTTATATTGAGACATGTTAAGGGTTCACATTCTTCTCTGGCTGTAGGAACAAGCACAAAATTCAAATTTCAAAGCAGGGATTGCCGGTGGGGTGTGGTGGGAGGGTTGTTTGTGATGGGGTTGGGTGCAAGAGTTGGGATGGTTGCTGGTATGATTGGGTGGTGGGTTGTTTGTGAAGGGGGTTGGTCAGATTGGGTAGTGGGTAGGACAGTTGGATAAGTTGTTGGTGATAGGAGCTGGTGGGGTTGGGTGGGAGCTTTGAGTGGAATGTTGGTGATGGGGTTTAGGAGATTGAGTGGGACAACTGGATGTGTTGTTGGTGACGAGGCTGGTGGAGTTGGGTGGGAGCATTGAATAGGTTGTTGGCGATGGGGACGAGGAGATTGAGTGGGACAGTTGGATGGGTTGGTGATGAGGCTGGTGGAGGTGGGGGGGAGGATTAGGATCGAATGAGAGAGTTGGTGTGGGGATTGTGACTAGGGTGCAGTGTATCCTTGTATGTGTGAATGAACGTTTTCACAGTATTATGTTAGTGTACGTACAAATAAATAAGACCGATTATTTCATGGGATATAAATGCAGAAGAATATAGTTCAGAAAATTAAAGCTCCTTAGATTTGAAAAAGAGCTCATCAATTTGTATTAAGAGAATTCACTAAACCTCTGCTTTCTTTCACTCCCTCTTGGTAATTTCCAGCACGGCAGTAGGCCATTCAAACATGCTGCTCAGAAATTGGGCCTTGGCGTTAACCCTGCTTCCCCAGGCTCCAATGTACTTCAAGAAAGGGAAGCTGGGTGCAAAGGGAGTCAGAGTGGTGGACAGGAAAAGGGAGAAGTGAGAGAAATGGAAGTTAGGAAAATCGTATTCATGATATTCTGCCAAACAGTTTCTTGTTTTCACCCAGCACACACACACACTTTCACTTGTTATCTCATGCACACACACTGGCTGCTTTCTCACGCAGCCACAAAGGCATTGACACAACTGCAGATTTCAAAGTAAACATCCTATATCATACAGTGGTGCTAGAAAGATAGTGAACCCTTTAGAATTTTCTCTGTTTCTGCATAAATATGACCTAAAATGTAAGTCCTAAAACTAGATAAAGAGAACCGAATTAAATGAATAACACAAAAACATTATACTTACTCATTTATTTATTGAGAAAAATTATCCAATATTACACGTATTTGCTGGAAAATGTGTGTGAACCTTTGTTTTTAGTAACTGCTGTGACCCCCTTGAACAGCAGTAGCTTCAACCAAACATTTCCAGTAACTGTTGATCGGTCCTGCACATTGGCTTGGAGGAATTCGGGACAATTCCTCTATTCAAAACTGTTTCAGTTCACCAGTATTTCTGGGATATGTTGCATGAACAGCCCTCTTCAGGTCATGCCACAGCATCTCAATTGGGTCAAGGTCTGGATTCTGACTTGGCCATTCCAAGACATGAATTTTCTTCTTTTTAAACCATTCTGGTGTTGATTTACTCTTGTGTTTCTGATCATTGTCTTGTTGCATCATTCAACTTCTATTAAGCTTCAGGTGATGGACCACTACCCTGACATTCTTCTGTAAAATGTCTTGATACAATTCTGAATTCATTGTTCCCTCAACAATTGCAAGCTGTCCAGGCCCTGTGACAGCAAAGCAGCCCCAAACCATGATGCTCCTTCCACCATGCTTCACAGTTGGGATGAGGTTTTGGTGTTGGTGTGCAGTGCCCTTTTCCCTCCAAATGTAACAGTGTGCATTTCTGCCAAAAAGTTCAACTTTTGTCTCATCTATCCAGAGAACATTGTCCCAGAAGCACTGTGAAATATCCAGATGGTCTTTGCAAACTTGAGACGTGTGGCAATTTTTTTGTTGGAGAGCAGTGGTTTCCTCCATGGTGACCTTCTGTGAACACCATTCTTGTTCAGTGCTTTTCTTATGATGGACACATGAACAGAGACTTTAGCAAGTTCTAGAGATTTCTACAGGTCTTTTGCTGTTACCCATGGGTTCTTTTTCACCTCCTTCAGCATTACACGTTGTGCTCTTGGTGTGATCTTTGCAGGACGCCCACTCCTAGGGAGAGTAGCAACAGTCCATTTGGAGATAGTTTCTCTAACTGTGGACTGAAGAACACTCAGGTCTTTAAAAATGTTTTTGTTGCCTTTTCCAGCTTCATGCATCTCTATGATACTTCTTCTAAGGTCCTCTGAAAGTTGTTTTGATCAAGGCATGGTGCACATACACAGATCTTTCTTGAGAACAGCATGGTCTGTCAGCAAACTGACTTTGTGTGTCTTTTTATAGGGCAGGGCACCTCTACAACCCACACCTCCGTCTAAGCACATTGATTGGAACACCTGACTCCAAATAGCTTTTGTAGAAGCCAGTAGCCCAGAGGCTTTGAACCCTGAATGATCATTTAAATGGTGTTCTCAGTATTGATGAGAAGAAGTACAATTGTTTGCGCGTTATTAGTTTAGGCAGATTGCATTTGTCTATTATTGTGACCTAGATGAAGATCAGACCATATTTTATGAGTAATTGATGCAGAAAACTAGGTAACTGCAAAGCGTTTACAAATTTGCAATTTGTCCTGTTGCACTCACCTCAATAATAAGCAAATGCTTTAATGCTTTGAGAGACTGGTCAAGGATTACATCTGCAGCTTGCTACCACCCAAACTGGACCTCCTACATTATTTGCCTACCGACACAACTAATTGACAGAGTATGCAATAGCCACTGCTCTACATACCGTCCTTACACATCCGGAGAAGAAGGATGCTTATGTGCGAATGCTGTTCTTGGACAACAGTTCAGCATTCAACATCATAGTTCCATCCAGGCTCGACAAGAAGCTCAGAGATCTCGGCCTTCACCCTGCCTTGTGCAGCTGGATCCTGGACTTCCTGTCAGATCACCGGCTTCCTCACCTCTGCCCCTTCTGACTCTCAACACAGGAGCCCCTCAGGGCTGCATACTAAGTCCCCTCCTTTACACCCTGTATACCCATGACTGTATCGCCAGCCACAGCTCTAATCTAATTAAGTTTGCAGACAACCCTACATTGATTGGCCTTATCTCAGACAATAACGAGGTTGCCTACAGGGAAGAAGTTATCTCTCTGACACAGTGGTGTCAAAAAAACACCCTCAATGTCGCAAATACCAGGAGCTGATTGTGGATTACAGGAGGAATGGAAGTGGGTTAACCCCTACTGACATCAATGGATCTGGCTGCATCACTGCCTGGTATGGGAACTGTACCTCCCTTAACCGTAGGACTCTGCAGAGAGTGGTGCGGACAGCCCAGCGCATTTGTAGTTGTGAACTTCCCATGATTCAGGACATTTACAAAGGCAGGTGCGTAAAAAGGGCCCAAAGGATCATTGGGGACCTGAGTCACCCCAACCACAATCTATTCCAATTGCTACCATCCAGGAAATGGTATCGCAGCATAAAAGCCAGGACCAACAGGCTCCAGGACAGCTTCTTCCACCAGGCCATCAGACTGATTAACTCACGCTGATTTGAGTGTACTTTATGTTACATTGACTGTTCTATTTATTATGAATTATTATAAATTACTATGATTGCACATTGCACATTTAGATGGAGACACAATGTAATCATTTTTACTCCTCATGTATGTGAAGGATGTAAGAAATAAAGTCAATTCAATTCAAATTCAATTTTTTTCTTGAAACTATTATGTATTTTAGTTGGTTGTTTGCTGATTATTTGTGAAATCCCATTTCAAGCTTTAGGTTCTTTGTTAGTCAGGGCATCAAAGGTTACTGGGAGAAGGCGGGAGAATGAGGTTGAGAGGGAAAATAAATCAGCCATGATCGAATGATGGAGCAGATTCAATGGGCTGAATGTCCCAATTCTGTTCTTACGGTCTTAATAAATTTCAAAATAAAACCCTGATGAAAGATATTCAGTGAAGGAGAGCTATTTTTTGAGGCTGTAAATTTAAGTTAAATAGAAATAATAGGGTTTCAGCCCAAAACGTTGACTGTTTGTTCCTCTACGTAGATGCTGCCTGACCTGCTGAATTCCTCCAGCCTTTCGTGCGTGTTGTCCTGAATTTCCAGCATCTGCAGAATCTCTCGCATTTATAAATTACTAATATATTTTTTTACAAAAAGGTCCTGTCAAATAACCTTATTTAATTAACTGTACCTGCACAGCAGAGCATTGCGAAGTAAGAGTCTGGCAATTTGTTCAGCAGTGTAGACATGAGAGCTTCATCTAATCTCATTTGAGTGATTTTT
The DNA here is from genome assembly GCF_963921235.1 of Mobula hypostoma. NCBI lineage: Eukaryota > Metazoa > Chordata > Chondrichthyes > Myliobatiformes > Myliobatidae > Mobula > Mobula hypostoma. The sequence continues at coordinate 13,146,295 of NC_086117.1, read as the reverse complement.
CAAAGAAAGGCGATCGTTGATGTGACGCCTGTAACATACTGTACAAGCAATTCATTGACTTCTAATTGGCTTGCTAATTTACAACCCGCTACAGTTTTCTGGATCCCCACAGGGTGTGCTCAAGTGGAACTTTTAACAGACCAAACCAGTTTTAACAGTGAAGTGCCAGGTTTGCTTTCCAGATTATCCACAGACATGCCCGAGACGTATGCTTGCAATTTTGTTTACAGAATTTGATGTTTCGGTCTGCGAATTGAATATAACCTTTATTTCACGGCACCTTTGAATCTCAAAGCAATAAGTGAGAATTTCTGTGTTTTCACCCATTCTTGTCGATGCAATAAATCACTTCAATGCTCAAAGTCAATGAATGTGATGGTCATCTGTGCTTCCCAGAATCTATAAACAAAAGAGATTGTGCAAGTGACACACGCAGAATGCTGGAGGAACTCAGCAGGCCAGGCAGCGTCTATGGAAAAAAGTACAGTCAATGTTTCAGGCCAAGATCCTTTGGCAGGTCTTTCAGAACTGCCGCTCACTGGATGTATATGTTTTTTTTTGCACTATTTTCTGTAAACTCTAGAGACTGTTGTGTGTGAAAATCCCAGGAGATCAGTAGTATCTGAATTACTCAAACTACCCCATCTGACAACAATAATCATTCCAGGGTCAAACTCACTTAGATCACATTTCTTCCCCATTCTGATGTTTGGTCTGAACAAAACAACTGAGCCTCTTGACCATGTCTGCATGCTTTTACACACTGAGTTGCTGTCACATGATTGGCTGATGGGATATTTGCATTAATGAGCAGGTGTAGCTAATAAAGTGGCCTCTGAATTTCAAAATAAACTTGCACTACTACAGTTGCAAAAACAACTATCTTGTTATTGTGCCTGTTCAGAAGCTTGTAATCTCAATCTATTATTTAAAATGCACCTTCCAGAATAAAATCATAATTTTCCTCAGATTAACCAATTCAGAAATTGCTTCTCACCAAAATCTAGACATAGTTAATATTTCAAACACCACTTCAATAGATGTGTTAGGTTAGTCTCCAGCTGAAGCAAGAGAGAGTGGAAATCAGACCTTCATGATCCATTACTATTTCCTTTGAACTAGTGTTTATATTTAACAGATTTACTGCCTTTGGGAATTTTGTAGTGGAATCGTGTTCTTGTGTCCACAGTCACTTCACTTGGAGTGCAATACAGGGAACTTGTGGGCTAATTAATGGACTGAGAATCCCCAGTATGAGAGGTCTTCTGCCATGGCATCAACCACCTGAATTTATTAGACAAGTTCCCAGAGGCCATTCCACCAGGAGCAGGTGCTACCCACCATAAATTGGCAACTTAGTACAGAAAGCCAGACTTCTGGTCAAATGGCAGAAAATTTCACGAGCAAGGAGGTGGATTTACTGTAAAGATTAATCTCTTAATACTTAACTATATTTCTTTTTCACTCTCCCAATCTTAAACTAGCACTGGTTCTCCTCCCCCTTTTCTTTATTCCATGGCCTTCTGTCCTCTCGTATCAGATTCCCCCTTTATCTCTTTCACCAATTGACTTCCCAGCTCTTTACTTCACCCCCTTCCCCACTCCCAGTTTCACCTATCACCTACCATCTTATACTTCTTCCTCTCCTACCCCACCTTCTTACTCTGACTTCTCATCTCTTTTTCCAGTCCTGATGAAGGGATTTGGCCCAGAATGTCGACTATTTACTCTTCTCTGTAGATGCTGCCTGGCCTGCGGAGTTGCTCCAGCATTCTGTGTGTGTTGTGTTTATCATTGTGCACAGGGAAGTCTGTGAATCTGAGCGTATGGGACCAAGGACTGGCGGCCCAGAGGAGGCCTGCCCTGTGTTTAGAAGCCTGTCTGGATGCCTGAGAGGGTGAGTGGTTGGGAGGAGGGGCTTGCTTTGCTACTGTTGTTGCCGCTGCCGACCATTGTGGGCAAGCTGTGTTAGTGCCAGAACGTGTGGCGACACTTGTGGGCTGCCTTGGGTGTGTTCGTTGTTCACCGTATGTTTCAAGGTGTGGTGCTGTGCAAAATTCTGAGGTACACATATATATTGAGGGTACCTACGACTCTTGTACAGTGCCGTGTTTGTCAGTGGAGCAGAGAGTGAGTCTGTAAATCTGGCAGGAGCAAGGGATGTTGGGAGTGGCAAGGGTGGATCGCCATGGGGGGGGTGTGGGCCAGGTGGATCGTCACGGGGGCGGTGTGGGATGGGTGGATCACCGTGGGAGGGGTGTGGGACGGGTGGATCACCGCGGGAGGAGTGTGGGATGGGTGGATCGCCATGGGAGGGGTGTGGGATGGGTGGATCGCCGTGGGAGGGGTGTGGGACAGGTGGATCGCCGCGGGAGGGGTGTGGGATGGGTGGATCGCCACGGGAGGGGTGTGGGACAGGTGGATCGCCGTGGGAGGGGTGTGGGACGGGTGGATCGCCATGGGGGGTGTGGGATGGGTGGATCGCCATGGGAGGGGTGTGGAATGGGTGCATCGCCGTGGGAGGGGTGTGGGATGGCTGGATCGCCGTGGGAGGGGTGTGGGATGGGTGGATCGCCACGGGAGGGGTGTGGGATGGGTGGATCGCCACGGGGGGGTTGTGGGATGGCTGGATCGCCGTGGGAGGGGTGTGGGACGGGTGGATCGCCGTGGGAGGGGTGTGGGACAGGTGGATCGCCACGGGGGGGTGTGGGATGGGTGGATCGCCGTGGGAGGGGTGTGGGATGGGTGGATTGCCATGGGAGGGGTGTAGAATGGGTGCATCGCCGTGGGACAGGTGTGGAATGGGTGCATCGCTGTGGGAGGGGTGTGGGATGGCTGGATCGCCGTGGGAGGGGTGTGGGATGGGTGGATCGCCACGGGAGGGGTGTGGGATGGGTGGATCGCCACGGGAGGGGTGTGGGATGGGTGGATCGCCACGGGGGGGGTGTGGGACGGGTGGATCGCCGTGGGAGGGGTGTGGGATGGCTGGATCACCGTGGGAGGGGTGTGGGATGGGTGGATCGCCATGGGAGGGGTGTGGAATGGGTGCATCGCCGTGGGAGGGGTGTGGGATGGCTGGATCGCCGTGGGAGGGGTGTGGGATGGGTGCATCACCGTGGGAGGGGTGTGGGATGGGTGGATCGCCACGGGAGGGGTGTGGGACAGGTGGATCGCCATGGGGGGGTGTGGGATGGGTGGATCGCCACGGGGGGGTGTGGGATGGGTGGATCGCCGTGGGAGGGGTGTGGAACGGGTGGATCATCATGGGAGGGGTGTGGGACGGGTGGATCACTGTGGGAGGGGTGTGGGACGGGTGGATCGCCGCGGGAGGGGTGTGGGACGGGTGGATCGCCGCGGGAGGGGTATGGGATGAGTGGATCACCATAGGAGGGGTGTGGGACGGGTGGATCATCGCGGGAGGGGTGTGGGCTGGGTGGATCATCGCGGGAGGGGTGTGGGACGGGTGGATCGCCGCGGGAGGGGTGTGGGACGGGTGGATCATCGCGGGAGGGGTGTGGGACGGGTGGATCGCCGCGGGAGGGGTGTGGGACGGGTGGATCGCCGTGGGAGGGGTGTGGGACGGGTGAATCATCGCCGGAGGGGTGTGGGATGGGTGGATCACCGCGGGAGGGGTGTGGGACGGGTGGATCGCCGCGGGAGGGGTATGGGATGAGTGGATCACCATAGGAGGGGTGTGGGACGGGTGGATCATCGCGGGAGGGGTGTGGGATGGGTGGATCATCGCGGGAGGGGTGTGGGACGGGTGGATCGCCGCGGGAGGGGTGTGGGACGGGTGAATCATCGCCGGAGGGGTGTGGGACAGGTGGATCGCCGTGGGAGGGGTGTGGGACGGGTGAATCATCGCCGGAGGGGTGTGGGATGGGTGGATCACCGTGGGAGGGGTGTGGGACGGGTGGATCTCCGCGGGAGGGGTGTGGGACAGGTGGATTGCCGCGGGAGGGGTGTGGGACGGGTGGATCGCCGTGAGAGGGGTGTGGGACGGGTGGCAGAGAAGGAGTGCCACAGCAGGGGGTGGTTCGGGTGAAGACACACCCAGCCGCAAGACCAGCAAGATCATTTGATTCCAAACAATTGGTTTATTGATGAATACAGAATGTCTCTCTGGTGCTTCCTGCTCCCTCCCCTCTCCCTTCCCCTTCTCCCAATCATGATTTCCCTCTCCCTGCCCCCTTCCTACTCTCAGTCCACGATAGAGACCCAGATCAGAATCAGGTTTATCATCACTCACATATGTCATGACTTTTTTTGTGGCAGCAGTACAGTGTAATACATAAAATTACTATGGTACTGTGCAAAATTCTTAGGCACCCTAGCTATGTATATGTGTCTAAGACTTTTGCACAGTACTGTACATGTGATAAATAAATCTGAATCTGAATCCGGTCTATATTTATATTAAATTGTCATGTTTGACTTGTATGATGCTGCAAAGGGTTAATTTTCATGGCGTTGACATCCTGTGTACGTTAACAATGTGGTGCCCAGGTGAAGATTTCTACTGACCAGCCTTTCTCAACCTTTTTGCCCTGGAGGAACCCTTGAAATAATTTTCAGGTCTCAGGGGAACCTCTGTGTACAAAATATTATATCTACAGCTCACAGTACGTTAGCATGATCAGTAAGCCCTAGATATATGATAACTCAAAAATAACTGTCAATACTCTTTTGAGTAGAGCCAACCTTCCTTGAAAAAAACGGGTAGTTAAGCTTAGCTTACAGTTCTCAAAATTAATCTCTTTCCTTCCCTTTCATAGATTTAAAAAACTCATAAGGCAAACATAATACGCATCTGTCAAATAACTGGCTTAAGCCAAAATGGGATTTGATTTTTCTAAAGGTAGGCTCAGTAAATTTAATTTAAATAAAGGTTGTAAATTAATTTTAATTAATGTTACTTACAACATGAATGTTATTGACAATGTTGAAGCAGTGTGTTGTGACAATGTCAGAATTTTGTTTTACAGGAGAAACGAAGCCTGTCATGGAGCCAGCCATTGATGGGGCACCATCAGTACAGATGCTACAGAGTTCCTCCACAGCAGACCTTTTGTTTTCAGATATGAAGACAAAACATTAAATATATCTTGGCCTTTGCTTGTTTCGGGGAGCTCTTTGCAACAGAAAAAGTTTTCTTGAATTTCATCATCATTTACAAATCTGACAAATGCTCCAACATGACATTTATTGGTGAAATCTGTTGACTCATCGACCTGGATAGAGAAGCTGTCATTTTTCAGTTTATCACACAAAACTAAACCTCTTCAGCATCTTGTGACATGTCAGCAACACGTTGACTTATCATACAAATTGAGAGTGAAACCTTTTCAATTTCTTGTATTGCATCTTGTCCAAGCATTTTACCCACTATAATTTTACATGCTGGCATCATTAGGTTCTTGCCAACTGTGTGACTTTTCCTTTTCTGGATCATAACTTCTGCTATTAAATAACTTGTTTCCTGAGCCTTTTTACTAGGACTTTATTAACAAAAGCTTTAATCTGTTTGTTTTGAGATTCCAATAGCCACAGACGAGGCACAATGAAATAGGACAACTCGGATCAACAGTTTATGTAAAACCCATTGTAAAGACGGATCTGTGTGTGTCTGTTGTTGCATAATAAATAACTAAATGAGAAAACCACAGAAAATACAAAAACTACACGGTTCACTTCTAACCTACACAATCCACCTTTTGCCATGAGTACAAGCAGCAGGCCAGCAGCTGAGTCACGGTGCGTAAAAAAAATCCCTCTTTAGAATGAATATTTCCCTCCAATTTTCTCCAACACAGTAGAGTCTGTTCACTCCCATAGGCCAGTCGGTGACGTGTAAGGGAAAGTTGGGAGGTAATTCAGGAGGGAGAGGCTGACATCACAGCCCAAGCTGGGCAAGGTTATTCGATGTTCAGAAAACACACTTCATGTTCCTCATCAGCCTGCCGTCCTCCCCTCCGTGCACTCACTAATTATCGACAGCCTCCCCTATCTCGCATCAAAAACTGAAAATGGACTCAGCCAAATAAACATACTGTGCTGTGAGACTTCTAATGAGATTGCTAATGGGGCTGCTTGGTCATTGCCCACCACTGGTTAGCATCACGCAATGAGTGAGGTTCAAAAAAATCATGTTTATCTTTTTTTAATCATGATCTTTTGTGTGTGTTGCAAAAGGCAAGCTTTATTTGTCACAGGTACATCAAAACATTCATTGAGATGCATTGTTTGCATCGACGACCAACCCAATCCGAGAAAGTACTGGGGGCAGCCCACAAGTGTCGCCATGCTTCCAGCACCAACGTAGCGTGCCCACGACATACCAACGTAGCATGCCCACGATGTACCAACATAGTGTGCCCATGACGTACCAACGTAGCATGCCCATGATGTACCAACATAGTGTGCCCATGACGTACCAACGTAGTGTGCTCACAACGTACCAACGTAGCGTGCCCACGATGTACCAACGTAGTGTGCCCATGATGTACCAACGTAGCGTGCCCACAATGTACCAATGTAGCGTGCCCACGACGTACCAATGTAGCATACCCACGATGTACCAATGTAGCATGCCCACAATGTACTAACGTAGCATGCCCACGATGCACTAACGTAGCATGCCCACGACATACCAACGTAGCATGCCCACAACATACCAATGTAACATGCCCTCTATGTACCAATGTAGCGTGCCCACGACGTATTAACCTTAACCGGTATGTCTTTGGAATGTGGGAGGAAGTCCAGGCGGCCATGGGGAGAACGTACAGACTCCTACCAGGGAGCGACAGGAATTGAAAACCCTAATCACTGGCACCATCAGGCATTGCGTTAACTGATATGCTGCTCTACCGCTCTGTATCCTACTGAGACCAGGACTCAACGCTGGGGACGTGGGCCTAGGAGTCAGCACTGGAGTTGGCCCACCTGTGCGTCGGTGGACTTGGAGGTAGTTGCAGAGATGGAGCTGGCGATGTTTGCGCGTGGTGTGAGCACATGGTGGGGGTGGGGGGGAGGTGGAATGAGATGAGACTTGATAGAGGTGTCCATCATGATAAGAGGCATAGATTGAGTGGACAGCCAGAGGCTTATTCCCAAGGCAGGAATGGCTAATACAAGGGGACATCATTTTAAGGTGATTGGAGGTATTGGGTGGGGGCGGAGGGTGATGTCAGGGGTAAGGTTTTTTCACACAGAGAGGGGAGGGTGCATGAAACATGCAGCCAGGGGAGGAGGTAAAGGCAGATACATTACGGGCATTTAAGAAACTCTTAGCTAGTTATACGGATGAGAAAAAATGGAGGGTTATGTAGGAGGGAAGGTTAGACTGATCTTAGAGCAGGTTATAAGTCTGGCACAATATCGTGGGCCAAAGACTCTGTGGGGTCCTGTATTGTTCTCTGTTCTAAGTTGTGAAAAAAACACTGTGAATTTGGGGAGCTCTACCTCTATGGTGGGGGAAGGAAGGAATAACTAGGCAGACGTAACCAGCTCTGTAAAGTGTACAGGCAGTGACCAATGTACACTCACAAAATACTCTGCAGATGCTGGGGTCAAAGCAACACTGACAACACGCTGGAGGAACTCAGCAGGTCGGGCAGCATCTGTGGAAACAATCAGTCAACATTTCGGGCCAGAACCCTTCGTCAGGACTGAAGAGGGAAGGGGCAGAGGCCCTATAAAGAAAGTGGGGGGAGGGTGGGAAGGAGAAGGCTGGTAGGTTCCAGGTGAAAAACCAGTAAGGGGAAAGATAAAGGGGTGGGGGAGGGGAGGCAGGGAGGTGATAGGCAGGAAAGGTGAAGAAGGAATAGGGGAAAGTACGATGGGTAGTAGAAGGAGGCGGAATCATGAGGGAGGTGATAGGCAGCTGGGGGAGGGGCAGAGTATAATAGGGAGAGGGAGGGAATTACTGGAAGTTGGAGAATTCTATGTTCATACCAAGGGGCTGGAGGCTACCTAGACTCTGACCCCAGGACAGGCCGTCTTTGGCCTCAGCCTTCGGGGCCTTCGACTTCCCCAGCGGACGCGCAGAGCTTCGGTCCCAGTTCCTTGACTTCCTGAATTCTGATTGTGTTTCTCCGTGACGCAGCTGTTTATTTCCAGCAATTACAGGAAAAATGATCAACCATTAATAATAATGAATTCAACAATATAATAATAATTCCAGTAATTGAAAATCATTTTGAATGGCTTATGGATATCAGATATATTCCACTGACATTGTAAACGCTGTGTTAAAGAAAGCAACATGACTGTATCTTTACAACCCATTTCAAAGCACCTTTCCCAGTGGAGTCATTGTAATCTATCATGATGGATCCTCACATCTCGGATAATGAACAGCATGCTATAAAATGTAGCTTCAATAAGCAAGCCATATCTAAAGATAAATGGAAGCTATTTTTCTCCCAATGACCGTGATAAATAAATCAGAAGAAAGTTTTTTCCCCTTTATCTTAAGAGACTAAATGATCTTATTTAGTTTTACTTTGTAGGATGTTGTTCATAAAGCTTTAAAATTCCATTGAAAGGTAAACTACTTGCTCTTCAACACTGAGATCATCAAGTAAATTAGGTTCTATTCTAAGAGAGTCACTTAAGAGCTGATAATCCCCTCTACACAAGTCCCAGAAATGCCCTGGCAACCAAATTACAGTTCTTATTTTAGCTGCTGAAGGTTTTAACATAAAGCTTGTAAAGAATCACAAATAGTCAATGAATGTATTTATAGTTGAAAAGCTATGAAAGGGATTTGCATTTTTTTCATTATTCGTTAACAAAAGCAGTTAGGAATAATAGACTTGAAGTTAGACTGTGAGAATATTGGCTCACAAGGGCTTGCTGTTTACAAGTTGCTTCTTTGCTTTATTATTTGGGCGTCAGGGTAACATTGCGGTTTTTATTACAGCTTGGGATTTTGGAGTTTGGAGTTCAAACCCAGTATCCTCCGTGAAGACTCTCCGTACATCCCCCTCTCCCATGGAATGCGAAGGTTTTCTCCAAGTCCTGCAGATTCCTCCCACGGCTAAAACCATTCCAGGTAGGTTAAATGGACATCGTAAATTGTCCGGTGATTAGATTCAGGTTAACATACACAAAATGCTGGAGGAGCTCGGAAAAGAGTTGACGTTTCAGGCCGAGACGCTTCATCTTTTCCATAGATGCTGCCTGGCCTGCTGAGCTCCTCCAGCATTTTGTGTGTGTTACTTTGATCCCCACAATCTGCGGATTTTCTCTTGTTTCAGATGCCGGTTAATTCGGGTTTTTCAGGAGTTGCTGCTGGTGTGGTTCGAAGGGCTGGAAGCACCTATTCCACACTATATTGCTAAACAGCTAAACAGTATATTAAAGAAGACAAAAATAAAAGTCACAAGTGAACTACATGCAAATATATCAAGCAAACAGAGCTCAAAGTTCTGAGTAAATTTAGAATCAGAATCAGCTATCAACAGTATGTGTCATGAAATCTGTTAACTTAGCAGCAGCAATTGAATTCAATACATAATATAAAAGAAAAAATAAATAAGTAAATCAATTACGGTATACGCATATTGAACAGATTAAAAATTATGTAAAATTATGCAAAAATAATTTTGCCTGGATTGGGTAGCATGCCTTATGAAAACAGGTTGAGTGAACTCGGCCTTTTCTCCTTGGAGCGACAGAGGATGAGAGGTGACCTGATAGAGGGGTATAAGATGATGAGAGGCATTGATCGTGAGGATAGTCAAAGGCTTTTTCCCAGGGCTGAGATAGCTAACATGAGAGGGCACAGTTTTAAGGTGCTTGGAAGTAGGTACAGAGGAGATGTCGGGGGTAAATTTTTACGCAGAGAGTGGTGAGTGCGTGGAATGGGCTGCCAGCAATGGTGGTGGAAGGTCTTTTAAGAGACTCCTGGATAGGTACATAGAGCTTAGAAAAATAGAGGGCTATGGGTAACTCTAAGTAATTTCTAAGGTAAGGATATGTTCAGCACAGCTTTGTGGGCCGAAGGGCCTGTGTTGTGCTGTAGGTTTTCTCTCTATGTCTCTATTCTTCTATTCTATTCTAATATATATTAAAAAGTGAGGTAGTGTTCACAGATTCATTGTCCATTTAGGAATTGGGTGGCAGAGGGAAAGAAACTGTTCCTGAATCACTGAGTGTGTGCCTTCAGGCTTCTGTACCTCCTGTCTGATGGTAACAGTGAGAAAAGGGCATGCCCTGGGTGCTGGGGGTCCTTAATAATGGACGCTGCCTTTCTGAGACACCGCTCCCTGAAGATGTCCTGGGTACTTTGTAGGCTAGTACCCAAGATGGAGCTGACTAGATTTACAACCTTCTGCAGCTTCTTTCGGTCCTGTGTAGTAGCCCCTCCATACCAGACAGTGATGCAGCCTGTCAGAATGCTCTCCACAGTACAACTATAGAAGTTTTTGAGTGTATTTGTTGACATACCAAATCTCTTCAAACTCCTAATGAAGTATAGCCGCTGTCTTGCCTTCTTTAGAGCTGCATCAATATTTATTATCAAAGTACACATATGTCTCCAAATACAACCCTAAAATTCATTTTCCTGCGGGCATGCTCAACAAATCTATAGAATAGTAACTACAACAGGATCAATGAAAGATCAACCAGAGTCCATAAGACAACAAACTGTGCAAATGCAATATAAATAAATAGCAATAAATAACGAGAACATGAGATAATGAGGTAAAGAGTCCTTAATGTGAGATCATCGGTTGCAGGAGCATTTCAATGGTGGGGCAAGAGAAGTTGAGTGTCGTTATTCTCTTTTATAAGAGCCTGATGGCTGAGGGGTAGTAATTGCTCTTAAGCCTGGTGGTGCGAGTCCTGAAGCTCTTGTACCTTCTACCTGATAGCGAGCAGAGAGCACGGCCTGGGTGGTGGGACCTCTGATGATGGATGCTGCTTTCCTGCGACAGTGTTTCATGTAGATGCGCTCAGTGGTTGGGAGGGCTTTACCCGTGACGTACTGGACCGCATCCGCTACATTTTGTAGCATTTTCCATTCAAAGGCGTTGGTGTTTCCATACCAGGCTGTGATGCAGCCAGTCAATCTACTCTCCACCACACATCCACTGAAGTTGGTCAAGGTTTTAGATGTCATGTCGAATTTCTGCAAATTCCTAAGGAAGTAGAGGCACTGGCGTGCTTCTCAGGGTAGTATATGTCACCATTTACAACCCTCGGATTCATTTATTTGCAGACATTCACAGTAAATACAAGGATACACAATATAATCAATGGAAGACCACACACAGCAAGACGGACTAACAGCCAATGTCCAAAAGACAACAATCTGTGCAAATATTATAACAAGTATATTAATAATAATAATTAATACAGAAAGAATAAATATTAAGGGCATGAGATGAAGAGCCCTTGAAAATTAGTCCATAGGTTGTGGGAACAGTTCAGTGTCGAGGTGAGTGAAGTTATCCCCTCTGGTTCAGGAGTCTGATGGTTGAAGGGTAACAACTGTTCCTGAACCTGGTGGTGTAGGTCCTGAGGCTCCTGTATTCTCTTCCTGATGGCAGCAGTGAGAAGAGAGCACAGCCTGGGTGATGGGGGTGCTTGATGATGGATGCTGCTTTCCTGCGACGATGCTCTGTGTAGATGTCCTTTGTCCTTAGTGCATCCCTGAAGACCCACTCTTCAAATAAGAAGAGGTGTTTCTTATGGTTCTTCCACCGTTAACTAAGGATTTACCAGGATGTTACCTGGATTTGGGGGCCTGAGTTACAAGTGAGGTTGTGCAGTCTAGGACTTTATGCCTTGGAACATGAGAGATTAAGGAGTAACCTGATGAGGGGATGTAGATCAGGAGGGGCATAGACAGTGTGAAACCACATAGACTTTTTTCCCCAGGGAGGGGGTGCGAAAGGTGTAACACCAGAGATGAGAGATTTCAAAGGCATATCAGAGGCAGCTTCTTCAGAGAGGGTGCTGTGTATTTGAAATGAGCAGCCAGAAACAGTGCTTGAGCTGGGCACGTGAACCACGTTTATAAGCCAGCTGGATAAGAGGATAAGTGACCTACTGGATAAGAGACGTTTAGAGGACTATGGGGCAGATGGAATAGCATGAACGAGTTGGGCCAAAGGGCCTGTTTCTGGGCTGGATGACTGTAAACAAAGAAGAATGAAAAGGACAGATAGTATAAAAATGAAATGCCATTCATTGTAATTAATAATGATGCTGTAAAAATATTTGATAAAGTGTTCTCCAAGTTTAATTTTGCTAAGAGAGCAAAGGGTATTGTAGTGGTTACTGTCAAGCAAACCAAAACCATTTAGAGCCATAGGGTGGGGGAGGGGGGGTATGGTATTGCATGATGTGCTATCCAATTCAATAATGAAGTTCTAAATTCAAAGAACTAGCAAGACAACCATCTTGAAGCAATAAAAACTAACAAAACTAAAGAAACAATGAAATAAACACCCTTGGCATATTAAGCCAAGCATTCTTAAATGTATTCGGGAATATTCAAACACATTTAAGGCTATTTAAGCAATTTTAAATATTCAACAAGAAAAGGTATTATCCCCCAGCTCACTCGCTTAGCTCTCCCCAAACTAGACTGACTTCTAAGATAAGACGTGAATACACAACTAAACTCTTTGCTTTTACCACATCCCAACCCACATGACCACTACCTGTAATAAACGCAACACCAAATACAATACAGATAGAAATTAGATACATGGCTCCCACAGGTATGAAGAAGCCGGAGATTGCAGAGGGATCCTGAAATGGTAAATAGAGGGACAAACGCTTGGTATTTGGAGTAAAATGTGGAAAGCCTCAGGTTTTCTGCTTTGGTCTACAGAATCTGGATGCAGAATGGAGAGTGACCACAGGATACTTTTGTTCAGAAGGATCTGGGAGCTTTTATATCTGAAGCCCAGAATGTTAGTGTGGAGGTAGAACACATAAATAGGAAGGTAAATTTAGAACAGAACAGCATAGGAACAGGCCCTTAGCCCATAAAGTTGCGGTGAACTAACTAAACTAGAAATTAAATGCCTAACTGAACTAACCCCTTCTGTCTATATCCCTCCAGGTGGATGGGGAAGAGGGAGATAAAGTGAGAAGCTGGGAGGAGATAGGTAGAAAAAGAAGAAGAAGAAGGAGGAATCTGATTGGAGAGCAGCATGGGAGAAAGGGAAGGAGGAGGGGCAACAGGGAAGCTGATAGACAGGTGAGAAGAGGTACAAGGAGAGCCAGAATGGGGAATGAAATAAGAGGGAAGGAGGAGAGGGAAAAATATTGGAAATTAGAGAAATTGATGTTTATGCCATCAGGTTGGAGGCTCCGAAATGGAATATGAGGTGTTGCTCCTCCAACCTGAGAGTAGTCTCATTGTGGCAGTAAAGGAGCCCGTATGTCGACATATAAGAATGGGGATGGGGATTGGAATTAAAATGGTTGGCCACTGGGATATCCTTCTTGTTCTGGATGGAGCGAACCTTTGGTTGTCAAGCTGCTGCCTGTAAAGAGGTAGTATGCTGTTCACCCAATAATTTTTGAGGAGAAAAGTAGGAATAATACTATTGTTTTTCTCTGTATTACTGAGTGCAGCTGGTCTCACTACCCGCACTCAGTGACATTACCATTGCTTCACCCCACCAGGATCAGACCGGCCATATGAACACTGCAGGTTAGACTCTTGCAACCCTGTAAGGACTGACTCATCTCCTAATGGCTCCACCACTTTCCCCTATCTGCGAGGTATGAAGATGGCAAGAAGAAGCTGGGTGGTGAGGGTCTTTGACAGGGGTTGCCTTGTAAATGGGTGATTGCTTATCAGCACATTCTGAATGGGACAAAATGGCCTGTTTCCATGCATTATCTTTCTATGACTGTGGCTTTAGCAGCCAAGGTTTAAAGTTCTGGCTTCGAGTGAACTTTTGCTCACCTCCTAATAATGACTGATGTGGCTTGGTGTGAACTTTACTCTTGACCTTATGAGTGACCCGGACTTCTAAAGAAAGGAACCACAAGATCCTTGAAGTACCCTGGAGGGTTTCAGAGATTGCATTCTCCTTTAAGAAGTACAGACTTGGGTTTCTGGAGCACCTTTCAAGCGTTCACAATGCCCTAGGCAAGTTGTGGCCAGTGAAGGGTCATGAAGTTGATGCAAGTAGATAATTAGGGGAAGACAAAGTCATTCATTCCCTGACTTAATGGCTGACTGTAAGCTGACCACCACCCCCCCCCCACCATCTTTGTGGACCTGCGGTGATCCTACAACAGAGTTTTATAGAGCTGCAATGCTATGCAGTGTGGTAGCCTGACGCTTTACAGCACCAGCAGCCTGGGTTCAATTCCTGCCACCCGCTGTAAGGAGTTTGTACGTTCTCCCCGTGAGCTCCGGGAGCTCCAATTCTGGCCCACGTTCCACAGACGCAGGAGTTCGTGGGTTAATTGGTCACATAGGTGTAATTAGGCAGTGTGGGCTCATTGACCTGTTACTATGCTGCATCTCTAAATAAAAATAATAAATAATAATAAGTACTTTATTGGTCATGAGTGGGAAATTACAGCAGCAACATTTAAAAACACATTTAGCAGATTTAACTAATAATAAAGTACAGAATAATAATATACACAATAATTACCAATGTGCAACAATAAGTAGGAAATAATAAAACAGACTATTGTACTATGATGTGTGTTCTCCTGTCGCACAGGGATGAACTGTTGTATATGCTTATTGCATTTGGTAGGAAAGATTTTCTGTGACGATCCTTGTGACAGCAGATCTGATGGAGCCTGTTGGAAAGGGTGCTCGGCTGCTTATTCAGGAGGTCATCTTGTGGTTCTTAATCCCCCAACTGACTAATTTGTTGTATATTTTTTAAAACATTGGTGGTGGGAATTTTAAAGAATTATTGAAATAGTTTTGATAAACAAACCGATACCTTTTTCCAGATGCTAGGCTGTTAAGCGTTAATTTAGAAACAGAATTAACAGCATTTAGTAACAGTGAACAAGAAGCATGCGGTGACTGCACTCAATTGTACCAGTGCATTTCTCCCCGAGGCATACACACTAAATGTTACAACTGGTTGCTAAACTTAGACCATAAAAATTGCATATGCCCACTCTAATGGACGCGGGGCCATCTGTGCAGTGTAGCGTTAAACAGTCAATCTAGTGGAGCTAGAAATGCTGAATTTTCTTTGTGGGCTGAGAAATAAGGTCAAAGAATACATCAGATCAATCAATCAAAAACATCACTCCCGGGAACAATGTTTGGAAAAGCCTGGTCAGAAATCAAGGCACGTTGAAAGCAGCAGAGATCTTTTGTGTTCATTCCCCACTTTGCTGCCCGTGTGTACTGTTTCCTGCTCTGCTCACTGAAAGGAGGTGACAGCAATGGATTGGACCCTGTAGCAAAGGTTCAATTTTAGACCAAGAGGCCATCGCACATTTTCAGATCCATCAGCAGATAGCCCCAGCACAGTGATGTGCTTTCTATTATTACGGATGTTTTTAACTGGCATCTCCTCAGGCATATCTGTTTTGAAGAGGGTTAGCTTGTTTTCGATTTCAATGGCAAATATTGGAAACTTATCAGATGTAGTAGAACACATTGTCAATGTGTATCAATGAAATGGCCACATCCAAGAAGTGCTCGACTCACTGCCTTTCACTCAGTGAAATCATGGTGGCACTGTAGCGCAGTGGTTAGCACAGTGGTTTACGGTACAGGCTACCTGGGTTCAATTCCTGCCACTGCCTGTAAGGAGTTTGTACGACCACATGGGTTTCCTTTATTAGGCTTGGGGTCGCTGGGTGGCATGTCTTGCAGAGTGGGAGGGTGTTGTTACTTAATAAGTAAATAAATAAATTGATAACATTGTTTAATCCCTCTGTAATCAGACCAGGCTCTTGCAACCTGCAAGGATTGACTCATCTCTTTCCACTATCTGCAAGTCAGATGGTAAGAAGGAGCCGGATAGTGATGTTGCCTTGTAAATGGGTGATTGCTTATCAGCACAGACTGAATGGGCCAAATGGCCTGTTTCCATGCATTATCTCTCTATGACTGTGCCTTCAGTGGCTAAGGTTTGAAGTTCTGCCTTCGCTCACCTCCTTGGTGGCTTGGTGTGATCCTTATTTTGGACACAGTCCTGTGAAAAGTTTGTACTGTAGGAAATATTCATACAGACCGTTACTTAAAAACATTCCATTTTCCAATCTCGTTCCAACATGTTGGTCCATCTTGTGCCAAGATGAGGCCACCCTTAGGGTGGAGGAGCAACACCATAGAACCATAGAACCATAGAACCATAGAAACTACAGCACAGAAACAGGCCCTTTGGCCCTTCTTGGCTGTGCCGAACCATTTTCTGCCTAGTCCCACTGACCTGCACACGGACCATATCCCTTCATACACCTCCCATCCATATATCTGTCCAATTTATTCTTAAATGTTAAAAAAGAACCCACATTTACCACCTCGTCTGGCAGCTCATTCCATACTCCCACCACTCTCTGTGTGAAGAAGCCCCCACTAATGTTCCCTTTAAACTTTCCCCCCCTCACCCTTAACCCATGTCCTCTGGTTTTTTTCTCCCCTTGCCTCAGTGGAAAAAGCCTGCTTGCATTCACTCTATCTATACCCATCATAATTTTATATACCTCTATCAAATCTCCCCTCATTCTTCTACGCTCCAGGGAATAAAGTCCTAACCTATTCAACCTTTCTCTGTAACTGAGTTTCTCAAGTCCCGGCAACATCCTTGTAAACCTTCTCTGCACTCTTTCAACCTTATTTATATCCTTCCTGTAATTTGGTGACAAAAACTGAACACAATACTCCAGATTCGGCCTCACCAATGCCTTATACAACCTCATCATAACATTCCAGCTCTTATACTCAATACTTTGATTAATAAAGGCCAATGTACCAAAAGCTCTCTTTACGACCCTATCTACCTGTGATGACACTTTTAGGGAATTTTGTATCTGTATTCCCAGATCCCTCTGTTCCACTGCACTCCTCAGTGCCTTACCATTAACCCTGTATGTTCTACGTTGGTTTGTCCTTCCAACGTGCAATACCTCACACTTGTCAGTATTAAACTCCATCTGCCATTTTTCAGCCCATTTTTCCAGCTGGTCCAAGTCCCTCTGCAGGCTCTGAAAACCTTCCTCACTGTCTACTACACCTCCAATCTTTGTATCATCAGCAAACTTGCTGATCCAATTTACCACATTATCATCCAGATCATTGATATAGATGACAAATAACAATGGACCCAGCACTGATCCCTGTGGCACACCACTAGTCACAGGCCTCCACTCAGAGAAGCAATTCTCTACCACCACTCTCTGGCTTCTTCCATCGAGCCAATGTCTAATCCAATTTACCACCTCTCCATGTATACCTAGCCACTGAATTTTCCTAACTAACCTCCCATGCGGGACCTTGTCAAAGGCCTTACTGAAGTCCATGTAGACATTATCCACTGCCTTCCCTTCATCCACTTTCCTGGTAACCTCCTCGAAAAACTGCAACAGATTGGTCAAATATGACCAACCACGCACAAAGCCATGTTGACTCTCCCTAATAAGCCCCTGTCTATCCAAATGCTTGTAGATTCTGTCTCTTAGTACTCCCTCCAATAACTTACCTACTACTGACGTTAAACTCACCGGCCTATAATTTCCCGGATTACTTTTCGATCGCCATATATTCTGTCTGGGGATCCTCCAACCTGATGGCATAAATATCAATTTCTCCTACCGGTGATCAAAAATTCCCTCCTTCCTTCCTCTACTCCCCACTCTAACTTTTTACTTCAACTCATCTGCCTATTACTTCCCCCCTGGGTTCCCTCCCCCTTCCCCTTCTATTGTCCACTCTCCCCTCCGATCAGATTCTTTCTTCTCCAGCCCTTTACCTTTTCACTCACCTGGCTTCACCTATCACCTTGCAGCTAGCCTCTTTTCCCCTCCCCCCCATCTTTTTATTCAGGCATCTGCTCCTTTCCTTCTCAGTCCTGAAGGAGAGGCTTGGCCCAAAATGTCGACCGTTGACTCTTTTCTACAGATTCTGCCTGACTTGATGAGTTCTTCCAGCATCTTCTGTGTGTGTTACTTAAAGTGTTTCTGGGCAGATGCAACACACACAAAATGCAGGAGGAACTCAGCAGGCCAGGCAACATCTGTGGAAAAGAGTACAGTCAACGTTTTGGGCTGAAACCCTTCGGCAGGACTGGATAGGTGGTTAGATCACTACTTAACCACAACTTCAGTACAACTCAAGCTGGGTTACACTAGAATCTCAAGATTTGAGTTCCTCTGTGGCTATCGGTCATCTGAGGACTGCCTGTCAGCTTGCAGTGCACGTGTAAAACAAAGCAGGTTGCCTGCATATTTTTAAATCCCCCCCACACGCCTGATTTTTGATTGGCAATGGCATGCATAATGGGCGGACAATCGATGACATCATTTTGAGGGCACAGATGGAGAGTTAAAGGTCTGGTCCCACTTCAGCAATAATTCAAGCACAGACAATTAAGTTGCCAAGACTAGAAATACAATTTTCATCAAAAACAATCAAGCAAAAAGGCTGTCAAATATATTAAGTTTTATCTATTATGATAAATGACTTCCAAAATTCTATCTATATTAAAAATACTGCCCTTGTCTTAAATACTGATTATATTTACTTTAATGTGACAAATGGTGTTTGAATATCAAAACATTCATATTTATGAATTCTAGAAATGCAGCATTTATAAATATGCATTCAAACAAATTTTGTTACTTTTTCATCTTTTAATTTTGGATTGAATTAACAAGAAGAATGGTTGCATACTGTTCTTATTCATATTTAATCAATGGTCAGAAAGTCAATGTTCTTAAAATATATAGATTTTTCCTTGAGATATGTTTAATGGCATTTAGGAGATTGACTTTATAAACCACTCTACTGAAATGTCTAATTTGGTTTCTCTTTATTGGTAATTAGTTTGGGCTGAGATTTGTTCGAGCTCATGTAATTTATCAGTTAAACCTCTGTTATATCTGCGATCTCTGCCAAGGTTATACTTGCCCTGCTCAGTATATCCCTGCATCACAGTGAAATAGACCACACAATAAACTGCTGGAAGGACTCAGTGGGTCAGGCAGCAGCTGTGGAGGCAGTGGGATGGGTGACATTGGGGAACTGCACCAGAACTGAGGATGTAGAGGGGAGAGATGGCCAGGACAGAGGTGAGGAGGAGGTGGTAGCTGGAACCAGGTGAGGAAGGAGATGGGCAGATGGAGTCAGGGAGAAGGCAGGCAGGCTTGGAGTTAGGAGACGCTGACCTGTGGTGATAGGTGGAGTTGGGGTGGAGGTTGGGACAAGGGCTGGAAATGGAGATACAAGAAGCTGAATATGCAGGAAACTGGTAAGGGAGGCGATAAGAGGAACCACATAAGGAAGGGAAGATGGCCAGATGGATTCTTTGTAAGGAGAGAATAGAGAGCCAGTCGGGTATAGAGTGTGGCTGGTAGGTAGATGGATTTTTACTCCAGGCACAACATCTGCAGTCCCTTGTTGAACCTGACCACCCAGAGAGCAGAGATTCCATAATGCTGTCATGGTTTGGGGAAGACTGAGAGATGGTCTGGCCACACACTGACCACTGGCAGAAAACCTAGAGAGGCGGTGTCGGTGGTTAGGTTTGGGGGTATGACCATCAAAATGGAACCTGTTGCCTGGTTGCATTAATGATCAGTTCTTTGTACATTGAAACATAGTTTGTTGTGTGTGCCAATGAACCCACATATTCAGCCAATTCCTTTACAAGGAGTAAATTCATTTTGGTAACACCTCTCACTTATTTTATTGAGAATAATCTATCATTAATTTGTAAGTCATTATTTTGCATAGACTTGAAAATTAATTTAAAAGCTCCTCAGAAGATACCAAGTATGTCTCGTGACACTTAACAATAACATAGAATGGTGCAGCATTAGAAGCCTTTTGACCGATGTTCTCTGTGACAAGATACCAATTTAAACAAATCCATCTGCCTGCACATTGTTTCTATCTCTCTGTACATATGTCTGTCTAAATGCCTCTTAAACTGCTTGCCAGAACATCTGCTTCTACCACTCCCAGCACCTGCCACTATCTGTGTATAGGAAAAAAACCTGGTTTGTAAACCTCCTTTTAAATAATCCTCTCACCTTAAACCTTTGCCCTCTGGAAGTTGCCATTTCCAGCTGGGAAAAAAAAGGTTCTGTGTACCCTATCTACCCTTCTCACTGGGTAGATGGATGATCCTGTAGTGCAGTTAGAGATAAGCAGGTATGACTTTATGAACATCACAGAGACATGGTTGACAGATGATCACAGTGGGGAGCTTAGCATCCAAGGATGTCTTGTGTCAAAAAGTGAGGCAGGTACTCAGAGAGGGTGGGGTGGCTGTGTTTATAAAAAATGAAATCAAATCCTTAGAAAGAGGTGACATAAGATTGGAAGACGTAGAATCCTTGTGGGTAGAGTTAAGAAATTGCAAGGGTAAAAAGACCTGATTGGAGTTATACACAAGCCCCCAAGTAGTAGCCAGGATGTGGCATATTAATTTCTATGTTAAGGACTAGTCTAAGAACACTGAGGCTGTCTACAAGAAGGGTCAGAGCCGTCTCTATTTCCTGAGGAGACTGAGGTCCTTTAACATCTGCCGGACGATGCTGAGGATGTTCTACGAGTCTATGGTGGCCAGTGCTATCATGTTTGCTGTTGTGTGCTGGGGCAGCAGGCTGAGGGTAGCAGACACCAACGGAATCAACAAACTCATTTGTAAGCCCAGTGATGTTGCGGGGATGGAACTGGACTCTCTGACGGCGGTGTCTGAAAAGAGGATGCTGTCCAAGTCGCATGCCATCTTGGACAATGTCTCCCATCCACTACATAATGTACTGGGTGGGCACAGGAGTACATTCAGCCAGAGACTCATTCCACTGAGATGCAACACTGAGTGTCATAGGAAGTCATTCCTGCCTGTGGCCATCAAACTTTACAACTCCTCCCTTGGAGGGTCAGACACCCTGAGCCAATAGGCTGGTTCTGGACTTATTTCATAATTTACATATTACTATTTAACTATTTATGGTTCTATTAGTATTTATTATTTATGGTGCAACTGTAACGAAAATCAATTTCCCCTGGAATCAATAAAGTATGACCATGACTATGACTATGACTATGACTATGACTATGAAATAGAAAAGACATGTAATCATGAGGGATTTGAATGTACAGGTAGATCGGGAAAATTAGGTTGGTGCTGGATCCCAAGAGAGGGAATTTGTAGAATGTCTATGAGATGGCTTTTTAGAGTAACTTGTGGTTGAACCCAGTAGGGGAAAGGCAATTCTGGATTGGGTGTTGTGCAATGAACCATATTTGATTAGGAAGCTTAAGATCAAGGAACTTTGGGAGGCAGTGATCATCATATGATAGAATTGACCCTGCAGTTTGAGAAGGAGAACCTAAAATCGTAAGTATCAATATTAAAGTGGAGTAAAGGGAACTGTAGAGGCATGAGAGAGGTTCTGCCTAAAGTTGATTGGAAGAGGACACTAGCAGGGATGACGGCAGAACAGCAGTGGCTGGTGTTTCTGGGGGGAATTCAAAACGTGCAGGAAAGGTACATTCAAAAGTTGAAGAAGTATTCTAAAGGGAGGATGAAGCAACTGTTGATGACAATGAAAGTCAAAGACAGCATAAAAGCAAAAGAGCGGGCATGTAATATTTGGCTTTTATGAGAGGTGATTGATAAGTTCGTGGCTTAAGTTAGAAGGAGTCAATTTTAGAAAAGCTAGCACATTTATTTTTCAACATAGTCCCCTCCTACATTTACACACACAGTCCAGCGGTCTTGGAGCATACGGATCTTGGACCTCCAGAAAGTGTCCACAGCAGGGGTGATTGATAGGTTCGAGGCCTAAAGTAGAAGGAGATGAGTTATACAGCTCTTGTTACATGCACATGCAGGTCAATTCTTTGAGTGATTATGCAGAAAGTTTGAAGTTATTAACTTATTTCCTTCTGCCTTAGGCCACACACTTATCAATGCATTATTAACTGATGAGTTATTAACTTCAAACTTTCTGCATAATCACTCAAAGAATTGACCTGCATGTGCATGTAACGAGAGCTGTATAACTCATCTCCTTCTACCTCAGGCCACAAACTTATCAATCACCCCTCGTAAAAGCCAACAGAAAGCAACTGTAAAGCACAATGAGAGAAAAGATGAAGTATGAAGGCAAGCTGGCTGAAAATATCAAAGCGGATACCAAAGGTTTTTCAGATGTACAGTATAAAAGTAAAAGAGAGGCGAGAATAGATATTGGACCTCTGGAAAATGACACTGGAGAGATAGTAATGGGGGACAAAGAAATCGTGGACAAACTTCGTAAGTATTTTGTATTAGTCTTCACTGTGGAAGATACTAACAGATGCTAGAAATTTGAGAGTATTGGGGGCAGAAGTGATCGTCATTGCTATTACTAAGGAGAAGGTGGTTGGGATACTGAAAGGTTTGAAGGTAGGTAAGTCGCCTGGACCAGGTGGACTACACCCCAGGGGTCTGAAAGAGGCAGCTGAAGAGATTATGGAGGCACTAGTAATGATCTTTCAAGAATCACTACATTCTGGAGGGCTGGAAAATTGCAAATATCATTCCACTCTTTAAGAAGCAAAGGAGGGAGGAAAAAATGAAACTATAAGCCAGTTAGCCTGACTTCAGTGGTTGTGATCTTATTGAGGATGAGATTTCGGGCTACTTTGAGGTGCACGATAAAGCCCCAGGAGACCGCATTACAAAGACCAAGTTGCTCGAGAAAAAACATAAGGAACGCTAAACAATTAATGAGTCTCATTAAACAACAATTAACCAGTTTAGGCGCTCAGAAAACTTCGGAGCCCAAAGAGCTCAATACCGTTCTATGTTCTCACATTATTCCAAGATTATTTATTTTTAGCCAGCAGTATTAATAGGAGAGGATGTTCTGCTTTGGTCTGGTGAGGCGAGTCTGTTTTCCCAGTGGAGAGGTTGTACTCAGGAGGGAACATGAAGGACGCCAATGTAGTAACTCTTCTAGATCGACAGGAGCATGGCATCAGAGGAGGGAGGCAAACAGTCCATCAGATCCAGGCTCTCTCTTTAAGAACAATCTCTTCAGTCCCATTGTCTAGCCCTTCATTGTAGTCCTGCGATCCTTTTTCTTCAGCAAGCATCTCTGAATCTATTTCCACTGAACTTGAGGGCCGTGAGTTTCAGACCAGGGCTGGTTGTTAAATAACAATTTTCCTTACGTTTCCTCTGGCTCTCCTGGCGTTCACTTTAAACCCACATCGTTTGGCTCTTGATCCTTCTGCCAAAGCCAACAGTTTCCATTTTTCTTTTCTTAGGACCTTTTGTGAGTTCAAACAAATTGAGCAAATCACTTCAGCTGAGAAGATTGAGGAGTGATTCGATAAACTGGTTCAAAATGGAAAACTGACTCGCTTTTCTATTTCATTTATCTAATTGAAATCCCTAACCATAGAGATAATTCCGTAAATTCCTCTCTCCATCCCCTCTAGGACCCACATCCTTCCTGTGGTGCTCTAGGTTGTGTTGGATGCAATGCTCTGAATGAATGAGTATCGGTTGTATCCTTGTTTTTGTACCCCATGCCTCTATCAGCAAAGATTTATTGATTGCACCTTGATTCTTACCTGCCTCGGTGATTTATGCATGTGCAGCAATGTTTCTTTGTTTGGTAACCTTTAGAAATGTGTTCTTTTTATGTATCGAAGTACACCCAGAGGCCACTTTATTAGGTACACTTGGACACCAGCCTGTTAACGCCAATATCTAATCAGCTAATCATGTGGCAGCAACTCAATGAATAAAAGCCTGCAGACATGGCCAAGAGGTTCAGTTGTTGTTCAGGCCAAACATCAGAATGGAGAAGAAATGTGATCAGTTACTTTGTCCGTGGAGTGATTGTTGGTGGTAGATGGCGTGGTTTTAGTATCTCAGATACCACTGATCTCCTGGGATTTTCACATGTAACAGTGTCTAGGGTTTACAGAGAATGATGCGAGAACAAAGAAAAACATCCAGTGAGTTGCAGTTCTGTGGGTGAAATGCCTCGTTAATGAGAGAGGCCAGAGGAGAATGACCATTCTGTTTCAACTCTGCTATTTATTCCAAGGGCATCGCTAATACTGACAAGTTAATTCTGTGGTAATTTACAATCCCTTTTGAAAATGCATGTGCACATCAACATCCTGTACTTTATCAGAAAACCCAATTAAGTTCACCTTTAATAAATCCTTACTGGCTTTTTTTTTATTAATCCACACTTTTCCAATTGGCTATTAACTGCTTTCACTATTGTCTCTGTAGAACACCCCTCCCCCATTGATTAAACTGATTATAGTTTTAGGGTTTTGTCATTTCTTTTTAAACAAATGTCCTAGCATTATAAACTGAGAATTGAAAGGCTGAGGCTAGAACCTGAATAATTCTAACCTTGCTTTGCTCAGCAAATGTGGGTGTATTCCACCTGGACATGGTGAGTTCTGCCAGATTTTCTCATTATCAATATTCAGTTAATACAATAACTCAACATTTTCTGTACTGTATTATTGACAGGTTCTTTCTCCTTGGGAAAGAAAGATGAAGCATTATCACTTAATGTCTCAACCATACCCTTATTATCTGCCAATCTACTTTCGAGTGACTTCTTCACCTTACTTAGACCGGAAGACCATAGGATATAGGAGCAAAATAAGGCCATTTGGCCCATCAAGTTTGCTCTGTATTTCATCAAGGCTAATCCATTTCACTCTCACCCCAATCTCCTGTCTTCTCTGGTCTTAGACTACCCCACCATAGGAAACATCCTCTCCACTCTTTTGAGGCCTTTCAACAGCTGATGGGTTTCAATGAGATCTCCCCTTATTCTTCAGAATTTCAATGAGTACAAGCCCAGAGCTATCGGATGCTCCTCATGCAATAAGCCTTTCAATCCCAGAATCATTTTCATGAACCTTCTCTGAACCCTCCCTAATGTCAACACATCCTTTCTTAGTTAATGGGCCCAAAACCACTCTCAATATTCCAAGTGAGGCCTCACCAGTGCCTTTCACATCCATTTTAATCTTTCCATCCATGATTCTCATGTACCATCCAGATGATGTTTTTTCTCGCCTGACCCTCCTCTTTTCCAGGGAGAACAACGTATAGTAGCCAAAGGTGCCCCCTAGTGGGAGTGCACCAAGACTGCATCCAGACCACCACATCTTGAAGGCAGCACGTTGTCCAGTTATAGCTTTGCCCCCTTAATCTAGGATTCCAGTCCATTCTGACTGCATCCATTTTGAACCCAATAAATAGGAACTCTTTAACATGTTTATTCTAGCTTTCTCCTTGTCAAAAGGTATGATCAGTCTTCTCTAAAGCAGGTCTCCACTGACATGCTGCATTTGAGGTGAAGAGCTATAGAGTGTATTGGGAAATTAGTAATGTAAAAGACATGGAGGGGGAATAATTTCTGAAGTTTTTTTTAGGAGAATGTTCTTTATTTACATATTCCACTTTCCACAATTCCCTTACAAAATTGGTTGTTCTATATTCTTTACATTAGTCATAGAGACATATAAAATTACCAAACAGAAACAGGCCATTCAGCCCATCTGGTCCATGCTGAAACCATTTAAACTGCCAACTCCCATCAACCTTCACCAGGACCATAGCCCTCCATACCTCTACTATCCATATACCTATCCAAACTTTTCTTAAATGTTGAAATCGAGCTCACATTCATTACATGTGCTGGCTGCACGTTCCATACTCTCATGACCCTCTGAGTGAAAAAGGTTCCCATCACATTCCCTTAAACTTTTCACTTTCCACCTTTAACCCAAGACATCCACCCAACCTCAGTAGAAAAATCCTGCTTCAATTACCCTGTCTATACCCCTCATCATTTGTATCCCTCTATCAAATCTCCCCTCAATCTTCTATGTTCCAAGAAATAATGTCTTAACCTATTCAATCTTTTCTTATAACTTAGGTCCTTCAGTTTCCGGAACATCCTTGTAAATTTTCTTTGTACCCTTTCAACCTTAGTTACATCTGTCCTGTAGGTAGGTGACCAAAACTGCGAACAGTACACTGTTAGACCTCACCAATGTCTTACACAACTTCAACATAACATCCCATCTCCATTTTAATTTCCCAAATATTGCTTGGCATCTCCCTAGATCAAGCTGTTTCAATCAATACTTTGATTTATGAAGGCTAAGAAACATAGAAACATAGAAATCCTACAGCACAATACAGGCCCTTCAGCCCACAAAGCTGTGCCAAGCATGTCCTTACTCTAGGCTTACCCATAGCCCTCTATTTTTCTAAGCTCCATGTACCTATCCAGGAGTCTCTTAAAAGACCCTATCATTCCTTTGCTATCATTCCACTGTGCTGATGCTAGTCACCTTCTTTGTGGTCGCTTGTCCCTGTGCCAGGCACCTGATCCTCTCCTTTCGTGTTGCTTGTGCCTGTGGTGGTCACCTGAATCTCTACATTATGGTTGTTCGTGCCTGTGCCATTCACCTGAATCTCTGCATTACGGGTGTTTGTGTCTACAGCAGTCACCTGAATCTCCGCATTACGGGTGTTTGTGTCTACAGCAGTCACCTGAATCTCTGCATTACGGGTGTTTGTGTCTACAGCAGTCACCTGAGTCTCTGCATTACTGGTGTTTGTGTCTACAGCAGTCACCTGAATCTCTGCATTACGGGTGTTTGTGTCTACAGCAGTCACCTGAATCTCTGCATTACGGGTGTTTGTGTCTACAGCAGTCACCTGAATCTCTGCATTACGGGTGTTTGTGTCTACAGCAGTCACCTGAACCTCTTTGTGGTTGCACTTTTCACAGTTTTACCACTTGCAGAGTAGTTTCTCTGGTCTTCATTAATGGGCTTAAAGACTTATTTATTGCCTATGGATATGAATTATTCACCCAGTGGAATATCAGTTTTTGTTCTATTAAGCCCCTTCATAATTTTACTGACCTTTAACAACTCAGCTTTTTTAGAGAAGAGTGATCGGAACTGGGAACTGGGAAAAAACTTGTGATTCTGCATAAATGTATTAGAACTTCCCTGCTTTTGAATTTAGAAAGAAGCCTTAGTGTACTTTTGCAACTTAAAAAAAAACAGAATAGCTTTTTACTGCTTTGTGCTTCAGTTTTCCTGAATGCCTGTTTCTGTGCCATTCAGTTTCTCAAGTTCTGAGCAATTGGACTTATTCCTCCTGCCAAAATGTAACCGTTCACATTTATCTCAGATGAATTTCTTTGCCCATTCTCAAGTTTGATATCTTTTAACATTTGCAAGCTTTGCTCAGGGTTGACTGTATCCGACAGCTTGCCGCTATGCGCAAAATACTCTATATTTATTGATTTTACTTGGAGATACAGTGAGAACAGGCTCTTCTGGCCAAACACTGCCCAGCAATGCATCCATTTAACACTGGCCTAATCTCAGGACAATTTACAATGCAGCACACACAAATGCTGGAGGCACTCAAGTCAGGCAGTATCTATGGTAATGAATAAACAGTTGATGCAACAGTTGGTGCAACTGTAACGAAACCCAATTTCCCTCGGGATCAGTAAAGTATTACTATGACTATGCTTCGGGCCGAGACTCTTCTTCAGGACTGAAGAAGTCAGCTTACAATGGCCAAGTAACTTAGTCTTTGGACATTGTGAGGAAACCGGAGTAAACCTACACATTCATGGGGAGGATGTACAGACTCCTTACAGACACTGTTGGAATTGAACTCTGTACTCTGGAATGCCTGGAGCTTTAATAGAGTCGCGCTAACCCCCACACTACCATGGCGCCCTCATTCTTCAAGACTAGATCGCTTACATGAACGGTGAACAGCACTGAAACCAGGAACAATCCCGGTGGAATGTCCCTCCTCACTTTGCACCAGTCTAAGTAATGATAATGAAACACAATCTCTTGCTGATCAATTTTGGTGCAAGTCTTGCTTAGATGATCAGGTTCAGCACCCTAGGAGACCCTGTGTTTGAAAGCCTGCGGGGACAGGAATTCAGATGAGTTCCCATTCATGCATTTGTTTGTATCAGATGGGATGCCTGTAAAGTAATCATTATTCCCCCTTGATTTTCTCACATTGCTACCAGAAGCTGTGCTGTGACTCAATGCATTATCACACACGCATGCACACACACACACACACACACACACACACACACGCACACATACACACACTCATACTCACACATTACACTGTCTGACTCTCTTTTCATTCACAGGGCATGTGATAAACAAGGTATTGTCCATGCCATTCTATTAGAGTAACTGAACAGCAAAGGTCATGCTGGCATTTCCTGGCAGAGCGACATTGGAAGATGCTCGCACAGTTTTCACTTCTGTCTTCTCAGCTGTAGTGTAGCAGGTGCTGTGAAAAGTGGTAACTACATAAGGGAATCAGTCACATTAATAATGAATTTCAAATGCTCTCTTAAAATGAACACATTAACAGGTCCATGCTTTCAACTACTGACATTAAAAGGCCACGAACACGTTCGGTATGGCTGCACAGTGGTTAGCACAATACGTTACAAAACCAGTAATCCAGGTTCAATTCCCTCCTCTGTCTGTAAGGAGTTTGTACGTTCTCCCCGTGACCTTGTGGATTTCCTCCTACACTCCAAAGATGCACCAGTTAGTAGGTTAATTGGTCTTTGTAAATTGTCCCCTCATTAGGCTAGGGTTAAAAGGTAACAGGACAAGTTCTATAGTTACAGTGCCCTCAAAATGCTTCTTTTGAGTTGCATGTAGCTTTCGAATGCCTGGATCTTCCCACCAACACATCCAAAATGAGTGTTAATTACAGTTGTATTCATGCAGTGGCATGTCGATTGGATTCATGCATAGGCAGACTATATCAGGTAAGTGCCTCTTCCCTGAAATGCATTTTACTGTTCCAAGCTGCATTTAAAATTTAACCTACAATCCGTATTCAAATCTGAAGGTTGGTTGCTGAAGTCAAGGTTCGGTATATGTTCTAACCCCAAAATATGCCCTAACAGACGGCATGGCTCGAAGGGCTGGAGGGGCCTGTTCTGCGCTGAATCTGAATAAAATAAAATTAAAATTAGAAATGAATAGGTGGTCTTGTGTAAGGTTACTTGAATGAGACCCTGTCAATCCTCAGGCAGGAGAGAGGATTGGGAAGGCATCAGTGGGGCGCAGCATACTCATCTGTAGCTGGGACAGAAGGTGAAAGCAACACAAAAAACACGATCCTCATGGCAAAATACTTGACAAATATGCCAACCTCTCAATCAATTATGCAAGTTTTTAGTGAAGCATTTGAAATTCTGGCATGCCATTCAAAACAGCTTTTATTTCATGATGTCTATTGGATTATTCTGCATTCACATCAAATTCTCATCTCTCATCCGCAATCTTCATTAAGGACTGGAAATAGAAGAGCTATTGTGCTCTAGCCTCCAGCCATACAGATCTACAAATGTGAATTGAAGCTCTTTTCCATGCTGCAAGTGGGCAGATGTACACACAGACTAGGAATCACTTCAGTAAGGTATGCATTCAAGCAACAAACCATTTAGTTCAGTACCACTTTGATGTAACATAAATATGATCATTGCACAGTGAGTTTAAATTTCTCCCAGCCTATATTTACAGCATATTTTGATTGCTGATCACCTGCTTATGTGAGAGCACTCAGAATTGACCAAATTTCCACACTTGTGTGAACTTTAGAATGTTTTGCTGTTGCCTAGAATCTAAATATGTACACAGTTATGGAGAATTGTAAGGGATTGAGTAGATGTGGAACTTACAGGAGGAGAATGAAGACGAAGGTTTATTTATTTATTTAGTTATACCACGACAGATGGGGCTTGTCGGCGATAGTTGGCAGCTCCCCTGGGAGAAGGAAAACTGTCTCAAACCTCCACTGCCTTGCAGCTATGCCCACTCGTGGGGAAGGCTTCGGGAATAAACCCCAAGGGAAAAATCTGGAGCTGGAGTCCCTAAGGCACTTTGAGTTCATCGCTGACTGGCAGCTCCTGCGATGCCACTGGTACCAAACTGTATTGGTCTCTGCTGTTCCTTTGGGTTTATCAGATGTGTGGAGAGGGGGAGCTTGCTACATGGGCAACAGCTTGCTCTCCATATTGTATTGCCCAGGCTTGTGTATCTAGACAGCTAGGATGCAATATCCATTGTCGACTCTGGCCAACAGAGGCCTCAGACAGCCTCAGATACTGCGTGGAGAAGGCCATTCCGGCCCTTTGAGCCACGTCGCCCCAGCGACCCCCGACAAAATGCTGGAGGAACTCAGCAGGCCAGGCAGCATCTGTGGAAAAGAGTAAACAGTCAACATTTTGGGCTGAGACCCTTCATCAGGACTGGAAAGAAAGAGGAGGTCAGAGAGGGACAGTAAGACTACGTCCACACTACGCCAGATAATTTTGAAAACGAAGCTTTTTCTCTTCGTTTTGACCTCCTGTCCACACTAAAGCGGCGTTTTCAACCCCTGAAAACGGAGATTTTCAGAAACCGTCTCTAGAGTGAATAAATCCAAAAACACCTAATATCCATTGTAGAGTGGATGGGGTAAACGGAGAGATTTTAAAACGCTGTCATGACAACACCACAACAACAACAATGCTTTTTCTGCTTCTGCTTGGTACTGCGCAAGCACTGCTGTACGGCTGTTATAATGTGCAGTCGGTGTGAACGGCGTGAGAGTTAAATTGTAAAGTGAGCTTTTTTGACTATTTAAAAACGCTGTCATGACTTGCCAGAACAGATGGCGGCAACGTGGCATTTCGTTGTTTTCTTGAACGCAACCCTCCACATAACCTAACAATTTCAGAACAGACGGCAACGAGACTGAAGCCAGAAGAGTTAGAAATGTACTCACCAAATACTTTGACCCATAGCTTACTGAGTAAATAAGTATACTCAATTTTTCCTGTTTTCTGTCCTTGCTTGTATGAAGGTGGTTTACCTATTTATGCAAGTACTTCTCTGACAATAGATGTGTAACAGCCTAATGTAACACTGTCTGGAAATACAAGGTAACACTGATGCAGACATGTTTTATACATTTAACAAGGTGCTTTATTAATGCAACAGAGTTAGTCAGTTTTTCAATGTTCGTCGTCAGCCGGGTCATACTGTCCGTGAACTCCCGGTCGGTTGCCTCCATACGCTCCAGTATTTGTTTTTTTTTAGTTTTAAGTCCTCCTAAGCAAGAGCCATGAGCAATTCCTTTTAAGTTTTTCTAGTCTGTAACTGGACAAACATGCACTAAGTATACAGTTTCCTCTTCGCTTGTTTTCTGTGTGTCCTGCGCGTGCCCAGTAGAGGAGATACGCCCAAATATCCGTGTTAGTGTAGACAGAGTTATTTTGAAAAACGCTTAGTGTGTACGCCTGTCGTTTTTACTCGAAACCAGCGTTTTCAAAATTATCAGGCGTAGTATGGATGTGGGGTGAAACTGGGAGAGGGGAGAGGAGTGAAGGGAAGAGCTGGGAAGTTCATTAGTGAAAGAGGTAAAGGGCTGGAGAAGAGGGAATCTGACAGGAGAGGATAGATGACCTTGGAAGAAAGGAAAGGGGAAGGAGCACCAGATGGGCAGGTAAGGAGATAAGGTGAGGGGGGGCGGAAATAAGAATGGAGAATGGTGAAGGGGGGGGAGGGCATTACCAGAAGTTCGAGAAATCGATGTTCATGCCATCAGGTTGGAGATTATCCAGACAAAATATAAGGTATTGCTCCTCCAACCTGTGTAGTCTCATCATGGCAGTAGAGGAAGCTATGGACTGACATGTCGGAATGGGAATGGGAAGTAGAAATGAAATGGGAGGCCAGTGGGAGATCCCACTTTTTCTGGTGGATGGAGCCTCGGTTCTTGGGACAAATCTGCGATAAACCCAATTAACCCTCACCTAATCGCAGTACAATTTAGATTAACTCTAAACTAATCATGAGACACTGACCAATCAACCTACCTGGTATGTCTTTGGTCTGTGGGAGGAAACTGGAGGACCCGGAGAAACCCCACGCTATCCATGGGGAGAATGTACAGAGACTCCTGACAGAAAGGCACTGGAATTGGACTCCCAACTCTAGAACACCTTGACCTGTAATAGTGTTGTGCTGACAGGGCACCCAATGTTTACAGCATTCAGGATTAGCCTGATGATGTGGCAGAACTAAAAAGGACAACATAATAATGCATAACTTTTCTAAAAAGTTTGTTCTTGCATTGCTACCTTTGCTAACAAAAATGTAACAAAGGTATAAAATAAAACTGAAAGTGAGGTAATATAATAATCTACAGATTTGAATTAATGTTTAGCACTTTTGACATAAATTGTCTATGTATTAATTTAATTGTCATTGCATCATTTATCAGTCAGTTAAATTACCAAGTTTATTTGCAAAATTCCTTGTTTGGTCAAATATCTCAAACACTAACTTTCCCACCTCAGTGACGGTATTATTCGGCATTGGCATTTGAAAGCATTATTATTTGATGTCGTGGCAAAGCTGAACTTATTAGGATTATCAAAGTGCCGCAACAAAAACTGATTTTAATCAAATGCCATTTTTCCTGTCTCTTTCTATATCGCCCATGGAACCAATTCTTAAAGAAGTAAGGCGATGGTATGAAAGATAATTTTTCTCATTTTTGCAACAGTAATTGACTTTTGGAAAGCACATGAACAGCACATGTAAGCAAGAGAAGGAAGACTCCAAAGTTTGTCTAGAATTACTCTGATTCAATTACATTCGGTCTAAAAATGGACTAACTGTTCAGTTGCCTACTGACTGAATGCAGTTAGCTAATTTAGTGTATTTGGATCTTTTTTTAAACATTTTGAACCCACCACTATATAATACCTTGATAGGTATAATGCTAGGGCTGCCTGTGATAGCAACAAGAAGATTTAAGCAAAGAAAAGGACCACCTGCCTTGCTGAAGGATCTGAACATTAAAAACAGCTCTGACTCATATCCTTGGATTTGGGCACACATTAAGATAAGTTGTTATACAGTACCTGGTCAGTTTTAAAGCAGATCTCAGGATGAGTTCAGTAATTGGTTTTAGTTTTCTGAAAAAAGGGACAGCAAAATCATCCAGGATACCTATTCCTGACCAGTTTTTCATACTACTTGCCACTCACTGGGAGGATTTTTATGTTGAACTCATGAAGTGTGTATGAGAGGAGGAACTTGGAGCTACCAGTTCTAAAGCAGCTGCTCTGGATTACATCATATTGAATTTCAGATATTGATTTCAGATCATTTCATACAGTTGCCCTTACCCATCCAATTGTATCCTTGTCCATCATCTGTACAGCTGCGTTTCAGAGCGAGAGCTTATTTCTCTCCTGGGCTCTGGCTGAACTTTGTTAACAATGCAAGACAGAAATAACTCTTCAGCATTCAACACCATAATTCCCTCCAGGCTCGGCAAGAAGCTCAGAGACCTTGGCCTTCACCCTGCCTTGTGCAGCTGGATCCTGGACTTCCTGTCAGATCGCCGGCAGGTGGTAAAGCGTGGGCTCCCTCACCTCTGCCCCTCAACACAGGTGCCCCTCAGGGCTGTGTACTAAGTCTCCTCCTTTACTCTCTGTATACCCATGACTGTGTCGCCACCCACAGCTCCAATCTTCTAATTAAATTTGCTGACAACACTACACTGATTGGCCTAATGTCAAATAATAATGAGGCAGTCTACATAGAGGAAGTCATCACCCTGATACAGTGGTGTCAAGAAAACAATCTCTCCCTCAACATTGCAAAAACAAAGGAGCTGGTCGTGGACCACAGGAGGAATGGAGACAGGCGTCAATGGATCTGGGGTTAAGAGGGTGAACAGCTTTAAGTTCCTCAGCATAAACATCACCAAGGATTTCACATGGTCTGTGCATAGCGGCTGTGTGGTAGAAAAGGCACAACAGTGCCTTTTTCACCTCAGACGGTTGAATAAGTTTGGTATGGAACCCCAAATTCTAAGAACTTTCTATAGGGGTATGTTTGAGAGCATCCTGACTGACTGCATCACTGGCTGGTATGGGAACT
Organism: Mobula hypostoma; assembly: GCF_963921235.1. Lineage (NCBI taxonomy): Eukaryota > Metazoa > Chordata > Chondrichthyes > Myliobatiformes > Myliobatidae > Mobula > Mobula hypostoma. The sequence goes on along the minus strand of NC_086117.1, from coordinate 13,112,088 downwards.
ATACTTCCCTCAATCGCAGGTCTCCTGCAGAGAGTGGTGCGGACAGCCCAGCGCATCTGTAGATGTGAACTTCCCACTATTCAGGACACTTACAGAGACAGGTGTGTAAAAAGGGCCTGAAGGATCATTGGAGACCCAAGTCACCCTAACCACAAACTGTTCCAGCTGCTACCATCCGGGAAATAGTACCGCAGCATAAAAGCCAGGACCAACAGGCTCCGGGACAGCTTCCAGGTCATCAGACTGCTTAATTCATGCTGATGCAACTGTATTTATATATTGACTATCATGTTGTACATACTATTTATTATAAATTACTACAATTGCACATTTAGATGGAGACGTAATGTAAAGATTGTTACTCCTCAAATATATGAAGGATGTAAGTAATAAAGTCAATTCAGCATGTGTGACATGTATTTCCAGTGGGGGGAAATGCAATTATTAACTATCTAGGCACAATTAGCTGATACTTGAGGATTTTTATTAAGCGGTGTGATTCTGTGGGTGAAAAGTTTCTTCTCTAGATCTTTGACTGGACAGGGTGTGTGGAGGACCACAATAGGATGTGCCTATCAAGTAACTAATTTTTGCACAATAAGAACTTTTAGCCCATTGAGTCTCTGCTGCCTGCATATTACAGTGATCGAGCTTGTATCACTTCCCCACCCTCTCCCGACTGTATTTGGCATTCTTCCCTTTCAATACTTAGTCCATGTAAAAGTCTTTCCTGATTTTAGTTTTCATTCTTTTGCCAATCACCATCATGTCATATTCAAGGTTTTCATTCTGCTGCCAATGGGAACATGTTATCCATGCTTTTGATGTCCTCCATGATTTTTAAATATGACTATTAGATCCTCTCACAATTTCCTCTGCCCAATGAGACCAATCTCTTATGGTTGTCCACCATAAGTGAAGGTTTTTTCCCCTAGGAATAATTTTAGTAATCTCTTTTGCCTAAAGGCTTCACACTTGTAAAATGTGGTGCCAGAACTGGACACATTCCTCCAACTGTTGCCAAACTAGTGTTTTAGTTTAGATCTTGTTTAGCCAGTAGCAGCATTGACAAAAAACCTATGCTGGGTACAGCTTTTATTTTAAGAAACTAGTACCAATTGTTAAACTGACAAGTGTGGTTGCTGCACTGAAAACACCTCAGAAGCTCATCAATGCCTTATTAAAGCTCTCTCCATGCCTTTTACATTTGTAATATTGTAATAGAAACCAAGTTTAGAGCAATAATAGTGTTACTTTCACTATTCCAGATAGACAATCTTAAACTATTTGGGAACAGCTTCTTTCCAACTGTGATAAGACTGCTGAATGGATTCTGACCCAGATCTGGGCTGTACCCTCCAAATATACAGACCTGCCTCTCGGTTTTTTTGCACTACCTTACTTTCCCTTTTCTATTTATGATTTATAATTTAAATTTTTAATATTTACTGTCGATTTGTACTCCAGGAAGCATGAAGCGCAGTATCAAATATTGCTGTGATTGTACGTTCTAGTATCAATTCTTTGGCGACAATAAAGTATGAAGTATAAAGAAACACACAAATGCATTTTTATCTCAGACAGTGACAGGATTATTAGAATAGAAAATAGTTTATTAAAATACAGTTTACAGAAAATCCAAACTACAGCAGTTCAAATACAAGCCTTTCAAAGACTATAATAAAATCGGTTACGAGGCTTAAACTTGATCTAATGGCATCTTGTAACATCTGCATAGAAAAAAAACATATTAAGGAGCTTTGAATTAACACAATTGAATGCATCAGGGCCATATTGATATACGTTGTAGTCTTCCCAGTTCACACAACTTGAATAGAACCAGCAGAACAACACTAAAGACCTGAATGTGCACACTGATCTGTGTCTTTCACATAACTTTATTTCCATGCATCAGAGACGGCATCATTAAACTGATGGTCTAGATATGTTACTTAATAGAGTTCACATGGTAAGGTTCACAGACAAGATCTCTCTACCTTCTATTAGCCCAAACAGTTATTGCTTGCAGTAATTTACTGAAGACCATATCCTCAGTTCAAAGAGCTTTTCTGATGATTAAATACACACAAGAGAGCATCTATAGAATTTCTTGTGTTTTTGAAAACATAAACATGATCTAATGTTGCAGCTCTAGAAAACCATAAACTCTGAACGGTGTTCCATTCTGGTCTCCTCACTATAGGAAGGCTGTGGAAGCTTTACAGTGTGCGCAGAGGAGATTTACCAGGACGTTGCCTGGATTAGAGAGCATGTCTTATAAGGATGGGCTGAACAAGCTAAGGTGTTTCTCTGTGGAGAGGATGAGGATGAGCGGTGAACTTGTTAAGAGACATACAAGATGATAGGAGGCACAGATTGAGTGGACAGCCCGACCCTTTCACCTATGACGGAAATGGCTAATATGAGAGGGCATAGCTTTAAGGTGATTGGAGGAAAGTATAGGGGATGTCAAGAGTTGGGTTTTTTTACAGAGTGATAGGCGCAGATACATTAGGGACAATTAAGAGACTTAGATAAACACATGGTGAAAGTAAAATAGAGAGCTGTATGGGAGGGGAGAGTACAATTGATCTTGGGAGTATGTTAAAGGGTCACAATAACATCGTAGGCTGAAGGGCTTGTACTGTTCTATTTGTCATCTACCAAAAGGTTTTTATAATTTTTAATCTACATTTAAAGAACAGTAAGAACTGTAGAATCTTTTAAGAAGTCAGTCATACAGCATGGAGAAAGCCCTTCAGCTCATCTGGCCCATACTGACCAAGATTCCCATCTTACCTGGTCCCATTCGCTTGTGTTTGGTCCATATCCTTTTCCTATCCAGGTACTTATCCACATACCTTTTAACTGTTATTAATGTACTTGCTTCAATCACTTCCTCTGATAGCTCTCTCTATATACTGACCACCATCTGGGTAAAATGTTGCCTCTCAGATTCCTACTAAATCTTCCCTCTCTCTTTCTACTTATACCCACTAATTTTTACTCCCCAACCCTAGAAAAAAGAATGTGCATACTGATTCTGTCTATGCCCCTCACAACAACCTTTCCCTCAGTGTCAGCAAAGCAGAAGAGTTGGTCATTGAATTCAGGAAATTGGGTGATGCTGTTTATGTCAATGGTGCTGAGGTTCAGAGGATTCAGAACTTAAAAGTTCCTCAGAGTGAACTTCACCAAGAGCCTGTGCAACCATATTAATACCAAGGCTAAGGAAGCTCGTCAGCACTTCCACCTCCTCAGGAGGCTAAAGAAATTTAGCTTGTTCCCTTTGATCCTCACCAATTCTTATCAATGCACCATCTGGATGCATCATGAATTGGCCTGCAAGTGCTCTACCTGTACCATAAGAAATCGGAGAGAGTCGTGAACGCTGCTCGGCAAATAGTGGAAACCAACTTCCTCTCTATGGACTCTGTTTAGACTTCCGCCCCAGTAAAGCAGCCATCATAATCAAAAGTTCCACCCTGGCATTCTCCTATCTTTCCTCTCCCATCAGGTGTAAGATACAAAAATCTGAAGGCTGGCTCAGAGACAGCTATCCTGCTGTTACAAGATTATTGAAAGGTTCCAAATCTTCCCTGTAATGGCCTTGCACCTTACTGTCTACCTACCTGCACTTTGTCTATAACTACGATCGTTTATTCTGCATTCTGGTCTCTGTTATTGTACCATCTCCGGCTCAGAATCAGATTTATTATCACCGGCACGTCTCGTGAAATTTGTTAACTTAGCAGCAGCAGTTCAATACAATACATAATATAGAAGAGAAAAATAAAATAATACTTTAAATAAATCAATCAATTACTGTATATGTATATTGAACAGATTAAAAATCGTGCAAAAACAGAAATAATATATATTTAAAAAGTGAGGTAGTGTTCAAGGGTTCAATGTCGATTTTGAAATTGAATGGCAGAGGGGAAGAAGCTATTCCTGAATCACTGAATGTGTGCCTTCAGGCTTCTGTACCTCCTACCTGATGGTAACAGTGAGTAAAGGGCATGCCCTGGGTGCTGGAGGTCCTTAATAATGCATGCTGCCTTTCTGAGTCACCGAGCAATGAGCAATGAATTGATCTGTATGAATTGCATTCAAGGCATATGTAGAAAAATAAAAAAACAATTTACTAATTTAATTTATATCTGTATAAGATCATTCCTCATTCTCTGACACTCGGATGAAAGAAGTCCCAACCTGCTCAACCTCCCTTCAAACTCAGTCCATCAAGTCCTACCAACATTCCTGTAAATCTCCTCTGCACTCTGTCTAGCTTAATGGCATCTTTCCTATTGGAGGGTAACCAAAACTGAACATGATGTTCCAAATGTGGCTTCAACAACATCCCAACTTATATATTCAATGCTTTGACTGATGAAGACCAGCATGCCCAAAGCCAGCTTCTCTACCCTGTCCGCCTGTGGTTTCAGGGAAGCATGCACTTGTCCTATCCCATTTCATCTCCAATGGGATCCCACCTCCAAACACATCTTTCCCTCCACCCTCCCACTTTCTGCTTTCTGCAGGGATTGCTCCCCATTTGACTCTCTTGTCCAGTCGTCCCTCCTCACTGATCTCCCTGCAGGCATTTATCCTTGTAAGTGGAACAAGTGTTACACCTGCCCCTATACCTCCCCCCTCACTACCATTCAGGGCCCCATATAGTCCTTCCAGGTGAAGTGACATCTCATTTGTGAGTCTGCTGGGGTCATATACTGTGTCCGGTGCTCCCGCTGTGGCCTCCTGTATATCGGTGAGATCCGACATGGATTGGGAGACTGCTCTGCACAGCACCTATGCTCCGCCCACCACAAAAAGTGGAATCTCCCAGTGGCCATCCATTTTAATTCTACTTCCCATTCCCATTCCCATATGTCAGTCCATGACCTCCTCTACTGCCGTGATGAGGCCACAATCAGTTTGGAGGGGCAACTGTTTAAATTCTGTCTGGGTAGCCTCCAACCTAATGGCATGAACATTGATTTCTCAAACTTCCAGTAATGCCCTCCCTTCACCATTCCCCATTCTCATTTCCCTCTCACCTTATCTCCTTACCTGCCCATCACCTCCCTCTGATGCTCCTCCCCCTTTTCTTTCTTCCATGGCCTTCTGTCCTCTCCTATAAGATTCCCCCTTTTCCAGCCCTGTATCTTTTTCACCAATCAACTTCCCAGCTCTTTATTTCACACCTCCCCCCTCCCAGTTTCACCTCTCACCTTGTGTTTCTTCCTCCCTTCCCCCCACCTTCGAACTCTGACTCCTCATCTTTATTTCTCCAGTCCTGATGAAAGGTCTCGGCCCAAAACATCGACTGTTTACTATTTTCTGTAGATGCTAACTGGCCTGCTGAGTTCCTCCAGCATTTTGCGTGTTGCATGCACTCATCCTCTTAAGTTTGTAAGGAAATAGTGAACATGAGCTTAAAATTTCAGATGAATATGTAAACAAAGTTTATAATTCAACTGCAATGTTTTAAAATGTATGTCATAATCACAAATGATTATCTCAGCAATCAAACAACTTGAACACTAAGGGAATTGATCAATAAGTTATTTTAAAAACTCAGAAAATAATCAGAATCATTATTCAAATTATTGATTTAATGCTCACTCTTAAATTTTGATCATATGACTTGTCAGGAATGTTGGCCATCAGGAAATCTAATGTGAAGTAAAAGTGAAAATGAATTAATGAGAATCTGGAAAAGAAGGGAACAAAAGATAATTCTGTCTTTGAAGTGTGAATTGCCTTAAAGCTCTGCAGCAGAAACAATATTCTGGATGGAAATAAATGAAATTTAGTGCAAAGCTTTATCTTCATACTGTCTACATAAGAACATTGGTGTTCACCGAGGGGATACGTAAGAAGTTTGTTATGTTCTCCTTGTGATGTCCGGGTGCTCCAGTTTTCTCCTACATTCCAAAGACGTACAGTTAGCAGGTTAATTGGTCACATGGGTGGAAGTCCAAGTAAATTTATTATCAAAGTACATATATGTCATCATATGCAACCATGTGATTCATTTCTTGCAGGCATACCCAATAAATCCAAGAAACACAATACAATCAGTGGAAGAACACATCCACCAGCACAGACAAACAACCATTGTGCAAAGGACACCAAATAGTGCAAATATGAAAGAGAAAAAACATCAGCAATAAATATCGAGAACATGAAATGAAGAGTCCTTGAAAGTGAGTCCGTAGGTTGTGGGAATGGTTAAGTAAATCTTGAATGTAATTGAGTGGCCTAGGCTTGTTGGGGCATAAGAGCCTGTTACTGTGCTGTATGTATCTTTAAATATTTAAATGTAGGGCAATATCAAGGAATGAGGTGGCACAAAATTCAAAACAACAGCCAGCTTTGACATTCTGACTAAGAACTGGCAAACAATGGTAAATAAAGGGCAGGTCTTTCTGCATCCATAAAATCAAAGGTTCTAGCTGAAAATCTTGACTGTTCTACCGTTTCTCACTTCACTCACTGAACACAACCTACGATTTCAAGGACTCTACAACTCACGTCCTCAGTATTATTTATCTGCTTGTTTATTTATTGTTACTGTTATTTGTTTTATTTGTACAGTTTGTCATCTTTTACACATTGGTTCTTTATCAAGTTTTGTGTGCGATTTTTCATTGATTCTATTGCATGTTTTTGTTCTACTGCAAATGCCTGTAAGAAAATGAATCTCAGGGCAATAAATGGTGATATAATCCGTTTGATAATAAATTTACTTTGAACTTTACTAATGCTGACAAACCTTGTGAGCATTTCCTGTTTTTGAGTAAAACACAGAGCTATGAATCCTACTGTGACATGAAGAGCTGTAAACTGAGTAATCACAGTTACTGGCTCATGATGCAATCCATTTCTGACTACACTGGTGGTTAGTGAGAACAATGGCTGCAGACCTGTAATCAAAGCTGAGGTGTCATCAATGAGGTGGAAAGGGCGGAAAGGAGTGGAGGTAATAAATTCTGTGAAACACAAACAGACACCAACAGTATTTCTGACACCTGGACAGCCTTGGTCTTCATCTTATCACAGAGAATTGTATTGCTCCTTCCACCCCTCCTCCTACTCTACATCACAAAATATGCTTATTTACTTGCATTCTAACTGGCTGCATCACCATCTGGTGTTGGGGGGGGCACTGCTCAGGATCAAAATAAACTGTAGAAAGCTGTAAACTCATGAGCACCAGCCTCCCCAGCATCCAGGACATTTTCAATGAGAGATGCCTCAATAAGATGTCATCCATCCTTAAGACTGTCATCACCCAGGTCATGCCTTGTTCTCATTGCTACCATCAGGGAGGGGGTACAGAAGCCTAAAGGCACTCACTCAATGGTTCACAAACAGCGTCTTCCCCTCTGCCATCTGATCTCTGAATGGCCATTGAACCCATGAACACTAACTCACAACTTTTTTTTTCTCTCTCTTTTTGCACTGCTTATTTAACTTTTTAAATATACATATACTTCTTACTATAAATTATAGTTTTTATTAGTATGTATTGCAATGTACTGATGCAAAGTTAATAAATTTCACGACATATGCCAGTGATATTAAACCTCATTCTAATAAACATTTGACCTGAAATATTCTTTCTGTCTCGTCAGATTCTGCCTAGCCTCTTGTTTTTATTTCAGATTTCCATATCCTATGTTTTTTTGCTTTTCACTTGCTGTACAGTAAATTCACCTTGGTATCTGGAGATCTTCCAGAATTTTCTGACTGTGCCTGGTGGATAGGTGACTGAACAGATGTGGGATCTTAGGGCAGCATCAATCTAGATGATTTTTGCATGGCTTGCACTCTAATATTTCAAATCTAAATTGTCCATTGTGTTAGAATCTCTATCAGCACAATGCAACAATCTGCTGGAGGAAGTCTGCAGGTAGATCAGCATCTGTGGTGGGGGAGGGTGAAGGAATTGTCAACACACTGGGTCAAAACCCTGCATTGGAACTAATAGTAGAGGAGGGTGTGGGTGGAGGTAGTCAGTATAAAGTGGACTGTGTGAATGGTGTCTGAATTTCCAAAACGTACAGGGTTGTCTGACCAATCCCTTGGTTGTATCATCAGAGTTAAATCTACTTCCCTATGTTTAATGGATATTATAACCCTGTTACTAGAAAATGCACCAGTTAAAATTAATCCCACAATTCACAAAATGATGCTAGAAATCAAAAAAATGAAAGCTGAAACTGCTGTAAATACTTAGCAGCATCTGTAAATAAACAGTTGATATTCTAGGTTGATGATAGTTCTGATGCAACCTGAAATATTATCTTCTGTCTCCTCATATGCTGCCTCACTATAAAAGTAATGTTGGCATTTTTGTTTTCATGCCAAACTTCAAATTTTTGTTGTAGTATTTACATAAAACGAGACACTTCAAAATGTGCACTTCTTATCACGGACACCAAGCTGTGAATTATATGTGCTGCTAGTCTTAATGGAAATAATCAACTACCCTCATATAGAGATCTTGTAAGCTCAATAGGAGATAACTCCACCTTATTGGTCAAATAAGCAGCATGTAGAGGCATGGTACCAGCTCTAAGCAAGCACTCACTGGCATAGATATTAAAATAATAAGACTTCTGCCCAGACCAATGAATTTTTAGGTGTGGAAGCTTTTGCCAGAATATCACCATGGCAGCTATGGAATTAAAATCCATTTTACAGGGAATTTAAAAGCTGATTATCAGCAACGATAACCAAGAAACCACCATCTGACATTTAGGAAAAAATCTTTTTGTCTGGCTTGTAGTTGGCTTTTTAATGGCCTCTGTCAGGCCACACAGTTCAAGAGTCAGTAAGGGATTGACATATAAAAGCTGGCCTATACAGAGACATCCAGATCCTCACAAAGTGAGAGTTTTTGTATGTTTTCTGCTCCAATTCCATTAAAGCAATATATTCAGATTGTTCAAAGAATTCCTCTCATCATTCTGTCTCTGGTAGTTTCTAGCCTCAATTCAAATCTGATTTGTAATGGAATCCGACTAATGCCTAATTTGTAGCAGACCCAGATGGAGTTACAGTGAATAAAATAAATAAAAGTATGACTTGATTTCTATTATGTAAAGTTGGATAATAAAATTAAATTTCCTTTATTTTTTGTCACATGTACATGGAAACCCGCAGTGACATGCATCGTTTGCGTCAAGTCAAATCAGTGAGTGTTGTGCTGAGAAGCGCACAAGTGTCACCACGCTTCCGCAGCCAATGTAGCATGTCTACAGCACATCAACTTCAACCATACATCTTTGGAATGTGGCAGGAAACCAGAGCACTTGGAGAAAAACCACACGATCATGGGAAGAATGTACAAACTCCTTACAGACAACGATGGGAATCAAACCCAGATCTTACAGCTGGTGTATAAAGCACTGCGCTAACTGCTATGCCACCACGCTGTTCCACTAAGTAACTGCATGCAACCCAGGCCTTTGTTGTACCAGGGACAAATGTATTAAGCCAAATAAAATATCCCTAAGTAAACTAAAGTTTCTAAAATAAACTTAGGATCTTAGGATCCTTTCAAGTGCAGTACAAAAAACAACTTTAATAATTAGTTTACATTTTTTTTATATGGAGCAGTCCTTTTGATCTGATAACATCTTGTAAACATGATAAAGTTATTATAAGAGCTGATATCTTTAGCTATTATTCATGTATATTTATGTATTTAAATAAATAGCTAAAGATACTAAATAATATTTTTATTTCCATAAGTGCAGAAATGAGGAGTTTTGAGCTTTGAAGTTAAAAGCTAACTAGCATTCAATTAATTAGAAAAGGTTGGAATAATGTCAACTGGTTCTGTGAGTATAATTTACAATGAAACTCAAGAACAATAACCTGCTTTCTAAGTGTCATTTTGTCACTGGCAGACTGTAAATCCACCTTTTGAAAACAGAACAGATGGCTATTTCAAGCACTGGGTAAAGTAATTTTGTATAGGGAAGGCAGAGACAGTGAAATCTATGTTTCAAGTAGAAATAAATTCTACCACAAGCTTGAATGTGTACCTTAGCAATTCCAAGATGAAAGCTCGTGAGAATCATTTTTAATGGCATGCTATCAATCACAACAAATGCCATTCTCTTCCTTTGAGAATTCCACTTTTCTTGCAATGAGCAAGTTGTGCTGCAGAAAGATATGACTTTAAAGGCCTAAACCCTTTTTGCTTTATTGTGAAAGAAATAACTTTTTCCTAAATACCTCAAGACTCAAGCCACAAGCCACCAAAAAATTGCTCAAAAGTTCAAATGATACTTTGCCCAGAAACTACTACTACTACTACTACATCGACTCAGGCCTAGGGGCCGGCGTCGGGCACGATGACGGACTCTCCACTTCTCCCTCTCCCTCAACAGTGTGTTCAGTTCATTTACATTAGCCGCGCCGCTGTCTTCTAGGAGCGTGTTGACCATGGTCTTCGGAGGGCACCCAGGGTTCATCCTCCCATGCTTGGGCTCCCATATGATGACTAGGCTGGCAGGTAGCTCGGGGTGGCATAGACAGTGCCCCGCTAGTTGCAGTCTTCTCGCCATGATTTTAGTGGTGAGCATCGGTAGGTTGTTATAGAGCTTGACGTTCGTCATGTGCTGTTGCCAACGTCAAGAGCCATCCAGAGCATTCGTGTATAGCAACCATCTAGAGACTCACACATTATTGATTTCAAAACCTTATTATTTAAATTTCCTTCAAGGAATATTCTGACATGTTAACAGGCTCATAGAAGGAAATTTGAAACTACAGGCCAAGAAAGTCCTCCTCTGCTAGTTTGCGAAGATTAGGCATAACATCTAAAACTTCGACAAACTTCTATAGATGTGTGGCGAAGAGTATATTCACTGGTTGCATCAAGGCCTTATATGGAAATAATAATTCCCTTGAACAGCAAATCCTACAAAGAAGTAGTGAATATGGCCCAGTCCATTATGGGTAAAGCCCTTCCCACCATGGAGTACAACTACACGGAGCAGTGTCACAGGAAAGCAACATCTATCATTAAGGACCCCACCACCAAGGACATACTCTTTTCTCGCTGCTGCCATCAGGAAGAAGCTACAAGAGCCTCAGGACTCACAGACCAGGTTGAGGACCAGTTATTACCCCTCAACCATCAGACTCTTGAACCATTGGAGATAACATCACTTAACTTCATTCACCCCAACACTGAACTGTTCCCACAACCTATGGATTCACTTTCAAGGACTCTTCCTTCATCTCATGTTTTGGATAGTTATTGCTTATTTATTTATTATTATTATATCTTTTTTTCTCTTTTGTTATTTGCACAGCTTGATGCCTTTTACATATTGATTCTATTATGTTTCTTGGATTTACTGAGTATGCCTACAAGAAAACAAATCTCAGAGTTTGTAAATGGTGACATATATATATATCTTTGCTAATAAATCATTGAAATTTGCAATAATCTCACTAGATGTAATATGAGGGTGATAGTGATTGACTCAAATTCAAAGTTCAAAGTAAATTTATTATCAAAGTACGTATATGTTACCATATAATACCTTGAGATTCATCTTCTTGTAGGTATTTACAGGAAAAATGAAATACAGTAGAATTCTACCAAACTATACATAAACAAAGACTGACATGCAATGAGCAAAAGGAAACAAACTGAGTAAACAAAAAATACTGAGAACACGAGCTTTTAAGAATCCTTGAAGGTGATTCTGTAGGTCATAGAATCAATTTAGAGTAGCGGTGAGTGAAGTTATCCACGCTGGTTCAGGAGCCTGATGGTTGAAGGGTAATAACTATTCCTGAATCTGGTAGTGTGGGACCAAAGACTCCTATACCTCCTGCCCACTGGTAGTAGTAAGATGAAGATGGTGGTGATCTTTGATGGATACTGCCTTCTTGTGGCAGTGCTCCATGTACATGTACTCAAGGAAGTCCACTATGCTCACTGTTGCTGGTTGCTGTGCAGTACTTATATGTTAATGCTAGAAAATATATGGGTAGGATGTAGCACTGTGACTTCAGCACATTGAAGACAGGGTTCATCCACAGTGCACTCATAGCCAAATCTGGAAATAACTATTCAAAAAGCTGTAACCCCTCAATATTTACTGTCAATAGCTGCTTGAACTGTTACTAATCAATACCCTAAAGAAGACTAATTTGAAAAAAAAGATAATTTTTCAGGGCACAAGGAATTGTTCCAGTTTATATCATGTTACTGTTTATCTCTGGAGAATGAACAAGCAGCAGATTAAATGCTTTTCACTGACTCTTTTACTATATCTGCAGCTTATTAACATTGGACGATATATGGAGGTTCAACATTGTTGCTACCACTGTCTGAATTATGGAGCTTTATTTTCACTGCATTTGGGTTTGCGACAGCATGTTCTCTGTCAGTACTAAGGATGGGTAAGCTGAAGTTCTGCATCAGTGCCCAAAATAAGAACAGAAAGTGTCAGCGTAGGCTTTAATGATCAGACAGGCAGTCCTTTACACTAATTAAAATGTAAATAGCAGTGCAATAGGCTGCAGGAGATTTTTTAATTGTGACTTTATATTCTAAATTCTTAAATCAATGTCTAACAACCAATTGGTTTCATTACAAAAATAAGAATCTTCTATAGTGCAATATTGCGTGCATTTTCTTGTTTTATATTCTATTATTTGAATAAGTAGAGCATTGTACCACTAAATTATAAAAATAACAAACAGCAGTGATTAGATATAACTGTTTCTAGCAGATGACGCCTAATAAATATATATTACTCAGTCCACTTTCTTCACATTTAATAGTGGATGAACAAATGTAACAGCAATAGTCATGGTTTATTTATTCGTTTCATCTATAGTAATTTTTATTAGTTTTTTAATTGAGCTACAGCGTGGAGTAGGCTGTTTTGAACTTTCGAGCCACTCCACCCAGCAATTCCCCCTATTTAACTCTAGCCTAATTGCAGGACAATTTACAATGACTAATTAACCTATTAACTAGTATGTCTTTGGACTGTAAGAGGAAACTGGAACACCCGGTTGAAATTCACATACAACTCTGTACAGTCAGCAATGGGAATTGAAGCCAGGTTGCCTGTATTATAAAGTGTTGTGCTGCCAACCACTCGCTACTGTGCCATCCCAATTTCTAGCCAAATCAATTTTAATATGTATGGGTTTCTGCATAAAAAAAAGCTCATATTCACACAAACGAGAGTCTTTCTCTATGCCGGTGTTCACCTGGCAAATTGTTGACTGAAGAAAGTGAATTTTAAAAATACTGTAACATGTCTGCTATTTGATTTCACCGGTAGGAAATCTTGGAATGTGCATTCAGTGTCCACTTTATTAGGTACCTCCTGTACCTTATAAAGTTGCCACTGAGTGTACGTCCGTGGTCTTCTGCTGCTGTCGGCCATCCACTTCAAAGTTCGATGTGTTGTGTGTATAGAGATGCTCTTCTGCACACCACTGTTGTAACATCTGGTTACTTCAGTTACTGTCATCTTCCTATCAGCTTGAACCAGTCTGTCAATCTCCCCTCACCTCTCAAGGCATTTTCACCTACAGAACTGCTACTCACTGGATATTTTGCTTTGTTTTTTGCACCATTCTCTGTAAACTCTACAGACTATCGTGCATAAAAATCCTGGGAGACTGGCAGTTTCTGAGATACTCAAAACAACACAGCTCTCATCAACAATCATTCCATGGGCAGTCAGTTAGATCACATTTCTTTCCCATTCTGATGTTTGGTCTGAACAACAACTGAACCTCTTGACCATGTCTGCATGCTTTTATGCACTGAGTTACTGCCACATGATTGGCTGATTAGATATTTGCATTAACAAGCAGATGTACAGGTGGTCACTGAGTGTAAGAGGATACTAATAACTATTACACAGAGGCTCATGCCTATAACAGAAAACAACCACTATGAAATTTATTTTAAAATATCATGTAAATGAATTAGGGCCAGAAGCCAGACAGTGGCAGGCTCTTTATAATAAATGCAATTTATTTAGAGTGGGAACTAAATAATAAGTCTATTTCAAATGTTTGTTTAAATTTACTTCTAAATAAGCAGTCACCATTCAAATTATGAAATGCAGATAAGCTAGCTAAGGTAGAATTGTGTCTGAAATATTTATTAAACACTAGATACCCTAGAGGCACAGGATCAACTTCCTATTGAAACTGTGTAAAAATAAGCCATTGTGGTAAATCTTGGGGATAAGGGTTGGGAAAGCAGAGTGGAGGGGAGAGGGGCCTTGGCCTTGGAGAGGGGACTTGCTTTGGACTACTACATGAAGTGTCATGTTGCAAAAAGATACTAAATTTGTGTCAGCTTGACCCGTTGAGAACACACATCATTTAGGCCAATAACGGAGCAGCTTTGGTAGTTGTTACGACAAAATCTGCAGCCCGACATGTCCCGTCGACTGTGCCTTGTGGAAGCTACTGGCGAGCATGCAGTTACTGTGGGCAAACGGAATACGCCATAATTAATGAGGACCATGTTAATAATAACTATATGGTAGTGAGCAAGCATCAATATTCACAATCAACTAAAACAGGAGCTGCATTAAGTTCTTAAGCATTTATCAGTTGGTGAAAGAAGTCACTAATTGACACTTTTGTCAGTAAGTAGGATAGTGAATGGGACAGTTAAAACACCATCAACAGTCAGAATGATTGACAAACAGACTTAAGATGATAGATAAAATACAATGAAGAAAGCAGTATTTACATGGTTATTAAGAAATACCTCTTCGATTCATTGATTTTACATGCTGTTTATCCACTGATGCAGGTAACGGTGATGGCAGCAGTCTATTGGAAATGCTCCCATGACTAAATAAGTGCACATTACTGGCAGCACGTGTGCGAGGTGTTTCAGGGCGATACATAGTCAAGTTAGGTTTTTGGTCTGATGTTGTACGGTTGTACAGAAAGTGCTTTTCATCCAGTGCTTCTAACTGATATTCACAAAAATTGACCAGCGCCTCAACTTGCTCTCGAAGTGGTGGGGTCTTGTACCTCCTCTGTGCCATGTGGAAGATGGCCTCCATAAATGCTTGTAAGCACATACCTTGCAAAATAACAAAATTAATTTATTATTAACATATTAATTTTCAGTAATTGGTTGCAAATTATTTTTGTTAGTTGTTTGATACCAATGCCACATAGAAAGCAAATGTTGGGATAACAATTAATAATTTAAATGGCATGGTGCAAGATTTGCGCAATATGTTTTGTGAGAAAAACAGTGCTCAATGTGAACATTTATTACATTTGTTCACAGAGAAAATAGACCTTAGAAAATAGAAGAGGAACATGCGAAACAGTCCTGGACTAATAAGCACATGCCTTGCCGACCTTGACCTCCAAAACTATATGTAGCCTACTGAAAAAACCATTTGATTGGGTGGTGTAATTATAAAAAAATTAAAGAGTTCATACCATCACTTACCTTATTTCCTTGGAAAATCATTCTGCACAATTTCCAGCTTTGAAATTCCCACTGCATACAGTCTGCTTCTACTTTTCTCCAAGATTCACACATTCTCCAAAGTGGACCCATTGTTTCAGACTGTTTTAACCCCACAGGACCAATTTCCTCCTTTGGTTCTGTTGTATCTCTTCTTGTTCAGTCCCTTCCCATCTCTTCCTGTGACCACTGATGCCCCTTGCCATTTTGACAGCTTCCATTTTCCTGGTCCCAGCCGAATCATTATGGACTTTCAATCCCTCTATAACTCTACTCTATATCTGCATAGTCTTGGACCTTTCACTTCTTTGAATAGAGGCTAAACAGCCTCCCTCAATCATTATGCCAACTTGGCTTGGCTCATTCTTATGTTATACAAGATATCCAACTTTCTCCAAGTCAGGGTATGGCCATGTTTTATTAACCTGACCCAAAACATCAATCATTATATCTCCCCACTGATGCTGCTTGACCTGGTAAATGCTTCCATCACTTTCTGACTTCATTACAGATTTCCAGCATCTGTAATGTTTTGCTTCAGACACAATTACTTAGCTGTTCTCACACTAAGAAGGAATGCTGATAAATCTATTGTTATCCCTAGTGGAAGGCAGCCTTGTCACTATAAAAGTACAATGACTTAGATATTTTGGGGAAAATAATGGTAGACCTATTAGTAACCTAAACCAATGCCTTTGAATGGAAAATCCTACAAAAAGTAGTGGATGCAGGTAAAGTTCCCTCCACCATTGAACACATCTACATGGAGTGCTGTTGTAGGAAAGCAGCATCCATCATCAAGGACCCCCATCACTCAGGCCATGCTTTCTTCTCGCTGCAGCCTTCAGGAAGAAGGTACAGGGGCCTCAGAACTCATACCACCAGGTTCAGGAACAGTTATTAACCCTCAACCATTAGGCTCTTAAACCAGAGGAGATAACCACACTCAATTTCACTCGCCCCATCACTGAAATGTTCTCATAACCTATGGACTCACTTTCAAGGTCTCTTCATTTCATGTTCTCGATAGCTTTTGCTTGTTCAGTTGTTTAATTAAATAATTAATCAATTAATAATAATTGTTATTATTTTGTATTTGCATAGTTTGTTGTCTTTTGTACATTGGTTGTTTGTCTTTGGTGCGGTCTTTCAATGATTCTTTTATATTTCTTGGATTTATTGTGATAGCTGCAGGAAAACAAATCTTAAGGTTGTATATGGTGAAACACACACATATATCTATAGCTATCTATCTATATAGATATAGATAGATATATACTTTGATAATAAATTTACTTTGAACTTAGTACTCAATGTTATTAAAAATTAAGTGGGGAACAACTTTTGACAATATTGTGTGAAATTAAGCTCAGGAATCAGGAAGTTATTGCTCGAGTTTCCTTGCTCACCTAAATGCTCACCATTTAGAATGTCACTGAAGTATTAATTATTTGGAGATACATCATAATAACTGGCCCTTCTGGCCCAATGAGCCCATGCCACCCAAATGACCAATTAACTCACTAACCTGTATACCTTTGGGATGTGGGAGGAAATTGGGGCACCTGGAGGAAACCCATGTGCTCATGGAGAGAACATGGAAACTCCTTACAGTCAGCATTGGGAATTTAACCTGTTCACTGGCACTGTAGAGCATTATGCTAACCACGCTACCATGCCATCCCAATCTTCTCTAGACAGAGTGAAGATTTAAGATATTAAATAGGACCATAAAAGTTAGGGTGAAATTTTAACAGTGTAGTATTAAATTCTGCCAAATAGTGTCTTTCACAAAGATTTACTTTGACACTTATGGTCCTCTTTCCTTCAAATTTTAATTGTCAGGGATGAGTAACAAAAGCTAATAGCCCACTGTGATTTCTGTGAAGGCAAGTGTTAGCACTTGTCTTCAGTGGGGCCTGGTCCTGTTGGGAGCATGCATTTTAACACTTGATTCTAGGTGTAAACTATCCTAGCAGTGTTTCAAACCTTTTTCATGATTCATGATTTATTTTTGTTGGGAACCTGAATGGGTGTTAGAGAGTTAAATGTACCTATTTTTCACTCTTCTTTGGCTTCTGGGCAGCAATTATTTCACATTCCTTGTTACCATTGAGAAGGAGATAATGAGCTGCCTTCCTAAACCATGCAGATACTCCCAAGTGGTTGGCTAGGAAGCTCCTGGACTAGGTCCCCTCCATGGACACAAGAGATTTTGCAGAAGCTGGAAATCTTGAATAACACACACAAAATGCTGGAGGAATTCAGACAGCATCTATGGAGGTAAATGAGCAGTCGACAATCTTCATCAAGTTTGGAAAGGAAGGGAGCAGAATCCAGAATAGGACGGTGAGGGGAGCAGAAGGAGTACAAGCTAGCAAGTGATCATTGAGATCAGGTGAGTGGGTGGGAGAACGTGGATGAAGTAATACACTGGGGGGTGATAGGTAGAAGAGGCAAATGGTTAAGGAAGAAGGAACTGGATACAAAAGACAGTAGACTATGTTAGAAGGGAAGGAGAAGGGGCACCAGAGGGAGCTGATGGAAAAGTGAGGAGAAAATGGGTGAAAGCACATACGACCAAAGTTCGACTTCTATCCTGCTGTTATCAGACTCCTGAACAGACCTCGTGCACAATAAATAGACTCACAATCTAACTCATTATAATCTTGCACTTTATTGTTTGCCTGCACTGGACTTTCTCTGTAGCTTTTACAGTTTATTCTACGTTGTTATACTTGAAAAATTTCTACCACTGTGAATGGTACCAGTATTGTAACTGCTCTAGAAAATCTTAGTAAATGGCAAAGCTTATTCAGGGGACAGGTTTCCAGTATTGCAGCTGGGATATTACCTGGTCCCTTAGCTTTTGTCGTATTCAGTGCTCTTTAGTGCAATCCAATTGCTAAGCATTAGTATCTCAAGGAGTCTTTAGTCTGATTAGTTAAGGAAATGCCCACATTTGACATATTTTCCCACAAGCCTCAGAACTTCTACAAAGGGCCAGTGCTGAAGTAGATTTCTAATCATGGTAATTTCAATGCAAAAGCCTATGGAACTCAATTCAAATTTAATTGTCATTCAACCATACATGAACACTCATGAATACAGCCAAACAAGACAGTGTTACTCTGGAGCCAAGGTGCAAAACACAGTATCGACAGTCACACACAGCACAAAGCACACATAGACATACAAGGTAGTAAGCACATAAAGATATCTGTAAAATACAGCCATGCAATAAAACTCCAAGTTTGACCCGTCAATGGGCAAGTACAAATATAATGAATGGGCAATGGTCACTCAGGAAAATTCTGCATTACTCTCCTGTTTTGTTTTTCTTAATTGATTATTGTATCTTCACAATCTTCCTATATTAGGCACAGTCTTAACCACAGGTAGTAGAAGAAGCCAATAGGCAAAAATGAAGAGAAGACATCTCTTGCCATACATTCAAGGTACGTCTAATTCCCCTGAGAATCAGACAGAGATAGTCTTCCCACCATTTGAGCAGGTTTAAACAGATGTTCAGATACTAAGCATTTCAGGCTGCAGTAGCTATCTAAAATTCTGATTATCAAATCTTCAAAAACCAAAATAAACTTGATTCTTAAATTTCTAAGCTGGTATTATCAGCTTTTATTAAATGTGATAGACAGTGAAATATACAGCTGTGTAACGCCAAGACAGAACAAATAGCATTGCCCCAAGTTCTATTATTCACTGCTTGAAGATTCTTGCTTTGTGATTTTCCAAGCTCAGTTGACCAAGACGTGGAACTCAGCTGTGGAAATGAGTCTCTAGCTCAAAGGGATAGATATAGATATCAGTAGAGAAAATTACCTTATATCCATGTATTGAGATAATCACTTCTCAAGGAATTCAGAGTGAGGCTAGCAAGTCTTCAGAAGTGTTAGTATTTTCTTTCACAAACAAGAGAAAATCTGCACATGCTGGAAATCCAAGCAACACACACAAAATACTGGAGGAACTCAGCAGGCCACGCAGCATCTATAGAAAAGAGTACAGTCGACATCTCAGCCTGAAATGTTGGACTGTACTCTTTTTCATAGATGCTGCCTGGTCTGCTGAGTTGCTCGAGCATCTTGTGTGTGTTGCTTAGTATTTTCTTTGCCAGCCAAAATCCTATTCCAGAGGGGCAGTGGACATAAACATTCCACAACAGACAAACTATTATGTATTAGCTTAAACAACATTTTTGTCTACTGTTTCTGCAATAGTGCTATGAAGTTTTGATTTTTCTAGTCCTATATAGTCCTTAAGTGGTATTCCTTCACCACTTAAATATTTTTCACCTTCTCATGTTATTTATTTACTATAAGGAAATTAAGAAAATGTTATATTGGATAAAAGGAACCTTTACAAAATGCAAACTTATAGTAGGACTTGTTTTTGCAGGGCAATGAACTTAAAAAAATAAATCCTGATGAACTAAACTGGGAGAAGTTCCAATCTAATTAACATTTAGACAAGCTTTCAAATTGCCTGAAGGAAGTTGTCAAAAATAAATCAGCGGTCTTCAAACAGCAGACTTTTAAAATCCAGAATAGATTAATCCACTGCATGTTAATCTTTAATGAACTGTTTTATTGAAAGAAAATGCACAACTGACAACTGACAACCTCAGTTTATCAGGTCTGTTTTGAGATCTATACATGACTCTTGCTGAAAGGTAGCATGAACTACACAGGCAATGTTTAATCCTCTAGAATCCCTAATTATATTTATTTATTTATTAATTTTATTTAGCGATACAGTGCAGAGCAGGCCCTTCCAGTCCAACGAGCTGACTGCTGTTTTAACCCTGGCCTAATCACAGGACAATTTACAATCACCAATTAACCTACTAACCGGGACGTCTTTGGAATGACTGGAGCACCCAGAGGAAATCCATGCATTCACAGGGAATACGTACAAACTGTTTATAGACGGTGTCGGAATTGAACTCTGAACTCCTACGCTACCGTGGCACCCCTAAACATTATACTTACAGGTTAAACAAATTATACTTAACCAATGTGCATCCTCCATAAGCAGACAAAATTATATAAAAAGCATTCAAATGAGGTGCGAGTTTTCTAGTAACTTCTCATTCTGGCATGATACTTCACAAGAATTTCATCTTCGGAGTCATATTATAGAGCACAGAAACAGGCCTATGCTTTATAATATGTCTCTAAGATGAAATCCTTGTAAAGTATCTGCACCAATTATCAAAAACTCATTTGCCCTAACCCTACACTAACCTTAGCTCTTTTTAAAAAATTCCCACATCGCCACCAACATCCCCTCAGATTCCACCACTTACCTATGCACCAGGGACAACTTCCAATGACCAATTAGCCTATCGATCTAAAGGGATACTGAAGGAAATATATGCAGTTCCAGCAAAATGGTGCAAGCTCCACACAGACAGAATCAGAGTCCAGGACTGAACTCAGGTGACTGGAAAAGTGAGGGAGCAGCATTTTATCTATGCTGCACATCCAGTGTTCTATCTCATTACAGTTCCATCTCATGAACCAGCCTTGCATCTGACTGAAAATGTTTACAACAACAAAATGAAATAACAATTTTTCAGAAATGAGAGAAAGAATTGAAGAAAAAGATTATTTACCAGACTCCCCTCGATCTCCACAAATGACGTTCCATCGACGTGCAATATCAATGTATAATATGTCAACAGACGCCATGGGCAGGTTGCTGTTGCTGAGTTTACAGGTCCTACAATATACAAGGATAAACCAGAACTGCATAATTACTAAAAACTGAATGGCAATTTAAAAAATATTTAATTACAATTATGTACTTTGCTGCAAATTAGTGAACCAAGAAATGAATGCTGAATATTAAAACTACTTTCGTTCTATGATTGCATTAAAAACAGTTCACCCCTGCTTCTTGGTTAGAGCTGGATACAGGGTTATGGTCTTAAATCCAATTTATAAAGACCAATGGCATGGAAAGTATAGACCGCAAGGAGTTGATCATGGTCTCATGATCATGATTGCTTTTGGCAAATTTTTCTACATAAGTGATTTGCCATTGCCTTCTTCTGGGCAGAGTCTTTACAAGACTGCCCATTATCAATCCTCTCCTGGTGTCAGTGCTTGCTTAACCAGGACTTGGGGGTTTGGGGTGCTAAGCAGGTGCTATACCTTGCCCCCAAGGGTGACCTGCAGGCTAGTTGGAGGGAATCCACTTGGTTACTCCTTCATAGAGGAGATTGCAGACTCATTTTAAGATTTCCTCACTTATTGGGTGTCTTGCTAAGAATTTTTGTTTGATGAGGGAGTGCTTCATCTGCTTTTTTCAGGGGATTTTCAGGGGATCTTCTTACCACATTTTTTCAAAAAGTAAAGATTCTACAGATATTAAAACAAACAAATAAAGGATCGTTCATCAAGAGTAGAGGTTATATATTATGCAAGTTCTCATTTTATATCTAATACATGACTCATGGCAGTAAAAGTGTGAACATAAAGCACATCTGGAATATTTAACCAACCTAATGAAGGTCCGAAACCCAGTTGCACCAAGTTTCATTGTCCCTTTAATGCCCAGGAATCTGATAAATAGTAGTGCTATTCGTTCCACAATGAGCAGGTAGCTGAACTGTACAGTGTACTTAGGAAACACCTGCTTCAGGCAGAGGGGAGGCCAATTCTGTTCTGTGCCAGATGAAGACTCAGTCTTCCTTTGTGCTTCAGCTTCAGTTACATCATCTCTGTCATTTTCTGCCGAATGTTCAGTAGAGTGTGACCTAGATGTTGAAGAGTAAAGGATAATCAGACCATAACACTTAATATATATTGTTAGTACTGAATATATAATGAAGTGCTAAGTTTATTTTATAATAATTAAGCTTAGTACATTGTAACGTTTAAGGCAATATTTAAACTCAGTGGCCACTTTATTAGGTACAATTGCTTGTTAATGCAAATATATAATCAGTCAATGATGTGACAGCAACTAAATGCATAAAAACATGCAGACATGGTCAAGAGGTTCTGTTGTTGTTCAGACTAAACATCAGAATGGGGAAAAATACGACCTAAAGTGACTTTGACCGTGGAATTATTGTTGGTGCCAGACAGGATGGTTTGAACATCTCAGAAACTGTTGATCTCCTAGGATTATCATGCACAACAGTCTGTAGAATAGTTTATAGAGAATGGTGTGAAAAACAAAAATACATTCAGTGAGCAGCAGTTCTGTGGGTGAAAACACCTTGTTAATGAGAGAGATCAGAGGAAAATTTCCGGACTGGTTTAAGCTGACAAGAAGGTGACAGTAACTCATATAACCATGCATTACAACATTGGTATGCAGGAGAGCATCTCTGAACGTGCAACACATTGAACATGGAAGTAGCTGGGCTGCAGCAGCAGTAGACCACGAAATGCATTCAGTGGCCATCTATCAGGTACATGAGGGTACCTAATAATGTGGCCACTGATTGTGTAATGAAACATTAATTTTAGTTTATAATAGTTAAGCTTAGTAATTGTAATGTTTGAGGCAGCATGGATCATATGTAGATCTGTTAGAGTTTAAAATGGATTTCTTGTGCAATGTGAAATTGTTTATACATTCAGAGTAAAACAGAAAGGCCAACCAATCTATCACATTACTACCAAAAATATTGAAATCTTGTGCTTGTTTAGTAATGAAACAATTCAATTTTAAAATGAGCAAGTTAGGAATTACAAGAAAACACAGACAGAAAACTTAGTGAGTGAGTGGGCTGATTTTTCTTTGGTACGTGGTGCAGACTGTGGATAATGCATCAACATTCATTGCCCTTAAAAGTTTAGGGTCATTAACAGAGGTGGAAGTGTAGTACAGTGCTTTGAACTGAATGATTGAAAAGCTACTTTACTGTCTCTAAGCAGTACTCAAAGGCAAATAGAAGTTGCTTCATGACTATTGACTGTGTCCTGTAGACAATGACAATTTTCTGTCAGATTAGGAGCTGAATCCAAAATCCCTTGCTTCAGCAGATAATGCCTCTGATGTTCTATTGCTGTCCAAGTAATTAAACACCTTGACCAGGTCATTTTCTAGTTGATGGCAATTTCCCAAAATGCTGCCTGTGGAGGAAATGGGCAATAGTAATGCCATTGAGAGAGCCAAGAGAGAAATAATGAGGTTTGCTGTCTGAGCAGCTGGTTCCCGGCTGCAGCTGCTGTGTGCTTTGGTTACTTGCCATGTAGGTCGAAATGTAACACATCCAAATGGTGGAGAGACTGTCTTGAGTGTTTATCTAGTGGTACAGGCTGTTCAGCTGAACCTCAGTGAGGTTAGATATGGCCTGAAAGCATGGCAGAAGATCTACTCTTCATTATCATTTGCTGTCTTCTTCCTCTTCCTTTGGATTACTACCTGATATGGGAAGATTGTGGCAATATGGGAGTCAATTTAAAATAAAAAGATAATCTCTCATGGTGAAGTGGTTCAGAGCTTCCCAGAAAGGAACCTGGTGTCAATCCGTACAATGCTCTTACTGGTTAGAGGCTGTAGTTGGCTCAGCAACACTTCCCAAGAGTATGGATTAGAGGAGGGAGCCACGGATGGAGGGTAAAGACTTTGGTACAACTAAACAGTACATGCTGAACTTGCATTTCACAGCAGACTAATAGGTGAAAGTAATGTGAATTAACTAGGTGTATAGCAATGACCTTGAGGATTATAGGGGATTGTCATACATTAACTCAACAGTCAAGAAGTAATAGGCATTTCTCTTGACCAGAATCTTCAAATTTATCATACAAGATTTTTTTTATCCCTTCTCTCCCGCCCCATCCCTTCAGCATTTTGAAGGCACCGTCTTCTTTTCTGAGTCTTGGTCTACTCTTCTGGCCTCGCCTACCATTCCCCATTTTATGGCACTTTCCCATGCAGCTGTCTGAGACACAACATCTATCCTTGTACCTCTTCTTTTCCCACCAGACAGGAACTCAGTTCACTCTCGTGTACTGCTATCTCTGTTCAGAATGTACCCTTCTCTACATTGGGAGATGTAGACTGGGATATGACTTTGCAGACCTGCCTTTAACCTGTAGGAGAAAACTTGAGCTTCCAGGAACCTGCTACTTTTAATTCACCATTCCACTCCCATACTGACCTTTCTGTCTGTTATCCAATGTAAATTTAAGGATTAACACCTAATTTGCTATCTTGGCATGTTACAACATTCAGGATTCAATATCAAATGTTCCAACTTTGAGCCGTTCATTATTTCTTTTTGTCTGCATTTGAACTGGCCATTTCTCCCTGTCATCATTTTGACTCATAGAGAAACATAGAAACATAGAAAACCTACAGGACCTCTGGCCCACAAAGCTGTGCCGAACATGTCCTTAGCTTAGAAATTACCGAGGGTGCCCCGTTATCAAAGACTATTGGAGTGGGATACACAATGCCCTACAAGACATCTTTAAATGTGAAATACACTTACAAAGTAAGACCATATATCTTGGGTATATACCTCAAGAATGGTTGAAAAGAGATAAATATTTAATGAATATACTGCTGGTGGCTGGTAAAAAGACTCTTACCAGGAAATGGTTATCACAGGAGAGCCCAACGTTAAATGCATGGATGGAAATTACAATGGACATTTACAAAATGGAGAAGATAACAGCATCTGTTAATCATAAGTTGGAACAATTTGATTTATACTGGGAAAAATGGTTTAACTACATAACACCTCATAGGCCTGATTTTATTCTCACAAATCAGTAAAACAAAATCACTCCCTACTTGTACGTAGTTTTCTCCTTTTGCTTGTTCTTTCTTTCCTCTCTTTTCTATAAGTGTATACCTCAGATAAATATTACGTGGAGATTTGTGGCAAATATGACTATATGATATATATGAACAATATCTGAAATACATCTTATGGAAATGTTTGTTTGATGATGAACTTCAATAAAAAATAAATTACAAAAAAAAAAGAAATTACCGAGGGTTACCCATAGCCCTCTATTTTCTAAGCTCCATGTATCTATCCAGGAGTCTCTTAAAAGACCCTATCGTATCCACCTCCACCACCATTGTTGGCGGCCCATTCCATGCACTTACCACTCTGCGTAAAAAACTTACCCCTGACATCTCTGTACCTACTTCCAAGCACCTTAAAACTGTGCCATCTCGTGCTAGCCATTTCAGCCCTGGGAACAAAGCCCATGACTATCCACATGATCAATGCCTCTCATCATCTCATACACCTAAGACCCAGTTTTTAAAAAATTTATTTTGTACAGTCTGGCCTGCTGGGCATGTACCTCAACCTTACAAAGAGCACCAAATTATACAGATATTGAAGCTTAATCTGATATTAGCTGCTACTTGGAAACACAAGAGACTGCAGATGCTGGAATCTGGAGCGAAAAAAATGGTGACAAAGGCTGAGAGGTAATAGAGAAAATAAAAGGCTGCAGATTATAGAATCTGGTAAGCAAAGTGAAGGACCAAATAAGGGATGGGTTGGACATAGGATCACAAACACAAAAATGGTGTCACCCAAATGGAATATGACCTTTTCTTTTAGCTCGCATTTGACTTCACCCTGGCAGTGAAGGAGGCTAAGAACACTGTCTATTTAAATGCTATTTAACTGTTTACTACATCAGATATAGTCCTTTCTTCTACTTACTCCTCTCCCACCTTCTTTGCAACATAATTTGCTTTCTCCTTTTTATTTCCATTTCTGAAAAAAGGGCATCGTTTCTTTTACTGTTGATGACCTGCTTAGTGTTTCCAGCATTTCGCTTTCATTTCTCAGCACCACATACCCATCAATCCTTCACTTCATAAACCCATGAGAAGCCTACATTAAAATCATAGGAAATCGGAGTAGGAATAGGCCATTGGACTATTGACCTTGCTTCACCATTCAATAAGATCATGCCTGGTCTGGCAGGGTACTCAAATCCACCTACCCATTTTTTCTCTATAATCTATAATTCCCCTACTATGCAAATATCTATCTGTGTCTAAGTTGTGACGAGAGTACACATAGATTAAGATGTTAACTGTCCTGTGCTGGCACCAGTGGGATCAGCAGTTGGTCTGCCACCTGTCTTCAGGAGAAAGAGAGATAAGGAAAACAATGGAGCAGCATTTGGAGATGTTAATTAAGGGACGGAAGGAGAGCTGTCAAGATCGGCCCCCCCTTTGAACCCTGAACTGTTTGAAGTGATGGACAGGCAATACCCCAGCAGGGGGATAAAAAGGGACAGGTTCGCTAAGGCACACACACACAACACCGCGAGGTAACGAGACCCTGGAAGTGGTGTGTCTCCCATAAGTCGGTGGGAGGTTTTGGAGGGGTGGTCGCGGGACCAAGCCATAGACGCACAGAGTGGAAAGGTACGATCGGCGGGAACCTGGTGTGTGTCCGCCCTTGCCTGGGTGCCAGGTTCACCGCAGAGAAACGATTGTATCTGGAAATGGAGGGGTCACGGTCGGTGACCTCAGAAGACATCACAAAGGGCTCACCCGAAAGCTGACTGCGAAGAATATCGAAGGTCTGTGTGGAAGCCGTTTGAATATTCATTCGTTTTTGCTCTCTCTCTCCTTCCCCCCACTGTCCATCTCCCACGGCAGTGATTACTGTGAACTGAACTGAACTCAATTGAACTGAACTTTGCGTCACTTTGAAACTGGTCATTTACCCCTAGACGACGATAGAGCTTGATTGATCCTGTTATCCTAATTCTGTGTATATGTGTGTTTATCATTGCTGAACTTTTGCATTTGTTATCCTTTTGATTGGAGTACTGTGTTGCTTGTTTCTTTAATAAAACTTTCTTAGTTCTAGTAATCCAGACTCCAACTGAGTGATCCATTTCTGCTGGTTTGGCAACCCAGTTACGGGGTACGTAACAAAGTATACCCCATAATCTTTAATTTCCTACCATGAAAATATCTAAGTATAGATATTTGGAATATTTTGGAAATGTGCCATATTTTTGTTATGACTCCAATTCTAGTATCTGATACTTGATTTCTGCATTTAAAATGATAGCAATCTTATTCTGTAATCTTGCAGTTTCCCAGCAGATAACAATTTTAATCTGCTTTTTTTGACCAGGCAGTGTCCAATGACATAACTGGGAACAGTTTTGCCAGCTCAGCCACCACTCTCAGAGCTGGATCCTGTCACAGATTCTAACTTTTCCCACCAATTTTGAGTAGGAATTCCACTGGTTTAAATTTATAGACAGTTTATGCTGCCTTCACTCGTGACCTGCCTTCTAAAAATCCATTTGCAGCATGGCAGCTAAGAAATTGAAATGATTCAGCAAACTTTTATTTTTTTTATTATCTATTTAGAAGGCTAATTGTTCTTAATATTCTTGCCAAGGCAAATCCTTTGGTTGCACAGCTTGTGGTTTCTTGCTCTTTAAATTCCTCACTCCCACATGTTGGCTGTCCAGAACTGCTGATCTCACTGAAATTTGGAATAACTTCACAATAATGTGAAAACATAAGGGACCACAGATGCTGGGATCTGGTGCAACAAACAATCTGCTGGAGGAACTCAGGGGGTCGAGTAATGTCTGTGGGGTGGGGGGGAGGAGAAGGAATTGTTAACATCTTGGATCAAAACCTTTCATTGGGACTGAGAATAGAAAGGGGGAGGTTGGCTGGTGTAAAGAGGAAACGGAATGATGAGACAGGGGCTTGAGATGTTTAGTGGAACGAGAAGAGAAAGTGAACAATAATGGGCAAATTGAGTCGGTTCAGGGATGGGAGGGGTGGAACTGGGAGATGATAGATGGAGGCAGACAAAAAAAAAGAGGAAGGTGGAGCCAGGAGGCGATAGGGGAGGGTGAAGATTGGCAACAGCTGCTAGAAAGTGCCTTAGTCTTCCAGCTCCACCCCACCCCACTCCTACCTGCCTCCATCTGCCTATCAACATTCATCCTCTCCCCTCAGGCCACTGTAACATCACTCACCCTCTTCATTGTGGCCATCTCCCTCTCTAATCTTAGTCCTGATGCCAGGTTTCAACTCAAGATATTGACAATTCCCCTTCCCCCAACTGCCTCCGCAGATCCCTCTTGACCCACTGAGATCCTCCAGCAGAATGATGCTCACAATAATGTGACCCCGTTTTTAGGACAGAACTCAACACTCATATTCCCAACATCCCCACTTCTATGTGTATTTGAATTCTAAATGTAATTATATGGAGCTCTAGCTCTTTCTGACATCCAATACAGATTTCATTGTATTTGATAGAACTTGGGTCATTTTTCTGTATGAAATCTTACAGCATCAGCAGAGAGACAAAGCTATACCTCATTAGGAAAAACTCAATTTTCTCGTAAGTGATGGAATACAAAATACTCGCTACAACTCTGTAAAATTCCATCCATGAGAACGAGGATCTGTATTTTTCTTAGTGGAGAGCAGCAGAAATTGCTGGAAAATAGAAAGCAGAATTAGTAATTCTGCTTGGAGTTGGAAAGCTATCAGAATAACTAAGAAATCCCACAGGTACGTTGCTAGGCAACAATGGCTGCATTTGAACCAGAATTTTACAATCAAATGACAAAGAGTTTTCCTCTAACTATGCCTATAGGTTTGCCCATAGATTAAGGTATCTTGTCATTTTTAAATGTATTTATACACAGAATGTGGATGTTGCTGAAAAGGTCAGCAGTTTTTGTCCACACCTGATTGCTGCTGAATTGAGTAGGTATTTCATAGCCATTTACAATGGGGTCACAGAAGTGCCAGATGGGTACCAGTGACAGATTTCCATCTCTGAGGAATATTCAGTAAAGGAGATCTTTTTCTCGCTTAAGTAATAATCTAAATGCCCAGTGATCACCATTACTGTCACTGGATTTGTAGTCCAAATGACTTAAGGGGCAACTCTTTTACACAAAGGGCGATACCTTTGAGGAATCATGCCGGAGGAAGTGGTTGAACAATAACAACTTTTAAAAGACAATTGGACAGATACATGGATAGGAAATGTTTAGAAGGTTATGGGACCAGCTTGGATGGGCATCTTGGTTGGCGTGGACCAGTTGAGCTTAGGTTTCTGTGCTGTGCTCAAATGGCTGCAGTCAATAGAGTCAGAGACTCTACCAGCAACATCACTGTATATGTCCAGGACAAAGAAGCAGGCAGAAAAAAAAATCACTGTGGACACTACTCACACAGCAAGCTACCTTTTCCAAAAGCTCTTTTCTGGAAAACACTCATCATCATCAGCCTGTGCTGTTTGTGTGATGTAGTCAATCACAGACTCATGACCATGATTGTTCTTGGCAAATTCTTCTACAGAAGTGGTTTGCCAAAGCTTCTTCTGGGCAGTGTCTTTACAACACAGGTGACCTCAGCCATTATCAGTACTCTTCAGAGATTGTCTGCCTGGCATCAGTAGGATAACCAGGATTTGTGATTATAAGCCAGCTGCTCATACAACCATCCATCACCTGCTCCATGACTTCACACGACCATACTCAGGGTGGGCTAAGCAGGTGCTTCACCTTGCACAAAGGTGGACTGTGGGCTATCAGATGGAAGGAGCATCTTACACCTCCTTTGATAGAGACATATCTCCATCCTGCCACCCAGGAAAGCACTATAGGGCTATTAAAACAAAAAAAATCTTATCACTTAAAAAGATTCTCCCCTAGGCAGTTAATCCGATCAATCATTTTACCTAGACCCCCACCCCTTCTATCTATATTACCTTAGTCACTGCACTGCGAACACTTTAAACCACTTTTTATAATGCTAATTACAATGCAAATACACGATTGTATTTATGAATTTATGCACATTTTTTTCCATATCCATACTTTAACTGGTTGACAAGGTTACTACTGGCAACCATCTTACATCTTATAAAAGAATTGTCTCCATCCTTGGCACCTGGATAAGATATAGTTTCATTTCCATGTGTCACAGGAAAATCATCGCCAGGATTCTGCTCAACAGCCCTCCAACTCCATATGGGAGAGAAGATGTTCCCCACATTTCTGTATTGATTCAATCCATATAGAGACACAATGGGCATGCAACAACTCAAGGAAAAAGCAGGAAGTAGCACCAATATTCAAAGTTCAAAATAAATTTATTATTAAAGTACATTTATGTCACCGTATACTACCGTGAGATTAATTTTCTTGCAGGCATTCATAGCAAATACAACAAACAAAACAAGCTAAAGGATAATAATAAATATAGAGAACATGAGATGAAGAGTTCCTGAAAGTGAGTCTGCAGGTTGTGGGAACAGTTCAGTGTTGGACTGAGTGAAACTGAGTGAAGTTATTCCCCCCTGGTTCAAGTGCCTGATGGTTGAGGGGTAATAACCGTTCCTGAACCTGAAGGTGTGGGTCCTGAGTTTTCTGTACCTTCTTCCTGATGGCAGCGGGGAGAAGAGAGCATGACCTCGATTGTGGGGGTCTCTGATAATAGATGCTGTTTTCCTGTGACAATGCTCCACCTAGATGTGCGCAATGGTTGGGAGGGCTTTATCCATGATGGACTGGGCATATCCACTACTTTTTGGAGGCTTTTTTTGTTCAAGGGCATTGGTGTTTCCGTACCAGGTTGTGATTCAACCAGTCAATATACTCATCAATGCATTGTCAAAGTTTTAGATGACATGCTGAATCATCCATGGTATGATTCATATACACATGCAACAATACATTATTATTTTGATGAAAGCCTTTGACTCTTGCAAATATGAGGGGCTCTGGGGAGCCCTCCTCAATTTTGGCTTCCCACAGAGATTTGACTTTATGGTATGATTGCTTTTTGTTGGCATACAAGCTGTGACCCTAATCAACAGATTCATACTCAGTTCAAAACAGCGTCAAGCAAGGTTGTGTCATCACCTCAACAGTTCTTTCAATTTTTCTCGCTGCAGGAAGTGGCTCACTTCCAAACATTTCTCTGCATGGAGTTAATCTACACGCAGCAACCACTTGATTAGGTACCTCCTGCTGCTGCAGCCATCCGCTTTGAGGTTCGGAGATGCTCTTCTGCACACCACTGTTGTACGCGTGATTATTTGGGTTTTTGTCAGCTTCCCGAAAGCTTGAACCCATTGGCCATTCTCCTCCGACCTCTCTCACTAACAAGGTGTTTTCACCCCCAGAACTGACACTCACTGGATTTTTTTTTTTGTTTCTTGCACCATTCTCTGTAAACTCTAGAGACTGTTGTGTATGAAAATTCCAGGAGATCAGAATCAGGTTTATTATCACCGGCATGTGTCGTGAAACTTGATAACTAAGCAGCAGCAGTTCGATGCAATACACGATAATATAGAAAGGAAAAGAAATTACAGTAAGTATATATATATGTACATTGAATAGATTAAAAATAGTGCAAAAACAGAAATAATATATATTACTAAAAAAGTGAGATAGTGTTCATGGGTTCAATGTCCATTTAGGAATCGTATGGCAGAGGGGAAGAAGCTGTTCCTGAATTGCTGAGTGTGTGCCTCCTTCCCGATGGTAACAATAAGAGGTCATGTCCTGGGTGATGGGGGCCCTGAATGATGGACGTTGCCTTTCTGAGGCACCATTCCTTGATGATGTCTTTGGTACTATGGAGCCTAGTACCCTAGATGGAGCTGACTAATTTTACGACTTTCTATAGCTTTTTTCGGTCTTGTGCAGTAGCCCACACCCCCGTACCAGACAGTGATGCAGCCCATCAGAATGCTCTCCACAGTACATCTATAGAAGTTTTTGAGTGTTTTAGTTGACTAACCAAATCTCTTCCAACTCCTAATGAAATATAACCTCTGTCTTGCCTTCTTTATAGCTGCATTGATATGTTGGGACCTGGTTAGATCCTCAGAGATCTTGACACCCAGGAACTTGAAATTGCTCACTCTCTCCACTTCTGATCTCTCTATGAGGTTTGGTTCATGTTCCCTCGTCTTACCCTTCCTGAAGACCACAACCAGCTCTTTTGTCTTACTGACACTGAGTGTAAGGTTGTTGCTGCAACATGACCCAATTAGCCAGTACATCTCGCTCCTGTACACCCTCTCATCTCCATCTTAGATTCTACCAGCAATGGTTGTATCATCAGCAGATTTATAGATAGTACTTGAGCTATACCTAGCCACACAGTTTCTAGCATCGACAATCATTCCACGGTCAAAGCCACTCAGATCACATTTCTTCCCCATCCTGATGTTTGGTCTGAAAAGCAACTGAACCTCTTGACCGTGCCTGCATGTTGTTATGCATTCAGTTGCTGCCACAAGACTGGTTGATTAAATATTTGCAATAACGAGCAGGTGTACAGCTGTACCTAATAAACTGGTCACTGAGTGTATAGGGATAAGGGGGACTAGTTCAACCTACTTTGCTCCTCTCTAGAATCGAAGTCACGTTAACCTCAGAAGTGGAACTGTATATACAAACACGCTTTCATACATGTACATTTACAGGCTTGAGTTCCAAATTGTTGTCAACTTGCTCATTGAAACATACGAAAAATATGTACCTTGCAACTTGTAAAAAACATCCTGTACCAGCTAACTCCCACTGTTAAAATAGATATCCATCAATAAACGATCATGATGAGAATCTGGCAAATGTTTCTCATTGTCTACCTCTAAGCAAAAACAAACACGGATGATGTATTTAATTTTAAATGCAATGTGCCAGTGCAAGCTTTGCTATCTGAGGAAAGGTTCACAACGATCAAGATCACAAACCCAGTACAAAATACTGGGCCTACTGGGTTCTGTGTCCATAGCTTTTGGCATGCTTCTAAGACGTGGTCTTCTCATAGTAGGCACCTCATAAGTACCGGAGAGGTAGGGTAGAGACAATGCTAATTCCACAGCATCCCCAACATCAAGGCCCCAGCTACAATCCACTGGCTTTGCTGAGCAAGCTCTGTCACAGCATGGGATTACAAAGTAGATAAAGGAAAGAATTCAAAGATATTTTCAAGATTCAAGATTGTTTAATGTCATTTTCAGTACATAATTGTAAAGGAGAACAAAATAATTGTTACTCCAGATCCAATGGAGCATAAAAAACACAATAACATAAAGAACAGAATAATAAAAACACACAGAATAAATATAAGTACATAAGATAGCTTATACATATATTGATTGTATGTCCACAAAGTGAAACTAGGCACAGGAGTGTCTGCACATTAGTTGGCTTACAGGAAATGATAAATTGTGATAGTGGGAGTGGGTTAGTGGTGGAGGTGCTGATCAGACTTACTACTTGGGGAAAAGTAACTGTTTTAACTGTTTTTAGGCCAGGTTTAGATGTCCTCAAATCTGAGGACTCAATTTTTGGTTCAGATTGTTGTTGTTTGCTTCAATTGTTTGCATGATTTGTGTTTTTCTTCCTTTCTCTTGCGTATCAGGTGTCAGTCTTTTATTTTTATTTTTATTCTTTTTCTTCTTTAATTGGGTTCTTTCACGTTTCTTGCTTTGTAACTACCTGTGAGCAAACAAATCTCAAGGTTGTATAATTTATACATTCTTTGACAATAAATGTACTTTGAACTTTGTTGTAACCTTCTTCTTGATTGGAGTGGGACAAACAGTCCATGAGCAGGGTGGGTGGAATCCTTCATGATGTTACTGGTCCTTTTCTAGCACCTTTCTGTATATACAACCATAATAGATAGATAGATAGATCGATAGATAGTTTATTGATCCCAAAGGAAACTACAGTGTCACAGTGGCATTACAAATGCATAGATATACAGTGGCATGCAAAAGTTTGGGCACCCCGGTCAAAGTTTCTGTTACTATGAATAGTTAAGTGAGTAGAAGATGAACTGATTTCCAAAAGTCATAAAGTTAAAGATGAAACATTCTTTTCAACATTTTAAGCAAGATTAGTGTATTATTTTTGTTATGCGCAATTTTAGAGTGAAGAAAAGGAAAGGAGCACCATGCAAAAGATTGGCACCCCAAGAGACTTGAGCTCTCAGGTAACTTTTACCAAGGTCTCATACCTTATTTGGCTTGTTAGGGCTATGGCTTGTCACAATCATCATTAGGAAAGGCCAGGTGATGCAAATTTCAAAGCTTTATAAATACCCTGACTCCTCAAACCTTGTCCCAACAATCAGCAGCTATGGGCTCCTCTAAGCAGCTGTCTAGCACTCTGAAAATTAAAATAAATGATGCCCACAAAACAGGAGAAGGCTATAAGAAGATCGCAAAGCGTTTTCAGGTAGCCGTTTCCTCAGTTCGTAATGTAATTAAGAAATGGCAGTTAATAGGAACGGTGGAGGTCAAGTTGAGGTCTGGAAGACCAAGAAAACTTTCTGAGAGAACTGCTCATAGGATTGTTAGAAAGGCAAATCAAAACCCCTGTTTGACTGCAAAAGTCCTTCAGAAAGTTTTAGCAGACTCTGGAGTGGTGGTGCACTGTTCTACTGTGCAGCGACACCTGCACAAATATAACCTTCAAAGAAGAGTCATCAGAAGAAAAACTTTCCTGCATCCTCACCACAAAATTCAGTGTCAGAAGTTTGCAAAGGAACATCTAAACAGATCTGATGCATT
This sequence comes from Mobula hypostoma, assembly GCF_963921235.1. NCBI lineage: Eukaryota > Metazoa > Chordata > Chondrichthyes > Myliobatiformes > Myliobatidae > Mobula > Mobula hypostoma. The sequence goes on along the minus strand of NC_086117.1, from coordinate 13,076,995 downwards.
TTGGAAACAAGTCCTGTGGACTGATGAAGTTAAAATAGCACTTTTTGGCCGTAATGAACAAAGGTATATTTGGAGAAAAGAGGGTGCAGAATTTCATGAAAAGAACACCTCTCCAACTGTTAAGCACGGGGGTGGATCGATCATGCTTTGGGCTTGTGTTGCAGCCAGTGGCACGAGGAACATCTCACTGGTAGAGGGAAGAATGAATTTAATTAAATACCAGCAAATTCTGGAAGCAAACATCACACCATCTGTAAAAAAGCTGAAGATGAAAAGAGGATGGTTTCTACAACAGGATAATGATCCTAAACACACCTCAAAATCCACAATGGACTACCTCAAGAGGCGCAAACTGAAGGTTTTGCCATGGCCCTCACAGTCCCCTGATCTAAACATCATCGAAAATCTGTGGCTAGACCTCAAAAGAGCAGTGCATGCAAGACGGCCCAAGAATCTCATAGAACTAGAAGGCTTTTGCAAGGAAGAATGGGCGAAAATCCCCCAAACAAGAACTGAAAGACTCTTAGCTGGCTACAAAAAGCGTTTACAAGCTGTGATACTTGCCAAAAGGGGTGTTACTCAGTAATGACCATGCACGGTGCCCAAACTTTTGCTTCGGGCCTGTTTCCTTTTTTGTTATTTTGAAACTGTAAAAGATGGAAATAAAAAAGTAATCTTGCTTAAAATATTAAAGAAATGTGCCATTTTTAACCCCACACAAAATGCTGGTGGAACGCAGCAGGCCAGACAGCATCCATAGGAAGAAGCACAGTCGACATTCTGGGCCGAGACCCTTTGCTTGAATTTCCAGCATCTGCAGATTTCCTCGTGTTTTCAACTTTAACTTTATGCCTTTTGGAAATCAGATCATCTTTTACTCGCTAAGCTATTCACAGTAACAGAAATTTTGACCAGGGATGCCCAAACTTTTGCATGCCACTGTAAATATTAGAAGAGAAAAGTAGAAATAATAAAAAATGTTACCACAAACAGTCTAACAAAAGAGGTCATCATTTCCTTGGCTATAAGATGGCAGTAGGATGGTGCTAGTGATGCATTAGGCAGTTTTGACCCTTGTAGAGCCTTCTTATGTGCCGATTTGCAGTTTCCAGACCGTGCAGTGATACAGCATGTTAGGATGCTGGATCATGGGAGTACCCCTGGATGTTGACAGTAGTGGATTTGGTGAAGGTAATGCCAATGAACTTCAAGAAAAACTACTTGAATTCTTTCTTGTTGGTGATGATCATTGCCTGGCCTTGTCAAATATTACTTACTCTACACATCAGACATGGAATTTTTCATTGGTTGGGGAATTGAAAATGGAATTGAGTATTGCGCAATCTTCAGCAACTATCTCCACTTATAAGTGGAACAAGACCATTAACGGTGCAGTTGAAGATGATTGGTACTAGGACCACTGCACTGAAGTGCAGTGTCATTGGATTTGGATGACTAACTTTCAGCAGACTTTCTGTGAGGTTTAACACCAGCTATGGGAGTGTTTTATCTTTGATGTCTATTGATTTCAGTTTTCCAGACCTCCCTGATACCACACTCACTCTCATCCTGTAATTATTTAAATTAACTTCTCCAGCTGTGATAGCATTTGACCGCACATTAATGGATCTAGGAACTCAACCTTTGGTACCAATGGTGTTGCAGGAATTGCCAGTCAGTGTTGAACTCAATATAGGACTGCTTTAGGGACTCCAGCTCTGGACTTTTCCTCAGGGTTTACTCCCAAAGCCTTCTCCATGAGTTCGTATAGCTGCAAGGCAGTGGAGGTTTGATTTGAGCTGCCAACTATGGCTGATGAGCCTCATCTGCTCGAAGTGACTGGTTTTAGGGCTCCAATAACCTGCCTTTGCCCCTTCTCCTAATAGTAGAAAAGGTTCTGCGGGGCTCAGTAGCTAAGCCACATGTGAAGGCCAGAACTTAGTTGTCGGAAGCTATTTGAGATGCATGCCGTTGGAAGGATTTAATAGGTAGTGGGATCTTATCCCCACTACCTCCCCTGGCTATGATAACCTTAAGGAACCTCACAGTTATAGGGAAGTATTTAAATTGCCATTTCACCTGTAGTTTTTAACCAAATAAACCATAATCGTTCAAATAATTTTTACATAATGCATTCTACAAACAGATCTCCAGTTTGCAAGATATGTTGGACCAAAGCATCTCTGAACTTAATCCTTTTCTGTAACTTATTTCTGCATTCATTGTATTTGCTAAAATAGAAAGAAATTTAAGGGCAATTTATTAAGAAAATTATTAGCTCCAAAACTTAGGAAATATTCTAACACTTTAAAGGACAGATTTTTCTGCATTTCTGGATGATATCCAATATAAGCTTTATATTTGCTTTCCAGAGTTATCCTCAAACAGTTTTATATCATTAGTGTTTAAAGTTATTGCCTTCAGTAGATCAAATATCCTATGAACTTTGAAAAAAAGGAATAAACTGCAAAGAAATACATCATCTTTCATATAAAGATCTGTTTATCCCAGGGAATTCTGTTTCATTTGCATGAGATTTTCCCCGAAGTGTCAAATCAAACATTTGATCAAAACTTCATAAGCTTTTGGTATTCAGTTAGTATTTGTATTAAAATTATCTAGTGGATCCAAAGCTATCCTTCCTTTACCTGAAATATACAAGACACTAATCTCATTTTTACCACTTCAGCCATATCTTACATCAGCAAAAACCCCCACAAGTGACACACATCAAAGTTGCTGGTGAACGCAGCAGGCCAGGCAGCATCTCTAGGAAGAGGTACAGTCGACGTTTCAGGCCGAGACCCTTCGTCAGGACTAACTGAAGGAAGAGTTAGTAAGAGATTTGAAATTGGGAAGGGGAGGGGGAGATCCAAAATGATAGGAGAAGACAGGAGGGGGAGGGATGGGGCCAAGAGCTGGACAGGTGATTGGCAAAGGGGATATGAGTGGATCATGGGACAGGAGGTCCGGGGAGAAAGACAAGTGGGGGGGGAGAAGAACCCAGAGGATGGGCAAGGGGTATAGTCAGAGGGACAGAGGGAGAAAAAGGAGAGTGAGAGAAAGAATGTGTGTATAAAAATAAATAACGGATGGGGTACGAGGGGGAGGTGGGGCATTAGCGGAAGTTAGAGAAGTCAATGTTCATGCCATCAGGTTGAAGGCTACCCAGACGGAATATAAGGTGTTGTTCCTCCAACCTGAGTGTGGCCACACATTTTATTTCCACATCCCATTCCCATTCTAACATGTCTATTCTCGGCCTCCTCTACTGGAAAGATGAAGCCACACTCAGGTTGGAGGAACAACACCTTACGTTCCGTCTGGGTAGCCTCCAACCTGATGGCATGAACATTGACTTCTCTAACTTCCGTTATCGCCCCACCTCCCCCTCGTACCCCATCAGTTACACACATTTTTATACACACATTCTTTCTCTCACTCTCCTTTTTCTCCCTCTGTCCCTCTGACTATAACCCTTGCCCATCCTCTGGGTTCCCCCCCATTGTCTTTCTCCCCAGACTTCCTGTCCCATGATCCTCTCATATCCCCTTTGCCAATCACCTGTCCAGCTCTTGGCTCCATCCCTCCCCCTCCTATCTTCTCCTATCATTTTGGATCTCCCCCTCCCCCTCCAACTTTCAAATCCCTTACTCACTCTTCCTTCAGTTAGTCCTGATGAAGGCTCTCGGCCTGAAACGTCGACTGCACCTCTTCCTAGAGATGCTGCCTGGCCTGCTGCGTTCACCAGCAACTTTGATGTGTGTTGCTTGAATTTCCAGCATCTGCAGAATTCCTGTTGTTTGCGTTTTAAAACCCCCACAAGTGGTTCAGTAGGTGCTTCCCGGCTAAAAATGAAATTGCTTTTATGGTATGTTTGGATTTTAGTAGACAAGACCCATTAGAAAAGACCCAATCTTATATTGGTAAATCAATAATAGTTCGTATTGGTATAATGCAAAATGTTGTTGGTTGAACAACATAATGTCATATGATGCTATTGCAGCTTGGGGTGTTGGAGTTCAATTTCACCGCTGTCTGTAAGGAGTTTGTACAATCTTTCCGTGACTGCATAGGTTTCCTTCAGTTCCTCCTACAGTCCAAAGACATACTGGTTAGTAGGTTAATTAGTCATTGTAAATTGTCTTGCGATTAGGTGAGGGCTACAAATAGCTGGGTTGCTGGGCAGCATGGCTCATTAATCTAGAAGGGGCTGATCCCTTCTGTATATCTAAATAAATAAATAAATTTTGGCACCATATTATCAGCCCACTGGACCTACACGTTAATTTTCTATGATTTATATACATGTACAGCAGCAACTCCCTCTCCCAGGTTATGAATGTGCAATGTTTTCAGATGTTTAAGAGTTAAAAAAACACAAAAATCATTCGACATGATAATCATACCTCCACAGTGTTGAAACGAATGATGTTGATGAAAGTCAATTAACATAAATATTTCTTCATTGTCTTCCCTTTCCTAGTTACAATGGCTGGTTTTCATTAGCTTGAATATCAGTGCATGCTACATTGTTTAATAGAGTATGATTGTACAAGTATCAATAGAAGTGATTGCTTGTCAGTTTTCAAAGTGATTCTCTTAAGTGGCTTGCCGTGATGAAACTGGCAGCCCGTGTCCTTAAGAGATAATGATGTCTGATTACCGTGAGGAGGTTACATATAAATAGTTATTTTTTCCAAGACTGGTTCTCATTTGAATTTAATAATTTGGGGACTAATACGCAGGACAGGCATTTGTAACCTATATTATTGTACCTGCATTTAATAGTCTCCAATATTTAAAAAATATTCCTACTAAACTTCACATTTCATCATGTTATACTTCATCTGGCCCCTTGTCTAATTACTTAACTGATCACTATCCCTTTGTGGCCTTTTTGTGTCTTAATCATACCCTATTTTCTACCTAACTCTGTATAATCAGGAAACTTGGAACCTTGTACTCAGTTTCCTTGTCTAGGTAATTAATATACATTGTAAGCTGTTGATGCCCAAGCAATGACTCTTGCATCTCATGACTAACAACCTACTTTCCCAAAAAATTAGCATTTAATTTCTTTTTCCTATTTTCAGTCTGCTCACCAACTGTCTGTGATTATCTGCACTCTGAGGAGGATTAATCCTGTATAAGTGAATTTAAGAGAAAGGTTCTTATACTACTCCTGTGGTTTTCCTCACGTGATGTCAGTGTCTAGATGACAGAAAATTTCCAAGTTTAATAATCAGCTGCATTATTATTATTTTATAAAACTACCAGCATGGTAAAGGCAAATTATATGAAGTTTGTCTATTTTTATTTAGTAAATCCTCTTCTTAAAGTTCAAGATATTGAACACTGCCATCTTTAATAGCAAAAAATAGGAATGAGTAACCTTGTTGCATGTCATAAACTATTGAAAAACGCCAGGAGGAGTTCCAATGTATTCAAATCATCAACAGATCCATATACAATTGCACAATTATGTAGCATTATTTCATACCTTTAGGGTTGTATTTAGTCGACACCTTATAGTGTTCTGATATTAAGGATTTATAGCAGAAGCACATTAGAATATGACACAACAGCTGTATTTCTTTTTGAATTTATGCAAAATGGAGTTACAACAAAATTGAACAAATGATATATTAGGGTACGCTGACTGCGGAAGTAAATAAACTAACATCCATTCTGCTACCTAATTATTACTGTGTAAAATCTTGCCTAAAGGGGATTTGAAAATCAGTCGGATAATCTTTAATAATCATTAGTAGGAAAATGACAGATTGCATAGATTTTGCATTTTGCATAAATGAAGGAAATCTTGTGCCAAGATGGAAAGGACACATTATACCAGTGAAATACTTTTGCATGCTCTTGGATTCAATTACAAACTTCCATTACAAAGTGTCCAAATTATACTGCAATAGAATTGGTATTACACAACTATATGGACATAAAGACCTTCATCTGCTTGCTTCTGAGATCCATTTGGGAGTGTGTGATGGGTGGTGGGTGCAAGAGGTGTTGGGCATCTTGAGGATTAGCTTGGAGCAATCTATCAGGAGTCGGGGTTGGAATCAACACAGGCTTCTGGGGTGGGGTGCAAATAGGGTCTGGAGTCACAACTGGAATGGGTTGGTTGTGCAGAGCTCAAGAATGACCACTACAGCAAGGGGATGAAGGCAGGTGAGAAGGACAATTTAAAATCTTAAACATCAAACTTTAGGACAGTCTACTTCAACTCTTATTTCTATATTCCTTCCAAGCACACTATGTGCTTTGCAAAGATAAAGGTTCAAGGCAATTCAATGAGACATAATCAGAGAGAAATGCACACCAACCCAAAGTTGGACATGAGGATTACTGAAGATAAGTTTGATGAAAGAAATGCATTTTAAATAAGGAGCGAGAAACAAAGTAATAAAATGTTTCAAACAAGGAATTCCGGAGATTAGATCCTAAATGCCCAATCCTCTCCTCACTTAAAGTCTATTTCTACGATTAAACTTGACTCATCTTAATATTCATCTTTGTGTTTTACTGTATGTCTCAGTGCTTTGAGACTTTTTCCTTGTTAATTGTAGTAGCATCTAAACCTTTGAACTTTCTATCCAACAACGTAGGTGTACCTTTACCATCAAGAATGCAGTAGTGCAAGAAGTTGGCCTGCTACCAACGTCTCAAGGACGAGTAAAGATGGGTAATATATGCTGGTTTTGCCCAAATCCTGAAAATAAATACCACAGAGGAAGAGATGCCTAGACAGTGGATGATACCATATTTGATGCACTAACACCATCATTAACAGTATTGCCAAATCAGGCTTCCTGCAAAATCAAGGGTGGAACTGGATTATGGTGGCTTACATCAGGAAATAAGTATCAGAATGGAATGTTTTGCAGTGGGATTTCAGTTAACACCTATACAGCAGAGAAGGGATTTAGTCCTTAAAAACAAACTCTTCTTGGTAGCCATTCAAATTGTAACTCCATTTTATGTTAGTAAAATTAAAATGTGCAATGCATGATTGGTGAAACCAATATAAAACCAGTATCTGGGTGATGAATAAGGGAAAAGGCTCATGTGGATTGTACATGGAAATATCCTGTCCAATTTTGCAAATACACCCATGAATGGTCATTAGTACAATAAGTTCTGCAACATTTGGCGAATGAAAACCCACACTATAACCACACCTCATATCTCATCTCAAGATGGCCAGATGAGGTTGTAGCATCACAGTAGTTACAAGGTAGGAAGGATCAACATGACAAAACGATCTGAACACAACAATGAGAAATTTTGAATGTAACCAGAGGCCTAGGCTTCATCACTGTGGATAGGCCAGGGTCTGAAAGTAAGTTGGCACAATGTTTAGATGGCCAGGATATGGGGTCAAAAGCTCAGTTCAGCTACTGCTGCATTAATTCTGAAAGTAATTGCCTGACAAACAGACTGAGAGTACGGAAGCAACAGAAGAGTTAAGAGGAGTATGAAGATAGTTAGAGATAAATAACTAGCTTTTTAAATTTTTTCTCTGTATGCTGATGTTTTTTTTACTGAAGACCCAACTTATCTACCCCCTACTTATCCATGCCCCTACTTAAAGGGAGGAAAAGAACTTACAGCTCATGAATATTGTTGTGGTGCCAGTAAAGAACAAAGACACTGGGAACATGCAAGAAAGACTGAGCTAACCTATTCAGGTATTGTTTGTACTCCCAATGGGAATGTTGAACCAGCTCACAATCACTCACAGTACTTTAAACTACATACAATTCCAAATAGTCAAAAGGTTTCAGAGGGTGATCCACTGAATATAATTCTCTCGATTAAAGTGCTTACATAAATATGCTGTCACACACAAATTAACCTATTTGATTATTTTGAATACATGTTTCAATTGTGGATATACAAAGACATTGTTGTTAAATAAGCTACTTATTTCTGTATATAATTTAACAGCCAATAACATAACATTTGAAACATTAATACTATCTTGTTGCAGAACATTATCACAAAGACATATATCTAAAAATTGGATCAATATATACAGGATATAATAGCTTAGAATGTGTTACAATTATTCCTTGAACGTGGCATTGCAGGTAGATATGGTCATAAAGAGAGCTTTTGACAAACAGCCTTCATAAATCAAAGTATCAACTAGAGGAGTTGGAATATTATGTTGAAGTTGTATAAGACCATAAGACCATAAGATACAGGAGTAGAAGTAGGCCATTCATTCATGGGCTGATCTAATTCTTCCCGTCATCCCCGCTCCCCTGCCTTCTCCCCATACCCTTTGATGCCCTGGCTAATTGAGAACCTGTCTATCTCTGCCTTATATGCACCCAATGACTTGGCCTCCACAGCCGCTCGTAGAAACAAATTCCACAGATTTACCACCCTCTGACTAAAGTAATTTCTCTGCATCTCTGTTCTAAATGGACATTCTTCAATCCTGAAGTCGTGCCCTCTTGTCCTGGACTCCCCTACTAGGAGAAATAACTTTGCCATATCTATTCTGTTCAGGCCTTATAACATTTGGAATGTTTCTATGAGATTCCCCACCCCCACCCCATTCTCCTAAACTCCAGGGAATACAGCCCAAGAGCTGCCAGACGTTCCTATTACAGCAACCCTTTCATTCCTGGAATCATTCTCGTGAATCTTCTCTGAACCCTCCCCAATGTCAGTATATCCTTTCTAAAATAAGGAACCAAAACTGCACACAATATTTCAAGTGTGGACTCACAAGTGCCTTATAGAGCCTCAACATCACATCCCTGCTCTTATATTCTATACCTCTAGAAATGAATGCCAATATTGCATTCGCCTTCTTCACCAACTCAGCCTGGAGGTTAACTTTTAGGGTATCCTGCACAAGAACTCCCAAGTCCCTTTGTATCTCTGCATTTTGAATTCTCTCCCCATCTAAATAATAGTCTGCCCGTTTATTTCTTCCACCAAAGTGCACAACCATACACTTTCCAACATTGTATTTCATTTGCCACTTGTTTGCCCTTTCCTCTAAACTATCTAAGTCTCCCTGCAGGCTCTCTGTTTCTACAACACTACCCGCTCCTCCACCTATCTTTGTATCATTGGCAAATTTAGCCACAAATCCATTCATCGCATAGTCCAAATCATTGACTTACATTCTAAAGATGTTGTTGAAGCCTAATTTGGAATATTATGTGCAGTTCTGGTCAGCTACCAACAGGAAAGAAATCAATAAGATTGAAAGAGTGCAGAGAAAATTTACAGGACTTGAGGACCGGAGTGAAATAGAAAAGTTGAAAAGGCTGGGACTTTATTCCCTGGATCATAGGAGATTGAGGGGGGATTTGATAAGAGGTATACAATATTATGATGGGTATAGATAGAGTAAATGCAATCAGGCTTTTCCACTGAGGGTGATGTCTGAGACTAGAACTAGAGGTCATGGGTTAAGGGTGAATAGTGAAATGTTTAAGGGAAACACGAGGGGGAACTTCTTCACAGAGGGTGGTGAGAGTGTGAGCTGTCAACATAAGTGGTAGATATGGGTTGGATTTCAACATTTAAGAGAAATTTGAATAGGTACGTGGATGAGGGGAGCATGGTGTAGATGCAGGTCGGTAGGACTAGATAGTATAATAGCTCGGCATGTACTAGATGGGCCAAAGGGCCTGGTTCTGTGCTGCAGTGTTCTGTGACTCTAATATGTCAAATTTTATATGATGCTAATGAATCAATGACACCACAGCATAGAAGAGAGGCAGTATGGATAAGGATTCTAGTGCTTAATTTCATATATTTCACATTTGTGGAGTCAATGTCCTAATATGGTAGATGGACAACCACAGAAGTAACCTGCATGTTAAAAACATCAGTTACAAGATAAGGTGCCAGCTGAAGTTGAGGATGTAGTAAGTATGAATTTATACTGATTCAATAGCACTGTTGTTCAATGGCTAGGGTTAGCATTAGGTGTCCAAAACAGAGTCCAGGGCAGCTAAAACCAATAGTATAAAACATTCAATGACTTTGAAAGTGTTGCCACGGCTAGTGGAGACAGCAAGCCCATTCATCAAACAAATAAACTGTCACATTCATACAATTACCATAAACTACATGCACACTTCCAGCATAATATGCATACTCATCAGTCATTTCAAATACATTTGCTCATATACCCATTCAGTAACATTCTTTGATCTCTTGCAGAGCATGCACCAGCTGCAAACTGGAGCAGACCCCTTCCATATATAGTTAATTGGAGGATGGTTGATATCCTTGAACATTCAACGTATAGTCTTGCAAGTGTTAAAGTAACCTGACTGCAGTTCTCCTTGGCATTCTACATAGTTCAGATCGAGGCTTATGCTTTGTTAAAGTGGAAACATTCATATGTTGCTGCCATCTAGTTGTAAAATGCTACTCAGGCAGAGCTTTTACTTTGGATGAATGAAATTCAGAGAATGACATGAACTTATCAAATCAAAGGGTGCCCTCATCCTGAATATTGGTGTAGAGTTACTGTAATATGTTTCTGAGGAAAATAGGCGAAGTTAGTTTTATCCCTTTTGCCTATCACCTGTCCAGCTCTTGGCTCCATCCCTCCCCCTCCTGTCTTCTCCTATCATTTCAGATCTCCCTCTCCCCCTCCAACTTTCAAATCTCTTACTAGCTCTTCTTTCAGTTAGTCCTGACAAAGGGTCTCAGCCCGAAACGTCGACTGTACCTCTTCCTAGAGATGCTGCCTGGCCTGCTGCATTCACCAGCAACTTTGATGTGTGTTGCTTGAATTTCCAGCATTTGCACATTTCCTCGTGTTCGCGAAGTTAGTTTTTGCTCATTCTGAATGTCTTTTGTGGAAGTTGTGGTGAGTTCCTGCCTTGAGTTGATAATATCCATCTTATAAATGTACTCTAACATTGCGACTGGGTAGTGAGTTTCCAGGTTTAGACCCAGTAATATTGAAGGATTGATGATACACATTCAGGTTAGGATAGCAAGATTTCAAATATGCCCATTGACTTCGTCCTTTTGGATGTTATATGGTAAAGATACATGCTATGAACATAAAGGTTTTCTTCAATTAACTTGAAGCTACACTTATGGAGCTGAATTCTCCTTTCCTTGAGCAGAAAGCATCCATGATGTCTCACAATTACTGGTGCACAACACAAAAAATTTTGCAGATGCTGGAAATCCAAAGAAACATACGCAAAATGCTGAAGGAACTCAGCAGATCAGACAGCATCTATGGAAATGAATAAACAGGCAACATTTCGGGCCCAGACGCTTCTTCAGGAATGGAAAGGAAGAGGGAAGACACACAGAATAAAAAAAGGTGGGGGAGTGGAAGGAGGATAGTTAGAAGGTGACAGGAGACAGGGAGTTAAGAAGTATAATCAAAATAGCTGTGGGAATTGGTAGGTTTATAAAAAAATGTCAGTCGACAGTTTGTCTCCAGAGATGGAGACAGAGGGATCGAGAAAGAGAAGGGAGCTGCGAAATTAGGTATATGTCATCTGCGAATGCCTGGAGCGTTGCACCTGACATATACCTCAAGTGAGAAATCTCATGATGAAAGTGACACTGCCTAAAAACATCAAGTGATTCAGGTGACCAACATCTAGCACCACTTATTTAGAAATCCTTTGCTCCCTGATGTGTTGGTCTATAAAGAACTCAATGTAGGAGAGTGGCTCCTCAAAGGCTTCTGGGACTTGGAATTACCTATACTTATAACGCCCACCCCTCCACAGTTCAAACTGAATCACCAGTGTGCAAATAATTGTCTTCAAGTTGAGTCTTTAAGCTTTTGAAGGGCATGCCCTGCTGTTAAGTGTGTTGATGACATTTTCCTGATTCAACTTCACCAGCAAAGGATTTACTTTCTAATTATATTTTGTGATTTTGACTTTTTATCAACTAATTTAGAGCATAAAACCATATGCATGACCAAATACTTCGGCCAAGTCAAGCTAGGTTCAGTCCACAAAACCCATGGATGTACTAAAATTGTATAGATATGTGGGTCCATTTGTGCAGTATTTCCCAGTTCTTTGGCCATCCAGTACGGAATAGTGAAGCCTCCGTGTAAAACAGGCCTCAAATGATTTCTCACTGAGAACTCAATGCTGCACATTGGTAGGGGGCTTGGTGGTGGTGTTGGGGGTGGGTGCACTGCTGGTGTGTCAATTTATGAGATTCTGAGCTTTATAAATCGTCTTAGAATTTAAATTGATTTAACTCATTTAAAATATTACATATTATAAAATAATGTAATAAAATTAAGTAAAAATAATTTACTGAGTTTACCTCTCTAATCCTAATCTCTGTTCCTGTGCCAGGTCTGGCTGGCAATGGGATCATTGGGGCAAACTATCTAAAGTAATGCCGAAGAATCCCAGTAGAGTCCAAGAATGCAGTGGACTGCAGATGTCTGGAACATACTTGTTAGCTGCTCGTTCACTTAGGACTTGCTTGCCAAACGCAGCACAATTTGACCCTTAAGACACAGTGTCAAGTCATCTTTCTTTTAGGCAGTCCATCAAGTTGACATAACTTGCCTTGGTTCAATACTCTGGGCTCTAGCTAGACCAGTAAGTTAACCACCATGCAGCTGCACCCTGGTGTAGCAGTATGCAATTCAAATTAAACACTATCCAATATATAGTACAATTGGAATTTTAAATTACTGAGCTTACTCACAATAGTGAAGAAAAAGAAGCCTCTCAGATCCCAGTCATCTTAATTGCAACAACAATAAGTTGATCAATTAAGACAATGCTTCAAATTATCAACACACATTTGTATGAACAAATAATTTACAGAATGAATAAATGATGTTTTGTTTTGTGAAACTTGAAATCTTACTCTCATTTAGCTGAAACATCATGCGCTCTTGGTGTAAGAACTGAAGGAGCCTAATAATAAAATGCATCATTTATTATCATTGGGTGTCATGTAAAATCAAACTAAATTGACCTGATAAGTCAGTTACTGTAAGAGGCTGGACTCTACCAATTCAATCCTAGTAACCTGACGTGAACCAAGTGATAAAATGGGTTTACTGCTGGGACATCCAGCTCAAATGGAATTAATCTGTACAATAAACAGTACAGTTACTTGCAGGCAAGTTCAAACAACAGAAACTTTCATCTAATTTTGGGTTAAATTCCTGATCTTAGGGTCTAGACGAAGGCGAGCATAAAAAACAGAAAATATCACAAGTGTTACACCACAGGGCACTCTTTTGATCCTGGAACCCAGGCACATTTTTGAGATGAGAACTACTTAGTTCCTGGCTATATATATTAACCTCACCTGTGGATCTTTTATTTGGATTCAGTGTACCCAGAATAGAAAGAATTGTGTTACTCAGCACTACTGTGTGCCCCTGTGGATCAATGAGCAAGTTGCAAACTGTCATCCTGAACCACTGATAGCAGGGAGTGGAATACCTTTCAATTCCTGTTGAAGTCATAGTTAAGTTTGCTGACGACACCACCGTCATTGGCTGAATCAAAGGTGGTGATGAATCAGCATATGTATAAGAGGAAGGATCAAAATCTGGCTGAGTGGTGCCAAAACAATAACCTCATATTTAATGTCAGCAAGACCACGGAGCTGATTATTGAATTCAGGAGAAGGAAACTGTAGGTCCATAAGCCAGTCCTCATTGCGGGGGTCAGAGGTGGAGAAGGTCAGCAACTTTAAATTCCTTAGTGTTAGAATTTCAGAGGACCTGTCCTGGGCCCAGCATGTAAATGCAATTAGAAAAAAAGCACAACTGCACCTCTACTTCCTGAGGAGTTTATGACATCTAAAACTTTGACTAATTCCTATAGATGTGTGGTAGAGAATATATTGATGGCTAGGTCACCCAATGCCCTTGAACAGAAAATCCTACAAGAAGTCATGGATATCTCCTCCCCACCACTGAGCACATTTATATGGAGCGTTGTGGTAAGAAAGCAGCATTCATCATCAGGGTCCCCACCACCTGGGTCATGCTTTCTTCCCGCTGCTGCCATCAGAAAGAAAGTACAGGATCCTCAGGACTCACACATCGGCTGTTAACCCTCTACCATCAGACTCTTGAACCAGATGGGTAACTTCACTTGCCCTATCACTAAACAGTCTTACAATCAATGGACTCACTTTCAAGGACTCTTTATCTTATGTTCTCTATATTTAGAGCGTATTTATTTATTGCAACACACACAAAATGCTGGTGGAAGTCAGCAAGTCAGGCAGCATCTATTGAAATTGAATAAAAAGTCGACATCCTGGCCCAAGACCCTTCTTCAGGACTGGGGAAGAAGGGGGAAGTCACCAGACTGGTCGGGGGGGGGGGAGGGAGGCTAGGTGAAACCAGGTAGGTAGGAAAGATAAAGGGCTGGAGAGGAGAGTGGATCATAGGAAAAAAGGAAGAAGGAGGGGACCCAGGGGGAGTTGATAGGCAGGTGAGAAGAGTTAACAGGCTAGATTGGGGAATAGAAGAAGAGGGGAGGGGGAGGGAATTTTTTTTTACTAGATGGAGAAATTGATATTCATGCCATCAGGTTGGAGGCTACCCAGATGGAATATAAGGTGGTGCTCCTCCACTGTGAGGGTGGCCTCATCATGGCACAAGAGGAGGTCATGGGCTGACATGTCAGAATAGGAATGGGAATTGGAATTAATATGTTTGGCCACTGGGAAGTTCCGCTTTTGGCAGATGGTGCAGTGGTGCTTGACCAATGGGTCCCTCAATTGATAACAGATCTCATCAATACAGAGGCGGCCTCATCAGGCACACAGACACAATAGACACCCCAGTAGGTCACAGCTGAAGTGCTGCCTCACCTGGAAGGACTGTTTGGGGCCCTGAATAGAGGTGAGGGAGGAGGTGAATGGGCAGGTGTAGCACTTTGGCCATTTGCAGGGATACGTGAGTGAGGGAGATAAGTGGAGAAGGACAAATGGACAAGGGAATCACAGAGGGAGTGATTCCTGTGGAAAGCAGAGGCAGTGGGAGAGGTAAGGATACGTTTGATGGTAGGATTCCTTTAGAGATGGCAAAAGCTTCAGAGGATGATGTGTTGGAGGCTCATGGGGTGGTAGGTTAGGACAAGCGAAACTCTATATCACTGTTAAGACGGCAGGAATATGGGTAATATTATTTCTTTTTGTCCCTTTTTTTGTATTTGTACAGTTTGTTGTCTTTTGCACACTGGTTGGTCGCCTTGTTGGTGCATTCTCTTGTTGATTCTATTGCATGCCTAGTGTGTCTCTATATGGATTGAATCAATACGGAAATGTGGGGAACATCTGTCCCAAATGGAGTTGGAGAGCAGTTGAGCAGAATCCTGGCAATGATTTTCTTGTGATACGTGGAAAGGAAACCACATTTTAGCCAGATGTCAAGATAGGAAAGAATTCTAGTTATCTGGTTAAAATGTAAGATGAGTGTAATCTATAATAAGCAGACTGGAAAACAAAAAGCTGGAGTTGCTGGAAATAGAACATAAAACATTACAGCACAGTACCGGTTCTTCGGCCTAGGATGTTGTGGCGGCGTTTTAATTTACTCTAAGATCAATCTAAACCTTCCCTCCTACATTGGCCTTGATCCTTTATCATCCATTACCAATCTAAGAGTTTCTAAGTGCCCCAAATGCCTCTGCCACTCACCCTGTTAGGGTGATCCATGCACACACCACTCTCTGTGTAAAGAACCTACTTTTCAAGTTCAAGTTCATTGTCATCAAAACCAAACTTCTGACATCCACCTATACTTTCCTCTAATCACCTTAAAATTATGATCCCTTGTATTAGCCATTTCTGTCCTTGGAAAAATGGTCTCTGGCATCCACACTATCTGTGCCCCTTATCTCCTTGTATACCTCTATCACCTCTATGTTAAATAAAAGCAGAAGATGTCAGAGATACTCAGTAGGCAGGCAGCATAATGCTTTGCACTGCAGACCTTTCATCAGTGAAACAAGTGCTCTTTCTTCACCTTGCAAGTTCTGATGAAGGTCATCAACATAAAACATTAAATCTCTTTCACTGTCCACAGCAGACGATTGAGAAGTGGTACGAAAGAATGCAGATACCCAGGAGTGCATGTCTACAGAGCATTAAAGGTAGCAGGAAAGGTCAATATGCCAGTTAAAAAATCAGAATCAGAGTTGATACCACCAGCCAATGTATGTCATGGAATTTGTTGTTTTGTGGCAGCGGTACATTGCAATATATAGTAATAAAAACTATAAATTACAAAAAGTATATATAAAAATAATTTAAATAGGTAGTGCAAAAAGATAGGGGGAAAATACTGAGGTAGTGTTCAAGGGTTCATTGTCCATTCAGAAATCTGATGGCGGAGAGGAAGAAGTTGTTACTGAAATGTTGAGTGTGTGTCTTCAGGTTCCTGTACCCTCTCCTTGATGGTAGCAATGAGAAGAGGGCAGGTCCTGGATGATGGCATGTTGTCTTTTTGAGGTGTTTTGGATGCTGGGGAGGCTAATTCCCAAGATGGAACTGGCTGAGTTTATAACTTTCTGCAGCATTTTCAGAATCTATGCAGTGACCCCTCCATACCAGATGGTGATGCAACTACTTAGAATGAATCCCACGGTATATCTGTAGAAATCAATGAAGTCGTAAGGAATGCTTTCCTTAAATAGCTCAGAATTGAAATATAGGAACAAAAACTGTATAACATTAATTCTGTTGCATGGTTTTGGCCACTTATTAAATGTGTAAGTAAGCTGGAAAGGGCACAGAAGAGATTCATGAGGATGTTGCCAGGACTGAAAAATTTTAACCATGCGAAAAGATTTGATAAGGCAGAGCAGTTTGTTTTGTAATGGAGGGAGATATGAGGAAGTTAAATGTGAGGAGCCCAAAGGGAGTAAATAGAGATAAGGACCTATTTCCCTCAGCAGAGTGTTCAAAAAACAGTAACTATAGATTTAAAGTAATTGGTACGTATATGAGGAAAAGTGGGATTTTCCCCCAGTCAGATGTTAGATATTTGTGTAGAGTAAACAGAAAAACCTTGTCACATTAACAGGTATTTGGATTTTACTTGAAGAACCTTGAAATGCAGGGTTATGTATGTATTTTGGAAAAGTTGTTTTGCTCTTAGTACACTGGAACAGAAATAATGGTCTAAGTAACCTCCCTCTCCATTGTAAATTATCTACAATTTCTTCATCAGTTGCATATTCTAAAATCCTGCAGGTGTAATCCAGGAAACAAGAAGGTGAAGAATCCGGAAGAAAATTCTTCTCCATCTCTCTCTGCTGCAAAACCAGGTCAAAAAGTTCATGTTGGAAGGGGAATGCCAGCAGATAGGAGGACACAAACCAGAAAGGGGGTAGACACTTCAAGAGGATCAAAAGGTATTGAGAGGGGGTTACGTTTAATGCAAGGAGGTATCCAGGATTAAGATGCTTGCCTGTGGGCTTCCCAAGTTGCCATGGTGGTAATGAAATTGGGCTGTCTCAGAAAGCCCATTGATGAGCATCCCAAGGAAAAAATATTTCAGGTTCCACTGCAGCACTGAGTGGTGAAGATATTGTCCTATGCCTCCCTGTCATGGAGATTATAAGGGTGACTCATGGTAGGAATTCCAGGTGACACAGAACAACTCATATTCATCAGCAAATAAGTGGCATTTAGAGAGAAAAGAATAAAATCACAAGAATATAAGAACATAATAAATAGGAGCGGGAGTAGGCCATCTGGCCCGTTCAGCCTACTCTGCCATTCAATAAGATCATGTCTGATCTGGCCACGGACTCATCTCCACTTACCTGCCCTTTGCCCATAATCTTTAATTCCCCTACTATGTGAAAATCTATCCAACCTTGTCTTAAATATGTTTACTGAGGTAGCCTCCACTGCTTCATTGGGCAGAGAATTCCACAGATTCACCATTCTCTGGGAAAAGCAGTTCCTATTCAGCTCCATCCTAAATCTACTTCCCCAAATCTCGAAGCTATGTTCCCATTCCTTAGTTCTAGTCTCACCTACCACTGGAAACAACTTTCCTGCCTCTTTCTTATCTATCCCTTTTATAATTTTATGTTTCTGTAAGATCTCCTCTCATTCTTCATAATTCCAGCAAGAACAGTCCCAGGCAACTCAACCTCTCCTCATAGTCTAACCCCCTCATCTCTGGAATCAACCTGGCAAACCTCTTCTGCACCACCTCCTAAGCCAGTATATCCTTCCTCAAGTAAGGAAACCTGAACTGCATGCAGTACTCCAGGTGCAGCCTCACCAGTACCCTGTACAGTTGCAGCATAACCTCCCTGCTCTTAAATTCAATCTCTCTAACAATGAATGTCAACACTCCATTTGCCTTCTTGATAGCCTGCTGCACCCGCACACCAACCTTTTGTGATTCATGCAGAAACACTCCCAAATCTCTTGCACAGCAGCATGCTGCAATTTTCACTATTTAAATAATAATCTGCTCTTTCATTTTTGCTTCCAAAATGGATGATCTCACATTTACCAACGTTGTACTCCATCTGCCAGACCCTTGCCCACTCACTTAACCTATCTATATCTCTCTTTAGACTCTCAGTATCTTCTGTACGATTTGCTTTTCCACTCAATTTAGTATCATCAGCAAACTTAGATACACTACACTTAGTTCCCTCTTTCAGATCATTCATGGATATCGTGAACAGTTGCGGGCCTGGCAAAGACCCCTGTGGCACACCACTCACTGACTGCCAAAATCAGTTGCATTATGTTAGAAAAATTGTGATTCTTTGAATTTTTAAGAAGACCTTTATGCAACAACCAAAAAAATCTAAGAAGATGCACTCTTGCATTATTAAAATTAAAATCACAGGCTTATATAGGATATTGCCAATGCCAGTGCAGTTTGATTTAAGAAATAATTTATCCTTAACATTGACTTCATATCATGTAATAGGTTAATCTAGCAATAAATTTACTCCTTCCCTTTGCAATGGAGGTGTAACGTAAAGATTTTTTACTCCTCATGTATGTGAAGGATGTAAGAAATAAAGTCAATTCAATTCAATCCAATTCAATAAAGTCCCCTAAGGAACAGCCAGTAATATGGCAGGTTGATGCAAGGCTAATGTTAACTGTGGCATAATGAAGATTAAGAATATTAAAGCAAAATGTCAAACCATCAGATTATTGCAATAATCTGTCATAAAGGAGAACTGAATACTTCAAGAAAATAACAATGTGTAAAGAAAACATCAATTAATGAGCTATCAACCTGATATTGGATAATTTATGTGAAATATTCAAAAGCACAAAGGTCAGCTACATTGTTGCAATTTGTCAAAGAATTAAACTTATTTGCATAATTTTGCTCCTGAAAATAACTCCATTGCTAAAGTATAAATTATGAGGAAGAACTTTTATTATGGGGACCAATAATTTGATGTATTAACATTTCAGAATGCGCGGGCAGGTGAAATGTTCTACAAACCCTCAAAAGACCAACCTTCTTGTCCCTTCCACTTTACAAAGCTGTCTGTTGAAGTGGAACAAATGTGGAAACTGAGAACAAAGACTATTAAGTACATCAGATTCCTGTCTTCACACAGACAAAGGCCTCACTGGTACTGGCAAGCTTAGACTCACAAGACTGTTAATTTCTAAAAGTTTTCAAAGCACATTTATTATCAAAGTATATATGTAGTATACAACCCTGAGATTCGTCTTCCCCACAGACAGCCATGAGACAAAGAAAATTTCAGAACCCGCTCAAGGAAATACATCCACCCCACCCCCCGACCCCCATGAACAATACAAACAAACTGTGCTAATGGCAACAAAAAATAAATCAAGTGGAAAACACAGGATATAAAACACAAAATCAAAAGAGTCTGAACATATTCAGTTCAACACAGCGTTTGTTTGTACAGGCCACCCGATTCAAAATTGTCCAAGACAGCAACGAAGAAAGGAGTGACTACAAACCAAAAACATATCATAACATGAACAGCTTCTATTAGGAGTCTATAGTCTGTTGTTTAGTTGGTAGTTTTTTGTCTGAATCAAGTAGTCCTATGTTAAAGCCTCACTCCATAGATTTAAGCACAGAATTCTGCCTGATACGCCATTACTTTAAGAGCAAGAGGGTATATGGGAAAAAGTAGGGACCACAAAGCCATTCTGTGTGTGTAGCCAGAGGACAGAGGTGAGGTGTTAATTGAATACTTATCAATTGTATTCACCATGAAAAACACTGTAGGTGTAATTCTGAGAGATACCGTAAAATTTCAGCACAAATTGGCATCAAAAGGAAGGCACGAGATGTATCCCAGGTGCCAAGTGGGGTAAAAGAGGTTTCTAGGACTTGGAATTTGTTGAATCTAAACTGATTCCGCAACCTATAGATTCACTTTCATAGACTCTAAAACTCATGTTCTCAATATTATTTATTTATTATTATTTTGACTTTTTTTCTTTTTTTGTATTTGCACAATTTGTTGTCCTTTGTACATTGGCTGTTTGTCTTTGTGTGCAGTTTTTCATTATTCTACGTGTTCCTTTGTATTTACTGTGAATTCCTGTAAGAAAATTAATCTCAGGGTTGTATATAGTGCCATTTATGTATTTCGATAGTAAATTTACTTTGATCTTCTCTGGCCACCTAAATTGTGTCAGATGACAGGAAGAGATTGAACGTAGTAGCTTCATTCAAGAAAGGCAGCAGGGACAAGCCAGGTAATTACAGGCCTGTGAATTTAACATTAATAGTAAAGAAATTACTGGACAAAATTCTGATGGACAGGATTAATTTGTACTTGGATCTGTACTGGGATTGATAAAGAATAGCCAACTTGGCTATGCTCGGGTAAAGTCCTGTCTGACTAATTTGACCGAATTTCTTGAGGAAAAGTCTAAGTGTGTCCAAGAATATAGTGTAATTGATGCAGTTGACAAGGCCACAGTTGGAGACTAGCGCAAAAGAGGCAAAGGATCTATGTAAAGTTAGATCCTCATTTAGCTTGCTAATAGTTGGAGTTACTGAACTAGGATAAATGAAAAAGTATGGCACAGTACAGATTCAAATGTTGTTTGTTGTGAAATTTATTTTAACTTTACTGGAACTTTACTTATTGCTTGGAAATTGCGATCAACTGCCTGTTTTACAGGCCTGTTTAGATATTCATTGAAAGTTGTCCAACTTCATTTGGCGTGCACATAGTCTATACTGCACTAAGGACATATTATTCAAATTTAAATATGCTTTTTCCTCACTGACTTACATTCAATTCATGAGCTGTGATAATATTCCTGCAGTCTTTACAAGAATAGGAAAGGATATTTTATGAAGCATGAAATGATTTGTATTGCAAAAAGATCAATTCCACTGAAATAGTAAATATTGATCAAGGAAAACCTACACCTTCAAAATGTTAATATATTTATATAAAATAATTCAGACCCCATTGCTTCTTTTCTAAGCCACTGATAATTTGAATGCTGGGCTATGTATGATCAGAATATATGGGGTGATATATAAGGGCAATTTTATGTTTAGAGGCTTTAAAGATAGAAAGTGTATACATGTAGAAAACCTAGAGCACAATACAGACTCTTCGGCCCTCAAAGCTGTGCCGAACATGTCCTTACCTTA
This sequence comes from Mobula hypostoma, assembly GCF_963921235.1. Classification (NCBI taxonomy): domain Eukaryota; kingdom Metazoa; phylum Chordata; class Chondrichthyes; order Myliobatiformes; family Myliobatidae; genus Mobula; species Mobula hypostoma. The sequence goes on along the minus strand of NC_086117.1, from coordinate 13,055,355 downwards.
GAACTACCTAGGCTTACCCATAACTCTCTATTTCCCTAAGCTCCATGTATCCATCCAGGAGTTTCTTAAAAGACCCTACTGTTTTCGCTTCCACCACCGCCTCCCGCAGCCCATTCCACGCATTCACCAGTCTCTAGATAAAAAACGTACCCCTGCCATCTCCTCTGTACCTACTTCCAAGCACCTTAAAAATATGCCCTCTTGTGCTAGCCATTTCAGCCCTGGGAAAAAGCCTCTGACTATCCACACGATCAATGCCTCTCATTATCTTGTACACCTCTATCAGGTCACCTCTCATCCTCTGCCACTCCAAGGAGAAAAGGCCGAGTTCATTCAACCTATTCTCATAAGACATGCTGCACAATCCAGGCAACATCCTTGTAAATCTCCTCTGTACCCTTTCTATGGTTTCCATGTCCTTCTTGTAGCGAGGCGACCAGAATTGAGTACAGATGTAATTCAAAAATTTTCTAAGAGTACTAGTATTCTAAACTGTGCACAAATGGTCTAACTGTTGAACAGCCATGCAGCATCCGTAATTAAATAACCACTCAGATATAACCGAAAGTCTTCAATGTTTTATTTTTGTCCTCCCAAGTACAGAGCCAATGTATTTCTCATGTTTCCCTGACCAAAGAGAAGTATTATGCCCTAGTAAGCTGAATGATTTATCACTGAAAATCACTTATGTGCAGTAATCAACATTCCAGCTGAAAGACGTAGCACCTAATCAACTTTGTCAGACACATATACTTTTCTGAAAACATAAGCCTCAAGAAATAGGTAATGCATATCCAGAAGGTTTTTTATATAGATTGAGATGAAAATGAAATAATAGTGGCATCAATCATATTCCAGGACATATCGCATACTAGAGGTGCTTTAAATGGTTGATTTAATCTAAGTAGATCGAGCTATTCCACCTTGCAGCTTTACAAAACTACATTGCTATTTTGCCTGTAACTATGAAATGTCCCCTGTAACTTTCTTTTAGTTACTTGTAAGCTCTACACCAATTAGCCTCCCCCATTGTTACCTGGATTTATTAATTCCAAAAGACAACAGGGTTTCCCACCATAATTACATCATCACCTTTCATGGTCCAAATACAATTGTCTGGAAAGAGCAAAGGGATAATTAAAATAATTTATTTGTGGACCTGCATCACCAATATGTGGATTAGTTCCATGACATCCTCTAAACTGGGTTGTACTCAAATGAGCACATATACAGAAGTCATCAGACTTAAAATCCAAATGAGTGTTTAAATGTATGTACATTTTATCATTGATGCACTCTGAAATTCAAAGTCTGTTAAGGATGCACGTTTCACTTATATCACAGGTTCCAGAGTACTGCGAAGAGGTGGAATTGAAATTCAAAGTCTGTGAAGGATGCACACTCCATTTATACCACAGGTTCCAGAGTACTGCAAGGAAGTAGAATCGTTTTCCACAGTATGAGAAACTTCTGACGAAGCTGGGGAGAGTTGGAGTGGATGGGAGTTGTTGGGTTTGATGAGGAAAACCAGTTTGATCTCATCATTATCCGTCTACTCCATGCTAGACGAAAGGATAGACATGGGTTGTAACTGGCTGCCACTGCTCCCCTGGGAATTAAGGAACATAATCTCGGTCCTAAAAATGGATTGCCAAGAGTGATTGGTCCCTGCTGTAGATTCCATTGGGGTGAATTCCTTTGACACTTTTCTGAAGATTAGTTACTCTTGGAGACAGACTCCCATAGAACCTCTCTCCAATCCCTCTGTTAACAAAGGTGACCATCACCTTCTAAGGACAAATGGAGATGGGCAAAAGCTTTGTCTAGAATGTCAATAACCTAAAAACAAATAAAGTTAATATTGCATGTTAAATCAGTAGTCCACACAAGCCAGAAAATGCCAAGTACCATTGTTACAAACAAGAGAAAGCAAGAGAAAATCTGCTGATGCTGGAAATCCGAGTTAAACAAACAAAAAGCTGGAGGAACTTAGCAGGCCAGGCAACATCTATGGAAAAGAGTACACTCGATGTTTTCAGCCAAACCCTTCGGCAGGACTGGAGAATAAAAGTACCATCTTTATACCATTTATTCAGCATGCCCAGAGACATATGTTTTTAAATTTTTAAATTTTGTGGCCCCACAAGTTAATAAGGTAGTAAAGAATGCATATGACATGCTTTTAGTTGAGTCAATGAGTTGAAGGGTTAGGAAGTAATGTTGCGGCATTATAAAATGCTGGTTAGACTGCATCTGGTGTACAGTATTCAATTCTGGTCATCCCATTACAGATAGAATGTGGAGGCTTTGGAGACGGTACAGAAAGGTTTACCAATGTGCTCTTTGGATTACAGGGCATGTGTTAAAAGGAAATGTCGGACTATAGAGTTGTTTTCTCTGGAGCGGTGCAGGCTGAGGGGAGATGTGATAGAACTTTATAAGATTATGAGAGGCACAGATAGATAGTATATTCTTCCCACGGTCAAAATAACTGATTTTAAAAGGCATGCATTTCAGGTGGGAAGAGAAAGATTAATTTTAAACACAGTGAGTAGTGTGTGCCTGAGGTGGTGATGGTGGATGCAGAAACAAAAGGGGTGTTTAAGAGGCTCTGAGATAGGCACATGAATATACACAGAATGGATTGATGTGGAAGCAGAAGGATTTAGTTTTATTAGTAATTTTTTGTTCAATTATTTCAGCACAACACAGTGGGCTGAAGGGCCTGTTCTCATGCTGCACTATTCTATATTCTACCTTTCTTTCTGCTAATGCTTATTGCCAATTACATTGCCTTCTGCTTTTTTTCCTAATTTATTCCTTTTTTCCCCTTCTGAGCAATTTTTCAATATTCAAGAAAGAATGCATTTTTAAAACTTTTCCTTTCATCTATCTGTATTGGAATTCTTTACCTCCTCCATTTTCTGTTTCCATCACTCTTTTTATCTCAAATATGCTCCTTTGTTCTGTAGAGAGCATCCTAACAAGCTGCATCACTGCATGGTACAGACACTGCACTGTGCTGGACAGAAAGGCTCTACAAGGGGCAATCAAAAACTGCCCAACATGTCACTGGCACCAGCCTACCTACCATCAAGTTCATATATACAGAAAGGTGCTGGGAAAGGGCCAGTAACATCATGAAGGATCCCACTCACCGTACTCATGAACTGCTTCTTCCACTCCCATCAGAGAGGAGGCTACGTAGTATCCATGCCAGGACCACCAGACTCAAAAAGAGTTACTTTCCCCATGCAGAAAGACTGATCAACATATTCACTCACTAACCCACCTTTTGGTGCTGCATCAGAGTAGCAATTAGTTCATTCTCCTTAACACTTGTGTACAGGAAATTACATTGAACAATCCTGAATCGTGACCGTGATTTACTTGCATATATTGTTTTCAAATACCATTCTAAAAGACAGACATCCTGCAATGCATCTGTGAGAACTTTTATTAATGAGAGCAAATCTAAGGTCTCCTCTTTGCCCCCCCATTTAATGCAGTCTATTTATGCCTTATGTAAGGCATTTGACACTGGCTGGTTCATAAATTAAGAGCCCCAGGTATTGGAGGGAGTGTGTCAGCATGGATTGAAAACTGGCTAACACAAAGAAAACAGAGCATTAAAAGAAAAGGATCCTTTTCAGGCTGGAGAGATGTAACCAGTGGAGCACCCCAGGAATCAGATCTTGGCCCTCAACTATTTTCTATTTACATTAATAGCCTGGACGGGAGAATAATCCGTAAGGTTTGTAACTTTTCTGATGATACAAAAACAGGTGGAAGGGCATGTTGTAATGAGTTCACTGTTATTCTGCAACAGAATGCAGCAGATATATAATGATAGGTGAAAAGCTGGCAAATGGAGTTTAATGTGGGAACGTGCGAGTCATACACTGGGTATGAGCTAGGATAAGGTAAAACAATAACAATGTCAAATGAAGTGTAAAAGCTACCACAGAAGTGCAGTGCATGTAAACGATATGAAGTGCAAGTTCATAACAAGGTAGACTGTGAAACAAAGAGTCCATCTTATGGTCCATTCAAGAATCGGATAACAGTGAGTAAAGCTGTCCTCGAGCATGATAGTACACGTTTTCAGGCTTTTGTATCTTCTGCTCAATGGAAGAAGGGAGAAGAAAGAATGTCTGGGATGGGCGGGGTCTCTGATTATGCTGGCTGCTTTACTGAGGCAGTGAGAAGTATAGATGAAGTCCATGGAGGGGAAGCTGTTTTCTATGATGTGATACGTAAGGGGAATCAAAAGGTGAATTACATTGTACAGTAGCACAGCACAGAACAGGTGGAGCACAGTAGCCAAGTTTGGAAGGATCCTCTTATAGTAATTGATAAATCCTAACGAGGACCGCAACTATGACACATCCTTTGGCCTTGGGGAATCCACCACTGCCTGAATTTTCTCACTACACCAGTGTAAATTTATGTGTCGGTGGTGTGACCACAGTAAGTGATGCTTGGTTTAAAGAATTCACATTTGTTGCATTATGCTTTGAGTCCATAATCTTCTAATCCTTTTAACACGGTCTTGAGATTTTGGAGATGTTCCTTATCATCCTTAACAGTAACACTGACGTCATCCAGGTGACACTGAGTGCCTGGGCAGCCTTGCAGCACCTGGTCCACAGCTTTCTGTCAGAGTGCAGGTGCAGATGCTGCTCCAGAAATAAGCCCATTTTAGTGATAAAGTCCTTTGTAGGTGTTTATGGTGAGAAACACTTTGAACTCTTTTTCTATCTCTATCTGCAAGTAGGTCTCTGCTAAGTCCACTTTGCTGAAGTGTTTCCCTTCTGAAAGATTTGCAAAGATATCCTCTATCCTGGACAGAGGCTATTGATCTACTTTCAGTACTGGGCTAATGGTGACCTTAAAATCATCACAGATTCTGACAGACCCATTCTTCTTAGCTACTGGGAGCACTGGCATTGCCCACGGGCTCCACTCAGCCTTGGTAAGAATTCCATCAGCCTCCATGCGATCTAGCTCACTGGCTACTTTACTATGGATGGTATATGGAACAGGATGGGCTTTGTAAAATTTTGGTGTGGCATTTTCATTTAATGCTATTTTACCCTTGATATGTTTGAGTTTTCCAATGCCATCCTTGAACATCGCTGTGGCATCATCCGGTGCCTTTCTTCAATTGACTCGATTGCCGGGGGATATGGCATGTAAATGGTGGATGGATTTGAGACATGTTGTAGTGTCTCAGCCAATCACGGTCCCACAATGCTGGCCCTCCTGTTACCATATACATGCCCAATGTAGCTTGTTGGTTGTTGTATTTCACTGTTATGAATGTCATCCCACGGTACTTATCTTTTTTCCAGTATAATTTCTTAGTTGGATATTTTCAAGCTTCGGTACAGTATCTTTGAAATGCCATTCAAATTCACTTTGTGGAATGACTAAAACAATCCAGCCTGTGTTGTATTCCATTTTAATTAATTTGCTGTTCACTTCTGGAGCAAGCCATATTGCTTGCCTGCTGGTAGACCGTAAATCTCAAGGCTACCCAGTCACTCTCATTATCAGATTTTTCATTGATAGCATGCAGATTGGTACTCTTCTTGACACTACAACTTGACCTTTTATCTTTTTCTCTTCCCTGTGCAGTCCACTTATTTTTGCCTGCCCGATATACTCTTTGAATGTGTCCTACTTTGTTGCATTTCTTGCAAATTTCGCCTTTATACCTACATTATCTGGTGTATGTGTGTCCCTGTCACAATGGTATCACAATTTGTTCAGCCAGGCAGATTTCTGTTTAGATCAGGGATCCCCAACCTTCTTTAATGACCCCTACCATTAACTGAAGGGTTGGTGGACTCCAGGTTGGAAACCCTGGTTTAGATGCTGCAATTTTGTTCATGCTCACTTTCATTCCTGACAACAACTCAATTGCCTGCTGTTTACATTGATACAGTGATTTCAACTGCTTCTTTAAATGTGAGTTGTACTTCAGTTAGGAGTCATTTTGAATGTTTTCTTGAAAGATTTCACAGACTGAACAATCTCTCAGTGCATCATTAAATCCATTACTAACCTGACAATGCTCAGACAATCTCTTCAATTCAGTCATTAAGCTGAAATGGATTCCCCTTCCTTTTGATCCCACTCACAAAATGTCAAGTGTTCTGCAATCAACAATGGTTTCAGTTCTAAATGTTGCTCCAATATTTTCATGATATCAGCAAAGTTTATTTCAGCTCATTTGTTTGCAGCAGTGAAACTAATAAACAAATTGTATGCCTTTCCATCTATTACTCACCCGTTCCTCTCCTTTTGTGAAGAAAGTGGGCAGCGCTTTTAAAAAAAAATAAAACTCAACCATCTTGCTGCGCTTCAATAGGTTGGTAGTTGTCTTGGGTTCATTTTAAAAATACTTTGTCACCACTGTTATGTTTTGTAATTCCAAAACATAAAAGTAATCAGGGAGCTGGGGATACTTGTGTACGCTGCGTTTCTCTTTTTAGTGAGGCTCGCACTTATGATGTGGTGGCATAGTGACATATGCCATTCATGCACTTTTACATACAACCCATAATGAATTATGTAAACAAAGAATGCTTAATCAAAAATATTCACAATATTACTCAACTATTACTGAAATATTAAATACACAATAGCTAATGCTTGTATTTAGGCATCATACACAATGGGAAAGTAATATGCTAGCATGGAGCATGGCTAGAAAAAATTAGGAGGTAAAAATTGAGGCATGGTCTGGTAAGAGCATGGTCAGAGCATAGCAATTTCAAGGGAACAAGCACTGGGATTGGTGGTGATAGGGTTGGAACATTATAAACTGAATTGAAGACTATGAAACAAGGATTAGGACACCTTTGTAGTGAGGGGCTGGATTTAGCACACTAAAATAGAAGGAAGTGAGGCAAAGATTGAGGCATAGAGCGAACGTTAACAAGTTGGGAAAGAGTAAGTACTCTGCAATTCAACACTATACCTTCTTATCACATCTCTCTGACATCTATTATATGTAGAAGAGGTGAAAGTGATGGTGGTAGTTTTAATACTTGTATCCTCTTACCATGTTTCCACTGAGTTCATCTTGCCATAACAACAATGCTGAGTTTCCTGCTCCTCTTCTGTAAAATGTTTAGGAGAGGACTAAAGATTTGCTTAAATCATGTAAATAGTTAAAGCATGCAGAGTTCATTAAGAATTATAGAACACTACAGCACAGAAATGGCTGTTTGGCCCATCTAGTCCAAATAATCTGCCTAGTCCCTTCAACTTGCACCAAGATCATAGCCCTTAAATGTTGAAATCGACCCCACATCCACCATTTGTGCTGGCTGCTCTTTCCACACTTTCATCACCTTCTGAGTGAAGATGTTCCCTCTCATGTTCCCCTTAAAACATTTCACCTTTCACCCTTAACCCATGACTTCTAGTTGTAGTCTCACTCAACCTCAGTGGATAAAGCCAGCTTGCATTGACCCCAGCTACACCTCTCATAATTCCATATCTCTCCCCTTGATCTTCTAGGTTCTAGGGAATAATTTGTTTAAGACTTTAAATTTGATTTGACTAGCATGCGCCTTTGGAGTGTTGCAACCCCACTTGGGTTCTCAATAGGTCTAATTTATTTCAAGCTAATTATGTTGTTCTGTTTGTATTTTAGAAAGATTAACATTGGTGAAAGATTAACATTGTTTATTTAAAAAGAGTCAAAACAACATTATGTTGCAATGAATACTTTGTGAGGCAGCTTGCTCATATTTCTCTAGATGAACAGGAGCTTTGTGTTTGTCTATTTAGCATATGTTTTAATGGCATACAAGTATCTCTGATTAATCAAAGCACATAAAAATGACAATTAGGAAGGAGCACAAAATTCCTAGTGGTATACACCCTCAAATGATATTTTAATAAAGATATTTTAACTGGTAATAGCATAATACAAGAGAGATAAATCGATGTATGTTAGTTACATATCGAATTCAGTCCGTGTGTAAACATTTTTTCCATCAGATATATAATTTAGGGAAGTCTTTGGTTTGAATAAGTCATAAAAGAACCCATGCTGAGCAGCTGATGACATGGAATACATCACTTGCTTGCAACAATCATTGCTTATTAGACTCAATGTTACTTGAAGTTCTTTCCATCCTTTGCGGATATCCTGCATGCATTCTCTCTACATTCTGACTTATTGATAGAACATTTGAAATGTTACTAAGCAACACATCTTTAAAATTGTGCCTATAATGCACTTTCCTAATGATTATTTTGTAGAAATCTGAACAGGTTCAGTTATGGATCACAGTGGGAGAAAATACTTTTGTTACCTAGAATGTTAAGTCTGGAGTTTTTAATCAAACAGTTCCAATTCTATTTAGATTATTTACTAAATTAGTAGAAAATAAGAAATAAAGGGAAAAATCAAGGAGATATGATGAAACAGATTAAAGTTAAGAAAATAACATTAATATTAAAATGTGTAATGATGAAATTTGGGGATAAGGCTCAGCTTTTGTTAATGTATATTTGTGAACAGAACAACCTTTGGAGCAAATATGGATAGCAACTCATTTTAAATTAATAGAAAAATGCAATATAAATCTGCCAAATTTCAGTGGAGCTGAGAAAAAATGAAATGTAGGGATATGATGCTTGTTTCTTTAAAATGAGGTTATGATTGTACGAGTCCAATATAATTTCCATACATTAAACCTGAGAATATTACGTTGGAGTAAAAAAATACTTTTACTTCCCTATCTAAACAGGGGAAATAAGAGACCTGATTCAAAAATTTCTTTGTAAAATTCAAACTGAAGAAATAAAACCTTTAGGAAATTTTGAACAAAATATGAATCAGGAGAAGGAGCATAAAATGAATGATGCAAGACTATAAAAATGCAATGAATGCAAATATCTCCAACTTCCATTTGCCCACAGTTCAAACTTGATTTTTTTTGCCCCTTTCTAGATGGTAGATGAAATTTAGTGTTCCAGTTAATGTAGTTTCCTTTATGTTATACTAGACATTATTCCAGATATCGATATGAAGGAAGTAGCACATGAAGTACTGTATACAAGAGTCAGAAATAGTGGCCCAGATCTTCCTGTGTATGCAAAATTGTCACAATTTACTATAGGTTGCTATGCTTCATACCAAACAAGTCACTGACATCCTTGTTATTGCTGTTCTGCATTTCTAATTTATTCTTATGTGAGATGTTGTGTTGGTCATTCTTGAAACAGCCTTGTGTATTTCATTTATGCACTAGGGGAAGAATCAAATCAGAGGACTGTCGCTATTGCAGACGAGTCGGGAGGGGAAGAAGTATAAGCATGGCACCCTTCTTCCTTGATTTTTATTACAGACAAAATGTTGATGGTCAGATGCTGCTGCTGACTAACTTCCCCAACTCTGTCAGCCAGTCAAATTTAATCTGGCAAAGTTTATAATATACAACACAGTACAGGCCCTTTGGCCCATGATGGTGTGCTGACCTTTTAACCTACTGCAAGCTCAATATAATCCTTCCCTCCCACATAGACCTCCATTTTTCTTTCATCCATGTGCCTTTCTAACAGCCTCTTAAATGCCCCTAATGTATCCGCCTCTACCACAAAAATGTCCCTAATGTATCTGACTCTACCACCACCCCTAGCACTGCATTCCATGTACCTCCACTTGCTGTGTAACAAAACCTGCCTCTGACAACATCCTTCCCTCGTCTAATCACCTTAAAATTATTCCCCCTGGTCTTAGCCATTTCAGCTCTGGGAAAGAGTCTCTGGCTGTCCACTCTATCGATCCCTCATTATTTCATACACTTCAGTCAAGTCACCTTTCATCCTCCCTTTCTCCACAGAGAAAGCCCTATCCTCCTAAGACATGCTCTGTATTCCAGGCAACATCCTGGTAAACCTGCTCTGCTCTTTCTCTAAGGCTTCCACATCCTTCCTAGAAGGAGGCAACGAGAACTTAACACAAAATTCCGCAGGTGGTCTAATCATGGTTTATAGAGCTGCAAATTACCTCATGGCTCTTGAACTCAATCCCCAGACTAATGAAGATCAATATACCATATGCCTTCTTAACAACCTTATCAACTTGTGTGACAACTTTGACAAACCTAACAAATTCTGCCCCGTCAAAACCTTTGGCACAAAGGAGGTGCCAATTAATATTAGGTAAGTTGAAGTTACTCATGACAACAACGCTGTTATTTTTGCAACTTTCCAGTGCTCTTCAGTGTCTGTTGCAACAGTATGATTGTTCCCTTCCAGTTTCTGAATACCATGCACACACGCTCAGTGGACAATCCCTCCAGGATGCCCTTGCTTTCTGCAGTGTGATAATGTCCCTAAATAATGATACTCCCCTACCTTTTTTTTAAACCTCCCTTCCTGTCCCTTTTGAAACATCTATACCCTGGAACGTCCAGCAGCCATTCTTGTCCTATCAAGTATCTGTAATAGCCATAATGTCTTAGTTCCATGCACTGACCCACACTCTAAATTCAGCACCCTTGTTCCTGATACTTTTTGCATTAAAATAGATACGTCAACCCATCCAACTGACTCCAATTGCATCCTATCCACTGCTGCTCCTTCCTCAGTTTCTCTGCACGCTGCATCTACATTTACACCAATTCCCCCCTCCTTTGACCTACCACTTTGGTTCACATTCTACCTGCCAAACTAGTTTAAACCCACCCCAACAGCTCTAGAAAACCTGCCTGCAAAGAAATTTGTCCCCCTCAAGTTCAGGTGTAACCTGTCTCCTTTGTACAGTTCATACTACCCAGAAGAGATCCCAATGAACCACAAATCTGAATTCCTGCCCTCCACACCAATTCTTCAGTCACACATTCAACCGCCAAATCATCCTATTCTTACTCTCAATGCAGCATTGTTCAGGCAGCAACACAGAGATTACTAACCTCAAGTCTTGTTTTTCAGCTTCAAACCTGGCTCCATATATTCTCTCTTCAGAACCTCGTCCCTTTTCCTAGTATGTCCTCCTAAGACTGGATTTGAGACCTAGCATTTGAGAGGCAACATACCATTCAAGCATCTCTCACATCCACAAGCTTTCCTGTCTGTTCCATTAACTACGGAATCCCCTATCACAATAGTTCTCCTCTCCTCCCTGTTACGTACCCCGTAACTGGGTTGCCAAACCAGCAGAAATGGATCACTCAGTTGGAGTCTGGATTACTAGAACTAAGTAAGTTTTATTAAAGAAACAAGCAACACAGTACTCTAATCAAAAGGATAATAAATGCAACAGTTCAGCAATGATAAACACACATGTACACAGAATTAGGATAACAAGATCAATCAAGCTCTATCGTCATCTAGGGGTAAATGACCAGTTTCAAAGTGACGCAAAGTTCAGTTCAGTTCACAGTAATCACTGCCGTGGGAGATGGACAGTGGGGGGAAGGAGAGAGAGAGCAAAAACGAATGAATATTCAAACGGCTTCCACACAGACCTTCGATATTCTTTGCAGTCAGCTTTCGGGCGAGCCCTTTGTGATGTCTTCTGAGGTCACCGACCATGACCCCTCCGTTTCCAGATACGATCGTTTCTCTGCGGTGAACCTGGCACCCAGGCAAGGGCGGACACACACCAGGTTCCCGCCGATTGTACCTTTCCACCCTGTGCATCTATGGCTTGGTCCCGCGACCACCCCTCCAAAACCTCCCACCGACTTGTGGGAGATGCACCGCTTCCAGGGTCTCGTTACCTCAGGGTGTCATGTGTGTCTTGCCTTAGCGAACCTGTCCCTTTTTATCCCCCTGCTGGGGTATCGCCTGTCCATCACTTCAAACAGTTCAGGGTTCAAAGGGGGAGCCGATCTTGACAGCTCTCCTTCTGTTAAACTCTCCCGTCCCTTCATTAACATCTCCAAATGCTGCTCCATTGTTTTCCTTACCTCTCTTTCTCCTGAAGACAGGTGGCAGACCAACTGCTGATCCCACTGGTGCCAGCACAGGACAGTTAACATCTTAATCTATGTGTACTCTCATCACATCCCCAATTCCCTCTCAGCTACAGAGTCAGACTCAATGCCAAGGACCTGGTCAATGCAACTTTCCCCAGTCAGTCATACACCACCACCACCCCCCAACAGCACAACAGTATACTTATTATTGAGAGAAATGACCACATGGATACTCTGCACTATATTCCTGTTCCCTTTCCCTCTCTTGACAGTGACACAGCTACTTGCCTCCTGCAACTTGGGTGTAACTACCTCCCTGTAGCGCCTATCTATCACTTGCTCATTCTCCTGAATGAGCCATAGGTCATCCAGCACCAGCTCTAGTTTCTTTAACACAGTCCCTAAATTTGCTGCACTGGATGCACTTCTCACAGATGTATCATTGAGGAAAAGTGGTTGCCTCCCAGATCTTCAACATTTTGCATGACGAGCACACTACTGACGTGGGATCCATTATCACTACTCTAGCTAGGCGCTAGAGTTGCTGAATACTGGGAAGTAAACAGACTTATGAGATGGAACATATTGCATAGTTCTTAAAATGGAGGAAAAAGGTACAGTTTTTTTTTAAGGAAATGCATATTGGCATAAACCCAGAATGATCGAACTACATGTTTCATTCTTCTGGAAAAATACTGACACTTGACCTTGAAATTATTTTATTCTATATTCAAAACAAAAAATTATGTTAGTTAAAATACACTAAACACATTTTATTGCTTTATATTTGATCACCTTCATAATCCTTTAAATCACGTCACTACCATGCTCAAGGCAGCAATATATCCAGCCTTAATGACAGCAGCATGAAATCTAGTAGTAATGTAAGAAAATAAAACAAATCATTGATAGAATGTAGATTTAATTATTTCAGCAGTATACTGTTATGGGCATGAATGTGTAATGCTTTAAAACAATATACAGTACACCCCTCAGGATTTTCTGTTTCTTTTGTTTCAGTTCAAGATTCCTATGTCACCATCAAACTATTACAAAGTTAACATTTCTAGAATAATCTGCTTTTCTAACACATGAAAGTCTGTAATTTTCTACCCAATGGAAGCTCTTAAAATATCTGGGAAAGATTGCCACAGAGAAGCATTGGTTGTCATAGCTACTACTGAAATATTTCAATTTTAAAATTGCACCTATTGAACAATAAGTAATAATTTAATGAAAAATGCTGTGGGCTTAATACAACACATGCAAGATAAATTGAGAATAGTTACCTCATTCATTGCAGTTTTGCCATGATTATCATTGATGAAGAATATACTGTAGTTCTGAAGCAGCTATTTTGAGATTTATTTAAAGTGGTTTGATATTCTTTGTTTTTAAGTGCCATTTTAACTTTGTTGCAGTTGAAAAGGTAGAAAGCATTCCTTCACTCACAGGATAATTCTTACGTTGTCTTCAAATATTCTGTACTTATGCTTTCAGTTCAAGGATTTCAATTTTTATTCATCTTTCAACGTCCTTACCTTAAAACAATAGGTCAGTGTCTAGTTTTTTTTGAGAAAAATATACAGCCAGTGGCCACTTTATTAGCTACCCCTGTGCAGCTGCTCGTTAATGCAAATATCTAATCAGTCAATAACATGGCAGCAACTCAGTGCAGACATGGTCAAGAGCTTCAGTAGTTGTGAAAATGTGATCTAAGTGACTTTGACCATGGAATGATTGTTGGTGTCATAGGGGGTGGTTTGAGCATCTCAGAAAATGCTTATCTCCTGGATTTTTCACATACAATAGTTGTGAGAGTTACAGAGAATGGTGCAAAAACCAAAAAAAATCCAGTAAGCGGCAGTTCTGTGGGCAAAAATACCTTGTTAATGAGAAAGGTCAAAGGAGAAAGGCCAGACTGGTTCAAGCTGACAGGAAGGTGAAAGTAACTAAAATAACCATGTGTAACAACAGTGGTATGCAGAACATCTCCGAATGCACAGCACATTGAACCTTAGATTGGATGGGCTACAGCAGCAGAAGACCATGAACATATACTTAGGGCCACTGTACTAGGTACCTAATAAAGTGGCTACTGAGTGTATGAAAACATGAAATAAACTTATATTGGGCAATATTCAGACTGATGTTGGGCATCATTTGCTTAGAGGCCTATGGACATTATCAGCCCTGAATGCAAAGTCTGTTCAAATTTTCATAGTGGAAATGAATTTCAGTAAAATAATTAATTTACCAGTTTCCCAGTATACAACTTTAGACACAATTCATGTTGATTTTGATGCAGTAGTGCAGGGGAAATAGAAAAATGCTCAACTCTATCAAAACAAAATAAATGGTATTATTCAAACTGTCAAGTTATCAAGGAAACAAAAAAAATCTACAGATAAATGCCTAAAAATTCATCCTTAATCAGTAATGCTAAGTGTGATCAATATAATTAATTTTGGAAATAAAATGCAAATACACTGATGCTACTATAAAGCCAAAAAAGTACCAAGAGTTGTGGATGAATTCCACGTTTACAACTGTCCAAGGGTGAAGAGTGATAGGGAAATGTGGCTGAGATTGGCTGGGAGGCATGTATTGCTGGATCATAGATGTATAAGCACTTATATTTGCAATCTATACATTCTATGCAAGAATAACTGAGATGATTGTAAAGAAATCCAAATAGCTGGAAGCATTCCAGGTTGATAATATTTTAGGTTAAATTCTTTTTGAGCATGGAATGAGCATAACGCCTGTCCAAAGACTCAGTAGGCACAATGACAGTTCAAAATGTCCCTCCTTAGGGTAGGAAATAAATAAAGGCTGCTCATTCACAGACTACAGTTGTTCACAGGAGCTCTGGTTGGAACGGCACACCAGGTAAGCAATGACCTACACATGGCTGTGGGGAGCATTCGTGCTTTCCATGCTTTCATATCAACATTTCTGGAATGAAACAAAAATTTTTTTGGTGTGATAAAGACCATAATGACACCTACTTCTCTTTAATATCCAGTTTAGAAGTGGAGGTCTAAATAAGCTGGGCTTCTCATTTATAAACAGCTATCACCCATTTTTTGTGGCTGCCATTAAACATCTATAAAGCAGGTATTGTAAGGATCAATTTCCTCTTAATTGAGATTCATCAATAATATCTGAATAATCAGGTTTCAAAGTATACACAATCCTTGTGGTATACACTCAAAGCTAAAAACTATTGAAAATTCCCAATGGTTCATAAAAAGCAGGGCGTATCAAATCCCACCCATTGTTGTCTAACTATAAGATGTTGGTAAGGCCACATTTGGGACTATTGTGTACTGATTTGCTCACTTGTTATAGGAGAGATATTATTAAACCTGGAAGAGTACAGACAAGGAGAGGCTGTGCAGAAAGGTCTTTATTTGCTGGAACCTGGAAAATTGAACGGTGACCTGACAGAGATATATAAGAGGGCCTAGAAAGGATAAAAGTGCATAGCCTTTTTTTATTATTACTACTACTACTACTAACTAGTAGTAGTAGTAGTTCCCAGGGAGGTGGTGTTAAAAACAAAAAGGTACAGGTTTAAGATCAGAGGTAAGTGATTTAAGATGGACATCAGGGGCAGTTTCTTCATCCAAAGGGTGGTTCATATTTAGAATGAGTTGCTAGAAGCAAGGCAAGCACATTAGCAACACTTAAAAGCCATTGAGATAAGAACATAAATAGGAGTTTAGAGGACTATGAACCAAGTGTGGCTAGATGGAACTAGTTCAGTAGGTAACACAGTCAGCATGGATGAGTAGGGTCAGAGAGCCTGTTTCTACGCTGTATGAGATATGACTCTATAACCATTTTATTCTTCTACCCTATTTAGCTATTGTGCTGCAAAGCATTCTTTCATTCTAACATTTTTGGCTTAGGGAAAAATTATTAATAAAATATACAAAAATCAACAACAAAGATGAATAAAATCATCATAACTGATGATCGGGCACTTTTCCGATGGCTGCTCAGCCAGTGACAATTACATCATTGGCATTTGACCAATGTGAGTGCATTACATAACTTGACACACAAGCAAACAGAAAACAGTATATTATAGTTGCTTGACAAATGGGAACTGTGATTATTGTGGAGTCTATTTTAATTCGGAGCAGAAGTTTTACCCTTCAATTAGCACCTCATAACCTTTGTCATTTGTTTTGGTATGCACAATAAGTGTGTGTCAAGCAGAATACAAATTACAAATCACAGTAGTTGACAGATGCATTTTTGCAAAGTTGTCAGCGTTGACCTAAATGGTAAGTCAGAGCAGAGAAAAATTGAAGGAAAGTAAATTCCATAAAGAATTTACTTAAATTTGGTGGATGATCTCAGCATGGTGGGGTAAAGAGGAAGACATAACTTTAATCAAAACACCCTAAGATACTAGGTACTTACATTGACATGGTATTTCAAAGTTCAAAGCTCAAAGTAAATTTATTATCAAAGTACATATGTCACCATATGCAGGCATTCACAGCAAATACAAGAAACACAAATTAAAATGCACACAATAAATACAGACAACCACTGCACAAATGACAAGCAGTGCAAATACAAGAAAGAAGAAAAGTTATAATAATAATAATAAATAAGCAATAAGTTTTGAGAACATCAGTTGTAGAGTCCTTAATATTGAGTCCATTTGGTTGTGGAATCAGTGCTAGGGTGAGTGGTTATCCCCTCTGGTTCAAGAGCCTGATGGTTGGGGGGGTAATAACTGTTCCTGAACCTGATGGTGCGAGTCTTGAGGCTCCTGTACCTCCTTCCTGAAGGCAACAGCAAGAAGAGAGCATGCAAATCATAGACACAAAAAATTCTGCAGATGCTGGAAATACAAAGCAACTCACAGAAGATGCTGGAAAAACTCAGCAGGTTTATTCATCTATGGAAATGAATAAACAGTTGATGTCTCAGGCCAAGACCCTTCTTCAGGAGAACAGAGCGTGGCCTACTCTAGATGGTGGGGGGGGGCCCTTAATGATGGATGCTGCTTTCTTGCAACAGTGTTCCTTGCAAATGTGCTCAATGGTGGGGAGGGCTTTAGCTGTAATGAACTGGGCTGCATTCATTGCTTTTTGTAGGTCAACAAGCAAGACCTATAAAAAGTATTTTCTTGACTACATTTTTGCTCCACTAACGAGAATGCAGTAATGTATTTGGTTGTGTTATCTGTGATACAGATATTGTAGAAGTGGTAATGGAATTATTTCTGAGATAGATCCAGATTGGGAGCTCCTGGATGAAGAAAATATGCTTGATAGTATCATCTGCTGTAGAGAAAAGCTCTATGAAAGAAAGACATAAGCAAGAAGAGTCATAACCTTGTCAATCCCTGAGCTGTAGCTTCATCTCCCATTGCTATCTTGATGTGCCTGTGAGTTCACTTCAGTCAGCTTACACTGTATTTTATATTAAGTCCCATTGTATGTTCACTGTTCAATAAGTAATACTATAAGACCCTGGTGTTATCTTCAATGAAAACTAATGGTCACTAATGTATCTCCACAGAAATATAATGGGTTTAATGATTCCATTTAGAGCAGATTCAGTTTGCCCAGGAACACATCCTGAGAGCTAAGTGAGGTTCCAGTATACACTTGATCACTAAAAAGTAATGGAAAGTTTCACTGATTATGTTTTACTTACCAACAACTGCTCATTAATGCCAAAACAGGGACAGAAGAGCTTAATTCAAGAGATAATCTGAGAGAGACTACCCTGACAATGAGGCAGTATTTGATCAAGTGTGGATCAAGAAACACTGATAAAATTATGAGCACAAAAAAAACCTCTCCAATAAATAGAGTCATTAAGGGCTTCCTTAGGTCAGTACTATAAGATGGAATATCTTCAGGTGCTACACTGATGACTTTCCTTCTTCCACCATAAATTCACCAGAGGATATAATGAACGGTTGTACGAAGTCCATTCCATCTACATATCCTCAGCAAATGAAACAATTCATGCTTCCAGGTAGCAAAATATAAATAACATTCAGCCGTAGTAATGGTCATGCCATAAACTTGCCTGGTAATCACCATCTCCAACTAGAGAGAAACAATCACCCTTGACATTCAATGGCATTACCTTTGGTAGGTACCTATGTTCAACATCCTGGGGTTTACCACTAACTAGACTCAACAGACCAACCCCAGATCAGGGATAGGTATCCTATGGTGTATGACTTAACTTCTGACACCTCAAATCTTGTCCACATTTACAAGGCACAAATCGAGAGTTTGGTGGGATATCACTTGCCTGAATGATACAGCTCAAAATCTCAAGAAACAATCATTCACTCACTACATAACCATTGCACAGTGGTTACAGAATGTAGCATCTAGAACTACATAGCAGTTACTTGCCTAGGCTACTTAAACAACATCCTCCAAGGATAAGGACAGCAGGTTTATGGAAACACATGGTTTATGATTACAGTAGTCATGGAGTATCTTAGATTTTCAATAATGGGCAGTAAGTAGTTTTAATAATTAAGATGATTATCAAGGAAAGCTCAGATGACAAAATAAATAAAGAGAATTAGCTTCCAGTATGACTAGTTTAATTATTTATAATAAATAAAAGCTCAGATGACAAATAAATAAAGACAATTAGCTTCCAGTATGACTAGTTTTTAATACGCCTGAGTTTTCAGATTTCATAAGTATTTTAATTCAGTACACTAAGTTGTTTTGTGACATTGCATGCATCTATCTGAGTAATATTAATTCTGTACTGATGTCAGGCTTTTGTGCATCTTCTGGGAGTTTAGTATCTATGCACAGTTGTTCCACTCAACTTCACAAAATAAGTATATGTCATTCCAACCACTGGGATGAATCACTGAATCCATAACCTGAAAAACTCAAGTCTATATTTAACCACATAATCGCAGAAACTAATTAGCGAACAGTAGGAACATATAATGTACATTAAACTGTTAAAAACTGTTAAAACTACTGAAGGGTCTTGGCCCAAAACATCGACTGTACTCTTTTCCATAGATGCTACCTGCCCTGCTGAGTTCCTCCAGCATTTTGTGTGTGTTGCTTGGATTTCCAGCATCTACAGATTTTCTCTTGTTTGTAAAAGGAACTAAATATCCATCTCACCATAATGGGAATACGAACTATGATCCCGCTATTTTTTGAAAGGTCAGTCTAAACATGATTAATTTAATTTCAGTTACATATACAAATAGTAATATTAATTTAGTTATATAGAAACAAATTTCATGACATTTGCCAGTGATGGTAAAATTGATTTTGATTCTGATATCGTATACTTGTACTCCTAAGTCCCTCTGTTCTATTACACTCCATAGTGTTCTACTATTCATAGCATATATCCAATACTAGTTTGACTGTCCAAATGCATCATCTCGCACTTACCTCTATTTAGATCCTTGGTCCACTTCCCCAAATGATCAAGATCCCCTTGTAGACTAGAATAACCTTCTTCACAATCAACAACACCTCCTAATTTCTCCCTAGCCCCCCTTTTACGTTTAAATCAGATATAGAACCTTGAAATAACAACACTGGCACACCACTATTCACCATCCTCCATTCCAAGAAACAACCTTCAACCACCACCCTCTACTTCCCATCTCTGACCCAATATTGAAACCACCTAACTAGCTCAACGAGATCTGACTGATACACTCTTTTTGCCCTCATGTTTTCCCTTATGTATTTATTCCTAATCTTTTTATAGTCACCAAGGGATTCACTCAATCTTGACTTCCTACTCCCAATGAATGCTTCCTTCTTTTTCTTTTCCAGACCCTCAATACCTCTTGCAAGTCAAGGTTTCCTAAACTTGAGATTTACCTTTCATCCTAACAAGAACAAGCTACTCCTGAACACTTGATATTCTACTCTTAAAGTATTTCACTTGCCATTTATTCCCTTCTCTTCAAACAGGCTCATCCAGCCGACCTCTTCTAAATTCTGTCTAATTCCTGCAAAATTTACGCTGCTCCAGTTTAGGACCGTAACTTGTAGACCTGCCCTATTCTTTTCCATCACTTTCTTAAAATTAATTAAATTATGGTCACTAGAGCCAAATTGCACCCTGACTGCCAGCTCAGTTTACTTACTCTGCCTCGTTCCCTTAGAGAAGGTCCAAAATTGCACCTTTTTGAGTGGGGCCCTCCATATATTTTAATTGATCACATGGATGTAATTGGGTGGCACAGGTTTGTTGGACTGGAGGGGTCTGTTATTGTGCTTTTCTCTACATAAATATTGACTTGGGAAATTTTCCTGAACACATTTCACAAATTCCACCCCACGCAGGCCTTTAACATATGGGTGGCCCAGTCAACACCAAGGAAACTAAAGTCTCTCACTAATATAATCCTATTATTCTTACACCTATGGGCAGTTCCTCTACACAGCAGCCCCTCAATCTCCCACTAACTATTGAGGGGTTTAAAGTACGGTTCCGCTTGTGTGACACCACCCCCTTCTTGTTTCTAAGTTCTACCTATATGGACTCACTGGACAATTCCTCAAGAATGCAATTTCTAAATACTGTTGTTATGTCCTCCCTTATCAGAAAGGTCCCTCCTGCGTACCCTGGAATACTGCGTTTCCAGCCCTGCCATTTTCTCAGCTTTGTTTCTGTCCAGTACTCAGAGCCTATCCACACTCTGCCTTACTTGTTAAGCATTGAAATAAACACAGTTTATCTAACTATTCCTTTCGCTGCCTTCACTGCTATCATGAATACCAGACTTGCCCTTGCTTGGAGAACCACCCCCTGCCAACCTAGTTTTGTCCCTCCTGCAAATTTTCCTGCAAGGATATTGGTCCATTTCTGATCCAATTGCAATCTGTCCCTCTTGTACAGGTGCCAGTTGTGATAAGTTGTCCAGATGTTGTATGCTATCCAGTGTTTTACCAAACAGAGAACACAGAACAATAAAACACGGGAACAGCCAACCAGATTGATCCCATTTGCCTGAATGCATTCCTTCATTCTTGCATGTCTGTGTCTGTCTAAATGCCTCTCAAATGTTGTTATTGTATCTGTTACTACCATTTACCTTGGCAGCACTTTCACACGTGAAGGTAACTTGCCTTGCACTTGCATTACTCTTTTAAAAGACTGCCCTCTTGCCTGTGCCCTCTAATATTTGACATTTTCACCCTGACTATCTACCATATCTATCCACTGAAAACAATCCAAGCTTGTCTGAAATTTCTTTGTAGCTAATACACACCAATCCTGGTAAACCTGCACCCTCTCCAAAGTCTTCCTCATCCTTCCTACAGTGTAATGACCAAAACACTTCAGCTATCTATCCAACTGTACTATCATCCTGTTCCTTGCCTAGCTAGCATATGGCACAATATTAATCCTTAGACTACAACTTGAAAGGTTGTAATACCATGAACTTCTAAAATTAGAACTGTTTGTTCTATATGTAGTTACCAAAAATACTTATAGTTTACGTTGGTATTATAGTGAGTTGGTAACATCTGACTACATTTGGTCCCTTGGGTAGGATGAGGCCAAATCTCCAAGTGTCCTCACTAG
Organism: Mobula hypostoma; assembly: GCF_963921235.1. Taxonomy (NCBI): domain Eukaryota; kingdom Metazoa; phylum Chordata; class Chondrichthyes; order Myliobatiformes; family Myliobatidae; genus Mobula; species Mobula hypostoma. The sequence goes on along the minus strand of NC_086117.1, from coordinate 13,033,816 downwards.
TGATAGTTTTAAAGGAATAAAGGCATGGCATTACATCCAATTGTCATTATAGCTGTACATTTTTTTGACTGAGATATGGAAATTGAGACAGCAGTGCTGCTTTGCAAAACTATTAATAAAGAGTGAAAATTGAAAAATTAAACTGCAAAATATATGTGGCACGTTCATTTTCCTAGTAATGAACTCCTCAGATGTTTTTTTTAAGCTAGTTTCTATTCTTACGGTTCATTTGTTTTAATCTTCCAGATAATTAAAGTCAAATCAAAATCTTTCCCCACTGTATATGGCTCATCTGTTTGCAAACCATTCATATGCTGGAAGGACTTGACTCCAATTCTTTGAGGAATTGTCTCTGGAATGAGTTTAAACTGTGAGATTATTAAAATTAATCACAAACACATTATGATGCTGCATACATCCATTAGTAATTTCTTACTTGGGCAGCTGTAAACAAGAAAATATATAACCAAAAAGTAAATTTTTGAATCTCTTTCCGTCTAATAGATGCACAAAACTTTGAAAGTAATGTTGATTATGTATTCATTAGTTTGAAATATCTGGAAAAATGTTAAGCAAGTCAGAAACCAGAAAAATAAGCAAAAAGAAGAAAATCTATATACTGTAATTACGAAACTAATGTACCTTTATTCTAGTAATAAGATACCAATGGTATACTTCTGGTATTAACAATTTGTAGTTGTGAATTGTTATTGCATTATATCACAGTTGACATCAGAGGTCAAGTTTCTGCCACCGACTTTTACACAACAGCTACCAGAGGTATCTCTTGGACGGAAGCTCATTCAAAGCATGATGAAAGGAAAAGACTAGGCAAATGTGAGCCCCCTATAAACAGGATGGATTAAAATAGGGAACAAGGAAATAACAGAGGAATTAAACAGGTAGTTTGAAATCATCTTCATGGAAGCAAACATCCAAAACCTGCAGGAAATATTAGAAACCAAGGGTCAAGAGAGAATGAGGAACTGATTAGTCAAAAGACAGTACTAGAGAAATTACTGAGCTTGAAGATTGAATAATTGCAAAGATGTGGTGATCTATATACCAGAGTAACAAAGGAAATGATTTTAAAGACCACAGATTATAGAATTAGGCCATTCAGCCCATCGAGTCTGCTCCACCATTTTATCATGACTGATCCAATTTTTCTCTTAGCCCCAATCTTGTGCCTTCTTCCTATATCCCTTCATGCCCTGACCAATCAAAAATCTATCAGCTTCTGCCTTAATATACATAAAGACTTGACCTCCACAGCTACCTGTGGCAACAAATTCCACAGAATCACCATCACTGCCTAAAGAAATTCCTCCTCATCTCCATTCCAAAAGAACACCCCTCTATTCTGAGGCTGTGTCCTCTGGTCTTAGACTCTCCCACCATGGGAAACATCTTCTCCACATCCACTCTTTCATCATTCGATAGGTTTCAATAAGGTTACCCCTCATTCTTCTGAATTCCAGCAAATACAGTTCCAGAGCTATCAAACCCTCTTCATATGACAAATGATTCAAACCTGGAATCATTTTCGTGAACCTCCTCTGAACCCTCTACAGTTTCAGCACATCCTTCTAAGATAAGGGGCGCAAACTGCTCACAATACTCCAAGTGAGGCCTCAGTGATGCTTAATAAAGTCTCAACATTACATCCTTGCTTTTAAATTCTAGCCCTCTTGAAATGAATGCTATCATTGTATTTGCCTTCCTCACCACAGACTCAACCTGCAAATTAACCTTAAGGGAATCCTGCACAAGGACTCCCAAGTCCCTTCGCACCTCAGTTTTTTGTTTTTTCTTTCCATTTAGAAAATGGGCAACTCTTTCATTTCTTCTACCAAAGTACATGACCATACACTTCCTGACACTGTATCCCATCTGCCATTTCTTTGCCCATTCTCCTAATCTAAGTCCTGTAGCTTCTCTACTTCCTCAAAATGACCTGCTCTTCCACCTATCTTCATATCGTCTGCAAACTTTGCAACAAAGCCATCAATTCCATCATCTAAATCATTGACATATAATGTAAAAAGAATTGGTCCCAAAACAGAGCCCTATGAAACACCACTAGTCAACGGCAGCCAGCCTGGAAAGGCTCCCTTTATTCCCACTCTAAGCAACACACGGGTCCTGCCGAAGGGTCTTGGCCCGAAATACCGACTGTTGACTTTTTTCCATAGGTGTTGCCTGGCCTGCTGAGTTCCTCCAGCATTTTGTGTGTGTTGCTTGGATTTCCAGCATCTGCAGATTTTCTGTTGTTTGTTACTGATTTATCCATGCTAGAATCTTCCCTGTAATATCAAGGGCTTGGAGCTTGTTCAGCAGCATCATAAATGGCACCTTGTCAAAGGCCTTCTGAAACATCAACCGATTCCCCATTGTCCATCTTGGTCGTTATTTCTTCAAAGAATTCCAATAGATTTGTCAGGCAAAATTTTCCCTTGAGGACACCGTGCTGACTATGGCCTATTTTATCATGTGCCGCAAAACCCAGCCAGCCAACACACTTTTCGTCCCTCTTCCCTCCGGGAGAAGGCTCAGGAGCTTGAAGACTCGTACAGCAGATTTGGGAACAGCTTCTTTCCAACTGTGATAAGACTGCTGAACGGATCCTGACCCGGATCTGGGCCGTACCCTCCAAATATCCGGACCTGCCTCTTGGTCTTTTTTGCACTACCTTACTTTCCATTTTTCTATTTTCTATTTATGATTTATAATTTAAATTTTTAATATTTACTAATTTTTACTATTTTTAATATTTTAATATTTAATATTTGTAATCCAGGGAGTGGGAAGCGCAGAATCAAATATCGCTGTTATGATTGTACGTTCTAGTACCAATTGTTTGGCGACAATAAAGTATAAAGTACCCTGAGAGCTCATCCTTAATAATAGACTCCAACATCTTCCCAATCACTGACATCAGACTAACTGGCCTATAGTTTCCTTTCTTCTGCCTTTCTCCTTTCTTGAAGAATGGAGTGACATTTACAATTTTCCAGTCTTCCGGAACCGTTCCAGAATCTAGTGATTCTTGAAAGATCATTACTCCATAACAGGGCCCTCCAGGCTTGACAGGAAGCTCAAAGACCCTGGCCTTCACCCTGCCTTGTGTAGCTGGATCCTGGGCTTCCTGTCAGATCACCGGCAGGTGGTAACAGTGGGCTCCCTCACCTCTGCCCCTTTGACCCTCAACACAGGTGCACCCAGGGCTGTGTTGTAAGCCCCCTCCTTTACTCCCTGTATACCCATGGTTGTGCAACCCACGTCTCCAATCTGCTAATTAAATTTGCTGACGATACTACATTGATTGGCCTTGTCTCAAATAATAATGAGCCTACAGAGAAGAAGTTATCACCCTGATACAGTGGTGTCAAGAAAACAACCTCTCCCTCAATGTCACAAAAACAAAGGAGCTGGTTGTGGACTACAGGAGAAATCGAGACAGGCTAATCTCTATTGACGTCAATGAATCTGGGATTGAGAGGGTGAACAGTTTTAAGTTCCCTGGCATACATGTCACCGAGGATCTCACGTGGTCTGTTCATACTGGCTGTGCGGTGAAAAAGCACAACAGCACCTTTTTCACCTCAGACGGTTGAAGGAGTTTGGTATCAGTCCCCAAATCCTAAGGACTTTCTACAGGGGCACAATTGAGAGTATCCTGACAGGCTGCATCACTACCTGGTATGGGAACTGTACTTCTCTCAATCGCAAGACTCTGCAGAGAGTGGTGCGGACAGCTAGCGCATCTGTAGATGTGAACTTCCCACTATTCAGGACATTTACAGAGACAGGTTGGTAAAAAGATATCTAATTAGTCAGGGTATCAAGGGATAGGGGGAAAAAGCCGGAAATTGGAACTAGATGGGAGAATGGTTTAGCTCATGATAGAATGGCAGAGCAGACTCAATGGGCCGAATGGCCTACTTCTGCTCCTTTGTCTTGTGATCTTGTGAAAAGGGCCCGAAGGATCATTGGGGACCTGAGTCACCCCAACCAAACTGTTTCAGCTGCTACCATCTGGGAAACGGTACCGCAGCATAAAAGCCAGGACCAACAGGCCCTGGGACAGCTCCTTCCATCAGGCTATCAGACTGATTAATTCACGCTGATACAGTTGTATTTCTATGCTGTATCGACTGTCCTGTTGTACATACTTATTACAAATTACTATAAATTGCACATTGCACATTTAGACCGTTATGTACCCCTAAGGTTCAATATTCTGGGGACTGTGACTTTAAAACGTCGGTAGAATGAGAATGACTTTTGGACACTGTTTGAGCTGTTACAGAGAGGGAGGGGCGGAGTCTGCCTTTCAGCTCGTGTTATGGTTTCTCTGCAGCGTGTTTACACTTTTGCAAGGACACTGCCAACTTCTGAGTTCCTACACAGAGAGAGAAGGGAGGAGCTACTTGATGGACGGTTGGTGTTCAGCATGGTGAGATAAATAGAAGGTTAGCTGGCAGACACACAGACACATTATTTTGTGTACTGGATGAGCTTTGTTGTGCCCACGGAAAGGTAGGTTTTTGGAGGATCAATCAGGAGAATCGATCAGTGGCTCTCGCGTGGGGAAAAGGTGTGACCGGTGGGAAGTTATCTGTGTGTCCAACCCTCACCTGGGTTGATAACTTCATCACAGAAAATGGTCCCCTTGTTGTGGTCACATTCGGTGACTTCTAAAGGATTTCGGTGGACAATGGGAAGATCGACGGCTTCAATTCACCTGAAGAACAACAATACCTCTCCCTCTCCATCTGTACTCAACTCAATACCACAAACTGAACTGAACTTTACTCATCACTGTAGGGCTGTATCTATTTACCCCTAGGCTTGAAGAAGCTTGGTTTCTATATTTCCACACTTATATATGTAATCAATGCTAACCTGTTTGATTTACCTGATTTTATATTACTGTACTACGTAGTTACTAATAAATACAATTAGATAATAACAATACCAGACTCCAAAGTGTTTTCCATTTCTGCTGGTTCTTTAATCCGTCATGGGTACATGACAAGACAGGGATGTAACGTAAAGATTTTTATCCTCATGTATGTGAAGGATGTAAGAAATAAAGTCAATTCAATTTAATGGATGTTCTGTTGTCATCATCTTGGGTGCTATGGATTCTGTAATTGTTCCAGTGGAACTTTGAGAAAAAGGAGAGAGAAAACAGAAAGCTACAAACTTGTAAGAATATCCCCAGTAGTATGAAAGTACTGAAATTTATCACGTGTAGTAATAGAACACCTTAAAAAATGAGATTGCAGAAGCTGGAAATCCAAACTAACACAGCAAAATGCTGGAGAAACTCAGCATGTCAGGCAGCATCTACGGAGAATAAAGAGTTGACATTTTGGGGCTTAGACCCTACATCAGGACTAGGTTGAAGGGTCTTGGCCTGAAATGTCAGATCTTTATTACTCTCCATAGATGACCTGACCTGCCTGACCTGCTGAGTTCCTCCAGCATTTTGTGTGTTTTGTCTTTAAAAAGAGAATTAGGTTCAGCAGAACCAAAGGAAAACTATTCAACTAATCTCCTGAAGATCTTTGAGACTACAGAATAGTCAAAAGGGAACCAGTATATTTGGACTTTTTAAGGGCTTTGATAAAGCTCAGACAGGAAGTTGGTCAATATGGTTTCAGTACATGAAAATGGGGAAGGATTGAGGATTATTTATTAGACAGAAGTCAAAGAGTGGGATTAAATCGATCTTCTCAGGTTTGCATGCTATGACTAATGGGGTCCCCCAGGGATTCGTACTTGTGCCTCAGCTATGCACAATCTGTATCAATTATTTTTCTGAGGGGACCAAATGTCATACATCTAAGCTTGCTGGTGACATTAAAATTAGCAGAAGTGTGAAAAGAGATGGATATAAAGAGGCTTCAGGGTGGTATGAACAAGCTGAGTGAGTTTGAAAACTTGGCAGGTGGAATATTAGGTGGAAAAATGTGAAAACAATAAATATGGTAACAAAAAGACAGAGTATTCATTAAATGGAGAAATTGGGTTGTGTTGCTGTTCAAAGGGACGTGGGGATTTCTGATATGTGAGTCATGGAAGGTCAGCATACTGGTTTAACAAGCAATTAGGAGAGAAACGATATGTTAACCTTTTTAACAAAAGATTTCATTACAGGAGTAAGAAAATCTTAATGCAGTTGAATTAGACCCTATTTGCAATGGAAGGTCTGTGTACAGTTTTGCTGCTTACCTTAGAAAGGATCTACTTGCTATTATATAGCGAAGATTTACTAGACTGGTTCCAGGGATAGTGGGCTTGTTGTGTGAGAAGAGACTCTGGTCTAGAGTTTAGAAGGACAAGAGTTTAGGAGAAGTATGATAACTGAAAAATCCTTAAATGGTGCAGGAGCAAATTGAAAGATCACATGGAGTTGGTGTTCGAAATAACAGGCGATTTATTAAAAAACGGTGTACACCAGATCAAAGTTCTATCTGAGCATGAATTTGGTACAGCTTTTGCATTATCATTTGATGAGATTGCCAGTAAGACTACACTTTGATAACAGAATGGTGACTACAGGAAGACTTATTTAAGTAATAGACTAGGTCCAGATTACAGAGTAAAATAATTGTTCACAGGTCTAACATTAATATGTATTTTCTATTACAATAAATTACAACAATTTATTACATAATTAGTAAAAGTCCTGCACCTTGGACGTTATCATTGCTGCATTCCATGTCTCTGCTTCTAGGCTTTGTCTGTGGTTGCTTGTTACATTAGCACAATCCGCATCCTTATTTACTAGCCTTCTCTATTCTTTCCCCTAGGACAGTCCTTCCTCTAGACCCTTGGCTTAAGATGGCCAATAGGTTAGATCCCTAACAGTACCTTTGTTGGTCTACTAAATGACAATTCCCCTAACGACAATGCTTTACCTGCCATCATATTATACACACTAAAATAATAATGGTCATTAAAGCAATCAGCTGTACAACAATGACAATGTGACAGATAAATTGAATACTGGGGTAGATATGTACGTTCAAATTCCAATACCAAATACTATCCCAAAAGGAGAAGTTCTCTAGAGCCACTTTGGCTCCATTTTCATGATCCGTTTTCCTTTTCCCCCAGTGCATCCCATTTCCTAATGACTTCTGTATCCTCTTGGAAAATCTTTTCCCAATCAGCCGTAAAGTGTGAAATGGGTGGTATACTTGTGCAATCCTTTGTTGGTATCACTACCAAGAATGGTAAGCTCTAGAATCCCTTCTGCAGCTGGTTTAGGCACATTCTGCCCCACAATCATTAATTCGATTGAGAAGTCACTGATTGCCACGTTGTAGCCAGTCAGATTGAATTGTGACCATCCCTTATAATGTGCCCTTGATGATGTTGCAAGGCAGTAGATGTTGCTCACCAAGTATATTTCAGAAAAGTTTTGTTATAAATTGGCAATATGGACAGGGTACAGTTATCATACAGTTTGTAGCAAAACCACTTTCCGTCAGGCTTCTTCATACAACCTCCTCTGGACATGCCCAACGATTCTCTCTGATGACACTGCATCAAGGTCACACCCTACCTTGGACTTGTGTACCTCGATTACGTAGGATGATGGGTTGCTTAGAGATATCCAAGTTCTCTCAAGGTATTTTCTGACATTATACACCCTGGTAAGGGAGTATTGACACCATGTCGAGGAATGTGGAGGACTGCTGCAACATACAGTGGACTTCTCTCTTTCTGCAGCCTCCCAGGACATGATTAGTGACATTTCAAATGTAGCACACATTGGCACCTTCACCCACCTATTGGTTCGGCTGGTGTCTGCAGTTTTCATATGTCTATTTCACAGCAGCGCATGCTATCACATCCTTCAAGCTGAACTGCAGACTGTTGGGACACCCCCGCCCCCCCACCGCTGGTCGTTCTTCATTATTTCCTTGGTTTACAGTCTCCATTTTACTTGCTCTTCAGAGATAGCCCAAAAGAGTAACACATTCAATTATCCAAATTCTTCAGAGCATAGATTCCATGTTTACTGTTCCTTTAGTCCTGCATCTTCGATAACCTGTAAACTCCTCAAAACCACCTGGATGTGCTCTTTCTCTCCTAGAGATTCAATTAGAATATCATCCATATGTTGCAGAATAGAGCTACTGGTTTCTGCCAAGGGAACACAAGTGATTATTTTAGGCATACATCAATGGAAAATGGTGGGATGTATTAGAAAACCTTAGGCAGCCTTGTCCAAGTATACTGCTGTCCTTGGACAGTAAAAGCTAACTTATCTTAACTATCGAGATGTACTGAAATTGACCAAAAAATATTAACAATATCTAAGACAGTAAAAATATCCTGCTCCAGCCTCACGCATTCAAAATGATAGATGGGTTCGCCACTATGAGATATTCCCAAGTGGTGTATTTATTCAGAGAGCTGGTAGGACTCATCTGGCTTAGATACTGGCCTGATTGGGGAATTCATAAACAAAATGGTTGACCGGATCACTCTTCTACTATGCCAGCCTCTGCTTCAAGTTTAATGGAGTACTGCCCATGGGGTAGGTGATGGGCCTTCTTTCCAAACAGGTGACACCTCAACAAAGCCACAGTCTTGTTTGTAAGTGGCCTACACCGGGGCTATATTTTCATGATTTGTGATATATACGTATAAATCATCACCACTTCCCTTCTGCCACCAAGGGAAAGTCTTCTTTCCCCAAATAATTACCCTTATACCTGCCTTGATTACAGCCCCCAGATCTATCCCCAAGATGATGTCCTGTTATTGTTGAAACCCAGATACGTGTCCTCAATCTGCGTCAGGATGGATAAACATAATTGAGCAAGGACGGATCTGCCTCCCACCCCCTCCACTGTCATAGTTTTACTTGTATCTGGTAAGATGAGATATACGAACAGGATTAGACCATTTGGCCCATTGAGTCTGCTCCAGCGTGGCTGATCCAATTTTCCTCTCACCCTCAATTTCCTGCCTTCTTCCCATATCCCTTCACATCCTGACCAAACAAAAATCTATCAACTGCTGTTTAAAGACTTGGCCTCCACAGCTGCCTGTGGCAAAGAATTCTACAGATTCATCACTCTCTGGCTAAACAAATTCCTACTCATCTCCATTCTAAAAGGGCACCCCTCTATTCTGAGCTGTGTCCTTTGGTCTTAGATTTTCCCACCATGGGAAACATCCTCACCACATCCACTCTATCGGACTTTCACCATTCAATAGGCTTCAATTAGGTCATCCCTCATTCTTCTTAATTCTAGTGAATACAGGCCCAGAGCCATCAAATACTCTTCATATGACAAGCCTAAAATCATTTTCATGAACTTCCTTTGAATCCTCTCCAGTTTCAGTACACCCTTTCTTAAGATAAAGGGCCCATAACTGCTCACAATGCTCCAAGTGAGGCCCACCAGTGCTTTATAAAGTCTCAACATTACATATTTGTTTTCATATTCCATTCCTCTTGAAATGAATGCTAATATCGCATTTGCCTTTCTTACCACAGACACAAACCGCAAATTAACCTTTAGGGAATCCTGCACAATTTCTCCCAAGTCCCTTTGCGATGCAGTTTTTTGTATCTTCTCTCCATTTACAATAGTCAGCCCTTTCATTTCTTCTACCAAAGTGCACAACCATACACTTCCCAACACTGTATTCCACGTGTCACTTCCTGGCCCATTCTCCTAATCTCTCTAAGTCCTTTTATGGTCTCTCTACTTCCTCAAAACTATCTGATCCTCCAACTATCTTTATATCATCTGCAAAATTTGTAACAAAGCCATCAATTCCATCATCAAAATCATTGACTTATAACGTAAAAAGAATCGGTCTCATCACAGATCCCTATTGAACACCACTGGTCATTGGCAGCCAACCAGAAAAGGCTCCCTTTATTCCCACTCTTTGCCTCCTGCCAGTCAGCCACTGCTTTATCCATGCTACAATCTTTCCAGTAATACCATAGGTTTTAAGCTTGTTAAGCAGCCTCAAGTGTGGCACCTTCTCAAAGGACTTCTGAAATGGCGAGACCTGACGCAGACTGGGAGACCGCTTTGCTGAACACCTACGCTCTGTACGCCAGAGAAAGCAGGATCTCCCAGTGGCCACACATTTTAATTCCACATCCCATTCCCATTCTGACATGTCTATCCACGGCCTCCTCTACTGTAAAGATGAAGCCACACTCAGGTTGGAGGAACAACACCTTATATTCCGCCTGGGTAGCCTCCAACCTGATGGCATGAACATCGACTTCTCTAACTTCCGCTAATGCCCCTCATACCCCATCTGTTACTTATTTTTATACACACATTCTTTCTCTCACTCTCCTTTTTCTCCCTCTGTCCCTCTGAATATACCCCTTGTCCATCCTCTGGGTCCCCCCACCCCCTTGTCTTTCTTCCCGGACCTCCTGTCCCATGATCCTCTCGTATCGCTTTTGCCTATCACCTGTCCAGCTCTTGGCTCCATCCCTCCCCCTCCTGTCTTCTCCTATCATTTTGGATCTCCCCCTCCCCCTCCAACTTTCAAATCCCTTACTCACTCTTCCTTCAGTTAGTCCTGACGAAGGGTCTCGGCCTGAAACGTCGACTGCACCTCTTCCTAGAGATGCTGCCTGGCCTGCTGCATTCACCAGCAACTTTGATGTGTGTTGCTTGAATTTCCAGCATCTGCAGAATTCCTGTTGTTTGCACATCCTCAACTGATTCTGCTCTGTCTATCCTGCTTGTCATTTCTTCAAAGAATTCCAACAGAATTTGTAATTGATATTGAGGCCAACAGTGCATTGACATTCATTCAGGGGCTCAAGGGCCAATACTAGTCACTTCATCAGCAGTTGTTTTAACTCCTTTGCAGAGATCTGGAAAACAGGTCCCTTTATGCTACCACGATGCTAAGTGATGATCCTCAGCTTGCTGTATCCATGGTCCTTGTCCTGCTTCTCCTCCACCTTTCGACCAAAAACTTGTCCTGATTATGTCTTGTCTTTCCACAGCAACTGCAATTAATTTGGTTTTTTCACTGTCCCTAAAATCCCAGGCCACGTGCCCCCACATTTTTCACACCTGAAACATTCAACATCGCCTTGTCTTATAGTGGTCTTACACCTGCCACTATAGTTGCTCATTCTCCTGTTTTTCTCCTTTTCACTTCTGCTCTCATTGCCCAGTTAAGTATTTGAATAAATGTGTGGCCAACAGGTAGCCCCATTCTTATTATCTGGGTCAGATATCTATTTAGATGTGGGCCCATGCCATCTTTCAGAACTTACAGGAAGACATCATTGTCCTGTTTAGGCCCATTTAATCACTATGTTTCTCATACGCCTGATATCTTCGTTCAGCATAATCCTTGACTTTCTCTTTAGGCTCTTGTTTAATAAAAGTAAATATTAGTTCAATTCACCTATCCTTTATCTATCGCAGCCTCAACTGCCTTAGTAAGGTCCCCCCAGTTAGTCCTGGGGATCTGCTTCTCCATTTAAACTAATTTTTATTTTGGATATGGTTGGGCAATGTGGACCAGACCTACCTGGGTACTTTAGCCTTTAAATGATGTGTATATCAGCAAGAGTCAAATGGTGAGTCCCTTAATTCTTCAACCTTTTTGCTAAAGAAGCACATTGTCATCATTACATTTGATAGTATTTAGCAAAATCTGTCTCTCTGTTGTTGTAAAAGATTTTTCCACCCTGGACTCAGTAGTGCTACTCCCTATGGTCTTCTGGACGATTCAGAGGGGTACTAGTTCTGAGGCAGATGCTGCTGCCTCAATATAGGGTTGAGGTTGTGAATCTTCATTACAAGCCCCATTCTTAATCAGCTGCATCAGCCTAATCATTCCAATTTACATCATGTTCTGCAGGTGTACATGGACTTACACTACCTACAATTCACCCCAAAATCAGAGGGATTGGGGGGAGGGGTTCAGAGTTTTTTTGGCAACCACTATTCTGTGGTGATTGCATGATAATGCTGTTATTATTACAAAAGGGGGTTAAGTCTCCACAGAGGCCGTTCTCTAACGTTTAAAGGAAAACATAGGTCCAGTTTCACGGGCGAGTGATCAGATATAACTATAGCAGTGTATTCAATTTGTCTAATCATAGGTATCAAGGAATTATCTATAAAGAAATAGTCTAGCCTGGAATAGGAGTGGTGACCATGAGAGAAGAAAGAGAATTGCCTAACTGATGGATTCAAAAATCTCCAAGGATCCATATAACCATTTTGTTGCACAAACATCGAGAAGGCCTTTGCCATACCAGAAAATGTTCCCCTAGGGCAAGACCTATCAAGCAGTGGGTCAACAGCACAGTTCAAATCTCCGGAAAAGATTAGCTTATGTGTATTCAGGTTAGGTATTAATGACAAAACCTTATTTGCTAATTGGACATCGTCCCAATTAGGAGCATAAACATTTACCAAAATAACAGGTATCTGAAAGAGCGAGCCAGAGACTATAATAAAGCGACCATTAGGGTCACTGATTACATCAGATGGTGTGAACTGCATTCTTTTGGTGATTAATATTGCCACCCCCCTGGACCTACTATTAAATCTGGAATGAAAAACCTGACTAATCCATGCTTTACGAAGTCTATTATGGTCCTCCACTCTTAAATGTGTCTCTTGTAGAAATAGTATATCTGCTTTTAATTGTTTCAGATGAGAGAAAACTTTAGCTCTTTTAACCGGACCACTGAGCCCCTGTACATTCCAAGAAATAAACCTCACAGGGTGGCCTCCATCAGCAGCGCTCACGTTAACCATATCAAAAGACACACAGGGCCTACAATCCAAAACAGTGGGAGGGCATAAGTTGCACACAATAACGCACAATGAAAAGAAAGTCTGATCAATTCGTAATGCACAAAGGAATAAACTGCCATGGTAATCCCCCAAAACATTCCCCCCACCCCTTTATGCAAACAAAAAAACCCAATTAACCCCCGAAACCTAGATCTACCTCCCCAATTGAGGATGATCGCAGGCAGTACCCAACAAAAAACTTCCAAGGTGTTCCCCATACAACCCAACTTTCAATCTAATCTAGGGTGGCTCCCCTCCTTAACATTTATCCTATCACTTATACTACCTTTAATATAACATTTAGGCTAAAGATGACACAGGTCAAGCTAAGCATTAAAAACAAAAAAAAAACACTGGGCAACTTAAACGCCCGAGATACAGATCCCAAATATTTACATTTTGCTGGTTAAAAGTTTTTGTTAATCAGTTTCGGCAGCATAGCAGTTCGACCCGATCGCGTTCCACAAATTAAACTGGAAAAAATGAACAAAGAAGTGGATTGTGAAAATTAACAGTTTGCCTCAGCGTGAGGCCTCTTCCATGCTGCATGAATAACCTGAAAAAAAGTCATTGCTCTTCTCGTTCTTCTCCCCAGCGCGAATGGTAAAACACTTTGGCCGCTTCTGGTGTATGGAAATAATGCTTTTCACCTTCATGCATGACCCGGAGCTGGGCAGGATACAAGAGGCCAAACCTGACCCCTTTCCCGTAAAGCAGGGATTTCACCTCCTTGAAAGCTGCTCGTTTTTTACCCTGCTCCGCACTGAAATCTTCATAAAAAAACACGCCGTGTCCGTGGAAATACAGGTCCTGCTTCCGTCTGTTGATGATGCGTTGCTTATCTTGAAAGGAGTGAAAGCAAACCAGGAACATTCTTGGTCTCATTTGCTTGGCTCCAGAGGCACAGGATGGTTTACGTCCGACTCGGTGAGCACGCGAAAGCACGAGAGGACTTGGGAAAAAATCTGTCCGCAGCATTTCGTCAACAAACTCGGTCATAAATTTAACAGGGTCCGAACCTTCCAAATTTTCAGGAATGCTGACCACTCTCAAATTGGATCTCCGCGACCAATTTTCAAGGTCATCTAGCTTTCTCTTCAGAAATCCGTTTTCGCCCTGCAACGCTGCAATGGCGGCTTCGGCGTTCACCAGTCGGTCACTGTAATCATTCAGGCCATCTTCAACCCCACGAATGCGTTCGTCATGTGATTCGTAAGCAGACATAATTTGTTCCATGGTAGCAGTCACTGGTGATAAAGCATCTTCAAGTTCTCTTTTTAAGGCAGAATGCACCGCTTGCGTCATGTCAGAAATAAGTACTAAACAAAGCCTCTCCGAGTCATCGGGTAGCGTGGGTCCGGGTCCAGCTCCAGCAGCGTGCAACGGCGCCATTACTGTAACATCAGTCTGCTTGCTCGAGGCTTCGCTATCTTTTTCCCCAGTTTTACTTCGAAGGTACATTCTACTTGCCATTTCAATGTCCAGCTATGTCCTGCGTTGTTCACAATGGTAAATATTCAGTTATCTCGAACATACGGCAAAGATAAACAGGTAGATTTTCAATAAAAATCGGGAGCCACACTCACACGCACCAACTCACTCCATACTCGACCCCAGAAGTCAGCGATAATGCTGTTATTATTACTTCAGCCTTTTCATATTTGCCCTGGGTTGTCCCTTCCACCAACCAATTTGTTCAGGGATTGTTCCATCTGGTTTGCAACCCTTCTTTACCATATTTAGTATCAACTAATGGTTATAGTTTATTACTGTCTACATGAAAGATCCATCCAATTCCCACACTACTTCCCTGGTTTCCTCCAGCTTCCTTTTTTCATCTCAAATAGTGTTGGTTAGTCAGTTCATTTCTCAAATGAATTGTAATCCATAACCACCCGGACCCTGGCTACCAGTCACCCAGACACCCCAATCCCCAGTTCTCCAACACTAAATTCTTCATGGTCCAAGGTCTTTTTTTTTCACTACAACTTGCAGTTGCAGTCAACTATGGGGTTATCCCCTAACCTAAGAGGGTGGTATCTCATTCTCTCTCATTCTTTCTCTCTCTCTCCCTCCCTCTCTCTCGCTATCCATCCCATAGGATGATGATGGTTCCTTTCAGTCAGTTAGTAGGGTGGTACCCCACTCCTCAGAAAGGAACAGCGTGTGCGTGAGCGGATTTTAGGTGAGTAGGGGGTTGCACAGGTCCAGACCCACCCTCTCGACATCCCCTCCCAGATCCAGTGGCATGGTGGGGTCCAAGATGGCTGGGGTAAGTTCTGTTGCAGTGAATGGCCAGACCAAGCTTCGATGCAAGGGATGCCCTTTCCGCGCTTCACGGCACATGTTTGCTAGATGGCTGTTGACCCTATGAGAGGGTTCATCCGCCCTTTGACAGGTCTTGTTTTTCATCCTGCAGGGAGTCTAGCCACCCTTCTCACCAGGCAAGCCTGGTGGGGGAGCCGGTTTAGTCGCCAACCACCTGACCATGTGACAGGTAGTACTGGGTTACCTGGTACCAGTAGCATTCAGACGAGTGACCTGATCAAGTCACCCAAACAGAAGCCTCAGTCTGTCGCAATCCAGTGGGATACCCTGCTTGCTGTGCCGCTGTAGGAGCAAACTGAAAGATCTCATGGAGTTGGTGTTTGAAATAATGGGTGATCTACTAACAACTGGTGCACACCAGAAGATCAGTCAAAGCTCTACCTGAGCATGAATTTGGTATAGCTTTTACATTCTCAGTTGATGAGATTACCAATAAAACTGCACTTTGATAACAGAAAGGTGGCTACATGAAGACTTAATTAAGTAATGGTCTATGTCCTTATTACAGAGTAAAATGATTGTCCATAGGTCTAACCAGTTGAACCAATTTTTGCTTACAACAATGGGTAAATGTCTTAATATAATTAATGTAACTCCTGAACCTTGGACGTCATCACTGCTGCATTCCATGTCGCTACTTCTAGGCTCTGTCTGTGGTTCCCTGCTACCACAATAGCACAAGCCACATCCCTATTCACTAGTTACTAGCCCTCACTATTCTTTCACCTACAACAAATGATATAACAGGCTAGATTCTGGGAGGATCTTTCTGAGATTTAGTTACAATTGAGAATAAAGGGTAATGCATTTAGATATGAGAAATGGTAAGATTTCTTCATTCAGAGGGTGGCGAACCTTTGAAATTTCTTACCTTGGAGAGATGTGGAGGCTCGGGCATCATGTACGTTCAGTACAGGGATCTACTGATTTCTAGCTGTTCAAGAGTCATGATGATAGGATAGAAAATGGTGTTAAAGTATATTGAATGTGATCTTAATAAGAAATGGAGTAGGTTTAAAAGGACCAAAGATTCTATATCTGCTCCTATTTTTGTTCTAATTTCTCATTGCTCTTAACAGTGTAGATTTAGACCATTTATATCTAAAATGTAAGGTACTCATTCATAACAAGATATTGTCACATGCATTTTGCATACAGAGTGACTGTAAAATTAATGCAACAAATGCCTGGTAAGTTTATTTTCGTGATATCAGAGGACAATGTTTTTCAATAAAGATATGAGATTCTATTATAATAATCCAAACAGAACAAAACTAATTTAGCTTCAGTTTGCATTCCCATTTGAAGGATGGCATCTCTAATAGCACAATTGTTTTTCAATCCTGTATTAAAATACCAGTTGAATTAATGTGGACTGCTGCTTGAAAATGGAACATTTTTTAAATTAGGGACAGGTGAGATAAGAATTGAATTTAAGTGTATTTTTGCCACATTATACATTTTGCATTACACGTTGTGTAATGGTGCAAAATTATTTTTAATCAACATTTATCATTTAGCTGGTATTAAAATAAATAAGGTATGAGTTCTATGTGTAATTATCTAACATGTTGTACTATAAGAAAGCCACATCTTAAGGGAAGGAAACCTAAGATGTTACAAAGTCAAAATCAAAGTCAAGTTTATTGTCCTGTCCACAAGTAAATGTATGCACAGGTACAATGAATACCTTACTTGCAGCAACATTGGCACATAACATTAGAGACACAGCATTCACAAGAAAGGCATAAATTATACCATATTATACAAAAAAGAACACAATTAGAACAAAAAAGTTCCATAAATCCAGTGATGACCATTCAAATATCATATCCTATTACGACATGTCAGTCCTTGGCCTCCTCTATTGCCATCGTGAGGTGACTCGGGATTGAGAAGCAAAACATCATATTCTATATATAGGTAGCCTCCAAACTGATGGCATGAACATTGATTTCTCCCTCCCCCTTCTCTCATCTTTTATTCCCCACTCTGGCCTCTTACCTCTGATGCTCACCTGCCTATCACCTTCCCCTCATGCCCCTCCTTCTTCCCTTTCTCTCATGGTTGACTCTCTTTTATCAAATTCCTCTTTCTTCAGCCTTTTACCCTTCCCACTGTTACGAGAATACACATAAAATTAAGATGTTTGCTGGCCTGGGCTAGCATCAGTGGCATCAGCAGTTGGTCTGCCACCTGCCCTCAGGGGAAGGAGAGATAAGGAACAATGGAGCAGCGTCTGGAGATGTGTAATGAAGGGATGTGGGAGGAAGAGCTGTCTGGAGCGGCTCCCCCCTTTGAGCCCTGAACTGTTTGAAGTGATGGACAGGCGATACCCCAGCAGGGGGATAAAAAGGGACAGGTTCGCTAAGACAGACACACACGCCACCCGAGGTAACGAGACCCTGGAAGCGGTACGCTTCTCACGAGTGGGTGGAAAGGTACGATCAGCGGGAACCCGGTGTGTGTCTGCCCTTGCCTGGGTGCCGGGTTCACTGCAGAGGATCGACCGCATCTGGAGGAGGGGTCACAGTCGGTGACCTCAGGTGACATCACCAAGGACCTGCCCAAAAGCTGTTTGTGAGCCATCCCGCTGGTCTGTGAGTGAAGCAGTGTTCTGAATGATCAGTTGTTCCTATTCTGTGTCTCTCTTCCCCACCTTGTCCATCGCCATGGCAACGATTACTGCGAACTGAACTACAAACTGGACTGAACTTTGAGTCATTTTGAAATTGATCATTTAACCCCTAGACAACGATAGAGCTTGATTGATGCTGTTATCTTAATTCTGTGCACATGTGTGGTTATCATTGTTGAATTGTTGCATTTATTATCCTTTCGATTACAGTGTTGCTTGTTTCTTTAATAAAACTTTCTTAGTTCTAGTACTCCAGACTCCAACTGAGTGATCCATTTCTGCTGGTTTGGCAACCCAGTTACGGGGTACGTAACATAAGTGGGGTTCTCGTCCGCGATTTTGAACGCTAAATTTGGGACGGAGTAAATTGATTGGGTTAAAATTCCCGAAAGAAAGAAAAGACAAACAGCAGAAATGGAGGTTGAGGAATTTATAAAGGCGCCGACCTTGGAGGCATTAGAGGATGCCAGGAAATCGGAATTGATAGCTGTGGCAAAACGGGTGAATCTTGCTAAGGTGAAGTCGACAATGAGGAGAGAGGAGATACACAGAGCTATTGTAGAGCACTATGTATCTAAAGGTGTGTTTCCCCAAGGTGAGCTGGGGGAGGTGTCTATTGAAAAACCTGCTGGAGACGCGGTACAGGTACAGCTTGAAAAACTGAGACTCGAGCACGAGTTCCGGGTACGGCAGTTAGAACACGAAGAGAAGCAGTTAGAAAGGCAGGAGAAAGAGAGAGAGTTAGAAAGGCAGGAGAAAGACAGACAGTTGGAGAGAGAAGAGAGAGAGAGGGACAGACAGTTGGAGAGAGAGGAGAAACAGAGGGAAAGGGAATTTGAGCTGGAGAAGTTAAAGATAAGGGCCGAGCAGGGGCTCGTGCCGAACCAAGGTGGAGGGTTCCGGGCGACCCAGGAGGTTAGGCTGGTTCCCCCATTTGACGATACCGATGTGGATCGGTACTTTCTCCACTTCGAAAAAGTAGCTATAAGTCAGGAATGGCCGAGGGATAAGTGGGTTGTCTTACTTCAGAGTGTACTGAAAGGGAAAGCCCAACAAGCTTACTCCGCTTTATCCCCGGAAGATGCCCAGAAGTATGAGGTGGTGAAGGAGGCCATCCTCAGGACTTATGAGTTGGTCCCGGAGGCATACCGGCAGAGGTTCCGGAATGCGAGGAAGCGGTGGGACCGCACGTATTTGGAGTTTGCTCGTGAGATGCAAACATATTGTGAGCGTTGGTGCGCCTCGAAAGGGGTAGAGGGGGATTACGACAGACTGCTGCAACTGGTTCTGATTGAGCAGTTTAAAGGTTGTGTCCCTGAGGGTATGAGACCCTACCTCGATGAGAAAGAGGCAGCCACGTTAGCCGCAACTGCTAAGTTAGCGGATGAGTATGCGTTGACGCATAAAATGAAGTTTGCCCCGAGTAAAGGCTACCAGAAGGGTAGTCAGGACGGCGGGGAGAGTCCGCCGGAAAAGTCAGAAAGTAAGCCGGGGACTAGTGAAAAGGATAAGGTAGACCGGGAGCAGTCTGGTCGGAAGTCTCCTGGGGTCGTCTGTTATAATTGTGGGAAAGTCGGACACTTTGCGTCCAGGTGCTTTGCCCCAAGGAAGGAGACGGGGAAAGGAAAAGCGGAAATTTTGAATGGCTGTATTGAGCTGTTAAGCGAACCGCTAGGGAAGGACAGGTCTGAAAAAGTCCAGGAAGGGCGCGAGAGGTTTATCTCGGCCGGACTGGTGTCAGTGAAAAAGAGGTTAAAACCAGTTCCAGTGCGGATCTGGAGAGACACGGGAGCGTGTCAGTCACTAATACTGAAGAGTGTATTAGAGTTTAGCTCAGAGACCCAGACTGGGGAGGTAGAGGTCAAAGGTGTTGGGGAAGGGACAGAGTCAGTCCCTTTGCACCAGATACATTTACAGAGCAACCTGGTCTCTGGACTAGTCACGATTGGGGTGAGGTCCGAATTACCGATGAAAGACGTGGAAGTCTTGCTCGGTAATGACATCGCCGGAGGAATCGTGTTCCCAGTCGTGAGATTGACGGGTCAGCCTGCCAGCATGGAGGCCCCGCCCGCGATGGTGAATTTGGCTGAAACATTTCTGCCAACCTTGTATGAGACAGGGTGTAGTGAGATAAGAGGTAGTGAGGGAGCTGGGACGGACGTAGCAGTAGCCAGGAAAGAATTTGTGCAGACGCAGGAGCGAGACGAGGGGCTGATGGTTTTGGCCGAGACAGCTCTCTCTGACACAGCCTTGACAAGGGAACTAGTAGGCTATTGTGCGGATGAGGAAGTGCTAAGGAAGAAAGGGAAATCAAGTACAGCATCCGCAGATGAGGAGTGGGGGGTGGTGCAAAAGAGTTATGGGGATGAGGTTTTTAACATGGCCCACGAGGTACCCCCCGGTGGACATTTTGCGGTGCTGGAGGAAACAGTTGGTGGAATCATGAAAGAGAGTTACCGGCTGCCCAGGGGGAAAAATGTTATTGATCATGACCGACGCGAACTGAGACGGTCACCGGCTTTTGATATGCTAACAAACCTAGTCGGTGTTAGCGTGGAAATCAATGAAGCTAGGGGCCCCTTGATAAGAGGAAAAAACCATTTTGAAAAGATTAGGATGGGATCGGTCAGATGGGAGAAGGCTATTGTTTTGGCCAGGTCTACTGATAAGGTCTCTCCCTTAATCCCCGAAGGAGTAATTAAACGACTCGCACCCATGTGTTTGATTGTCCCGAGGAAATGCAAAGAACTGGGACGTTGGGTTATGTCGGTTACAATAGGGCGGCCAAGTAAACAACACCCATATTTTTTGAGTAATTCAGTGACTAAAGGGCTGATGAACACAGAGGTGTGTATTGGCAATTTAACACGGCTGTCTGAAGCCAGCTTGATAGTGAACCTTGGAAAAAATGAATTCGGCCACGCGAATGTCACTTACCTGGGAATTGTGGTGACACAGGGGCAGCTGGCAGTGATGCAAGCTACAGTGCAGGCTATCGCTGACCTCCCAACCCTGACAGACAAGAGGGCCCTCAGAAGGCTTTTGGAGATGGTGGGGTACTGCAGGAAGTTTTGCAATAACTCTGCGGTCAATACCCGTCCCCCTCCTACTAAGCCCTTGCGAGGGAAAATTGAGTCGGAATGGGACGACCCTTGTTGTTGTGGTCCGGGACAAAACCAAATGAGAGGTTACATTGGTCGCAATTCATCAGTGTTTTTGGCCACTATGAAGTTTGCTGAGTTGGAGCCTGGTCTAAGGGATTATTAATAACACGTGTAAAAGGAACAGAAAATGTGATGACTGTCTGTCAAGGTGTTGACAATTTCAAATTCTCTGTATTAGCTAAATAACTGTTAAAGATGTATATTGTGTATGTATCAGATAATGTAGTCATGTTTGTAATTTTTACCTCCCGGTAAAAATCCTTAAAGGGGGGAAGTGTTACGAGAATACACATAAAATTAAGATGTTTGCTGGCCTGGGCTAGCATCAGTGGCATCAGCAGTTGGTCTGCCACCTGCCCTCAGGGGAAGGAGAGATAAGGAACAATGGAGCAGCGTCTGTAGATGTGTAATGAAGGGATGTGGGAGGAAGAGCTGTCTGGAGCGGCTCCCCCCTTTGAGCCCTGAACTGTTTGAAGTGATGGACAGGCGATACCCCAGCAGGGGGATAAAAAGGGACAGGTTCGCTAAGACAGACACACACGCCACCCGAGGTAACGAGACCCTGGAAGCGGTACGCTTCTCACGAGTGGGTGGAAAGGTACGATCAGCGGGAACCCGGTGTGTGTCCGCCCTTGCCTGGGTGCCGGGTTCACTGCAGAGGATCGACCGCATCTGGAGGAGGGGTCACAGTCGGTGACCTCAGGTGACATCACCAAGGACCTGCCCAAAAGCTGTTTGTGAGCCATCCCGCTGGTCTGTGAGTGAAGCAGTGTTCTGAATGATCAGTTGTTCCTATTCTGTGTCTCTCTTCCCCACCTTGTCCATCGCCATGGCAACGATTACTGCGAACTGAACTACAAACTGGACTGAACTTTGAGTCATTTTGAAATTGATCATTTAACCCCTAGACAACGATAGAGCTTGATTGATGCTGTTATCTTAATTCTGTGCACATGTGTGGTTATCATTGTTGAATTGTTGCATTTATTATCCTTTCGATTACAGTGTTGCTTGTTTCTTTAATAAAACTTTCTTAGTTCTAGTACTCCAGACTCCAACTGAGTGATCCATTTCTGCTGGTTTGGCAACCCAGTTACGGGGTACGTAACACCACCCACCTGACTTCATATATCACCTTCTAGCTGGACCTGGGTTTTCATCCCCAAAATGTCACTTACATAGATGGTGCCTGGACCTGCTGAGTTCCTCCAGCTCACACTGACCAAATATCACGTCCCCAGCAGAATCAGAGACCTTATTGCTGATTATTACAGCAACTTCAGGATGAGGGTCTCTTCAGGAGCAATTACATCAACCTGGCACAAGGTGGAGATCGGCATCATCACAGGGTGCACTATCTCAGTGACACTGTTCTCCCTAGCCATGAACATGCTCACTAAGTCTGCTGAACCAGAGTGCAGAGGGCCCAGATTGAATTCCGCTCAACAGCAACCACCTATCAGGGCATTCATGGATGACCTCACAGTCACCACAGAATCAGTCCCAGGCTGCCGGTGGATTCTGCAAGGGCTTGAAAAGCTGGTGGAGTGGACCCAGATGCGTTTCAAACCTGCCAAATCAAGTTCGATGGTGCTGAGGAAAGGGAAGGTGGAGAACAAGTTCCGGTTCAGCATCGCAGGCACAGCCATCCCAACCACCACAGAAAAGCCAGTCAAGAGCTTAGGCAAAGTTTTTGACAGCTCTTTAAGGGACACGACATCCATTCAGGCGACCTGTACCCAGTTGGATGGCTGGCTGAAATCTGTGGACAAAACCCAGCCTACCTGGGAAGTTTAAAGCCTGGGTGTATCAGTATGGCATTCTTCCCAGAATCCTGTGGCCCCTCCTCATCTATGCAGTTCCGAACTCGACAGTCGAAACCTTAGAGAGGAGGGTTAGCAACCACCTCAGGAGATGGCTGGGGCTGCCAAAGAGCCTGAGCAGCATCGCACTCTATGGACACCACAACAAACTGCAACTGCCCTTCAAATCCTTGGAGGAAGAATTCAAGGTAATAAGAGCCAGAGAAGTGCTACAGTATAGGGACTCAAGTGACCCGAAGGTGGCTAGAGCAGGGATCCAAGTAAGGACTGGCAGGAAGTGAAGGGCAGAGGAAGCTGATCAGGAAGCAGAGGCGAGGCTGCATCACAGGAGGCTGGTGGGAGTAGTCACACGAGGCCAAGCTGGGCTAGGATCCTTTCCAACTCCCCAAATGGACACCAGAGGGAAGGAAAGGCATCGTCTATTTCAGGAGGAGACGAGAGCAGTAGTGGAGGAAACGAGAGCCTACAAGGCGGTGGGAATGAAACAACAGGGAGCTTGGACAAGATGGGAGAATGCGGTTGAGAGGAAAGTACCTGGGCTGATCTTTGGAAAGCTGAACCACACCACATCCAATTTCTCATCCAGGCAGTGTACGATGTGCTTCCAAGCCCATCAAACCTGCACTCATGGGGCGAGGCAGTCATCTGCGTACCCACTGTGCTCCAAGCGGGGAACCCTGGAGCACATCCTCAGCGACTGCGCAAGGGCACTTGGGTGAGGGATGGTACCGATGGAGGCATGATCAGGTCCTGAAGACCATCACTGAAGCCGTCAGCGCAGGAGTTGAGTGGGAGAAGAGGTCCTGACCCTCCAAGCAGACCATTGCCTTTGTTAGAGCTGAGGAGCAGTCAATACCTGCCAAAAGAATATCTTCAGGCATCCTGACCTCTGCAAGGGACTGGCAGCTGTTGGTGGACTTCGAACGGCAGCTGAAGTTCCCCAAACATATTGCAGCCACCACCCTGTGACCAGACATTGTCCTAGTGTCTGAGTCTACTAAGCAAGTGGTGCTGCTGGAGCTGACCATGGGAAGATAGCTTGGAAGAAGCCTTTGAAAGGAAGCTCTCCAAGTACACAGGACTGGTCAGCAACTGTCAGCAGGCTGGATGGAGAGCGAGGTGTCTCCCAGTGGAGCTTGGTTATAGGGGATTCGTAGCCCATTCTTTAGTTAGAGCCTTCAGCAATTTGGGCATCGAGGGAGAGAGGAAGAGGAGAGCCATCCGCAGTACCACCGATGCAGCAGAGAGGGCCTCAAGATGGCTGTAGCTCAAAAGAGGGGAGCCATGGAGTCATAAGTAGCTAACCATCTGGACACAAGCTGGGGTCTGATCAGCCCTGGCTGGGTCACCTGGAGGAGGTTGTATGATGTTGAAAGACCCGAAACACCGGATGATTCCAGGAACATCACTGAAGATGTGTCCAGAAGCATCAGTAGATGTATGTACACAGCTGCATTTTGTGTGTGTAAATCCACTGTTTACTGAATAAATGATTACAGTTGTACAGGCAAGGTCAAGAACCAAATGGTTGAATGGAAGTAGCTGTTCTTCTGGTGGTGCAAGGCTTCTGGCTCTGTACCTCCTGCCAGATGGTAGCTGTGCGAAGATGCCATGGTCCTCTTGGGGTGGGGGTGGGGGGTCAGATTTTGATGATGGATGATTCTTGAGGCAGTGCCTCATGAAGATTATCTTCAATGATGGGGTGGGATGTTCTGATGATTCATTGAGCGGCATACACTACTCCCTGCAGCTTCTTACATTCCTACGCATTTAAATTGTGATGCATCCAGTCAGGATACACCCTATCCTCGTTATATGCAAGGGATACGTTCATCGAAGTTGACGCATAATGTGAAATCGCATAATGTGAATAATTATTTAAATGGAGAAAATAGGGATGCGTTCCAGAGGGCTTTCTAAATAGGTTTTATCTGTAATTTATTCACATTTTATACCAATACGACACAAAAGCAGTACTACAAGACAATATTTATATTATATTTAATCAATTTAAGGTAATATTCAATGTAATAAATAATAGAAAGTTAACATCCTCTGGTGTACACTACTCACCAACAGTGGCAGGTGTGTTCGCTCTGGGAGATGAGTGGTTGTTGTGGTGTTGGGCAGCTTTACATAGATAAGGTGGATGGTTGTGGTCGTCAGGATAATATCAAGCACAGCAAGGGGTGAAGGAAAACTCACAGAACTCTTAGAACTGCCGGCAGCAGAAGATTACAGTGATTTGCGTAAAATGGTGAGGGTTGTTTGCTTGGCAGCATTTTGTTTTAAATTTGCTTGTAGGGAAGAAGCGTTGACGGCAGGGAACGACTGAAGTGCTGACTCCGTTCTAAACTTGGGTCCATGTCCATCGCCATTTGTGCCAAGTGTTCCGACTTCCACCATTCCCTCACCGTTGGTAAACTACCAGGATTTTCAAAATCATCTGTTGCTTGCAGCATCTGAGAGATAGTTTGCCGTAAAAAAAAATACACACGCCTTGAATGTGGATTACACCTTGGTCGAGTGGTTGAATCAGCGATGTTGTGTTAAACGGCAGGAAACGCACTGTTTTGTTAGGATGAATGCTGTCCAAATGTTTAGGATGGGCTGGTGCATTGTCAAGCAACAAAAGAACTTTAAAGGCAAGATTCTGTTCCCGGCAGTAGCGTCCAAGAGCTGTTACCTTCAGCTGATGCCGCACTGTTTATAATTTCCAACCTTTTTCCAAGTGTTAAAGTGGTTCTCTGCCACTTGGCTGACGGCCCAAGACATGACATCGGACGCTTAGGAGGCATAGTTAAATATTTCAAGCGCAAAATCACTGCACCGTGGGTAAAACCAACAAAAGTTTAAGATCGCGCATCCACACCTTGCCAAAACCAATGCAAGAGTGGTGGGAGAAAGATTGTGAGGCGCGCGCACCTGACTTGTATTGGTGGGAAAGCGGTGCTTCTCATTGCAACAGTGAGACTGTGAAACGTGCGCACGTGACTTGTACTGGCAGGAAGACAATGCTCCTCGCATAACTGTGAATTTTGGACGCATATAATGAGACGTTGGTAGAAATAGGTTCCTCGCATAACTGTGAATCCACATAGTCTGAAGACGCATATAACGAGGATAGGGTGTACTTTCAACAGTAC
This sequence comes from Mobula hypostoma, assembly GCF_963921235.1. Taxonomy (NCBI): domain Eukaryota; kingdom Metazoa; phylum Chordata; class Chondrichthyes; order Myliobatiformes; family Myliobatidae; genus Mobula; species Mobula hypostoma. The sequence continues at coordinate 13,007,875 of NC_086117.1, read as the reverse complement.
ATCTGTACATCTTTGTTAACAACTTTGATAACGAGCCAAACTTCACGAACCTCTTAAGAAGGTAAAGACACTGGCACACTTTCCTTATGTGCTAGAGCTAGAACAGGTCATCCGATATGTTAATAATCAGAATATTAAAGCTGCTGACCCTTTCCCCAACCAAACCACTGCCAATATAGACCGGTGCATATTTGGCCTCCCCAAACCACTGCCAATGCACACCGGTGCATAGATCGCATCCCCAAACTACTGCCAATGAAGACTGGCAATTATTTGGTCTCCCCAAACTACTGCCAATGTAGACTGGCAATTATTCGGTCTCCCCAAACTACTGCCAATGTAGACTGGCACATATTTGGTCTCCCCAAACCACTGCCAATGTAGACTGACGCATATTTGGCCACAGCACACCACCGCTAATGTAGACTGGCGCATATGTGGCATCATTCAACTGGATGTCCTATGTCATTCCTCCTTACCAATTTTTCTCTACCTGTGATTTGTCCAACAACTGCTGCTGTCAGTGAATCTGTACATAGGATTGGAGCTGTGCTTAGTCACACAGTGACATGTTTATAAGGAGTTGAGCAGAGAGCTAAGAATGCAGCCTTGAGGTGCACTGGTGTTGTTAGTTAGTAATAAGGACATATTGTTATTCACCCTCAATGATTGAGATCTGCCTCTGAGGAAGTCAAGCATCCAGTTGCAGAGAAAGGTACAGAGGCCAGATGATAAATCTGGAGGGGTGACTGTGTTGAATGTTGTGCTGTGGCCAATGAATAGCAGCCTGACATACATGTTCCTGTTTTCCAGATGGTCCAGAACAGGCAGCGAAAGTGTATCCGCAGTAATCTGTAGTGGCGGGAGGTAAATTGAAGAGGACCTAGGTCATTTCTGAGACAGGAGTTGTTTCACTCCAAAACCAACCTCTTGAAGCACTTATAAGAGAAAATCTGCAGATGTTGGAAGTCTAAGTAACACACACAAAATACTAAAGGAGCTCAGCAGGCTAGGCAGCATCTACGGAAAAGAGTATAGTCAATGTTTCAGGCCAACATAGACTGGCACATATATGGCCTCCCCAAACACAGCCAATGTAGACTGGTACATATTTGGCCTCCCCAAACCACTGAATTTAGTTCTTTCTGTCCATCTCTTTCCTGCTTCCAAGAGCTAAAGTCATAGGAATAAAAGCAAGGGAATGAAAAAATATTCAAGCGACACTATCTCTCAACCATTTCCAGTAGAGTACTATAGACCAAAAGAAACAACGTAACCCTTGAGAAACAGAGCATCATCTTCCATCTTCGCATGTTGCAGCCTACCAATTTCAGAAAGTGAATTCAACAATTTCTGTTTACTTGCTTTCTCTGTTTAAAACTAGCCAGTTCTGCTGTAAGACTGTGCATTTGTAATATGGAGTCAGTTTTTACTAGTTTCAGAGACACTGTTTGATCTGTTGGGCATTTCCAATGTTCTTGTGGCTTAAGTTCTCTGAAACAGCTTTGACCTATAGATTTTATTCTGTCCCTTTGTTTGATTTATCCCTCTATACTGCTCTCATTAATTATCTGATAACTTCATAAACTTTATGTTGCCATGGTAAGCTAGCTTCAACCAGCCAGATATGTTCCCTCCACACCACCTATCTTTCCCCAACTCTCTCTGCAATCTTAAAGTAATTTGCTGTCTTGCTTTTTCAATTCTATTGAAGGGTCTTCAACTTGAAATTTAATTCTTTCTCTTTCCACAGAAGCTATCTGAACCGCACAGTACTTCCAGCAATTACTGTTTATATTTCAGATATCCAGCACCTAAGAACTAATATATCTTTCCAATTCCTGTCCAAAATTATTTCTGGTGAAAAGATATATTTTACTTTTTACAATCAAAACATCCAAAATGTTTCAGTTAAGAAAGTATAATTAGAAGTATAATTAGAGATTACCATGTGCACAGAATATTCCACAAAGAGCAACAAGATAAATAATTATTAATGAAGAAACAAATAAGTTAGTGTACTAGAATAATTCCTATTTGCTTCTTCGTATGGTGTTGCAAGATATTTTACATACACCTGTGCCAATACACAGGATCTTAATTTAAGTTCTTATCCAAAAAAAACGCAACTTTTTCAATGCAGATTTCCACAAGAACTGCACTAGATGGTCAAGACTGAGGTATTTACAATTTCTGGGTGCAATATTTCTGATTAAAATAATCTCCTCTTTTAATTTGTAAGAAACTTAAGTGTAGACTTCCTGACACAAAGAATTAAGAATTAAGAATTTGCAATGAAAAATTATTTTTAAATTATGGATAATAATAGTTTGTAAGTTACTATAATAAAATATAATATAATAATGTAATTGTGACCTATTCAATCAAGATCAATTAATTTCAGCTGAGTGAACTAGCGTGCTTGAATGTATAAAAAGGGAGGCAGAAATACCAAAACATGACTTTCTTATGCAAATCCTACCGTCCAGCAGTCTCTGAGAGTTGGGGAGTGTGCAAGATTTGATGAGGAGGAGCAAAGTCATTTTCTCAATGCTGCCTTTTGGTTAGATGGTGTGACACAGACAGGCAGGGTGGTTGGAGAATGTTTTCATTATTTTAACAGTTTAAATAAAGGGTTAGCACAGAGACCAGATTACATTTTAAATTCAAATTCAAAGTAAATGTATTATCAAATTACACAAATGCCACCGTATACTACCAGAGATTCGTTTTCTTGTAGGTATTTACAGGAAAATAAAGAAATACAATAGAATTTATGAAAAGCAGCATATAACAGAGACTGACAAATATCCAAATAAAATAGGACAAATCATGCAAATAATAAGAAAAGTAAATAAATAATACTGAGAACATGAGTTGTAGAGTCTATAGGTTGTGGAATAGTTCAGCACTGAGATGAATGAAGTTATCCATTTTGATTCAGGAGCGTGATCCTATATAAATACAAAAAATGGCAGGAGAGCTCAGTTTAGTGCGTTGTAGGGCTTGTAGCACATGGGAATTCCAAGACACTTCTTAAGATCTCAGTGTCAACATTCTCAGGGAGTGTGTCTGGGTTGGGCAGCTAGAGGCACTACAAGGCTGAAAGTTATGTTGATAGCATACTTCCAAAGATGGTTAGGCTGTAGCTTAAGGAAAGTCATTCAGTGGAAAGTAGGTGGTCAAGGAAACTTCAAAGTGTTTCTCACTCTAAAGTTGTATCTCCATGTTTGACAATACATCATGCAACTCTGAGAAATCAAGTTAAAGCCAAGATTATGGCACATTGGCAAGAATCCAAGGACAATAGTGGTGTGAGACTTTATAGTGGGGGGAATAATCAGGCAGCCATTAACATGAATCCAGGATATAGAGAAAGGAAAATGGAACAGATGAATGTATGGCAAAAGGAATAGTGCAGTAGGGATGGGATTAAAATTCCAAAATACGGGGTCCATTACTGACGAAGATAGGATCTGTACAAATTGGATGGATTGCATCTGAAATTAAATGAGTGAAAAGTCCTAGAGCCAGTGTATTTTTATAGCTTTTTCTATTTCAACTTAAAATAGTACTCATGGATTTGCTTTTGTCAATCATGGTGGCCATATTTGTAAAGAAAATGATGAAATGAGATTTACAACACTTTGATTAATGCATTTAGTAACTTTTAAATAGTCTCTTGTGACATTAAACTGATCACTAATGGTAAAATGGTAAGCATGTTATGAATCACAGCCATAATAATCACCGCAGGGACTGCCTTCACAGCCTTATCGCTTGACTGATGTGTCTGCTTTACAATACATCTTAGCACTCACTTTTTTTTTAAGTAGGTTGAAAATTTGCACTTGGTCATGGTAAAATAGAGCATTTAAATATCCACAGGCCTGATTTGAGGTAATTTTTGTTCTACTTTATTCCCACTCTGTGTCAAATTCAATAATTGACCAAAAGACACAGCCGATATTGAAAATTCACTACATAGAGCATCAGTGTTCATCAAAACCAAGGAAGGGGCAATGTCCTAACTCTGTTATCCTGATAGTTTACATGTACAGTATACGTACATTCTTTCAGTATCTATGCAAACATCATCTTTCTGCATGGGGAACAAGTATCATTGCTTCCTCAATACTTTTGAGTGTATCATGGATTTTGGGCTGCTGATCATGAAAATCACCAGGAAATTTCCCTATCATGCACTATTTTTTTGGAAATAGTCTATATTATTTCAAATCATAATTTAAGTCAATTAAAATGTTGCCCACAATGTAAGCTGAAAAGTTTTCCATCTTTTTCAGACATGCCTGGGCATGCTTAGGCAGGGTGGATGCTGCATGGCAGGACAGGTTTTAGAACGGATATAAAAGCACCATGCACACACGATTCTATGCATTGCGTTTACATGTATATCGGTTTGCGATCACATTAATGCACATGCTCTATGCGCATAACATACTGTGTGTACTCGTTACAATAAAGTAATTGTATTTTCAAGAGTATTTGTGCTGGAAAAATGTCTCGCCAATGTTGCAACAGTTGTTGCAACTTCCTGTTATATTTGTGGCAAGTATACACTTAAATCTCAAAGATGAAGCATGACTCCTCTTATTAAGAAAGCCTATGAGCTCTACTTTGGGTGTAAAATTGGCGACCAAGACAAAGCCTGAGCTCCTCACATCTGTTGTACAACATGCTCTGTCGATTTTAGAGCTTGGCTCAGAAATACTCAGAAGTCAGTGCCATTCGCTGTCCCAATGATATGGCAAGAGTAGAAGGATCATGTGACAGACTGCTACTTCTGACTTCAATATGTCTGGTTTCTCTGCTAAAAACAATAAATCCATTGAATACCCCACTCTCCCTTCAGCCATGAGACCTTAGCCGCATAACGATAGTCTTCCAGTACTGATGCCACCAGACACATGGAGTCGAGAAGAGGCAGATGAAGATGCCATAGTGCACGAGTCAGGAATGGAAAATTACACTGTTACTGATACAGATTTTGAACCCTTTGTGCCTAGCATTTTTTTTTAAAGCTTACAGTACACTCAAGGTTATATATGTGAAGCAGATGATGAGAAAAATGGAAATTCAAGATAAAACAATGCACTTACTGATAGTAGTTGTATTTTTTAAATGTTGGATCTACCAAACGAAGTGTATCTCTAATGACGGCCACTTTAATTTCTTCATCCACAGGACTGGGAACGTATTCAAACACTCCTGGAGAAATCTGTGAAATAAACAACACTTCAGTTTGCACACTGCATAAGCTTTGTAAGTCTCACATGACATTACAAATCTTTTAAATGTTTTGTGCTGCTTTTCTCACATCATATCTGAGAAAAATGTTTATCAGATAGCAACAGCTCCTGTGTATTCTGTGAAGTAAAATTTCAAAATTAACAGTTTCATGAATATACTTTGATTTCTACATGGTGAAGTATGTATTAAAGTATAGGATATACATTTAAAGGAAACCAGCATAAGTATGAAGGATACCAAATCAGCTTTTGAAAGACCCAATTTTGTAGTTATAGAATCATCACTTTACGAATTGCAATAGTAAATTAATTCTGTTTTTATGGTGTAATGGAGGGGTGGAACATCATTCCCCATTACATGTTCTTGCTGCTTTGTCCTACCCTATCAACAGGCAAGATTAAACCAAAGTAAATCCCTCCTGCTCAGCTCAGAATTTTATATATTTCACAAAATATTCTCATTCATATTTAAAATATTCTATTGGTGTTGTCCAAAGCACATTCACATAGCTTCCTCCTCAGATGTTAACTTGTTTGATAATTTAATTATTCTGACATTGCTTATTGATGATGATTTGAGAATCAAACTATTATGTACTAAATCCTTTTATGGAAACTTGGATAGATGTTTAATTTGCTGCTTCAGATATGTCATTGAGATTAAGAATGTAGACTATAGATACTGGGCTCTATAGGCTAAATTTTTTAGCCAGCCCTAAAGCTTTACTGCAGATATTTTTGACTAGCTCATGACAAATTTCTTCCAATTAATAGAGGGGCAAGGACTAGATATGGAAGGTATAAGACAAAGGGGAAGAGAATTAAGAACAACATGAGGAAGAATTTTTAATACAGCATGTAATTGGTAATTAGTGGAGGCATCATGGCCTACAAGAGAAAACTGTATAAATACATGGTTGAGAAAAATTTGCATGGTCATGGAGAAAGATCTGGTGTGTGGAATTGGAGAGTTGTTCTTATATAGAATAAGTAATAACATAATGGGCCAAATGGCCTCTTTCCATGTTGCAACTATTCTATGATTCTATGAAATCCCAATCAACAGAACTAGAAATGCACAATTGATAATACTCCACCACTCAATGGCTTGAATATACATACAGTGTAACATTCTACCACATTAATTTGTTTAACCTAACCATGGACAGAAACATTCCAATAACATGGCTAAGTACCCTTGTTCGTGCAATCCTCTGTTCTTTTTAAATATGAACCAAAGTCAAATAAAACAGGTAGAAAAGATCAGTGATAGGAAGTGATGAGCTAGCTGAATAACATCTCTACTTAGTAATTAGAGTACATGCCACACTTTATATGATCCTTACTATTTTCTGCACTTGTAGACAGAAATCTTGTCAGCAGTTTCACAATCTTTGCAATCGTTTGCAAGGCAACAGGGCATGTGTTAAAAATGAATATTTTAAGTGCATAGTATTGCAGTTTTTTTGAGAAATAAATGAGGAATAAATATTTCTTTAATTTACTTATAAATTTCAGAATCATCATGTGGCATATTTTAAGAATGATGAATACTACTGTGAACTAAAAGAAAACACAAAAATAAAGGAGAGGAGTAAGTCCTCTCACTGAACTTCAGCTATCAATTGAAAAGACAGTATTGTGCAAAAGTCTTAAGCACACATTAAAAAAATTCTGTAAAGTGAAGATGCTTTCAAAAATAATGAAACAAAAAGTTTCTAAATATCAAAAAATACTATAAAAATAATAAACAATAAAAAACTAAATCAAATCAATATTTGGTGTGACCACCCTTGCCTTTCAAACTGCATCAATTCTCTTAGGTCACTGTCGTGTAGTTTAATAAGAAGATTGACTGGTAGGTTGTTCCAAACATCTTGGAGAACTTGCACAGTTTTTCTATAGACTTTGGCTGCCTCGCTCACTTCTGTCTTTCCAGGTAATCCCAGACAGCCTCGATGATGTTGAGATCAGGGTTCTGTACAGACCATACCATCTGAAACCATATAAAAAATCTAGGGTGCCTAAGACCTTTGCACAATACCATAATTTAAAAAAAATCTTGCATTTTTTGCCTGACTTTTAAATAATTTATACCATATATTTGTAATATTTTAATTTGTAGGCAAAACTGAATTATGTTTACAAAACATTAAATTTTCTTTACTCTACCCTCAATTGAATAAAAAGCTAAAAAGACAAAGCAGTGTCTAATGATAATAGCCAACTTCATTGTATGAAAAAATACATCTGAAATGGAACTATCTGTGTAGATGGAACATGCAAAGTCAGCAATCTAGACCAGGCTGACATTAATATTTTTCAGTGCCACTCATGAATGCATCACTACTAGTGCCTCCTGCTTTAAATAAGTTAGTTTTCATTCATAAATTAAATTCTGTCTTTTTTTTCCAGTGCAAGCCAAGATCTTTGGGATCAAGTTCAGTTTGTTTGCTTCTCAGGGTCTACTGCTCTACACACATGACAGTGTGGCTAACCACAGGTATAAAATTGCAGATGACAAACTACTGTAGGTAAAATCTCAAATGGCGACGAGGAGGCTTATAGGAGGAAGATAGATTGGTTGGTTGAGTTGTGTTGCAACAACAACTTTGCACTCAACATCAACAGGCTTAAGAAGTTGATTGTGGATTTAAAGAAGGGAAGGTCAGGAACACACACATCATTCCTCAGAGTGAGCAGCTTTAGGTTCCTGGGTGTCATCATCTCAGTGGACTTGTCTGACCCCAACACAGTGATGCAATTACCAAGGTGGCACACTAGTGACTCTATTTCATTAGGAGTTTGAGGAGATTTGGTCAAATTTGTCACCCAAGCCCTTAATATTCTTTACAATGGAGAGCATTCTGACTGGTTGCATCACAGCCTAGTATGAAGGCTCCAATTCACAGGATCACAAGAGACTGCAGAAGGTTGTACACTCAACCAACACTATCATAAGTACAACCCTCCCCGGTATTGAGGCTATGTTCAAGAGGCGGTGCCCCAAGGAGGAGGTAACCATCAATAAGGACACCCACCATCCAGGAGATGTCCTCTTTTCATTACTACCATTGGGGAGGAGATACAGGAGCCTAAAAACCCATATTCAATGATTCACGAACAGCTTCTTTCCTCTGCCATTAGATTCCAGAATGATAATAGCCATGAACTCTACATATTTCCTTTCTTTTGCACTATTTATTTGAAAATTTTTAGTAATTTTTTGCCTTTGCTGTCACAAAACAACATATAAGACATTACAAAGCAGATTCTGAATTACAAATGGACGAAATGTCTCCCACAGTTTTGTACTCACACTTTCAGCAAAATTATGGCCATCCTACACTGTTGCCAATAAAAGATGTCTACTCATCAAGTTATATTATAATCTAGGACTTGAAGAGTGTATCAAAAATTAATAAACCAAGGACGATAAGCTGTATGACACTTGGCCTAAAGAGGAACCACTGTTCATTCAGTACCAGAAACAAAATGGAATGCCAGAAGTGGCAAGCTGTTTTGTTTTACTTTAAATTTTGCATCAACCAGTTGGGACATTATGTTGCAGTAATACACGTTGTTAGTGAGGCTGCACTTGGAGTACTGTGTACAATTCTAGTCACCGTTATAGAAAAGATGTGGTTAAACTGGAAAGGACACAGAAAAGATTTACGTGGATGCTGGCAGACTAGAAGTTACAGTGAGAAGCTGGCCAATCTAGATCTTTTTTCCTTGGAACATCAGAGGCATAGATAAGGGGATGGTAACAGTCTTTTCTACTGGATAGGGGAGTCTAAATCTACAGGGTATAGTTCAGGGTGAAAGGGGAAAATTTAAAAGGGTCCTGCAGGGCAACTTTTCCACATAGAGGGTGATGAATAAATAGAATTATTTGCCAGAGGAAGTGGTTGAGGCAGGTACAGTAGCATCGTTTAAGAAGCACTTAGGTAGGTACATGGAGGTTTATGTGAAAGAGGCTACTCTATCCAACTCTCTCATCAAAAATGAAATTCAGTAAGTGCATGACTGAAAAGCAGCTTACAGACTGCAGCACCATGTGTGCAAAAGTAGTATTTAAAAGCTATCACATTTCCTGATTTTGCAAGAACAAAGAAAAACTAATCATAGTTAACTAGCAGAGGGAAAGCCTAGACATCTCACAGTATTTCTCATTATCATTAAATCATAACCAACTTAGATCTTCTCTAAAAGCTGCTCCAAGCTTTTATTTTATGGGATAACAGAACTACCAAGATAGTATGTGCCTGATGTATCAATGTGGCGTTTTATCACAACCATTTTACCATGCATACTGATTGGCTTGAAGCTGCTTACCTCCTGTTCATGTTCTATTCTCATGCTAGGATTAGCGTTCACTTCCAATAAAACAGGCTTCATGTTTTTCATGAGGAGAATATCAAATCCTAATATCTATGTAAACAGAAATTAAGTTCAATAAGAAATAGTCATTACATTTCAATAAATCATCTGAACCATTACACTGGGGATCTAAGCTTGTAGCTCAAGGTGAAGCAATAACCCTAATAAGATATAAAATCCCAGTTTAAAAAGAAAAGAGCTAGTTCAAAGAAACAAAAGACAGACTTTCAAAAGATAAAGAATCAGGCCAGTTTGTAGTATAGAAGGAATTGCCATACATCTCAAAACTCAAAGTAACTTTATTATCAAAGTACATATTTTGAGAGGACTAGAACATAAAAGCAAGGATGTAAGGCTTTATAAGGCGCTGGTGAGGTCTCACTTGGAGTATTGAGAGCATTTTGGATACCTTATCTAAGAAAGAATGTGCTGACATTGGAGAGGGTTCCAAGGAGGTTCTCAAAAATAATTCTGGGATTGAAAGGCTTATCATATGAGGAACGTTTGGTAGCTTTGGGCCTTTACTCACTGGAATTCAAAAGAATGATGGGGGAATCACATTGAAACCTATCAAATGTTGAAAGGCCACGATAGACTGGATGTGGAGAGGATATCTCCTATAGTGTGGAAGTCTACAATCAGAGGAAACAGCTTCAGAATAAAGGGATATTCATTTAGAACAGAGATGAGGAGGAATTTCTTTAGCAAGAGAGTGGTGAAACTGTGGAATTCATTGCCACAGGCGGCTGTGGAGGCCAAGTCATTGGGTACGCTTAAGGAAGAGATTGATAGGTTCTTGATTAGTCAGGGCATGAAGAGTTACAGGGAAAAGGCAGAAGGTTGGGGCTGAGAGGGAAATAGATCAGCCATGATAAAATGGTGGAGCAGACTCGATGGGCTAAATGGCCTAATACTCCTCCTATGTCTTATATACTCCTATACCTATATTTTATGGTCTTATATGTCACCACATACAACTCTGAGATTTGTTCTCTTGCGGGCACATTCAATAAATCTAATAACCATAATAGAATCAATGAAAGACCACACCAAAAGAGCGGACAACCAGTGTGCAAAAGACAAACTGTGTGCAAAGGTCTTAGGCACATGTATATAGCTAGGGTGCCTAAGACATTTTGAACAGTGCTGTGCTTGTCAACGTGCAGCGGAGAGCAAGTTTGTACATCTGGTGGGAACAAAGGTTGGTGGGAATGGCAAGGGTGAAGCACTGCCAGAGGGGTGTGGGACAGGTGACAGAGGAGTGCCAGGGCGGGAGTGCAGATGCACCCAGCCCTAAGACAACAGGCAAGTTCATTTGATTCCAAACAATTGGTTTATTGATCATTACAGGAAGCCTCTCTGGTGCTTCGTGTTCCCTTTCTACTTCCTTCCCCTTTTCCCAACCATGATTTCCCCTCTCCCTGCCCAATTCCCACTCTTAGTCCACAATACAGACCCATATCAGAATCCGGTTTATTAACATTCACATGTCATGATTTTTTTGTCACAGCAGTAATACATAAAATACATGCAATACATAAAATGACTATAGTGCTGCACAAGTCTTAAGCACCCTCGCTATATACAGTACATGTGCCTAAGACTTTTGCACAGTGCTGTAGAAATAAATAAATAAATAAGCAATAAATAGAGAACATGAGATGATGAGTCCATTGGCTCAACTCTAGAGATGGATTGGAAAGTTCCCTTTTCAATATACAATATATAAAAGCTTAATAAAAATGACAATGCTATATTTGATAACATCATTAATAAATAGCAAACACCAAACCTAATTGAACCATATAGTTCTAATTGTATCTCGTGTGTTCATGGTGGAGTGAGTGAATGAATGTTGTGTGGTACATGAGATGCCAGTCTATTGGGCTCCTTTACTCTGAATGGTTTCAAGTTCCTTGAATATTACTGGAAACACATCTAGGCATATAAAAGACAGTTCATCACATTCTTGACTTGTGCCTTCTAGCTGGTGGAAATGCTTGGGAGATCAGCTGGTAATTTAGCTAATGGAAGAATTTTTACTATGGGTGTGCATTTGTATATACATGGCTAGTCCAGTTGAGTTTGTGGTCAATGGAGTTTCCCCAGGATGTTGTTAGTGGGAAGCTTGATAATGGTAATGACATTGAATAAGAGTGGTAAGTATTTAGCCACTCTCTTCGAGAGGTATTGCCTTGCATGGATGAATATTACTTGCCATTTATCAGCCTATGCCTGAATGCTGTCCACCTTTGGCTCATGATGTTGTTCATTTTCTGTGGAATTGAGTGAACTTGAATATTACACAATCAACATAAAACACTCCTACTTCTATGGTGGAAGTAAGGTGACAGATGAAGCATCTAAAATGATTGGGAAATATACAGAAGAATTGCAAAGATGCTACGACACTGACAAGAAGAGTTTCCATTAACATCGACCATTCATTGGTGTGGTACAATTCCTGCCATTAGAGTCTTTCTCCTTTGTTATCTATTTTTTCCCATTGCAAACTAAGATGCCCTAATACCATAATTGGATAAATGCTGCCTTAATATCAAATGCAATAGATTACACCTCACCTCTTGGAATGCAGCTTTATTGTACAGTACAGGTTATAATTGAGGTCTGGAGCCAAATATTCCTGGTAAAATGCAAATTGAGCAAAAGCAAGCTTTTATTGTTGAGTCAATTCTCTTTGACAGCAATATCAATGGAATTATTGCAGTCATCTGGATTCTGCATGAAAAGTGATCAGAATCAGGATGTAGTATCACAGCCAAGTACTCAAAGAGCACAGTTTTCTAAGGCTATCAATATTTCCTCCTGCATTCATTTTTTTGAATTTTTCGGTTTCTTTCCATCAGCGTTGAGAGAGGTGGGACTGCGCAGGCGTGTGACGTCGGGCAGTGAAGTGCAGAAGATTTAAAAGGACACAAATCCTGATTCTGGTTTAATTCGGAGAAGGAAGTCTGAGAATCGGAGTGGGAGTGCAGAGGAAGCCTTTTTCGAATTTTTTGGTTTTTTTCATCGGCGTTGAGAGAGGCGGGACTGCGCAGGCGTGTGATGTCAGGAAGTGAAGCGTGGAAGATTTAAAAGGAACACAGCCTTATACAGTGGGCAGCAGAGTGAAGGCTTAAGGGCTTTGGTTCAGCGGGCTTAGACGGAAACGGGCGAGACGAGGAAGGTTTGGTATTCATTTTTTGTTGTTATTTGAGGAGAAGGGGAAGTATGAGTGTGACGGCAGCTTGTTGTTCTCAGTGCCGGATGTGGGAGGTCGTGGAGTCTCCCAGCTTCCCGGACGTCCACATCTGTGCCAGGTGCGTTGAGATGCAGCTACTAAGAGACAGCGTTAGGAAACTGGAGCTGCAGCTCGATGACCTTCGTCTGGTCAGGGAGAGTGAGGAGTTGATAGAGAGGAGTTACAGGCAGGTGGTCATACCAGGGCCAAGGGAGGCGGACAAGTGGGTCACGGTTAGGAGGGGGAATAGGAAGAGTCAGGTAATAGAGAGTACACCTGTGGCTGTGACTGTGCCGCTTGACAATAAGTACTCCTGTTTGAGTACTGTTGGGGGGGGATAGCATACCTGGGGGAAGCAACACTGGCCATGCCTCTGGCACAGAGTCCGGCCCTGTAGCTAAGAAGGGTAGGGAACGGAAGAGGAGGGTAGTAGTAATAGGAGACTCAATAGTTAGGGGGTCAGATAGATGATTCTGTGGACGCAGTCCGAAGACCCGGATGGTAGTTTGCCTCCCTGGTGTCAGGGTCCGGGATATTTCTGATCGTCTCCAAGAGATCCTGAAGTGGGAGGGAGAAGAGCCAGAGGCCGTGGTACATACAGGTACCAATGACATAGGTTGGAAAAGGGGAGAAGTCCTGAAAGAAGAATATAGGGAGTTAGGAAGGGAGTTGAGAAAAAGGACCGCAAAGGTAGTAATCTCGGGATTACTGCCTGTGCCACGCAACAGTGAGAGTAGGAATGTAATGAGATGTAGGATAAATGTGTGGCTGAGGGATTGGAGCAGGGGGCAGGGATTCAAGTTTTTGGATCATTGGGACCTCTATTGGCGCAGGTGTGACCTGTACAAAAAGGATGGGTTTCGCTTGAATCCTAGGGGGACCAATATCCTGGCGGGGAGATTTGCGAGGGCTACTGAGGTGACTTTAAACTAGAATGGTTGGGGGAAGGGAATCAAATTAAGGAGACTAGGCGAGGGGAGGTTGGTTCACAAATGGAGAAGGCAGGTAGGCGGTGTATGAGGGAGGATAGGTAGGGGACAGAGATCGGGAGCAATCAGACCAAAGATGTAGGGGAAAAGGAAGAAAAAGATAACAAAGTTGTTTGCTCCATTAAGGATAAATAGAGAGGGGGAGGAGGAAAGTTTCTAAGATGCATCTATTTTAATGCTAGGAGCATTGTAAGAAAAGTGGATGAGCTTAGAGCATGGATTGATACCTGGAAATATGATGTTGTAGCTATTAGTGAAACGTGGTTGCAGGAGGGGTGTGATTGGCAACTAAATATTCCAGGATTTCGTTGCTTCAGGTGTGATAGAATAGGAGGGGCAAGAGGGGGAGGTTTTGCATTGCTTGTCAGAGAATATATAACAGCAGTGCTCTGGCAGGATAGGTTAGTAGACTCGTCTAGGGAGGCTAGTTGGGTGGAATTGAGGAATAGGAAAGGTGTTGTGACGCTCATAGGGGTGTATTATAGACCACCTAATGGGGACCGAGAACTGGAGGAGCAAATTTGTAAGGAGATAGCAGATATTTGTAGTAAGCACAAGGTTGTGATTGTGGGAGATTTTAATTTTCCACACATAGACTGGGAAGCCCATTCTGTAAAAGGGCAGGATGGTTTGGAGTTGTCAAATGTGTGCAAAATAATATTTTGGAACAATACATAGAGGTACCAACTAGAGAAGGGGCAGTGTTGGATCTCCTGTTAGGGAATGAGATAGGGCAGGTGACGGAGGTATGTGTTGGGGAGCACTTCGGGTCCAGTGATCACAATACCATTAGTTTCAGTGTAATTATGGAGAAGGATAGGACTGGACCTAGGATTGAGATTTTTGATTGGAGAAAGGCTAACTTTGAGGAGATGCGAAAGGATTTAGAAGGAGTGGATTGGGACAATTTGTTTTAATGGGAAGGATGTAATAGAGAAATGGAGGTCATTTAAAGGTGAAATTTTGAGGGTTCAGAATCTTTATGTTCCTGTTAGGTTGAAAGGAAAGGTTAAAAGTTTGAGAGAGCCATGGTTTTCAAGGGATATTGGAAACTTGGTTCGGAAAAAGAGAGGGATCTTCAATAAATATAGGCAGGTTGGAGTTAATGAGGTGCTTGAGGAATATAAAGAATGTAAAAAGAACCTTAAGAAAGAAATTAGAAAAGCTAAAAGGAGATACGAGGCTGCTTTGGCAAGTAAGGTGAAAATAAATCCAAAGGGTTTCTACAGTTATGTTAGTGGCAAAAGGATAGTTAGGGATAAAATTGGTCCCTTGGAGAATCAGAGTGGATGGCTACGTGCAGAGCCAAAAGAGATGGGGGTGATTTTGAGCAATTTCTTTTCTTCGGTATTCACGAAGGAGAAGGATATTGAATTGTGTAAGGTAAAGGAAACAAGAAGGGTAATTATGGAAAGTATGACAATTAAAGAAGAGGAAGTACTGGCACTTTTAAGGAATATAAAAGTGGATAAGTCTCCGGGTCCGGACAAGATATTCCCTAGGACCTTGAGGGAAGTTAGTGTGGAAATAACAGGGGCTCTGACAGAAATATTTCAAATGTCATTAGAAACGGGGATGGTGCCAGAGAATTGGCATATTGCTCATGTGGTTCCATTGGCCTGTGAGTTTGACGTCAGTGGTGGGTAAATTGATGGAAAGTATTCTTAGAGATGGTATATATAATTATCTGGATAGACGGGGTCTGATTAGGAACAGTCAACATGGATTTGTGCGTGGAAGGTCATGTTTGACAAATCTTATTGAATTTTTTGATGAGGTTACTAAGAAAGTTGACGAGGGTAAAGCGGTGGATGTTGTTTATATGGACTTCAGTAAGGCCTTTGACAAGGGTCCACGTGGAAGGCTAGTTAGGAAGGTTCAATCGTTAGGCATTAATATGGAAGTAGTAAAATGGATTCAACAGTGGCTAGATGGGAGACGCCAGAGAGTAGTGGTGGATAACTGTGAGTCAGATTGGAAGACGGTGTGTAGCAGTGTGCCTCAGGGATTTGTAGTGGGTCCAATGTTGTCATATATATTAATGATCTGGATGATAGAGTGGTTAATTGCATGAGTAAGTATGCAGATGATACTAAGATAGGTGGCATTGTGGATGATGAAGTAGGTTTTCAAAGCTTGCAGAGAGATTTAGGCCAGTTAGAAGAGTGGGTTGAAAGATGGCAGATGGAGTTTAATGCTGAAAAATGTGAGGTGCTACATTTTGGTAGGACTAATCAAAATAGGACATACATGATAAATGGTAGGGCATTGAAGAATGCTGTAGAACAGAGGGATCTAGGAATAATGGTGCATAGTTCCCTGAAGGTGGAATCTCATGTGGATAGGGTGGTGAAGAAAGCTTTTGGTATGCTGGCCTTTATTAATCAGAGCATTGAGTATAGGAGTTGGGATGTAATGTCGAAATTGTATAAGGCATTGGTAAGGCCAAATCTGGAGTATTGTGTACAGTTCTGGTCACCGAATTATAGGAAAGATGTCAATAAAATTGAGAGAGTACAGAGGATGTTTACTAAAATGTTGCCTGGGTTTCATCTCCTAAGTTACAGAGAAAGGTTGAACAAGTTAGGTCTTTATTCTTTGGAGCGTAGAAGGTTGAGAGGGGACTTGATAGAGGTGTTTAAAATTATGAGGGGGATTGATAGAGTTGATGTGGATAGGCCTTTTGAGGGGGATTGATAGAGTTGACGTGGATAGGCCTTTTCCATTGAGAATGGGGGAGATTCAAACAAGAGGACATGAGTTGAGAGTTAAAGGGCAAAAGTTTAGGGGTAACATGAGGGGGAACTTCTTTACTCAGAGAGTGGTAGCTGTGTGGAACGAGCTTCCAGCAGAAGTGGTTGAGGCAGGTACGATGTTGTCGTTTAAAGTTAAATTGGATAGATATATGGACAGGAAAGGAATAGAGGGTTATGGGCTGAATGCACGTCGGTGGGACTAGGTGAGAGCAGGCGTTCGGCACGGACTAGAAGGGCTGAGATGGCCTGTTTCCGTGCTGTAATTGTTATACGGTTATTAACTGGATATACAACAGACTTCCTTTGGCTAGTAATTAAAGGCACCCCTAATCTCTTATGGATACTTCTAGCAAAAGTGTGATGTAGCAATGATGAACTGCTATTGGGTGGAAATCTAATTTTATTTGGTTTATGAACAAAAATTTTAAATTTTTGTGCCTGGCTGAAGGTCAATATTTGGAGGAAAGGGGTGCAATCAATTTTTCCAGTGAGGGGAAATATTTCATTGAAAAGGAGTTTTAAAATAGGAAATGTGTCTCAATGAGTGCTCCATCACTGCCCAGCAAATACAAAGATCACCACTTAGCATAGAGCCTTCTATCTTGTTGGACCTTCAGATAAGATTCTTCTGCAGTCAAACTGAACTATGGAGATGTTGGCAACATCAGGAAGTAGGGATACCAATCTATTGGACTCCTATGTCCTGAATGGGATTTGAGTTCCTTGAATATCACTGGAGATACATCTCAGCATATGAAAGATAGTCAATCACATGATGGAAAGATGCAAAGGGACTTGGGAGTCCTTGTGTAGCACACTCTAAAGGTTAACTTGCAGGTCGAGTCGGTGGTGAGGAAGGCAAATGCCATGTTAGCATTCATTTCAAGACGTCTGGAATACAAGAGCAAGGATGTGATGCTGAGGTTTTATAAGGCACTGGTGAAGCCTCACCTTGAGTATTGTGAATAGTTTTAGGCCCTTCATCTTAGAAAAGATGTGCTGGCTCTGGAGAGGGTCCTGAGGTGGTTCACAAGGATGATTCCAGGAATGAAAGGGTTATCATATGAGGAACGTTTGATGGCTCTGGGTCTGTACTCACTGGAATTCAGAAGGATGTGGGGTGATCTCATTGAAACTTTTCAAATATTGAAAGGCATAGACAGAGTAGATGTGGAAAGGATGTTTCCCCATGGAGGGAGAGTCTAGGACAAGAGGGTACAGCTTCAGGATGGAGGGGCGCCCTTCCTAAACAGAGATGTGGAGAAATTTCTTTAGCCAAAGGGTGGTGAATTTGTGGAATTTGTTGCCACATGCGGCTGTGGAGGCCAGATTGTTGGGTGTATTTAAGGCAGAGATTGAAGGTTCTTGTTTGGACACAGCATCAAAGGTTACAGGGAGAAGGCCGGCAACTGGGGTTGAGGAGGAGAAAAAAAAAGGATCAGCCATGACTGAATGGCGGAGTAGACTTGATGGGCCAGATGGTCTAATTCTGCTCCTATGTCTTATGGTCTTATTCATGACTTGTGCCTTCTAGATGGCGGGAATGCTTGAAGATTACAGCAAGATTCTTTGCTTTGGATGTTCATTTGTAAATATATGATTAGTCCAGTTGAGTTTCTAGAAAATGGAGATCCCCAAGGAATATGTTATTGTAAAAATTGGTTATGGTAATGCTATTGAATGACAATGGTATGTGCTTAGCTTCTCTTGTTGGAGATGACATTACCTTGTACGGGTAAATATTACTTGCTATATAGGGAAAAAAAACTTTAAAAAGACTATGTCATAGAAATAAACACATTAAATTAAACAAAATAATTTTTGAGCTAAAATATAATATTACTAGAATATGTAAAAGATTATACTAACCTGGAAACAAGTAGGCCCAGGCTTTCCTGGAGGAATATATATTTGATGGTAAACTTTTAATTCAGGAATCAGTGCAATAATAGACCTGATCACTAATGTAATAATATCTGACCATATTTTCTTCACATCATAGCCCCTGAGAGAGAGCTTAGCCAGAATACTTGAGAAAGTTCTTTTACTTCCTGTGTTTACATTGTCAGAATGGACAAATTTTCCACTATGGACATTCAGAGAATAGTTTGTTAAATGCATAAATACACGATGAAAATTTTTGCTGTTAGGCTCCTGGTAAGGCTCAGTACAGAACCTAGACAATCCATCTTTTGCTATGTAGATCTCCAAAGGATCAATTGATTTGAGTAAGACATACAATCGAATGTCAAATTTCAATCTGTCGATCAGAAATGGCTTGTTGATGTATTCTTGCACCACAGCTGGCTTGCTATGGAGGTTGCTCAACATTCGGATATCACTAGAATCCTTAATAAGGTAGATTCCATCACCTTGAGATCCTCCATCTGGCTTCACAATGAAGGTGGGTTTCCAAGAAGAATCATTTTCTTTTGACAAACGTACCTATGTGGCAAAATAGTTGAAATTAACATCACAAGGTTCATTTACTAATTATAGATTTTCAAATATCTATCAATGACTGAAGTTGTAAGCAGTGCAAATTTTAAAGATGCAAAGTTCCCAGTTTTCATTATGTGATGATGCTTATAGTTATTTCTATTATTTTCCTCAGTTTAAAGAAAACTAGATAGCTTTATTCTTAAAAGTGAAGGAGACATGAATCCCTACACTTATTCCCATTTCTGTGCTATCAGAGTATCTTCTAATAAATAGCTTATTAACAAATTAGAGTTTCTTCTATTTTGAAATCAAGAAAACTAAAACCACTACTTTGGATATCACGCAACACACACAAAATGCTGGTGGAACGCAGCAGGCCAGGCAGCATCTGTAGGAAGAAGTACAGTCGACGTTTCGGGTCGAGACCCTTCATCAGGACTAACGGAAAAAAGAGATAGTAAGAGATTTGGAAGTGGGAGGGGGAGGGATGAAGCTAAGAGCTGGGAAGTTGATTGGCAAAAGGTATACAAGGCTGGAGAAAGGGGAGTATCATAGGACGGAAGGCCTTGGAAGAAAGAAAGGGGGAGGGAAGCACCTGAGGAAGATGGAGAACAAGCAAGGAGTTATTGTGAGAGGGAAAGAGAGAAGGGAAATAAATAAATAAATAATTGGTGATGGGGTAAGAAAGGGAGGAGGGGCGTTAACGGAAGTTAGAGAAATCAATGTTCACGCCATCAGGTTGGAGGCCACCCAGACGGAATATAAGGTGCTGTTCCTCCAACCTGAGTGTGGCTTCATCTGGACAGTACAGGAGGCCATGGACTAACATAACGGAATGGGAATGGGACATGGATATCACAATTAGTTCCAATTCCTCCAGTACTGTTGCTCATTCCAATCATATTTTGGTAAACATTTTCATCATCTATGGTTCTATAATCCAGAAATAATTTCATATGCAAAGCAAAAGGATATCAAAACTCAGACTGTTAAGCACAGAGTGTTCTTGTTGTGCACATTTGGATGTTTATCATATCATTTCATACCACCAAAGAACATGTGTAAAATTGTATTGTACAGACAGACTGTATATTTAAACGGGTCTTAACCAAAGACCTGAGGTTTTGTGAAAGAATTATTTAAAAGGGGTTTATTCTTACCTGGGTTTTTGCTGTAAAATAAATGGTAACCATCTTCTTCCTGATAGACCCTTCTATCTCATCTACCTCAAACACACAACCCTCACTGCTCATGCCCCATGACCAATACTAGTCTTCACTGTGACTTGTCCCTTGCATTTGACAATTTCAGTCAGTACTATCTAGATGCTCCAATGAGAAGGCAGATCCTCACAGATTCTGTAATGTTAGTAGCAGCCCCTCATATGAAATAGTCCTTAGTAAAAATTGTGTCCAAAGACAGGGTAATGAAAGGATCATGCTCACTTGCAATTCCCTTACATGGCACCGATGCTAAAGGTTACATTGACTGTCAATGTTCATAAACACTCAAGTTATAGATATTTATCTGAGGCTAACCCTAACCCTTAATGATTTTGTCAAAGGAAAAAAATGATATTTGGCTTCGACAAAGGAATCTACAAAAATGAAAATAATTTTAAGAAGTTAATTGGTAAAATAATAGTCTGCATGCAACTCATGTTTCTATAATGTTGCTCACTGAATTGGAGATTCAAAAGAAAAATTTTTGCAGTGCGCTGGAAATTGAATCGTCCTTTACTAATAGTATCTAAAAACAGAACTTGTAAGCTACAAATAAAACTTAAATTTTCTTTTAACAATAACATCATGTGCTGGCAACAAACTATACTGGCAATAGTATATTCTTTGTTATCACTGAAACTTTAAGAATGCATAAATTGTACAAATCCATCTGCTTGTGGACATGCAATGGAATACGACATTAGTTAACGTTGGGGAGAAACCCCAGAATATTAAAAAATGGGCAGGATGACAAGAAACATGAGGATATCATGTTAGGCCTGCAAGCGTTGTCTGAATCCTTGAAAGAAAAAGACATATCCAGAGGGTTTATTCCTTCCGTTTACTCTACCATTGGACTCCACAGGGTTACATTATCATAAGAGAAAGAGAAATGGTGCAATGGGGTATCCTGCACCAGGTTTGATCCAAAACTCTTGCAACACACACAAAATACTGGAGAACTCAGCAGACAACAGGAATTCTGCAGATGCTGGAAATTCAAGCAACACACATAAAAGTTGCTGGTGAATGCAGCAGGCCAGGCAGCATCTCTAGGAAGAGGTGCAGTCGACGTTTCAGGCCGAGACCCTTCGTCAGGACTAACTGAAGGAAGAGTGAGTAAGGGATTTGAAAGTTGGAGGGGGAGGGGGAGATCCAAAATGATAGAAGACAGGAGGGGGAGGGATGGAGCCAAGAGCTGGACAGGTGATAGGCAAAAGGGATAAGAGAGGATCATGGGACAGGAGGTCCGGGAAGAAAGACAAGGTGGGGGGGACCCAGAGGATGGGCAAGGGGTATATTCAGAGGGACAGAGGGAGAAAAAGGAGAGTGAGAGAAAGAATGTGTGTATAAAAATAAGTAACAGATGGGGTACGAGGGGGAGGTGGGGCATTAGCGGAAGTTAGAGAGTCGATGTTAATGCCATCAGGTTGGAGGCTACTGTGACGAGAATACACATAAAATTAAGATGTTTGCTGGCCTGGGTTAGCATCAGTGACATCAGCAAGTGGTCTGCCACCTGTCCCCAGGGGAAGGAGAGATAAGGAACAATGGAGCAGCGTCTGGAGATGTGTAATGAAGAGACGGGGGAGAAAGAGCTGTCTGGAGCGGCTCCCCCCTTTGAACCTTGAACTGTTTGAAGTGATGGACAGGCGATACCCCAGCAGGGGGATAAAAAGGGACCGGTTCGCTAAGGCAGGACACACACACGCCACCCGAGGTAACGAGACCCTGGAAGCGGTACGCCTCTCACGAGTCGGTGGGAAGTACCAGACAACGGCCAGGGTGGAAAGGTACGATCAGCGGGAACCCGGTGTGTGTCCGCCCTTGCCTGGGTGCCGGGTTCACTGCAGAGGATCGACCGCATCTGGAGGAGGGGTCACAGTCGGTGACCTCAGGTGACATCACCAAGGACCTGCCCAAAAGCTACTTGTGAGCCATATCGCCGGTCTGTGAGTGAAGCCGTGTCTGAATGATCAGTTGTTCCTGTTCTCTCTCTCTCTCCCCCCACGTTGTCCATCGCCATGGCAACGATTACTGCGAACTGAACTGGACTGAACTTTGAGTCACATTGAAATTTGGTCATTTACCCCTAGACAACGATAGAGCTTGATTGATGCTGTTATCTTAATTCTGTGCACATGTGTGTTTATCATTGCTGAACTGTTGCATTTATTATCCTTTCAATTACTGTGTTGCTTGTTTCTTTAATAAAACTTTCTTAGTTCTAGTAATCCAGACTCCAACTGAGTGATCCATTTCTGCTGGTTTGGCAACCCAGTTACGAGGTACGTAACATAAGTGGGGGCTCGTCCGGGATTTTGAACGCTAAATTTGGGACGGAGTAAATTGATTGGGTTAAAATTCCCGAAAGAAAGAAAAGACAAACAGCAGAAATGGAGGCTGAGGAATTTATAAAGGCGCCGACCTTGGAGGCATTAGAGGATGCCAGGAAATCGGAATTGATAGCTGTGGCCAAACGGTTGAATCTTGCTAAGGTGAAGTTGACAATGAGGAGAGAGGAGATACACAGAGCTATTGTAGAGCACTATGTATCTAAAGGTGTGTTTCCCCAAGGTGAGCTGGGGGTGGTGTCTATTGAAAAACCTGCTGGAGACGCGGTACAGGTACAGCTTGAAAAACTGAGACTCCAGCACGAGTTCCGGGTACGGCAGTTAGAACACGACGAGAAAGAGAGGGACAGACAGATGGAGAGAGAGGAGAAACAGAGGGAAAGGGAATTTGAGCTGGAGAAGTTAAAGATAAGGGCCGAGCAGGGGCTCGTGCCAAACCAAGGTGGAGGGTTCCGGGCGACCCAGGAGGTTAGGCTGGTTCCCCCATTTGACGATACCGACGTGGATCGGTACTTTCTCCACTTCGAAAAAGTGGCTATAAGTCAGGACTGGCCGAGGGATAAGTGGGTTGTTTTACTTCAGAGTGTACTGAAAGGGAAAGCCCAAGAAGCTTACTCAGGTTTGTCCGCGGAAGATGCCCAGAGGTATGAGGTGGTGAAAGAGGCCATCCTCAGGATTTATGAGTTGGTCCCGGAGGCATACCGGCAGAGGTTCCGGAATGCGAGGAAGCGGTGGGACCGCACGTATTTGGAGTTTGCCCGTGAGATGCAGACATATTGTGAGCATTGGTGCGCCTCGAAGGGGGTAGAGGGGGATTATGACAGACTGCTGCAGCTGATCCTGATTGAGCAGTTTAAAGGTGGTGTCCCTGAGGGTATGAGACCCTACCTCGATGAGAAAGAGGCAGCCACATTAGCCGCAACTGCTAAGTTAGCGGATGAGTATGCGTTGACACATAAAATGAAGTTTGCCCCGAGTAAAGGCTACCAGAAGGGTAGTCAGGACGGCAGGGAGAGTCCGCCGGAAAAGTCAGAAAGTAAGCCGGGGACTAGTGAAAAGGATAAGGTAGACCGGGAGCAGTCTGGTAGGAAGTCTCCTGGGGTCGTCTGTTATAATTGTGGGAAAGCCGGACACTTTGCGTCCAGGTGCTTTGCCCCAAGGAAGGAGACGGGGAAAGGAAAAGCGGAAATTTTGAATGGCTGTATCGAGCTGTTAAGCGAACTGCTAGGGAAGGACAGGTCTGAAAAAGTCCAGGAAGGGCGCGAGAGGTTTATCTCGGCCGGACTGGTGTCAGTGAAGGAGGGGTTAAAACCAGTTCCAGTGCGGATCTGGAGAGACACGGGAGCGTGTCAGTCACTAATACTGAAGAGTGTATTAGAGTTTAGCTCAGAGACCCAGACTGGGGAGGTAGAGGTCAAAGGTGTTGGGGAAGGGACAGAGTCAGTCCCTTTGCACCAGATACACTTACAAAGCAACCTGGTCTCTGGACTAGTCACGATCGGGGTGAGGTTCGAATTACCGATGAAAGGCGTGGAAGTCTTGCTCGGTAAGGACATCGCCGGGGGAATCGTGTTCCCAGTCGTGAGATTGACAGGTCAGCCTGCCAGCATTGAGGCCCCGCCCATGGACTCACAGGTTCATCACGGGACCGCAGTAGTAAATTTAGCTGAGACATTTCTGCCAGCCTTGTACAAGAAAGAGAGTAGTGAGACAAGAGGCAGTGAGGGAGCTGGGACAGACGTAGCAGTAGCCAGGAAAGAATTTGTGCAGACGCAGGAGCGAGACGAGGGGCTGAGGGTTTCGGCAGAGACAGTTCTCTCTGACACAGCTTTAACAAGGGAACTAGTAGGCTATTGTGCGGAGGACGAAGTGCTAAGGAAAAAAGGGAAATCAAGTACAGTACCCGCAGATGAGGAGTGGGGGGTGGTGCAAAAGAGTTATGGGGATGAGGTTTTTAACATGGCCCACGAGGTACCCCCCCGGTGGACATTTTGCGGTGCTGGAGGAAACAGTTAGTGGAATCGTGAAAGAGATGTACCGGCTGCCCAGGGGGAAGAATGTTATTGATCACGATCGACGCGAACTGAGACGGTCACAGGCTTTTGATATGCTAACAAACCCAGTCGGTGTTAGCGTGGAAATCAATGAAGCTAGGGGCCCCCTGATAAGAGAAAAAAACCATTTTGAAAAGATTAGTATGGGATCGATCAGATGGGAGAAGGCTATTGTTTTGGCCAGGTCTACTGATAAGGTCTCTCCCTTAATCCCCGAACAAAGCGAATCTTTAGAAGAAGTAATTAAACGACTCGCACCCGTGTGTTTGATTGTCCCGAGGCAATGCAAAGAACTGGGGCGTTGGGTGATGTCTGTTACAATAGGTTAGCCTAGTAAACAACACCCATATATAATGAGTAATTCAGTGACTAAAGGGCTGATGAACACAGAGGTGTGTATTGGCAATTTAATACGGCTGTCTGAAGCCAGCTTGATAGTGAACCTTGAAAAAAATGAATTCGGCCACACGAGGGTCACTTACCTGGGAACTGGGGTGACGCAGGGGCAGCTGGCAGCGATGCAAGCTACAGTGCAGGCTATCGCTGACCTCCCAACCCTGACAGACAAGAGGGCCCTCAGAAGGCTCTTGGAGATGGTGGGGTACTGCAGGAAGTTTTGCAATAACTCTGCGGTCAATACCCGTCCCCCTCCTACTAAGCCCTTGCGAGAGAAAACTGAGTCGGAATGGGACGACCCTTGTTATTGTGGTCCGGAACAAAGCCAAATGAGAGGTTACATTGATCGCAATTCATCAGTGTTTTTGGCCACTATGAAGTTTGCTGAGTTGGAGCCTGGTCTAAGGGATTATTAATAACACGTGTAAAAGGAACAGAAAATGCGATGACTGTCTGTCAAGGTGTTGACAAGTTCAAACTCGCTGTGTTAGCCAAATAACTGATAAAGATGTATATTTGTGTGTGTATCAAATAATGTAGTCATGTTTATAATTTTTACCTCCCGGTAAAAATCTTTAAAAGGGGGGAAGTGTGACGAGAATACACATAAAATTAAGTTGTTTGCTGGCCTGGGTTAGCATCAGTGACATCAGCAAGTGGTCTGCCACCTGTCCCCAGGGGAAGGAGAGATAAGGAACAATGGAGCAGCGTCTGGAGATGTGTAATGAAGGGACGGGGGAGAGAGAGCTGTCTGGAGCGGCTCCCCCCTTTGAACCTTGAATTGTTTGAAGTGATGGACAGGCGATACCCCAGCAGGGGGATAAAAAGGGACCAGTTCGCTAAGGCAGGACACACACACGCCACCCGAGGTAACGAGACCCTGGAAGCGGTATGCCTCTCACGAGTCGGTGGGAAGTACCAGACAACGGCCAGGGTGGAAAGGTACGATCAGCGGGAACCCGGTGTGTGTCCGCCCTTGCCTGGGTGCCGGGTTCACTGCAGAGGATCGACTGCATCTGGAGGAGGGGTCACAGTCGGTGACCTCAGGTGACATCACCAAGGACCCGCCCAAAAGCTGCTTGTGAGCCATATCGCCGGTCTGTGAGTGAAGCCGTGTCTGAATGATCAGTTGTTCCCGTTTTCTCTCTCTCTCTCCCCCCACGTTGTCCATCGCCATGGCAACGATTACTGCGAACTGAACTACTAAACTGGACTGAACTTTGAGTCACTTTGAAATTTGGTCATTTACCCCTAGACAACGATAGAGTTTGATTGATGCTGTTATCTTAATTCTGTGTACATGTGTGTTTATCATTGCTGAACTGTTGCATTTATTATCCTTTCGATTACTGTGTTGCTTGTTTCTTTAATAAAACTTTCTTAGTTCTAGTAATCCAGACTCCAACTGAGTGATCCATTTCTGCTGGTTTGGCAACCCAGTTACGGGGTACGTAACGCTACCCAGACGGAATATAAGGTGTTGTTCCTCCAACCTGAGTGTGGCTTCATCTTTACAGTAGAGGAGGCCGTGGAGAGACATGTCAGAATGGGAATGGGATGTGGAATTAAAATGTGTGGCCACTGGGAGATCCTGCTTTCTCTGGCGGACAGAGCGTAGATGTTCAGCAAAGCAGTCTCCCAGTCTGCGTCGGGTCTCGCCAATATATAAAAGGCCACATTGGGAGCACCGGACGCAGTATATCACCCCAGCCGACTCACAGGGGGACGAATGGACAAGGGAGTTGCGTAGGGGCTTCCCTTCCTCCACTATCAACTCTGCTCTTAAACGCATCTCCCCCATTTCACGTACATCTGCTCTCACTCCATCCTCCCGCCACCCCACCAGGAATAGGGTTCCCCTGGTCCTCACCTACCACCCCACCAGCCTCCGGGTCCAACATATTATTCTCCGTAACTTCCGCCACCTCCAATGGGATCCCACCACTAAGCACATCTTTCCCTCCCCCACTCTCTCTGCATTCCGCAGGGATCGCTCCCTACGCAACTCCCTTGTCCATTCGTCCCCCCAATCCCTCCCCACTGATCTCCCTCCTGGCACTTATCCGTGTAAGCGGAACAAGTGCTACACATGCCCTTACACTTCCTCCCTTACCACCATTCAGGGCCCCAAACAGTCCTTCCAGGTGAGGCAACACTTCACCTGTGAGTGAGCTGGGGTGATATACTGCGTCCGGTGCTCCCGATGTGGGCTTTTATATATTGGCGACGCAGACTGGGAGACCGCTTTGCTGAACATCTACGCTCTGTCCACCAGAGAAAGCAGGATCTCCCAGTGGCCACGCATTTTAATTCCACATCCCATTCCCATTCTGACATGTCTATCCACGGCCTCCTCTACTGTAAAGATGAAGCCACACTCAGGTTGGAGGAACAACACCTTATATTCCGTCTGGGTAGCCTCCAACCTGATGGCATGAACATCGACTTCTCTAACTTCCGCTAATGCCCCACCTCCCCCTCGTACCCCATCTGTTACTTATTTTTATACACACATTCTTTCTCTCACTCTCCTTTTTCTCCCTCTATCCCTCTGAATATACCCCTTGCCCATCCTCTGGGTCCCCCCCGCCCCTTGTCTTTCTTCCCGGACCTCCTGTCCCATGATCCTCTCTTATCCCTTTTGCCTATCACCTGTCCAGCTCTTGGCTCCATCCCTCCCCCTCATGTCTTCTATCATTTTGGATCTCCCCCTCCCCCTCCAACTTTCAAATCCCTTACTCACTCTTCCTTCAGTTAGTCCTGACGAAGGGTCTCGGCCTGAAACGTCGACTGCACCTCTTCCTGGAGATGCTGCCAGAACTCAGCAGACCAGCCTTGCTGAAGGGTCTCAGTTTGAAATGTTAACTGTACTCTTTTCCATCGATGTTGCCTGGCCTGCTGAGTTCCTCCAGCATTTTGTGTATATTGCTTGGATTTACAGCATCTGCAGATTTTCTCATTTCCAAAACTCTTGATTTGATTGGGGAATTTGGGAATATTGCACAAGTATACTCGTGTTTTTCTGTTCACTTATGTCTTCCCTGTACCAAAACCTAATGTAATATGTCAGGTACATTCTATTAAACTCAGCAAATATGCCTAAAGGAGGTTGGAGGATAAGAGGTGGTCAATTCAAATTCTCGTAGTGATGCAATATACCCAACACTAATTCTAATTATCAATTTGGTTGCAGCTTATAGAAACCAGAAATTAATGCATTTGTCTAAAAATAGTCAGAACATTACAGCACAGAAACAGGCCCTTCAGCCCATATAGTGCATGCCGAATCATTAACCTACCTAGTCCTATCTACCTGTACCTGCACCCTTTATACCCCTCTCAACCATGTACCTATCCAAATTTAAATGTTGCACTGGCAGCTTGTTCCACATTCTCTTTGCCCTCTTAGTGAAGAAAATCCCCCTTATGGTCCACTTAAACATTTTGTCTTTCACTCTTAACCCATGATCTCCAGTTATAGTCTCAACCAACCTCGGTGGAATAAAAAGATCTTATTTACATCTTCCTTGTAGGTAGGTAGGTGATCAAAACTACTCACAATACTCTAAATTAAGCCTCACCAATGTATTATACAATTTTAACATAACATTCCAACTCCTTCACTCAGTACATTGATTTATGAAGGCCAATGTGCCAAAAACATTTTTTACAACCCTATCAACCTGTGATGTCTTTGGAGGTTGAATCTGTACTCCCAGATCCCTCTGTTCTACCCTACCTCTCACCATTGAAGATCTACCCTGGGTGCAATACCTCACAGATGTCTGCATTAAATTCCATCTGAATTTTTCAGCCCATTCTTCCAGATCCCTCTGCAAGCTTTGCTGTCCACTATACCCTAATTTTGGTGTCATCCGCAAATTTGTTGATCTAGTTTACCATATCATCATCCAAGTCATTGATATAGATGACAAACAGCAACAGACCCATTAGTCACAGGTTTCCAGTCTGACAGACAACCATCTACAACCACTCGCTGACTTCTTCCGTGATACCAATTTGCTATCTAATCTTGAATGCCAAGCAAATGAACCTCCCATGCGGGAGGCCCTGTCAAAGGCCTTGCTTAAATCCACATAAACAGTATCCACTACTTTGCCTTCATCAACTTTCCTGGTAACTGCCTTGAAACACTGTGACTGGTTAAACATAACTTATCATGTGCAAAGTCATGTAGACTATCCTTGATCATTCCCTGTATACCCAAATACTTAATATTCCAGCCTCTTAGAATACTTTCCAATAACTTTCTCACTACTGATGTCAGGCTCACGGGCCTATAATTTCCTGGCTTATTCTTAAGAGTTTTTCTTAAACAACAGAACAACATTAGCTATCCTCCAAACCTCTGGCACTTCACCTATGGCTAAGGATGTTTTAAATATCTCTGCTAGGGCCCATACAACTTCTGTACCAGCCTCCCACAGGGTCCAAGGGAACACCTTCTCAGGCCCTGGGGATTTATCCAGCCTAATTTGCCTCAAAACAGCAAACACCAGCTCCTCTGTAATCTGTATAGGGTCTATAACCTCGCTGCAGCATTGCCTGACGCTTATAGACTCTGCGTCCACCTCCCAAGTAAATACAGATGCAAAAGATCTCTCCTATGTCTTTTGGGCTCTGCACATAGATTACTACTCTGACCTTCCAGAGGGCCAATTTTGTCTCTTGCTGTTCTTTTGCTCTTAATATACTTGTAGAACCCCCTTAGGTTTATCTGTATTAAGACTATAAGACATAAGATCAGAACTAGGCCATTCAGTCCATCGAGTCTGCTCCACCATTTCATCATGGCTGATCCCAGATCCTACTCAACCCTATATAGCTGCCTTCTTGCCATATCCTTTGATGTCCTGACCAATCAGAAAATGATCCAACTTAAGTATACCCATGGACTTGGCCTCCGCCATATCCAGAAATTCACTACTCTCTGGCAAAAAAAAATCCACATTTCCTCTGTTCTAAAAGGACACCCCTCAATTTTGCAGCTGTGCCCTCTAGTTCTGGATACCTCCACCATAGGAAACATCCTCTCCACACCCACCCTATCTAGTCCTTTCAACATTCAGTACATTTCAATGAGCTAACTGGTAAAACGATACATTTGGTAGGTTTCAAGGAGATCTTATTCCCCTTGAAGTAAATGCCAACATTGTATTTGCCTTTTTTTAAAACCACAGATTCAACCTGTAAATTAACCTTCTGGGAGTCTTGCGTGAGGACTCCCAAGTCCCTCTGCACCTCTGATGTTTGAACTTCCTCTCCATTTAAATAACAGTCTGCACTTTTGTTCCTTATACCAAAATGCATCATCATACATTTGCCAACACTGTATTCCATCTGCCACTTTTTTGCTCATTCTTCCAATTTGTCTAAGTCCTGCTGCAATCACATTGTTTCCTCAGTACTACCTACCCCTCCACCTATCTTTGTATCATTTAACCCGGAAAGTAATAGTTTTTATTTGAAAATAGGTCTATTACTTATGTAATTTAATGAAACACACAAATTTATCAGTAACATTGAATTTTTTGGAAAATGAATGTTTGGAAATCCAAAATTTAAAAAAGAAATCAAGGGTGCCTAAGACTTTTGCACAGTTCTGTATAATCTTTACTATCTTGAAGGCAAGCATATCTGAAAACATCGA
Source organism: Mobula hypostoma (assembly GCF_963921235.1). NCBI lineage: Eukaryota > Metazoa > Chordata > Chondrichthyes > Myliobatiformes > Myliobatidae > Mobula > Mobula hypostoma. Next base: position 12,977,096 of record NC_086117.1, on the reverse strand, counting down.
ACAATAATGGTAGTAATGGTCAAGTTTATCTTTGATGGAAACTGAAAGAAATACTGGCAGAATATTAGAAGCTTCCAGCTTCTCAACTTTTAGAATCATAATAAATCTTTTACATCCATGTGAAAGTAGAGAAATACAAAGATTTTAAAAAGCTGGATGAACACAATGTCGTCACATCATTCTATTCCCAGTCACTGGAAAGATAAAGGGAAGCGTGGTTGACTGTGCTACCAATGGACATCTGCTCACCAATTACTGGCTCCCAAAAGCTCTTTTTTATTTCACCCATCCTCTGTCCAAAGACAGTCAGAATAGCTGATTTCCAACGGTGAGGTGGGAGTGACTGCCCTTGAGGTCATTTGAATGTGTGGAATTAAGAAACTGAAATCATTTGGAATCTAGGGGAATATCTCTCCACTAGTTCATCTTATTCAAAGAAGATAATTATGATTACTGGAGATCAATCATTTCAGGAACCCCAAAATATTGTTGCAGAGTTCCACAGATTTGTGCCTTAGATCTAACCTCCTTAGCTGCATCAATGACTTCTATTTGAGGATTGCAGGGTGGCTAATATAACCCCGCTTTTTAAAAAAGGAGGGAGAGAAACCGGGGAATTATAGACCAGTTAGCCTAACATCGGTGGTGGGGAAAATGCTAGAGCCAGTTATCAAAGATGTGATAACAGCACATTTGGAAAGCGGTGAAATCATCGGACAAAGTCAGCATGGATTTGTGAAAGGAAAATCATGTCTGACGAATCTCATATAATTTTTTGAGGATGTAACTAGTAGAGTGGATAGGGGAGAACCAGTGGATGTGGTATATTTGGATTTTCAAAAGGCTTTTGACAAGGTCCCACACAGGAGATTAGTGTGCAAACTTAAAGCACACGGTATTGGGGGTAAGGTATTGATGTGGATAGAGAGTTGGTTGGCAGACAGGAGGCAAAGAGTGGGAATAAAAGGGACCTTTTCAGAATGGCAGGCAGTGACTAGTGGGGTACCGCAAGGCTCAGTGCTGGGACCCCAGTTGTTTACAATCTATATTAATGACTTAGATGAGGGAATTAAATGCAGCCATCTCCAAGTATGCGGATGACACAAAGCTGGGCGGCAATGTTAGCTGTGAGGAGGATGCTAAGAGGATGCAGGGTGACTTGGATAGGTTAGGTGAGTGGGCAAATTCATGGCAGATGCAATTTAATGTGGATAAATGTGAGGTTATCCACTTTGGAGGCAAAAACAGGAAAACAGATTATTATCTGAATGGTGGCCGATTAGGAAAAGGAGAGGTGCAACGAGACCTGGGTGTCATTATACACCAGTCATTGAAAGTGGGCATGCAGGTACAGCAGGCGGTGAAAAAGGCGAATGGTATGCTGGCATTCATAGCAAGAGGATTCGAGTACAGGAGCTGGAAGGTGCTACTGCAGTTGTACAAGGCCTTGGTGAGACCACACCTGGAGTATTGTGTGCAGTTTTGGTCCCCTGAGGAAAGACATCCTTGCCATAGAGGAAGTACAAAGAAGGTTCACCAGATTGATTCCTGGGATGGCAGGGCTTTCATATGAAGAAAGACTGGATGAACTGGGCTTATACTCATTGGAATTTAGAAGATTAAGGGGGGGATCTTATTGAAATGTATAAAATCCTAAAGGGATTGGACAGGCTAGATGCAGGAAGATTACTCCCGATGTTGGGGAAGTTCAGAACGAGGGGTCACAGTTTGAGGATAAAGGGGAAGCCTTTTAGGACCGAGATTAGGAAAAACTTCTTCACACAGAGAGTGGTGAATCTGTGGAATTCTCTGCCACAGGAAACAGTTGAGGCCAGTTCATTGGCTATATTTAAGAGGGAGTTAGATATGGCCCTTGTGGCTAAAGGGATCAGAGGGTATGGAGGGAAGGCCGGTACAGGGTTCTGAGTTGGATGATCAGCCATGATCATACTGAATGGTGGTGCAGGCTCAAAGGGCCGAATGGCCTACTCCTGCACCTATTTTCTATGTTTCTATGTTCAGATCAGATTGGAACTATTTGCACATAATTTGGAAGTGTTCAATTTGATATGCAACTCTTTAAAAAATGAAACACCTTCAGTCTGCTCACTGCAAAATGTCAGTCACATTCAAGCTGAGCTGAACAGTGGCAAGAAATAATTAATGCCATTATATGTCAGGTAATAACCAACTTCAAATGATTACTTCTCATTGATCTAGGGACCATAATGATTAGAATCTACGGTGAACTAAATAAATTCTGTGGTATTACCAATAAACTAAATTACTGCAGCTCCTAAGTCGGGGATCCTGTAGTGACTGAATTCTAAAACTATGCCCTAAAACTATTCTATGCGCTAAAAACTTCTCACCAAGGCATGTTCAAATGCATGATGGAATACTTTCCACTTGCATATTTTAATGCAATTACAGCAAAACAGTCAAAGACAACTTATCAAATGCCAAGAAATGCAGCCTACTTGATTCATAATCCATCTGGCACCATCACATTCATTTCCTCCACCACCTGTGCACTATATCTGCAAATGTACCATATGCAATTTGAACGAGGGCTACTTTAAAGTTACCTCAACTGTTAAGAGCATCAGGTGCAAGGAAAGACCTGCACCTTTAGATCCCTTTCCAAATCACATAACACTGGAACTCTTTGCCCCAAGCACCATGGGCGTATCTGCATTTGCACATTAACACTTATTCCTGTCTTGAGGAGATAGCGATATGTACTATATGCAGTACACTTACACTATAAGATAGGCACCAAATAGTCCATGAGATTTCTCTATACCCAAGTAATTAGGACAACCCCCGGTCTGAGTTTCACCCACTTCTCTCCCAAGACAGCCTCCCATCTAAAGGCTAGCCATTTTTCTTACTGCACTTGCCAGGAACTTTGTACCCTGTATGCTATGCTTCCACCAGAAAATCAGCTTCACATCGTTCATATTGGTTCAGGAGGAATCAGGCCTGTAAGTTCCAGTGGCTGAAGTCTTAAAGAACCCAAGCTTCATTTTTGTAGACCACATGCCCAACTCTTCATGGATTACCACCAGTGTTAAACATCAGACCAGGATTCTCATATTTCCAAAATGTAGACATACACTGACGATTATAAACCCTTCGCTTCGATAAGTTTAATATATGATAAATACTTACATAATACAGCGTAGGTGTATCATGTGTTTACTGAAATTGCTTACATCTACAATGCTAGGAAATGTTCCATTTTTTAATGTAGTTTTTACATTTACCAAATGTAGCAGCACAAAAATAATACAATAGAATCTGGCTGATACAATACTTAATGACAACTCATAATATATTTAAGATTATATGCTAAAGCTGCACTGAGACACAGCATACAGCAAGACTTTGTAATGGTTGAGATTCTAACAACTAATACATTTATAGAAGTTTCAGGCAAAATTTTCAAGATATTCTGCCTTCGTGGCTTATCTTTTAAGAGAACTTTGAATTTATATCCATTCAAAGTTCAAAGTAAATTTATTAACAAAGTACATTTATGTCACCATATTGTTTCTTACAAGCATACTCAGTAAATCCAAGAAACATAATAGAATCAATGAAAGACCATACCCATTAGGACGGACAAACAATTAACGTGCAAGACAACAGACTATGCAAATATAAAGAAAAAAAGGAAATAATAATAAACAAATAAGCAATAAATATTGAGAACATGAGATGAAGACTCTTTGAAATTCATACATTGGTTGTGAGAATAGCTCAATGATGGGGCAAGTGAAGTTTATCCCTACTAGTTCAAGACCCTGATGGTTGGGAGGTAATAACTGTTACCCCCCAACCATTTAAAGGCACTGGTGTTTCCATACCAAGCCATGATGTGTCCAATCAATATACTTTCCACCACGCATCTATAAAAGTTTGTCAAATGTTTAGATGTTACGCCAAATCTTTGCATACTTCTAAAGAAGCAGAGGCACTGCTGTGCTTTCTTTGTACTGTAATATGCATACCGAACTGTGATTTTTATGCATACTATGCATACTGAACTGCATACCAATCCAGATAGGGTGGTTTCTATGGTGCATCTATATTTTAAAAATTGCTAAGTATCAAAGGGGTGTGTCAAATGTCTTTAGCCTTGTAGAGGTGCTGATATGTTTTCTTGGCCATGACATCAATGTTGCTGAAGAAGGACAGGTTATAGATGACATTCATTCCTAAGAACTTGAAGCTTTCTCAACCCTTTTAGCATAAAAGTTTCTTCTTTCAGAGGATTGTGAATCTCTAGAATTCTCTGCCATTGAATGTGGTGGTGCTCAGATTACTAAAAATAATTAGGGTGGAGGTGAACAAATATTTGAAAGCTCAAGAAATTGGGGCTTACGAGAACTGGGACAGAAGAGGAGGCCAGCGTAGATCAGACATCATCATATGAATGGTGGGACTGGCTTGAGGGAACTAGTGGCCAACTCCTGCTACTTTTTTCTTATGTTCTTGTATTCCATTTTGCGCAAGAAATGAAGGGTCTTTAGCATTATATAATTTTCTCTTGTATGTTTAGACAACTCCTGTATAATCACTTACCTACTGCATAATACAAAAATTGTGTACTCCAATATCTCTGGCTCCCTCCACAAATTTGTAATTGCTTTTATTACTTGGAACTGCAGATCAGATCGATTACATCATATTTTATACTCTGGGTGCTTATTTCTTCATGTCAGAAAGTATTACCTCTGCTCCTTTTCAGGAATTCTCTCATTTCCTTTGAATACAGTATTGCTAAGTATTCCTATATTTAATTCTTCCTGTGTTTTCCAGGTAGAGATAGACGTTATTTGCTCCTGGTAGCAATAATCTGTTCCATTAAGACTTGCAACTTCTCAATGCTGACCATAATTGTAAGTTAGTCACACTTTGTAATCACATAATTCACCTATGGGGCATATTGTTTGTGCGAGTTTAACAGATTTCATGCTAGTAGCAAGTGCATTGGAGTGATGTTGAATAAAATGTAACACCACACTGTTTCTTGTTGAAAATTAATGGACTTGAAACTCATTGCAAAACCCCATGCTGAGCTAATGCTTGAATCCTCAATACTTTTGACTGGCTTTCTGACAGGGACCAAAACTAAGTATCTACACCCATCAGCCTGCTTCTATAGCAACAAACAAGATGCTCAGGATCTCAAGAGGTCAGGGAGCATCTGTGGAGGATAATGGGCAGTCAATGCTTTGGGTCAGGAACCTTTCTCTATGCTGAAGGTTAGAGGAAATAAAGTTAGTATAAAAAAGAAAGGATGGTGCAAGAGATAGATAGATCCATACGAAGATGGTGCTTAGGTATGGTGAGCCTAATCACAAAGTAGCACTTCATATTCCACCTAGTCCATCTCCAACCCAATGGCATGAACACTAAATTCTCCAGTTTCAGACAAACTGTGCCCCCTGTGCCCATCCTCTCAATCTACCCAGTTCCTTCTACACTCATCCCAGCCCCACATTAGCCTGTTGCTTTCTCCTCCCCATCTAACAGTTCCTTTTCCACTAAAATTGATATTTAACTTTGGTAATAACTGTTTTCCCTCGCAGAAACACACACAATTCAATTTTCAGAAGTTTTAGTTTACTTTGACACTGAATTTACTGCACACTTTCAGTTAAATGAAGTTGCTTCAAATGGTACATTTTCCCCACAAAGGCACCTCAAAGGAGAAATGAAAATCATTCTTAACATTGACGAATATCAGCACATAATTTGCTGACAGAATCCTCTAAAAATGCTTAAAACTACATTCACAGAAAAATGTAAAATTATGAAATCCGTTGGTTCATAATGATCAAAGTTTACATATGACTGAGGAAATAATTATTTTGTCAAGTAGCAGTCAAAGATTATCTTCTAAATAGTACAGAATCCTATTTTATAAGGTTATTTCATTTGGTTTACAATTGATGACTCTAGTGACTTAATCAAAGATAAAATTATACAGTGAACAGGTATTTAATTTACATATAAAATTTTACTTTTTCTCCTTATAACATGGTATATGGGAACATGGATTTCTTTCTGTTAAGAAAAGCGAATGGTTAATTGACATCTCTGATAATGTAGTGTATCTAAGCATCAAATGGTAGCAACACACACACAAAATTCTGGTGAATGCAGCAGGCCAGGCAGCATCTATAGGAAGAGGTACAGTCGAGGTTTCGCGCCGGGACCCTTCATCAGGACTAACTGAAAGAAGAGATAGTAAGAGATTTGGAAGTGGGAGGGGGAGGGGGAGATCCAAAATGATAGGAGAAGACAGGAGGGGAGGGGTGGATCAAAGAGCTGGAGAAGGGAAAGGATTATGGGACGGGAAGCCTGGGGATAAAGAGAAGGGGGGAGGGGAGGGGAGCCCGGAGGGTGGAGAGCAGGTAAGAGGGACAAAGGGAGAAAAAAGAGCCGCCGTATCTGCTCTCATCCCAGGACGAAGGAGATGTCTTCCTTTTTTAAAGAAAGAAGCTTCCCTTCCTCCACCATCAACTCTGCTCTCAAATGCATCTCTCCCATTTCACACACATCTGCTCTCACCCCATCCACCCGCCACCCCACTAGGAATAGGGTTCCCCTTGTCCTAACCTACCACCCCACCAGCCTCCGGGTCCAACATATAATTCTCCGTATAATTCCGCCACCTCCAGCGGGATCCCACAACCAAGCACATCTTTCCCTACCCTGCTCTTTCTGCTTTCCGCAGGGATCGCTCCCTACGCGACTCCCTTGTCCATTCATTCCCCCATCCCTTCCCACCGATCACCCTCCTGGCACTTTTCCTTGTAAGCGGAACAAGTGCTACACATGCCCTGACACTTTCTCCCTCACCACCTGTGAGTCGGCTGGAGTGATATACTGTGTCTGGTGCTCCCGGTGCGGCCTTCTATATATTGGCGAGACCTGACGCACGCTAGGAGACCATTTCGCTGAACACCTACGCTCTGTCCGCCAGAAAAAGCAAGATCTCCCAGTGGCCACACATTTTAATTCCACGTCCCATTCCCATTCTGATATGTCTATCCACGGCCTCCTCTACTGTCAAGATGAAGCCACACTCAGGTTGGAAGAACAACACCTTATATTCCGTCTGGGTGGCCTCCAACCTGATGGCATGAATATTGACTTCTCTAACTTCCGTTAATGCCCCTCCTCCCCTTCACACCCCATCCCTTATTTGTTTAATATATTTTTCATTATCTCTCCCCCTTTTTTTCTCTCTCTTTTTCTCCCTCTGTTCCTCTCACTATTACTCCTTGCCTGCTCTCCACCCTCTGGGCTCCCCTCTCCACTTCTCTTTCTCCCCAGGCTTTCCGTCCCATGACCCTTTCCCTTCTCCAGCTCTTAGATCCACCCCTCCCCTCCTGTCTTCTCCTATCATTTCGGATCTCACCCTCCCCCTCCCACTTTCAAATCTCTTACTATCTCTTCTTTCAGTTAGTCCTGACAAAGGGTCCTGACCCGAAACGTCGATTGTACCTCCTCCTATCGATGCTGCCTGACCTGCTGCATTCCACCAGCATTTTGTGTGTGTGTTGCTTGAATTTCCAGCATCTGCAAATTTCCTCGCGTCTGCATTTTTAAGCATCAAATGGTGCCCACTTTTAGATGTTGCACAAGTATAATGAGTTCTATTGATGCTTTATAGTACAGTTATAAATTCTGTCAACATGCAATGTTTCTTTAGCTATCTAACTCTCTTCGGTTTAGGAATCGGTTTTTCAATGCAAATGTTTCAATCAGTTTGATGTACACTGGTAACTGACTCGTGAAATGTCACACCTCTTCAGCCATCTCAAAACTATCCACAAACGTAAATTAAATAAAACTCACCTGGCCATGAACTGTTAAAAGTTCAATAGCAGTTAACTCCTGTTATCTTTAATGCCATGCATATACACAGTGAAGAATGGGTTAGTGGCTTTATTTGTTGAGTCAGTAAACCATACAAAATAGAACTCTAACACGAGGCTTCCTCTACTGTCAAGATGAAGCCACACTCAGGTTGGAAGCACAACACCTTATATTCCGTCTGGGTAGCCTCCAACCTGATGGCATGAACACTGATTTCTCTAACTTCCGTTAATACCCCTCCTCCACTTCTTAACCCATCTGCCGTTTATTTATTTATTTATTATTTTCTCCCTTTTTTCTCTCTCTCTGTCCCTCTCACAATAACTCCTTGCCCGCTCTCCATCTTCCTCTGATGCTCCCCTCCCCCTTTCTTTCTCCCTAGGCCTTCTGTCCCATGATCCTCTCCCTTCTCCAGCCTTGTATCCCTTTTACCAATCAACTTTCCAGCTCTTAGCTTTATCCCTCCCCCTCCTGTTTTCTCCTATCATTTCTGATCTCCCCCTCCCCCTCTCAAATCTCTTACCAGCTCTTCTTTCAGTTAGTCCTGACGAAGGGTCTCAGCCCGAAACGTTGACTGTACTTCTTCCTATAGATGCTGCCTGGCCTGCTGCATGTTGTACGTGTTGCTTAAAATAGAGCTTTCCTAGGTTCCTCTGTCTGGAATTTCAGGATGTTGAAAGGTGCTTAAAAATAGGGTGGTCCTATTGCTCTCCATAGGTCTTATTAGACAAATTTTAGGGCTTGTGCCTTTTAGATTCAAAGTAGATTACCTCATACATCCCCACAATGAACCTACATACTACCCGCTTATGCCCCTTCACTTCCAGAAAAATTGCCAGTTTGGACCAATGAAGGGTTTTGGCCTAACATGTTGACTATTCATTTCCCTCCATAGATGACCTGCTGAGTTCCTCTAGTATCTTGTGTGTCAGACTCTTATACAGGATAATCTTTTATTCAATGCAATGTGAAAGAGTGTACACACAATAAAAGTCTTTACACTCTTTCACATTGCATTGAATAAAAGCTTTCAATAGATTTTAAAATTTAAAAATGTATATATAGCTATTTGATATAGCTGCTATACTAATTTCCAAAATCATTTAATGAGACTTGCTATAGATTTCCTGCATGAATTTAAATTTAGTAGCATTCAAGCCATTTCTGAGACATCTCAGATACTTTACAGCCAATTATGTACTTTTGTTTATTGACTGCTTCATGTAAGGTAGGAAATACTTCAGCCAGTTTGCATTGGGTAGGAAACCAGGTTAATTTTCCTGCTCATTTTTAAATCCATAACCTTTTGAATCTATGATGAAATTGTCACAGACTTAAAATAATAACCAACAGTTGACAATAATAAAATAAAAATATTGACTAGCACTTGGAAGTCATTGCATTTACATTGCATGTGAGATATGGACATAAATACTCCATTATATAACCTTTTAACAAAGATCATCTAATATACAAGAGCGATTTCATAATTTTTATTGGTTTCAGAAGCAGAAAACACATTAAATGGTAGTTAGATAGTTTAATGGAGCTGTATTACAAATAGCAAAAGCTAGCATTCAAAAACATATTTTGTTGCAAGACCAAGCATGAAGAGCTAAAGCATAGTCTATGAGGCAATTTACCTCTAAAACTAAGACAGGAGAACATCATGTATAAATATACCTAACAATTACACAAGTCGGAGTTTGAATCCACGGTCTATCTAAATCCCAGAGTTCAGATTTAATTAGCTGCTAAGTCTCACTCATTAGTTAGAAAGTTGAAGGCTCCAGTCCTTTTACTGAGTGGGGCTCCCTGAATCACACAACTCCCTTCATATCCAAATTTGAATACAGTCAATGACAAACCTCCATAACACCCCTTGGTAACTGGATTTCAAAACATTCACCATCCTCTGGGTGAAGGAATTTCTTCTTATGTCCAGAATGGCCAAGTCTTTATTTTGACATCCTAACTGAAGAAACCATCAATCCCATATCTACTCTGTCAAACTCCTTAAGGATTTTTATATCTTTCAATGAGATCATTACTTACTCTTCTAAACTCAAGACAGCACTCAAATCAAAATGGTAATCATTCATTGTATTACCTCCATCACAAGTATATAGATGCTTAGATAGCGAGACCAAACATGTAAAAATATTCCATATCTTGCTTCACCAGACTATTGTTGGAGATGTTTGTACCTTTACATGCAAAACCTCCTCCACATACCATGTGTGCTCTCAAGGTAATGTGAAGGATCAATAAGCAATTGAGATGATTCATGTACAAAGACATTCTGGTCTCTAGGAATTTTCATTCTCTTACCTTTGTTCACTTTGTTGCACATTATATGCCATCGGCAATGTCTTTGTCCATTTACTTAACCTATCAGCTGCATTCTGAACTCTCTCTGCAAATGTACAGCCTTCAACAAATTGGTAACCGAATAAGCTCAAAATCACAGTTTATTTTCTTTTTGAAACAAGTCATGGGGAGAGTTGTATAACCAATAACTTGTGACAGAATTAGCAGGCAATTGGACAAGTGTGGCTTGATTAAAGGAAGCCAGCATGGACTGGTTAATGATCAAACAACCTTACAGAATTTATTGATGAAACTACAGAGAAGGCCGAACAAGGAAAAATGGTTGAAATATAGTAGAATATATGTCTTCCAAAAAGCATTTGATAAAATGGAACATAATGGATCTACCATGAATCTTGAAGTCCATAGAATTAACAAAAGAAGCTGAGATTTGGCACAAGCAGACTGCATCAAAAACTCTACCCTCATCAAAACAGTTGCTTCCCTCTTTCAAAATTTCAATCAATTTAGTCATACAGAAATTCTTCTTATCCTTGATTAATCCACACCAAGTGCACATTAATCCTGTCGCTCAGAAATCTTTCCAGTAATTTTCCTACTATTGATGTTAGACTCAGACTGCAATTACCTGCCTTTTCCTTGATGTCCTTCTTGACTAAAAAAAGATACTGTCAAATTTGATGTCCTGTAATCATCTAGCACCTTTTTGTAACCAGAGAAAATTTGAAAATACCTGTCAGAGCCGCAACAATTTCCTTCTTTACCTTCCATTGCATCTGGGATAGAATCCATCAGCCCCTGGAAATTGATCCAGATTTATGCCTGTTAAGAAATCTAACAGCTCCTTTTTGTTGTAATTTGCTCTAGAATTCCACTGTTTCCTTCCTGAAATTCTCCAACTACAATATTTCTTCCATTGTAAATACACACAAATAGTAGTTAACTTAGTCCTCACCTATAGTCTGTGGCAGAGACTGCCATTTGGTTGCTAATGAGCCCTACCTTTCCCCAATTATCCCTGTGCTCTTAGTATACTTAAAAATGCTTTGGGTTTTTACTTAAACTTGTCCACAGTGCACTTTTATGCCGCCTCCTTTGTCTTCCTAAATGTATTTTATGTACCCCACTCCACTTTCTGTACCCCTGTTCTCACGTCTCCGTACTTATAATAAACTACCTTTACTTCTCTTATCTCATCCTTGAAACCATTGACATCCAAGATTTCCTTGGATTCTTTGGCCTTAACACTCACTATTAACTGTGCATCTTGGCCCTGGTATTCAACTATTTCATTTTGAGTGACTCCAAACAGTCACATATGGATTATCATTTCAAATGATCCTTCATCAGAACTGAAAAATTTAAAACTGGGAAACATAACTACTGAAAGTGGGGAGAAAAGCACCTTATATGAGAAAATGAATAACGTGTGAAAGAAATGCATTAAATTGAAGTGATAAATATTTGAGGCAAAATAACTACATTTAATTAAATTATAGAAGTAATATGCCATATATACAACTCTGCACTGAGCGATCTCTCTCTCGATGGTGAATAAGCGTCTGTTGCTTCTTGAGTTGAGGGAATGCAAGTAATCGACAATACAGATTCTGACATCGAAACAGGAAGCTATTCGCCTCCCCAGTTGCTGTGGCAAGAACATCATCTTTCTCTCTGTCACGGGGGGAGGGATAAGGAAGGAGAAGAGAGAGTGAGAGTGAGGAGGGGGAGGAGAGAGTGGGGAGGAGGAGGAGAGAGGGGGAGGGGAAGAGAGAGGGGGAGGGGAGGGGAGAGGGAGGGGGAGGGGAGGGGAGAGGGAGGGGGAGGGGAGGAGAGAGGGAGGGGGAGGGGAGAAGAGGGGAAGGAGAGGGGGAAGGAGAGGGGGAAGGAGAGGGGGAGGAGAGGGGGAGGAGAGGGGGAGGAGGGGGGAGGGGGAGAGAGAGAGAGAGTCTGAGATGTTGAAGAGTTGGGATAGACAGTAGTTTTTGATGAACTCTAGATCACAGTCTCTGGGGGCTTTGCAAGCTGGGAGGCGGCGGGGGGGTGGGTTTGATGACTTTGCTGGAGCAAGTGGGAGAGGGGGAGGGTTGATGCTTTTGCTACTGCTTGTGTGTGGGAGGGGGAAGGGCCTTGGGGGTTTTAGCAATTTCTGCTATTCATTCTTTGGGTTTTTTTCTCCGTTTTGTGAATGTCCGTGAAGAGCAAAGATTTCAGGTTGTATACTGTATACCTTCTCCAATATTAAATTGAACCAATGAACCATATACCTAGGGGATGTGTATACTTTAAGCAGTTTTTCCATACTTCCTCCATTTCATTTTGAACCTGCACACATCCTCTGCATTTTGAATGCATCTTTAATTTCAGTTACCATTCCTTTATTTATCTGAAGTATATAATACCATAAATGCAAACACATATCCAAATACATGATTGCATGAGGTACTGACTAAATTATCAGACTGGTCACATTATTTTTTTCACTGCTGTTGAAGAACTGAATCATGACAACTGAATTCACAACAGATAAAATGTACAAATTCCACAAAGAGCAACTGCCAATCAGAGCAGCAGTTTTCTTGACTGAATTTTCAGGGAGGCATTTTTCGTTAGAAGTTTCTTGAGTGTCATTCCATCAGAGCCTGAACCTCTGCTGGAAATGTCAGATCTCCCCCCAACCACGGAAAATCAGATTTTTCTGCAGTTGTTTCTTAACAGCTTCGCATTTCTCCTCTCTAATGAATAAATTTGACAAGCATATTTAGCAGGGAAAAGCAAAGAAGTGTATTTGAATGAATGTTTTTAAACCAGTTTTCCCCATTCTATTTATCATTTTATTTTAATTTTGCAAGGACATGAATTAGTAAAAGCTATCTATTTTTACTCATATGACAAGCTAGAGGCAGGTTGCCAAAGCAACACTCTGCTTTTTCCATCCATTGGGAAATGCCCAAATGTTTCACTACATCAAAATGCACCCACAATAGGCACTTCGCTAAAGGGAAGATATCATCTATTAAGGCAAAGGACTGCTCCTCCTAGCCACTGTATGTGGCTATTCGCTAATTTACCCCAAACAAAATCCTAGTTGGCTCAACTACTGTACCTCCAGGAAAATAAGAGAAGAAATTCTACAATTAGCTGAGAAAATGACTATTAGCTGGGAGATCATAAGCGATATTTATCTTAATACCATCTAAATACTGGTTTGCAGCTCTCAATACCCTAGCTTAATTATTTTTTTTAGATCTATCAGTCTCTACCAATACAGGTTCAAATTCCAAATTTATAATGTTGTGACAAGTGCTCACTGATATTACCCCTGAGGACCATACCTTTTATTTTAAGTTTTTATTTCAGGATTGGGGCACCACTGGCAAAACCAGCTTTGCTGCCTTCACAAAGGTGGTAGTGAGCCACTGTGGGAATAAATTCTTCTGCCAAAAGTACCCTAGTTTTATCTGGGAGGGGGTTCCAGGATTTATATAGTGACAATGAAGGAATTATGAAGTAGTTCTGGATGATGTGCAAATTGGGAGGGGAATAATCAAATGGTGGTGTTTTCATGCATCTAAAATCCTTGCTCTTGATGGTTTATGTTAAAGATTTGGGACCTGATAGTGTAGACTGATTCTTTATGTCGGATTTATCCTGCTTCCTGTGAGCATTATATACCTGGGCATTTTCCCACTAAATCTGGTAATTGCTGGTATTGCAACTGTACCAGAACAGTTTGGCTAGAGACAAGCAGTTCCAGAGGGCAGGTCTTTAATAATGCAGTGAAAATGTTGTCCTGCTCTATAGCCTTTGCTATATTTAGTGCTCTCTGCTATTTCTTGAATCAAATTGACTGAAGATTGGTTTCTTTGATGGTGAAGGATCTTGCCAGAAGCTGAAACAGATCATCTATTCGGCAATTCTGGTTGTAACAAAGCTGAAACCCTATCTTTAGCAGTCATTGGAAAATGCAATGATTTTGGAACTTCCTCCTTTTAGATGTTATGCCCTGTTGTAGGATTTTATTTTCTACGTTCCCCATTAAATTCTTTAATCATCTTAAAAATCTGTAATTGGATCACTCATTCTGGGTAAAATAATATCTTCATAATACTCTGATAATATAGTATTTGATTGTTCAGAAATCAAGGACGGGATCCAGACCGTGGGGGCTGTGTAGAGTCTGAAACACTGGGTGAGGTGGGGGGGGGGGAGGAGTGGTGGTGGTGCAGTGCTCAAGAACACAGGCAGGCTTACGAGTAGATCTAGGGTCAGGAGAGCTTGTATGCTTAAACATAAAAGCTGAAATTCGCCACATTCTATATCACACTTTATTTAAACTCAGTTCAGTGAAAAATGTACATTATATTCACTGTAACATATCAAGTACAATTAAAGTCTGTTGGCTTATTAAAAATGCAAAAATGGGGCCGGCTAGTGGTGCAATGACATCGGCACCGGACCCAGGAGCAGAGGTTCCTGGGTTCAAAACCAGTCGGGTCCGCTCTCAAGTACGCTTTCCATCCGTGCCGGGTTGAGTGTCGAGATTGCAACTCGACCTCGCAAAATAAAGGGAAAAATACTGCAAAAATGTCTGTGTGAGGAGTGGAGCACCACAAAGTCTCTCTCTCTCGCTCCGCACCTTGTAAAAGCCATCATCACAGACACACGCACAGACTCGCATGCACGCAGGCAGCACACGCCAAAAAAAATGCAAAAATGACACCATTCCAGTACAGTCCATGCAATAGACTGAGGAAGAGGGCCACATATCCAAGAGCAGAATGTTCTCATCTTTAATACTTACATGGTAACATTTTGTCAGATCTCTACTGCAAACTGTGGTGCCCCTAGAATATACAATTCAGAGTCTAGAAGGGGTCTAAAATTCTACAGCTATATAGCTTTGCACTTTCAGTCCCAATGAAAACAGCCCAGCATTCCATTAACCTTTTTTTGCTATTTTTATATAAGTTTATCAGTTTTTGGCAATTTTTACCAATGACAATCCAAGTCCATCTAATCCTTTATATCTAACAAAATACTATTTTCCCAATGACAATGATTTTTGTTTGTCTAAGGTAGATTCTTCACATTTTAATTTGGCTTTGGTCACTTGGTCTATTGATTTCTCTTCTAAGGCTGTTCATTCTTGAGGGGATTCTAATTCATAATTAAGTTAATGTTTTGTTAAACTGAAATCTATTTACAAGCAAATAAGTAAAAATCTAACCCCCTACAATAAAGACAAAGATATTTATGGATGACCTGTGATAAACAGATTGCAACATGATGAGTTCTGGCAATAATTACCCAGCTGAAGACAATTAAGTTTATTATCCTTGTTATTCAGTCAAATCATTTCCTTTCTTGGCACTCAGCTGGCCAACCATGTAAAAAGTTAAATGCCTTGATTTCCACATTGATGACCTGACACTGTAACAAAGGACTACAAGAAAAATGAAAGTTATATATGAGAATATTGTACACTGGAATACTCAGAAGATCAGTTAGAATCCGTAGAGATCAATGATTATTCATCAGAATTACAAAACTAGCTTTTCAGCATTTATAATTCTTTGGTTTTCAAACATATTCTAGACAGGATGAGGCATAGCTAAATTAATGACCAGAATTTTGTGGTTAGTAATAGATTTACAGATTCATAGTTATACATCATGGTCTTCAACCCATCTCATCTATGCTGACTAAGATTAGCTATCTACAGTACTGTGCAAAAGTCTTAGGCACATTTAAACAAAAATCTGTAAAGCAAAGGTGCATTTCATTATTTTTAAAAGCAATATTTCTAAATACCAAAAAAATTAACTATAAAGAGCAGTAAACAATAAAAACATCAATACTTGGTGTACAATCAAATCAATATTTGGTGTGACCCTCCTTTGCCTTTAAAACTGCATCAATTCTCCAAGGCACTGTTGCGCAGTTTTATAAGGAAGTTGGCTGGTAGGTTGTTCCATGCATCCTGGAGGACTTAGCACAGTTCTGCAGATTTTGGCTGTCTTGTTTGCTTCTGTATCTCCAGGTAATTCCAGACAGCCTCCATGATGTTGAGATCAGGGCTCTACGGAGGCCATACCATCTGAATCCATATTAAAAAAAACTAGGGTGCCTAGGGATCTTGCACAATACTGTATGCTAATCCCATTTGCCCACATTTGGCCCATAACCTATCCACGTCCCTGTCAAAATACACTAATGTTTACTGCATTTACCCACAGATTTTCAATGAGCTTTTGCAGTTTGATTTCAGGCCATACAAAATAGAAACAATGTAAGTCCTCACTAGAAGATCTGGAACCTATGTGAAATGAGTATCTTTACTTAACTAATTAAAATTAAGAATCCCTACCAATCCACAGAAGGAAAATCAGAATAGTAAATTCAACATTAAATCATGAACAAAACTGATGGGATGAGGAAAATAAAACATAGGGAAAAATTAAAACACTTTTAAAAAATCTTCAATAATAATTAAGAATTCTTCAGTAATGATTAATACATATATTTGTCCGGTTGTGTTTTTGCTAATATTCTATTTGTGCTTGTATAAATGAGGACTCAAAGCCACTGTGTCACCTAGCAGATGTCAGGGGCCAGTTGACAGATAATATTGGTGGGCTGAGGCGGTGGGGGGGGGGGGGTCTGAACTATATACAGTAAATACATGCATTTTCTGTGTCTTTGTATTTTTACTGATATTGTATTCTATATGGGTTTTTTGATGTATGCATCAAGCCGCAACGTCGCGGGGGTGGTGTGGGGAGAAGAAGTGGGCCTCGAGGCTCTTATTACGCAATTATTATCTTGTTTGCTTACTGTGTGACTGTTGGTAATGCATCACTGCACCTTGGCCCCGTAGTGATGCTGTCTTGTTTGGCTGTATTCATGAGTACTCATATATGATTAAATGACAATTATACTTGAATTCAATTGAGGGATTTGACAGATTGGGGGTGCAAATTTGTAAATTTTCAGTGCTCGGGACTTACTTTAAATTAAAAACACAACATATTATACCCTAACATTTGGGAAAAACTAAGCCTTGATCTTTTCTGAAAATCAAGCAGTTGGAATCAGAAAATAATGGAAACACAACAGGTAAAGCAGCGTTTGTGGGGAGAGAAAAAGAGTTAATGTTTGTGGTCAATGATCCTTCACCAGAAATATTTTCACTGGGTCCTTCACTGGAAATATTTTCTGCCATGTTTTCTGGAAATCCAATGGCCAGGCACAACAGATTCACACCTCTTGGTAATACATGAATGCCAACTCCCTCAAAGACATTGTTACATCATTGCTCTGCAACAGTAAGGACTCACAAGCAATAACCTCCAGATTGCCACTTTTAATTGTGCTCATGCAATTCTAAATGTGTAAATGCTGATTTAATACTCAATAACTGAATGGTTGTGGCTACAGTGTTAGACTTATTGTATAATCAAGGCCATATTTAAATTAAAAAAGGATAGGCTAACCAGTCCACAATGCTGTTCAAGCTTTACAGATAGTATATTGTGTAGCTGTAAACAAAATAACAATAATTCTTTTTTATATGTGTCACTTGCACACATGAGAAACTCCTCCATTCTAAGTGCCAATTTTAACCAAACCAACCTAATGAAAGCAATCACAAGGAAATCTGCAGATGCTGGAAATTCAAGTAACACACATCAAAGTTGCTGGTGAACGCAGCAGGCCAGGCAGCATCTCTAGGAAGAGGTACAGTCGACATTTCGGGCAGAGACGCTTTGTCAGGACTAACCGAAAGGAGAGCTAGTAAGAGATTTGAAAGTGGGAAGGGGAGGGGGAGATCCAAAATGATAGGAGAAGACAAGAGGGGGAGGGATGGAGCCAAGAGCTGGACAGTTGATTGGCAAAAGGGATACGAGAGGATCATGGGACAGGAGTCCTAGGGAGAAGGAAAAGGGGGAGGAGGGGAAAAAAGTCCAGAGGATGGGCAAGGGGTATAGTCAGAGGGGCAGAGGGAGAAAAAGGAGAGAGAGAGAGAAAGAATGTGTGTATATAAATAAATAACAGATGGGGTACGAGGGGGAGGTGGGGCAATAGTGGAAGATTGAGAAGTCAATGTTCATGCCATCAGGTTGGAGGGTAACCAGACGGAATATAAGGTGTTGTTCCTCCAACCTGAGAGTGGCTTCATCTTTACAGTAGAGGAGGCCGTGGATAGACATATCAGAATGGGAATGAGACGTGGAATTAATATGTGTGGCCACTGGGAGATCTTGCTTTCTCTGGCGGACAGAGCATAGGTGTTCAGTGAAACAATCTCCCAGTCCGCGTCGGGTCTCGCCAATATATAGAAGGCCACATCGGGAGCACCGGACGCAGTATATCACCCCAGCCGACTCACAGGTGAAGTGTCGCCTCACCTGGAAGGACCGTCTGGGGCCCTGAATGGTGGTGCGGGAGGAAGTGTAAGGGCATGTGTAGCACTTGTTCCGCTTACAAGGATAAGTGCCAGGAGGGAGATCGGTGGGGGAGGGATGGGGGGACGAATGGACAAGGGATTCGTGTAGGGAGCGATCCCTACGGAAAGTGGGGGGGGGGGGGAGGGAAAGATTTGCTTAGTGGATCTCCCTCCTGGCACTTATCCTTATAAGCAGAACAAGTGCTACACATGCCCTTAACACTTCCTCCCTCACCACCATTCAGGGCCCCAGAGGTGTATTCCACACTGGCTGTGCATTTCTCCTTCTTCTGACAGTCACCCAGTTATGCGTATCCTGCAATCTAGGAGTGACCATCTCCCTGTAGTTCCTGTCTATCACCTCCTCTTCTCCCATACGAGTGAAAAGTCATTGAACTGCAGTTCTAGTTCCTTAATATGTTCTCTCAAGAGTTGCAGCTCAGTGCACCTGGAGCAGATGTGCTTATTTGGGAGACTGGAGGCCTCCCAGACTTCCCACATCCCACACACAGCACAAAACACTGCCTTGAAGCCACTCTCACTAAACTACTATGCCCTAACAGATGAGGAATAAACATACAAGAGCAGAAAAAGAGAAACTTACCAAATACTTTACCTTGCCCAAGCTTGATGAGCCAAAGGCACTTTAAACACTAGCACACTCAAAAGAATACCCACTCTGCTTCCACTTAAAACGTTTTTATTGGCTCTTCCTAATGAATTTCTCTCGTTGATTGGTCACTCGTCAACTCAAGAGAAAACTGCCGCAAAGGTCTTCCTTTTTAAATCTTGGACGCAGACCTGACTGAAAGGCAGTTCTTTTTACACCCTGCTTCTTACTGATTGGTTGCTCCACAACTCCAAAACTGCTGCAAAGTTTTGCCTTTTACCTCTTGATCGCCATTCAGATTAAAAGGCAGCTCCTTTTTTTTAAAAAACACAGCCCTGATGTTGATTGCCCAACTGACATACATTGTGACATTTATTATTTTGCGGCAGCAGTGAGTGCAATACATAAATTGCTGTAAGTTACAATTAGAAATATAAATAGAAAGATAAATAAAGTAAATTGTGCAAAAAGGGAACAAAAAGTGAAGTAATGTTCATGGTTCACACAGAAATCTGTTCACTTTCTTGCAGTGCTTCCATTTCCTTTCATTTTGTTTTCTCCATCTATAGTTTAGCTTTACAGATTTAGATCTTATTTAAGGCTACAGAACCACTCTAATGAGTCATTTCAATCAATTAATTTCTTCTTTATTTTCCTAAATTGGTTTCAGGTCAAACAATTTATGAATTATCATTAATGTAAAGATCATTATTGTATAACTGACACCAGTTGATGGAGAATAATATAAAGGTACAGAGGAAGAAACTATGTTGTCTGTGACAGCAGCTGGTCTTTTCCTAAAGCTAATCCTTATTCATACTTGATTGCTAACCTTTAAATTACTTTAAAATTGATATTGTTGCTCCACCTTCTGGTAGAGTTACGCACAATCACTTGCCATAATACACAAGTTACAATATTACTGAGTGAAATGAAAATTCGCTTGTGATGGTGCAGCACATTAGATACGGCACGTTGACAGAGTGCCATCTGTTGGCATAATCAGGTAACTTTATTGTATTACATATGAAAGTATCGGACTGCGGTAGGGTTAAGAATTGTATCAATAAATTTCATCCCTTCCCATATTACAGAAATGATGAAAACAGGGAGTCAACATAGTAGAGAACAGATAAACGTAAAAAAAAATCAATTCCTACCTGATGGCATGAATATCAATTTCTCTAACATCAGGTAATTTTCCCTCTCAACCTTCTCTCTTCTATTCCCCATGCTGGCTCCCCTCTTGCCTCTTCTCTTCACCTGCCTGTCACCTCTCTAGTTCCCAACTGCCTTCCAACTTCTCCCATGGTCCACTCTCCTCTCATCCGATTACTCCTTCTTCAGCCCTTTACCTTTTCCACTAATTACCCCCCAGCTTCTCAACATCCCCCCACCCACCTACCTTCACCTTTCACCTTCCAGCTTGTACTCCCTCCCGTCCTCCACTTTCTTATACTGGCTTCTTCCCCCTTCCTTTCCAGTCTTGATGAAGGGTCTCCAACTGAAATGTTGACTTTTATCCCTTTTCATCGATACTGGCTAACCTGCCGAGTTCCTCCAGCATTCTATATGTGTTACTCTGCAGAATCTCTTGTGTTCCTCATTTAGATCTATTATTTGCTTTTCACTGTCTTCTTTCATCCAACAGAGGACAAAGGAGGACAGCAACACACATCAAAGTTGCTGGTGAACGCAGCAGGCCAGGCAGCATCTCTAGGAAGAGGTACAGTCGACATTTCAGGCCGAGACCCTTCGTCAGGAGTAACTGAAAGAAAGAGCTAGTAAGAGATTTGAAAGTGGGAAGGGGAGGGGGAGATCCAAAATGATAGGAGAAGACAGGAGGGGGAGGGATGGAGCCAAGAACTGGACAGGTGATTGGCAAAAGGAATATGAGAGGATCATGGGACAGGAGGCCTAGGGAGAAAGAAAGGGGGAGGGGGGGAAAAAAACCCAGAGGATGGGCAAGGGGTATAGTCAGAGCGACAGAGGGAGAAAAAGGAGAGAGAGAGAGAAAGAATGTGTGTATATAAATAAATAACAGATGGGGTACGAGGGGGAGGTGGGGCATTAGCAGAAGTTAGAGAAGTCAATGTTCATGCCATCAGGTTGGAGGCTACCCAGACTGAATATAAGGTGTTGTTCCTCCAACCTGAGTGTGGCTTCATCTTTACAGTAGAGGAGGACGTGGATAGACATATCAGAATGGGAATGGGATGTGGAATTAAAATGTGTGGCCACTGGGAGATCCTGCTTTCTTTGGCGGACACAGCGTAGGTGTTCAGCAAAACGATCTCCCAGTCTGCATCGGGTCTCGCCAATACATAGAAGGCCACATCGGGAGCACCGGACGCAGTATATCACCTCAGCCGACTCACAGGTGAAGTGTCGCCTCACCTGGGAGGACTGTCTGGGGCCCTGAATGGTGGTAAGGGAGGAAGTGTAAGGGCATGTGTAGCACTTGTTCCGCTTTCAAGAATAAGTGCCAGGAGGGAGATCAGTGGCGAGGGATGGGCGGGGTGGAACGAATGGACAAGGGAGTCGCGTAGGGAGCGATCCCTGCGGAAAGCAGGGGACGGGGAGGGAAAAATGTGTTTAGTGGTGGGATCCCGTTGGAGGTGGCGGAAGTTACAGAGAATAATATGTTGGACCCGGAGGCTGGATAAATTCACATTGACAATGACATTTTAACTTCAAATTTGGCAATAAGTCTGCAAAATTGAATTTTGTTTGGAAATCATGGAATAATGTGGAATCACTCTGTCCCAAAAGGTTGGGCAGTTGCTTCCAGGACAAAAGAAGAATTCCTAAAACATCCTAAAGCACCAGTGGCTGACAAGGGAAATTAGGGATATCAATTCCAAAGAAGAAACATACAGATTAGCCAGAAAAAGCGGCACACGTGAGGACTGGGAGAAATTCAGAGTCCAGCAGAGGAGGGCAAAGGGCTTAATTAGGAAAGGGAAAAAAGATTATGAAAGCTGGCAGGGCACATAAAAACTGACTATAAAAGCTTTTATAGATATGTGAAAAGAAAAAGATTGGTTAAGACAAATGTAGATCCCTTACAGTCAAAAAACAGGTGAATTGATCATGGGGAACAAGGACATGGCAGACCAATTGAATAACTACTTTGGTTCTGTCTTCACTAAGGAGGGCATAAATAATCTTCCGGAAACAGTAGGGGACCGAGGGTCTAGTGAGATGGAGGAACCGAGGGAACTGAATGTGGGAATTGGTGTTAGGTAAATTGAAGGGATTAAAGGCAGATAAATCCCCAGGGCCAGATGATCTGCATCCCAGAGTGCTTAAGGAAGTAGCCCAAGAAATAGTGGATGCATTAGTGATAATTTCTCAAAATTCTTTAGCTTCTGGATTAGTTCCTGAGGATTGGAGGGTGGCTAATGTAACCCCGTTTTTTAAAAAAGGAGGGGGAGAGAAAATGGGGAATTATAGACTGGTTAGCCTGACATCGGTGGTGGGGAAAATGCTAGAGATAGTTATCAAAGATGTGATAACAGCACATTTGGAAAGCAGCGAAATCGTCAGACAAAGTCAGCGTGGATTTGTGAAAGGAAAATCATGTCTGACGAATCTTATAGAATTTTTTGAGGATGTAACTAGTAGAGTGGATAGGGGAGAAACAGTGGATGTGGTATATTTGGATTTTCAAAAGGCTTTGACAAGGTCCCACACGGGAGATTAGTGCGCAAACTTAAAGCACACGGTATTGGGGGTATGGTATTGATGTGGACTGAGAACTGGTTGGCAGACAGGAAGCAAAGAGTGGGAATAAATGGGACCTTTTCAGAATGGCAGGCAGCGACTAGTGGGGTACCCCAAGGCTCAGTGCTGGGACCCCAGTTGTTTACAATATATATTAATGATTTAGACGAGGTAATTAAATGCAGCATCTAGAAGTCAGCGGGTAACACGAAGCTGGGCGGCAGTGTTAGCTGTGAGGAGGATGCTAAGAGGATGCAGGGTGACTTGGATAGGTTAGGTGAGTGGGCAAGTTCACAGCAGATGCAATTTAATGTGGATAAGTGTGAAGTTACCCACTTTGGTGGCAAAAACAGGAAAACGGATTATTATCTGAACGGTGGCCGATTAGGAAAAGGGGAAGTGCAACGAGACCTGGGTGTCATTGTACACCAGTCATTGAAAGTGGGCATGCAGGTACAGCAGGCAGTGAAAAAGGCGAATGGTATGTTGGCATTCATAGCAAAAGGATTCGAGTACAGGAGCAGGGAGGTTCTACTGCAGTTGTACAAGGCCTTGGTGAGACCACACCTGGATTATTGTGTGCAGTTTTGGTCCCCTAATCTGAGGAAAGACATTCTTGCCATAGAGGGAGTACAAAGAAGGTTCACCAGATTGATTCCTGGGATGGCAGGACTTTCATATGAAGAAAGACTGGATCGATTAGGCTTATACTCACTGGAATTTAGAAGATTGAGAGGGAATCTTATTGAAACATATAAAATTCTAAAGGGATTGGACAGGCTAGATGCAGGAAGATTGTTCCCGATGTTGGGGAAGTCCGGAACGAGGGGTCACAGTTTAAGGATAAAGGGGAAGCCTTTTAGGACTGAGATGAGGGAAAACTTCTTCACACAGAGAGTGGTGAATCTGTGAAATTCTCTGCCACAGGAAACAGTTGAGGCCTGTTCATTGGCTATATTTAAGAGGGAGTTAGATATGGCCCTTGTGGCTAAAGGGATCGGGGGTATGGAGAGAAAGCAGGTATAGGGTTCTGAGTTGGATGATCAGCCATGATCATACTGAATGGTGGTGCAGGCTCGAAGGGCCGAATGGCCTACTCCTGCATCTATTTTCTATGTCTGTATCCATAGACATAACTATGCTTTACCATATGAAAACCAGTATTGCTTGCCGAACTCCCTCCTCAGCTCTAATTTTATGCTAGTGAATGCAGGTGTCCCCCGCTTTTCAAACGTTCGCTTTACGAAACCCCACTGTTATGAAAGACCTAGATTAGTACCCTGTTTTCGCTTTCAGAAGGTGTTTTCACTGTTACGAAAAAAAGTAGTGCGTGATAAAAAATCAGCGGGCAATAAAAGGCAGCACGCCCCAAGCAGCCGCTCTCCCCGAATTCGGAACTGCATTCTCGCTGGCATTGCTTAAGCACATGCCTGTGAGCAGTCGTTTGCAAGATGAGTTCTATGGTATCGGAAAAGCCTAAAAGAGCTCGTAAGGGTGTTACACTTAGCGTAAAACTAGACATAATTAAGCATTTCGATCGTGGTGAACGAAGTAAGGACAAAGTGAGTTTGGCTTGTGGAAGCTGACAAACATGATGTTGAAGAGGTTTTGGCATCCCATGACCAAGATCTGATAGATGAAGAGTTGATGCAATTGGAAGAAAAATGGATAACAATTGAAACCGAATGAGTAATGATAAAATACGACTTTAATTTTGAAAGGGTACGTCGGTGTAGGGGATATTTGCAGGATGGTTTGAGTCGTTACAAAGAACCGTGTGATGGAAAAATGCGCGAGGCTCAGCAGTCAAGCAAGCCTTCCACATCAGCCACAGCAGACAACAAACCTCAACCTTTGACATCAAGGCGGGCAGAGATAGAAGATGACCTGCCTGCCCTAATGGAAACAGACGATGACGAGATGACACCCCAGTGTCCCACCACCCCAACCCCAGGCCACGGACAGATACTGATTCGCAGAGAATGCAGCGGTAGCCAGGAGGCACACAGCACATCTTTAAGAAAAAAGCCGAAATAAACATGCTAATTAATTAGGTGCCTCCCAACACGTAATTGTCAGCCCAGATCAGAGACGACGCAATCGGAAATCAGCACTGATCTGGGCCGACAATTACGTGCCAGGCGGCACCTAATTAATTAGCATGTTGGTTTCAGCTTTTTTCTTCAAGATGTGCTATGTGCCTCCCGGCTACCCTTCGACCCCTGCATGCTTCGTGGATCGGTATCGGTGGGTGGCCCGGAGGGTGGGGGCCACTGCACCACCCAAGCTGCGACGACTCAGCCTAACACACCATCATCAGTGTGCCCAGCGCTGAACCAATTCTGGTAAGTGATACTACACTGTACATACATTATTTCTACTTTATATCGGCTGTGTATTTTTACGTGTTATTTGGTATGATTTGGCAGCTTCATAGCTTAAAGGTTACTGGAGAGCGCTTGCGCCGTGTTTTTGCCAACAGCGCTTGCGTGAGATTTTCTGCCGACGGCGCTTGTGTGAGATTTTCGCTATGGAGAACAGTGCAGTAATGATTGTGGAAAAGTATTTCTACTTTATATAGGCTGTGTATTTATCATATCATTCCTGCTTTTACTATATGTTACTGTTATTTTAGGCTTTATGTGTTATTTGGCATGATTTGGTAGGTTATTTTTGGGTCTGCGAACGCTCACAAAATTTTCCCATATAAATAAATGGTAATTGCTTCTTCGCTTTACGACATTTCGGCTTACAAACCGTTTCACAGGAACATTCTACCTTCGGATGGTGGGGGAAACCTGTATAGTGAACATTTCTTTGGGATCTATGTCTACTATCTTTGGATGGGAAACAAGGACCATAGGTGTCCAGGCACAACTTTAAAAAAAAAGGGTGTTGTGGAATGCGTTTGACAGCCTCCATGTTCTATTATGCAATAAGACCATAAAACAAGAGCAGAATTAAACTAATCAGCCCATCGAGTCTGCTCTGCCATTAAATAATGGCTGCTTTATTATCCCCCTCAACCCCATTCTCCTGCCTTCTCCCCATAACCTCTGACACCCTTACTAATCAAGAACAAACCAACCTCTGATTTAAGTACTGTGGATTCAAGTTAATTGGGACATACTGGGACAAGTACATTTTGGCCCAATTCAGCAGCTGCCCCAACTAGCCAAAGTTTCATGGAAATTGTTATAAAGGTATAAGAGACAAACTCAGTAAGAAATTATATTTTTAATGAAATACAGAACAAAGTAGAACATTATCAACACTACTACAGTGCTATAAAGCTGAATTAGCTTCTAGTAGGTATTAACGAAGGTATACGCTGACATGTTTTTTTGACCTACTGTAGACACCTAGTAAAGATACCTAGTGTAGATAATGGACTGCCTTCATACAATGCTATCAATGATTGCATCTTCCAATTCTTTTTTTTATGCAATATTCAAGATATTTATTGATACCTTCAAGTTCCTAGTGAAGTTATTTCCTTTTCACTCCTGGCCATTTCTGGCATCTCCATGTCTAAACGCTTAAAACCACAGTGAGCAAAATTATTTCTCACTAACTTTCAGTGACAATAATCACTGCTTTTTGAACACAAGCACACACAATTTAAGCTATTTAAAAACTGTTCACTCCAAGTCCAATGGCCACCCAAGTGCACGCATCTGAAGCTAGTTAGAAACTGTTTGTCAACAATCTCCTGCCCCAACTAAGTACCATAGTGTCCCAAATAAATTAAGGGAATTTGGCTATTTTTTCGATTTATGTTTGTTGTTTAAAGTTTCCCAAATAAGCAACTGCCCTAATTAACCAATGGCACAATAAACCAGAATTCACTGTGTATCCAATGACTTGGTCTCCACAGCTGTCTGTGGTAATAAGTTCTAGATTCACCACAGCCCGGCTGAAGATGCTTCTTCTCATCTCTGTTCTAAAGGGGCGTCCTTCTATTCCGAGGCTCTGTCCTCTGGTACTAGACTCCTCCACTCTTGGAAACATCCTCTCTGTGTCCACTCTATCCAGGGCTATACCTTGTATGTGGGGATAAAAATCCAATTTTCCCTTCTATCTTCGGTTATCCTTGATCTGTCTTCCTGTGTTAACCCATGGAAGTTAAATACCATGACTTTCACTGTCAAAGCATTTGATTTTGAGAGGTTTCATTTCATTGCCTCTTGAATCACATTTTCAAATTAAAAAATACTTACTGCCCCTTTTCTTATAGTTAACCAGGTAGCTCTCTTACTTCAGTCAGATGGTTGTTGGTTCAAGTCCCCCTCCAAAAATGTGGCCACAAAAATATAGGCTAATGCCCAACTTTAGTACTAAGGGAGTGCTGTTCTATTAGAGGGAATGTATTTCACATGAGACATTAAATAGTGTCCCTGTCCAGTCTTTGAGAACATTATGAAAAATGCTGTAATAATATTTCAAAAAGTAATGAAGTTGTCTCTGCTAATATTTATTCCTCAATAAACATCTGAGGTTATCTGGTCAATATCATATTGCTTGTTGTACAGAAATTGACTGTCATATTTCCTACTTCACAATAAAGACAACACTTCTTGAAGTAATTCTTTGACTTCAAATTGCTTTGGGGCTTCCTGAGGTTAAGGAAGATACTATACAAGTGCAAGTCCTTCTTTCTAAAAATGTAACTTCCCAATTTTGTTGTATTCTTTCCCTAGCTCTAATTCCTTTCCCCAAGGTGTAAGCTTCTGCACAAAATTACAATTTCTTAGGTTTTGTCAAAGTCACATATGAAAAGATATAGTCTTATCTACCTACAATATGTGCTCTACTTAATGTGCAACCTCTGAAAGTATAATTATCTGCATGGCAAACTCTGACTTAGTGATAATTAGAAAATAAAATTATATGCGTAGACATCAAGAGAGCTTATTTCTCTACTTTGAATATTGCTACAACATACTTTAAGGTAGGGTCTTGGTTTTAAGTAATCAGAAAGACAGCATCCCATAATGAAGTACTTTTACAAAATAATGGGCATAAGTGACACAGCTTCTGCAGCGTTTCCTGAACTCATAAAACATAGAATGGTACAGCAAAGGAACAGTGCTTCAACCCACAACCTCTGCACTCAACATGATACCAAATTAAACTAATTATCTTCTGCTTGTTCATGATCCATATCTCTCCAGACTGAAGTGTCCATCAACAGCCTTTTAAACATACTTCTGTATCTACTTCCATTACTCTCCCCCCCCCCCAGGAGTCCAACCAGTGAAGGTAAGCATGCCATATGCCTTCTTCACCATGCTATCTGTGTGG
This sequence comes from Mobula hypostoma, assembly GCF_963921235.1. NCBI lineage: Eukaryota > Metazoa > Chordata > Chondrichthyes > Myliobatiformes > Myliobatidae > Mobula > Mobula hypostoma. Next base: position 12,948,777 of record NC_086117.1, on the reverse strand, counting down.
CCACTTTCAGTGAGCTGTGCATTTGGATCCCGAGATCCCTCCATACATTCCTTTCTTACCCTAAGGCACGTGTGCTAGATCAAGCCATAGCTGACAATTTATCTGTGGTACTAAAACTGAATATTTCTTTAGTTTTTCATATTTACCAAATCTTGCCCTAATATATTTACATAACTCATCATTTCCTTTCCAGTCCTCTTTTGTGTTAAGGGCTACAGCTCTTAATTATAACAAGCATTGGGAGAGAAAGAGAGAAAGAAAGAAACAGAAGAAACTCATTGTTCTATCAACAATCACATCAGCTGGTTCATTAGAACAACATTTGCACTAGATTATTTAATTGCCCAATAGTAGTCTGCAATGATAGCTACCAGTATTACACAAGTTAATGAAAGAAAAAAAGTTCAAATTCATACCATTGTTTATTACTCTCGGAAATCCAGGATGAAATCTAAATAAAGCACAAAAACCCAACAAGTCTAATAGGGATAGAACATATACAGTAAATAGTAGGGAGTGCAGGAATGTAGATGAACAGAGGGACATTGAGGTTCAAGTGCACAAATCTCCAGTATATGAGATAGATAGAAGTGGATGTGCTGAGGAGAGTGCAGAAGAGATTCACCAATATGTTGCCTGGGTTGGAAGACCGATTCCAGAGTGAGGACATAATGAGTGCAGTGGATAGAGGGGAACAGGTGGATGTCGTATACTTGGATTTCCAGAAGGCGCTCGATAAGGTACCGCACAAGAGGCTTATAAATAAGATACGGATGCATGGAGTCAGAGGAAGTGTATTGGCATGCATAGTGGATTGGTTAACCGATAGAAGGCAGAGAGTTGGTATAAATGGGTGTTTCTCCAGTTGGCAGTCAGTGGTGAGTGGGGTGCTGCAGGGGTCGGTGCTGGGCCTGCAGCTGTTTACCATTTACATTGATGATTTAGAAGAGGGGACTGAGTGTAGCGCAGCAGAATTTGCTGATGACACTAAACTGAGTGGAAAAGCAAAATGCACAGAGGACGTGGAGAATCCGCAGAGGGATATAGATAAATTAGTGAATGGGCCAAGGTCTGGCAGATGGAATACAATGCTGGTAAATGCGAGATCATCTACTTTGGAAGGAATAATAGAAGAGAAGATTATTATTTAAATGGTGAAAGATCGTAGCATGCTGTTGTGCAGAGGGACTTGGGAGTGCTTGTGCATGAATCGCAAAAAGTTAGCTTGCAGGTACAACAGGTTATTAAGAAGGCAAACAGAATGTTGGCCTTCATTGCTAGAGGGATTGAATTCAAGAGCAGGGAGGTCATGCTGCAACTATATAGGGTACTCGTGAAACTGCACCCGGAGTACTGTGTGCAGTTCTGGTCTCCGTACTTGAGAAAAGATATACTGGCTTTGGAGGCAGTGCAGAGGAGGTTCACCAGGTTGATTCCAGGGATGAAGGAGTTAACCTATGAGGAGAGATTGAGTTGCCTGGGACTATACTCTCTGGAGTTCAGAAGAATAAGAGGGATCTTATAGAAACATACAAAATTTTGAAAGGGATCGACAAGATAGAAGTAGGAAAGTTGTTTCCATTGGTAGGTGAGACTAGAACTAGAGGACATTGCCTCAAGATTCAGGGGAGAAGATTTAGGATGGAGATGAGGAGAAACTGTTTTTCCCAGAGAGTGGTGAATCTGTGGAATTCTCCGCCCAGGGAAGCAGTTGAGGCTTCTTCACTAAATATATTTAAGAAACAGTTAAGATAGTTTTTACACAGTAAGGGAATTAAGGGTTATGGAGAAAAGGCAGGTAGATGGAGCTGAGTTTACGGACAGATCAGCCATGATCTTATTGAATGGTGGGGTAGGCTCGATGGGCCGGATGGCCTTACTCCTGCTCCTATTTCTTATGACACTGGATAGACTAGGTTTTCCCTGGGGCAAACAAGGATGAGATATAACTTGAGGGAGGTATACAAGAGGCAATAGATAGGATAGGGATATGAAAAACAAGAGGGCATAGTTTAAGGTGAGAGCAAGGAGTTTAAAAGGCGATTTGAGGAGAAAAATTTGATTTAAAGAAAACAGAGGTCTCATTGCTAGAGGAGATGCTGAAATGAAAAGGATGAACCAAGAAATTATGCTGGGGAATATGGAGATGGTAGAGAGACTAAGCAAATACATTGTGCCTTCTTCATGAGATCTCACACATCTAGAAATACTGGAAAATAACAGGTCTGTAATGATTATGGAATTTAAAGAAATCGACTTTCATGAAGATAAAGGGACTGACATCGATAGATCCCCAGACTTTCAAAGAAGGTGAAAAAGCAGATAGAGATTGTCATCATTCAAAATTTTTCATGGATCAGACAGATTGAAAAGTAGGAAAAGTAACCCCACTATTTAAGAAACACAAGAGAAAATGGGCAACTACAGATTAATTAGTAGAAGGGAAAAGCATAGAAACTATCATTAATGAAGCAGCAACAAGGCAATAAAATATGATAATTAGATTAGGACAAGTAAACACAGATTTGTTAAAATAAAATTGTTTTGAACAATTATTTGAATTTTTTGAGGTTGTAGCTAGAAATAGGGCATCAGTGAATTGGATCTGGACTTTCAGGAGGTCTTCAATAAGGTGCACAAAGAGTCAATAAACAAAGCCTACTTGCTTCGGAGTTTGCAAAGATTCCGTATGACATCTAAAATTTGAAAAACTCCGATAGATATGTGGTGCAGTATATCATCTGGCTGCATCACAGCCTGTATCAAGACCAACGGCTTTCCATGGAAAATCCTACAAAAAGTAGTGGATATGGCCCAGTCCATCACAGGTAAAGCCCTCCTCACCATAGACCACATCTACATGAAGCATTAGAGCAGGAAAGGAGCATCAATCATCGGGAACTTTCTTGCTGCTGCCATCAGGAAGGTGGTACAGGAGCTTCAGGACTTACACAACCAGGTTCAGGACCAGTTATTACCCCTCAAGCATCAGACTCTTGAACCAAGGTGATAAATTTACTTGTCCCATCAATGAAATGGCTCTGCATTCATATTCTTGATATTTATTGCTTATTATTATTTTTTATGTTTGTACAGTTTGTTTTCTTATGCACACTGGTTGAACATCCTACAGTCTTTCATTAATTCTATTCTGGTTATAATATTATGGATTTACTGAATATGCCCTCAAGAAACTGAATCTCAGAGATGTATACGGTGACATAGTATATGTACTTTGATAATAAATTTACTTTGAACTTTGAAGTCAGTATACAAGACATTGGGATAATACATTGATATAGACCCAGGATTGCTTAATTAACAGATAAAAGTGGTCATAATCAAATTATTTCAGTTTGGAAGGTTGTTTTAACAGTAAGGTGCAATTGGAATCTGACTTGTCCTCAGCTGTTCGTGATCATTATTGATTTAAATTAGCAATCACATGTTCAAATTTGCTAATATACAAAGCTGCATGGGTTGTGGCAAAGATGCAGGAACACTTCAGGAGAACCAATTTTTTTAATGATTAGAAAATGGGTTTAGGTATTCAAAGAGACCTGGCAGACCCTGTACATCGTACGTTAATATAGTGTACATGTACAGCAAGTGACCAGAAAGGCCAATGTTATGTTGAACTTTACTGGAGGGCTATGTAAGTACAAGAGGAAAAACACTGTAGTAAATTATGTAGAGCCCTAGCGATACTGCAACTCGATTACTGTGTACAGGTCTTGCCTCCATACCAAAGGAAGAATGTAATTGTAATACAAGAGTGCAACAAAGGTCCATCACATTGATTATTAGGAAGACAAGTTTGTCCAATGGAGAGAGAGCAAGTAGACTGATCCTATAATCCCTATAATTTAGAAAAATGAAAAATACAACATTCTCATAAGACTTTGCAGTGTAGATGCAGAGGTGATATTTTTACCTAGTTAAGCATCTGAAACCAGAGAGACTCTGAACTGCAGGAATGATTAAAAAACAGAGATTGATTATTCATTATGTTTCTATATTTTTGAATTTGATCCAAAATTCAGCTTCTTCTAGGGATTTTAACAGCTCTTTAGAATACAAGATCTACTTTGATTTCTTAAATAGGTACATGCACAATGTGAAACAAATTAGGTGATACAACATAGTGGCAATGTCATTACACTCTACAACAGCTTGATAGAATTTCCACTGCCATCATAAGGACATATTCTCAGCTAAAAAAACAAATGAGGGGCAATAGTGTAAGCAAAACGAACCCATACACACATTAAAAAGTGATGTCCATATTTAAAGGTGATTGAACCCCAGTGCAAATAGATTTACCTAATGTACCCAAGAAAATGTTATTATACATAAAACACAAAGATACATGGGTTTGCATAACAAGTAATCTTCGATAATGTACAGAATGTTTTTGCAGTGAACAAACTTCCATTTTATAGTAACACACATAATGTTGGAGGAACTCAGCATCTAGAAGAGAAAGAAACAGTCAACGTTTTGGGCCAAGACCCTTCATCTGGTCTTCGCTTAAAACGTCAACTGTTTATTCTCCTCCATAACTTGACCTGTTAGGTTCCTCCAGCATTTTGTGTGTTGCTTAAGATTTCCAGACTCTACAGAACCTCTTACATTTTCCATTCTACAGTGCACATTTGATCTTTAAAAATGGAAATACTTAGAGATAACAAGGTCAAGTACACAGACTTCACACCTCTGAAAATAGGGCTTGTCAAAAAGATTTTAGTACTTGAAAATAAAATGTCTAACCAAATGTGTGAAAACACAGCTCACTGTGAAAATCTCACTACGTTTGCAAATGAAAGCATCAAAAAAAAAGTAAGCAGTTTTTCGTGGTTTCAAGAAATAGCTTCTGGGATACAAGCAACACCAGCAAGGATTAATGCCCAAAACTGTCATACCAAAGAAATGAATTTCTAATGATGTCGACATTCTTACCCATCTCTTCTCAAATTATCTTTTAGCTTAATATCACTTTCTCTTTTACATTTGTTTAAAGCTATATCTGTGCTCCTTTATTCTGATCACCCATCCAGTTATGTCAATATACCCATCGTGCTTTGCTATTTCCTAATATATCTACACCCTACTTCAGAATCAGGTTTAATATCACTGTCATATATCATGAAACTTGTTTTGCAGCAGCAGTGCAATGCAACAAAAATACTATAAATTATAATAAGAAATACACTCTAAAGATTAAATGAGATAAGCAGCGCAAATAAAAAAGAGCAAAAATAATGAGGTAGTGTTCATCAGTGGGTTCATAGTCCATTCAGAAATCTAATTGTGTAGGGGAATAAGCCGTTCCTAAAACGTTGAATGTGTGCCTTCATGCTCCTGTACCTCCCCTCTGATGGTGGCAATAAAAGGTGACATGTCCTGGATGATAGGGGGTCCTTAATGATGGATGCTGCCTTCATGAGGCATCACCTTTTGAAGATGTCACCAATGCTGGGGAAGCTAGTACCCACAGGTCTGCATTCCTCTGCAGCTTTTTCCAAACCTTTGCAGGCAGTGATGGTAATGGTCTTTCCATACCAGGCAGTACTGCAACCAGTTAGAAGGCTAACTAAGTTCACTTACAGTGGCTGAACTGGAATATTAAACACAGCCCTCTTGCTACAGCTACAGGGGGGAAAAAGATTAGTTCTAGAATTCAATTCTCACTGTTTCAGCTACGATATTGTCTGGTCCTATAGCCTTTCCAAAATCTAGTGATCAAGAGTCTGTTCTTGTCATGAAAAGTGACAACTATTGGCTGAAAACTGGTTTTGATGATCATGAGTATCTAGGTTGGAAAGAGAAATGGATCATCTTCTCAGTACTTCAGGTTTAACAAGATGGAGGACAACTAATTCATCAATTGTATATGGAAATTCATCAATTGTATATCGGAAATTGTATATGGAAATCAGGAGGAAGTTTTCTTGTCTCATTTGTTCTTATGTCACAGAACTTTGTAAGGTTTATAGTCAACGTTGTGGATTTATAAGGATGCTCCTTGTATGTATCTGCACCATCTCTTCTGGTTGATCAATCCTGCAGGATGCATCCAGAGATTGTCATGAATATGTCTGGCACAACTATACACGATAGGAAGGATGCTGAGGCTTGAAGAGGGTGCAGAAGGGGTTTACCAGGGTGCTGTGTGGATTAGAGGGCATGTGCTATAACAAGAAGATGGTCAAATTGGGTTGTTTTCTCTGGAGTGGTGGAGAGTGAGGGGAGATTTGATAGAGGTTTACAAGTTTAGATAGAGTAGACAGACATTTTTTTCCCCCAAGGATTGAAATGTCTAATACCAGAGGGCATGCATACAAGGAAGGAGGGGGTAATTTCAAAAAAGATGCGAGAGGAAAGTTTCTCTCCCCCCACCGAGCAGTGGAGGCAGAAACATTAGGGCCTTTTAAGAGACATTTAGATGGGTACATAAAGATATTGTGTAGGCAGAAGAGATTAGTCATTTGATTAGTAATTTAATTGTTTTGGCACAACACTGCGGGCCAAATGGCCTGTTCTGTGCTTATATGTTACTGAAGTGATTAATGTATTTCACATTCTATTTGTATCAAACTGGTGACTGGATTTAAATTAATACTAACTGTATTTATAGTTAATAAATGCATCATAAAGGACAATTGCAGCAACACAAGTAGAAGACAAATTTATTACAAATATCAGAAAATAAAGTGCTCCAAAAATCTCTAGATTAATACAACTTATGAAAATTATAGAAACTCAACTGCGATTTAAAGGATATTCAACTTCTCATTTGAAATATTCTAACTTGGTAGTCAAAGAGTCAGTATTATTCACTTTGGGCCTCTAGCTGATCAGAAAATTTCCTAACCAAATCAATAATCTATTGCCAGTTCCACAAACTACAACCTTCGCTTATGAAAATCTTTAATCAATTCTCTTCATAAGTCTGTTTAATGGCATTCACTAAATTCTTTGGTCACTTCTGTTATGCATAGCTTCTTTGGGTATTATCTACTCCTTACAATTCTATGCAGACTTCCCTTCATCAACTGCTTTTTTTCCCTCCAGTGCCTTGGTTTTAAAAGCTTTCATTCTATTTTTTCATGGGCATGTCCCTGTCTGTCATTGATTGATAGGTATCACTGCCATTTTTGGATGCAAGTATAACTGGTGTTATATCTACAGTCACATGGTCCTAAGTGTTTGAACATTGTTCTTTGGTCTCTCATCTATCTTCATTCCTCCTATCCCTTTGAACAAGCATCTGTCTACGGTGTCTTCAAACGCTTTGTTCAAAAATTTTCTTTTGATAACTCTTCCAAAGGTAGCTTCAGAATATTGAGCTTTACGTTTCTACGGTACAGAAATTCAGTTATTCTTTTACTACGAGTGATGAAGTTCTTAAACTAAATTAAGCTGAAAGTCTTACCTTGGAGACATCAGATGATACAAAAAAGTTTCAGAATACTGAAACTACTTAAGAAAACACTTAGTAAGTGATAAACTAAGTAAACATACTCCTTCAATTTTCAAAAGGTAGCTCAGACTTCATGATGTCATATCTGCATAAATAGCATTTTTTCTTACTAGCTGTTCCTTTCTCACACCTCGTGATGCAAAGAGCAGTATTTTTGCTGTTTCCTTAGCATTTGTCTTTTTTTACGAGGTATGGTTGCTAGCTCAACTTTCAACCCAGCACGGATGGAAAGCATGCAAGGAGCTGCCGGATTTGAACCCTAGACCACTCACCTCAAAAGTCCAGTGCTGATGTTACTTTACCACCGACCAGCTATACTTACTAGATTGGTGCAGTGTAATCTCAATGACCATTCTTTTCCTCAAGTTGCTTAACAGCATGGTATCACATTTACAAAAAGAAAACCTATCAAGTACCTAAAAATGGAGTGGTGATCCCAAATACAAAAAAAATCACTATCGTTACTGGTCTGCCACTAATAGGTCTGATATATCTTTCAATGGCACACTTTAAATGTAAAAAACTATTTTTGATGTTTACATTGGCTTTAAAAGGAAAAAGCAAGAAACAAGAATGAATTTCTCACAAATCCTTTGTGAGGTGACGGTTTTCTAAAACTAAAACATATTCTTTAGATCTTCTTCATATCAATAGTTAACAGGAAGGGCTTCAGATTTCACCTGTGACATTCTTTAAATAAAAGAAAAGTTAAGCTTTACAGCCAACTTCCTTTATTATAAATGTGCAAAGGAAGAATGATATTCCAATTTATATTTGATGCAGTTATACAATTTTCTCAGCATTTTACCTGATCTACAAAACTTTGGTATTCTTCTGGCAAAATCCAAGAACGAGGATAAAACTTGTATTCATCAGGGAATAATTCCTGCATCGTTCGAACTGCTCGACTAAAATTGACTTTACGTGTCATTTCCATCATTCCTAAAAAGGGAAAAATGCTGCAGTTATTAGAGCCTTGGGTAGTAATACATAGTTAAGGTTTATATAAAACAGTATACTAGCAAACAAATCACAGCCTATGAAAAATAAGTGCTAAATTTTAAAAAACTCATAGAATATATACTGAATTCAACCAATTCAATGCTTTCAAAAACTGAGCTATTCAATCATCTTCTTCTAACTGTACTGGCAGTTTGCAGACCATTGCAAGGTGCAATACCGCCATCTACTGGACTGGAGTATGGATCAAAGAGACAGAAGAAACAGCCCCTTTAATTCCGCCTCCTCAAAAAAAAATTCAAAAAGTAATGCTTTTCAGAAAGTCAAATACTTACATACATTATGATGGCAGTGATATCCTAACAAACTATCCATGTTAAACTATGTCTGTCCTAAGGATCTCAATTTAGCAATTAGAAGCTTCCCCATAGGACCTGCATTCAAACAATATATGTGACACTGTTTCTAGTCAAAGGCACTTCCTACAAATTCCTGTATCATGCACATTAGTTCTGAACAATGAACTATTCAACCTTGTATGTCCAATACAGAAACATGCAAGTATAACTTCTTCCCCCCTGATATACCCAAATTCTTGTTGGCCCTGGTGCTCAGAGCAAGAGCAGGAACTCTAAAAAGGCAATTCTCATTGATTGGCTAATTGGAGGGTGCTTTTTCTAATAAATTGTAGGTAAGGTTAAATGGAATGGAACATAAATTGAGGGGTTAGGAATTGAGGTATTGGTGTAGGTGCATAAGATCTTATTTTGGCACTCATCCTGAGTATTTCATTCAGAGTACACAAAGACGGCAGTTAAGGCAGTAGAATGTCCCTCCTATAAAAATGTGGAAAGACAGATCTTCCTGATGACTACATCTATAGGAAGTACACCCAGGTACAGCCCCTGACAAACTAAGTCAAGGAATTGGAGCTAGATTTGGATACACTCTGGGATTTAGTCTCTCATCTATCTTCCAAAATGCATCACCTCAGTTACCTATATTGAAATGCATTTGTCACTCTTCAGCCTACTTCCCTAACTGATAAAAATCCCTTTGTAATCTATGATTTTCACTATCTAATATACCTTCTAATTTTGTGGCATCCAGAAACTTACTGATCATCTTTTGTAAAATGAGATTTTTACAGAGGTAGTCACACCCAAGGTAAAGGCTTCAAATGGACTGTGACCACCAGGAAAAGTAAAAGTAGTAGGTATTTAGTGCAGGTTTTCCTTGTAGCCATTCTGCTTACAAATATCCATTCTGGATACGGTTTGGGGGAGGTGGGGGGGATTTCTTTCAGAGGCTAGCAGCAGCAGTTGAGCCTGAAGCCTAGACTACATTTCAGGAAATCTGATCACTGAGCTGTCCTTCAATATAGAATATACCAATATAGAAGCAGAGGCTAAAGGGCAAGGCTTCAGAGACAAGGACAACAGAGGTGGCTGTGGAAGGCAGAGGAATGGCTATGGGATTGCTTCGAGCCAATGGACTGAGTGGTGTTTAAGGATACAGAGGATCTGAATTATTATACCATGGTTGTCACAGACTTTATAAGAAGTCATAAACAAGTACGTCCCCACTAAAACATTCAGCGTCTTCCCCAACCAGAAGCCCTGGATGAGCCATGAGATCCACCATCTGCTGAGGGCAAGATCAGTGGCTTTGAGGTCTGGTGACCAAGTAAGATACAAGAAATCCAGGTATGATGTCTGGAAAGCCATCTCACAGCGAAGTGGAAATTCCAGACCACACTTGAATCAATGAAGGATGCTTGACAGCTGTGGCAGGGCTTGAATGCTATTACCAGTTACAAAGTGAAACCAAGTGACATGGGTGACAACAAGGCTTTGCTCCCAGATAAGTTCAATGCTTTGTATGCCCGCTCTGACCATCAAAATATGGAGCAATCATCACAAACTGAGAGGGAGAAGTGGGAGACTTGTAATGAATATTTCTCCTGTTTACCAAGGAGAAGATAGTGGTTGCTCAAGAGATAAGGTAAAGAAGTGAAGATATTTATTTCAGAGACCATTCATATTACCAGGAAGAAGGCATTTTCAGCCTTGCAGTGCATTAAGGTGGACAAATCCCCATAGTGTGCCTAAGTCCATGTTCATATTTTGTGGAAGGCTAGAGAGGAAATTGAAGGCCCTTGTAGAGACATTTCCTTCTTCATTAGCCACTAGTGAAGTTCTTCAAAACTGGTGGCTAATAATGTTCCATTATTTAAAACTGTACAGCAAAGACAAGAAACTATAGGTTGGTCAGTCTGGTATCAGTAATGAGGAAATTAATGGCAGGAATTCTGAGGGATAGGATCTACTGGTATTTTGATAGATGGTCTGATTAGGAGTAGTCCGTATGGCTTTGTGTGCAAGACTTGCTTTACAAACTTCTGAAGGTGGAGCTGAGTAATGATGGCACTAAACAGCAACTCCTTTGGTTGCATCTTTGGAAACAGCCCCATTTCCATCTTTAATATCTTTATTTTTCCCTTTCAGGGTTCTTTTGAAGACCCTGACTTGGAGTTACACGCTGACTTCGATTCTTTGCGGGAATGGGACCCGCTCTCAGGGTTTCATAACTGACTGTTATTCAGCATGCCTAGGGCTTGGCCTAAGAGACTAGCTTGGAATTGGAAGCCTTGGATCTTGGGGCTCTGGAGACTGACGGATCAAGGGTCGGTGTCAGGGCAGGAGACCCGTGTGTTGTCAAGGGAGTCAAAATGTCTATGGCTGTGTGCCCGGAGACCCGAGATCTTCAGGCACAGAGCTTGAAAAAAGCGACGTAATGGACTTTTAACATCGTAACCAGCGAGGTGTTTGTTATGTCTCCACACTCGCTGGGAAAACAGAGAAACCTCCTTCTCCCTTATTAGGGAGGGAGAGAGCCTGTGGCATGTTGTATACCAGGTGAAACGCAAAGTCTTTGCAGTAACTGCAAGTCTGTGTCTTTGCTATTACTTTGCTCACATTTGAGTGCTCAGTGGCGTGTGCAAATGCTTATTTTTGCCAGTGGAGGGAGGGGATTGTTGCTTGCTGCTGCTTACCCATGGGAGGGAGGGGAGCTGGAGAGATTTTGGGGTTCTAACAGTTAATCTGTTATTCATTCTTTGGGGCACGCCTCTGTTTTCGTGGATGTTTGTGAAGAAAAAGCATTTCAGGATGTATATTGTATACATTTATCTGACATTAAATTGGACCTTTGAACAAACTGCTTAAGAGTTTGCAACACACATCAAAGTTGCTGGTGAACGCAGCAGGCCAGGTGTTACATGCTCAAGGAGACCTGTTTTTTTTTGAGAATGATGTAATGGTCTTTTGGAAGTCACCTGATGTGATTTTCCCGCCAATGTGAGGTCACGTGATGACATGTGCCCCGTGACTATATAAGGGTCAACCCAGGTGACGCAGTTAGTTTTTGAGTTTGTAGATTTCCAGGTAGAACGTGTTGTGCCTCCGTTTCTGTTGCGTGTTTGTGTTTTGTGACGCAGTTTCATTTTTAAAACGGTTGTACGTTCTGTTGAAAGATTCCATATTACTTGGACTGGAAATTTGTGGCTGGAAGTGCCAATTTGCTTAATTCTGACATTTGAAGGGAGAGTGAAGAATTCATCGAAGGATCGAGAGAAGTCGGCATCGTTTGGCAGTTTAATAAAGAATCGACCTTATTGAGTCTTCGTCGGAGAGAACCTGCATCGAGATAACTCTTGTAAAAGGGCAATGAGTTCATGCAAAAAGGTGCTCTCTCTGTAAAAGGAATTTAAGGTCAGTCGATTTAAACTGTTTATTTTCGGCATCCGGAATCCTGTGGACAGAACCAGCAGTAAAGGTGCATCTGTGAAGAAATCTTTCTCCAGAGAAGTCTCTCCCAATTGAATGTGTAAAACTGTTGGACTTTAAGAACTATATCTGACTGTATCACTTTAAGAACTGTTTTCGCATTTAACGCTTTAAGAACCAGAGCCAAGTGGAGTTGATGAACGGCTACGTACCTGTTTCCGGTTAAAGTTTTCCTTTGTTTTTCCCTTATCGTTTATACGTGTTTAATAAATGTTTGGTGGTTTTTATATAACCTGTCTCAATTAATATTCATTGTTGCTGGTTACGTAACACAGGCAGCATCTCTAGGAAGAGGTACAGTCGACGTTTCGGGCCGAGACCCTTTGCCAAGACTCACTGAAGGAAGAGCTAGTAAGAAATTTGAAAGTGGGAAGGGGAGTGGTAGATCCAAAATGATAGGAGAAGACAGGAGGGGGAGGGATGGAGCCAAGAGCTGGACAGATGATTGGCAAAAGGGATATGAGAGGATCATGGGACAGGAGGCCCAGGGAGAAGGAAAAGGGGGAGGGAGGGGAAAACCCAGAGGATGAGCAAGGGGTATAGTCAGAGGGACAGAGGGAGAAAGAGAGAGAGAGAGAGAAAAAGAATGTGTGTATATAAATAAATAACGGATGGGGTCCGAGGGGTAGGTGGGGCATTAGTGGAAGTTAGAGAAGTCAATGTTCATGCCATCAGGTTGGAGGCTACCCAGACGGAATATAAGGTGTTGTTCCTCCAACCTGAGTGTGGCTTCATCTTTACAGTAGAGGAGGCCGTGGATAGACACATCAGAATGGGAATGGGATGTCGAATTAAAGTGTGTGGCCACTGGGAGATCCTGCTTTCTCTGGTGGACAGAGCGTAGGTGTTCAGCGAAACGATCTCCCAGTCTGCGTCAGGTCTTGCCAATATATAGAAGGTCACATCGAGAGTAAGAGTTTTTTTGAAACACAGAAAACAGTAGTGTTGTTGATGTTGTCTGTTTGAATTTTAACAAGGCCTATGATAAGCCCGAACAGTTAGATCCCATGGAATCCAAGAATCCAGGAAGTGCTAGTTAGGTAGATTCAAAATTGGCACAAAAATAGGAAGCTGAGGATGGTGGCTGGAAACTGTTTCTTCGAATGAAGGCCAGTGATTAGTCACATCCTGCAAGAGTTGGTGATATGACCGTGTTATGCTTTATTTATATACCCAAATGATTTGGATGTGGATGCACACAACTTAATCAGTAAGTTTCTGGATGCCACAAAATTAGAAGGTATACTAGATAGTGAAAATCATAGATTACAAGGGGATTTTTATCAGTTAGGGAAGTAGGCTGAAGAATGACAAATGCATTTCAATACAGATAACTGTGAGGTGATGCATTTTGGAAGACAAACAAGACAAACTTGGACTTGTAGTATGAATTGTGGGGCATAAAGGAGTGTCTTGGAACAGAGGAACCCAACAGTATCAGCGCCTAGTTTGTATAAAACAGCAAATCAAGTACAAAGTGAAAAATGCTTTTTGGGCACACAGGACAGTTTTTGCAGTTGTATAAGCCATTGGTGTGGCTGAAGCTTGTTGTATGCACACTTTTAGTTACCCTGTTTTATAGGAAAGATGAGGAAAGAAAGCAAAAAGTTTTAAGGATGTTGCCAGGACTAAAGGGCCTGAGTTACAGGGCTTGACTACATCTTTAATTCTTGGAATATAGGAGAGTGAAGAGTGACTTTACAGAAATGTTTAAAATTGAAGGGCATAGATACAGTTGATGGAAACTGTTTTTTCCCCAAAGCAGGGGAGACTAAAACTAGGGGACATTAATTTGGGGGCAGAAGGGAAAAATATATTTAAAAAGACTTCTTTCATGTAGACAAGAGAAAATCTGCAGATGCTGGGAATCCAAGCAACACAGACAAAATGCTGGAGGAACTCAGCAGGCCAGGCAGCATCTATGGAAAAAAAAAGTACAGTCAATGTTTTGGCCCGAAACGTCAACTGTGCCTTTTTCCATAGATGCTGCCTGGCCTGCTGAGTTCCTCCCGCATTTTGTGTTGTGTCTCTTTCATGCAGAGAATGGTGAGTATGTAGAATAACCTGCCTGAGGAAATGGTACCATTTAAGAAGCAATAGATTAGGTACATGACGGAGACAAGCCTAAAATGAATACAAGTTGAACACAGGAAATTGGGACAATCTGGTTGGGCACTGTGGTTGGCATGTACTTAATGGACCAAAGAGCATGTATCGCTCTCTGACATCACATACTGGCCACACACAGGCCAAATTCCCTGTCCAAGTAAGCCACATTCCGACATTAAATAGCAGTTAAGAGCAGGAATTAGAAGTCTTATTGACATGGCCTTATTATTATTGGCAGAGAATAAGTAGCAAAGTAATTATTGGCAGAGAAGAAATTAGTTGCTGCTACTGATTTCAAGAGATCACTGCACTCATAGCGCACACAACTGAGGAACATTTGAAACTGATTCTTGAATTTTAAACTCAATATACCACTGTGAATTTACTTGTCTGCAAATCTAAGGTGAGAATTCTGAGGTTTTGAAATTCTGTTTTCTATAACACAGACATCAATATTGATCTGAGCACAAATGACATTGACATCTGATATGTCAATTTTATTTCTGTGAACCAGAACAATGCCACTAGCAACGAGCATTTTATGCAGCAATAAATAAAGAAATCAGTAAAACAGCAGTTTTCTGTCTATCAAATGCAAACTCCACATCCTTAATCAGCTTAATTCAAAAGCAGGAAATTCAACAAGGTAGATTTGAAATGAATCTTATTGTCACTTAAACACTTACAATCACTCAAATAGTAGTTTAAGCTACTAACATGGAAAGATAAGTATGATTTTAAATTTAACTGATGCAGTCATTGACAAGAACAGGTCCATCCTTTTGCACTCAGACTCAGAAAAGTACAGTACAGAAACAGGCTCTTTGGCCCATCTGGTCTATGCTGAGCCATTTAAGCTGCCTAGTCCCATTGACCAGCACCACGACCATAGCTCTCTATACCCCTACCATCCACGTACCTATCCACTCCTCTGAAAAAAATTGAAATCAAGCTCACGTATACCACTTGCACTTTGCTGATTCTCAGTGAACTTCTTTGTTAGAACTAAAATAGTGAATGAAACTTACTTACAACTACTGTGTAATTTCCTACCAGCAAAATGCATTAACTAAAATTAAAACACAGAGCCTAGCTTAAAAAAAAAACGAATTGTCTTAAACCATGGACGTACCTGGGTATTTGTTGACTAGACTTGAGCAGCTAACTTCACCATCATGAAAAGACACTCCATGCCAATAGATGTCACAGAAGTGACGTCCTGTTGGAAACTGAAACACATTAAGAAACTATCAGCACTTATAAGACATTAATTATAAAATAGTGCATTGTATTCATTTGATTTGGAAAGTAAACTAAGTAACAACCATTACGTATTTTTGAAATCTTCAAGATTGCACTGGCAATTGAAAAGTTAGCACTGACATGCAGGCAATTATGGTAGTAAACAACTCAATTTGTCAGCCACAGTTCTCATTCTATGCGCCATAGTTCCAAAGAAGACACAAATGTATGTGTAGCAGGAGAAAGAGTTCAAAAGTAGTGAATGAGGGCAGTGGGGATATTCTGTGTGCCACAGTTCCTGAGGAGACATTGGATTATGCATAATTAGGCACTTGGCAAGGGCCAATAAAAAGAAGCTAGGTTTAAGTAGAGGGGCCATTGTTGGAGTGAGGAGTTCAGGCTTTGGCTCAGAGGCTTCAGCAAGGAAAGACTGGGTTTATAGATGGATATTTTCATTTATTTTTTTCTTTCTGTCTTATTGCACAGGTACAGCATTGGAGATGCCAGGCAGGAATGTTCCTCTTGTGGGACGTGGGAAAGCAGGGAGCCCTGCAGTGTCCTGAACAACTTCACCTGCAAGAAGTGAATCCAACTGGAGCTTCTTTAAGCCTATGTAAAAGAGTTGGAGCTGGATGAACTCTGACTCATTTGGGAGGCTGAAAGGTTGATCGACAGGACATACAGGAAAGTAGTTACACCCAAGGTACAGGATACAGGTAACTGAGTGATCGTCAGGAGGCAAAAAGGGGATAGGCAACTGCTGCAGAGTACACATATGGCCATTCACCTCAACAACAGGTTTGGATACTGTCAGGGTGGAATGACCCTGCAGAGGAAAGCCACAGCAGTCAGGTCTCTGACACTGTCTGGTTCTATGGTTCGGAAGTAAGGGAGGAGGAAAAGGTGAGCTGTAGTCAATGTTCCCTCTAATTTGTAATGACCAGTGTGTGCAAACACAATGTGTTGTGCAATTTTTTTGCCCAGTGACAACAACATATGTGCACCGAATGATTAAGTGGAAGTAAACCTGAAGCTGTTCTAAGGATAATAAACTACCAAGTTTTCACACATTATTAAAGTTGTTTGAAATGGTCAAAAGTTATAAAATGACAAAACCAGTTAACGAAATATCCAGATAGGTATTTTATTTGGAAATCATTGCATACACCACAAATCTTGTAGCTTAATTAGATAAGAGACACAAAGATGAACAAGATAATGAACATACTTAAGTTGCTTAGTCATTTTTTTTTCTCCCTCCAGTCTTTGGCATTTACCGATTCTTTGTAAACTGTCAAGAATAATAAATCCTCCTTCCAACAGGGAGCTTTGAATTCTCATCAGCATTTCCAAATGCCACTCACTTAACCCATTACTGCTTACTTTTGATTTGATTCATTCCGCTAAAACCTCGTTCAGAGGCAGTGCTAGATGCACGAACGGTTCTGCCAATGTCCAACAACTTTGCAAGGTCACAAATCTCTTCATTTTGAAATGCAAATGTCACCATTTCAGAAAAGCTGGTAATCAGTTTGGATTTAATTTTTTCTTGTACAGAAAATTTGAAGTCATTGTACTGCTTAACTATGACAGTATTTTCAGCAAGAAAACCAGAATATTTTTCACACAGGACACTGACTTGATCTTGTCCAAAAGTGAAGTCACAATCTGCAAGGAAAAAAAATAAAAAGCTACCCTTTCTTGTAGAGGATGACAATCTTTTGTGCAGTTAAATTCCTTTGTGGTCCAGTAGCAAAAGGTGTGTGACAAAACACACAGGCACACTTTAGTGGGAACACTGGCTGGTAGTGATACAGCCAATGGTGATTGCTCAGGAGAACAGACAGGAGGTTTAGTGGTATTCCTGGATGGTTATATTGTCTCCCAGGTGCTAGGGTCAGGGACATCTCAGATACGGTCCACAACATTTTAAAATGGATGGGCGTGCAGCCAGAGGCTGTGGTCCACATTGGTATTAATGATATGGGTAGGTAGAGTTGACGAGTTCTTACAAAGTGAGTTCAGGAGCTCAGGTGCTAAGATAAAGGACAGGACCTCCAGGGTTATGATCTTGGGATTGCTACCCATGCCACACGCCAGTGAGACCAGAAATAGGAAGAACATATAGTTTAACAACACACACAAAATGCTGGTGGAACGCCACAGGCCAGGCAGCATCTATAGGAAGAAGTACAGTCGACGTTTCGGGTCGAGACCCTTCATCAGGGCTAACGGAAAAAAGAGATAGTAAGAGACTTGAAAGTGAGAGGAGGAGAGGGATGAAGCTAAGAGCTGGGAAGTTGATTGGCAAAAGGGATACAGGGCTGGAGAAGGAGGGAGTATCATAGGACAGAATGCCTAGGGAGAAAGAAAGAGGGAGAGGAGCACCAGAGGAAGATGGAGAACAGGCAAGGAGTTATTGAGGGAAAGAGAGAGGAGAAAAAAATTAGGGATGGGGTAAGAAGGGGAGGAGGGGCATTAACAGAAGTTAGAGAAATCAATGTTCATGCCATCAGGTTGAAGGCTACTCAGACAGAATATAAGGTGCGGTTCCTCCAACCTGAATGTGGCTTCATCTCGACAGTAGAGGAGGCCATGGATTGACATATCGGAACGGGAATGGGGCATGGAATTAAAATGTGTGGCCACTGGGAGAGCCTGCTTCTTCTGGCAGACAGAGTGTAGGTGCTCAGCGAAGCGGTCTCCTAATCTGCATCGGGACTCACCAATATATAGAAGGCCACACCAGGAGCACCAGACACAGTATATCACACCAGCAGACTCACAGGTGGTGTCGCCTCACCTGGAAGGACTGTCTGGGGCCGTGAATGGTGGTGAGGGAGGAAGTGTAAGGGCAGGTGTAGCACTTGTTCCACTTACAAGGATAAGTGCCAGGAGGGAGATCAGTGGGAAGGGATGGGGGAGGGGGAATGGACAAGGGAGTCGCATAGGGAGCGATCCCTGCGGAAAGCAGAAAGTTGGGGGGGGGGAAGAGAAAGATGTGGTTGGTGGTGGGATCCCGTTGGAGATGGCGGAAGCTACGGAGAATTATATGTTGGACACGGAGGCTGGTGGGGTGGTAAGTGAGGACAAGAGGAACCCTATCCCTAGTGGGGTGACGGGAGGATGGGGTGAGAGCAGATGTGCGTGAAATGGGAGAGATGCGTTTGAGGGCAGAGTTGATGGTGGAGGAAGGGAAGCCCCTTTCTTTAAAAAAGGAAGACATCTCCTTCATCCTGGAATGAAAAGCCTCGTTCTGAGAGCAGATGCAGTGGAGACGGAAGAATTGAGAGAAGGAGGATGGCATTTTTACAAGTAACAGGGTGGGAAGAGGAATAGTCCAGGTAGCTGTGAGAGTCCATGGGCTTATAGTATACATCAGTAGATAAGCTGTCTCCAGAGACAGAGAGATCAAGGAATGGGAGAGAGGTGTGGGAAATGGACCAGGTAAATTTGAGGGCAGGGTGGAAATTGGAGGCAAAGTTGATGAAGTCAACGACCTCAACAATGAATGCAGGAAGCAGCGCCAATGCAGTCGTCAATGTAGCGAAGGAAAAGTGGGGGATGGATACCAGTATAGGCTTGGAACATGGGCTGTTCCACATAGCGAACAAAAAGGCAGGCATAGCTGGGACCCATACGGGTGCCCATGGCTAGACCTTTAGTTTGAAGGAAGTGGGAGGAGCCAAAGGAGAAATTATCAAGAGTAAGGACCAATTCTGCTAGATGGAGGAGAGTGGTGGTGGAGGGCAACTGGTTGGGTCTGGAATCCAAAAAGAAACAGAGAGCTTTGAGACCTTCCTGGTGGGGGATGGAGGTATATAGGGACTGGACATCCATGGTGAAAATAAGACGATGGAAGCCAGGGAACTTGAAATCATTGAAAAAATCCAGAGCATGAGAAGTATCACGAACACAGGTGGGAAGGGATTGAACAAGGGTGGGGGATAAAACAGTGTCCAGGTATGCAGTAATGAGTTCAGTGGGACAGGAGCAAGCTGAAACAATGGGTCTACCTGGACAGGTAGGTTTGTGGATCTTGGGTAGGAAGTAGAAACGGGAAGTGCGAGGTGTGGGAACTATGAGGTTGGTGGCAGTGGATTTTCTCGTATATAGTTTAACACTTGGCTAAGGAGATGCTTCAGATTTTTGGATCATTGGGCTCTCTTCCAGGGAGGGCAGGATCTGTACAGAAGGCTCATTTTGCACCTGAACTGGGACCAAGATCCTTGTGGGAAGGTTTGCTAGTGCTGCACCGGGTGTGGGGGTGGGGGGCATTGTTTAAACTAAAATTGCAGGTGGATGGGAAACAGAGTGCCAGAGCATTGTGGAGTGGTTGTGAGGAAACATGTTTCAACATACGTACAAAGTTGGGAATTGAAAGACTGAGCACAATGGGACCAATGTTTACAATGTTTTGAGTTGTGTATATTTCAATGCGAGGCTTCTTCCTCTCTGCCATCCAATTCCTGAATGGATGTTGAATCTTTGGACACTACCTCACTTTTTAAAAAAAATATAAGTATTTCTGTTTTTGCACTTTTTTAAAGTCTATTCAATATACGTAATTGATTTACTTGTTTATTTTTTTTATTTTATTTACTTATTTTTTCCTTTTTTTCTATGCTAGATTATGTATTGCTTTGAACTGCTTGCTGCTAAGTTAACAAATTTCACATCACATGCCAGTGATAATAAATTTGATTCTGATTCTGTAGTGGGAGAAAGGCATATAATGCTTAGGGCATGGATCAGCACTTGTGCAGTAACCATAGTCGGCCACGACCGACAGAGGCCACTACAATCAGCACTTAGAATTATCACATTGTAGCCATTAGTGAGACTTGGTTGCAGGGGTAGGGGTGGGGGGTACAGGATTGGCAGTTCAATGTTCCAGGATTCCCTTCTTTTAGATGTGATGGAACAGGAGAGATTAAGGGGGAGGGATGGCATTAGTAGTCAGGGAAGATGTCATGGTAGTGCTCAGACAGGGCAGACTGGAGAGCTCGACTACTGAGGCAAGTGGGAGAAACTGAGGAATAACCATTTTAATGGGATTCTATTATAGATCATCTAACAGTCCACAGGATTTAGAGAACCAAATTTGTAGAGATCGCAGACTGCTGCAAGAAACACAAGGATGTGATAGGAAGTGATTTTAACTTTCCACATATGACTGGGTCTCCCATACTATAAAAGTGCTGGACGGAATAGAGTTTATCATGTTTTCCAGAAAGTTTTCTTAAACAATACATGGAGGTCCCAAGTAGAGAGAGTGTCACTAGATCTCCCATTAGGAAATGAGACAGGGCAGGTGACAGAGGTTTGCTTAGGTGAACACTTTGCATCTTGTGATCATAATGCTGGTTTCAAGATAATTCTGGAGAAGGATAGGTCTGGTCCTTGGGTTGGGATTCTAATTTGGTGAAAGGCCAATTTTGATGTCATCAGAAAGGATTGTGGATTAGGACAGATTGCTTTCCAGAAAAGGTGTACTTGGAAAGTGGGATGCCTTCCAAAGTGAAATTTTGAGAGTTCAGCCTTTGTACATTCCTGTCAGAATAAAAGGTTTAGGAGCTTTGTTTTTGAGAAATATTGGGGCACTAGTTAAGAAAGGAGGTGGATAGCAGGTTAAGGCAGAAAGGAACAAATGAGGTACTTGAGAAGTACAAGAAGTGCAAGAAACACTTGAGGAGGAAATCAGGAGGATTAAAAGAAAGCATGAGGCTGCTTGAGCAGACAAGGTAAAGGAGAATCCCAAGGTCTTCTACAGAATTATTTAGAGCAAAAGTACAGCAAGGGACAAAATTGGTCATCTGGAAGATCATCTGGAAGAGTGTTCATCTATGCATGGAGCAGAAAGAGATGTGGGATATCTTAAATAGATTTTTTTGCACCTACATTTACTCGGGAGATAGACACAGTCTCTCAAACTGAATCAAAGCAGCAGTGATATCATGGACTGTATACATATTACAGAGGAGGGAGGTGTTAACTGACTTGAGGAAAATTAGAGTGGATAGGTCCCTAGCGCCTGACAGAGTGTTCTCTCGGACCCTGTGGGTGGTTAGTGTAGAAACTGCAGGGTCCCTAGCAGAGATATTTAAAACTTCCTTAGTGACAGGATTGGAGGATAGCTAATGTTGTTGTTCTGTTGTTTAAGAAAGGCTAAGAATCAGTGGTTTGGTATTCAAGATGAGGTAGCAAATTGGATTACATATTGGCTTCTTGGGAGAAACCAGACAGTGGTAGTAGATGGTTGACTATCGCCCAGGAAGACTATCAAAACTACAGTGGGATCTGGACAAGCTGGAAAAATGGAGTGACAAATGGCAGATGGAATTTAATGCCAACAAATGTGAGGTGTTGCACTTTGGGAGGACAAACCAGGGTAAGACTTAAACAGCAAGTGGTAGGGCTCTGAGGAGTACAGAAGAAAAGAAGGATCTGTGAATACAGATTCATAACTCCTTGAAAGTGTGTCACAGGTACAGCAAATACAGTCATAAAGAAAGCTTCTTGGCACACTGCCTTCATAATTCAAAGTATTGATTACAGTAGTTGGAATATTATGTTGAAGTTGCATAAGATGTTGGTGAGGCTTAATTTGGAGTATTGTGTGAAAGATGTCAATAAGATTGAAAGAGTGCAGAGAAAATTTACAAGGATGTTGCCAGGACTTAAGGACTTGAGCTTCAGGAAAAGGTCAAATAGGTCAGGACTTTATTCCCCAAAATGAAGAAGAGTGAGGGGAGATTTGACAGAGGTTACAAAATTATGAAGCACAAATGCAGGCGGGCTTTTTCCATTGAGATTGGGTGAGACTAAAACTAGAAATCATTGGTTAAGGGTGAAAGGTAAAATGTTTAAGGGGAACATCTTAATTCAAAGGGTGGTGAGAGTGTGGAACGAGCTGCCAGTGGAAATGGTGGATGTAGCTTTGATCTCAATAATTGTGAAATTTGGTTAGGTACATGGAGGGCTATGGTCTGGGTGCAGTTGATGGGACTAGGCAGATTAATAGTTTAGCATGAACTAGATGGGATTAAGGGCCTGTTTCTGTGCTGCTGTGATCTAGGACTATAACTCCCACACACATTCACTAATACGTCATCGCATTTAGGCATTCAAAGCAGACGTTTCACAACCAAGCAGCAACCATCCAATTAACCCTCATTCACCCAAAGTACCTCAGAGTTAAAGGTAATGATTACCAAGGTTGCTACTGAAGCTAGTAATGCTCGAGTGAATAACCACAAAATCAAAATCATTTTCAAATATTGTTGGCCGAATGTTTGACATTCCTCCCTTAGAACAGCTATTAATTTTAATTTCATAACTTGCTTTCCTACCTTTTCTGTTAATAACAATTTAATGTTGTCCTCAAAGTTCAACGTTCTTTTAAGAAATTAAATGTTACATTTAGTTATTAGAATAAGATCACATTTACTTTGAAAAATAAGAATCTAAATAAAATCAAGAATATGGTCTTTGCAATAAAAGTTCTAAGTAGATTTATTATCAAAGTACACAGCTGTCACTATATACAACCAGAGATTCATTTTCTTACAGGCATACTCAGTAAATCCTATAACCATGATAGAATCAATGAAAGACCATGCCAACAGAATGGATAACCAGTGAGTAAAAGACAGCAAGCTGTGCAAATACAAAAGAAAGAAAAAAAAGAAAAAATAATAATAAATAAGCAGTAAATATTAAGAACATGAGATGAAGAATCCTTGAAAGTGAGTCCATAGGTTGTGAGAACAGTTCAGTAATGGGGCAAGTGAAGTTATCCCCTCCGGCTCAAGAGCCTGAAGGCCGAGGAATATTAACTGTTCCTGAACCTGGTGGTGAGAGTCCTGAGGCACCAGTACCTAGTTCCCTGATTATGCTGCTTTCCTGCGACAACACTCCATGTGGATGTGTTCAGTGGTGGAGAGGGTTTTATCTGTGATGGACTGGGCTGTATCCACTATGTTTTGTAGGATTTTCTGTTCAAGTGAATGAAAGGGTTATCACACGAGGCACATTTGATAGCTCTGGGTCTGTAGTCGCTGGAATTTAGAAGGATGAGGGAGAATCTCATTGAAACTTTTCGAATGTTGAAAGGCCTTGACAGAGTAGATGTTGAAAGGATGTTTCCCATGGTGGGAGAGTCTAGGACGAGAGAGCACAGCCTCAGGATAGAGAGGCGCCTTTTCAAAACAAAGATGCATTGACATTTCTGTAGCCAGAGGGTGGTAAATTTATGGAATTTGTTGCCACATGCAGCTGTGGAGGCCAGGTCATTGGGTGTATTTAAGGCAGAGATTGGCAGGTTCTTGATCAAAGGTTACAGGGAGAAGGCCAGGAAATGGGGTTGAGGAGAAGGGGAAAAAAAAGGATCTGCCATGATTGGCGGAGCAGACTTGATGGGCCAGATGGCCTAATTCTGCTCCTATGTCTTATGGTCTAAGTGCAAAGCGAGTAGAGTAGGGGGGCTTTGTGGTGCACCTGTGCTGATGGAGACCGTGAATGGGATGTTGTTGCCAATGCAAACTGACTGGTTTCTGCAAGTGAGGAAATACAGGATCCAACTGCACAAGGAGGTATTGAGGCCAAGGTCTTGACGCTTACTGATTAGTTTTGAGGGGATTATAGTATTAAGAGCCAATGAAATGGCATCTGCTGTGGACTTCTTGTGCCAGTATGCAAATTGGTGCAGATCCAATTCACTTCTCAGGTAGGAGTTCATATGTTTCATCACCAACCTCACAAAGCACTTCATCACTGTGGATATAAATGCTTCTGGACACTAGTCATTGGGGCAGGTTACCACGTTCTTCTTAGGCACTGGTATAATTGAAGCCTGTTTGAAGCAGGTCAGTATGTCAGGCTGCCAAAGTGATAGGTTGAAGATCTTAGCGAACACTCCAGATCTGGGCCAGATTCTTTCTGTGGGTTCACCCTTAGAAGGATGCTTTCACGTTGGCGTTAGGGACCACTAAATTAGTAAAGCTTGCCTTAAGTATTAAGATTTGTTGGGCTGGATGAAACTGACAATAGAATAGTTACATTAATTATTTAAAACATGGAACTCGAGTTAAATTACACTTGAGTACCATAAACAAGTCTTTGCTAAATTATAGAAGGAATATAAAATCTCTGGACAAGAAATAATTAAAAAAAAATTAAATCAGGGTTGAAGGCGAGGTTGGCAAGCCAGTAGTTGTAACCTATCCCTTGATATGCTCTTGAACTATTGTTTCGTCTTTTGTTGTATTCTGTGTCATTCTGCAGAGTACTGTGGGCAAACCATGTTGTGCCAGAACGTGTGGTGAAACTGTGGGCTGCCCCAGCACATCCTCATGCATGTTGGTTATTAATGCAATGCATTTCACTGTATATTTCAATATACACGTGGCAAATGAACTTGAACTATGAGGGCATTATGATCCAGCATTCAATTCCACTGACTCCATTCCATACACTCACTAGCAGACATCAATACTATACACCCATCACTGAAAACGCAGTATCATCCAGCCCTGCAGATTCAGTCACACCAAATTCTGTTCATCACTTTATGCAATACTACAGACCCAATGCCGTACAAAATATCAACTGTTAGCCCAGATGGTGCTAAGTGTGTAGCATCACCCAGGGCAGCAGTTCTAGTCTCTCATTGCTGCAGATACACTGTCACCCAGCTCAGCAGATCCAGCACCGCAGACCCAGTGTTATCTAGTGCCATGGATTCAGTCTATAGAACAGCAGAACTACAGACATTATTATATACATTGTCACACTGGTGGCAACTTAACTTGCACACTGCTGCAGTCCCAGGGGTGCAGATCCAGCACTAAAGGCCCAGTCATATAGATCCAGCATTCAAGATTGTTTAATGTCATTTCCAGTGTAAAGGAGAACAAAATAATTGTTACTCCAGATCTGATGCAGCACAAAAAAACTCAAAGTATGATAAAGACCACAATACTAAAAAACACAATAAATTTACTATAAATACATAATATAGCTTATATTCATACATCGATTGTATGTCCATAAAGTTAAGCACAGGATTGTCTGCACACAAGGTGACTGAAGGGAAATGGTAAAGTTGCAGTTGGTTAGAGGGCAGAGATGTTGATCAGCCTTACTGCTTCGGGAAAGTAACTGTCATTGAGTTTGTGGTCCTGGTGTGGATGGGGCAAACAGTCCATGAGCAGGGTAGATGGATCTTTCTTGATGTTTCTGGTCCTTTTCCAACATCTTTCTGTATACATGTCCTTGATGGCAGCTGGACTGGTGCCACTGATGCACTGGGCAGTTTTGACAAAAAGTTGTAGAGCCTTCCCATTCATCGCATTGCAATTCCCGTACGATGCAGTTTGTTAGGATACTCTCTACTGCACATCTGTAGAATGATATGAGTGTAGATGTGCATAGTCCAGCTCCCTACAGCTTGTTCAGAAAGTAGAGGCATTGGTGAGCTTTCCTGATTGTGTAGGATGTGTTCTGGGACTGTGAGAAGTTGTGCAAGATGGGTACTCCCAGGAGTTTGAAGCTACTCAGTTTCCACTGCTGTGCTACTGATGTAAAGAGGGTGAGCGTTCTCCTGAAGTCGATAACCATCTCCTTCATCTTGTTGACATCAAGGAAGAGATTACTTGCCCGACACCAGGCCTTGAGCTTGCCCACCTCCTTTCTGTAGGTCATCTCACTGTTGTTAGTGATGAGCCCCACCACTGTCGTGCCATCAGTGAATTTGACAATGTAATCACTTGGGTGTTTGGCCGTGCAATCATATGTGAGCAGAGTGCACAGCAATGGGTTCAGCACACAGCCCTGGGGAGCACCCATGTTGACAGTGATGGAGCAGGAGGACCAGTTGTGCATGCAGACAAACCAACACAAGGTACCAGCATTGTTCCAGAGTTGGGGAAACCACTGCCTCCCAGTATCCCAGCCCACTGGAAACACACTATAGATTCAGTGACACCCCATGCTGACCTTGTCACCCAGTGCTGTCACAATTAGGACAAGTTGTAGACCTGGTACCACAGATTCAGGAGCCAGAGGATGACCATGAGACAACAGGGCAGGGTTTCTCTGGGTCTGCAGCAGTGGCCAAGACTGGGTCCAAAAGCACAAGGTGCGTGGCACTGGGCGACGGTCAGAAGGTGAGGCAGAATGTGGGGCACCTACACGTGTGATACTGGGGTCAAAGATGAGTGACTGCTGCATTCAGAGACCTCTGCATCGGGCCACTTCATGTGCCTGCTGCTACCGGCCATAGGGGTTCGTCTGGCCACTGGATGCGCTCACTGCACCCAGCACAGGATGCATCCAGCTACTGGATGCGTTCAGACACCCTATGCGCCCACTGCATCCAGCTATAACCGGGTCACACGGGCACTGACCCTCCGGCTGACTCTGGCCCCAGCGCCCAGATGCAGTCTCTAACCCTCACCTCCTTCCACTTCAGTTGTTGAATGCAGATCTTGAGTGCCTCGGCCGACGTCTTGGCCCTGGAGCTGTCCACCGTCACCGTGCGCTTGCTCCTGCGCGGGCGGACCTGCCCGCCCTGCTCCGCCTTCTGCGCTCGCCGCCGCGACGCCTCCTTGGCCAGAGAGGCCAGCGTTTTGCGGGCCGCCGGCGGGAACAGGGCGGCGGCTGCCGCGCCGGCCACGGTGGTGGTGGTCGTCGTCGTTGTCGCCGCCGCCACCTCCGTCTTGCTCCGGCCGCCCTCCGGGCTCGGCTCGCGCGCCTGCTGACTCATGTCCCGAGCTACGGGGCGCGCGGCCCGCGCTCTCGCCGGCCCATTTTAAATCCCAGCCGCTCGCCCTGTTCGCGCGAGCTCGCCTCCACATTCAGCTCGCGGCCGCTCGCTCTTGCGTCGCCGCCCCGCCCATTGTTGACACGCCGTTGCCAGCGCAACAGCCCGACGGGAAGGGCTTTCTCCGCCAACCGCGGCTTGGCGAACGGTCGCAAGCTTAAAATCCTTTTCTCTCTCGAAACTACAAGTTGGTGAAAATCAAAACTGCAGAGAGCGAAAATCTACATCGAATTATTTAAAATGTTGGAACCATTCAGTAACGCCTGTAGAAAGGGAAACAGCTGAAGTCCAATATACTTCTATTACATAATAGTCCGTGAGCCAGTAGGGTTGGTCAGTACCATCTGAGGGGAATAATGCTCATAGTGGTTTTTGGCAAGGTATACATCTCTGGAGTTAGAAAATATGTGATAGTATTGCACCAGTGGTAGCTTTATGTGTGCTATCATGCATTTTATAACACTACCAGACATCCCACCTCTCCCGGAAGTTCCTGGAGTCTCCCGCATATTAATAGTGGCTCCCTGATGCCCACAAATTATATACAATATCACGGAAATAAATTTTTTGAGAGTGAGCGAGAGAAAGCAAGAGAGCGTGAGAGCGACCACGAGAGAGAGAGAGCGCGCGCCATGGCAGAGTGTTCTAAAAATATATATAAAATGTACGTCACCCCAGACTACACTAAAGTGTACCCCTGCCTAATAGGGGTCAAAATAATGACAGTGTTGCTCGCTGCACTGTTCGCAACAGTGACTTTTCTATTGCCCATGGTGGGTTAAGACCGTAAAAGACATGTTGAGGTGAGTTTAACAGGTGTCATTCATTCATTAGCATAGCTAACGTTATTTAAACTAGCTGGCCAGCTGCTAAGGAGCTACTCTATTGCACACATCCCACCTCTCCTGGAAGTCTCCCGCAAATTGATGGTGCTACCTCCCTGAAATGAGTTTTTGCAGGGTGGGATGTCTGCGCTACCCTAAAATAAGCATTTCTGAAAAGTGGCCAATATAAAGCACAACGTATATATTCAACCTCGTGGTATTTTGTTGTCAGTGATCCTTCAAACTTGAAATTTGTCACAATGATAGCTGAGTCCAAGCACTTCTCATCAAATGTTGTTATAAAATTCTACATTGAAAACTATTTCATTGGTGGTACTTGCAGTACAGTTCCCAATTTCAGTAGAGTGAATCATTTCATTTTTAGAAAAATATTTGTTGTTTATTTTGAAAAAGTCAATAAAAAACCTAGGACATAATCACATGGATTTGTAGAAAATTTATTCAGGAATTCAAATAAGTAATCACTTTTTGTACATATTAAATATTAACATCAGTACAGCAGAAAATGTTGCCCCACCCCCCAAAAGGTAAAAAAAAACTCATTTGGAGAGATTTCTGGAGTTTTATCAATGTCATGATATTTTCCATATTGCTGCATCAAATCAAAACAATCTTAAGCTTTTGTCATAGCATATAGAATTACAGTACAATAATTCAAATGTGGGGTTCCACACGGCAATAACCTAGACCCCATTGGTTGTAAGATGAATGTATTTAATCAAAGATGGCTTTCCAAACTTTCATAACCTAGGAATAATCATAATAATTTTCCAAGTCTTCCACATCTTCATCTGAACTTTCCACACTCTGAGGTGGATGCCTGGTTCTCACAGTCTGCCAGTCTACACATGTCAGTACACCTGAGGCCATTTGCAACACACATACATCTTGGGAGTGAACATTTTTTTGGACAGTTACAGGCCAGTAGATCCAGGATGGCATCGAGTGCTGGCTAGCCTTCCATCCAGTGGACCACTAACTGTTCAGCTTCCTCTTCTCTCTCCATCTTCCATCCTCTGCCAACAGGGATTGGCACTTGTGGGTCCTTCTCCAAACCTCTTCTCCGCATACCAGCCTGGTACTTGGCTCGCCGTGCATGTTTTGTTAAGCATGATGGAAGTTGATGACTTTCGATTTCACCTTTTTTGGCACAGAAAAGGTGATACCTGAGCTCATTGACCTTGGTGGTTGATGCTTTTGGGGCATACTGGAGACATGTAAACACCACCAGTTTGTCCATCAGTTCTGGGGAGAGGTCCCATTCCTGACCCAACTCTAAGAATGCGTCCTGAGTTTCC
Organism: Mobula hypostoma; assembly: GCF_963921235.1. Classification (NCBI taxonomy): domain Eukaryota; kingdom Metazoa; phylum Chordata; class Chondrichthyes; order Myliobatiformes; family Myliobatidae; genus Mobula; species Mobula hypostoma. Next base: position 12,919,168 of record NC_086117.1, on the reverse strand, counting down.
CTGTTGCTGGTCAGAAGTTTTAGGGCACTTGTCTTCCCTTTGCCTGCAAAAGTGCTTACAGTGTCACATCCTGTACATGCATGCAACCTAATGAGAGCCCTACAAACCTCTATGCCAACAGTGACAGCAAACTTCCTGATGTCTACAAGCCTTGTATGGGTTCTAGTGCCACACTTCTGGAACAATGGGGCCTCAATCTTGTCACAAAATGCTAAAGACATGATAAAGACATCTGTGTCTTCTGAGCAGATCACTACAGATTGGTATCCCTCTTGTGGCATGGGCAGCATGGAGAAGTAGGCAGCCATCTGCTTCTTGTTGACACTGAAGAGCCTGACACTTCCTCACTGTCTTGTCTCCCTTTCTCTTCACCATTTACACCTTGGACTTCAACTACTGCACAGAGTCTTGTCATCTTCAGAAGTTTTCGGATGACTCTGCCATAGTTAGATGCATCAGCAAGGGAGATGAAGCCGAGGACAGGGCTACGGTAGGAATCTTTGTCACATGGTGTGAGCAGAATTATCTGCAGCTTAATGTGAAAAAGACTAAGGAGCTGGTGGTAGACCTGAGGAGAGCCAAGGTTTCCATCCAGGGGGTCAGTGTGGACATGGTGGAGGATTACAAATACCTGGGAATACGAATTGACAATAAACTGGATTGGTCAAAGAACACTGAGGCTGTCTACAAGAAGGGTCAGAGCCGACTCTATTTCCTGAGGAGACTGAGGTCCTTTAACATCTGCCGGACGATGCTGAGGATGTTCTACAAGTCTGTGGTGGCCAGTGCTATCATGTTTGCTGTTGTGTGCTGGGGCAGCAGGCTGAGGGTAGCAGACACCAACAAAATCAACAAACTCATTCATAAGGCCAGTGATGTTGTGGGGATGGAACTGGACTCTCTGACAGTGGTGTCTGAAAAGAGGATGCTGTCTAAGTTGCATGCCATCTTGGTCAATGTCTCCCATCCATTACATAATGTACTGGGTGGACACAGGAGTACATTCAGCCAGACACTCATTCCTCCGAGATGCAGTACAGAGCATCATAGGAAGTTATTCCTGCCTGTGGCCAGGAAACTTTACAACTCCTGTCTTGGAGGGTCAGACACCCTGAGCCAATAGGCTGGTCCTGGACTTATTTCATAATTTACTGGCATAATTTACATATTACTATTTAACTATTTATGGTTCTATTACTATTTATTATTTATGGTGCAACTGTAACGAAAACCAATTTCCCCCGGGATCATTAAAGTATGACTATGACTATGTGATTCTGTAACATTTGTCATTCACAGTTGCATACAGAATCTTCTCCTGTAGCTTTGTTCTGTACTCTGCCTTCCTCCATTCATGGACTATGAAGCTAATGAGACTATTTTTGTTACTGACTTTGGTCAGGAAGCTCCTCCACTGCCTCACCATCTGTGTGCCAGTGATACCTTGCAACTCATGACCAGTCTCTTCACCCCGTCGAGATCTGTCACTATTCTTGATAGAGTTCTGACTGCCTTCCCTCAGAGCCATACCCAGAATTGTTGTGGCAACACCTCTGAAAGTAACTTGATCACCATTTAACTCTTTGGACCAAGTTCATTCAATCAACCACAGTAGCAGAGTTTCCTGGGAGTTGCTCTTCTACTGCTACATTTTTCTGCAAAGTTGTGGCTAAAGTAGCTTTATTTGTCTTTCTCAGGAATCCTTCTGGTGTGGACAGGGCCCAGGGCAATGGTCCAAGGGGATGAGAAAGGATATCCTCCAAACATAGACTGTGCCCTTGTGCCATTGCTATGATGCGTCCAAACAAAGACCTGTCTGCTTTCAAGATGATCGCCCTCCTATTTGATTTCCCTTCTCTCTTCTTACACATATCACTGAATGTTTTCAGCTTGTTGGTTTTCATTGGGTCAAGGAATTTCCTTGCTGGTGGGTCTTCCTCTAGTCTCTCATCCTTGAAGGTTGCGTAGCATTGCTCACCAATCTCATATGCCTTCATCAGGTCGGAGGCAATGTCCTTGGGGGCTGCCTTTGCCATAGAGATGCTAATGAGGTCCCGCTTCTCTGAAAATGGGTGAGGCTTCGTGTATGAGGCTAACCACTGCTGAGACTGCTTCCTCATCTTTCTGGATTCTTGGCCGCTGTAGCTCCGCATGACAAAGCTGATTTGTTGCCTTGCACCATCTCCCTTAACTGTCCCAGGAATGCCCTGTGGTGCTCAGCTGTTATGTAGTAACGCTTGATAGTTCCAGCATTCAGGCTGAACCGTGATGTGCCTCCAGGAGTCTGTGTGTCTTTGTTCACTGTGGCTTCAATAGCCTGGTCCGCAGGGATCTGCCCAAAGGGGTTGTTACTTGACAGCTGCACTGAGAATTGGCCTGCCTTGAGGCCTTATCTGAGCATAGTGAGGGGACAGGTACCTGGCATAATTCATCTTATCATGGGATCATGGTTCTTATAGCATGGAGGTGCAACTCCCAGTCCCCCTCATAGAAAGCTACCACTGCTGCAATGATATCACATATTTTCTAGCACTAGGGGTGCCAAAAATCACTATATGGGAACGGACCCAAATGCAAGACACATACACTGAAGTACTAGGAACAGGACTTGACTAGAGTAGGGATGTGACAGGATACAGACAAGGAGCAGGGACAAGAACGCAGACTTGGGCTAGGACATGGACTAGACTGTGAACCCAGACAAGGAACCATGAACTAGGAGCCTGGGCTTGGAGTCCGAGCCAGAAACTGGGTCTTGCCTCGGGCTCAGACCCCAGAACCAGGCAAGGACATGACATGGCTACAGGACAGGACGTGGCTGGGGTCTTGAGGCTCGAGGCTGCGGGCTGGGGTCTCGAGGCTTGAGGCTGCGGGCTGGGGTCTTGAGGCTGATAACTCAGAGGCTGGAGCTCAGAGACAGACTGGGAACTGTACATCAACATACAGCCAGGACTTATCCTTCAAAAAGCCAGGACTCATCTTTAACATGACACTAACATGAGACTGGACAGTACATAGACATAGAGCCGGGACTTATCCTTAGACAAGCCGGGACTCAACTTTATCTCCACACCAAGGTGGAACAGGACAATCCGTCAGGTAATGGCAGAACAGCCAGACTTACCCAACAGAGGCAAAGACAAGACAAGGCAGGTCCCCCTGCAGAGCAACAGCAGAACAGCCTGACTTACCCCACAGAGGCAAGGACAAGACAAGACAGATCCCCTGCAGGGCAACGGCAGAAAAGCCTGACTTACCCCACAGAGGCAAGGATAAGACAAGACAGATCCCCCCACAGGGCAACAGCAGAACAGCCTAACTTACACCACAGAGGCAAGAACAAGAAGAGACAAACACCAAAGAATGACAGACAGTTCCATCTCTGCATTGGGGTTGCTCCAAGTCACAGTTAGAGCCAGCAACCTCGGCTAGCTACAGAACAGCCGGATCCCTACCTAGCTCAGAGTGGCTGACAGCCACTCAGCTGGCCTGGGAAACGGCCGAATCCATACCGCAAAGACAGCTCCAACTACTGACAGCAAGTCTTCATGAAGCAATGGTTCTCCAACACAGCCTAAAGATGACAAGTGGCTGCTCTAGCCTTCCACTGGCAGGTTGCTCCCAGGGGATCTTGACAAGACAAACCAGCAGCCCACACCACACCCCAAGGCTACTTATATTCCAAGCCCCAAGATGGGAATCAGGTGCCTATGATTAACCCAACCGAAATAAGGGACAGCTGGAAGACCCGGAGTCCTGAATCCACGGACCGGACCGTGAACTGGAATGTGGATTTCACGGACTGGACCATGACACTATAAGAATTATTCCCCCCAAATGGTACCGGTGGCCCAAATTTGGGATCCTGGCTCATGGACTAAAATGGGGAATTGGCCACAAATTTATCTTCCACATCCCAGATGGAGACAGGCTACTCCTTCTGGGCATGGTTGGACAAGACATACACCTCCAGAAAATGGAAGGAAGAAGATAGATAATTCAGAATCAGGTTTTATCACTGGCATATGTCGTGAAACATGTTGTCTTTGCGACAGCAGTAAAATGCAATACATCATCATAGAAAAAAACTGAATTTCAGTAAGTATTTATTAAATAGTTAAATAAATAAATAGTGCAAAAATAAAAATAAAGAAGCAGTGAGGTAGTGTTCACAGATTCAATGTCCATTCAGAAATTGGATGGCAGAGGAGATGAAGCTGTTCCTGAATCGCTGACTGTGTGCTTCAGGCTTCTGTACCTCCTTTCTGTTGGTAGCAATGAGAACAAGGCATGACCTGGGCGATGGGGGTCCTTAATGATGGATGCCACCTTTTTGAGGCACCGCTCCTTGAAAATATTCTGGATACTATGGAGGCTAGTGCTCATGATGGAGCTGACAAAGTTTACAAATCTCTGCAGCTTACTTCGATCCTGTACAGTAGCCACCCCGCCTCCAGCCCATATACATACCAAACAGTGATGAATACTCTCCAAGGTACAAATGTAGAAATTTTCAGGTGTTTTAGGTGACATATCAAATGTCTTCTAACTCCTAATGAAACACCCATGCCGAGCTTGTCGACTTCATCAACATTGCCTCCAACTTCCACCCTGCCCTCAAATTTACCCGATCCATTTCTGACACCTCCCCTCTCCCCCCCCCACCTTTCTCGATCTCTCTGTCTCTATCTCTGGAGGCAGCTTATCCACTGATGTCGACTATAAACCCACTGACTCCCACAGCTACCTAGACTACACCTCTTCCCATCCTATTACTTGTAAAATTGCCATCCCCCTCTCTTAATTCCTCCATCTCGTCTCCACCGCATCTACTCTCAGGATGAGGCTTTCATTCCAGAATGAAGAAGATGTCCTCCTTCTTCAAAGAAAGGGGCTTCCCTTCCTCCACCATCAACACTGTCCACAACTGCATCTCTTTCATTTTGCACACATCTGCCCTCACCCCATCCTCCTGCCACCCCACCAGGGATAGAGTTCCTCTTATCCTCACTATCATCCCATCAGCCTTCGTGTCCAGCACATAATTCTCTGTAACTTCCACCATCTCCAACAGGATTCCACCACCAAGCACATCTTCCCCTCCCCGTGCCACTTTCTGCTTTCCGCACGGATCGTTCCCTGTGCAACTCCCTTTCCATTCATCCCTCCCCACTGATCTCATTCCTGGCACTTATCCTTGCAAGCAGAGCAAGTGCTATATCTGTCCCCACATCTCCTCTCTCACTACCATGCAGGGCCCCAAACAGCCCTTTCAGGTGAGGCGACACTTCATCTGTGAGTCTGTTGGGGTCATCTACACTATCTGGAGCTCCCAGAATGGCCTCTTATATATCAGTGAGACCTGTCGTAGATTGGGAGACCGCTTCGCCAAGCACCTATACTCCTCTGCCAGAAAACGTGGGATCTTCCAGTGGCCACCCATTTTAATTCCACTTCTCATTCCAATTCCTATTTCAACAGGTCCATCCAGGGCCTCCTCTACTGGCACGATGAAGCCATACTCAGGTTGGAGAAGCAACACTTTATATTCCACCTGGGTAGCCTCCAACCTGGTGGCATGAACTTCAATTTCTTGAACTTCAGGTAATTTCCCCCCACCCCCCACCATTCCTCATCCCCTTTTCCCGCTCTCACCTTATCTCATTACTTGCCCATCACCTCCCTCTGGTGCTCCTCCCCCTTTTCTTTCTTCCATGGCCTTCTGTCCTCTCCTATTAGATTCCCCCTTCTCCAGCCCTGTATCTCTTTCACCAGTCAACTTCTGAACTCTTTACTTCACCCGTCCTCCTCTCCCAGTTTCACCTATCGCCTTGTGCTTCTCCCTTCACTGCCCCCCCCCCCACAAACTCTGACTCCACATCTTTTTTTCTCCAGTCCTGCTGAAAGGTCTCGGCCCAAAATGTCGACTGTGCTCTTTTCCATAGATGCTTCCTGGCCCACTGAGTTCCTCCTGCGTTTTGTGTGTGTTGCTTGGATTTCCAGCATCTGTAGATTTTCTCTTGAAATATAGCCACTGTCTTGCCTTTAAAGCTGCATCAGTATGTTGAGTCTATGTTAGATCCTGACATCCAGGGGCTTGAAATTGCTCACTCTTCCCACTTCTGACCGCTCTATAAGGACTGGTGTGTGTTCCCTTGTCTTACCTTTTCTGAAGAGTCCACAATCAGTTATTTGGTATTAATGACGATGAGTGCAAGATGAATTCCAGCAGAGTATGGAATAACAGGACCATATCATAACCAACACCCTTTATCAGTAAAAAGATGTACAAAACCTTATGACAACGTACCTGAATCAGGCTTAAGCAACAGGTGGCTTATGTAGCCAAATGAACAAAAGGCCACAAGGATATTTACAACACCTGCAGGGTCTTTTCCATCAAGTCTGCTCCACCATTTAATCATGGCTGATCTTTTTCCCCTCTCAAAGTTCAAATAAGCAATAAATATCAAGAACATGAGATGAAGAGTTCATAGATTGTGGGAACAATTTAGTGATGGGCCAAGTGAAGTTATCCCATCTCGTTCAAGAGCCTGATGGTTGAGGGGTAATAACTATCCTTGAACCTGGTGGTGTGAGTCCCGAGGCAGCAGCGAGAAGAAAGCGTGGCCTGGATGGTGAAGGTCCTTGATGGACACAGCCTTCCTGCAGCAGCACTCCATAGATATGTGCTCAGTGTTGGGGTGAGCTTTACCCATGATGGATTGGGTTGTATCCACTACTTCTTGTAGGCTTTTCCTTACAAGGGTATTGGTGTTTCCATACCAGGCCATGGCGCAACTAATCAATATACTCTCCACCACACATCTATAGAAGTTTGTCGAAGTTTCAGACCCCATTCCCCTGTCTTCTCTGCATGACCTCTGACACCATAACTAGTGAAGAACCTATCAACCTCTGCTTTAAATATACCTAATTATTTGACATCTACAGCTGCCTGAGACAATGAATTCAACAGATTCACTATCCTCTGGCTAAAGAAATTTTTCCTCAACTCTGTTCTATAGGGATGTTGTATTCTGACTGTGCCCTCTGGTCCTAGCCTCTTCCACTATTAGAAACATACTCTCCGTGTCCAGTCTATCTAGGCCTTTCATGTTTGGTAGGTTTCAATGAGTTTTATTTCCCCCACCACCCCCCTTATCGTTCTAAACTCCAGAAGGTCATCAAACAGCCCTCATATGTTAACATTTTCATTTCCGGGATCTTTCTTGTGAAACTCTTCTCAAAATTCAAAGTTCTAAAGTTCAAAGTAAAATGTATATAATTTAAAAAAAAATATATATATATCACAATACACTGTGCTGAGATTCTTTTATTTTGGGGGAAGGATACCCAATAAATTCAATAATAATAATAGAATCAATGAAAGACTGCACCAACAGGATGGACATTCAGTGTGCAAAAGACAACAAGCTGTGCAAATACAAAAAGAAAGAAAAAAGAAGTAATAATAATAAATTAATAAGCCATAAATATCAAGAACAGGATATGAAAAGTCCTTGAAAACGAGTCCATAGGTTGTGGGAAACAGTTCAGTGATGGGGTGAGTTAAGTTATCCCCTATGGTGCAAGAGCCTGATGGCTGAGGTGTAATACCTGTTCCTGAACCTGGTGGTGTGAGTCCTGAGGCTCCTGTCCCTTCTTCCTGATGGCAGCAGTGAGAAGAGAGCATGACCTGGGTGGTGGGGCCCCTGATGATAGATGCTGCATTCCTGCATCAATGCCGCTGTGTTGGTGTTCTCGATGGTGGGGTGGGCTTTACTCGTGAAAGACTGAGTTGTATCCACTACTTTTTGTAGCATTTTCCACTCAAGGGCATTGGTGTTTCCATTCCTGCTAGTGATGCAGCCAGTCAATATACTCTCCACCACACATATAGATGTTTGTCAAAGTTTTAGATGTCATGCTGAATCTTCGCAAATTTCTATGGAAGTAGAGGCTTTCTTCATAACTGCACTTACAACAGGCCCTCTGAAATGATAACACTGAGGAATTTAAAGTTGCTGACCCTCTCCACCTCTGATCCCCGATTAAGACTGGCTCAAGTTCCTCCTTCTGAAGTCAATAATGAGCTCCTTTGTCTTGCTGACATTGAGTAAGAGGTTGTTGCTGTGGCACCAATCAGCAAGATTTTCAATCTCCCTCGTATATGCTGATTCATCACCTCCTTTGATTTGGCCCTCGACAGTGGTGTCATCAGCAAACTTAAATAAGGTATTGGAGCTGTGCTTAGCAACACAGTGATAAGTGTATAACAAGTAGAGCGGGGGTCTAAGCACACAGCCTTGTGGTGCTCCTGTGCTGATGGAGATTGTGGAGGAGATGTGGTTGCCAATCCAAACTGACTGGGGTCTGCAAGTGAAGAAATCTAGGATCCAATTGTACAAGGAGGTATTGAAACCGAGGTCTTGAAGCTTATTGATTAGTTTTGAAGGGATGATAATATTGAATGTTAAGCTGTAGTTGATAAAGAGGATCATGATGTACGCAGCTTTGCTATCGAGATGTTCCAGCATTGAGTGAAAAACCAATGAAATGGCAACTGCTGACGACCTGTTGTAACTAGTAGGCAAATTGGAGTGGATCCTCCAATTATTTCTGGACTTTCTCCAATGCCATCACATCTTTTCTTATATATGGGGCCCAAATCTTTTCACAATATTCCAAATGCAGTCTGACAAATGCCTCATAAAGCCTCAGTGTATATCCTTGCTTTTATATTCTCTCTCTGTGATGTCTACTGTCATATCCAGGCTGTTATTTCCATGATTCTTCCGTATGTCCTGAAGCAGGGTTTCGGCCCAAAATCTTGACAATTCTTCTCCACCCTTGCTCAGATACTGCTTGACCTGCTGAGATCCTCCAGCAGGTTGTTGTTACTTCCTTCAATCTGGCCCCTAGAAATGCTGCCCTAGATTATCAATGCAGCACTTCTCAAGGGCAGTCTGAAGAAAGCTTCTCTCTTACAAACAATATGATGACTCACGTCCAACAGGAGTCACAGTGCTCCATGAACTGTATGCAGAAGCACAGAGCTAGATTATGCATTGAATTCACTGGAGTGGAACTTGAGCACAAAGCTTTCCTAAGCAGATCTAAGGGCACTATAGTGATATTACAGGGTTATCCAGGGACACTGGGCTGATGGGAATAAGAAGGTTCCAAAAGGATTAACCAAGCTTATCCTCTCAGAACTAGAACAGAGTTTGAGGTCTTTGTTTACCCAATGGACGGAATACACCAGCTGGAAGGATGCTAAAAATGATTAGTATCTTTAAAACAGGGTATTATCTAGAAAGACAAAATAAATATACAGATGTTGGAAAGGAGTGCTAAACTGGACTAATTGAAGCCAACATGGCAACAATGTGCTGAATGGCTTCTGTCTGCATTCAAACCTAATAACTTTTAAACTCAAAATAATATGCAGATGCTGGGGTCAAAGCAACACTATTAAAGTATTTTAATAGTTTATTTTAAACTATTGTTAATTCCTGTAGTTTATTTTAAAATTCTACTTATTTTATTTATAACGTCCCTCTAAAAGTCTGTCTAAAATATAACTGACTTTTAAGTTAGAAGAATGAGGAGGGATCTCATTGAAGCCTATCGAATATTGAAAGGCCTAGAAAGAGTGGATGTGGAGGGGATGTATCCTATTGTGGAAGAGTCTAGAACCAGAAGGCACAGCCTCAGCATAGAAGAGCGTCCACTTAAAACAGAGAGGAGGAATTCCTTTAGCCAGTGGGTTGTGAATCTGTGGAATTCATGGCCACATACGGCTGTAGAGGACAAGTCATTAAAGCAGAGGTTGATAAATTCTTGATTAGTAAGGGAGTCAAAGGTTATGGAGAGAAGGCAGGAGGATGGGATCGGGGGATAATAAATCAGCCGTAATGGAATGGTAGAGCAGACCTGATGGGCCAAATGGCCTAATTCTGCCCTTTGGTCTTAACTCATCCATTTAAATTGTTGTTTAAGTCATATAGGTAATTTAGTTTAAAATTCTACTTACTTGTAATATCCCTCTTAAATATAACTGACTTCTAAACATCAGTATTACTTTTATTTTGTTAATCTCATTTCTTTTCATTTGATACATTAGGATTGGCAGCACATTCACATTCCAATGGTTTAGTTATAATGTAAAGCCAAAACCTTGCAACTGCACCTGTAATTTGGGCGTTCAAGGATCATATGAAAAGGTGTGAGGCTCAATTCATTCTCCATGAAGCTTCACTCTCCATAATTCATGCTATAATATCTAAATGTAACACTAGATTCAGGATACATTACATGTTGTGATTATAACAATGGTGTGAAACTATAACCCATGTTTATTCCGTGGTTGTGGAATAAATACCAACTAAGACTCATTCAACTTTCACGCAGAGATTCACATCTTTCAGTTTAATAGTATATGTCTGTTCCATTTTTAGCAGATTCAGAATCAGATTTGTTATCACTGCCTTATATTGCATCTCATTTGTTATTTTGTGGCAGCTGTGCAGTATAAATAAACAATACTGTACAAAAACAACTAATGAGATAGTGTAACAGACACAAAATCCTGGAGGAACTCAACAGGTCTGGCAGCATCTATGGAAAGGAATAAATATCACCAAGTCTCGGCCCAAAACGTCAACTGTTTATTCGTTTCCATAGATGCTGCCTATCCTGCTAGGTTCCTCTCGCGTTTTATGTGTGTTGCTATAGATTTCCAGCATTTACAGATCTCTTGTGTTTATAATGAGGCAGTGTTCTTGGACCTTTCAGATATCTGATAATGGAGTGGAAGAGGCTGTTCCTGAATCTTTGCCTGGTGGTCTTCAGGCTTCTGTACCTCTTCCCTGAAGGTAGTAACAAGAAGGGTTAGCACAAACCTCATCAGTTCTCACCAGAAGTCTCATCCTAAATTTCTTAGTGTTTTCAAAGTCAAAGTAAAATTTAAAGTATTTGTATGTTACCCCATACTACCTTGAGATTCATTTCCCTGTAGGCATTTACAGAAAAATAAATAAATACAATAGAATTTATGAGAACCTATACATAAATACTGACAAGCAACCAGAGTGCAATAGATATATTGTGCAAAAATTTTAAAAAAGTTTTGGGAAATTGAGTTGTAGAGTCCTTGAAAACAAGCTTGTAGGTTTTAGAATCAGTTCAGAGTTATGGTGAGTGAAGTTGCCTACCCAGTTCAGAGGCCTGATTGGAGGTTAGGTAATTAAGTTTCCTGTACCTGTGGTGAGGGACTTAATGCTCCTGTACATCTTACCTAGTGGTAGTAGTGAGAAGAGAGCATGGCCTGGTTGGTGAGGACTCTTGACAATAAATGCTGCATTCTTGTGGCAGCAGTCTGTAAATGTGCTCAGTGGTTGGGAGGGTTTTACCTGTGATGAACTGGGCTGCTTCCACTACTTGCCAAAAACTTTTCTGTCCTGGTATTGGTATTTCCATACCAGGCTGTGATACAACCAGTTTGGATACAAACTGTACATCTATAGAAGTTTGTCAAGGTTTTAGGTGACACGCCAGATCTACAGAAACTTCTAAGAAAATAGAGGCATCGTCATTCCTTATTTATGATGGTGCTTACATGTGGCCCCAGGACAGATCATCTGATATGTTTAGGCCAAGGAATTTAAACCCTCTCTATCTCTCAGTTTTCAGTGTGCAGTTTTGGTCCCCTAATCTGAGGAAAGACATCCTTGCCATAGAGGGAGTACAAAGAAGGTTCACCAGATTGATTCCTGGGATGGCAGGACTTTCATATGAAGAAAGACTGGATCGACTAGGCTTATACTCACTGGAATTTAGAAGATTGAGGGGGGATCTTATTGAAACGTATAAAATTCAAAAGGGATTGGACAGGCTAGATGCAGGAAGATTGTTCCCGATGTTGGGAAAGTCCAGAATGAGGGGTCACAGTTTAAGGATAAAGGGGAAGCCTTTTAGGACCGAGATGAGGAAAAAATTCTTCACACAGAGAGTGGTGAATCTGTGGAGTTCTCTGCCACAGGAAACAGTTGAGGCCAGTTCACTGGCTATATTTAAGAGGGAGTTAGATATGGCCCTTGTGACTAAAGGGATCAGTGGGTATGGAGAGAAAGCAGGTACAGGGTTCTGAGTTGGATGATCAGCCATGATCATACTGAATGGCAGTGCAGGCTTGAAGGGCCGAGTGGCCTACTCCTGCACCTATTTTCTATGTTTCTATGTTTCTACGTTTCATTTTGAGATTTTTCATTTAAAGTGTGTCAGAATTTTAAGTCTCACTCACTATGTTTTATAAGCATGATTTTTCCTATTTGTAAAAAGCTAATTTCCTACTAGTACTCCTATTAGTAGTATCCTAGAAGTACTATTCTAACATAAACCAGGAACAAATTTAAGATGAACAGAAAAAAACTAAACAAAAGTTGATTGCAATTTGTAATTCTCTGCTGCAGTCTGTTGTTGAAGCAGAGAATGTGAATTCTTTGAAAAGGAAATTAAATAGTTGCTGGAAATAAGCATGGAAACAGGATGCAACATGGCATCAGACTTTCCAAATGTTGAAATCAGTTTACCATCTGTCTCATTCCCTTACTTGGTAAATTTTGGCCACACATTTCCATTCACATGACCTTGACATTCGGAATTAAAATGCACAATGGTAGGAAGTTTCTTGTGTGTGTCAATTTTGTTTAAGTTTTCCTGACATGAAATCATCCTTTCTAAAAGCTGGTCTGTTGACAAAGCTTTGAAGGAGACTTTATTTTAATCATAACATGAAAACCATGAGATCTAATAAAAGAACACTTCAGAATAGGATTTTACAGCAAATAATTAATGAAGTAATCAATGAAATTAAAATAGGAGGAAATAACATGTTGGAAATGTTAGCACATCAAGCAGACATTGTCTGTTGCTGGAATATAATACATAGCAGCTAACTCTTGTGAATAATGGGCAAAAATTTGGCTAAATTGTGGTGGTTTATTTTCTAAGAATTCGTAAGCACTTTTTTGCCTCATGGTTTGTGATCTTTTAATGTGAGAGGGGAAATATTTAACAGGAACTTCAGGGATAACTTTGTTTCACAAGGGGTGGTAGGTATGTGGAATGAGCTTCCAAACTGGTTGAGGCAGGTAGAACAAGATTTAAAAGACAGTTGGATAGGTACATTGATGGGAAAAGTTTGGAAGAATATGGCAAGTTCTGCCACATGTTGGAAAATGAAATTGATTTGGATGGGCACCTTGGTTAGCATGGTCCATTTGGGCCGAAGGGCCTGTTTTCATGCTGAATGCCTCAAAGGCTATGGCTGAATGCAGGAAGATATAATAAAATAGCATTTCTTGAAGGGTAGAGAATCAATAAGGACAGAGAACACTACAGTAGCACCCCTGTGACTTAGTAGAGGGCCATCATCACAGTTCTAGGGTCAGTTCTCACATATACACTTCTCCCTGTAAACCTCACAAACCCAAATATCATAACCAACAGCTACCACCTTTGACAGCATACTGCATCCCCCAGTAGCTGTGCCTTGTAATATTTCAATGTCAGAGCTGCAAAGAGACCCTAGGATTTTATATCAATTTATTTTAAAATCTGGATGTCCCTCGAAAGGGCAGATTTATTCCCATTCCACTCCTTTTATCTTGAATAATTGACAGCTCTTGATTGGCACATGTTGAATTAGTGACTTTACATTATGAATACCCCATGATACTCATCATGCATTCTAAATTTGACTTTAACTTTATGATCTATAACTTTAACAAGGATTGTTATTAATTCTAAAAGTTATTAATGGAAGAAGTAAATTCCAATTAGCCTCTATGAACTTAGCATTTCAAAGTAGTGGTGATTCATTTCAGTTCCAATAATGCAAAATTGGTTCTAGAAAATAGTTTAAATTTTCTCCCAGTTGTGCTTTTGGTCTTTTACTTTTAAACATACTAAACATCCTTGAAACAAATAATCAAAATGTATTTGTTTTTTTAAAGAAATAGATGGAGGTTAACCACAAGGGGGCAGTACATTTCAGGCGTTTATATTAAGGTATTTATACTTGATATTTAAAAAAGGTGAAACTTTGAGAATTTTCAACAGCAAAGATTCAGAAAAAAATGTAATTATGAACTACTCGCACTGTGTCCATTACTACCCAGATGCATCAGGGCATGATACGGCAACTACTCTGCCCAAGACCAGAAGAAACAGCTCAGCACGTTGTGGAAACCAGCCTACCTTCCATAGATTCTGTCTGCACTCCTCACTACCTCAGTAAAACAGCCATCATAATCAAAGACCCCAAATACACCAGATATTCTCTCCTCCCCTCTCCCACCAAGCAGAAGATACACTCAGTGGCCACTTTATTAGGTACCTCCTGTTTTTTGTCTTTTGTTTGATTATGTGCTTCAGTTTCATGCATACCATTCAATAACTTTTTGTATTCTTCAATAGTAGTACAATATATTAAGTTTCGTAAGTCCTTTCATTCCAACAAAAGTTGGGTCATTGTGAGTGAGGGTGATGGTCCTGGCTGGCATTGTTACCTGCTTCACTTAGCTGTTGAATTAAATCACATAGCAACTATGCTCTGTTTTAAATATTTATTTCTTCTTTGTAATCTATATGCTGTATTGCATGAAATATTTGTTATTTGATTTTAACATTCTTGGACTAAGTTGTTGATTGTTTTAACTTTGCATTGGCGAATATCAAATTTCAAGACTAAAAAGAAATTTGAAAACTTAAATATTCATTTCTGGGAAAAATGACAGAAAACTTTAAATTCTTTTTTCATTTTCAGAATTTCTAGACAAGGCTTCTCTTTCATAGTTGGACACTAGTTAGCAACACCTGAATAGCGTAAATCCTATTTTCACTTGAAACACATTTGAGCCAATCAAAGTACACTCTGTGGACTGAAGTTATAAATCAGTGGCTTTTAATACCTTGTCTCCCACTGCAGTAGAATATTACTGTAATGGTGTTCTATATATTTATGAAAATTTATCCACGTGTTCAATATATTGAGTGCTATTTTCTGAAGTACTGTAAATCTTTTAGATTTTACAATATCAATAGTCAGTTCTATTACCAGATGTGCTCTATACTCATATTATTTAGATTTGCAGACTCGGCCTATTAATGATGCAAAGTTAATATTTTGGTTAAGCTGCCGTGTTGTGATCTATTTCTCAGTCTTTTGCATAGCCATTTGCCTGGGAAATATAAATGTTTCTTTCACCTTCATCACAATTTCTTTACAGGCAACCCCCACACTCCTCCCCAGCCCACAGCTCTGCAAAATACTTCCCCCCACTCCACCCCGACCCCCCCCCCACCTCACAGCTCTGCAAAACACTGCAAACCAATTATTTATAATAGTAATTTTGCTGGCTGCACCAACCGAAGGGAAGAGGTGATATTGAACGTTACTGACGTTGAGAGGTTACAGTGACTGGCTATCATAAAACGTGGTTGGTTGTTAATTGCTGGAATCATATTTGGGTGATAACACATAATAGTTTTGTGGATGTTAATAGAAGATTCTCTCCTGCTCCTAATCAGTGTGCTTCAGTATTGGGGTCAGGTGAGTTCAAATGTGAATGTGCAAGGAACCAAATGGATTTAAAGATTTACTTTATATTTTTCACACTTAGAGTGAAATGCACCATTTTTGACCAATTAACTTGCTAACTGGTATGTCTTTGGAATGTGGGAGGAAACCAGAGAACTCAGAGAATACCCATGTGCTCAGAGGAAGGACATACAAACTTTTTACAGACGGTGTCAGAATTGAACTCTGAACTCCGATGTCCAAAACTGTAATTAGCACCTACACCACCACTTAATTGAGGCACTTGAAATTAAGAGGGCTAGTCAGGATAAATAAGGACTCTTCCCCTTACCAGTAAGATCAAGACTCAGTGAACATAGAATAAAAGTAATTTCTGAAAGAATTAGAGGGGAGTTGAATTAAATATATCTTCACAAGAGTAGGGGGAGTCAGGAATGCACTCCTTTAAAGGGTGATTATACAAAAACTCTCTCTCTCATCACATTTAATAAGTGTATAAATTGCAAAACTACAGTGAGCAGAGAAGTGGGACTAACCTGAAATAGCTGCTTCTTTTGATCTGCACAGGCATGAGTGAGGTGTCTGTCGGTCAGAGTCGATCATGGATATTGCATCCCAGCTGTCTAGATACGCAAGCCTGGGCAGTACGATACAGAGAGCAAGCTGTTGCCCAGGTAGCAAGCTCCCCCTCTCCATGCATCTGATGAACCCAAAAGAATGGCAGAGACCGATACAGTTGGTACCAGCAACATTGCAGGAGTTGTCTATCAGTGTAGAACTCAATGTAGGACTGCCTTTGAGATCAGAGTTTTCCTTCTCCCAGATGAGCTGCCAACCACGCCTGATGAGCCCCATTTGCTCAAAATGACCGGTTTTAAGGCACCAGTAACCAGCGTTTGCCCTTCTCCTGTCAGTAGAAATGGTTCTGCCAGCCTTAGTAGCTAAGCCATACGTGAGGTAGTGGGAGCTTTATCGCCATTACCACTCCCAGTTATAACAGCCTGAAGGAACCACAGGCATAATGGCCCCAAAAATTTCCATCTTTGCTTTGTTTCTATGATTCTATGTAGTTGTTGTTTTGAAGTTTGTTTTACTATGAATAAATAAATGAATGACAAGTTACTTCCCATGTTTAAGAGAGATCGCCGTTATACAGAGCATTTGTATAAACATTAGTTAGTCCTGGAAAGTAGTGTGATCACTCCACTCGAGTATGATGTTCTTCTGGTGGGTCTTCAAGTGGCTTCAGAGCACAATCCTGCCCCCTTTGCCACTTGCTGATCACCAAGGGACTAAATTCGGGATGCTAGGGTGGATTCCAAAGGGAGAATGTCTGTGTGTAACTTTGTTTGATGTGGAAAGGTTGATGTGCTTGATAGATCAGGGACCAGGTCCAATGGTATGCAATGCAAGACAGATGGGGACTCTAGTGCTTCAGCCTGCCTCCACCTTCACTGCCATTGTGCCATTCTATGCTAAGTATGCTCACAGGAAAATGAATCTCTGGGTTGTATATGGTAAGATATGTGTAATTTGATAATAAAACTTACTTTGAAGTTTTTTGAAATTTGGTTTGTCACCATCTTCTGCCAGCTCCTCCGGTGAGGGCTTGGTTGGACCGGTCTTTGTATAGAACCTCTCCCTTGACCCTACAGCCACTGGTGACCCTACTAGGAGTTATGTGCCAGATGGCTAAACTCCAGACAGCATCGCTCTTTGGATTTCAGGAACTGGTAAGCCTATTATCCATGATCAGATGACGATCCTCGGAAAAGCTTGAAAAGTAATTGCAATGCATTTGCATGTTGGTTTATGTGGTCACATTTTATGCTGAAATTGTATGTGTTGTGTATTTAAATTTTCAGTAACATTTGAGTAATATTGTAAATACATTGTTTGATTAAGCATTCTTTGTGTTTATATAATTCATTACAGGTTGTACAAAAGTAAGTGAATGACATAAGTCATTGTGCCATGACGTCACATGTGAGTGCCTCACTAAAGTAAAACTAAATGTCCACATTCTCCCGAGCTTCCGCGTTTCTCTTTCTGGAGTTATAAAACATAGCAGTGTGAAACAAAGCACAAGATCAATATTTTGTCACACAAGTTTGACCAGTTATTTTCTTACTGTTTACTCACCAACTCATATCAGATCGAGTTTTGGCCCCTCCTATTTAGTGAATAGAGATAAGAACTACAAAATCAATACCCGCATTGACTATAAAGGTAACTGCAATAAGTATCGGAAGCAAGATAACAGATATTCCTTGCCTGTCAAATCATACTTGCCATAGCAGGCATTCCTATCAAATTGTGGCTTGAAACCTTTTCATTGATGACTGTTCTTTCTTTCTTTTTAAATCTTTTTATTGAGTAAGTATACAAAAAAGGTAAGCCATATAAACATTAATACAATGTTAAAGTATAATAAAATTCCAAAAGATAACAATACCAAAAAGAAAATACTACAAACAATGTAATTTAAGCATAAGAAACCAAGATAACATAATAGTATACTAGATTTTATATATATCAATGGAAAAAAAGAAAAAAAAAACCCCAAAAAAAAAACCCACCGTGCAACTAACTAAAAGCAAAGCAAAGCAATGGGCTAACTTGAAACCAAACAGAGTTAAACTTAAAATCACGTCCTCAATCCCGACCTCCATTAAAACAGTGAAGAGAAAACAAGAAGGGTAAATATTACATTAAATGAAAATATCGAATAAAAGGTCCCCAAATCTGTTCAAATTTAAATGAAGAATCATAAAGGTTACTTCTAATTTTCTCCAGATTCAAACATAAAATCGTCTGAGAAAACCAAAAAAAGGTAGTTGGAGCATTAAGCTCTTTCCAATGTTGTAAAATACATCTTTTCGCCATTAAAGTAAGAAATGCAATCATTCTACGGGCTGAAGGGGAAAGATTACTAGAAATTTTAGGTAGTCCAAAGATAGCAGTAATAGGGTGAGGAGAGATATCTATATTTAATACCTTAGAAATAATATTGAAAGGTCGTTACTCTTTTTATAATATTCGTACATTGTTAAATATCGTTTATACTCCCTCACAAAATGTTCCTGAGTGTGTTATTTCTTTAGATGCCGAGAAAGCTTTTGATAGAGTAGAATGGCCTTATTTATTTAAGGTGCTTGAAATGTTTAATTTTAGCTTGAAATTTATATCCTGGATTAAACTGTTATATTACTCCCCTGTAGCCTCGGTTCGTACTAACTCCTTAAACTCACCTTTTTTTCCTCTCTTTCGTGGTACTCGACAAGGCTGTCCTCTTAGTCCCCTATTATTTGATATTGCATTAGAACCTCTTGCAATTGCTATTCGAGAATCTTTAAATATTACTGGGATAACTCGGGGATTAAAGTCCCATAAATTATCACTCTATGCTGATGATTTACTTTTATATATTTCTAATCCTGAGAGATCCATTCCTGCTGTTTTAGAGTTATTAGCACAATTTGGTCTTTTCTCAGGTTATAAATTAAATCTTAGTAAGAGTGAACTTTTTCCGATTAATAAACATCTTCCCTTATATTATAAATTTCCATTTAAATTGATTAATAATTACTTTTCATATCTTGGGATTAAAATTACTTGTAAACATAAAGATTTATTTAAGACTAACTTTTTACCATTAATAGACCATATTACTCAACTTTCATCTAAATGGTTTCCCTTATATTTAACTTTGATTGGTCGTATTAATGCAGTTAAGATGTTTTTTTTGCCAAAATTTTTATATGTGTTTCAGGCATTACCAATTTTCGTTCCTAAATCTTTTTTTGATAAAGTTGACTCTAAAATTTCTTCATTTATTTGGCAGAACAAGAATCCGAGACTGGGTAAAATACATTTACAGAAAGCTAAGAGAGATGGAGGTTTAGCATTACCTAACTTTAGATTTTATTATTGGGCTATTAATATTCGACATATGAAATTTTGGTTACTTGACCGGGACATACTATTTATTCCTAAATGGGTAGCATTGGAATTACAATCTGTTCAGGGTTATACACTTGGTTCTATTTTAGGTTCCTCTCTTCCTTTTGATTCGAAACGTCTTAAGCAGGTCTCTAACCCGATAGTTAAATATGCTTTGCGCATTTGGTTTCAATTCAGAAAATTTTTTGATCTTAATCAATTCGGGTTAGCGATTCCTATTTTAGGTAACATATTTTTTCCTCCCTCTTTTACGGATCGCGCTTTTCAAACTTGGAAGACTAAGGGTATTTTACGGTTTTTGGATTTATTTTTAGATGGTTCCCTTATGTCTTTTGAACAATTATCTAATAAATATAACTTATCAAGAATACATTTTTTTAGATATTTACAAGTTAGAAATTTCCTAAGTACTATACTTACTTCCTTTCCAATGCTTCCTCCTATATATATTTTAGATTCGATAATTAACCTTAATCCATGTCAGAAAGGTGCATCGGCTATGATTTATAATATTATTATGAAACTTAGGAAAGCTCCATTTGATAAGATTAGGGTAGATTGGGAACAGGAATTGGGGCTTACCATTTCTGTGGATGATTGGGGGCAGATTTTACAATTAGTTAATACTTCCTCTATTTGTGCTAAACATTCCCTAATTCAATTTAAAGTGGTTCATAGAGCACATATGTCCAAAGATAAGTTAGCGCGTTTTTACTCGCATATTAATCCTTTCTGTGATAGATGTTCGGGGCAGATAGCCTCTTTAACTCATATGTTTTGGTCTTGCCCTACTTTGGAAACTTTTTGGAGAGATATTTTCAATATTATTTCTAAGGTATTAAATATAGATATCTCTCCTCACCCTATTACTGCTATCTTTGGACTACCTAAAATTTCTAGTAATCTTTCCCCTTCAGCCCGTAGAATGATTGCATTTCTTACTTTAATGGCGAAAAGATGTATTGATGACTGTTCTTCAATTTACAAACTATGCAATCATTAATATTTCCCAAATTTAATAAAACTTTTTAGAAAGTTTTTTGGGAAAGCATGCTGCAAGTTTCTTTTTCTCTTCAACTTTCCCAGTCTGGGGCCTAAATAGAGACTTGAATTACATAAGTATATAGTTTAATATTGTACCTAATTTAGTGGCCACTGAGTGTATGTTTGTGATCTTCTGCTGGTAGCTCATCCACTTCAAGGTTTGACAGGTTGTGCATTCAGAAGTGCTCTTTGGCAAACCACTGTAGTAACAAGTGTTACTTGACTTGTTGTTGCCTTCCTACCAGCTTGAACTAGTCTGGCCATTCTCCTCTGACCTCTCTCATTAACAAGGGCCTTTCACCCACAGAACTGCTGCTCATTGTTTTTTTTTCGGTTTTCACACCATTCGCTGTAAACTTTAAAGACTGTTGTGTGTAAAAATCCCAGGAGATCAGTTTCTGGCACCAACAAATCATTCCACGGGCAAAGTCACTTAGATCACATTTCATCCCCATTCCGATGGTTGGTCTGAACAACAACTGAACCTCTTGACCATGTCTGCATGCTTTTATGCACTGAGTTGCTGCCATACGATTAGCTGATTAGATATTTGCATTATCGACCGGGTATACTGGTATACCTACTAAAGAGGCCAGTGAGTGGTATTTTAAAAATCCACATTGAATTCATTAAACATTGTATTCTGTGCCTTCTCAGGGATACATTTGTTTAAGATTCCATGTGCGATTTACACAAGATTGATTGAATCCGTACTCTGGAGAATTTGTACGTTTCACTCAGTCTGAATATATTTCCAGTTCTGGAAGGTAATGAACACAACTTGTTATTCCTTATCTTTGCACTTTATTTGTGCAATTTATATTTATCTAATGTCTTTGCATTGCATTGTTGATGCAAAACAAAACATTTCATGTAATAATTGGAATCGGGTTTATTATCACGGACATATGTCATGGAATTAGTTATTACGCGGCAGCAGTACAGTGCGATACAGAAAAAATTACTCTAAGCTACAGTAAGAAATATAGAAAAAATAAATGGTGCAGACACGAGCAAAATAGGGAGGTGATGATCATGGATTCGTGCACCATTCAGAAATCTGACAGGAGTGGATGATGCTGTTCCAAGAGCATTGAGTGTGCATCTTCTGGCCCCTGTACCTCCTCCCTGATAGTAGTAATGAGAAGAAGGCATGTCCTGGGTGGCGGGGCACCTGAATGAAGGCTGCCACCTTCTTGAGGGACTGCTATTTGAAGATGTCCTTGAATATGGGGAGGCTAGTGCCGACAATGGAGCTGAGCCTACAGCTCTCTGCAGCACTTTCAATACTGAGCACTGGAGCCTCCATGCAAGTCATACAAGTCAGGGATAATCATTCTGATTCTCTTAAATTCTGTATTTTTTTTTTATTTTTTAAAGTTATTTGAAAATAAATCCATAAATTAAAATACCCATTTTTTGTGTTGTTACTTAGGTAGGTGCTGCAACCAATACAAAGTACCAATTGTACAAACAGTGAATTTTTTTAGATTAGATTAGCTTTAGATTATGAGGACATGCAGTCCTCTTTTATTGTTATTTAGTAATGCATGCATTAAGAAATGATACAATGTTTTTCCAGAATTATATCACAGAAACACATGACAAGCCAAGACTGAAAAACTGACAAAAAACACATAATTATAACATATAGTTACAACAGTGCAAAGCAATACTGTAATTTGATAAGAATAGACCATGGGCACGGTAAAAGTCTCAAAGTCTCTTGAAAGTCCCATCATCTCACACAGACGGTGAACCTTCAGCACCGCAAACTTGCCGATGCAGCATCCTGGAAGCACCCGACCACAGTCCGACTCCGAGTCCGTCCGAAAACTCCGAGCCTCCGACCAGCTCTCCGACACTGAGCACTGAGCACCATCTCTGCTGAGCGCTTCGACCCTGGCCCCAGCAACAGGCAATAGGCAAAGCCAAGGATTTGGGGCCTTCCCCTCCGGAGATTCTCGATCACACAGTAGCAGCAGCAGCGAAGCAGGCGTTTCAGAAGTTACTCCAGATGTTCCTCTGTGCTTCTTCACGTCTGTCTCTATCAAATCCGGATTGTGTACGGCATCCTACTTCACAGATACAATATTATTTGGAACGGCTGCGCACGCTGTGTCGCGCCGCCATCTTCTCCTCCCTCCTTTCCATGATGAAAATGAGATTAACAATTAAATCATTTTTGATGTCACTAGATGAACAAAGTGCCAAAACACTAGATAGACTCCTCCTTCCTTAAGCAGTTCCATAAAATGTTTTTGCATCAGGCAATAACAAAAGAAGGAGAAAATCAGGCCCGAACATATTATTTTAACAGGAGAATCACAGCACCAGCAATCCTGCACTTCCTCAGTATTGAATTAGGAGAAGCATTTGGACCTCTGTAATATAATTACAGATAATATTTATATAGTGCCTTACATGTACTCAGTGCATGTCTCCATAACACATACAAAATGCTGGAGGAACTCAGCAGGTTAGGCAGCATCTATGGAAAGGAATAAATAATTGGCATTTCTAGCTGAAATCCTTCATCAGGACTGGGTCAGTATTGGGTCTCAAAATCAGAATCAGGTTTAATATTACTGGCATATGTCTTGTAATTTGTGTGTATATATATGTGTGTGTGTGTGTGTATTCAGTAAATAGTTAAATTATTAGTGCAAAAATTGAAATTAAAAAGTATTGAGGTGGTGTTCATGGGTTCAATGTCCATTCAGAAGTTGCATGGCAGGGTTCCTGAATCATTGAGTGTGCACCTTCAGGCTTCTGTGCCACCTTTCTGATTGTAGCAATGAGAAAAAAGTATGAAGGCATGACTTGAATGATGGGGATCCTTAATGATCGATGTCACCTTTTTCAAGCATCGTTCCTAGAAGATGTCCTGGGTACTAAAGAGGCTAGTGCCCATGATGGGCCTGACTAAGTTTACTTTGATCATGTGGAGAGGCTCTCTCCCCATACCAGATTGTGATTCAACCAGTTAGAATGCTCGCCACAGTACATCTGTAGAAATATACAAGCGTTTTTGGTGACATACCAAATTTCCTCAAACTCCTAATGTAGTACAGCCACCGACATGCCTTCTTTGTAGTTGTATCGATATGTTGGGTCCAGGTTAGATCTTCAGAGATATTGACATCCAGGAATTTGGAATCGCTCATTCTGTCCACTTCTGATCTCTCTATGTGGACTGGTGCGTGTTTCCTCATCTTATCTGTTTTGAAGCCCGAAACTTTGAATGTTTATTAATTTCCATAGAAGCTGCCTAACCTGCTGAGTTCCTCCAACATTTTATATGTATTACTCTGGATTTTCAGCATCTGCAGATTCTCTCATCTTTATACTGTATATCCCAGCATGCTGTGTAACCACTTTTGAAACGTGATCACTACTGTAATATACAGCAGGGAAAAGTACCTGTATGTACCAATGCCCCACAGAATACGACCAGATAATAGGATGTTAGCTGACGGATAACTATTGGTGACAACACCAAAGGAACTCCTCTGCACTTTCTTCATGCCTCTAAGAGTACAGGTGAAATGTTGGAGACAAAGAGACTAAATATGGAGCAACAATCTGTGGAGGAAAGGGATTGTTGATGTTTTGGAATGTAACCTTACATCAGGACAGACAGAACATCGTTTCAATGTTTCACCTAATGGATTGAGTTGCAGATAGTGCAAAACTCTTTGAACACTGTTACAACATGTCAACCTAAACCAACTGTTTAAACTGCTGATGTAGGATATAGAATTATATAATGTGCTAGCACAAAGTCAAAGCTGATATTTTCTGAACTTCTTATCCTCTTTGACTGATATACACTCCGTGGCTACTGAGTATGTGGTTATGATCTTCATGCTGTAGCCTATCCACTTCAAGGTTCAACCTGATGTGTGTTCAGAGGTGCTCTTCTGTACACTACTGTTGTAACATGTAGGTGCTTGAGTTACTGTCACCTTCCTGTCAGTTTGAACCAGTCTGGCCATTCTCTTCTGGTTTTTCCTATTAACAAGGCATCTCTTCCCACAGAGCTGCTGCTTACTGAATTTTTTTCTTTGCTTCTCGCACCCTTCTCTGTAAACTCTGTGTGAAAATCCCAGATCAGCAGTTTCTGAGCTAAACTACCCCATCTGGCACCAACAATCATTCCGGGGTCACATTACTTGGATCACATTATTTCCCCATTCTTATGTTTGGCCTGAACCACAACTGAGCCCCTTGACCATGTCTGCATGCTTTCATGCATTGAGTTCCTGCCACATGATAGGCTGATTAGATATTTGTATTGACGAGCAGATGTACAGCTGTCAAGTAGTCATTAAGTGTGTATACTAAGCAGCTGGGAAATCTCGACATTTAGAACAGTATTTAGCAAGCATATGCAAACTCAATATAAGCAGTTATAAAAAGACTGGTTATCTTAAATCCAAACCCCATTTTATTATGTGGTTAGAAAGTGTACATTTATTACATTAGATTGTTTAACTGATCTTGCTTTCTAATTAATATCACCCATTTTAAAAATCTGTACAAATGTCATGGCTTTCTTCCACTAACCAATCAATAAGTGTGATAGTTCCTATTTTTAGATGTGCAGGCAGGCACTGCTGCTGGGTCAGCCAAAGCGATAATCAGATTGATTCAATGCCAGACCACCCTGCAGATGATAAATACCATTTCATCAGAAATAAAATAAAAACCTAGATCCTCTTAACGACTAACAGTCCCAGGCTAGAAGCAAACATTTTCTTTTTTTGGGTAACTGGAGTTCTTAGACTATTTTGGATAACAGACTAAGCAATATTTTGGAACAGCTCATGAGACAGAGGAGATGATCACAAGGTTCTTTATTTCTGCAACATCCAACAGCATTATACAAACCTGCCCATTGTTGGATTATTGGCTAGCTATGGTACTGACATGCCATGGGTAGAAAGAAATCTGTTGCTCACGGTCTTCAACAAATTTCACATCATATAAAACAGTGATAATAAACCTGAGGAACACTGACAAGGGGAGTTTGTAGGGAAATAAATGTTTCAGGCCAAGAACTTTCACCAGGACTGGGAAGGAAGGAGCAAAAGCCAGAATAAGTTGGTGAGGAGAAGGGGAGGAGTACAAGTGGAAGTGATAGCTGAGACCAAGTGTAGGGGAGAGCGAGGATGTAGTAAGAAGTTGGGAAGTGATTGGTGAAACAGGCAAAGAGCTAAGGAAGAAGGAATCTAATTGAAAAGAATAATGGAGCGTGATAGAAAGGGAAGGAGGAGGGGGACCAGAGGCAGGAGGTGGGCAGATGAGGAGAAGAGAAGGAATGAGAGGATAACTGGAATTGAGAATGGAAAAAGAGAAGGGGCAAGATGACCAGAATTTGGAGAAATCAATGCTCATGGCATCAGGTTGGATGTCACCCAGAAGAAATATGAAGTGTTTCTCCTCCAGACTAAGCTTGGCCTCATCATGGCAGTAGGGGAGACGATGGAAAGAAATATCACAATGGGAATGGGAGGTTGGATTGAAATAGGCAGCCACTGGGAGATCCTGCCTTTTGTGGCAATCAGAGCGAAGGTGCTAGACAACGTGATCCCCAACTTACATCGGGTTTCACCGATGTAATGGAGGCCATATCAGGAGCATTGGATGATGTAGTGTATTTAATATTTCAGTAATATTGTAAATATGTTGTTGTTTAAGCGTTCTTTGTTTGTTTACATAATTCATTTCAGGTTATATGTAAAAAGTATGTGAATGATAAACGTCATTATGCCCACACGTTTTCTGTAAGCACCACACAAAAAAACTAAGTTGCCACATTCCAGGTGTCCCTGAGTCCATAACCAAGAAGCCCGACATCGGAGCAGCCTGTCCAGAATCCTGTCAGTTCTAGGCAACAGCCTTAGTTCAGCACAGAGACGAGTAAATCTCACAGGAGAGCGAGCTGTATACTGGCCCGTACCTTGCCTCTGGCCCTGACGCTCCGACCTTTTCATTCTGGCCCAGTGTTTTAATCAGCAAAACTTCGGCTCATTCCTCGCTCTTGGACCAAGGTGCTACCACTTTGATTCAGCCAAAAGTCCACTCCAGTAATGGGCAGACAGCAGATCGTTCCTCACTCTCGGCCTGTACCCACCTCACTGTACCTTTGAGACTCCAGTTCACACCACAAAAATGCAGGTCGCACAGGCGATTGGAAAGCACAACTCCGAAAGGGAAGTTTTAGGCGATTGATCTCAGTGATTGTTGTCCAGAAAGAGTGTGATTAATGGAGTAGTTAGATTTGTTTGCTGCCATTAGACATCACTGTGTCTCACAAGCGCTATATTAAACTGGAAGAGTGGTACTTGGAAAGATTAAGGACAAAATTGGACTACTCTCCTACATAGTGGAGATTGCATCTGATATCATCTGGAGGTGGCACATTAATCACTTGAGGAGAGCAGAGTTAATTGTTGGAGAAGAAAGGTGTCCAGAGCTGTCTGAGCCACTTCCAACATCCCAGAGTCAACTCCTACAACCACCAAGGAGGAGGCTTTAAAACCTGAGATTGTTTCACAGCCACAAGAATCGCCTGTTAAGCAGAGTGACCTCCCCCCTTGTCTGGAAAGACATTATCCCACAAGAGTAAGAAATCCTCCACAGTGATGAAATCTTTAGGCCTGAATGGGGAAATTTACTATTCTGTGGATGTCTCTATAGTAGTTGTATTATGTAGTATTGTGTGTGTGACTAGAGAACAATATGTTACATATTTGAGTTGAGATGCATTCTATATTGAGTTGGAGTTCATAGCTAAGCAGGAAGTATAGTGTATTTAATAGTTCAGTAATACTTGAGTAATATTATGAATATATTGTTTAATTAAGCATTCTTTGTTTTCATAATTCATTATTGGTTACGTAAAGAAAGTTTGTGAACGTCATATGTCATTATGCCACCACGTTATATGTGAGTGGTGCACTAAAAGGATAAACTGAATAGACACCATTCCAAGCTCCCGTGTTTTTCTCTTGATTAATTTCTGGAGTTAAAGAACATAACAGATGACCCCAGTAGACTTGTAGTTGAAGTGCCCCAAAAGGACCATTTGGGGCCCTGAATGGTGGTGAGGAAGGAGGTATAGGAGCAGGTGTGGCACTTGTCAAGTCGGCAGGGATAAGTGCCTGGATGGAGATCAGTGGGGTAGGACGAGTGGTCAAGGGAGTCACGTAGAGAGCATTCCCTCTGGAAGGCATAAGTGTAAATGAGAAACTTCTTATTGCGGGGATAGAATGTGGAATTCACTATAACAATGAGTGGTTGCAGCAAGCAGCATTGATCCATTTATGGGGATGTAGGTAGGCGCACAGGGAAAGGTATACAAAATCCTTTCGGTGAAGGAAGGTGGGGAGTAGACTTTTGTGGTTACGTCACACAACGTAGAGCTAATAGGTTCAAAGGCTTGTTTCTGTTCTGTGAATTCTATGACATAAATGGAAATGCAAACTATGTAAATCTGAACAAAATGGGAAGGTTATTGAATATGTAAGAAATTTGAAAGCTGGATTCAATCTAAGTGCCTCCATGCAGGGTGCTAACTTGCTTTATCAGTTGCTCTTTATCTGATTTCATTGTCACGAAGCAAGGAAACAGCATTGGCCACACCGGTCGATGCTAACCAAGGTGGCCACCAAAGCTAGGCCCATTCACCCATATTTAACCAGTATTCCTCTAAACCTTTTCTATCCATGTAGCTGTCCAAATTTCTTTTAAATGGTGTTATTGTACCTGCTTCGACCACTTCACCTGGCAACTTATTCCATATACTGACCACTCTCTGGGTGAAAAAGTTGTCCCTCATTAAATTTCTCAGCTTAAGCATATGGCCTCTCACTCTTGATCCACCAAACCTGGGAAAAGTGCATTCTATACCCCTTGTGATTTTGTTCCCTTCTATAAGTTCACACAAAAAAATTCTCGGTCTGTTCAGCCACTCACCATAACTCAGACCCTTGAGTCCCGGTGTATTTTAGATTTTTTCTCTCCTTGAAGTATAAGCTCGCAATTCTTAGCTTGAAGTCATAATTTAAATAAATCCTTCTGGATGAAGGTTCATGCATTCTGACCTCTTTTCATTACAAATTATCACAACTAATAATAGAGTTCTATAAGGCACTTTTACACCATTGCTGTGTACAAACATCTACTGATGCTTCTGGACACATCTTCAGTGATGTTCCTGGAATCATCGGGTGTTTCGGGTCTTTCAACATCATACAACCTCCTCCAGGTGACCCAGCCGGGCTGATCAGACCCCAGCTTGTGTCCAGATGGCTAGCTACTTATGACTCCATGTCTCCCCTCTTTTGAGCCACAGCCATCTTGAGGCCCTCTCTGCCGCATCGGTGGTACTGCGGATGGCTCTCCTCTTCCTCTCTCCCTCGATGCCCAAATTGCTGAAGGCTCTAACTAAGGAACGGGCTGCGAATCCCCTACAACCACCCTCCACTGGGAGACACCTCGCTCTCCATCCAGCCTGCTGACAGTTGCTGACCAGTTCTGTGTACTTGGAGAGCTTCCTTTCAAAGGCCTCTTCCAAGCTATTTTAAAAGAACCGGAAAAAATGATGCCGGATCGTAACAAATGTGATCATCTGCATTAAAACATACATGGGTTATGCACAATTCTAATTAATTAACAAGGAGAACGGGCGGCTTTCTGTGGTTTCTGAGAAGAGATGCAAATGGATATGTTTCTTGGAGTTAAAACTCTGAGAAGGACCATTGTTACCTAAAGTGAAAACTGGTACAGGCAACCCCATGTTTGGGTTAGGGATATTTGCCCTTACTACCCAAAAATTCCCCAATAGAATTTGTGAGGAAAGGCAAAATAAATAAATAATTTTCTTTTACTCTCTTTTCCAGATCCATACATAGATACTGTAACACAGTTTTGTGCTATAGAAAATCACGATACGGATTTTTTTTCTAGGAATGCAACCACCCTCCTGTAACGTGGGGCTATCTGTATTTGGAAGACACTGGAGAAGTAATTTTCAGGAATCCTGGCAGAATGAATGATGGAGTCTACTATCTTAAATATGTGACTGATTTGGATGTAATTTCAGAGACAACACTATTAATATTTGTGGAGATACAATCAATCTTTGTATATAAGCTAGCTTGCATATTTATACAGTGTTTATTTTGTTTTTTATTGTTATTATTTTCTTTATGTTATTGTGTTTTGCTTTGTGATCTGGTCTAACAATTATTTTGTTCTACGTTACACTTGTGTTCTGGACATGACATTAAACAATCTTGAATCTTGAATATTATTGACCTGTCAAAAAGCTGAATAACCAGGTATATAGACTACTCAAACAGAACCATGAGAAGCTGACTATTGACAATTAGACCTCGTGCTGTATTCAGTACTGATGAGGAATGGAAATGAACGACGGGTTTTCCAGAGTGAAACCAGGATAAAATGTCAGATTCCTTCGTCCAGGAATGACATTTTTGTTTGCTTAAGCTGGGACTGCTTTTTCCCTATGCTAACCTTGATTCAATTGAAAATTTGCAACCACCAACAATATTGAGAAATTTTCAACATTTAAATCCAAAGTTATTGGATGCTTTATGGAGTGAAATAAATAAACTAAACATAATGAGGTGAAATTGTCTGATAATAAGGTGTAAATTATTTTTAAATATGCAGTGAAGTATAACCCAGTATGACTGCAGTTGAGAAACATGTGAAACAGTTGCACTTTAATTCAAATCACATAATTTAATTGTGTGAACTGGCAGCCTACTTTTGTGAACTGGTGAGATGTAGACAGGTAAAATTGTATCTGAAATGAATCACAGAGACACAAGAGATTCTGCAGGTGCTGGAAATCTTAATTAACACATAAAAATTGCTGGAGGTACTCAGCAAGTCAGACGGCATCTACAGAGAGAAATAAACCGATGACATTTCAGGCTGAGATCCTTCATCTGGACTCCTCTTCAGAATCAGAAATGGGCTTATTATCCCTGACATACTGTGTGTCATGAAATGTGTTGTTTTGCAGCAGCAATAAAGTGCAATGTATAAAACACACTGTAAATTATAATAAGAAAAATAATTTAAATAATAAATAAGTGATGCAAAACAAGTGCAAAAATAAAACAGTGAACCCAGGTTCGTGAGTTCATTGTCTGTTCAGAAATCTGATGGTGGACAGGAAGAAGCTGTACCTAAAAGGAGCACTGAACTACAACGTTCGAAGACCAGTAACATGGACGTGGGACATCTGTGATTGGATGTCAGACGTCGGACTGGCAGAGGGTGGACGAGGGCACCCCGAAGTCAGTGAGTTGTTGGTGTGTTCTGGAGTTGTAGTTCTGTGCGGGAGGGAGGAAGGAAATCTGATGATTCCCTGGGTTCGCAAATCAGTGAGACCAGAGTTGGAGGCCTAGTGTTTGGGGTGCCATCGTCAACAAGCCTGAAGTTTGTGGCCTAGTGCTTGCTGATCAGCGTGTCCTGGGATAGATGCCAATTATCAAGGTCTGAGGGTTGAACTGGAAGTCTAGAAGTCAAGGCCCCTTGGCCTGAGCTGAGTCTGGCAATCTCCGGGAGTCCGCTGAGGAGATCGAAACTTGATCTCTGCAGGCCAGTGTCCATGCAGGCCTGTCATGTGGTTAAAGGATTCTGTATGTGCATGGGTGAGAGGGAGGAACAGGGCTTGCTTTCGCTTTTGTTGCTTGTTGTGTTCAGTGTTGTTCTGCTGAGTATTGTGGGCACATGCTACGTTGGCATCAGAATGTGTGGCGACACTTGCAGGCTGCCCCCAACATACCTTCAGGTTTGTTGATCGTTAACACAAACAATGCACTTCACTACTGTATAGGTTTCAATGTACACATAACAAATAAACTTGAATCCTCAATCTTCACCTGTAGACCAGTGCTCCCAACAGTTGTGTTTTGTTCTCCAACATTATAAGATGCAACTCATTTTGGCTGTGCACATTTCATGTGAAAGAAACCTTACTTACCACTGGAAACTTTTTGAGTTCCCTTTACTTCACCTACTTAATTATGAATTCCGTTAACAAGAGAATCAGCTGGTATAAATGAGATGTGCTATAATTTCATCCTCCTGCAAAGTAGTGCATCTTAGATACCCAACTTCTATTGCAAAAGCATTCACCAACTCTGTTTCTCATTCATCAGATATGCTATTTGATGATCATATTTGAGTGAACTGCACAGGAGTTGCTCTGAACTTTATAGGGTGTGGCCAGAGGTTCTGAAGTGAGGTTTGATGACTGGTAATAAATTTGAGGTTTACTGTGGTAACTGACCTAATGCCATTTTAGATCTGGAGGCTCCATAGGAGTTCTCAGGTTGCAGAAGACTGTAAGATCATAAGATATAAGATAAGGATTAGGCTATTTACCCCATCAAGTCTGCTCTGCTATTCAATCATGGCTGATTTTATTAACCTCATTCTCCCATCTTCTTCGTGTAACCATTAACCCCCATACCAGTCAAGAACCCATCAAACTCTGCTTTAAATATCCCTAATGATATCCCCTCTGTGGCAGTGAGTTCCACAGATGCATTCCCACTGCATCTCAGTGTGATTGGGATATCTCTTTATTCTGAGGCTCTGGCCTTGGACCCGCGACTCTCCTACTAATGAAAACATCTTCTCCATGTTTCCTCTAACCAGGCCTTTCAGTATCCAATAGTTTTCAGTGAAGTACACATGTTAAAGCTCTACCTTCAGATTTTCCTGCTGTCACAACCTGTCAGGAGCAGAGGCAGGGTTGCAGCATTGCGCTCCCTGTGGTTTGTCTCTACCGAGCTGTCACCATCTGACCCCAGGGTGAAAGAATCGCAAAATTTGCCACCTGCATCCAGACTGAGAAAGCACGCTTGAGTGGCGAGCTAGATCCAGCTCAATTAAGTTGACATTGGGTCAAGCCCTTACAGAAAAGTGTCCGTTTTTAAATTCTTTCGCTCAGTTATCTTTTAGAAACACACTCCGTGGTCACTTTATTAGGTACAGCTGTCCACCTGCTTGTTAATACAAAGATCTAAGTAGCCAGTCATTGGGTATATTTAAAATGGAGGATGATAGGTTCTTGATTAATAAGGTTGTCTAAGGTTATGGGAAAAGGCAGCAGAATGGGTTTGACAGGGATAATAAATCACCCATAATGGAATGGCAGAATAGACTCGATGGGCCAAATAGTCTAATTTTGCTCCTATGTCTTATAGTCTTAAAAAATTTAAATTTGTAACCAATGTTAAAGGTGTTATTTTCAACTATGAAGGATTCACAGATAATAAAAATAAGAAATTTTAATCAATTATTTCATCATGCACTTTTCTCTGTAATTGTTAATGTAAAATCTAGAAGTATGTGTCTAAGGGTGTTATAAGTGAACACACCCGCTTTCTGAAAAGTTTTGGCCTTGGCCAAGCAGCAGATATGATCTTAGTATTTTGTTGTTATCCCAAATACATTTAAAGCCTAAAATTAGGAATTAACCTTGAGAATGCCAGAGCGATAACTTACATTTTCATTGTCCATCTTGATCTGAAGCCCACCACACCTACTGAGGCATAGGCAGCCAACTGCAGCTCATCAAAACCCTCTTTCTTGGGGTGATAGCAGGTCATTCAGCCCTGTGGCTTCTGCTTTCACCATTTGACTTCATACATCTTCTAGGCAAAGATCCTTCCTCTCCCAGGGATGAGGTCTTGAGAGCTTTCGCTGGAGTTTCTGTAGCACTGGGTTTTTTTATGGGATGGGATTGCTAACCTCATGTACAACCCTCCTTTTTTCATTATCCCTGTGTGAAATTTTGTCAAATGCTGCAGGATAGGTATAGGTTATGTGCACTAAAAAATGCTTTCCAATACTTCCTAGCTTGTGTATTATTGTCAGTTCCAGAAAGTTTTAACATATGACCTTTAATTATTTTGTGGAAATGTGAAGTTCTACTTGAAAACTTTTTTTAAATCCCTAATGCTTCGGTCCCCTCTTTTCCTGAGGCCACTGATTCATCATAAATATTTATTTGTAGGAAAGTGGCCCTCGAGTATCTCTTCTAAGCGATTCACCTAGTGTGAATCTATACAGAGATGGTGACGACAGATAATTTTATCATGAGACATATCCGCCTTTAACTGAATTCTGCCTTCATCTGCTGTCTTCACTTGTTAATTTCCACCAAGTGGTATCTGATTGTGATCAGAGTAGAAGTTTCTGCTGATTTTCCTGATCTTACTCTGAGAATATTAAAGCCAATCATACTGCTTCTATTGGCGTATGACATAGATCAGTGAACTTAACATAGAAGGGGGATCAATGTATATAGAATGGTACAAGATGAGAGTCACTTATGAATACAGTACATGTTAAGCTACCAGGTTTACTATAATTTATAATTAAATTGTAGCATTCAGATTGCTTATACCTTATCAGTAAACTACTCTCAGCGGCACTTTATTATGTACATCTGTACACCAGATTATTAATGCAAATATCTAATCAGCCAATCATGTGGCAGCATCTCAATGTGTAAAACCATGCAGACATGGTCAAGAGGTTCAGTTGTTCAGACCAAACATCAGAATGGGGAAGAGATGTTATCTTTGGTGACTTTTACCATGGAATGATTGTTGACGCCAGATGGGGTAGTTTGAGTATCTCAGAAACTGCTGATCTCCTGGGATTTTCACGCCATGTTTATGGGAATGGCGTGAAGAACAAAAACAGAGAAATCAGAAGGGAATGGCCAGACTGATTCAAGATGAGACAAAAATGACAGAATCAGTGCAACAGGTCCACAGCAAATGCTATCTCATTGGCTCTTCCTTCAACCCTGGAACATCTGGACAGCAAAGGTGCTTACATCAGAATGCTCTTTATTGACTACAGCTCAGCATTCAGTACCATCTTCCCCTCACAACTAATCAATAAGCCTCCAGACCTTGGACTCAAAACCTGCTTTGCAACTGGATCCTCGATTTCCTCATTTGCAGATGCCAGTCAGGTCAGATTTGCAACAACATCTCCTCCCACGATCTCCACCAGCACAGGCGCACCACCAGGCTGTGTGCTTAGTCTCCTGCTCTACTCATTTTACACTTATAACTATGAGGTCAAGCACAGTTCTAATATCATATTCGAGTTTGCTAACGCACCACTGTCGTAGGCAAAAACAAAGGCAAAGATGAGTCAGCATACAGGAGGGAGATTGAAAATCTGTCTGAGTGGTGCCACAACAACCTCTCACTCAATGTCAGTAAGACCAAGGAGCTGATTATTGACTTCAGGAGGAGGAAACCTGAGGTCCACAAGTGATTCCTCATCAGGGGATCAGAGGTGGAGAGGGTTAGCAACTTTAAATTCTTAGGTGTTTCTGTTTCGGAGGACCTGTCCTGGGCCCAGCACTTAAGTGCAATTGTGAAAAAAGCACGGCTGTGACTCTACTTCCTTAGGAGTTTGCAAAGATTCAGCATGGCACCTAAAACTTATATAGGTGTGTAGTGGAGAGTATATGTCTGGCTGCATCTCAGCCTTCTATGGAAACACCAATGCCCTTGAATGGAAAATCCTACAAAGAGTAATGAATAGGGCTCAGTATGTCACGGGTAAAGCCCTTCCCGCCACTGACCACATCTACACAGAGCATTATTGCAAGAAAGCAGCGTTCATCATCAGGTCCCCACCATCCAGGTCATACTCTCTTCTCACTGCTGCCATCAGGAAGAAGGTTCACGAGCCTCAGAACTCACACCACCAAGTTCAGGAACAGTTATTACCCCCCCAGCCATCGGGCTCTTGAACCAAAGCGGATAACTTCACTCAAGTTCACTTGCCCCATCACTGAAATGTTCCCACAATCTATGGATTCATTTTCAATTCCTTCATTTCATGTTCTTAATATTTATTGCTTATTTATTTATTATTACTATTTCTTTCTTTCTGTATTTGCACAGTTTGATGTCTTTGGCACACTGGTTGAGCACCCATGGTGTGGTCTTTCATTGATTGTATTATGGTTATTATTCCATTATAGATTTATTGAGCATGCCATAAGAAAAGAAATCTGAGTTGTGGTATCATATGGTATCATATATGTACTTTGACAATAAATTTACTTTGAACTAAAATAATCATGTGTTACAGCAGTGGTGTGCAGAAGAGCATCTCTGAATGCACAACACATTGAACCTTGAAGTGGATGGGCTACAGCAGCAGAAGACCATGAATATACAGAGTGTATATGGAATGGTGTAGGATGTGGACCACTTAACCTCTGAACCAACATGAATACATTTTAAGCTAGTAGGTTTAGATTGCTTACCATGTATAAGTAAATTACATTATCAGCAGATATAGAGAATCATTTTCTCCACTGTAACTCATCCATCTAAATTTACTCGTTCCAGCTCTCTGACTGTGTTCCAATCATAACATCAGGTTGATTCTAAATGATTCCAAGGTTTTTAATCTCCACAAGGCAACCCAGAAGTCTATTCCAGCTGTTGATGTAAATTAGAAACACCAGGGATCTTGATACTAATCACTCGGGTACGCCATTCAGTTTAATTCTGTGGAGAAACTTACAGTTTTCTGCCCTTCAGTCGACATTTAATCCAGGTCTGTGGTCTAACGAAGAGTAAGGATTTCAGGTTGTATACTGTCTGCATTCTCTGATCTTAAATTGAACCATTGATCTGCCCTTTAAGATGCGATAGTGATCTTGGGTTGAGATTGGGTGTCATGGTAGCATGGGGGTTTAGCACGACCCTTTCACAGCTTGGGGCATCAGAGTTCAGAGTTCAATTCCAACACCATCTGTAAAGAAGTTTGTTCGTCCTTCCCATGGAGACGGTGTGCTTCTTCTGGGTCTTCCTGATTGCTTGCACATTCCAAAGGCGCATTAGTTAGTAGGTTAACTGGCCATTGTAAATTGTCTTATGGTTAGGCTCAGGTCAGATAGGTGGGTTGCTGGGCAGTGTGGCTTGTTGGGCCTGTTCTGTGCTGTATCTATATAAAAAAACCCTCTTGTGCATCTTGTAATTCAAAATACTTTAAAAAAAATTAAGACAGATTGGACAAATTGGACCTTACCTTTGTTTTCAGATTGATGGCTGTTCACCTGATTATCATTAGTGAACAATCATATCTAATTGGTGTAATGAGATATTAAAACTCTCCAGTTGTCCTGATCTATTTTGCCACCTTTTGAGAAAAGAGCTGCCATTTTCATAATCTCCTAGAGCCCCTTGTGTCTCTCTGAACATCATCAGCACCTGATAAATTTAACTCAACATTCTGCTTAATACTCAAAAATAAATACCATCCATCTCCATGGAGCTTTGAAATTACAGCCTGTCTAGTTTATTTATGCTCAAACAATCAATTTTACTTAGAGCATTGATGTTCAGGCATGGCATGATGCATGGATCTTCTTAGATAAACAGGAGAGTAATTGTATTCATAGTGTCTTTCATATGAGAATCACAGAGTACTACAGCACACAAACAGGCCCTTCAGCCCATCCAGTCTGTGCTGAAATGTTATTCTGCCTCGTCCCATCGACCAGCACTTAGCCCTTGATACCCCTCCCATCCATGTACTTGTCCCAACTTCTCTTAAATGTTGCAGTCGAATCCCCATGCGCCACAACCACTGGCAGCTTGTTTCACAGTCGCACCACTCTCTGAGTGATGAAGTTGCCCTTAAATATTTCGCCTTCCAGCCTTAAACTATGACCTCTAGTTAACCTCAGTGGAAAAAGCCTACTTGCACAGATCGTGTCTATACCCTTCATAATTTTGGATCTCCTTATCAAGTCACCATTATCCTATTCTCCAGGAAAAGCAGTCTTAAACTATTCAACCTTTCTCTATAACTCAGGTCCTCAAGTCCTGGCAAGTTTTCTCTGTACTCCTTCAATCTTATTGACACATCTCCTGTAGTTGGTGACCAGATATTATCATGATAACCTGAATCTGTTCCCAGAAAATGAATTTGTTGTCAGTTGTTTTGTAAGGTAAAGAGACAGCTGATACGTGAATAGCATTATCCCAGAGGGAGCACCAAAAAACAACCATGATATAAATAAACAGCTCACCGGTTCTGGTAATGTTGGTTGAGTTATAAACTTTGAGCAAAGTTCAAAGTAAATTTATTATCCAAGGGCATTTATGTCACCATATATTACCCTGAGATTCATTTTCTCTTCTAGGCATTTAGAGGAAATACAAAAGAATTTATGAAAATTCTACATAAACAAACTGACGAACAACTAATGTGCAAAAGAAGACAAATCATGCAAATAATTTTTAAAAAGTAAATAAATAATATTGAGAACTTTCATTGTAGAGTCCTTGAAAGTGAGTCTATAGGTTGTGGAGTCAGTTGAGCTTTGAGGTAAGTGAAGCTATCCACGCCCAATGGTTGTAAGGTATTATTAATTGTTCCCGGTGTTCCTGAATCTAGAACAGGGGTTTCCTAACCTGGAGTCCATGGACCCCTTTGCTTAGTGGTATTGGTCCGTGGCATAAAAAAGGTTGGGAACCCCTGATCTAGAGCAGAACGCAGGCAAAACTTTAGGCTTTTTAAATGGAGTGACAGTAATTATCATGAGAGTGGGGGTGTGTCTTGGGTAGTGTCATACTCTCAGACAGGGCTATTGACAAACAGCACCTCCTCAGTAATGCACTAAGTTGTAAGTCATAATGATGACTCTGATGTATCTAGTGTTTCAATTGTAATAAAGCATTTTGTAATAATGACAGGAGTGTTTCAAAACAAAGCTGATCAGGTGTTCAGGTAGATGATGTCGTGCTTTGTCAAAGGGGTCAATTGTAACATATCCTGGTGCTCCACACCACCTTCTTATCGTCAGACACATTGGGTATTAAATGCTTGGCTTTGCCAGCACTACCTGAATATACAGAATATAATAAAACCAATGAAGTGCTTAACAATATGAGACCTTATGATGACAAGAACGTTAATAAATACACATTATAAAATTGATTCGGCCAATCAACAACAAGGGCAATCCTGATGAAGAGTTGTGGCCTGAAACATTGTCTGTTCATTCCTCTCATTAGATGCTGCCTGAACTGCTGGGTTCCTCCACTGTTGTGTGTTTGTTCCTTAGGGGCAATCTGGAGTGGATTCTTGGACCCAGCTGGGCTAGTGTCCTCCACGGGAGCTCTCTGGATTTTACAGCACACCAGACAATCTAGCCCAACTCCACCACTAGCTCGGCCAAATCCAAAGCAGATACATTAGGGGTTTTGAGGAATCTCTTAGATAGGCACATTGTTCATTGGCTTGCTTTTGTGCCATGTCATGTGACATAGACGATCATGGTCTTTGCATGGCCATGATTGCCCTTAGCAAATTTTTCCGTTGAAGTTGTTTGCCATTGCCTTCATCTGGGCAATGTCTTTACAAGATGGGTGATCCCAGCCATTATCAATACTCTTCAGAGATTGTCTGCCTGGCGTCAGTGATCACATAACCAGGACTTGTGATATACACCAGCTGCTCATTCGACCATCCACCACCTGCTTTATATGGCCCTAATCATGCTACACCTTGCCCAGACTAATGGAGGAAAAGATTTATCTCCACCCACCACCCACGATAGGCACATAGATGATAGAAAAATGGAGGATTATGTAGGAGGGAAGGGTTAGATTAAGCTTAGAGTAGGTTAAAATGTCAGCTCAACATTGTGAGCCAAAGGGCCTGTACTGTGATGCAATGTTCTATGTTCTACGTTCTAACTCAATGCTGGAATCAGGAGCAAATAAGGAGATGCTGGAGTGACTCACTAGGTCAGGCAGCATCAGTGGAAGGAAGTGGACAAAGGATGTTTAGGATTAAGTTTATGTTAATGTACTGTTACTGCTCCTTCAAAGGGCTAATTTTCACACATTTATACATTATGTATACCTTCTCCTCCAAGAGGACAACACATTTGTCCTGGTTTGGAGGCTTGTGTGCCTCAATGAAGAGCTATGTTGGCTGGAGGCAGGGCTTTAAGCTTTGGCTTTTGGTAGAGTCACTCATGCCAAACAAGTCAAAGGGTAGAGGCCAGACTAAGAGTGGTCCACTGGTCTTCTGGGTTTTGGGGTTCAGCTTAGGACTAACAACCCTGACCGGTAAAACAAAATTGTTGTGGAAACAGCAATGAAGAATCCTCAAACACAAGGAATTCTGCAGATGCTGGAAATTCAGGCAACACACATCAAAGTTGCTGGTGAACGCAGCAGGCCAGGCAGCATCTCTAGGAAGAGGTACAGTCGACGTTTCGGGCGGAGACCCGACAGTCCTGACGAAGGGTCTCGGCCTGAAACGTCGACTGTACCTCTTCTTAGAGATGCTGCCTGGCCTGCTGCGTTCACCAGCAACTTTGATGAATGAAGAATCCTTCCGCATCTGAGTGAGAC
Organism: Mobula hypostoma; assembly: GCF_963921235.1. Classification (NCBI taxonomy): domain Eukaryota; kingdom Metazoa; phylum Chordata; class Chondrichthyes; order Myliobatiformes; family Myliobatidae; genus Mobula; species Mobula hypostoma. Next base: position 12,879,079 of record NC_086117.1, on the reverse strand, counting down.
AGTATTCCTGAGTCTTCACCCAGGTCTTGCATGACTGACCGTAGTGAAAATCAACAGAAAGCTACTGATATGATGAAGGAATCCCTGAACAGGGCCAGAGATGGAGGACCTTCATTGCTGTCCTAAACGCCAGTGGTGTAATGGGCAGTAAGTACTGCATACCTACTATAATAATAAAACTCGATCTAGACTGCAGCCTCGACGAAGGGAATGCACCTGAAACGTCCACTGTCCACTTCCCTCTACAGACGCTGCCTAACCCGCCGAGTTCCTTCAGCAGTTTGTTTTGGTTTCGATGCCATTTGTGAAATAGCAAAGGTTCAGGAGCAGATGGGATCCCTGCAGAAGTTCCAAAGTCGATGGAGAGGAAATTCAGGCACAGATTCTCAACCTCATCACCCAAACCCGAGAAGAGACATTGTAGGGACATATCCTGTTGACAGTCTTCAACAGGCAAATGTTTCATCTGTTAATGGGAGCATTAAATCCATTTTCAAGCATTACGATGTATATTGCCTCGCTAGAATAGCGTGGCTCGGCCGCCGGAGCTGCTGCGGAGACACAGAACAGATTCCGCACGTTAACCGCTGGAGTCCGAACACTGGAGCGCGTCCGTATTTCCTGACAATCCAGGCGGGACGGTCGAGGGGTGTGTGTGTGTGTGTGTGTGTGTGTGTGTGTGTGTGTGTGTGTGTGTGTGTGTGTGTGTGTGTGTGTGTGTGTGTGTGTGTGTGTGTGTGTGTGTGTGTGTTGTTAATCATGTGATGCAACTTTGATCCAATTGGGAAAGAGACGAGTGAGGCTCCTGGCTCATGAGACAAGCGTTTTCAAACAGTCAATGGCACACACACACACACACACAGTGTGTGCAGAGCCCCGGGCGTGAGCTACGTGTGTTACAAGTAGTTGGAAATCCTCCAAGCCGATTGCCCAGATTCTCTCTCCTTATTGTGAACGGATCCGCTGACGGAGGGATCGGGAGCCGGCAGGTGAGGCTGCCGGGCTGAAAGAACTCGTGCAATTCGGATGTATCTTCCCGGGCCCTGACAGCTGCCAGCGTCCCGAGCGGGGTCTGCTCCGTTCTGGGGGTCGGCCCGGATAGTTCTCTGCATTTTAACTCTGTCGTGGCAGTCTTTCACCTTGGACGCGAATCTCTCTCTAATCTTTTTTTCTGGGAACCCGCGCTCTGACTTTCTCTAGTTCTGTGCTCTGAGAGAATCCTCCTCTGTCTATCTCTCGCTCCCCTCACCTCTCTTCATCCCCTTACCTCTTCCTCTGTCTCCCTTCCCCTCACCTATCTTCCTCTTCCTCCCTTCAGCCTTCCCTTTCTCTCTTACTTCACCTTTCTCCTTCCCCTCCTCTATTCCCTTGCTTTCTACTTCCATCCACACCCTCCTTCCCATCCCTGTTCTCTCCCTTTCCCCTCAAACCCTCCGTCCCCACTCTCTCTCCCTGTCTTTCTCCCATCTTCACCGCACCCCTCCGCTTTTGCCGCACCTCCCCGCTCTGATCCCGGCTCGGAATTCCCCTCACCCCGCGCTGCGAGAGCCTGCTCCGGGTGTTATGCACCTGCTGGCGCCGGCGCTGCCGACGGTGTGTGACGGCGGGAGGACCCTTGAACATGCCGGTCAGGAGCGGCTACAACTTGGTGGACGATGTTGGCGACCCGAGGACTCCGCTGCACAACGAGGAGGCTTTCCAGCACGGCATTCACTTCCAGGCCAAGGTACCGACCTCCCGTGGCACTGTCTCATTTTCCCTTTTAGAGTAAACAAGGCGTGAAAGACCAGGTTAAATCCGAGAGGGGCAGAAGGCGCGAAGAATTGTGTGTAAAACAGCCCTGGCTCACCACTACTGTATTCAGAAACCAAACTGCTTCACATGGGTGCTTTCCCTTCCCGTGAAAAGAACTGTTGGAAGATTTTGAAGAGGAATATTAGGATTTTTTACTTAAACATGCGGTAGAGCTGTGGGCATTAGGGAATTCGCGGCTTTTATGTAAAGATTAAGTTGCTTGTGGTTTGAATTCAGGGCACGTTCTGAACTTTTATCATGCCTTGTGGCTAGTGAAAGAGCGGCGGTTTGAACTGAAGCCTCTCACTGCATTGGTTGGGATGGAGTCGCGGTTTCAATTAGCAGTTCGAAATTAACAAAAGCGACGGCGGCAGTTTCCAGGCTGGCCTTGAAGCCAACGGTAGCCTGTCTCCTGAAGCGCAGCCCAGCCGGGATATCGCTGCCAGCTGCACACTAACACAATGAACCCTTTTTGTTTCAAGTACGTCGGGAGCCTGGACGTGCCGAGGCCAAACAGCCGTGTGGAGATAGTGGCGGCTATGCGGAGGATTCGGGTGAGTGTTGGGAACCTTTCCCGCATTTCTGAATGTGTGACCCGTTGTGTGGAGACTCGGTGGGGTGGCGTAGCAGAAGTTCCGTTGTAGATCACAGGCGGGCCGACAGGTGCGGTGTCACCTGGAAATGAAGGTCTCTCCGGGCACGTGGTCATTTACTGTCCATCCTTGGTGGCTGATATAGTATCTCCCATAAAAGTTGACGATATCGTCCTTGAAAATGTAGACCGCTTTCCCTACCTTAACAGCATTCTCTCCTCAAAATCAGGCATTCAAAGTCCAAAGTAAATTTATTATCCATATATTTCACTGTATACAGCCCTGAGATTCATGATCTTGCCCCTAAAAGAATCAATGAATGACCGCGCTACAGAGCAGGCTACCAGCGTACAAAGACAACAATGTGCAACTACAAAAACAAATAATGATAAATAAGCCATGCATATTGAGAACATGAGATGAAGAGCCCCTTGAAAGTGAGTCCATTGGTTACGGGAATATTTCAGTGATGGGCAAATGAAGTTATCCCCTTTGTTACATATTATTATTTAATTATTTATGGTTTTATATTGCTATATTTATACTCTATTGGTTGGTGTACCTGTAACGAAACCCAATTTCCCCCGGGATCAATAAAGTATATCTATCTATCTATCTATTTCAAGAGCCTGAAGGTTTAGGGGTAATAACGGTTCCTGAACTTGGTGGTGTGAGTCCTGAGGCTCCTGATTGACTCAGAGACCAACCACCTCACGAGTAGTGGAAGTGGAACCTGTGCAAGATATAGGGAAAGAGAGTTTGAAGATTGCAATCTACAGATCCAAACTTTTGGTCTATAGAGCAGTGGTCCTTCCTACATTTTGCTGTATGGAGCTGAGTCATGGACTACCTACAGTAGGCAACTGAGAGCCTTGGAACAATGCCACAAAAATATCCTTAACAAAGATTTTGAGGATCAGCTGGAAGGACAGACACATTAATAGCAGCTACAGGAGGAGGCCTGCTGAAGACCCACCAATAGACAACCCCCTTGAAGAACATCATACTCAACTCCAGTGGTTGCTCTACTATTAATCTTCGGTGGTGGATTTGGACAATTTTGATTAATGCATACTTAACTATTGGAGGCACTGTAGCGTAGCGGTTAGCACAATGCTTTACAATACAAGCGACCCCCAGTTCAATTCCTGCCGTGGTCCGTAAGGAGTTTGTACGCTTTCCCCGTGGCCGCGCAGGTTTCCTCCTGGTTCTCCGGTTTCCTCCCACAGTCCAAAAGATGTACCAGTTGCTTGGTTAATTGGTCATTGTAAGTTGTCCTGTGATTAGACTCAGCATTTTTGTGTCTGTTGCTTGGATTTCCAGCATCTGCAGATTTTCTCTTGTTTGTGTCAGGAACAATTGTTACCCCTAAACAAAGGGGCTAACTCACTTGACAATCACTGAAATATTCTCGCAGCCAATGGATTCACTTTCAAGGACTCTTCATCTCATGTACTCAATATTTATTGCTTATTTATTATTAATATTTCTTTTTGAATTTGCACAGTTCGTTATCTTTGGACACTGGTTGCCCGCCCTTTTAGTGTAGACTTTCATTGATTCTTTTATGGTTATTGGATTTATTGAGGATGCCTGCAAGATAATTGGGGATTGCTGTGTGGCATGGCTCAAAGTGCTAGAAGGGCACATTCCACACTGTATCTCAATAAATAAATATTAAGCCATTAAAATACACAATAAACATGAATGGAAGACTGCCATTTCAAGGACCTTTTCAGGGAGAATCAGTGTGTGTTACATAAAGTGTGATTGGGAAAAGTAGCCAATTTGTACACTGTAAGCTCCTACCAACAGCAGTGCGTTAATGGTACCGTAATCTGCTTTTGTGAGATTGAGTGAAGTGTAAACTGCAGCCCAGGTCCTGGGAATTCTTTAACTAAAACAGAAAATGTTTGAAACCTGATGACATTAATATCAATTTCTCCTGTTTAAAAAAAAAATTCCATCCCCTCCCCTCTTCTATTCCCCACGCTAGCTTCTTCCCTCTTCTGACCTACCTATCACTGCCCCCGGGACCCCTCCTCATTCCCTTTCTTCTATGGTCCACTCTTCTATCAGATTCCTTCTTATTTATCTTTCCAACCCACCTGGCTTCACCCGTCACTTCCAGCTATCCTGCTTCTCCTTCTCCCGCCTTTTTATTCTGGCATCTTCCCCCTTCCTTTGCAGTCCTGAAGAAGGATCTCGGCCTGAAATGTTGACTGTCCATTTCCATGGATGCTGCCTGGCCTGCTGAGTTCCTTCAACATTTTGAATGTGTTGCTTTGAATTTCCATCATCTGCAGACTTTCTTGTGGTTATGAAATGTTGGAAATACACAGCAGGTCAGGCAATACCTGTGGATTGGAACTCTATTTCTCTCTCCACAGATACTCAGTTTCTCAACATTTTCTGTCTACTTTGTAGTCCCACTATCTGCAGTGATTTGCTGTTAGAATGGGGAGAATTCTGCTGATCGAGTATGACATAATATCATGTCATGATTTAGACCCTCTTGACAGAGCAGACAAGTATGTTGCTGACACAATAGTGCTCCCTCAGCATCAACCTGAGATTTTTTTTTGTTGAAAGCATTGTATAACGCAAGCAACACACAGAAAATGCTGGGGGATCTCAGCAGTTCAGGCAGCATCTATGGAGAGGAATAAAGAGTCGTTGCTTTGGGCTGAGGCCCTTCATTAGGACTCAGCCAAAACGTTGACTGTTTATTCCTCTCCATGGATGCTGCTTGAATTGCTGTGTTTCTCCAACATTTTGTGTGTGTTTCTCTGGATTTCCAGCATCTGGAGAATCTCTTGCATTTATGTTGGTTGTTGTGTTTGTGTGTATAATGCATGTACTGTGTTCCTGTGTTCTGTGGCAACACGTATGTTAAAGAAAATATTACTACTTAAGACTTCCAAAGAAGCTCTTCTACTTAGGAAGTTTATGTCATGAAAAATACTTTCAGTTTTTGCCTTGGCAGATCTAGTCATGAAGCCCAGAATAATACTGAGTTCCTTTGTGAATTGAAGCAGGGAGTATGGGTCCATGAATTCACATTGGAGCTCAACACTTAAGCGTATTCTGAATTTTGTGTGTGTTACTCAACATTTGCAGAGTCTCTTCTGCTTAAGCAGGAGTGTTTGTTGCAGAATATCACCAGACAGGCATCCGTTTCCAAGAATCAGATTAGTTTATTGCGAGCAGAGGCGACACAGTGAACGCTTATTGTTTGGCAATGGGAATGTGTGTACAAAATTTGCCTGTGGGCAAGGGATTTCTCTGTTGTAGCAAGCGAGTTTCGTCCACAGTCAAAGGGCTGATTGGTAAAATAAAATTAGCCTGGAACTGCAATTATAATCATTATCCAGCAGCGTTCCTCCCTCATAGATTCTGAGGGTGCTGTTGACTGAGATGGACTTAGCTGGAAGCACTTTGCAGTGGACAGAGAAATGGAGTCAAGAATTCAGTTTGATGATCCTTCGTGGACTGAAATGTTGATCCAGTTTCTCCCTCCACCGATGCCGTTTGATTTTATTTTTTGTCTTTTTCCCCTCTGTTTTCTGGGTTTGTTTTGGTTCTTTCCTATTGACGTAACTGTGAATGCCTCCAACACTTGGACAGCATGCTGAGTTTCGCAGTTTAGTGAGTAATAATCCCGTATTAAAGAGATGATCACATGAGATTCTGAGGGAGTTGATGTTGAATGGTGTTGCCCTTCATCTGCCATTCCAGAAGTTGTGAATAGAGTTCCCAAAAAAAAAGGTAATCAGTTGAAGAATGAGATAGGAGAATTCTTTTTCTCTCCGGGGTTACTGCTGGAATTCTCCACCTCTGTTAAGTGTCACACTTTACAATAGCAGCGATCCAGGTTCAATTCCTGCTGTTGTCAGTGAGGAGTTTTTATGTTCTCCCCATGACCTCGTGGATTTCCTCTGGCCACTCTGGTTTCCCCCCACATTGCAAAGATGTGCAGGTTAGGGATAGCTGGCAAAGGAAACATGGCGACACTTGTGGGCTGCCCCCAGCACATCCTCAGACTGTGTTGGTCATAGACACAAACTATGCATTTCACTGCATGTTTCAACATACATGTAACAAAACTAATCTTGAATCTTAATCTTTAATCCCTCAGTGCTCTGGAGGATGTGAGGCTGAATGTATTCAAGGCTTAGATAGACTACATCAGCAGTGTTTCCCTGGTATGACAAAATGGACTCTTGAACTAGCAATCTATTTCATTGAAATCTTGCAACTAACTGTTTACTTGCACAACACTTTCTCTGTAACTGTAACACCGCATTCTGCTCTCTGTTATTGTTTCACCTTTTACTACCGCAATGCACTGTTGTAATCAATTAACCTGTATCTGTAATCTTCAAGAGGGGTTTTTCATTGTGCCTTGGTGCGTGTGACGATAATGAACCACTAAACCAGTTTAAAACAAGGAAGTTACAGAACAATGGAGTCAAACAGCAAAACTAACAGGCCATTTGGCCCATCATGCCCATGCAGACTGTAGCGGCAAAAATTGATCCAAACTCAAAACGACAATTGCCGCCAGCCTGCGACCGCAGATGGAGTTGTCCACAGCTCCAATGATTGCTCCGAAGAGTTGAATTCTTTATTTTGATCCTTTATTAGCAATTAGGAAACGTACCATTAAACATTATTGAGCGTTGAGCCATAGGACACTTAACGCTGCTGTGCAGGTTGACAGTGTTGTTAAGATGGCATGTGGTGTGTTGGCCTTCATCAACCGCGGGGTTGAGTTCAAGAGTTGTGAGGTAATGTTAAAGCTATATGACCTTAGTTAGAGCAATACACATCAAAGTTGCTGGTGAACGCAGCAGGCCAGGCAGCATCTCTAGGAAGAGGTACAGTCGACATTTTGGGCAGAGACCCTTCATCAGGACTAACTGAAAGAAGAGCTAGTAAGAGATTTGAAAGGGGGAGGGGGAGATCCAAAATGATAGGAGAAGACAGGAGGGGGAGGGATGGAGCCAAGAGCTGGACAGTTGATTGGCAAAAGGGATATGAGAGGATCATGGGATAGGAGGCCCAGGGAGAAGGAAAAGTGGGAGGGGGGAAAAAACCCCAGAAGATTGCCAAGGGGACAGAGGGAGAAAAAGGAGAGAGAGAGAAAAAGAATTTGTGTATATAAATAAATAACGGATGGGGTACGAGGGGGAGGTGGGGCATTAGCGGAAGTTAGAGAAGTCAATGTTCATGCCATCAGCTTGGAGGCTACCCAGATGGAATATAAGGTGTTGTTCCTCCAACCTGAGTGTGGCTTCATCTTTACAGTAGAGGAGGCCGTGGATAGACATATCAGAATGGGAATGGGATGTGGAATTAAAATGTGTGGCCACTGGGAGATCCTGCTTTTTCTGGCGGACAGAGCGTAGGTGTTCAGCAAAACGATCTCCCAGTCTGCGTTGAGTCTCGCCAATATATAGAAGGCCACATCGGGAGCACCGGACGCAGTACATTACCCCAGCTGACTCACAGGTGAAGTGTCGCCTCACCTGGAAGGACTGTCTGGGGCCCTGAATGGTGGTAAGGGAGGAAGTGTAAGGGCATGTGTAGCACCGGACGCAATATATCACCCCAGCCGACTCACAGGTGAAGTGTGTGTTGCTTGAATTTCCAGCATCTGCAGAATTCCTCATGTTGACCTTAGTTAGATCTCACTTGGAGTACTGTGTTCAGTTCTGGTCACCTCTCTACAGGAAGGGTGTGGATAGTATAGAGAGAGTGCAGAGGAGATTTACAAGGATGTTGCCAGGATTGGAGAGTGTATCTTATGAGAATAGGTTGAGTGAACTTGGCCTTTTCGCTTTGGAGCAACGGAGGGTGAGAGGTGACTTGATAGAGGTGTATAAGATGATGAGAGGCATTGATCATGTGGATAGCCAGAGGCTTTTTCCCAGGGCTGAAATGGCTAACATCAGGGGGCATAGTTTTAAGGTGCTTGGAAGCAGGTACAAGGGGGATGTCAGAGGTAAATTCTTCACACAGAGAGTGGTGCATGCGTGGAATGCACTGCCAGCGATGGTGGTAGAGGTGGATACAGTAGGGTCTTCTAAGAGAGATATATACATGGAGCTTAGAAAAATAAAGTGCTATGCGGTAGGGAAATTGTAGGTAGTTTCTAGAGTAGGTTACATGGTTGGCACAGCATTGTGGGCAGAAGAGCCTGTAACGTGCCGTGGATTTCTATGTTCTATATTCCATGTTATCTCAGTGGTCAGCAAAGATAGGACCTCTGTGGTCCCAAGCTACAAAGTACCATGGAATAAGTATGGATATGTAACTTATTCCCTCCCCCCACGCAGATAATAAATGTATAGCTCCACAACACCTACACGACTCCTACACAGACGATTGAGTACCTACTTATTCTAATTCATTTACCATCATTTGGTTTACATGCCTTTTAATGGCTTGGAGATTCAAATGTACGTCCAGCTGCTTAAACACTTCAAGACTACCTGTCTCTATTACCAACTTAGGCAGTAGCTTCCGCAACTCAGGATGGAAATTCTCTTCTGATCTGCTCTAAACATTTTCCCTCTAATTTTCTTCTGAGGGGGGAATAGTTCCCTGTTGTCTACCCTTCTGTCACCCACAAAATTTTGTATATCTCTATCAGATCTTCATTACAGGTGAGAGGAGTTGAGATCAGGATGAATTCAAAGGTGATCTTATTGAATGGCAGAGGAGGCTTATGTGGTCATATGGCCTTTCTGGTTTTTATTTCTTACGTTCTGTTGGTATGGAATATTTTCCAATGAGTTTTAACAGCAGAAAATGGGAGAATTGACAATGTGTTGCCCCATTTGCTAAAAAGAATTTTCAGTTGTTTTTGTTTGGTACAGTCATATCAAATTAGCTAAGGGATATTGTGTAATGTTACCTAATATTTTTGCCGTCACCAATTACCGTTGAGAAACCTGTTCCTTGCTGCAAAGTGAATACTAAAATGGGGAACATCTGATTGAGCAGTAATCCTCTCAAAAGCTAGCTACGAAAGTGCTGCTCACTGGTGTTGAGATAAATTGGTTATTGAAAGCAGCTCTTGCATTTCTGCTGACACCTGGACCTCATTATCAGTGCCTTCATATCTAAAATGAATTAGGTACATACAGTCCATCTCATGAACTCTGCTGTGGACAGTCCCAAGGCCGGCTGCAAAAGGAAGGTTTGGGCATAGGGCTAGCAACCCCATTGTAATGGCCGAACCGAACCAAAACAATTGCTGCTGCCAGTGACCCTATGGATTTGTTATACTTGCTTGACATACCCTCATTCCAATAATGATTGCTCCAAAAGTCAAAGATGTGCATTTGATCTTTATTAGAAAACGTACAATCTTGAAGTGATGAAACTTCAGCTCAGCATAACTGAGTGGTCAGCAAAAAATATGACCTCATTTGGTCCCCATCTACAATCACACTGCTTCGAACAAAGCACAGATGTAACTTATTTCCTTCACTTTTACCACGCCCCTGCTCATGTGACTAATTACCATAATAAACACACAACACAGATACCGTGCAGATAGAAAACAGATACATGGCTTCTACACACCCATCCCAAAAAATTCCAGTGCTACAGAAACACCAACAGAAGCTTCAAAGACCTCATCCGTGGGAGAGGAAGGATACACCAAGAAGATGGGTTATGCCTGGAGACAACCTGAAAGATTGGCCCAGGGCAAAGGAGCCTGGCAAGCTACTGTTGGTGGCCTTTGCCCCAATACGGGTGACGGGGCTCAAGAGGAAGAATTGCACTTAATGAAATAGTTCTGATTTATAATCATTATTGTAACATGGAGTGCAGGAGAAAATTTGCACACAGCCAGCTCTTGCAAACAGTGATGTTTGTAAAGCCCAGAAGTTTTGTATTTTTTTAATGATATTGGTTAACAGGTAAATAGTAGCTGGGACATTAAGGAATAAATCCCCCTTTTTTCTTTGAATAGTGCCATGGGGCCTTTATTATCTACCCAATAGAGTATACCACAACGTACCTCAGTTAATGCAGCACTCACTCAATACCATGCAGCTTTAATGTTGTTCTGAGGTCTTAGGAGTGGGTAATGGGCCACTATGTCTATGCTGTGATTTAGGACGTCCAACACCCAGGACATGCCCTCTTCATTGCTACCATCAAGGAGGAGGTCAAGGAGGCTAAAGATACTCACTCAATGTTTCAGGAACAGCTTCTTCTCCTTTGTCATCAGATGTCTGAATGGACAGTGAACCCATGTACACAACCTCAATATTCTTTCTCTTTTCTTTTGCTTTCTTTTTGCACAAGTTGTTTAATTTAATTTTCATATATATTTCTTATTGCAATTTAAAGATTTTTATTATTATGTATAGCAGTGTACTACTGCCACAAAATCACATATTTCACAACATATGCCAATGATATTAAACCTGATTCTGATTTTGCTGACCATTAAGCAGTTGTGTGTACTAATTCCATTTACCAGCATTCCCTGACTGGGAGATTCAAGAGCTCATCTAGATACACCACCTTCCGTGGTAGCATAGTGGTTAGCGCAACAGTATCACAGTTTGAGATGTCAGAGTTTGGAGCTCAATTCCGGTGCCGTCCGTAATGAGCTTGTACGTCTCCTCGTGACTGCGTGGGAGTTTCCTCCGGGTGCTCTGGTTTACTCCCACAGTGCTAAAGTGTACTGGTTAGTAGAATAACTGGTCTTTGTAAATTGCTCATGAAGCCAGAGGGGCCTGTTCCACACGTTATCGCTAAAGAAAAATAAATAAATAACCCTCTCGAGAATGATTTTGAGACGTTGAAGTGTATTGGTTATTCAGTTCTCCTCTGAACCTTTTTGGCTTTTGAGCTGTTTGTGATAAGAAGCATTGATCTTTGCTCCATTTCGTGGTGCTGTTAACAAGTGAACAGTGCAATCAAACTGCTGCGGTGATTTTCACGCGAAACCTCACTTGTTATCGCCTAAATAACCTGCTAAGGAAGCAGGTATTGAGCACATGACTACTTCATGTGAATATTGCATGTGATGCTTTTCTCCTTAGCTGTAGGCTGCTACTGAAGGGAACAAAAGCCGGAAGTGTATGCAGTAAGTCGAAGTAAGGACGTCTGAACAAACTGGTGGCATATGTTTTCAATGTTTCTGTGAGAAAGGCCCAGGTCATATGGAGGATATGAAAGCTTCAGAGAGGGTGCAGAGGAGATTTACCATGATGCTGCCTGGATCAGAGAACATGCCTTATGAGGATAGGTTGAGTGAGCTCGGGCTTTTCTCATTGGAGAGAAGGAGGTTGAGAGATGACATGATAGAAGTGTACAAGATGATGAGAAGAATAGATTGAGTGGACAGCCAGAGAAGTTTTCTTAGGGTGGAAATGGCTAATACAAAATGGCATAACTTTAAAGTGATTGGCAGAAAGTATGGTTGGGGGGGAGATGGCAGAGGTAGGTATTTTACACAGAGTGGTGGGCGTGTGGAACGCAATGCCAGAAGTGGTGGTAGAGGCAGATACATTAGGAACATTTAAGAAACTCTTAGAGAGGCACATGGATAATAGGAAAATAGAAGACTAGGTGGGAGAGAAGGGTTAGGTTGATTTTGGAGAAGGTGAAATGGTTAGCATAACCTTGGGGGCTAAAGGGCCTGTGCTATACTGTTCGGTATTTCTGAGGGATGAGATAAAATATTGGCTTTTCCAACAAAACTGAAAATTAGCAGCTTCACTATGTTGCCTTTGAAGTCCTAATGCACCTGATTACCTGTGGCATCAGCATCATGAGCATAAACGCAAAAGATTTTGCAGATGCTGGAATTTGAGGAACCCACACAAAATGCTGCAGGTCAAGCAGCTTTTACAGAGAGGAATAAAGAGTCAGCATTTTGGGCTGAGGCACTTCATCAGGACTGGAAAGGGAGGGGGAAGAAGCGGGATTAAGGTGTGTGTGCGCGCGCGTACGTCAGCATTGGTGGGAGAAGGGGTGATGAAGTAATAAGCTGGGGTTGATTGGTGGAAAAGGTAAAGGGCTTAAGAAGTAGGAATCTGATAGGAGAACACAGTAAACAATGGGAGAAAGGGAAGGATAAGGGGCACCAGAGGGAGATGAAGAGAAGAGAAGGGGTAAGGGCGGGAGCCAGAGGAGAAGGGGTGAGAGAGGAGTCAGAATGGGGAATAGAAAAAGAGAAAAGGGGGAAGGGGCAAAATTACCAGAAGTTAGAGAAATTGATGTTCATGCCATCAGGTTGGAGACTATCCAGATCGATTATGAGGTGTTGCTCCTCTAACTTGAACGTGGCCTCATCGTGTCAGTAGATGGCCAACATGTGAGAATGGTAATGGGAAATCAAATTGGAATGAGTGGCTACTGGAAAATCCTGCCTTTTGAGGCATGCAATGTGAAGGTGCAGCTTTAATATTCATCTGGCCATCCTTTACTTTCCGTAACTTCTGCTGCACATCAAATGCAATATCTTGACTGGCACTAAGTCCTGATATCTTTCCAAAGACTATGTGTATCCTCATTACATCTTTACCTTCAGCTCTCTTTCTGTACCCATTCCTGTCTTCCTTTCAGTGCTTTCCACCAGGTGTAAGCCGGCAGAGAAAAAAAGTTTTCTCCTTTGTTCTTCCGACACGACTCACATTATTGTCTACACCCACCGTGCCATTGTTACTGCAGTCACTTCAGTCATTATACCTTCTCTAACTTTCCTCTGTTCCTGTTTCTGGCCTCTGTCCAATGAAGCACACAGAGATATCTTCCATTTGTCAATTGCCTGGGCTGCACTTGTGGTTTAGAGTTACAGAGCATTTTCATACAACTCCATCCTTCTCTGGAGTCTTATTACAACGCAAACTAGTTCTAGAATAAAGGCTGGTTACAAGAGGATGGCTTATCACCCTTATTCAGGTTGCTTTAATTACTGCATCTCCAATATGGTGTTTGGATAGACATGTATTGTCCTGGGGCTTTTGGGCATCAGTATAGTTCTGAATGTAAAATGATTGTTGTTTTACAGATCAACATTTTAATATTAAAAGATAACTATAATTGCTCTTGCTATCTATCACTGGCATTCTTTGGTAAAGTTGTAACTCGACTCTGCTACAGCATACTGCAGTGGTTTTCTTATTAGGATTTCAGTCAAGTTTAATAACGTATCAAATTGAACTGAATACACGGCATAATAATTAAGGATTTAACCAAACTGCAATGTCTAGAGAGGCAGGATTTGGAGCTGTGTAACTCTAGGATGGAGTAGTTATTGGCCTGTTATCTGTGGTAAATGTGGTCAGGTATAATTCTTTCAATTTGAGGTTATGAATTAAGTCAACTATATAAGATTGCATATCCTGTAAAATACTGTTATTGATATGGCAAACGATTTGATGGCATTGATGAACAATGATGTTGAGTATTTTGTATTCTAATAATTCACTTTTTCTTGATTCTTTAAGAATTGTTGATTGTTATCATGCACTTTATTGTCTGAAATGTGGCACAATTTGTCTAATATCAAATGAACAATGCTTGAAAACAAAAGGTAACTATGCCTTTGCTACTTATTGAATTTATGTTACAAAAGGCAAGAACAAAATATTTTTCTGCCTTCCAAACTATGGTTAGAGATTTTCTTTTCTCTCTGCTTTGCACCGCGTTATGTGCCACTCTTGGGTACCACAGCAGCTTAGTGGTTAGCACAATGCCTATTGCAGTCCGGGGCATCAGAATTCAGAGTTCAACTCTGGCACCGTCTGTAAGGAGTTTGTCTGTTCTCCCTGTGGGTCTCCTCCTGGTGTTCCAATTTCCTCCCACAGTCCAAACTACTGGTTAGATGGTTAACTGGTCATTGTAAATTGTAATTGTACTGTGATTAGGCCATTGTTAAATAGGTGGGTGACAGGGCAGTGAGCTTGTTAGGCCGGAAGGGCCTTCTCCACACTATATCTGTAAATAATAAATAAAAAACAAAATTTAAAAAATCATCCAGACACCAGGCAGAGTGTAGGATTGGATTATTTTTTATTGAACTGAGCAACTTGTTTATCTTTCTGAGAGAAAGATTTATTGGTGTCAGATATTGAATTCTTAATCAATGAAATAGGCTTTTGTTGAGGCAGCATGTTGATGAAAATACTTAAACTCAGTTCCTGTTGCTGTATGTTGAACAGAATTCATTAAATTCCAAATGGCAGTTTGAAGCAGAAAATATCTGTGCAAATGGAGTAAATACTCTACCTTTTAACTAAGTCTTGTTTATTTTGCAAAGTACAATGTAGATTTATTATCAAGTTACAAGTTTCTTGTTGGCATTCACAGTAAATACAAAGAAACACAATAGAATCAATGAAAAAGTGCACACAGCCAAGATGGACGGACAACTAATGTGTAAAACGCAACAAATTATGTAAATGCAAATAAGGAAAATCAACCAAAAATAATAAATGATGAGAACATGAGTTGTAGGGTTGAAAGTGAATCCATAGGTTGTGGATACTGTTCAGTGTTGGGGTGAGTGAAGTTATTGACTCTGGTTCAGGAGGCTCGTGGTTGAGAGGTGATAACTACTCCTGAACCAGGTGGCATAAAGGTTCCTGTACAGGGATTCCCAACCCTTGTTATGCCACGGGCCCCAGGTTGGGAACCCTTGTGTACCTCCTTCCTGATGGCATCAGCAAGAAGAGGGCATGGCCTGGATGGTTGTTGTCCTTCCCTGCAATAGCGCTCTGTGTAGATGTGCTCAGTGGTGGGGAGATCTTTTCCTGTGATGGACTGGGCTGCTTCCTCCAACGTTTATGTGCTTTGAGTAGATTACTCTCAAGTTCAAAACATTTTTGAGTTCACAATTAACTTCATTATTTTCTAATTAAATGGTGGCCTTATGGCCTCTTGTTGTTCAATATTCCTGTCCGGAATTTTTCAGCTCTCTAAGCCTGGAGCCACCTCTGACCTTGAAAACAACAATCAGATATGGAATCTGATTACATCAAACATTGCATATAGCGCTGGTTTTCTGTTAGCTGAGGTAGAGCTTGAAATTATTTACTCTTATGCCTACTGTTTGACGTGGTCAGTGATCATAAGCATTTGTGTTTCCTTTATTTGCAACTTGAACCTGGAAAAGAAGCTCAATAAATTTTCCACATTGCACTAGATTGTTGAAGGAATCAGAAATAAATATGTATGTCTTGCTTAAGTGCTTAAAGTCTACTATGGGATTGGAAATCAGCTATTTTTCTCTCTTCCTTTGAGTTGAAGGTTGATTGCTTTTTTTCTCAAAGCATTGGACCCAGCCAGGAAAATCTCTGTATTTGTGTCACTAGTAGCTGGCAGGCAATTCAGTTGTGTCAACCTATCCTTATCAAATACTCATTCATGAGGAACTCTGGCCTGGTGACTACAAGCAGCAATCTTTTCTGATTTGCAGCTCTTGTCCATTGAAACCAATTGTAGCAATCCGAAATGGTCACGTGAATGAGTCTGCAGAATTCAACACAAGCTTTATATGGTATTAGCAGGAATTCAATGTATTTCATGTACGCTTGCTTACTTACTGTCCATTACACCACTGGTGTTAAGGGCAGCAATGAAGATCCCCCATCTTTGGCTGTGTTCACGGCTTTCTTCATTGTGTTAATAGCTTCCCCTCGGTTTTCACTACTGTCAGTCATGCAAGTTCCAAGTGGACCCTCATGAATACTGTCACACTCAGATGTAGAAGGATGCTTCATTGCTGTTTCCATAACAATTTTGTTTTACCAGTAGGGCTGTTAGCTCTGAATTGAACCCCCGAACCTGGAAGACTGGTGGACCACTCTTAGTCTGGCCTCTACCCTTTGACCTGTTTGGCATGAGTGACCCTCCCAAGAGCCTAAGCATAAAGCCCTGATTCCAGCCAGCATGGATCTCTGGGTCAGAGAGGGATGCAAGCCTCCAAACTACAAGTGAATACAGGCCCAGAGCCATCAAAGGTGAGGGGATAAATTTAAAGGAAACCTGAGAGGCAAGGTTGTCACACAAGTGTGGTGGGTGTATGGAAGGGGTTGCCAGAGGACATGATAGAGATGGATTTATAGGACAGAGAATACTACAGCACCATATAGGCCCTTCAGCCCACAATGTTCTGCAACCTTATAACATACTCCAATATCAATCTAACCCTTCCCTCCTACATAGCCCTCCATTTTTCTGTCATCCATGAGTTTCTCTAATGTCCCTAATGTATCTGCCTTTACCACCACTGCTAGCAGGGTGTTTGATGTACCCACTTACCTTTGATACCCCCCATACTTGCCTCCAATCACCTTAAAATGATGTCCCCTCGTATTCGCCATTTCTGCCCTGTGACAATGTCTCTGCCTATCTACGCAATCTATGCCTCTTATCTTGTATGCAAATGATAATTATAAAGCTGTTCTCGATATAAATCTAAGATTTAGATCCAAGCATGGTTGTGGTTGAGAATTATAGAACCACGATGTGATAAAGCACAATAGGAAGCCATTTGGCCCCATTGAATCTGTGTTGGGCCACTCCCCATTTCTCTTAAATCTTTTTCCCTTTGAGAATTCAATTATTTTAAAAAATGTTACCCTAACTGTTTTCACCACCCTCTGAATATTAAAATAAACAGAACGCACCTTATTTCCAACTCACCTTAACTCTATGTCCTTTAGCTATAAGCCATTCAGCCAACTCGGCTGGCATTTGTCCAGCTTGTATAGAAGAGCTGTCCATTTGACCTAGAATGATCTCCAGCAAAGGGATGGGAAAAAGAAGGAGAATTGGGGCCAGTTCGTCGACAAATACTGACCTTAGCTTCAACCCCTTTTTCAAAGAACTCATTTCAGGCAGCGATCAGAATTAGAATCGGGTTTATTATCACTGATGTATGCTGTGAAATTTGCTCTCTTTTTGCACTGCTTATAAAGTAACTTATAAACTTGGTTGGCTTTTATCCAGCTTGTACAGTCTTAAGAAAAGAGCACAAAAAATAGTGAATGGAAGCTTTGGCAGCAGGAAGCATTAGTTCATTATTAAGGAAAACTCATTTACTTCTTTTTTAGGCTTGGTCGGTTATTTAACAATATGGCTTTCAGTATTTGCAATAGGAAAAAGTGTCAATCCCTCCTCACTGGTGTACAGCATGGACTGAGGCATGGCATTTGGAACGTATGTGACCTTGTGCCAAGGTGTGATTGGCATGCACACTGCATCTGAGGAATAGTGAGTGCTCGTAGGATTACGTGATTTTGGGACAATCTTTGCGTCCGAGTATGACCAGACTGCATTGGCAATTAACCCATTCCAGTCACACTGAAGAGTTAACAGGGGAGTTTAGCTTTTAGCTGAAGGAAGGATGTTTTAGCCAGGTTGCTTTTTGTGTGTTCAGCATTGATTTATTTCTGAATTCTTGTTAATGGTGGAAGTGTAAACCTTTGAGACATTCAGAATCAGTAATGTTGGAGTCATTGGCAGTGCCAGCTGTGTGTCTTCAGAAGTTGAATGGCTTAGGCATTTAATTATTTAGCTCTCTGGCCCTGAGATTGTAAGCCTTCCACCTTTTAGAAGTCTTTAAGTATCATGGGAACATCTGCAGTGCAGAATGCTGTTTGACCCATCATGTCTGTGATCAGTCACAAACGAGAAATATAATCTTGTCCCACCTCCCAGCACTAAGTCCACTGCCCAATGGGCCTCGGATCTTCATGTACACGTTCAAGTACTGTTTAAATGTTTTTTATAAATAAGTCATTCTTACAGGGAGTGAGTTTAAGACATTTATATAACCTTGGTGAATTATTTTTCCTGAGCTTCCCTTCTAATACTTTAAATCTATGTCCCCTGGTCTCTGACCTCTCTGCTGAGGAAAATGGGTTCTTCCCATTTACTCTCTTATGAGCCTTCATGAATTTATATTTCTCAATTAATGCTCCTCTTGACCTCTTTTGTTACAAAAATATAACCTCATCCAGTCCAATCTTTCCTTGCAAATAAAAATTTTCCAATCCTGCGACATCCTCGTAAATCTCCTTCACGCCCGCTCTAATGCAATTGCAGATTTCCTGTAATGTGGTGACTAGAGTTATAGAGAGAACTCAAGATGTGACTGAACTATTGTTGTAGTGAGACTAAGCACCTCCTTCCTGTTTCTTTCTCCATAACGTCTTAATTACTTTTTAAAAACTTGTTTTCTCATCTGTAATGTTCTTTAAGAATTGCGAGTTACAGTGTAAGGTTCCCTAAAGGTTAATTTGCAGGTTGAGTTGGTGGTAAGGAAGGCAACTGCAATATTAGCATTCATTTTGAGAGAATTAGAATATAAAAGCAAGAATGCAATGCTGTGACTTTATAAGGCTTTGTTTAGATTACATTTGGAGTATGTGTGCAATTTGGGCCTCCTTTCTAAGGATGGATGTGCTGGCATTGGGGAGGGACCAGAAGGGGTTTGTGAGAATGATCCTAGGGATGGAAGGGTATGACAAGCATTTGATGTCTCTGGGCCTGTACTTGCTGGAGTTTAGAAGAATGAGGAGGGATCTCAATGAAACTTACTGAATATTGAAAGGTCTAGATGCCAGTGGCTGTAAAGAGGATGTTTCCAGTAGTGGGAGAATATAGGACCAGAGGGCACAGCCTCATAACAGAAGAACAGGGATGAGGAATTTCTCTCTCCAGAGGGTGGTGAATCTGTGGAATTCATTGCCACAGAAGGTTGTGGTGACCAAGACATTGGGTATACACCCTATCCTCGTTATATGCGGGGGATACGTTCCTCGCAGTCGACGCATAATGTGAATAATTATTTAAATGGAGAAAATAGGGATGCATTCCAGAGAGCTTCCTAAATATATTTTATCTGTAATTTATTCACATTTTCATACCAATACAACACAAAAGCAGTACCACAAGACAACATTTATATTATATTTCATCAATTTAAGGTAATATTCAATGTAATAAATCATAGAAAGTTAACATCTGAGGGTGTACAGTACTCACCAACAGTGGCAGGTGTGTTCGCTCTGGGAGATGAATGGTTGTTGTGGTGTCGGGCAGCTTTACACGGGTAAGGTGGGTGGTTGTGGTCGTCATGATCATATCAAGCACATCAAGGGGTGGAGGAAGACTCTTAGAACTCTTAGAACCGCTGACAGGAGGAGATGACACCGATTTGAAGAAAGTGGTGAGGGTTGTTTGCTTGGCAGCATTTTGTTTTTCAGCATAAATTTGCTTGTAGGGAAGAAGGGTTGACGGCAGGGAATGACTGAAATGCTGACTCTGTTCTAAACTTGGGTCCATGTCCATCGCCATTTGTGCCAAGTGTTCCAACTTCCACCATTCCCTCACTGTTGGTAAACTCCCAGGATTTTCAAAATCGTCTGTTGCTTGCAGCATCTGAGAGATAGTTTGCCGTAAAAAAAATACACACGCCTTGAATATGGATTACACCTTGGTCAAGTGGTTGAATCAGTGATGTTGTGTTAGGCGGCAGGAAACATGCTGTTAACGTTACGATGAATGCTGTCCAAATGTTTAGGATGGGCTAGCACATTGTCAAGCAACAAAAGAACTTTAAAGGCAAGATTCTGTTCCCGGCAGTAGCGTCCCAGAGCTGTGTTACCTTCAGCTGATGCCGCACTGTTTATAATTTCCAACTTTTTTTCAAGTGTTAAAGCGGTTCTCTGCCGCTCGGCTGATGGCTCAGGACATGACATCGGATGCTTAGGAGGCATAGTTAAATATTTCAAGTACAAAATCACTGTACAGTAGGTAAAACCAACAAAAGTTTAAGAGCGCAAGATCGCGCATCCACACGTTGCCAAAACCAATGTGAGACTGGCGGGAGTGAGATTGTGAGGCGCGTGCACCTGACTTGTATTGGCGGGAAAACGGTGCTTCTCATCCCAACAGTGAGATTGTGACGTGTGCGCACATGACTTGTATTGGCGGGAAGGCAGTGCTCCTCGCATAACTGTGAGCTTTGGACGTATGTAAGGAGATGTCGGTAGAAATAGGTTCCTTGCATAACTGTGAATCCGCACAGTCTGAAGACGCATATAATGAGGATAGGGTGTATTTAAAGCAGAGGTTGATAGTTAGTCAACGGTGTCTAAGATTACAGGGAAAAGGCAGGAGAATGGAGCTGAGAGGGAAAAATAAATCAGCCATGATTGAATGGCCAAGCAGTCTCACTGGGCCGAATGGTGTAATTCTGCTCTTATCTCATACGTTCTTTTGGACTTGAACTTCTGCATGACTCAATATCATATCAGCATTGCATGTAGCCTTACCTTGTTATAGGTCACCAAACCAGGAGTGGTGGTGAAGTCAGACAAATGTTTTGGACCCACTTGGCTTCTTGTAATACGTATGGCAGACTGCATGACTAATATTTCTCAGACACTAACCAATAATCAACAGTATTTCTTGTCATGGCTCTAGATTTTGGAGTGTTTTGTCAGCATGTATATCAAGAAACTAATATGGGTCTTTTCAGAATATTTCTTTGTACGTTGAAAGTTGTTGAATTTGCTGCCAACAAATATAATGTGACAAATAAAATATTTGTCTATCTTGTGACATTGTTGTTAATTTTTTTTTGGTGTATTGTCTGAGATTCCTATGTACCACTTTTTTAAAGGAGGGGTTCCCAAGCTTTTTCATGCCATGGGCCCTTACCACTAACTGAGCAGTCTGTGAAACTCAGGTTGGGAACCCCTGGTTTACCATTATTTCCGTTTTAACTCCAGGCTGTCCCTTGGGATCATCCTGTTCACTGTGTTCTGAGGTGGACCCATAGACTCTGTCACAGGGGTGGGGGGGGGGAGATGTCTGTCAGCTGGGTAATTTGGGAGGTGGTACATTCCTTCAGAATGGGGCTTCTTTCTACTTCTGGCCTGAGAACACAAGGTTCCCAGCAACGTCACAAATACCCCACTAATGTCCCCACACATTCTGATGCTAACAGAGTATGCCCACAATGTTCAGCAGAACAACACAGAGCACAGCAAGTAACAAAGCAACAACAGCAAAACAAGGTCAGTTCTGCCCTCCCACCTATGCCCTGGCACAGTGCTCCAACCCAGGTCCTTAAAGAGAACTAATCTGCCCCTAAAATTGCTGGCCAACTTTTATTGATGTGCGACAGAGAGCATACTGACATACAGAATGACAGTGTGGTACTCAAGCTGCAGCAAGACAGATCACAAAGCACTCCAACGGGTGATTGGGACAGCTCAGAACATCAATGGGACTCAACTACTAGATATTGTGACAATCTACAACTCTCGATCCTTAAAGACCCATTTCATCCTGCAAACTGTCTATTCAATCTTCTGCCATCTGGTAGGAGATACAGAAACACCTCAGCCAATACGGTAAGACTGGAAAACAGCTTCTTCCCGAGGGCTGTTGCGCAGCTGAACAATGCTACACTCAAGCTTGCCAATGGCCTTTGTATGTTATGGACTAACGAAGTCACTTGCTGCATATAAATATGGAAATTTATTATTTATTTTTATTAAGCTGTGGTGCATGCTTTGTATATATCTATTTTACACAGACTGGAGAAGCACCACAATCTTGTTGTCAAATTTCAAAGTACACACATTATGAAAGTATGCATATATTATACAACCTTGAGATTCGTCTTCTTAACAGGCAGCCACGAAACAAATAAACCCAAAAGAACCCATATATTACAAAAAAACTATCGAACACCCAATGTGCAGAGAAAACGGACAGATCATGCAAAATAACCACAAGCAAGTAGTGCTCTGAACTGAAGTCTGCAAAGAGGGTCCCGTAGTTCAGCACAGAGCCAAGTCGGAGAGCCTCAATCTGAACTGGTCTGTCTATCGCCTCGGGCCTCAACACCCTGACCTTTTCAATCTAGCCCGGTGCCTAAATCAACATCTTGAGCAATGACAATAAAGTTCTATTGAACAATTTGGCCTCCAGCACAGGGTAAGAATTGATACACTATGATGGTAGAGTGTCAGGAATAATAGGGTGGTGAGGTGACAAGCTGAAGGAGGAATCTGTTAGGGACTTTGCAGTCAGCAACATTATTTTTCTTACATACATTCTTCATATTGTGTACCTCCTTTTCCTGAAACACTTCAGTTTTCAGATGTCCTAGAAGTTCACCTGTGTAAATTCCAGGGTTAAAACTAAAAACCAAAATAGAAAATGGAATGTGATGAGTCTATGTCTTGGCTCTGATTACCTTGATGGTGAAAGAGCAATTGTTGAAATCTTTTCAGATTACCTCACTGCCTGAGGCTTTTAAGAAGTGTCATTACTTTCGGTTTTAGAAAATTGAAGAGCGATTTCAGATTCACTTTGTAATGGAAAGTGTAAATATGTTTGGATTGAGCTATTTACCATTTCTGAAGATCTACGAAGAGCTGCTGGATTTCTGATTAGAAAGCATTACCAAGGAGAGGTCCTGATGCCACCTGATACAGTCCTGCTCAGGAGGAGCAAAGGAGGTGTTTGGAATATTGTAAATTAAGGAGAATTGATGGGTCAATAATATTCCTAATGGTGTGGGAAGAGGGGTTGGGGAGCGGGCAAGGGTGGGAGCTCACAGATTTACAGGATTTTGAGATTAGAATAACTGTACGTGGCTGGGTCTCTGCAGGCTCTAGGTTGTGATCAGGGTGGCAGGTGTGGGGGGGGTTGGTTTGTGGTGGGAGGAAGGTGTAGACTGTCTGGTCAGGGTGTCTAATGTATGGTAGTTGTGATAGTGGGTGACAGGTGTGTTGTAGTCAAGGTGGCTGGTATATGGTAGGTTCTGGTAGTGGGTGACAGGTTTAGGGTGTGTGGTGGTGGGGATAGGTGTGTTGTGGTCAGTTTGCCTTGTGTCGGGTATGTTGTGTTAATGGGTGATTGGGGTGTGTGGTGGTGGGTTAGGTGTGTTGTAGTCAAGGTGTCTGGCGTGTGGTAGTTTCTGATGGAGAGGGATCGGTGTAGGATGTGTAATGGGTGTAGGGTGTGTTAATGAGTGTAAGTGTGTTGTGGTCAGTGTGGCCGGTGTATAGTAGGTTCTGGCAGTAGGTGACGGCTGTAGGGTATCACACAAAATGCAGGTCAGACAGCATCTATGGAAGTGAATAAACAGTTGATATTTTGGACTGAGAGCCTTCCTCGGGATTGGAAGGAGAGAGGCCAGAAGCCAGAACAAGAAGCTGGGGGGCGAGAGGAAGGAGTACAAGCTGGCAGGTTACAGGTGAGGAGAAAGGTGAGTGGGGTGATGAAGTAAGAAGCTGGGAGGTGATAGGTGGAAGAAGTAAAAGGCTGAAGAAGAAGGAATCTGATAGGAGAGGAAAGTGGACCATGGAAGATGGGGAAGTTGGAGGGGAACTGGGGAGGCGATGGGTAGGTGAGAAGAGTGTGTGATGGTAGTGGGTGACAGTTATAGGGATGGGGATAGAAATCCTTTTACTTTGTCCCACTCTGGCAACTGACATCTTGAGTTTAATCCATTGAATTTTAGGCATTTCTTTACAGGTAGAAGTATGCATGTGACCTGTTTTTGCTGAAGGACTGACCTGAGGCTGTACGGAAGAAGCTTGAGAGCAAACATTTCCACCACAATATTGAATCGTGCTGATAGGTTCCGATCTGGAATAAGGTTCATTCTCATTTAAGGCTTGAAGTAGCACAGGGATCTACTTTTTACTCCAAAAACACATCATAGTTTCTTATATATCAAACCTTACCAAAACAAATATTTGCAAGAATAAACCTTGCCGTGCCTTTCATTCATAGTTAATGTATTATATAGTATTCTATTGCATTCCTTAAAGCCAATAGGACTATTGCCACTCCTGTGGCCCCTGGGGTGGTACAATAATTGAGAGACTTCCTCACCCAACCCAGCTCCCCCTCTCCAGTAGTGGAAGCACCCCATTCTGTGGTCCTCTTATACTAAGTTCTTCATAATAAAAAGTATTTGCAATAATAACCCATTCAATGCCTATTCATTCCTCACGTTCATCATTAATGCTTTCAGTACAGTTCTGTTGCTTTTATACAGCACTGCTGCCATAATTGAGGGGCTTCCCCCACACCCCCATCTGGCCCCTTCCCTCCAGTAGGAGAAGAACCCTATTGCCATGCGGGGGAAAGGCTTTGCCGCTCCACCTCTATTGGCGGACAGGGCGAGGCTCTGCTGGGGGCGGGTCGAGGGTCTCCATGGTAGCCGCATGGCGCTGCAAGGCTGCTGCTGGCACAAAGGGCTCCGAGGAGTATAAGGAGGGCTGTGAAGTATGTCCGCTGGAATTTTTAAGAGGCATTAGTTGGCAGCCTGGTTAGCCCAAACTCAGTAAATAGTGCTCTCACATTAAAATCAGAAGGTTCAGGGTTGAGTCCCCTCTCTAGAGACATGCGTACCTGGAATAACAGGAGTGTGCATGGTTAAACTAACCTTCTCTGCTTGTTCTGTTAGCTGCAAGACAAAATCCCAAAAAGAGCAGCAAACTTCCCACCTGTTCTTTATCTTGTTACTGGTTCTCAGAACTTCCAGGGCGTTGTTCGCACCCACTGAGTTTAAGAGCCGTGAGGTAATGTTGCAGCTCTATAACACCCTGGTTAGATCACACCAGAGTGTTGTTTTCAGTTCTGGTCACCTTATTTCAGAGAGGGTGCAGAAGAGGTTTACCAGGATGCTGCCTGGATTAGAGAGCATGTCTTATAAGGATGGGCAGAATGAGGTAGGGCATTTCCCCTTAGAGAGAATGAAGATGACAGGTGATTTGATACAGATATACAAGATGATAAGAGGCAGACATAGAGTGGACATCCAGAAACCTTTCTCCCAGGGCAGAAATGGCTAATATGGGGGAGGGGGGGCATGATTTTAAGGTGATTGGAGGAAATTACAGTGGGGAGAGATGTCAGGAAATTTTTTTTCCACAGAATGGTGAGTTGGTGGAATGCCTTTCCACAAGGTCCTATTAAAGGCAGATACATTAGGGACTGTCCTTTGTTATTCAAATAACAAGCCATGGGTAACAAAGAACATTAAGGACATCCTGAATGCTAAAAAGAGGGCATTTAGAGATGGAAATAGGGAGGAGCTGAGGGCAATACAGAGGGACCTGAAAGCCAGGATCAGGGAGGCTAAAGACAGGTACAGGAGGAAGCTTGAGTGGAAACTCCAGCAGAACAACATGAGAGAGGTCTGGAGGGGGATGAGGACCATCACTGGGTTCCGGCAAACTAGCAACAGAGGAGCTGAAGGCAGTGTGGACAGGGCCAACGAACTTAACCAGTTCTTTAACAGATTCGACAGTGTGGCCTCTGCCCATCCCCCACATGAGCCATCTGTTGTTGGCCCCCAACCAACACATATTCCATTCTCCCCTCCTACCCCTCCTCACAGTCCCCCACCCTGCTCTCATGACTATACCCCTTCCCCACACGAAACCACCACGGTGGGCTTCACAGCTGAACAGGTGAGAAGACAGCTGAAACGTCTCAACCCAAGCAAGGCTCCAGGACCGGATGGTGTCAGTACCAGGGTGCTCAAAGTCTGTGCCCCTCAGCTATGTGGAGTACTTCGCCATGTATTCAACCTGAGCCTGAGGCTCTGGAGGGTTCCTGTGCTGTGAAAGACGTCCTGCCTCGTCCCTGTGCTGAAGACGCCGTGCCCCAGCGGCCTCAATGACTACAGACCGGTGGCATTGACCTCCCACATCATGGAGACCCTGGAGAGACTTGTTCTGGAGCTGCTCCGGCCTATGGTCAGGCCACACTTAGATCCCCTCCAGTTCGCCTACCAGCCCCGACTAGGAGTTGAGGATGCCATAGTCTACCTGCTGAACCGTGTCTACGCCCACCTGGACAAGCCAGCGAGCACTATGAGGGTCATGTTTTTTGACTTCTCCAGTGCGTTCAACACCATCCGTCCTGCTCTGCTGGGGGAGAAGCTTACAGCGATGCAGGTGGATTCTTCCCTGGTATCATGGATTCTTGATTACCTGACTGGCAGATCACAGTACGTGTGCTTGCAACACTGTGTGTCCGACAGAGTGATCAGCAGCACTGGGGCTCCACAGGGGACTGTCTTCTCTCCCTTTCTCTTCACCATTTATACCTTGGACTTCAACTACTGCACAGAGTCTTGTCATCTTCAGAAGTTTTCTGATGACTCTGCCATAGTTGGATGCATCAGCAAGGGAGATGAGGCTGAGTACAGGGCTACTGTAGGAAACTTTGTCACATGGTGTGAGCAGAATTATCTGCAGCTTAATGTGAAAAGGCTAAGGAGCTGGTGGTAGACCTGAGGAGAGCTAAGGTACCAGTGACCCCTGTTTCCATCCGGGGGTCAGTGTGGACATGGTGCAGGATTACAAATACCTGGGGATACGAATTGACAATAAACTGGACTGGTCAAAGAACATTGAGGCTGTCTACAACAAGGGTCAGAGCCATCTCTATTTCCTGAGGAGACTGAGGTCCTTTAACATCTGCCAGATGATGTTGAGGATGTTCTACGAGTCTGTGGTGGCCAGTGCGATCATGTTTGCTGTTGTGTGCTGGGGCAGCAGGCTGAGGGTAGCAGACACCAACAGAATCAACAAACTCATTCATAAGGCCAGTGATGTGGGGATGGAACTGGGCTCTCTGATGGTGGTGTCTGAAAAGAGGATGCTGTCCAAGTTACATGCCATCTTGGACAATGTCTCCCATCCACTACATAATGTACTGGGTGGGCACAGGAGTACATTCAACCAGAGACTCATTCCTCCGAGATGCAACACAGAGCGTCATAGGAAGTCATTCCTGCCTGTGGCCATCAAACTTTACAACTCCTCCCTTGGAGGGTCAGACACCCTGAGCCAATAGGCTGGTCCTGGACTTATTTCCTGGCACAATTTACATATTACTATTTAACTATTTATGGTTTTATTACTATTTATTATTTATGGTGCAACTGTAACGAAAACCAATTTCCCTCGGGATCAATAAAGTATGACTATGACTATGACATTTAAGAACCTCATAGATGATAGAAAAATGGAGGGTTATGTAGGAGGCAAGAGTTAATTGATCTTAGAATAGGTTAAAAAGTGGGCACAACATTGTTGGCCAAAGGGCCTGAAATGAGCTGTAACTAATATTCTATGTTCTAATGGTGGTTTCATCCCAAAGGTATCTGATTGATTGTGGATTGATTTAAGGTGTAATTCATAAGCTGAACACATTTTAATTACATGCTGTTTCTCACACTAACCTACTCTGGACTCCAGCAATTCTCCTGAGGCAGAGTACCTCAATATAGGCAGTGTTTGCTGGTTAACACTGATGGTTATGAAGAAATCGTAATCATTGGGTCATCATGGTAACGTAATGCTTAGCGTAACACTAACAGTACCAGCGACCTGGGTTCAATTCCACCGTTCTCTGTAAGGGGTTTGTACGTCCTTCCAGTGACTGAGTGGGTTTCCTCCTGCATTCAAACACATACAGGTTAGTAGAGTAATTGGTCACATGGGTGTCATTGGGCAGCTCATGATAGTTGGGCCGGAAGGGCCTGTTACAGTGCTGTATCTCGTTAAAAAAATAAAATGAGGAGTTATAACTAAACTAGAAAATTGAGGGGTAAATTAAACATCAGTTTTGGTACTATGCTTTCACATCCACAGCCTAGGGCATGGGACTTCTTGAACATATTGGAATGCAAGCCTTTGCCTGTTAGATTCCCCAAATAAACTGCCATTGGGCAAGGGTCTGCACATTGGTGTAGCAGTTAGCATGTCACTGTTACAACGCCAGTTCAATTCCTGCTGCTGCCTGTCAGAAGTTTGTATGTTCTCTCTGTGACTGCGTGGCTATTCTCTAGGTTCCTCCCTTAGTCCAAGGATCTACAGACGTGTTGGTGTAAGAAGCACGGTGACACTTGTGGGCTGCCCAATGCAATGCTCAATTTGATTTGATACAAACTCATTCCAGTATATGTTTCGATGTTCATGTAACAAATAAAGTGAATCTTTATCTAATCTTAAAAAGTACAGAAGTAAATGTTTTCCTGACCACTGGTCGTTATAATTATTGATTTAACCACACCACTCTTCCCCCTCAGGGACGTACGGGTGCAGTTTCACAAGCACGAACCAAGCGTTTACCTGAGCTGTATTGATCAGATTGCCAGTGAAGTTACCAAATCTGGGAAGTTTTCAAGCTGCCAATTTGGTATAATCAGAAAGTCACCAGTGTTTCACTCCCACCAGGCCCAATTCAGCCGACCATCATCTCTTATTCTCCTCCTCCTCCTTCCCTCTCTCTCATGATCCACTCTCCTCTCCTCTTACCCCTTTTTTCCCTCCTCACCTCCCTCCTGTGACCCCTCCCCCTTCCCCTTCTCCCACGGTCCTCTCCTATCAGATTCCTACTTCTTCAGGCTTAATCTTTTTCACCTATCACCTCCCACTTTCTTACTTCATCCCTCCTCCCCTAGTCACCAATCTTCCCCCTCACCTGGCTTCACCTATCACCTGTACTCCTCCCCTCTGCCCACCTTCTTATTCTGGCTTTTTTCCCCTTCCTTCCAGTTCTGATGAAGAGTCTCGGCCATATACATCAACTCTTTATTCCCTCCCATGCATGTTGCCTGACTTGCTGAGTTCCTGCATTATTTTGTGTGTGTTGCAGAATCTCTGTGTGTTTATAACCTGGTGTGGTTTACAAGATGCTCCATTGCAGTGGCAGCTTTTTATGCCTCTCAGTAAACCTTGTCCCTAAGGTCTATATACACAACTGCCGGAATCTGATGAGTTATCATGTTGATGGTCTACGGCAGCTCATCCATCTGTTATGCAGCCATTGGAGACTTGGCTTTCGTTACTTATGAAGAGAAAAGTTAACTAGATGCAATATTTATGTAGTACATGCAAGGCTGAGTGTTGTTCTATTATCAAATCACTTTCAAGGACTCTACAACTCAAGTTCTCAGCATTATGTTTTTATTATTAATATTATTTGTTTTTTTATATTTGCACATCTTTCTCTTCCTCTCTTTCTCTCCCTCTCTTTCTCTCCCTCTATCTCACCCTCTCTCTTTCTCTATCCTCCTCTTTCTTTCTTCCTCTCTCCTTCTCTGTCCCTATCTTGTTCCCTCTCCCTCTCTCGCCCTCTCTTCCTTTCTCTTCCTCACGCTCTTCCTTTCTTTCTTCCCTTCTTCCTCCTTCCCCCCCCTTATCTATTTATCCAGCATAGAACAGACCCCCTGCCCTTCAAACTGCGCCACCCGGCAACCATGACAAACCCCAATTTAACCCTAACCTAATCATGGGACGATTTACAATGACCAATTCACCTACTAACTGGTATGCCTTTGGCCACGGGAGGAAGCAGAGCACCCGCAGAAAACCCACGCATTCCACGGAGAGAACATTCAAACTCCTTGCAGAGGGTGTTTGTCATTATAGTAGTTTAGCATTGATTCTATTGTGTTTCAAAATGAATCTCAGGATTTTATATGGCGACATATATGTACTTTGATAATAAATTTACTTTGAACTTTGAAGTCAGTTTGAAGGTGTTTGCTCTGCTTTGTGTTTTTTTTTAACAAGATTTCTCTTATTTGTGTATAATTTGATTTAGCACTTTCTTCTTTATTATTGTTCTTAGAACTTGTCAGTTGAATATTTTCTATGACGGCAAAAGCAGCAAAGATATAGTCATCATAAAGCAGTAACAATCCCACATGAAAATTGCATTTAGTTCAAAAATGTTTCTTTTTAATGGGAATGATTTCAGCCAATGTGTAGTTGGCAAAGAGCGATCTCTGTTTCAGTGTGCCCAACTCTCATGTTCCTTACTAAAATGATTTAAGCTTCCCCAATTGCATGTTTCTAGAACGTAAAACTAAGCTGGGGAAAAGTTTGGATTTAAATCTAGAGGCTGGACATTTTCTGTTGTTTGTGTATGCATCAAGCTCCAAGTATTTCCATTTAATGGGCTAGATTGTTCGAGCGTATTGAATGGAAGCCATTGTGGCTGCTGCCAGTGCTGGTACTGCCTTTCTTCAGCTGGGAAATGGGCTGGACTGATGGGGATGCTCACTAGCCAGCAACCTTCTAACTGTCCATTTGTCCGTCCATGAGCACTGCCACTCGAAGGTAGCATCCATCATCAAGAACCCCAGCTTTCAGGCTGTGCTGTCTTCTTGCTACTGCCATTGGGAAGGGTCTCAGGTCAGTCCTGCCGAAGGGTCTCAGTCAGAAACGTCGACCGTACTCTTTTCCTAAATGCTGCCTGGCCTGCTGAGTTCCTCCAGCATTTTGTGTGTGTGTTGCTCGGATTTCCAGTATTTGCAGATTTTCGCTTGTTAGAGAGGTGGAGGAATTTCTTCAGCCAGAGGATGGTAAATCTGTGGAATGTATTGTCACAGACGGCTGTGGAGGCCAAGACATTGGGTATATTTGAAGTGGAGGCTGATAGGTTCTTGATTAGGAAGGGCATCAAAGGTACATGGGAAAAGCAGGAGGATGGAGTTGAGAGGGATAATAAACCAGCCATGGGTGAATGGCAGAACTGGCTCTGTGGGCAAATGCCCTAATCCTGCTCCTATGTCATATGGTCGTATGATATGTCAAGGCAGGATGGGATCTGTAACAGTCTGGAGCTGGCCACGACTATGACAAAAACATTAATTTCTCTAACTTTCAGTCATTTCTCCCCTCTCCCCCTTCTCTCTTTTTCTGTTCCCATTCTGGCTCCACTCTTATCCTTTTTCTTCTTCTCACCTGCCTATCACGTCCCTCTATTTCACCTCCTCTTTCTTTCTCCCATGGTACAATTTCCTCTCCGATCAGATTCCTTCTTCTTTAGCTCTTCAATTTTTCCATCTATCACCTCCCAACTTTTCACTTCATTCCCACCTCTCCAAGCTACCCACCTTGCCCCTCACCTGGCTTCAACTTCCAGCTTGTTCTTCTTCCCTTCCTCCCCCCCCCCCCGCCTTCTTAGTCTGGCTTCTTCCCCTTTCCTTTCCAGTCCCGATGAAGGGTCTTGGTGTGAAATATTGACTGTTTATTCCTCTCCATAGATGCTGCCTGACCTGCTGTGTTCCTCCAGCATTTTGTATGTGATACTCTGGATTACAGCATCTGCAGAACCCGCTGTGTTTATGATTATTAAAGCCACTTACTTCAGCTCAAGCCATTAATCATTACTGAACTGGCTGCCATAGCTGCTGGGAGAGAGGCTTTTATTAATTAAATAATTTGGGAACATTATAGTTTGGTTTTATTGTGACAGAGGAGTGAATGTGATGCTTGGATAGATGCCAAACAACAGGCTTTTTCTTAGATTGGACTTTGCAGTCACTAGCAGATGCCTTGTGCTTTAGTTCCATTATTCAAAACTTTAGATGTAGTCATATGAGTGGTCTTATCCCCATCTCCCTGATGCTCCCTGAAATTACAACTGAGGTTCACTTTATAAAGTGGTTTCATCTATTGTAGACCAAGATGTGATTGTATTCGCTTCCAAAATCATAATCAAATAATAATATTGACACTTGGGATTTCAGTACAGTGATACTCCTGGACATGTTTGGAACTTTTTTAGTGGTTGATTTTTCTAGATTATTGGAATTCATTGACCTCACAATCCACTTTGTCTTTGCAAGTGCGGTAGTGTGGTGGTGGGGGGGGCGGGGGTGGGGGGTGGGACAGTACAATAGAGTAGTGGCAAGCGTAACACTTTGCAGTGCTGGTGACCCAGGCTCAGTTCCTGCTGCTGTCTGCAGGAAGTTTGTACGATTTCCCTGAGATCACATGGATTTCCTCCAGGTGCTCCGGTCCCTCCCCACATTCCAAAGATGTACAGGTCAGTAAGTTGTGGGCACGTTATGTTGGTGCCAGAAGCCTTGCGACACTTTTGGTCTGACCCTAGCACGTTTTTGGTCTGTGTGGCTGTTGATTCAAATGATGCATTTCGACGTACATGTGACAAATAAAATGAATCAAACTTAATTAAAAGCAGGTAATTTGCCTTGATCTCTGGCTGAGGTTGCTACCATTACAGATACCAGTCTTCTGCCGACTCTGCTTGCTTCGTATGATAAGAAGCAACAGTCAACAGTCCCAACAACAAAGGTGATAGTGGATCTCTCTAGAATAAAAATGAGGAATTTCTTGTGCTAGCGGTTGGTGAAGCTGTGGAATTTATTGGTACAGATGTCTGTGGAGGCCAAGTCATTGGATATATTTAAAGGGTATATAATGATTTGTGCTCCAGCTCTACCTAAACCTCTAGCCCAAGTTCTCCTGCAAGACTGTGAGTAACTCAACAATTAATTTAATCATCTTCAGCATTGGCCATTAAGCAGCACAACCTATTGGATCATCTGCTCACAAATGCTTAGGGCAGGTTGCTCCAGAATGACTCATCTCTTGATCCAAATATGGGCAAAAGAGCTGAATTTTATGGGTAATATGAGATTGAAGCCCCATCCAGTTTTGTTGGAGGCACGTTCGTTATCCCAGCCCAGGATCTCACTGCAGGAATTTCACCCTCCCTTAGTTGGAAGACTCGATGTGGCCTGCTGACTGATGCTTGTGCACTTTCACATTAGAGTCACAGTACAGAAACAGACTCTTCAGCCCATCTAGTCCATGCCATACAACTATTCTCCGGAGCCCCATTGACTGGCAGCTGGACCGTAGCCCTCCCATCCATGTACTTATCCCAACTTCTCTTAGATGTTGAAATCGAACCTGCGTACACCACTTCTGCGAGCAGCTCGATCTACACTCTCATCACCCTCTGGGTGGAGAAGTTCCCCTTAAAATTCTACCTTTTACCCTTAACCAATGACCTCTAGTTCTAGTCTTACCCAACCTCAGTGGAAAAAGCCTACTTGCATTTACCCTATCCAAACCACTCATAATTTGTATACCACTATGGAATTTCTCCTCGGCCTCCTACACTCCAGAGAATAAAGTCCAAACCTGTTCGACCTTTCCCCATAACTCAGGTCCCTAAGTACAGAAGAAGAACTGTGAATTTTGGTAAGATCTGCACGTGTAGGTATGAACTGTTTGGAAGCAGCTGACATCTATGTAACAAGAGGGCCAAAGCCCTAAGCATCCATCCTTTCACTTTGGCTGCAATATGCATCTTCTCAAGTACCACACACAAAACATTGGAGGAACGCAGCAGGCCAGGCAGCATCTATGAAAATGAATAAACAATTGATGTTTTGGGATGAGACGCTTCTTCAAGATTGGAAAGGAAGGTGGGGGGGGGGAAGATGCCAAGAACTTCTTCTCAAGTAGGCATTGTAACAACTCACCAAGGCTGCTTCAGCGGCACCAGCAAAGATCACGGTAGGTAGGTGCAGGAGAATTCCATAAGTTACAGGTTTTCATCCAAATCGCACGTCAACTTTGCTGTGTTGGTGAATGAAGTCACTGGAGCAACTGGAGAAGTTGGTGGATACGAAAGTATTCCTCATGAGAAGCAGGCATTTTCTTGGAGACCCTCTCATCTGAGTCTCTCAATCTACATCACAATCTTATACCCTTAGATTAAAAGTTACAACAGGTGATTCAGTACAATGGTGTTGTTTACTTCTATATTTTGTGTCTGACAAATGGTTTCTTTGGGGTGCATATTTACAGTGGAAGCAAATGGTAATTGTTAAGACACTTCTGAAGGTTCAAACACTTTTATTGGGAGAAACTAATTCACATAGATAGTCTAAAATTGACTGAGGACAGAGAGCCAGGGGCTTAAGGTTAGTGTTGTGAGGGACTAATATCTGCTATATTCACATAATTCCATAACTCCTCAATAATCCCAAACAAACCTGAATCCTCTAACAAAACTGGATCTTGGATTTCCTCACTTGTAGACCCCAGTCAGTTCGGATTGGCAACAATCTCTCCTCCACAATCTCCACCTGCACAGCTGTACCACAGGGCTGTGTGCTTAGCCCCTGCTCTACTCACTTTACACTTATGACTGATGCTAAGCACAGCTCCAATGCCGCATTTAACTTTGTGCACGACACGGTTGTTGGGTGAATGAAAGGTGTTGACAAATCTGAATATAGGAGGGAGAATGAAAATCTGGTTGAGTGGTGCTACAACAGCAAAAACCTCTCACTCAGTGTCAGCAAGACCAAGGAACTGATTATTGACTTCAGGCAGAGGAAACTGTAGGTCCATAAGCCAGTCCTCATCGGGGGATTAGAGGTGGTGAGGGTCAGCAACTTTAAATTCCTTGCTGTTATCATATCAGAGGATCTGTCCTGGGTACAACACGCAATGCCATCATGAAGAAGGCAAGGCAGCGCCTCTACTTCCTTAAAAGTTTGCGAAGAGTTGGCATGTCATCTAAAGCTTTGATGAACTTCTGTAGATACGTGGTGGGGAGTATATTGATAGGTTATATCACAGCCTGGTATGGAAACACCATCGACTCTCGGTAGAAAAGCCTACAAAAGAACAGTGGATGCAGCACAGTCCATCACAGGTAAAGCCTTCCCCACCATTTAGCACATTGGCATAGGGCACTCTATCACAGGGAAGCAGTATCCATCATCAAGGACCCCCACAATCCCACTTCTCACTGAAGGAAGCTTCCTTCAGTTAGTCCTGACGAAGGGTCTCGGCCTGAAACGTCGACTGCACCTCTTCCTAGAGATGCTGCCTGGCCTGCTGCGTTCACCAGCAACTTTTATGTGTGTTGCTTGAATTTCCAGCATCTGCAGAATTCCTGTTGTTTAGGGATAACTTCACTCAACTTCACTCGCCCTAACACTGAACTCAACATTGAACTGTTCCCACAACCTGTGGATTTACTTTCAAGGATTCTTCATCTCAAGTTCACAATATTTATTGCCTGCTTATCCATCCATCTATCTATCTATATATTTATCTCTGTTCTTTTTGTATTTGCACAGTTGTTGCCTTTTGCACACCGGTTGTTTGTCCGTCCTGTTGGGTGATTCTATTATATTTCTTGGATTTCCTGAGTATAGCTGCAAGAAAACAAATCCCAGGATTGTATGTGGAGACATATATGTACTTTGATAATAAATTTACTTTGAATTGGAAGTGTTCAACGTTTTTAATTTATACCTTCACTGCATGATTGCAGAGCTTATTGGAAAGGGGTTTTTAACACGCCCTTGGTGGTTGTTAGAGTTCTTCGATAAGCACTGGCCTTTCCCATGGCACCAAGTAGGACAATGCTCATATCTCTTTGAGTACTGCAGTAGAAATTCTCATCCCTAATTGAAGCAGGAAGATGGAGCTGAGATACAATGTCATAGTATTCCTGAGGGACAGTCTCACAGTGAAATAGTCACCATGCACCACCCTGACTATACAAAGGGTACAGACAATTATCAGATAATTGTATGTTGTATTAAGTGTTCCTGACGAGAAACTGACTTGTTAAGTAAAGTTCTGTTATTTTAAGTTTTAGTAAAATGAGGGTAAAATCTTATCAGATTTGCAAATAGTTGAATTGGAGATAATTTTATAATTTAATGATAGTAATTTTTCCAGAAATGTTAATATTTGTTGAGACTTGGGTTTCAGTCAGTGCAGATAAAAACTAGTTTTGGAAAACTTTGCATCCCCGCCCATATAATTAGGTAAAATCAACTAAATACTTACAGGAACATGTTGAGACAAAGATGATTCAACTCCAAGAGATGTTGATCTTTGAACTGATGCTTCAGGGTCTCAAGTTGTGCAGCAGTGCTATAAATCGTGCTGGCATTAGGCCTTGATATCTCAGTTTATAGGCAGTAAATTTGTTTTTCCCATTTTGTTTTGACCAGATCTAATTTGTATTACAAGGAATGAACCAGGAGCATTGGGTGTATGCACCATTTACCCAATGGGGTAGAGGCAGCACTGGCAACTTTAGTTTCCTTCAGTAGTTCCTTGTACTACTTTTTTAATTTCAGAAAATACACTTTAATGATTAAGATTGGTACATGCCTCTCTTTACAGTCATTGTGCCTTCAAATCAATGCAACCTATTTACAATGTGTCAATGCCTACCTGTGTTTGTTTTCTGTGCCACATGCCCATGAAGTGTTTGGTCACATTCATCTATGGGATAAGGTGTAAACCCAAACTCCAAAGTGAAACTAAGAAACGTCACTATGGAAGGTACAACTACAGCTGAGATGGTGCCAGGCGGCAACTTCTTTGAGCTCCTTTGAGAAACATCTTAAGTTCCTGTCTTTAATGTCTTTTTTTTTCCCTTTTCCCGTGTGTGTGTGTGTGTGTGTGTGTGTGTGTGTGTGTGAATGAGAGCAAGAGATCAAAGTGCTGGGTTATGGGCTGTAGTTCCTGATGGTCTGTAGATCATGGTCTCTTTGAGGGTTTTGCTTTTGCTTGCTTGAAGGTGGTGGGGGTGCTGATGCTTCTTGCTGGAACAAGTGAGGGAACAGGGAGGAGGAGGGTTGATGCTTTGCTGCTGCTTGGGCACGAGAGGGGAGAATGGGGGTTTTTGGGATTGTAACGTTTTTCTGTCATTTTTTGGGGTTTTCTTCTGTTTCGTAGATATCTGTGAAGAATACAAATTTCAGATTGTATACTGTATACATTCTCTGATATTAAATGGAACCGTTGAACAAGAGTTATAACAGCAGCCACATTGTATTCATTTGAACACTGAAAGAATATCATATCTTTTTCATAAACGCAAAAGATTCTGCGGATGCTGGAAATCAAGAGCTACAGACACTGTCAACATTTCAGGCTGATATCCTTCATTGGGACACAAAAAGGTCTAAAACATTGACTGTTCATTCCTCTCCATACATGCTGCCTTAGCTGCTGAGTTCCTCCAGCATTTTGTGTGTGTGTTACCCTGTCAAATCTGTTTACCACTATTGAGTGGTTCTGATGGGTTTGCTTTTTCAGGAGTAACATTTAGGTCCGATCAATTAAGGAAGACAGATTTTCTTTAGCTGTCTCCTTGGGGGTTTTATGATAATCTGATAGTTCTGTGACACGGAAACAGCCCTTTCAGCCCGATTGGCCTGTGCTGAGTAAGTTCCATTTATGTGTGATCACCAGTGTTGATACTTCTAAAATTTTGAGTTCTTTATTTTTTTTGCAGGCTTGGTTGCTACTGGGAACTATTACTTTCCAAACTTTTTTTTTCCTGTACTGTTTGAAGTGTTGGGTTATAAAAATAATAATATCTTTTGGGAAACTATTCATTCAACTGGCCCAAGTACAAATTGATGGTTTTTTTTTAATCCCTGTTTTACTGAAATATAAATACTGCAGAAGTTAACAAGCCAGTTTCTCGTTACCAGAGTGCTAACCCCATCAACAACACCTACATAACTCTGAAATATCTGTTAATTGTCTTTTCTCCATGTGTCTAAATTGGCACCTGGGGAATACTTCACTGTTGATGATGCTGTGGATATAATTTTTCGTCCATTTTATTGCTCGCAAACTGAGGAGGTATTTCAGTGTCAGTGTGATTGGTGGATATTCATCAGCAGGCAAGAATAAGATAATACCAAAAACACCTGCAAATGTCTACAGATGTACCGTGAAGAGCATTCTAACTGGCTGCTTCATGACCTTGCATGGGGTGAAATCTACTGCACAGGATTGAAGCAAGCTGCGGAGAGTTGTAAACTTAGCTCCATCATGGGCACTGGCCTCCATCGTATCCAGGACATCTTCAAGGAGCGATGCCTCAAAAAAGGGGTGTCCATCATTAAGGATCCCCATCACCCAGGACATGCCCTCTTCTCATTGCTAATGTAAGGGAGGAGGTACCGGAGCCTGAAGGCGCATCCTCAACGATTCAGGAACAACTTATTTCCCTCTGCTATCAGAGTTCTGAATGAATATTGTACCCATGTACACTACCTCACTTTTTTCTCTATATTTTGCCCTACTTACTAAATTTACCTATTTAATGTATGTACTTACTGTAATTCACAGTTATCTGTTGCAGCATACTGCTGCCACAAAGTTAACAAATCTCATGAGAAATGCAGTTGATATTAAACCTGATTCTGAAATTCTTTGAAATACATTTGTGAACTGGATTGAACCCGAAGTCACTGATGCTACCTTTTTATAAGAATATTAGGTTGTTTTATTTTTTTGTTAAATTCAGTTCCCACCATCTATAATTATTTAATGATTTATTCCTCAGATACTGGGATTTGAATTCCCGTTTCTATATTAATTGTAGCTGAGGTCCAGTAATATACACACAGTGGCCACTTCACTTGCTACCTCCTGTACCTAATAAGGTGGCCACTGAGTGTATGTTTGTGGTCTTCTGCTGCTGTAGCCCATCCGCTTCAAGGTTCCACATGTTATACATTCAGAGATGCTCTTCTTCACACTATTGTTGTAACGTGTGGTTATTTAAGGTACTGTCGCCTTCCTGTCAGCTTGAACGAGTCTGGTCATTCTCTGACCTCTATCATTAACAAGGCATTTTTTCCCATAGAACTGTTGCTAACTATGTGTTTCTCTTTTTCGTTTTCGCACAATTCTCTGTAAACTCTAGAGAATGTTGTCTGTGAAAATCCCAGGAGATCAGCAGTTTCTCAGATACTCAAACCTCCCTATCTGGCACCAGCAATCGTTCCACGCTCAAAGTCACTGAGATCACAATTCTCATTCATTCTAATGTTTGTTCTGATCAACAAGTGAACCTCTTGACCATGTCTGCATGCTTTTATGTATTGAGTTGCTGCCACACGATTAGCTGATTAGATAGTTGCGTTAACGAGCAAGCGTACCTAATAAAGTGGCCAGGCACAGTAAAATAGGAGCAGGAATAGTCCAGTCAGCTCTGTTATTAAATAGGGAGGTGGTTAGACCTTTACCTCAGTACCATGTTCTTGCTCTCTCCCCATCCCCTTGGTGACTTACTGTATTGAGAAATTTACTTCCTTTCTTAAGTACATTCTGTGGCAGAGAATTCCGCAAGTTCACCACTCTGAGTGAAGCAACATCCTTCAAGGAAGGAAATTATGTCGTCTTCCCTATATGTAAAAAGTTATCAAGTCTTAGATATCTTAGCCAGGTATCCAGAGGCTGGGGCATTATCTCTGGGCTCCTCCCTAGCCAAGGAAACATCTTCCCTGCGTCTAGCCTATCAACCCTACCGGAATTTTGTATATTTCAATGAAATCTCCACTTGTTCTTCTGAACCTTCCACAATTAATTAGTGTAGTGGTTAGTAAAGGCATCCGTTAGTCTTGCGAGACCATGGATCTGCGCCTGGAAAGTCTTCGCTCTCCAGGGCGCAGGCCTGGGCAAGGTTGTATGGAAGACAGGCAGTTGCCCATGCTGCAAGTGTCCCCTCTCCACGACACCAATGTTGTCCAAGGGAAGGGCATTAGGACCCATACAGCTTGGCACCAGTGTCGTCGCAGAGCAATGTGTGATTAAGTGCCTTGCTCAAGGACACAACACATTCCCTCGGCTGGGGCTTGAACTCACGACCTTCAGTCGCTAGTCCAATGCCTTAACCACTTGGCCATGTGCCCACAGTGTAGTGGTTAGCAAAATGCTTTACAGCATAGGCTGTAAGATCGGGGTTCAATTACTGCCGCAGTCTGCAGGGAGTTTGTGTGTTCTCCCCATAACCATGTGGGCTTCTTCCGGGTGCTCTGGTTTCCTGTCGCATTCCAATGACGTACGGGTTCGTGTTAGCGAGTTGCGGGCATGCTACGTTGACGAGGAAGTGTGGTGGTGCTTGCAAGCTGCCCCCAATACAATTCTTGCTGATATGATCAGACCCAAACAAAACATTTCACTGTACGCTTCTACGTACACATGAGAAACTAGATCACGTGGAGGAAATGCACGCGTTCGTGGGAAAATTTACAAATTTCTTACAGATGGCACTGGAATTGAACTCTGAACTCCAAAGCCCCCGAGTTGTAATAGTGTTACTCCAACTACTACGCTATCGGGGTGCCCAACATAACTTATCAACATCGTCTCTGTGCTTCTGTAACAATTTGGATAAACTTGACTTATTAGAGGAGGCAAACAGATTTAATTCTTTTGGAGGAAGAAATATATTGAAAATTTGGGCAGGTTACTGACCGGAAAGCTTAGGAGCCCAACTGCAGATCAAGATGAGGAGATCCGGGATTCTGGGAGATCTGAAAATAATATGAAGTAATCAAAGATTAGAAGAAAATGTCTTGCAGAAGCCTTCCTTTCAGTCTGGTGCAAATTGCATCTCCTAGTCAATTATCCATTCCCAACATTAAGTGACTCTTAGTTGCCCACAGGCACTTGTCAGTGTTACGTTGAAGATCTGCGCTCCCAGTGTGTTGCGATGTGTGTAGTTATTTAGTATAGCTGGGAGAAAGGCTTGCCTGAGCAAATTGTGTGAGACGTGTCACTGCTTTAGAATATACAGTACATTAAGTGTTCCTCATCCCAATTAAAGGCGCAGAGCTGACAATTCGTGGCAGCTTTCAAATCTTTCAGCTGTTTTGCACATTTTCCTTGTGAATAAGGTCCAATTAGACTACTTCAATGGCACTGCTCAGTTATTATCAGGCAACATAAACCATGCTAAACATTAAGAAAAACAAATCTTTGATACCCATCCCAAGCAAACTGCAAACAGTTCGATTTAAAAAAAATTGTTCCCATGCACCAATATAGAAATGGTTTAAACAGTGAAAACTTCATTTTGAATGATTTTTTATGTTTGTTATGGTACTTTTGTGCTCCTCAGGTCCTGATGAAGGGTCTGGGCTTGAGACGTCAACTGTTTTTGTGTGTGTGGGGCTTACCATTCTCGATATTACAAATTGCGACTGAAAAAGATCACAAACCACAACATTTTCATTATTTAAGCTTACCTAGACTTTTATTTTCTACACTTGCCCATTTCCCCCATTCTATTTTTTTCAAGCCAACAATCTCTACCCCCTTTTCACTCCCATGTTTATGTAACCTCCCTCTGACAGATCCACTCATTCTAAACCTGTACTTTGCCACAGATGGCTGGGAGGCCAAGTCATTGGGGATATTAAAGCAGAGGTTGATAGGTTCCTGATTAGTCAGGGTGTGAAAGGTAATGGAGCGAAGGCAGTAGAATGGGGTTGAGAGGGATGATAAATTAGCCATGATGGAATTTGGGTGGTGGGGTGAGATGTGTCTCCACTATTGGAGGTGTAAAGTGCTCCTTCCTTCCACTAGCCTGCAGGTCACCCTTTGGCAAGGTGTAGCACCTGCTTAGCACCGTCGTCACCCCAATCAGGGTCAATGTGAAGTCATGGGAGCAGCTAGTGCATATCACAAGTCCTGGTTGTGCAACCACTGACGCCAGGCAGTACTGATAATGGCTGGAGTCATCCGTCTTGTAAAGACACTGCCCAGAAGAAGGCAACGGCAAACCACTTCTACAGAATAATTTGCCAAGAAACAATCA
This sequence comes from Mobula hypostoma, assembly GCF_963921235.1. Taxonomy (NCBI): domain Eukaryota; kingdom Metazoa; phylum Chordata; class Chondrichthyes; order Myliobatiformes; family Myliobatidae; genus Mobula; species Mobula hypostoma. The sequence goes on along the minus strand of NC_086117.1, from coordinate 12,837,224 downwards.
TGGTCATGAGATCATGATCGCCTGTGTCATGTAATGATGATGATGGCATGGTAGAGCAAACATAATGGGCCGAATGGCCTAATTCTGCTCCTATGTCTTATGGTCTCTTTTAAGTCCCTGTTAAAGATGACAGTGAGGATTATCATGCGTTGAGGTCTTCAGCACAATTTACAATGATGAATTTACCTGCCTTTGGACTGTGGGAGGAAACCGGAGCACCCGGAGGAAACCCACGCGGTCACGGGGAGACCGTACAAACCGCAGTGGGAATTGAACCTGTGTCTCCTGTACCATAAAGCATTGTGCTAACCACTACGCTACCGTGCCGCCCTTGGGGAGGCTCCAGTAGAGTTGCACAAGAGTGACCCTGGAATATACGGCTTCACCTCAGAGGAGCATTTGATGGTTCTGGTGTGAGGTAATGACTGTGAAGCTTCCTGAGAGGAATAGAGCAAATTCCTTTCAGTGACAGTGGATGCGATTTCAAGTGGATTTTGAAGCTTGGCGGAATGTGGACAATCCTTTATACCATTCAGCAATCAACAGCAAGTAAAAACCTGCCAATGCCTGAAATCTAAAATTAAGATAGAATAACCTGGAGATTCTCTGCAAGTCAGGCCACATCTGTGGAAAGTGAAAGTTAATATTTCTGTTCAATGGTTTCTGCTCCATCAAGAACAGAAGGCCACAAATATAGGAGCAGAATTAGGCCATACAGCCCATCGAGTCTACTCCACCATTCAATCATGTTCAAGGTTTTTCAGTCTCTTTCTTTCACCTTCTGCCCATAACGCTTAACCCCTTTATCAATTAAGAAACAATCAATCTCTGCCTTAAATGCACCCAATGACTTGGCCCCCCAGCAGTCTGTTGCAACAGATTCCACAGATTCACCACCCTCTGGCTGAAAAAATTCCTCCACATCTCAGTTTCAAAGGGAGTTCCCTTCATTCTGAGGCTGTATCCTCAGTTCCTAGATTCTCCCATTTAAAGAAAATCCTCAGGTCTTTCAGTATCTTCTGAACTCAAAGAACAGCACCGGAGTCATCAAATTAATGCTCCTCTGAGGTGAAGCCATATATTCCAGGGTCACTCTTGTGCAACGGTAGCGTAGTGGTTAGCACAATGCTTTATGGTACAGGAGACCCAGGTTCAATTCCTGCTGCTGCTTGTATGTCCTCCCTGTGACCGCGTGGGTTTCCCCCGGGTGCTCCGTTTTCTCCCACAGTCTCTCTCACAGTCCAAAGGCAGGTAAATTGGTCATTGTAAATTGTCCTGTAATTAGGCCAGGATTAAATCGGAGAATTGTTGGGCAGCATGGCTTGAAGGGCCGGAAAGGCCTTTTCTGCGCTGTATCGCAATAATAAACAATAATAAATAATATTTTCCTTGGAAACAGGGCCTAAAATTGCTCACAATAATTGAAATGCAATCTGAGCAATACCTTCCTTATAAAACCTCAGCATTACATCCTTGCTGTTACATCTGCCCGACACCGGCCCCCTAGGCCTGAGTCAACGTAGTAGTAGTCACATCTGCCTCTCCACTATTGTGACTTGACTGCCTGATTATTTCAAAGTTAAGGTAAATTTAGTATCAAAGTACATATATATCACATATACAACTCTGAGATTCATTTTCTGTGGGCATACTCAATAAATACATAATACGATCAATGAAAGACTGCGCCAACTGGGTGGTCAACTAATGTGCAAAAGACATCAAACTGTGCAAATATAAAAAGAGTCCTTGAAAGTCCCAGAATCTGAATTGGGTTTAATATCACTGGCATATGTCGTGAAATTTGTTGTTATGCAGCAGTAGAACATTTCATTGCAGTGCATAATGAAAGCTGAAAATTACAGTAAAAGTTATATATTTGAAAAGTTAAATTAAGTAAGTAGTGTGAAAAGAGAAAAAAATAATAGTGAGGTAATGCTCATGGGTTCAATGCCATTCAGAAATCAGATGGCAGAGGGGAAGAAGCTGTTCCTGAAACACTGAGTGTGTGTCTTCAGGCTTCAGTCACTCCTTCCTGATGGTAGCAATGAGAAGAGGGCATGTCCTGGGTGATGGGGGTCCTTAATGATGGATGCCACCTTTTTGAGTCATCGCTCCTTGAAGATGTCCTGGATGCTGGGAACGCTAGTGGCCTTGTTGGAGATGACTAGGTTCACAAATTTCTCCAGCTTACTTTGATCCTGTGCAGAGCCCACAGCCTTACCAGAAATTTGCAAGTGTCTTTGGTGACGTACCAACTCTCCTCAGACTCCTAATGAAACATAGCTGCTGTTGTGGCTTCTTTGTAACTACATCGATATGTTGGGTCCAGGATAGATCCTCAGAGGTATTGACACTCATTGAAATAGCTCATCCTTTCTATTTCTTATCCCTCCATAGGTTGTGGGAGCATTTCAAAGATGGGGCAAGTCAGGCTGAGTGAAGTTATCCACTTTGGGTCAAGAGCCTGATGGTTGAGGGGTAATAACTGTTCCTGAACCTGGTGGTGTGAGTCCTTCAGCTCCTGAACCTTCTTCCTGAAGGCAGTAGCAAGAAGAGAGCATGAACTGGGTGGTGGGGTCCCTGATGATAGATGCTGCTTTCCTGCATCAATGCTCCGTGTAGAAGTGCGTCTGTCATTGTTTTTAAAAACCAGGGAAAAATGAGTAAAATCTGCATTAATGTCTTTGAGGACCATTAATCTCAATTAGTGTGTGAGTTGGTGGATCATTCTTATGAACAACATCACACCCACATACTCAATTTCCAGTTGCTTTGATGATAATGTTCATCATGTCCTTGGGCAGATTTAAATCCAGCCAGGAACTGCAACACCAACTAGTATGGATGAACTAATCAGTCAGGAGCCATGTCCTGTGGTCGTCACTGGAGGCACAAAATTAATACAGTGAATTTTAGACTTGAATGTAAATAAAGCCAGGAAATGTATTTACACAAGTAGATCTAAAAATTAGGAACACTCATCATCATGGGCCATTTAATTTTAAATCCTAGATACTGTATTTATTAACCAAAATATGTTTAAATGTACTGTATGGTGAAGAGGAGGGTGGACTAATGTCATAGATAGCAGTAGTCCCATTAAACTGGGGGGACATGAGATTAATAACACAGTTTTGTCCTTGTTTCTCTTTGTTTATTTATGTGGCTAAATCACCCTTGTGCTGTTGTGTGGAAGACACACTACTGTGTGTGTGACTAAAATAGTAGTAAGAATGCAAGCATTTTCCTGCTTTGTGCTTCACACAGCAGTGTTAGCCGGTGCACTGCTCTGCCGAATTGAAGTTGTAAGGCTGCCGTTAATGAAGAAGGACAGAAGGCAGTTTTGTTTTGCAGAGATGGGAACGGAGTTCACTGTTGTCCTAAAGTTAGGGAGTGAGAGATTGGTTAACACATGCCGCGTGTGTCGAGCTGGTCAAGTTTGAGCCCGTGAACTGAACAATCCGATCAGGGTAGCTCTTGAGTGGAATTAGGTTATGAAGGCATAGAGAGTAGATACATCGGGTGAAATGGTCTGCTGTTTTGAAGTTGCTCATGTAGTCATCAGCATAGACACGCTGGCTCTAAAAGGACAGACTATTATATCCAAAGAGTCACAGGTGCTAGCATTTCAAAGTCAAAGTGAATTTTATTTTCAGAGAACATATATGTCACCACATACATCCCTGATATTCATTTTCCTGCCGGCGTACACAACAAACCTATAGAATTGTAACTATAACAAGATCAATAAACGATCATGTAGAGTAGAGAAGACAACAAACTGTGCAAATGCAAGTATAAATAAATAGCAATAGATAACGAGAGCATGAAATAACAAGAGTCCTTAAAGTGAGACCACTGGTTGTGGGAACATCTCAATGGATGGGCAAGTAAGTGTAATTATCCCCTGCTGTTCAAGAGCCTGATGATTGAGGGGTAGTAACTGTTCTTGAACCTGATGGTGTGAGTCCTGAGGCTCTTGTACCTTCTACCTGATGGCAACAGCGAGAAGAGAGCATTACCTGGGTCTCTGATGATGGATGCTGCTCTTTTGGAGTTGCTCATGTAGTCACCAGCTACGAAAGTGTTTCACGTAGATGTGCTCAAATGTTGGGAGGGCTTTACCCATGATGGACTGGGCTGAATCCACTAACTTTTGTAGGATTTTCCATTCAAAGACATTGGTGTTTTCATACCAGGTCATGATGCAATCAGTCAATACACTCTCCACTAAACATCTATAAACGTTTGTCAAAGTTTTTGATGTCATGCCAAAGCTTTGGAGATTCCCAAGGAAGTAGAGACACTGTTGTGCTTTCTTCATAATTGCACTTACATGCTGGGTCCAGTTCAGGTCCTTTGAAGTAACAACACACAGGAATTTAAAGTTACTAACCTCCTCCACCTCTGATCCTCCGTTATATTATGTATGTGCTGTTTTTATTGAAACGTGTATTGAAGCATGTGTAGAGGCCATTTGTCTCACTGAGACTCAACCAACCATTAATCACACATTCACACCAATCCTACATTGATCCCACTCCACTTCTCTCCAGGTCCTCATTAATGTCCCCAGATTCTCCCATTTGCCTACACAGTAGAATTTACAGTGGGTAGTTAATTTCAACCCACACCTCTAGGAGCACACAGAGCATCTAGAAGAAACCTATTGAGTGACAGGGAGAACATGCAAACTCCAGGCAACGATCACGTATAAAGATTAGCTTTGTTTGTCACATGTTCATCAAAATATACAGTGAAATGCATTGTTTGCGTCAAATCAAATCGGCGAGGATTGTGCTGGGCAAGCCTGCAAGTGTCGCTACTCTTCTAGCGTACGCACAACCTACAAAACTAACCCATACGTCTTTGGGATGAGGGAGGAAACCCGTGCAGTCACGGGGAGAGCTTACGAACTCCTTACAGACTACGTCAGAAATTGAACCCATGTCACTAGCGCTGTAAAACAGTACACTAACTGCTACGCTAACGTGCAGCTACTTGAACAATCCAACGCCACTGTTACAGACTGAACATGGGGGGGTTAATCCTGTATGATACACCTTACACTTGAATTCAGTAATTAGGTTCAAAGTCAAAGAAATAAATTGCTACTGGCAAAATAAGCAATCTTGAAACAATAAACACTAATGAACCTAAAACAAATGATATAACAAAATAAGCAGTCTTGCTTTCTTCAACTTAATATTGAGTAATATTAAGTGTAATTAAATGGTCAACAAAAACATACCATACCCTGCTGTCTCTAACAAACTCTAACTGAACTAACCAAACTAAAGACAAAGAATGAATATGTGACTAAACTCTTTGCTCTTACCTCGCCCCCACCCATGTGAAAAACGACCATAATCAACACAATAAATGCACAAAACAGAATACACTGCAGATAGAAAATAGATACACGGCTCCTACACCAACACTTTATGGTCTCAATAACATAGGTCCGCAGTTAGTTCCAGATTAGGAGCCACAGTATCTCAGTAAAATGCTCATGTAAGGCCTTCCATGATCTTAACCAAATGACTTCCTTCTGCACTGAAATAATTGTGTGATTTTGTAAAAACTCACCTCTTTGACAAGCTCTTTGACACCTCTTCTTATCATCCGGCCATCCTGTCCAATCATGTTCCCGTCCAGCCACTGGGATCCTGGGGAGTCTGGATGTGCATGGAGACTATATTTTATTCCGAAGCACATCATATTAAACCAGTAATTACCTTGTGACTGCAGAACCAGGAAAAAAATTAATAAGAGCACAAAAATAGGAAAAATAAATCACCTATCAGACTGGAATTTCATATCCAATCAGTCAACCTGTCAGTGGTATCACTGTCCAAAAATAATCTGCCTTTTGTGATTGAGACAGATGTATAGGGATCATGTCAGCGTGACTGCCTCTGGAAATATGCCACTAGCCAGTGAAATTTGTTAAATTTTCTCTGAACTGGCAGGAATAGGGGGCTAGATGGAGCAAAAATAGAAAAAGGCAACACATGTTCATAAGGATAGATCTACACATCCGGACCAAGGTTGGTCTGGAAATTAATAATGTGTTAATTGGAGGCTTGCAGTGCATAAGGAAAATAAAACTATGGCTCTGGAGAACTGCAAATTCTTTATCAGTTGTTTTTGGTATTTAATGTGGAATTGGTTTGTCTTTAAATCTGGAGTTAGTTCATCTGGGTCTGATCCTGAACTCAGCTGTTGGAGAGCTGTACCTCTGTGGAAGCTTTGCAGAGCTGCAGTCAGTGTGTGAGATGTGAAGAGCTAGGCGGCGGAATTTCTTGACTGAAACTAACCTAACTGATCCAGAGTTTGTTTAATCTGAAAGTGAGACCTGAATGTGCTGATTTTGACTTAAAAAAAGATATAGGTGTGAATCCGCAGCCACCACTTGATACTTTTACAAAGAATTTAAGCTTGTAATTTGATTAACCCGAGAATTAGTTAAAGGCAAGTGATCTAATTTCTTTCTCATTTGATGAATAAGGTTGTGGTTCACCCACTACACAGAACAAAATGAGTGGGTAGTACGGAGGGATAATGAGGCAGGTGAATTCTATATGGGGGGGGTTCGACTCTCCAACATCGGTGAAGCCATTGGCATCGAAAACTTCAATTGCTTTCTTTTATTCTAAACATTGTGGCTGTCCCTTTGCCTCATTCAACTCCTAAAGAAGATTTAAGATTAGCTTTCTTGTCACGTGGATTGAAACACTGAAACGTACAGTGAAATGTGTTGTTTGCGTCAATAACCGACACAGTCGGAGGACGTGCTGGGGGCAGCCTGCCAGTCGGCCGCCAGTGTAGCAAGCCCACAGTTTACTAACCCTGACCCACATGTCTTTAGAATGTGGGAGGGAATTGCAGTGCCCAAAGGGAAACCCATGTAGTCACGGGGAGAAAGTACAAGCTCCTTGCGGACAGTGGCGGGAACCAAACCCCTGACTGGGATTGCTAACGTTGTAGATCATTTTGCTAATCACCACTGTTAGTGACCTCTGTTACTGCGGTGTCTGCTTTAAGTGAACACAGAAATTCAAGATTCAGAAACACGACAAGTCCAGAGCAACTCACACAAAATGCTGGAGGAACTCAGTAAGTCAGAGAGCAGCAATGGAAATGGATAGATAGGTAGATAGATAGATATTCCCAAAGGAAATTACAGTATCATATTAGTGTTTCAAGTGCACAAATATATAAATATTAGAAGAGAAGTAAGAAAGAATTAAAAGAATAAGTTACCTCAATTAGTCTAACAGGATGGGTGGGGGGATCATCACCTCCCCGGCTATAAATTGACTCATTATAGAGCCTATTGGCCGAGGGTAAAAATGACCTCATATATTGCTCTTTGGAGTAGCGCAGTTGTCTTAGTCTATTACTAAAAGTGCTCCTCTGTTCAGCCAAGGTGGCATGCAGAGGGTGAGAAATATTGTCCAGAATTGCCAGGATTTTCCGTAGGGTCCTTTGTTCTACCACAGCCTCCAGTGAGTCCAGTTTGACTCCCATAACGGAGCCAGCATTTCTAATCAGTTTATTGAGCCTGTCGACATCACCTGCGTTGATGCCATTGCCCCAGCATAGAATAAGCAGTTGTCTTTTCAGGCCGAGACCTTTCATCAGGACTTCCTCACAATCCAAGGTTGTTTATTTTCATTCTTCAGTACATGAGTGTAAAGGCGGAGTTAATTCCAGATCCAAAATAATATAAATAAAAAAACACAATAATAAAGCATATTAAAACACAATAAATATAAAATACACAATAAAAATACAAAGCACACACAATAAATATAAATATAAAATCAATCAGTCAGGACCTCTCAGCTCTACTGCATTTCACTTCAGTTCCCAATTGTTCATCTAAACTTCCAGTGAATAAAAATCCATCCGTTCCTTTTAAGACAACACACTCAGAGTACGTTTTACTGGACTACTTCCAATGCATGAACATTGATCCTTATACTGTACATGTGACAACAGGTCAGGTGTCATTGCTGCCTTGTGTTACTGAAGCAGAACACTCCTCCTTCTGAATTCAGTTTCCCTGGCCATGAATATTGAACTACAGATCAGTGCAAGCTGGTAATAATTCAATACAAAATTGTGGTGAATCTCATTATTTGTTCATAAATGTTTCAAATGAGTGCCTGGTTGGGTTGCTAATTTGAATGATTCCAGTTTCTGCATTTACTTGCCCTCAGATGCTACCCTAGCCACTTGGTAGCATAGTGATTAGAGTAACGCTGAGCAGCACCAGATGTAAGATTGGGGTTCAATTCCTGCCACTGTCTGTACATGACCACATGGGTTTCCTCCAGGTGCTGTGGTTTCCTCCCACATTCCAAAGACATAGGAGTCAGGGCTAGTAGGTTGTGAGCACGCTATGTTGGTGCCGAAAGCACGGTGGCACTTGTGGGCTGTCCCCAGCACTCTCAATTGTCTTGGTCGTTGACACAATCAATTCACTGTATATTTCGATGTACATGTAACAAATAAAGCTAATGTTTAATCTTTTGCCAATCAACTTTCCAGCTCTTTGATCCACCCCTCCCCTCCTATCATTTCGGATCTCCCCCTCCCACTTTCAAATCTCTTACAATCTCTTCTTTCAGTTAGTCCTGTTAGTCCTGGCGAACGGTCTCAGCCCGAAACGTCGACTGTACCTCTTCCTAGAGATGCTGCCTGGCCTGCTGCGTTCACCAGCATTTTGTGTGTGTGTTGCTTGAATTTCCAGCATCTGCAGATTTCCTCGTGTCTGAATCTTTAATCTTTAGGACTTGGTCTAGTTCTACAATGTTTTATGGACTAGCAAAGTGAAAAAAATTGTGAAGGAAAATACTGCTAATGCTGGAATTCTGAAATAAAGTCAGTAAGTTCTGGAAGTACTCAGCAGGTCTGTGGGAACTATTCTGAGAAGAGTGTGTTAAAACATAGAATAGTACAGCCCAGTACAGCCCTTCGGCCCACAATGTTGTGCTGACCCTCAAACCCTGCCTCCCACATAACCCCCCACTTTAAATTCCTCCATATACCTGTCTAGTAGTCTCTTAAACTTCACTAGTGTATCTGCCTCCACCACTGACTCAGGCAGTGCATTCCACGCACCAACCACTCTCTGAGTAAAAAACCTTCCTCTAATATCCCCCTTGAGCTTCCCACCCCTTACCTTAAAGCCACGTCCTCTCGTATTGAGCAGTGGTGCCCTGGGGAAAAGGCGCTGGCTATCCACTCTATCTATTCCTCTTATTATCTTGTATACCTCTATCATGTCTCCTCTCATCCTGCTTCTCTCCAAAGAGTAAAGCCCTAGCTCCCTTAATCTCTGATCATAATGCATACTCTCTAAACCAGGCAGCATCCTGGTAAATCTCCTCTGTACCCTTTCCAATGCTTCCACATCCTTCCTATAGTGAGGCGACCAGAACTGGACACAGTACTCCAAGTTTGGCCTAACCAGAGTTTTATAGAGCTGCATCATTACCCCGCGACTCTTAAACTCTATCCCTCGACTTATGAAAGCTAACACCCCATAAGCTTTCTTAACTACCCCATCTACCTGTGAAGCAACTTTCAGGGATCTGTGGACATGTACCCCCAGATCCCTCTGCTCCTCCACACTACCAAGTATCCTGCCATTTACTTTATACTCTGCCCTGGAGTTTGTCCTTCCAAAGTGTAATGAGCTCTGATGGAGGATGCTAACTCCCTTTTGTTGGCAGATGCTACCTGATCTGTTGAAGTGGTCCAGAAATGTCTTTCTTTATTTCAGATTTCCGGCCTTTGCAATATTTATTTTTGCACATTTCTGCCTTCAAAAATATAAAAAAAAGTATTGAAAGAATGAATTGCTGAACTTATGTCGTGGTTATAGTCTATTGCAGTACAGAGCAAAACCACCAACCACATTGAAACCAGATGAAAGCCTGAGTTGCATCAAATGGAGGGAATTCCCTGAAAGCCAAGCCTGACATACAATTGATATCAGTTTAGTCCAGCTGACCACTAAAAGGATCTGGATTCATCGAGTAACAGACACTAACAGTATAAACTGTGAGCCAGGAGGACAAGACATGTAACTTTATTCCGCTTTAATCCAGCTGAATCCCAAGGCCACAACCTCCTCTGTGCTCCCTCTGCCTCCAGTTAATCTCAGACATCCCACCTCTCCCGGAAGTTCCGGGAGTCTCCCGCAAGTTCTGGGAGTCTCCCGCATATTAATAGTGGCTCCCTGATGCCTGCAAATTATATACAATATCATGGAAATCAATTTTTTTGAGAGCGAGCGAGAGAAAGCAAGAGAGAGCGCGAGAGCAACCACGAGCGAGAGCGAGAGAGAGCGCGCCATGGCAGAGTGTTCCAAAAGAAGAAAATATAAAAAGTACGTCACCCCAGACTACCCTAAAGTGTACTCCTGCCTAATAGGGGTCAAAAATAATGATAGTGTTGCTCGCGGCGCTGTTTGCAACAGTGACTTTTCTATTGCCCATGGTGGGTTAAGGCTGTAAAAGACGTGTTGAGGTGAGTTTAACAGGTGTCATTCGTTCATTAGCATAGCTAACGTTATTTAAACTAGCTGGCCAGCTGCTAAGGAGCTACCCTATTGCAGACATCCCACCTCTCCCGGAAGTTCCGGGAGTCTCCTGCAAATTGATGGTGTTACCTCCCTGAAATGAGTTTTTGCAGGGTGGGATGTCTGTAATCTGCTGCTTGGCCGTGGAGCTTTTTGGCTGAATTGGCAATCGAGCTTGCTGTTTCTGGGAAACTCCTCCTATTGGCAGTGTTTCTGACTTCAATCTTGCCCCATGCCAGAATCAGATCTTGACATACCATCAGGGCCATTGCGACTTCAGGATGAAGTGTTAATTAAGACAACACAGGTGGAGATGAGGAAAGGATGATCATAATTTATTGTCTGTGAGTCAGAGGCCCAATGGCATGTGCGGCAGTCGGAGGGCCAATGTGTGTGATTCTGGGCTTGGGGCTGTAGGTTGCAGGCCTGGAGATGGCCTTTCCTATGCTGGGCACTTTCACAAATGAAGCATTTCACTGTAATTTTTGATGTACATATGACGTGTATACATGTAAAGCTAATCTTTATTTTTAATCTTAACTAAAAAAGTTAACTTCTATTTTTCTTTAGAGCTGGAGCTGGCATCTTGGAATGCTTGTATATTTTTCTTTCCCATTAAAGTACCGGACTTGCTGGAAAGTTTGTTGTACTACTGCGTACTGTGTAAAGAAAGTCAAACAAAAATATGGGTAATTGGAGCAGAATCCAACAGTGCTGAAAATATTATTTATTTATTTTATTTTATTTATTTAGAGATACAGTGTGGAACAGGCCCTTCCAGCCCAACGAGCCCTGCCGCCCAGCAACCCACCGATTTAACCCTAGCTTAATCACAGGACAATTTGCAATGACCAATTAACCTACTAACCGATACTACTTTGGACTGTGGGAGGAAACCGGACCGCCCAGAGGAAACATGTGCGCGCACACGAGAAGAACGCACTGTTTTCTTACAGGGGATGCCACCGTTAAACTCTGAACTCTGACCCTGAGCTGTGGTGGCTTCGCGCGAGCCGCTGAGCTACCGTAGTGCCCCAGCACCACCAAAGCGTTGGGGGTGCCAGATTCTCGGAGTTTTACTCTACCGCTTCTCACGAATGACGTTGTGACCTTTAAAGCTGATCCCTGACTGTTGCCAGGAAGTCCGACTGCAGCCGATCCCTGAATTGTTGCCAGGAAGTGGTGCTCCTCCCTGGATTGTGATGTTGTTGAGGTTATAAACGCTGTTGGCAGCCAGCAAGTTGAATTTCGCTTTGATCTACTGACTTCATTAATCTTTAACCATTTCGTTGTCCTCAGAGAGTTCCTATCTGTTTGCAGCCCATCTGTTTGACATTTTGCCTGGAGAACAAGCTGTACCAACCACCTGACTGGCTCCGATGGTGCAGTGCAGGTTCCCATTGGGAGCTGCGGCTTGGCACAGCACCACCAGCCTGAATGGGGGCTTTCACCCGCTAGGCTGGTAGTCCTTGGTATTAAGAGCCTCACTCTCCACCATGAGATTGAGCTAGACACTGGACATCCTGACAATCTCTACTGGAGATAGATGTACAATTGTGACACTGTCTAAGTCACTCACAAACAGAGAATAATTTAACTTCAACAATCGTCACCTTTATTATGTGCTGTGTCTAATAACGTTGGCAGTCATGGTCTATGACCATGATTGTCCTTGGCAAATTTTTTCTACAGAAGTGCTTTGACATCGCCTTCTTCTGGGCAGTGTCTTTATAAGATGGGTGACCTCAGCCATTCTCCATACTCTTCAGAGATTGTCTGCCTGGTGTCAGTGGTCGCATAACAAGGACTTGTGATATGCACCAGCTGCTCGTACGACCATCCACCACCTGCTCCCATGATATTAATAACCACTGGCATATCACAGGTTTAAAATCACTGGCATATGTCGTGAAATTTGTTGCCTTTGCGGCAGCAGTACGTAATAATAAAAATTGTGAACTGTGTGTATATGGTGAATAAATAGTTAAATTAAATAGGTAGTGCAAAAAAAAGAGGTGAGGTAGTGTTCATAGGTTCAATGTCCATTCAGAAAACTGATGGCAGAGGGGCAGAGGGGAAGAAGCTGTTCCTGAATTGTTGAGTGTTGCCTTCAGGCTCTGTACCTCCTCCCTGATGGCAGCAATGAAAACAAGGCATGACCTGGGTGATGGGGGCCCTTAATGATGGATGATCACCAGAGTTACCCACCTGTTTCTTTCCCCAGGACTCTGATCAACCATTCTAGTTAGCCCACTCCCCCCATCAATCGATTACCCGCATCACAGCACTGTACTAAGCACTTTAAACCTCTTTTTATGATGCTGTTTACATTGTAAACACATGCTCGTGTTCCATTTTATTCATATGAATGCCTGATATGGTATTCCATACCTGTACTTCTAACTTGACTTTTCTGTAGCTCTTTATGATTGTTGAATGTTGTTGTTTTTATTGCATGTTGCGGCTTGACACCACATGTAAGTGTATATGGTGAATAAAGTTGATCCTTGTTTGCCCGAGCACTGAAGGTGAGTGAAAACGGAGCCAAGGTACGTTCAGTCAGGAGCCGATGATCTCACAGCTGCTTCTCTCTCAGCAGACAGACTGGAATACTTTCCTTCTGACTGCGCAGGAGTGACATGGGGCGGGCGGATATAATCACAAAACGAACACTCTCGGGCTTGTCGGCAATGACATGGCGCAAGCTGGGAAATGAGGCACAGGATATTGTGGAAACTCCGTGAAAGTCAGCAAAGTGTACAGCGTCAGAATTAAGGAGCGACATGAACTAGACATTGGCGCAGCGTGTTAGAAATTTGTAGGAGGAGGTCAGGTTGAGTTCACACCCGGTACAGTGAGTGTGCGCTTCACACAGGGTAAAGCAGAACTGATTTATACGTAAGTGATTAATCTGATGAAAACGTAAGTGACTAAATGTGTCCTTTGCATGAAGTGCACACTGCACTCAGTTTGCTGTTTGAACCTTGTCACTGACAGTTTGATTACTGTCAAAATAAAATGAAGCATTTGTGTTTTGAAATGTGGAGGATCTAACTGGTTATGTATGTACTGTAGGAGGTGTATTCAATTAGTTGTTTGTTGTTATTGTGGTGTTGTCTGTACCTATGTGCCAAAAACGCCTTGCAAGCAATGTTCAAAGCAAATGTATTATCAAAGTATGTAAATGTTACCATATACTACCCTGAGATTCATCTTCTTGAAGGTATTCACAGGAAAATAAAGATATTCAATAGAATTTATAAAGCTTTATACATAGACAAAGACTAACTAACAACCCAGTGCAAAAGATGACAAATTGTGCAAATCAGAAATAAATAATACCGAGAACATGATTTTTAGTGTCCTTGAAAGTGAGTGTAGGTTTGAAACATAGAAACATAGAAAACCTACAGCACAATACAGGCCCTTCGGCCCACAAAGTTGTGCCGAGCATGTCCCTACCTTAGAAATTACTAGGCTTACCCATAGCCCTCTATTTTTCTAAGTTCCATGTACCTATCCAAAAGTCTCTTAAAAGACCCTATTGTATCCGCCTCCACTACCATTGCCAGCAGCCCATTCTCTGAGTGAAAACTTACCCCTGACATCTCCTCTGTATCTACTCCCCAGCACCCTAAACCTGTGTCCTCTTGTGGCAACCATTTCAGCCCTGGGAAAAAGCCTCTGACTATCCACACAATCGTAAACACAAAATAATCTGCAGATGCTGGGATCAAAGCAACACTCACAACACGCTGGAGGAACTCAGCAGGTCGGGCAGCATCAGTGGAAATGACAAGTCGACGTTTTGGCCCGGAACCCTTTGTCAGGACTGAAGAGGGAAGGGGCAGAGGCCCGAGAAAGAAGGTGGGGGAGGGATGGAAGGAGAAGGCTGGTAGGTCCCAGGTGAAAAACCAGTAATTTGAAAGACAAAGGGGTCGGGGAGGGAAAGCAGGGAGGTGATAGGCAGGAAAACAATGGGTAGTAGAAGGAGGCGGAACCATGAGGGAGGCGATAGGCAGTTGGGGGAGGGGGCAGAGTGACATAGGGATAGAGGAAGGGAGGGGGAGGGAATTACCGGAAGTTGGAGAATTCTATGTTCATACCAACGGGCTGGAGACTACCTAGACGGTATATGAGGTGTTGAACACTGGTTCAGGAGCCTGATGGCTGTAGGTTAATAACTGTTTCCGAACTGGTGGTGTGGGTTCTGGGGCTCCTGTATGGTAGTAATGAGAAGAGAGCATGGCCTGGATGGTGGGGGCCCTTGATGATGGATGCTGCTTACTTGTGGCAGCGCTCCTTGTAGATGTGCTCAATGGTGGGGAGGGCTTTGATTGAGATGGACTGGGTTGTATCCACCACTTTTTGTAGACTTTTCCATTCTTAAGCATTGGTGTTTCTACAACTAGTTACGATACTCTCCACTGAGTATCTATAAAAGTAATCAAAGTTTTTGCTGACGTGCTGAATCTACGCAAATTTCTAACAAAGTAGAGGTGCTGCCGTGCCTTCTTTGTAATGTGCTGGTCCCAGGACAGATCCTCTGATATGATAACATCGAGGAACTTAAAGTTACTGACCCTTCCCATCTGCAGTCCCCTAATGAGGTCTTCCTGCTTCCTTCTCTTGTAGCCAATAATCAGCTCTTTGGTCTTGCTGACGATGACTGAGAAGTTGATCATTTGAAGGCTTGTTCATTTGAGAGGTTGTGAGCAAGTTTCTCAATGTGGCTGTATCTCATAGTTCATGTGTGCATGACAATGAACTCACCTGGACGTACCTGTTGGTGCCAAAGCCACCCCACTGCGTTACACGATGATGCTAAAACACTAGAAACAGAGCTCTGGGTCATTGATTCAGAAACACGATACGGAGTTTCATTGCAGTTCAACATTTCAAATCTGAGTAATGAAATAAATATTGATGAAAGTTGGTTTCAAAGTTCAAAGTAGATTTATTATCAAGGTACATATATGTCACAATATCCAACCCTGAGATTTGTTTCCTGCGGGCACCCTCAGCAAATCCAAGAACCATAATAGAACCAATGAAGGGCCACACCCAACAGGGCAGACAAACATCCAATGTGCAAAGGACAACAAACTCTGCAAACCCAAAAGGTAAATAATAATAAATAGATCAGCAATAAATATCGAGAACATGAGATGAAGAGTCCTTGAAGGTGAATCCATTGGTTGAGAGAACAGTTCTGTGATGGGACAAGTGAAGTTGAGTGAAGTTATTCCCAGTGGTTCAAGAGCCTAATGATTGAGGGGTATTAACTGTTCCTGAACCTGGTGGTGTGAGTCCTGAGGTTCTTGTACCTTCTTCCTGATGGCGGTAGTGAGAAAAGAGCATGGCCTGGGTGGTGGGGGTTCCTGATGACGGGTGCTGCTTTCCTACGACAGCACTCAGTAACAGTAACATGCAGCTAATGGATTATTGTTAAAAAACTACCTGTCTCTTTTTTTTAAGGGCAAGAAAACTCTAATCATTGTCCCTGTCACCATAGTAATAAAATCACAAGTCCACACAGCATTCAGACCAGGCTGTTTTTGGCACTTTTTAAACATTCCACACCAAGAAAGACCGCTTTGTTTCTGAAAATCTAGCAGGAGATTTTGGCCATATCTTTACTAAAGTTAGTGTTTGGACTTGTATAGATAATGTCCATATTATAGAAATAACACCTTTAAACACTGTAATAGATTCACATAGGTTAAGTTGTTCCTTTGTGAAATTTAATTCATATTAAATACGTACAAGTCACATCTTCTGCCATGTTGAACACTGCCAACTGAGGTTGCAGGTTGATTCACCGAGATTTAAAAGTCCTAAAAACAGCCTGGTCTGAAGGATGAGTGGACTTGTGACTTTATTGCTGTTGTGACTTGTCACGAGCATGGGCTGTTCTGGCTTGCTGCATTTTAATGCATGTTTAATATTAATACATGTCAGCATAACCTTGAAACCTGCTAGTCCGTTTTGCAATATTTATGGGCAAGGTTTATTTGTTCCTTTGCTTCCTTAATTGCACAGAACTCTGTTACTGTTTGTAACATCTAATGGTAAAATGTTAGATTGGAGACTAATCCAAATAATAGGGACAGATCAGGGATAGGTTCAAGTGTCCTCAACCTTTGTAATTGCATTCAGCCAACCTGGCAGCCTGATGCAGTTGAAGCATGGTGTGGGGTTGTGAATGGAAGTGGTTTTAATTTTGCTTCCTTCTATCTGGTTTATAAAGTGAATGCTCAGGTGTTTGTCTCCCAGCTGCATTGTGGAGTACTGACTATACATTATACTCTGTTACAACACACACAACATGCTGGGGTGGAGATGAACAAACAGTCGATGCCTCGGGCTGAGACCCTTCTTCAGGACTGGAAAGGAAGTGGGAAGACGCCAGAATAAAAAAGAGGAGGGTGGGGAAGAAGGATAGCTAAAAGGTGATAGGCGAAGGCAGGTAGGTTGGAAAGATAAAGGGCTGGAGTGGAGGGAATCTGATAGGAGAGGAGAGTGGACCTTCGGAGAAAGGAAAGGAGGAGGGGCACCAGGTAGAGGTGATAGGCTAGTGAGAAGAGCTAAGAAATCAAAGTGGGAAATAGAAGAAGAGGGAGGGGGAGGGATTCTTTTAACCGGAAGGAGAAATCGATGTTCATGCCATCAGGTTCCGTCTGAGACTACCCAGACGGAATATACCCACCACCCTGAGGGTGGCCTCATCTTGGCACAAAAGGAGGCCATGGGCTGACATGTCGGAATGGGAACGGGAATTAAATTGTTGGGCCACTGGGAAGTTCCGCTTTTGGTG
Source organism: Mobula hypostoma (assembly GCF_963921235.1). Classification (NCBI taxonomy): domain Eukaryota; kingdom Metazoa; phylum Chordata; class Chondrichthyes; order Myliobatiformes; family Myliobatidae; genus Mobula; species Mobula hypostoma. Next base: position 12,819,807 of record NC_086117.1, on the reverse strand, counting down.
GATCGAGTGGACGTGCTCGACAAAGCGGCCCCCCAAATTTACGACGGGTCTCACCCATGTAGAGAAAGCTGCATCGGGAGCGCTGGATACAGTAGACGACCCCAGCAGATTCACAGGTGAGGTGGTGCCTCACCTGGAAGGACTGTTTGGGGACCTGAATGGAGGTGAGGGAGCAGGTGAATGGACACGTGTAGCACTTTGGTCACTTGCAAGGATAAGTGCTGGGGGGAGTTTAGTGGGGAGGGATGAATGGCCAAGGGAATCACGGAGGGAGCAATCCCTGCGGGTAGAGGAAAGTACAGGGGAGGCAAAGGTGTGTTTGGTGGTAGGATCCCTTTGGAGCTGGCAGAGAATGATGTGTTGCGTACAGAGGCTCATGGGGTGGTGGTAAGGACAAGATGAACTCTATCCCTGTTAAGGTGGCGGGAAGATGGAGTGAGCGCAGATGTCTGGGAAATGGAGGAGAGGTTGGTGAGAGCAGCATTAATGATGGAGGAAGGAGAGCCCCACTTTTTGAAGAAGGAGGACATCCCTGATGTCCTGGAAAGGAAAGCCTCATCCTGGGAACAGATGCAGCGGAGACAAAGGAACTGAGAAAAGGGGAATAGCATTTTAACAGGAGACAGGGTGGGAAGAGGTATAGTCAAGATAGCTGTGGGAATTGGAACGTTTGTAAAAGATATTGCTTTATAGTTTATCTCCAGAGGTGGAGACAGAGATTGAGAAAGGGGAGGGAGGTGTCAGAAATGGACAAAGAGAACTTAAGGGCAGGATGGAAGTTGGCAAGGTTGATGAAATTGATGAAATCTGCATGGAAGCATGAAGCAGCACCAATGCAGAGGAAGAATTGAGGAGCATTACCAGGAAAGGCTTGGAACGTGGACTGTTCCATGTAGTCAACGAAACGGCAGGCATAGCTGAGGCCCTTGTGGGTCCCCTTCAAGCCCCATCTCCAAAGGGATCTTTCCACTAAACACATCTTTACTCCCCCCCACCCCAACTTCCTGCTTTCCGCAGGGATGGCTCCCTTTTGTGATTTATCCATTTGTCTATCCCCACTAATCTTCCTCCAGGCACTTGTACCTGTAGGTGGTCAAAGTGCTACATCTGCCCATTCACTTCCTTCCTCACCTCCACTCAGAGCCCCAAGCAGACTTCACCTGCAAACCTGCTGGGGTCATCTACTGTATTTGGTGCTCCTGAGGTGGCCTCCTCTTCAGTGGTGAGACCCGCCGTACATTGGGGGACTGCTTCATTGATCACCTCCGCTCCATCCACCAGAAGCAGAACCTACCAATGGCCCAGCATTTTAATTCTGATTCTCATTCCCATTCTGACTTGGCCTTCTCTTGTGCCACGATGAGGCCACCCTCAAGGTGGAGGAGCAACACCTTATATTCTTCTTGGGTAGCCTCAAACTTGATGAACATCAGTTTCTCCTTCTGGTAAAATAATTTTTCCCTCCCCCGCCCCTCTTCTTCTATTCCCCACTCTGGCCTCTTACCTCTTCTCACCTGCCTATCACGCCCCCCCCCGTGACCCTCCTCCTTCTCATTCTCCTATAGTCCACTCTCTTCTCTTCTCAGATTCCTTCTTCTCCAGCCCTTGACCTTTCCCACGAACCTGGCTTCACCTATCACTTTCTAACTAGCCTCATTTCCCTCCCCCCACCTTTTCATTCTGGTATCTTTCCCCCCTTCTTTTCAGTCCTGATGAAGGTTCTCAGCCCGAAACTGTTTATTCCTCTCCATAGGTGCTGCCTGACCTGCTGAGTTCCTCCAGCATTTTGTGTGTGTTGCTCTAGACATCCAGCATCTGTAGAATCTCCTCAGTTTATCATTGTTCTCTGTTTCGTACATTTGTTTTCATTAATTTTTCCCGGGGCCTAGAACAGTGGTGGCTTAAGCATTTCTGACTGGTAATGAATCTCAGGGGATTGTTAAAGTTAGGATGTGGCAATATTGCTCCCAGATACTGTGTTTTCTTGGGGAATCGCGAAAAAAATTGGGTGTCATCTTCCCTGTTTGATCATGACAGGTTAAGTTGCCATCTTCCTTCTGGCTGTTCTTCATGTAGACTGCAATTGTCATTGTAAGTGTATGTGACTGAGCTAGGTAGTTGTGTCAGGAGTTACAGAGAGGACTGTATCTGCAGTGACACAGAAACAGGCGCTTAGATCTATCATGTCTATGTCAACCATTAAGTAGCTGCCTCTACAATCCCCTAACCTGCACTTAGTCCATAGTCTTCTTCACTTGAGCAGTTCAAGTGCTTGGGCAGATCCTGTTTACGTGTTGTGACAATTCCTGCCTTCACAGCTTCCTCAGGCAATGCACTCCAGGCTGTAACCACCCTCTGGGTGAAAAGATACTTCCTCACATCCCCTCTAAACTCCCTAAACTTATCCCCTCTAGTATTAGACACCTCTCCCATGAGGAAATGATTCTATCTGTCTTTGTTCCTCTCATTGTTTGGTATATCTCTTCCTCGGTCCCCCTCTAAGCCCTTTAATCCTCACCTTAAACCTATATACTTTGGTCTTAGACAACTCTGCCAAAGGGAAAAGATTCTTACTATCTGCCCTTGGACTCTCATAATTTGGCATACATTCGTTACGTTCTTTCTCAGCTTCCTTAGCTCTGGGGAAAACAAACCTGAGGAGACTTTTGGATAGGTACATGGAGCTTAGAAAAATAGAGGGCTATGGGTAACCCTAGTAATTTCTAAGGTAGGGACATGTTCGGCACAACTTTGTGGGCCGAATGGCCTGTATTGTGCTGTAGGTTTTCTATGTTTCTAAACCCATTCTCTCCTTGTACCCGAAGCATTCTACCTCAGGCAGCATCCTGGTGAATCTCTCTTTGCACCCTCTCCAGTGAAGTCATGCTCCTCTGATACTGTGATGACCAGAACTGCACACAATACTCTGGCTGTGGCATAACTAGTATTTGATTTGATCATTTCCCTGTGCTTGTGTTCTATACTCCACCTACTGTCCCGTATGCCTTTTTCACCACCTTATTGCTCCGTGCTTTCACCATTAAGGATCTTTCAACATGTACGCCGAAGTCCATTTGTTCCTCAGTACTCCCTGGGGCCATACTACTCATGGTATCGTACCTACGTTCGACTTGCCATATTAACACAGGTAAAATCAGCAAGGTCAGACAGTGTCTATGGAGAGGAAGATTCAGTGTTTCAGGGCAAGTCTCTTGAGGCACAACAGGATAGAAAGGTCCCAGCCTGAAATGTCGACACTGTTTATTCCTGTCCATAGATGCTGCCTGACCAGCTGAATTCCTCCAGCACTTTGTATGTGCTGCTCTGGAATTCCAGCATCTGCAGAATCTCTTGGGTTTTTGACCTCCCAAAATTCAGATTCATTTATCACAGGTACATGGAAACTTAGAGCGAAATGCACGTTTGTGCTAACAACTGAGAGAGCTCAGGATTGTTTTCACACATTTTAATGCCAACATAGCACGCCCGTAATGTTTAACAGAACAACAACACAACACAAATTATGGAACAACTTATGAAGCAACAACAGCAGAACAAAACAAGCCTCTTTCTCACCCTCCCACCGTTCACACACACAGGCCTCACACTGCAGGACAGGCCTCACACCCCAGGACAGACCTCTCACCCCTCACACACAACAGGCCTCACACCCCAGAACAGGCCACCTCCCACCCCTCACATACACAGGCCTCATACCTCAGGGCAAGCCAACTTTCACCCCTCACACACACAGGCCTCATACCTCGGGACAAGCCAACTTTCACCCCTCACACACATAGGCCTCACACCCCAGGGTAGGCTTCACACCCCTCACACAAACAGTTGACGTTTAGGGCCAAGACCCTTCATCAGGATTGGGAAGTATTGAGCAACACAGACAGAATGCTAGAGGAGCTCAGCAGGTCAGGCAGCATCTATAGAGGAGAATATATAGTTGACATTTCCAGCCTAGGACTGAATCAGGTCCTATTAGAGGCTCCTAGCCCAAAATGTCAACTGTTTAGTCCATAGATACTGCCCAACCTGCTGAGTTCCTCCAGGTTTTTGTGTGTGTTGTTCCATACTTCCTTACAGCATTTTAGGAGACCAATCAGCCCTTCAAGTTGATACTAGCTCACACAACAATCATATCTCCCAGCTGTTTTTTCCCTGTAACCTATTCTCTCACCATTCCTGTCAACTGCCTACCGATTTTGCCACCTGCGCTGAAGGCAATGTACAGTACAGTGGACAACTAGCCTCCCTGCCTGCGTATCGTTGGGTTGTGGGAGGAATCCAGAGCATCCGGGGGGGAACCTGTGTGGCCTTGGGAAGATTGAGACTGCATTGGAGATCAGGGTTGAACTGTCAGGCAGCAGTGCCAGAAGCTGCTCCATTGCCTTCTGGAAATGCAAGTTGAAGGCAGCATGCAGCACTGAATGTGTCCAGACTGTTGTTGCTTGGCTACAAGCTTAGATACAATAGAACTGCATATCTATAGGACTAGAAGTCAAAGAAGCAGAATTAGGCCATTTGTCCCATCAAGTCTGCTCCGTCATTCAATCATGGCTGATTTATTATCACTCTTATTTTCTTAGATAATAGGTCAGTGCAATCTGATCAATGCCTTATAAAGCTTCAGGATTACATCCTTGCTTTTGTATTCTAGTCCTCATCGAAATGAATGCTAACATTGCATTTGCCTTCCTTACCAGCGACACAACCTGCAAGTTAATATTTAGGGAATCCTGCACGAGGGCTCCCAAGTCCTTCTGCACCTCTGATTTTTGAATTTTCTTCCCATTTAGAAAATAGTCCTCACTTTTATTCTTTCTACCAAAGTGCATGGCCATACGCTTCCCTACACTATGCTCCATCTGCCACTTCTTTGCCCATTCTCCCAATCTGTCCAAGTCCTTCTGCAGACAACCTGCTTCCTCAACACTACCTGCCTCTTCACCTTTCTTTGTATTATCTACAAACTTGGCCACAAAGCCATTAATTCTGTCACCCAAATCATTGACATATATCGTAAAAAGCAGTCCCAACACCGAGCCCTGCTGCATATCACTAGTCATCGGCAGCCAGCCAGAAAAGGCTCGCTTTATTCCCGCTCTTTGCCTCCTGCCAGTCAGCCAATCTTCTATCTGTGCTAATATCCTTCCTGTAATACCACAGGCTCTTATCTTGTTGAACAGCCAGCCACATGTGCGGCACCTTGTCAAAGGAATGCACACGTCTATGTATGGATTCGTTTCCAGCTTGCCCCATCACATGACTTCCCTCAGTGCTAATGAAACCCATGAATTACCATCCACTTTCGAGCTGTAATCTCATCTCATTATATTTTAATAAGGGCTGACTCTGCATTAATGGTGCATCACAGAAGCAACTCAGTGGATTTATTCAGATCATTGTAAAACAGTCATCGGATTTGTTACTGGGTAATTTTCATGAAATTTCTCCTCACTTAAAGTAAGACATAGAAACAGAATCGGGCTATCCAGCCCGTTGGGTCTGCTCTGCCATTCCATCCTGGCTTATTTAAGAACATAAGAAACAGGAGCAGGAATAGACCATCTGGCCTGTTGAGCCTGCTCCGCCATTCAACATACAATAAGATCATGGCTGATCTGACCGTGGACTCATCTCCACCTACCTGCCTTTTCCCCACAACCCATAATTCCCCTGCTATACAAAAATCTATCCAATCTTGTCTTAATTATATTTACTGAGGTAGCCTCCACTGCTTCATTGCTTCCCACTCAACCCTGTTCTCCTGCTTTCTCCCCGTAACATTTGACGCCCTGATTAATCAAGAACCTATCAAACTCTGCTTTAAATATGCCCAGTGACTTGGCCTCCACAGCCATCTGTAGCAATGAATTCCATAGATTCAACTCCCTTTGGCTGAAGAAATTCCTCTTCATCCCCATTTCTAAAGGGACATCCTTGTATTCTGAGGTTGTGCCCTCTGGACCTAGACTCTCCCACTATTGGAAACATCCCATTTCTTCATTTCCCCACTCTAGTCTCTTACCTCTTCTCCCTTGCCTGTCACCTCACTCTGGTGCACCTCCTCCTTGTCTTTCTCTGACTATTCACTCTCCTATCAGATTCCTTCTCCTCCTTAAACACTTTTACTTATCACCTCGCATTTTCTTACTTCATTCCCCCCTCCCCTACCCACCTGGCTTCACCTATCACCTTCTACCTTGTCCTCCTCCTCTTCCCCCACCTTCTTACTCTGGGGCTCCCGGCTCCAACCCTCCTTTTCCAGTTCTGATGAATTGTCTCAGCCCGTAACATTGACTGTTTATTCCCCTCCAATAGATGCTATCTGACCACCAGCATTTTGTGTGTGTTACTCAAGAACTCTAGCTTCAGCAGAATCTCTTGCGTGTGCCCAAATCTCCAAATGTGGTCTGACCAATGCCTTCTAAAGCATCTGCATTATCTTTATATTCTAGCCCTCTAAAAGGAACGCTGGCATTGCATTCACCTTTCTCACTACTGACCGAACCTGCAAGTTAACCTTTAAACCTTTAAAGTCAACCAATTTCCCCCGGGATCAATAAAGTATGACTGTGACTATGACTAAGTCAGGGATTCCCAACCCTTTTTAAAATTTTTTTTTACAAAAGAATAATTTTCTTCCTTTCCAATATTTTTATTGATTTCTATATAGAAGAATACAGAGTCCAAGAGAATACATATTATAAAACAAAAGAAAAAATATGATAATATATTGAATCACATTAACAAACTCCTTACTCTATATTCATATAGATTAAATTAATTAATATATTAGAATATAAACAATTTTATTAAAAAAAGATCAACACCCACTACCAAAGTCGAAGCTGTTTGGGAAAAAAAAGAAAAACAGACTTATCAGATAATAAAATATGTTATTAACCAACTTCTGTACTTTAACGAGAAGTCAAAGATTATGAAAATAATTTTAAAACGGCCCCCACAAATTTTGAAAATCTTGGTTAGATTCAGAAATTGAACAACGAATCTTTTCTAAATTTAGACATGCCATAACGGCCCGTAACCACTGAGTATGATTAGGCAGAACGGCATCCTTCCATTTAAACAAAAGCGCCCTCCTAGCCATAAGAGAGATGAAAGCCAGAATGTGCAAATCAGATGTCTTCAAAATGATATCTTTCCTTCCAACAATACCAAATAGGGCAGTCAAAGGATTAGGCTTAAAATTTACTTTAAAGGGTACAGAAAAAGTTTGGAATACTTCCTTCCAATATTTTCCAAGACTTGGGCATGTCCAACCTTTATTATGCCTTTTTTATGTCAAAAGGATGTGTCCAACCTTTTTTATGCCAGGGGCCAACACCAATAAGCAAAGGGTCCCTGGACCCCAGGTTGCGAACCCCTCCTTTAGGGAATCCTGCACTAGGACTTCCAAGTCCCTTTGTTCTTCCAATTTCTAAATTCACTCCATGTTTAGAAAATAGTCTCCGCCTTTTCTTCTTTTACCAAAGTGCATGGCGATACACTTCTCTACACTTTATTCCATCTGACACTTTTTTTGCCTAATCTCCTAATCTGGTGAAAATGTTCAACTCCTCCAATTATTGTCACCATATAGGTTTGAGCATGTTGAACACACAATGCCCATGCATTATTTAACGGGTAATCCAATCTACATCCAATGGTGAAAGCTGTATACGTACTCCACAACTTGCTTTACTTTGCTGCATTTATTTAACAAGAACATCATTCTTCCAATTATTTGTAATTTCATTTAAATTTCAAAGCAGCTTTTTATTATCAGAGTACATATATGTCACCACATACGGTACAACCCTGAGATTCATTTTCCTGCAGGCATACTCAGCAAATCTATAGAATTATAACTATTCCTGGATCAATGGAACATCAAGTGGAGTGCAGAAGGCAACAAACTGTGCAAATGCAAATATAAGTAGATAGCAGTAAATAATAGGAACATGGAATAACAAGATAAAGAATCTTTAAAGTGAGGTCATTGGTTGTGAAAACGTCTCAATGGATGGGCAAGTGAGTGTAGTTATCCTCTTTTGTTCAAGAGCCTGATGGTTGTGGCGTAGTGAGTGTTCTTGAACCTGGTGGTGCGAGTTCTGAGGCTCTTGTACTTCCTATCTGGTGGCAGCAGTGAGAAAAGAGCATGGCCTGGGTGATGAGGGTATCTGATGATGGGTACTGCTTTCCTACGATATTGGAGAGTAAAGTCGAACACTTCTTGTGTTAGGTGGTGGGACCATCTTCCCTGTGTTTCTCTTAGAAGTTCGTTCTTCCACCAGTAGGTCCTATCGTGGGGGTGTGTGCTCCCCCACCCAACCCTTGGAGAGGATGGAGGGTTTTGCAAGGTTTACAGTTGCCCTATGAGGTTTTAATAATGTTGAGGTAATATACACTGTACTGCTGCTACAAAACAAGTTACACAACATATGTCAGTTATAAACAATCTGATTCTGCTTCTGGAAGTTCATCATAAAAATGTAGAAATAAATTTGAAGTATTCCCAGCACTGTGCTGTGGGGTTATTAACGTTACTGAGACATCCTCTCCATTTTGAAAGGACATCATTAATCCATTCTGTGGGTGGTGAGGGTCCCAGGATGCTGCTTTCCTGCTTTTCTCCCTGTAACTTTTGACCCCTTACTAATCAGAACTTATCACTCTCTGCTTTAAATATACCCAATGATTTGTCCTTCACAGCTGCCTGTGGCAATGAATTCCATAAATTCACCACCCTCTGGCTAAAGATAATCCGCCTCATCTCTGTTCTAAAGGGACGTCCTTGTATTCTGAGGATGTGCCTTCTAGTCCTAGACTCCCCCACTGCAGGAAATATCACTCTATCTAAGCCCTTCAGAACTCAGTGGGTTTCAATGAGATCTCTCCTCATTCTTCTAAACTCCAGTGAATACAGGTCCAGAGCCATCAAAAACTCCTCATACATTAACCCTTCCGTTCCCAGGATAATTCTTGAGAGCCTCATCTGGACACTGTCCATTGCCAACATGCCCTTTCTTGGATATGGAGCCCAAACTGCTCATACTAGCTCAAGTGAGATGTGCCCACTGCCTGATAAAGTCTCAGCATTACAATTAAAGTTGACTTTAGGCTTTGAGAAGTATTGGTGTCTGATTCGCATTAGATGCAGGATATGATCCCTATTGTGTTGGGATGATTGACTGAGGTGACAGCAGTATTTCAAAGTTCTAAGTAAATTTATTACCAAAGTACATATAAGTCACTAAATACAACTCAGAGATTCATTTTCTTGAGGGCATACCCAGTAAGTTCAATAACCATAATTGAATCAATAAAAGACCTCACTAACAGGACGAACAAACAACTAATGTGCAAAAGACGATGAACTGTTCAAAGCAAACGAAAAAAAAAGAAATAAGTAAGCAATAAATGTCAAGAACATAAGATGAAGAGTTCTTGAAAGTGAGCCCATAGGTTTTGGGAACAGTTCAATGATGGGGCGAGTGATGCTGAGTGAGGTTATCCTCTTTGGTTCAAGAGCCTGATGGTTGAGGGATAATAACTGTTCCTGAACCTGGTAGTGGGAGCCCTGAGGCTCCCTTGCTTTCTTTCCCGATGGCAGCAGTGAGAAGAGAGCATGTCCTGGGTGATGAGGGCCCCAGGATGCTGCTGTCCTGCGACAGCGCTCCGTGTAGACGTGCTCAGTGGTAGGTAAGGGATTTACCCGTGATGGAGAGGGCCATTACCACTGCTTTTTGTAGGATTGTTGTTTCAATGGCAATCATGATTCCATACCGGGCTGTACTGCGATGTGCTGAGAGGAAGGACTCCATGGGTCCTCCAAGAATGTATTCTCCCCCACCATGGTGTCCTCCAAACACCTGAAGTTATGCTCCCTAGTATTAGCCATTTCTTCTCCTGGAAATTATGCCCCCTACACCAATCCTTCAGTCGCACCTTCATCTGCCAGGTCATCCCATTCTTACCCTCACAGGTGCATGACACAGCCTGCAATCCTGTACCTCCCAGCTCATTCAGTGTAGGAGTGACTCCTCCACTAGGAAGGATTCCAACATCCCATGTGTCCTGATCCTTATTTCCTCCTGCGTTTTACCCATACCAAGCTCTCTGAGCTCTGCGCTCCTCGTAGATGTGTGGAATGGTGAAGTAAGTTTTCCTGGTGCTCCTGGAAACTGCCTTATTAATCATAGTGAGTCTGTCCTCGGCTGCGGTAGTGATGCATGAGCTTCTGTCTGGTGTTCAAAACCTCTCAGACGCTCAGTCTCTCTGTTTGTGGTGCTCATGGAATAATCAGGCTCCCGCCACCCATCACCTCACCGCACCCCACAACTGTTCAGTGGCTACATAGAGTGAGCCTGCAATATAATTTTAGTTTGTTTGCACAGATGTCATATCTCACATGTCTGAGATGATTCAAAGTGATTCACAGCCCGGACGCCTCAGGGCTGCTCCTGGATATGATAAATGAGTGACTAATTTGCACTAATAGCCTCACAGACTCAGTGACCTCTGACACAGTTATTTTCCCTGGAAAAGTGGCTGGGTCTACACATCTTGTGCATCCCTCAATATTATGTGGTACTTCTTAATTGACTTCTTACTGCTGGGACTTGAGGACCTAAACCGTGGGGAAAGATTGAACAGGTCAGGACTTTACTCCCCCCACCCCCTCACTTGAGGCTGCCGGAGGATGGTAATATTTATGTACTATGATAATAAATTTTACTTTGACTTTGATTTTGACTGATGGCAGTCGGGAAGTCGCTGATGTTGAGCCCTGAGGTTCAGGTCTTCAGGTGCTTGATGGCAGCAGTGAGAAGAGTGGGGGTAGATTCTGACTTCTTCACCCTTCCTTTGCAGTCCTAGTGAAGGGTCTCGACCCAAAATGTCGCCTGCTTATTCCCATCATCAGATGCTGCCTGACCTGCTGTGCTCCTCCAGCGCGTTGTGCATGTTGCTCTACACTCCCAGCATCTGCAGTACCTCCTGTGTCCTTAAGGACAGGTGTTGGCTTCCTGTGGCACCCTCTCGTGCAGATGTCTTTGACAGTGGGGAGGACTCTACCCGTGATGGGTCCACCACTTGAGAAAGGGGCACCCACGTAATAACCTGTATGAGCTTCCTTATCCAATGGGACACCTCACCCCTGATCGTAACTACAGCACCGAATGGAGCCAACTGCATCCTCATTGACATTGCCTTCCCAGGACATTGTCCTTGCATTCGATTCCTCGCCGGGGGAAGCATCTTACAGTCGGTAAATTAGAAAATCCTTCTGTTGAGAAGTACAAAGCCGTCATGACACTTGTCACAGTAAATCAATTTATTTATGTTTGGGTGTTAAGGGGGTCTGTAGGTCAGACGGCATCTGTGGGAAGAGAAGAAGACTTCTTGAAGTATTTTGTTAGCGTCATTGATCCAGTCATGTCAGAGAAAACCCATAGGGTCTGGTGCCCTTTGTCAGAACTGACAGCAATGCTTCAGCCAACACAAGGTGGGAGTTGTTTGGATTTTTAAAACCTACAGACGTTAGCTCTCCTCCGACAACACAGCCTCAGACGTGAAATCTATTATAAACGCTGGAGATTCTGCGGATGATGGAAACCCAGAGCAACACACACAAAACACGGGAGTAACTCAGCAGGTCAGGCAGAATCTGTGGAGAGCAATAAACAAGTCGATGGTTTGGGCCGAGACCCTTCGTCAGGACTGGAATGGAAGGGGGAAGAAGCCAGAATCAGAAGGTGGGGGGTGGGAAAGGAGTTCAAGCTGGTAGGTCCTTGGTGAAACCAGGTGAGGGGGAAGGTGGGTGTTTGGGGGAGGGGGTGTGACACAATGTCCAAGTTGGAGTCTGTGCTGCTCCCCAGTGTTCGCTCAGAAGAAGATAAAGAAGACGAACCTTATTCTGTTTGATTGCAGACTGCTGCAACATTCATGGACTCAAGGTCTTGGACTATGTTTTTTGTGTGATTGTATTTCACTGATACAATTATGTGCTATATGTTCCTTGTGCTGTGCATGAATCCTGGCACAGTGTTCTGCACCTTGAACCCTGAAGTAATGCTGTTTCATTTGGCTGTATTCATGGGTGTTCATTTGTGGTTTAAAGTTAATTAAAATTGAACCTACCGTGCTGGTGCTGTAGCTAACTACCAATGAACTGAAATGCAGAGTTAGGAAATCATCAGCATGCTTGATGCCCGACGTGTTGAGTACAACCTGTACTGAGATCGACGGACACAGAGCCAAAGGAAATCAGGATCAGATAGTGAGTGATGAGGTTGTGGATCGCTGGATGGCAGAGTAGGCTCGAAAGGTGGAATGACCATTCTGTTTTCCTGTTTAAGACTCCAGTTGTGCAGAAATAATAATGTTGGTGATTTGCTGCATTCTGTGTCTTATCACCTCTAGTTTATTGTCTCACTGGGACGGAGCTTTCCTTGAGCTGGTGTGAGTTAGAAAAATGTTGATGTGCCAGAGTGAACTGTGTGCCATTATACACTTGTCACTGAAAATGAAGATTCAGGTACAGCTAGCACTTGAGAAGATTAATATTTGGCATTCATTTTTGAAGGTGGGGTGGGGGAAGGATCTTGAACAAGGAACCACAAATCTCAGAATACATGGGGTAAGATTTTTAACACAGAGATGAGGGAAAATCTCTTCACCTGGAAGGTGGCAAACTGGTGGAATTGTCTAGCACTGAGGGCTGAGGCCAAGTCACTGAGCATATTTAAGAAAGAAGCTGGTAGATTACTGGACACAGTATTGAGTTGGAAGCTCAGCTGTGATTGTACTGAATACGAGCAGATCTGAATGACTAACTCCTGCTTGTTTTGCATATTTCAGTAGACAAAGTGTATTTGGATGCTGATTGACCTGCTGAGTGTCCTTTGCTTTTACCGTATTTATTTTATTTTAGTAATATACAGCATGGAATAAGCGTTCTGGGCCTTCGAACCACACCACCCATCAATCCCCCATTTTAATCCCAGCCTAATCACAGGACAATTTACAATGACCAATTAACTTACCAATTGGCACTTCTTTGAACTGTGGGAGGAAACCGGGGCACCAGGAGGAAACCCATACAGAGACAGCATACAAACTCCTTCCAGACAGCGGTGGGAATTTTGTTTTTATTTAAGTCTACAGAGATGCAAGTCCTGCCTCACTCTACCCGGGTTTGAAATACCCGGTCCCACTTCCTAACACACATCACCACATTCTGTTGTCAGTCCTGATTCCAATCATCAGCGATGAGAATTCTTTTTCAAGCATCTTCAAAGTATAGATCTCCTTGCCTTCCTCAGCCTGATTGCAGTCTATGTTCTTATTCTTACCTCAGATCCCAGCTGATGTCAGATAGTTTCTCAGACTTCTGGTTTGTTAAAACTTAGGAGGAGGCCCTTTTGCCTATTGGGTCATGCCAATCCTGTCCAATTCCTACATCCAATCTCAGTCCAATCCTATCCAATTCCTGCATCCAATCTCAGTCCAATCCTATCCAATTCCTGCATCCACTCTCAGTTCAATCCTATCCAATTCCTACATCCAATCTCAGTCCAATCCTATCTAATTCCTACTTCCAGTCTCAGTCCAATCCTATCCAATTCCTACGCTGGTTTCTCTCACATATATGCATCAACTCCACTCAGAAGGTCTAGGAGCCTCAGGACTCACACCACCAAGTTCAGGAGCAGTTGTAACCCCTCAACCATCAGGCTCTTGAACAAAAAGCGATAACTTCACTCAACTTCGCTTGCCTCATCAGTGACATGGTAGCACAAGCAGTGGATTCACTTTCAAGGACTCTTCACCTCATGTTCTCAATAATTATTGATTATTTATTTTTTACTACTTGTTCTTCATTTTATACTTGCACAGTTTGTTGTCTTCTGCACTCTGGTTGAACACGCTATTTAGGCAGTCTTGCATTGATTCTGTAATGGTTATTATTCTATAGAATTATTGAGTATTCCCACAAGAAATTGAACCTCAAAGTTGTATATGGTGACATATATATACTTTGTTAATAAACTTACTTTGAACTTTTAACTGTTCCCCGTTAATACTAGAGGTAATTTACAGTGCCCAATTAACCTATCAAGCAGCACGTCTTTGGGATGTGGGCAGGAATCCGAGCGCCTTGAGAAAACCTGCATGGACACAGAGAGTATTTGCTCTCCAACAGACAGCAGGTCCAGACTGAACCCAAGTCGTTGAAACTATGAAGCAGTAACACTGCCTGCTGTGTCACTGAATCAGAATCAGAATCAGATTTAATATCACCAGCATATGTTGTGGAATTTGTTAACTTCATAGCAGCAGTACAATGAAATACGTGATAAATGAATACAGAGAAAAAACTTTGAGTTACATTTAATATATATATATGTTTATTAAATAGTTAAATTAAAAGTAGTGCGAAAAAACAGAAATAAAGAAAGTAATGAGGTAATGTTCATGGGTTCAATGCACATTTAGAAATTGGATGGCAGAGGGGAAGAAGCTGGTCCTGAATTGCTGAGCGTGCACCTTCATGCTTCTGTACCTGCTTCCCGACGGTAACAGTGTGAAGAGGGTATGTCCTGGGTGATGGGGATCCTTAGTGATGGACGCCGTCTTCCTAAGTCACCACTCCTTGAGGATATCTTGGATACTGTGGAGGCTGGTACCCATGATGGAGCTGACTAGTTTTACAAATTTCTGCAATTTGTGCAGTAGCCCCACCCCCCCAATACCAGATGGTGATGCTGCCTGTCAGAATGCTGTCCACAGTACATTTGTAGAAGTTTAAGAACGTTTTAGTTGACAAACCAGATCTCCTCAAACTCCTAATGAAATATAGCCACTGTCTTGCCTTCTTTATAGCTGCATCAATATGTTGCATTCAGATTAGGTCCTCAGAGATATTGACACACAAGGACTTTGAATTTCTCACCTCTCCACTTCTGATCCCCCTATGAGGATTGGTTTGTGTTTCCTCATCTTACCCTTCCTAAAGTCCACAATCAGCTCTTTGGTTTTGCTGATGTTGCATGCAAGATTGTTGCTGTGGCACCACTCAACTAGCTGGTATATCTTGCTCCTGTACGCCCTTTCGTCACTACCTGAAATTCTGCCAACAATGGTTGTATCATCAGCAAATTTATAGATGGCATTGAACTAGTCATGAGTGTAGAGAGAGTAGAGCTGTGGGCTACACCCACATCCCTGTGGACCACCAGTGTTAATTGCCAGTGAGGTGGAGATGTTATTTCCAATCCACACAGAGTGTGGTCTTCTGGTTGGGAGGTCAAGGATACAGTTCAGAGGCCAGGGTTCTGTAGCTTTTTGATTAGGACTGTAGGAATGATGGTGTCAAATGCTGAGCTATAGTCAATAAACAGCATCCTGACATAGGTATTTGTATTGTCCAGGTGATCCAAGGCTGGGTGGACAGCCATGGACATCGTGTCTGCTATAGGCCTATTGTGGCGATAGACAAATTGCATTGGGTTCAGGTTCTTCCTGGGGCAGGTGTTGATTCTGAGATATGTCATGGAATTTGTTGGCTTGTGGCAGCAGGGCAGTGCTGACATAAAATTTACCACAAGTTACGAAAATAAGTAATTAGTGCAAAAGATGAATAATGAGGTAGTGTTCATGGGTTTGTGGCAAGGGGAAGAGGCTGTTCCTAAAACATTGAGTGTGGGTCTTGTCTTCAGGCTGCTGTACCTCCTTCCCGATGGTAGAAATGTGAAGAAGGCACATCCAGAATGCTTCAGGGTCTTGAGTGATGGATACTACCTTTTTCAGGCATCATCTCTTGAAGGTACCCTTGATGGCAGGGAGGGTTGTGACCATGAGAGAGCTAGTTACGTCTACAATCCTTTGCAGCCTAGTGCAATCCTGTGCCTTGGAGACTCCATACCAGATGGTTTTGCAACCAGTCAGAATGCTCTCCATCGTACATCTGTAGAAATTTGCCAGAATCTTTAGTGACATACCAAATCTTCTCAATTTTCCAAATGAGGTCGAGCTACTGATGTGCCTTCTTCCTGATCACGGTTATGGAATCTTGCTGCCTTTCTCCTCTTCAAGTCTGGTGTGCTTCTGACTGCAAGCTCTCCCTCCTGTGCCATGAATCCCCAGTTCAGTTTAATTCCGCTTGCTTCAACCCAGATGGAAAATAATAGTCCAACAAAAACTAAACGCTTCCCTCTATTAAGCATTTAATTAGAGTTGTTAATAATGGAAGAGGCTGTTAGCCTGTATTTGTGACCTTTTGCACTTTAGATAAAAACAGCTTAGCTTTTGAAACAATCACAAGATCTGTTCTGGAATGTGAAGTGCCTTATTATTAATCCTTTTGAATACTTGAACTGTTGCGTAAATGATACAGGGTGTGAAATTATTTTGTAAAGTTAAAATATTTATGATTTCTATAGTTTTGTATTTAAGCAGTCCCTGCATGCTTGCTAAGTGCTTTGTTTCCTTGTGCTCCTGATCTACATTTAATGCAGTGCACTGCTGTTTATCTCCTGTCACTTCTTCAAGGTGCCAAGACAATTTGAGTGAAGGAGGTATTTTTTGTCTTTGGTGGATATTTAGGGCATTAGCCCATTTCCAACTCCTCTTGCTGAAGCTACAAGCCCTTAGCTAGTGTAAAGACAGTACTTTTGCATAGGATGGTCAGCTCATGGTACATCAAAGATCAAACCTGCGACATTCATCACAGTCATAGGGCTGTTCATTTATTTATCTTTCGATGTATCTATAGTTTCTATTTGTGTTTTTTTTTGCCTGTTTATTTCTTCCTTTCTTGCTTCTCCTCATTCTCCTTTTTCCTTTCCCTTCTCTTTTTTTTCTACTGATTTCTGTCATAGGAAAGCAGCATCCAGCATCAGGGACCCCCACCACCCAGGTCACGCTCTCTTCTTGTGGCCTCCATGAGGAAGAAGGGACAGGAGCCTCAGGACTCACACCACCAGGCTCAGGAACAGCTATTACCTCTCAACCGTCAGGCTCTTGAGCCAGAGGGGTAATTTCACTCAACTTCATTTGCCCCGTCACAGAAATGTTCCCACAGCCCATGGACTCACTTTCAGGGACTCTTCATCTCTTGTTCTCAATATTTATTGCTTGCTTGCTTGCTTATTTATTTATCTATTAATTAATTAATTAATTAATTGCACAGTTTGTTGTCTTCTGCACTCTGGTTGAACGCCCTAGTTCAGTGGTCTTCCATTGATTCCGTAATAATTACTGTTCTATAAATTTATTGAGTATGCCCGCAAGAGGATGAATCTCATGGTTGTCTGGCGAAATATATGTACTTTGATAATAAAATTTACATTGAACTTCGATTTATTGATTTGTCGATTTATTTATGTATTCCTTCATTCATTGATCCATTTATTGATCGCTACAGCACGGTAACAGGTTGTTCCAACCCAATGAGCCCATGCTGCTCAATTACACCCATGTGACCAATGAACCATCCAACTTGTACGTCTTTGGAATGTGGGAGGAAACTGGAGTACCTGGAGGAAACCCATGCAATTACGGCGAGAACGTACAAACTCCTTACAGACAGCGGCAGAATCCTGGTGCTTCAATAGCGGTCATGTTAACCACTATGCTTCCGTGTCACCCCAGTGACGTCCTAAGGAAAGGTCTCGCCCTGAAAACGCAACTGTTCATTCCTCTCCTTTGATGCTACCTGATTTCTTCCTGGATTTTGTGTGTGTTGCTCAGGATTTCCAGCATCTGCAGAATCTCTTGTGTTTATTATTCCCAAAGGAAGTTTCACAGGTTGTGCAAAGATATTTCTGGATTAGGTGAGGCAAGTTGCTTCACGCTGAACTCGCTGTGGGAGGTTCCATACCATCATGCCATGAAGGCACATTTATAGAAGCAGGAACCAAAAGTGGCCTGGTTCATTCATAATCAACACACACACACACACACACACACACACACACACACACACACACACATACACACACACACACATACACACACGCACGCACGCACACGCACGCACACACACACGCATACACACACACACACAAACACACACACACACACATACACACTCATACACATACACACACACACACACAAACACACACACACACATACACACACATACACATACACACACACACACACACACACACACACATACACACACACACACACACACATCCCTACCTGAAGTAAGTCAGCAGGCAGCATCTATGGAGGGAAATGAACAGTGGATGTTTCAGGATGAGACTCTTTATCAGGACTCAGGATCTCACCCGAAGCGTTGACTGTTCACTCTCCTCCATAGATGCTGCCTGACCTGCTTAGTTTCCCAGCATATAGAAACATAGAAAACCTACAGCACAATACAGACCCTTCAGCCCACAAAGCTGTGCTGAACGTGTCCTTACCTTAGAAATTACCTACGGTTACCCATAGTCCTCTGAGCTCCATGTACCTATCCAGGAGTCTCTTAAAAGACCCTATCGTATCCGCCTCCACCACTGTCGCTGGCAGCCCATTCCACTCACTCACCACTCTCTGCCTAAAAAACTTACCCCTGACATCTCCTCTGTACCTAATTCCAAGCACCTTAAAACCATGCCCTCTTGTGGTAGCCATTTCAGCCCTCGGAAAAAGCCTCTGACTATGCACATGATCAATGCCTCTCATCATCTTATATACCTCTGTCAGGTCACCCCTCATCCTCCGTCGCTCCAAGGAAAAAAGGCCAAGTTCACTCAACCTATTCTCATAAGGCATGCTCCCCAATCCAGGCAACATCCTTGTAAATCTCCTCTGCACCCTTTCTACAGTTTCCATATCCTTCCTGTAGTGAGGTGATCAGAACTGAGCACAGTACTCCAAGTGGGGTCTGACCAGGGTCCTATATAGCTGCAACATTACCACTCGGCACCTAAACTCAATCCCACAATTGGTGAAGGGCAATGCACCGTATGCTTTCTTAACCACAGACTCATATTGTGTGTGTTGCTCAAGATTTCCAACATATAGGTCCTGATGAAGGGTCTCATCCCAAAATATTGGCTGCTTACTCCTTTCCATAGATGCTGCCTGATCTGTTGAGTTCATTCAGGATTTTGTGTGCGCGCTGAAGATTTCTAGCATCCAGGTCCTGATGAAGGGTCTCGGCCCACAACATTGACTGTTTGCCCCTCTGCATAAATGCTGCTTGACCTGCTGAGTTCCTCCTGGATTTTGTGTGTTCAAACTTGGCTGGGTGTGCCTGCCATCCTTTCTTTAGTAAGGAGAGGGTGGGCAAACTCTCCTGGACTTTCTCCAAAGCTGACACCAAGGGTAATCAGCTCCATCCCTGAGCAGAAGGGAGTCTGTTGGCAGATGTGGGTGATCTCATCAGCCACAATGGAAAAGTGATGCCTCAAAAAGGTGGCATCCATCATTAAGGACCCCCATCACCCTGGACATGCCTCTTCTCATTGCTACCATCGGGGAGGAGGCACAGGAGCCTGAAGTCACACACTCGATGTTTTAGAAAGAGCTTCTTCCTCTCCCCCATCAGGTTTCTGAATGGTCCGTGAATCCATGAACACTACCTCACTATTTTTGGCTCTCTTTTTGCACGACTTAAGTTTTTCTTATTGTAATTTTTACGCATTGCCCCTCCGGTTTAAGATGGTGACATATGCGTACTTTGACAATAAATTTACTTTGATGGGCAGAGGAGAGATAGCAAGCTGTAGGAGCACAGGGGAATAAAGAGAGGAGTATGGGATTGATACAGTCACTGTACTTGGAACCAGCGGGATGAATGTCCCTGTTCTGAGTTGTAGAAGTAAGAACAATAACTAACTAATTCACTATCTCACGGCTGTTTGGGGGAGTTGGAAATGTGGATAATTGGCTGCTGTAAGGATCAATGATCAACTTTATTCACCATCACATGTATTCGGAATTTGCTGTGGTGTTTTGGTGCAACATGCAACAAAAACAGCATTCAGCAATTATATAAAATAAAGAATTATTTAAAGTTAGAGGTTAAAGTATAGATATGGAATAAAATGTGCATAAATACATAAATATCAGCTTGTATTTACAATGCAAATGGCATTATAAAAAGTGGTTTAAAATCTTTACCGTGCAGTTGTGGGGGTAATAGATAGAGGGTGTGTGTGGGGGGCTAACTAGAGTGGTTGATCAGATTAAGAACCACTTCAGAAATGAGGTTTTTACTTGCTGCGGGGAATCCCAACAGTGAACATTCTTTACAGATTGCAAGTTTGTTCAGACTTTTTTCAGTTGGGGCATGTTGTCTTTCAGTGAGTGACCTTGGACGAACCTTGAAGGTTGTGACTGAGGATAGACTTGTCCAAGTTACAGGAAGTAAAACTCTGAAATATTACAGAATCCGAAGGGCCGGTTTATGTTGTGAACAGCTGGCAGCAGCATTACACCCACACAGGGCTAATCTCGCTGAAGTATGTGACCTAAGGGAAGAAGAAATGAGTTCCATCTCTGTCAGAGAGCTGGTGCCCTTTGACTTTACCCTGCGCTTATCATTCGTAGGAAAGATAACCATATAAAGGGAAGTAGTAGAAGATGACAAAACACCAGAACAGAATTGTTATCTGGGGACAGGCGGACTAACCCAGAGTGATATATAATACCAGTAAGCATATTAATTGTAAGATCACAGACATACTGTCAGAATCAGAATCAAGTTTAATATCACAGGCATAAGTCGTGAACATTGTGGTTTTACGGCAGCAGTACGTTACGATACATAATAATAAAAGCTGTAAATTACACTAGGAAGTATATATAAAAAAGAAAACTATATTAAATAAGTAATGCAAAAAGAGAGGGAAAACTACTGAGGTAGTGTTTATGTGGGTGGCAGGGCTGAGATTCTGTACATCTCTACTAAAGGAGATGTAAGGTGCTCCCATCCTCCCCTCTTTTAGCCTGCAGGTCACCCCTGGGCAAGGTGTAGCACCTGTTTAGCCCCCAGTCACATAAAGCCATGGGAGCAGGTGGTGGATGGTCTTATGAGCAGCTGGTACATATCACATGTCCTGATTATGCAAGCACTGACGCCAGGCAGACTATCTCTGAGAAGTTTCGGTACTGGCTGGGGTCACTTGTCTTCTAAAGAGATTGCCCGGAAGGAGGCAATGGGAAACTGCTTCTGTAGAAAAATTTGCCAAGAACAGTTGTGGCTAGAAAGACCATAATTGCCCGCGTCATATGACACAGCACATAATGATGATCTCCTGGTGTTCATGGGTTCATTGTCAATACAGGAATTTGATGGCAGAGGGGAAGAAGCTGTTTTTGAAACATTGAGTGTGTGTTTTTGGTCTCCTGTACCGCCTCCTAGATGGTGGCAATGAGAAGAGGGAGGGTTTGGGGTGATAGGGTTCCTTGATGATGGATGCCGCCTTTCTGAGGCATCGCCTATTGAAGGTATCCTGGATGTTGGGGAGGCTCGTGCTCATGGTGGAGCTGACAGTTTACAATTTTCTGCAGCTTGTTCTGATCCTGTGCAGTGGCTCCTCTATACCAAACGGTGATGAATCCAGTTAGAATACTCTCCACTGTACAACTGTAGAAACTTGTGAGTGCTTTTGGTGACAAACCAATTCTCGTCATTTTCCAAATAAAATATAGCTGATGTTGTGCCTTCTTCGTAATTTCATCAATACGTTTGGCCCAGGATAGATCCTCAGAGGTGGTGACACCCAGGAACTTGAAACTGCCCATCCTTTCCACTGTTGATCCCTCAATGAGGATTGGTGTGTGTTTCCTCGACTTCCTCTTCCTGAAATCTACAATCAACTCCTTGGTCTTACTGATGTTGGGTGCAAGGTTGTTGTTGTGACACCACTCAACCAGCTGATCTGTCTCGCTCCTGTACGCCTCCTCGTTAGCATCTGAAGTTCAGCCAACATTAGTTGTGTTATGGGCAAACTTATAGACGGTATTTCAGTTGCACCTAGCCACACAATCATGGGTTTAGAGAGAGCAGATCATTGGGCTAAGTACCAATTCTTGAGGTGTGCAGTGTTGGTTGACAGGAATAGGAGATATTATGTCCAATCCACACAGATTGTGGTCTCCTGGTGTGAAAGTCAAGGATCCAGTTGCAGAGGGAGGCACAGAGGCCCAGGTTTTGGAGCTTGTTGATTTGAACTGAGGGTATGATTGTGTTGTACGCTGAGCTGTAATGGATAAACAGCAGCCTGATATTGGTATTACTCTTGTCCAGGTGATCCAGGCCAAGGGGAGGGCCAGCGAGATTGCATCTGCTGCAGACCTATTGTGGCGATAGGCAAATTGCAGTGGGTTCAGGTCCTTGCTTGGGCAGGAATTGAATTCTAACCATGACCAACCTCTCAAAGCACTGCACCACAGTAGATGTGAGTGCTTCTAGGTAATAATCATTGAGGCAACGAACCCTGAACTTCTTGGGCATTGGTATGATTGTCATCATTTTGAAATAGGTGGGAACCTTCGACTGCAGCAGTGAAAGAATGGAGATGTCCTTGAACACACCCGCTAGTTGGTTGGCACAGGTTTTCAGAGCCCTACCAGGTACACCATCAGGGCCTGATGTCTTGCAAGGGTTCATCCATTTGAAAGATGTTCTGACGTCGGCCTCTGAGACAAGAGGTCACAGGGTCACCAGATATTGCAGAGATTCACACAAATGTAGTTTTATTCTCCTTTTCAAAGCGCGCATAAAAGGTGTTGAGCTCATCAGAGATTGAAGCATCACATCCGTTCTCAATGTTATGTTTTGCTTCATATGAATAGCTTGCAAACACTGCCAGAGCTAACGTGCATCTGATTCTGTCCCTCACCTCAAATGGAATTGTTTTCTTGCCCGAAAAATAGCCTTCTGTAGGTCATACCTGGACTTCCTGTATATCTGTGGATCTCTGAGTGCCTCAGCAGACTGTGAGTCTCCTGGTTCACCCATGGCTTTTGGTTTGGGTCTATCCAATATGTTCTTGAGGGCACATACTCATCCACACGTCTTGATAAAGTTGGTGACAATTACAGCGTATTCATTCTGATTTGAAGAAGAATCCCTGATGATTGTCCAGTCCACTAACACAAACCAGTCCTGTAAACAGTCCTCCACTTCCCTTGACCATACCTTCTTGGTCCTCACCACTGATGCAGTGGTCTTCAGTCTCTGCCTATATTTAGGGAGTAGAAATACAGCCACGTGATCGGACTTTACAAAGTGTGGGCGTGGGATGACACAGTAAGCATTCTTAATGGTGGTATAACAGTGGTCAAATGCTTGGGCTTCTTTGGTTCCAGAGGTGATGTGTTGGTGGTTGATCAACACTCCAAGTAGTGGAAATGAGGCATTTTTCAGGAGTTAAAAGTTATCTTCCTGTAAAGATTAGCTTTATTTGTCAAATTACATCAAATCATGTTTGAAGCAGCAGGGTAGTATAGCGGTTAGCACAACATTGTTACGGCGCCAGCGAGCCAGGTTCAATTCCCGCCACTGTCCAAGTACATTCTCCCCATGACTGCGCGGGTTTTGTCTGGAGCTCCAGTTTCCTCCCACACTCTAAAGGCGTACAGTGTCGTAGGTTAATTTGTCACATGGGTGTAATGGGGTGGAGTGGGCTTGCTGGGCCGGTAAGTTAATATATAGTGAAATGTGCCTTTTGCATCAGTGACTGATACTGTCCAAGCTTGCCATTCCTGCCACGCTTCCATTTCCTAACCTTATTCCTAATCTATATGTCTTTTGTATGTGGGAGGAACCCGGAGCGCGCAGAGGGAATGCACGCAATCGTGGGGAGAACGTGCAAACGCTTTACAGACAGCGGCGGAATCTGAAACCCAGTCAGTGATCACTGGTGTTGTAGAGTGTTGTGCCAACCGCTATGTAATTATAATTATAACCAGCAGTAATTTTAACGCTTTGCACTGTACTGCTGGTGCAGAACAACATACTTCGCAGCATTTTGAAACCTGATTCTGAACCACAAATGAACATTTGCGAGGCTAGACTGCTTTGGAGAGGATGAAGAAGAGATTTACGGAAATGATTCTAGGATAAGGCGCTTTAGTTCTCTGGATAGATTGGAGCAAATGGGATTGTTCTCCTTGGAACAGAGGGGACATATTGTGACGGCCAATGCTAGAACGAGGAACAAGAAATAACAAGCGGCTGGAGGAACTCAGCTGGGAGAGCAGCAGCCGCCGTGGCAAAGGGTTGTTTGGCATTTTGTATTGGGATCCGGATGCAGGTTTGTTGGGCCGGTAGGGCCTGTTAGTTTCCTGTATCTCTAAATAAAAAGAATAAATAGATAAAAAAAATTCATAATGGGCATCCTCTTTGACATCCTACCATCAGGCAGGAGACTGATGCATAGGTCAGGATGGGAAACAGCGGCTTCTGAACTCCCCGCCACAGCACACTGGAAGTGTCACCAGATAATTTGTACTGTACCCTACAGTATTTAATTTGTGCACTTTACTTCGTTTATCCTTACGTAGATTTAATTCTTACTAAGTGATTGTGTGTTATTTGTACTACTGAGCTTTACACCCTGGTTCGGAGAAACTTTGTCTCATTTGGCAGTATACATATGTAACGTCAGGACTAGTTGAAGGGTCTCGGCCTGAAACATCGACTGTACCTCTTCCTAGAGATGCTGCCTGGCCTGCTGTGTTCACCAGCAACTTTGATGTATCTCACCCTGTATCAGTTTCTCTGTGTCTTGAAGTGCAGGAACCAAGGTGCCGATGTCTGGATCATAACAGCGCAGAGCAAACAGTTCATAGAGCAAAGATTAATTTTCAAGGTTCAAAGTAAATTGATTATCAAAGTACATGTATGTCACCATGTACAACCCTGAGATTTATTTTCTTGCAGGCATACTCAATAGCAGAATGATAACCATAATAGAATCAATGAAAAAAACGCACCAACTGGGCAAGTGTGCAAAAGCCAGCAAGCTGTGCAAATACAGAAAGAAAGAAAGAATAAATAAATAAATAAACAAACAAACAAACAAACAAGCAAGCAAGCAATAGATATCAAGAACATGCGATGAAGTGTCCTTGAAAGTGAATCCCTAGGTGTAGGAACATTTCAGTGATGGGCAAGTGAAGTTGAGGGAAGTTATCCATTCTGGTTCAGGCGCCTGATGGTTGAGGGTATATGGCTGATGGCTTGATTCTCTATCTGGCAAACCTCTGACTGGTACTAATGAGATAACTGCTTCTTTACTGGAATTGGTGACATTCATTGCAGCCGCTTCTAATTTATCAGTCGAAGCACATCGAGAGCCCTGTGCACAGGCAGAATATATATTTAATCTTGTATCTCTTGTAAAGCAAGCGATTTAAAAATGAGAACAGGGATGTAGCAAAGGTCAGTATGGACATCGGAAACAGTGAGATTTTACAACAAACAATCTCTACAGACACACGGACAAACTAAATCATATGAGATTAATGCAGGCTCATCCTGTATTAACGAAACATCATTCCAAAATGTTTAATCTGCATTTACTTATGTTTATCCATGATGAATAGATATCGAACAACACATTTTAAAATTAAAACACATCTGAAGAATGATTTTATTTATTCTAACTAGGAGGAGGCTGGTGTGAAAAGGGTATTATTGAAATTAAAAATTATTTTTTCAGGAGCTGTCGGACCTCAGTAATCTCTGGTGTTTGTGAGGTAATACTGGTCAGTAAGGAAATTTGGAGCTCTGCTCTTCTGGTGGAGAAAAATCTTATAATGGAATTAAAAGGGAGCATTTATAAACCAAGATGAATATTTATTCCAACTGGTTACATCACAGTGTGGTACACAGCTTCTAATGCACAGGATCCTAAGAGGCTGCAGAGGGTTACAGACTTACCCATCTCCACCACGGGTTCACCCCTCCCTGCCTTGAGGATACCCTCAAGAGGTGGATAAAACGGTGGCATCCACCATTGAGGTCCCTCATCATTGGGGCAAGCCTTCTTTGCGTTACTACCATCAGGGAGGTGTTACAGGAGCCTGAAGACCCACGCTCAATGTTTTAAGAATAACTGCCTCCCCTCTGCCATTAGATTTCAGAACAGTCCATGGATCTATGAACGCCACCTCATTATTTCCCTTTTGCGCTGCTTATTTCTGTAAATTTGAATATTTTTTATGTCTTGCACTGTACTGCAGCCACTTTAAATCTGTGTGACTTATCTGTCCTTATATAACCATATAACATATAACCATATAACAATTACAGCACGGAAACAGGCCATCTCGGCCCTTCTAGTCTGTGCCGAACGCTTACTCTCACCTAGTCCAATCTACCTGCATTCAGTCCATAACCCTCCATTCCTTTCCTGTCCATATACCTATCCATTTTTTTTTAATGACAAAATCGAAACTGCCTCTACCACTTCTACTGGAAGTTCGTTCTACACAGCTACCACTCTCTGAGTAAAGAAGTTCCCCCTCATGTTACCCCTAAACTTTTGCCCTTTAACTCTCAACTCATGTCCTCTTGTTTGAATCTCCCTTACTCTCAATGGAAAAAGCCTATCCACACCAACTCTATCTATCCTCCTCATAATTTTAAACACCTCTATCAAGTCCCCCCTCAACCTTCTACGCTCCAAAGAACAAAGACCTAACTTGTTCAACCCTTCTCAGTAATTTAGGTGCTGAAACCCAGGTAACAGTCTAGTAAATCTCCTCTGTATATAAAGTTTGAGTAAATGCAAGAATCATCATTTCACTGGGTTACTCAGTTGTGGGCGTGCTAGGCTGGTGCTGGAAGCACGGTGAGACTTGCAGGCTGGCCCGACACATCCTTGGACTGTGTCAGTCGTTGATGCAAAAGGTGCATTTCACTGTATTTTATTTCGAGATACAGTACTGTCCAGTTACACCCGTGTGGCCAATTAGCCTCGTAGCCCGTGCATCTTTGGGATGTGGGAGGGAATTGGAGCACCCAGAGGAAGCCCACACGGTCAGAGGGAGAACGTACAGACTCCTTACAGATGGGTCACTGACTCTGCAATAGCTTAATGCTACCATACCGCCTCCAGTAGTATCATAGCCGATTAAATTTACCATTTTTGCTTATATGTTGCATGATAATTATTGGATTCCTGGATCACTATAATGCAGAAGCTCTCTTGGTTGCATTCTTCGTCTTTCTTTATTCTGAACATGGGTCTTTGGTCTGAGACATTACATTGTTTCTCTTTCTGACCTGCTGAGTGATCAGCATTTTCTACATTACTTCAGATTTCCAGCATCTGCAGACTTTTAGCTTTCTTCCCCGTTGCTACCACTTGCAGTCCGCAATGACGGTGATCCAGGGTAGAATCAGCGAGGTTACTGCCTCTCTGGCCAGAAGTCATCTGTAGTTCTCGACGTCGATGAGCCCTCGTTTATCTAACTCTAGTTGAGCTGTATTCAGATGAATACCAAGTTGATTGCACAAAATTACTCCCTCCAGCAGCTGAAATTTGTCTTTTGGATGGTTTCCTGGAAAGGGTAGACGTTTTTTTCCTTCTTGAGGTGTGATTCCTCTGTAACAAAGTTCAACCAATGTCATAATGAGACTAGGTAAAATAATTTCATGGAGATTTCTTATTCAATTTCTGTTTCCAACAAGATCCTCTCCCTTTCCCTCTCTCCCCCCATTCTTTCCTTCACTCTTCCTCCCCCTCCCCTTCTCACCTGACCATCCCCTCACCCTCTCCCTTCCCTCATCCTTTCCCTACTACCCATCTCCCTCTTCCTCTCCCTCATACTCTCCCCACCCCTCTCTTTCTCCCTGCATTGTTTTTATTCAGAATAATATCTTTTCAGCGGTTATATTTGCTAACGATGGTGCTGGTTAATGTTGAGGGCTCCTGAAGCACTGAGGAGATGAGGATTGAACATGATCTGCAGGCTCAATGAGGACTGGTGTGTGTTTCCTCAACTTCCCCTTCCTGAAGTCCGCAATCAATTCCTTGGTCTTACTGACATTGAGTGCAAGTTTGCTGCTGTGACACCACTCAACCAGTTGATCTGTCTCACTCTCGTACGCCTCCTCGTCGCCATCTGAAATTCTGCCGACGATAGTTGTGTCATCGGCAAATTAATAGATAGTGTTTGAGCTGTGCCTAGCCACACAGACGTGGATGTAGGGAGAGTAGAGCAGTGGGCTAAGTATGCATCCTAGAGGTGTGCCAGCGTTGAGTGTCAGCGAGGAGGAGATGTTATTTCTGATCCACACTGACTGTGGTCTTCCAGTGAGGAAGTCAAGGAGCCAGTTGCAAAGGGAGGTACAGAGGTTCAGATTTTGGAGCTTGATGAGAACTGAGGGTATGATTGAGTTGAACACTGAACTGTCGTCAATAAACAGCAGTCTGCCGTAGGTTTTACTATTGTCCAGGTGATCCGAGGGTGAGTGGAGTGTCAGTGAGATTACATCCAGTGTAGACCCATTGTGGCGATAGGCAAACTGCTGCGGGTTCAGGTCCTTGTTTAGGTAGGAGTTGATTCTAGCCATGGCCAGGCTCTCAAAACTTTGAAAAGATCTTTAGACAGGTAGGCTTTAAATGGATGTGGGCTAAACTCGGTCGAGTTAAGCACCTTGGTTGACAAGGATGAGTGACGCCAAAGGGCCTATTTTGTGCTGAGAACCTTTATGAGCCTATGACCCCTTCCAACCACTTTCTTTTATCCATGTCTGATCTCCTGACACAAGGGACCATAGATGCTGAAATCTGGATCCACAAACACAAAATGCCAAAGGAATTCACCAGGTCAGGCAGCATCTCTGGAAGAAAATGAACAGCTGACGATTCAGGCCGAGACTCTTCACCACGATTGAAAATCGACTGCTCATTTCCCTCCATAGATGCCGCAGGGACTCTTGAGTTCCTCCAGCGTTTTGTGTGTGTTGCAAGCTAACTGTGTACTCCACCAATCTGGCTCTCAGTGGCATGCCTTTACTAATTTCTGTACAAGAACACGAGGAAATGGGAGCAGGAGCAGGCCACTCAGCCCTCAAATCTTCCCTGTCATTGAATGTGAGCTGGGCTGGTGCTGTCTCAGGCTTTAACTCCTCTTGTGTGCCAGTTCCCTATAGCTCTCAATTCAGGAATCTTCCAAAAAATTATTTATTTCATTATTACATACATCCAATGATCTACAACAGCTGTCGGGCATTAAGACATAGGAACAGAATTAGGCCATTCACCTATTGAGTCCACTCCGTCATTCCATTATGGCTGATTTTTCTCTCAACCCCATTCTCCTACCTTCTCCCCTTAACCTTTGACACTTTTACTAATCAAGAACCTATCAGCCTCCGCTTTAAGTATACCCAATGGCTTGGCTTCCACAGCCGTCTGTGGTAACGACTTCCACAGATTCACCAGCCTCTGGCTAAAGAAATTCCTTCTCACCTCTGTTCTAAAGGGACGCCCTTGTATTCCGAGGCTGTGCCCTCTGGTGCTCAGCTCACCCACGAACTAACTCCCTGGGGTAGAGAAATCCAGTGATGAATCTGAGTGATTCATCACTCTCTGTAAGAAGAATGCAATCTTCCTCACTGTTCGTGATGCATCTCAAGCTTCGCGTCATCTGCTGTTTTGGAAATTGTGTCCTGTATCCCTGGGTGGTGTGGAGACCCAGCTGGTGGAGCTGCTGTTTCAGAATTCCAGCATTCTAGGTTTGATTCTGAACTCTGGCATTGTGTGTGGAGTTTGCACGTTCTCCTGTGACCACATGGGTTTCCTCTGGGTACCCTGGATTCTTCCCAAAGCACAGGCTGGTTGGTTAATTGGCCTCTGTAAACTGCCCCCAGTGTAAACGTAAAGATTAGCATTATTTGTCACAGGGTGATGTGCGGTGATAATGCACTTTTGCATCAACAGCCAACACAGGCCAATGATGTGCTGGGGGCAGCCCGCAAGTGTCCAGAGGCTCGTGTGTGAGGGTTCAAGGTAGTCGGGCATTTTGAGAACTTTGAGAATTGAAAATGCAGGAGGAAGAGAAGGCCCAGTTTGTGCAGGGGGGTCTCTGGTGAATCCGAGGCTGCGGCTGTAAGGTGAAGCTGCCTATGGAGGTATCCGAGCATTACCATGGCTTGCAGAGGCCTCCGGTGGCCAGGATCTGTTACTGAAACATTGCAACGATGGGTTGGTGCAGCCTGTTTAGAGCCTCCCCCTCCCCAGCCAATAAAGTGTCCAAACAACACCTCAGGGAGAGAGTTGTCAGATGTTAAGTGATCTTGGCTGTCACCAACACTGGGATTTAGAATCAGAATCAGGTTTAATATCACTGAGATGTTGTGAAATGTGTGGTTTTGCAGCAGCAGTGCAGGACAGTGCATAAAAATACTATAAATTACAATAAGAAATGTATAAAAAAGTAAAATTAAGTAAGTAGTGCAAAAAGAGAGCGAAGATAGTGAGGTAGTGTTCATGGGTTCATTGTCTGTTCAGAAATCTGATGGTGAGGTAGAAGCAACTGTTTCTAAAACACTGAGTGTGTGTTGTCAGTTTCCTGTATCTTCTCCCCGATGGTAGCAATGAGAAGCACTTACTCATGGCTAATTCTCAAACACATTGTGGGTTTACAATTTTACCCACACTCTGTACGGGACTCTTGCCATGTGAATCCTTCAAAATTCTGGGGACCAGTTGCCAGTTATGGTGTGTTCCTGGGGATGCCCTGCAAGTGAAAGAGCAACTCCGGGTTTGCTGGCAGGTATAGACACATTCCAAGGAATCCTAGTCCAGTTACAATGGATTTCTTGACACACAGAAGTAATCATGCTGCTACAGACACCCTGTAACTAATGGATAGGCTGTCTGGGACTCCCTAGAAAATTGTCACATTATCCTTGGGATCCTCTAGAAGAGCTGAAACACATCATCTGACCCACCCCCAACTCTGTGTCTCTTTCACTAATCCTGACAGTCTAGACACAGACAAACTCGCAGGGACATCTTTGTGATACTGGCACTTCCCTAGAGAGACCTACTTGTGAGGATC
The DNA here is from genome assembly GCF_963921235.1 of Mobula hypostoma. Lineage (NCBI taxonomy): Eukaryota > Metazoa > Chordata > Chondrichthyes > Myliobatiformes > Myliobatidae > Mobula > Mobula hypostoma. The sequence goes on along the minus strand of NC_086117.1, from coordinate 12,788,742 downwards.
CCGTACACATTAACACAATTTCAGAGCACTGGAAGGAAGTTTTATTTGCACTTTGGAAAAGAGACTGGCCATACAAGGTGGTAAAGAAGATTTATTACTGGCTGGTTTAGTGGGTAACATTCTTAACTGTGAGATTGGAAGTTATGGGTTCCAGCCTCACTGAATACACAACTCCAGAGTGAACAGTTTCATCAAGGATACCACCCTGGCCATTCCCTTTTCTCCCCTTGACATTCTGGAAGAAGATACAGGAGCTTGGAGATCTGGACATCCAGAAAGGTTTAGAGGAGTGGACTTGGAGAGGATGTTTCCTATAGTGGGGAGGTCTAGGACCAGAGGGCACAACCTCAGTATAGAAGGATCCCCCTTTAGATGAGGAGGAATTTCTTTAGTCAGAGGGTGGTGAATCTGTAGAATCCGTTGCCAGAGGTAGCTGAGGAGGCCAAGCCGTTGGGTATGTTTAAAGTGGAGGTTAATCACTCGATCGTTCATTATGTGCCTTGTCATGTGACACCGGTGATCACAGTCTATCCATGACCATGATTGTTCTTAGTACATATTACTACAGAAGTGGTTTGCTATTGCCTTCTCCTGGGAAGTGTCTTTACAAGATGGGTGACCCCTGCCATTGTCAATGCTGTCAAGGGATTGTCTGCCTGGCATCAGTGTCGCATAACCAGGACTTGTGACATGCACCGGCTGCTCATACGACCATCCACCACCTGCTACTATGGCTTCATGTGACCCTGATCGGGGAGGGGAGGGTAAGCGGGTGCTACACCTCGTCCAAGGGTGATCTGCAGGCTAGCGGCAGGAGAAGCACCCTATACCTCCTAGAGGTATCTCCACCCCTCCATCCAGGAGGTTAGTAAGTCCTTGATTAGTAAGGGCGTCAAAGGTTATGGGAAGAAGGCAGGATGATGAGGTTGACAGGGATAATAAATCAGCCTCGATTGAATGGTGGAGCAAATTCGAGGAACTGAGTGGCCTAATTCTGCCCCCATGTCCTACAGTCCTACAGACTCAAGAACAACTTTTTCCCCACTACTATCAGATTGCTTCCCCACTGCATTCAGACACCTGAGCCAGTCACCTCTTTCATATCTGCAATTCACCCGCTTTTTCTGGTATGAAAGATTATGTTCAAGTTGCAGAGGGCAGGATGCACGACTCAAAAGTCTCTTCACTCTCTCGGTGTCAAAGTAGCTGTTCGATGTGAGTTACATTTTCACGTGGCCCTAAGTGTTTTGAGACTTTGCTAATCTGATGTGACAAAGCAGCCATGTCTGGGACACTGGGGCGGACCGCTGTCTCTCTGGCTTCAAGCCCTGATATGCTGAAGGGCATGAGTGTCCTAATATAGTGACAGACACAAAACTTTGGAGTTATTTCTGCGCAACGCTGAGTGTGGTAGGGGTGAAAGTTATTCAGAGTTCATGACTGGATTATGTTTATGAAATAATCATTCAACTATGTATGATAATTAGTGCATATTAATCCAGTGTTAATATGGTTAATTATCAAATTAAACGATAAAACTTCTGTTTGGAGTGAGGGAGTGGATGTTGAGGGCTCTATCAATGATTGACATTGCAAAGTACCCTCATTGCCACAAAGTCTGTTCACTGAATTACGAGTGATCTACTGGAGAAACTCATAAATGATTTATGAAAGGATTCTGCTGATGCTAGAAACCCAGAGCAACACACATAAAATGCTGGAGGAACTCAGTAAGGCAGGCAACGTCTATGGAGGGGAATAAACAGATGACATTTGACAGCTGAATTGTCTTCTGGTCAAGATGGCACCAGTGAACATCGATGCCTTGGGTGAAACCTTCCAGATAGCAAGTCTTTCTAATTATTACACTTATTTTACACCTTCTGCTTATTCTTTTTGTCTTATTTGTGTTACGGAAACTGTTGGAGCCTGTGACATACAGTTTGAATCTCAATGTAGTGAAATACCGTGCTGGAGGGAAATGTTGGGGATCACACTATGATTGACGTCTCTTGGGCAATCTGGACAAGGCAACCAGAGCTAGGAGGTGGAAAAAGTCTTCAGCAAAATGAGCAATTATGCTGTAACCGGAAGCACACAAAATCACCCTGTCTGGTTCTCCGCCATTTGCTGATGAGTTTTTGAGCTCTGATGACTTGCTGGGAGATCTGGAGGAATGCCTCTGCTATCAGTTCAGCTTCTATTCTTATGGAGCTGATGGCTGTGGAGTGGAGCTAGGCAGTAAGTAACTCTGATATTGTTTTATTCACAGTACGAGTTTAAAGCCAAGAACATCAAGAAGAAAAAAGTGAGCATTGTGGTGTCAGTGGACGGAGTGAAGGTCACAATGAGGAAAAAGCAAAAGGTAAGTCTATCAGTTCGCATCTTCATAAGACCATGAGGTATAGGCGCAGAATTAGGCTATTCGACCCATTGAGTCTGCTCTGCCATTCCAATGTGGCTGATTTATTATCCATCCTATCTTCTCCCCACAAGCTTTGATGTCCTTACTAATCAATCTTTGCTTAAATATACCCAGGGGATTTTACGGTTGATTGCTGTGGATCCTCTCGATTGCCTGTTTTAGAATTGTGTCTTGTGCATTCTCAGCCCCATTGTTTAAATAGAGTAAACTCTGACCCTGTCAAAACTATCGCCACAAACTTTGAACTGTGTAAAATATCATCACAGCATTGATGGTGACCAGGTCATCTTTACTCTTTGGGTTTGGGTTGAAGTTAGTGCATGGTATTGCGGATACTTGGGAAAACATACGATATAATTTCTTCAGCGCCACAATAAATCCAGGGGGTTACTTAGAGACCATTGAACATGAAACCTGGTCCTTTGGCCCGACTGTTCCACGTCTACCAAGATGCCCACCTAAATTTGTGCCACTTGCCTACTTTTGACGCCTATTCCTCTAAACCAGGCATTCCCAACCTGAAGTCCGCGGTCCCCTCGTTCATGGTAGGGGTCCAAGGCGTAAAAATGGTTGGGAACCCCTGCTCTAAACTCTTCTTATCCATGCAGCTGTATTTAAGCCCATCACCCCTACTGGGGCATAGGCTGCCAACAGCAGCTTGCCAGAGTTCTCTGTCCTTGGCCAGTCTTTAGAGGCCTCTGTCCTAAAGGCCACAGATCCCTTGCTTACTGGTATAAGAAAGGTTGGGATCCCCTGCTTTAGAGTTATCCCAGGTGTAGTCCCTCTTCTCTTTCCTCTCCCAGGAATGTAGGTTTTGGAGCAACTGTTGATGTTTCTGTAGCACTAAGTTTTTACAGGACGGGGCTGCTAGCCCCATCCCCAAGCCTCCTCCTTTTGCAGGATGAGCTTGGGACCATCCATGCTGGAGTTCACATACCTGTGCAAGTGCCTTTTTAATGGTGTTAATGTACCTGCCAGCGGAGGCAGGGCTTAACTTCCAAAAGCAAAATGCTGCAGATGTCGGAAACCTGAACTGAAGCCCAAAGAGTGCTGGATGTGCTCAGCAAATCAGGACACATCTGAGAGAGAAACAGACCTGTCATCCTTTGTTGCTGTCTGCTCTCTTCCATGCCCTCTCTCTATGGAATGTTGAAGGTTCATAGTGCATTCAGCTTTAACTTAGCCACTTGCCCAGACTATCCCAGCTTGCTGACGGAAGCAGAGTTAACATTGCAGGTCAGCTTTCTAGCTTCTTTCTTGCCGTTCTGTTGGGTTAAACAACACACTACTGGTGAGCACCTAATCTTCTCCTGGTGGTCCAGGGAGGCTGTGCAACTCCCCAAGGAGCTGAGGGTTGGGTAATGAATACTGGTGTTGGCAGCGATATTGGCATTCTGAAAAAGAATTCATAGTAAAGGGTTAACATGTGGAACAATTGATGAAGATTGTGAAGAATTAGGGGAACGCAGACGGTCTGTCATTGCACGAATGACAACCTCAGCAAAACACCGAAGTGTTTGTCATCCCCCATTGATCTATCATTCTGTTTCTAAACATGATGTAGACCAACTTTAGTGTACTTACCTGGATACTTTAGAAGTTACACTTACGATGAAACATCTTCACTACTGTGCCAGAGAGATCCTTCATCAACAGCTTCAAGCTCCTCTGTCAAAGGCTCTTCCAGATGAGCACCTGTACCACAAGCCTTCAAAGTATTCATTTTAATGCACAACACGTACATAAAGGATAAATTCAATTTATTTCTTTACACTTGGATATAAGATTAGGAAAAAAACAACTGTGCCAGATAAATTTACTTGCTAATCTAGCAGTTCATTAAAACGAATCAATTTATTTCATTGCACTTGGCATAAGGTTTGAAAATAATGGTAGGTTAGCAAAATCTATCTAATCTAGCAGGTCACTAAAACTATTTAACATTAAATGCTCATTCCTATCACATTTGCCTTTTCCCCTTGATGGCCACAGACTGTGTGAATGATGGCTGCTAAACAGGATGCCAAGGATTTGATCTCTGGCACTCTACCATCGAGTGCTCAGGCTTAAAGCTGAACCTTCAGAGGTCTGGTGTCATAGGTCATGGGGAGAAGGCAGGAGGATGGGTTTGAGAGGGAAAATAAATCAGCCATGATCGAATGACAGAACAGTCTTGATGGGCTGAATGGCCTATTTCTGCTCCTATGGTCTAGGATCCTGGCAGTTGAGTGCAACTGAATAGTTTATGGATAAGTTAAAGTGTTTCACAAGAATCATCATTTTACAGGTACATCCTCTGACTGTTGTAATACACACAAAATGCCAGAGGAACTCAGCAGGTCTGGCAGCATCTATGGAGAGGAATAAAGATCTGTTGTTTCAAGTCAGGACCCTTCACTGGGATTCATGGTGAAGGTCCTGATGACGTGTCTTGGCCGAAAAAGTTGGCTGTTTATTCTTCTCCATAGATGCTGCCTGACCTGCGGAGTTCCTTCAGCATTTTGTGTGTGTTACCCTGAATTTTCGGCTTCTGCAGAATCTCTTGTGTGTTATGATTTGCATCCTCTGACCCTAGTTTGCACTTCCAAAGCTGTGTTATCCATTTGTAAAGGATCAATGATCAACTTTCGTCGCCATATACATTGACATGTATTTGGAGTTTGCTGTGGTGTGTTGGTCAGGGTGCAACATGCAATAAAAAAAAACACCATTCAACAATTATAAAAATTAAAGAATGACGTAAAAACAAAGTTAGAGGTTAAAGTATCGATATGGAATAAAATGTCATAAATACATAGCAACACTCACAACACGCTGGAGGAACTCAGCAGGTCGGGCAGCATCCGTGGAAACGATCAGTTAACGTTTCGGGCTAGAACCCTTCGTCAGGACTGTAGAGGGAAGGGGCAGAGGCCTTATAAAGAAGGTGGGGGGGAGGGTGGGAAGGAGAAGGCTGGTAGGTTCCAGGTGAAAAACCAGTAAGAGGAAAGATAAAGGGGTAGGGGAAGGGAGGCAGGGAGGTGATAGGCAGGAAAGGTGAAGAAGGAACAGGGGAAAACACAATGGGTAGTAGAAGGAGGTGGAACCATGAGGGAGGTGATAGGCAGCTGGGGGAGGGGGCAGAGTGAAATAGGGATAGAGGAAGGGAGGGGGAGGGAATTACCGGAAGTTGGAGAATTCTATGTTCATACCAAGGGGCTGGAGACTACCTAGACGGTATATGAGGTGTTGCTCCTCCAACCTGAGATTAGCCTCATCATGGCAGTAGAGGAGGCCATGTATGGACATATCTGAATGGGAATGGGAAGCAGGGTTGAAGTGGATGGCAAGTGTTTATTGTGCAGTGCGGTGACTGAGGGAAAAGTCAGACGGGGGTGGAGTGGGTGGCTAGCATGAGTGGTTGATCAGATTAACTGCCTGGCGGAAAGAAAGTTTTAAAATGGCATGAAGTTTTTGTTTTAATAGCCCTGAAGCACGTTGCAGAAGGAATCTTTTGGAAAAGGCAGTTTGCAGGGTGGGTACTGTCCACAATGATTTTTCCTGTCCACTTCTTTGCCCTGCCTCCAAGAGGATAGAGGCCAAACTAAGAGTGGTCCACCGGTCCTCCAGGTTCGGGGGCTCAGCTCAGGGCTAACAATCCTGACTGGTCAAACAAAATTGTCACGGAAATAGCAATGAAGAATCCTATCTCTGTACAGAGGTGGACTAGTAGTGTAATGGGTAGTCAGTAAGTTCTTTGTCCTAGACACCCAAAGTCCTGTAGTGATGGTAGACTGCAGCCAATGACCTTTTCTGCTGACCTGATAATTGTCCATAGTTTTTTGTAAATTGTGAGAGGATGAATTGAATTTAGTTACAGGATATTCTATAAATCGATCTAGAATCATTTTTATATTTATTCTGTTGTTAAATTGGTGCACAAGAAATCAGATTTCCTTGTAGTCCACCTTAGAAGCCACAGTCCACTGGCTCAACAGTCTTGCCATTCAGGAAGGCAAAGGTGCACACTCCTGTTTTGAAAGTGAGTTCTTCTGAGTATGCAGGGCTGCTGGACCACTGCTCCGGCTATAAGGTGAGATCTGTGCTCTGTGTGTGCGGCGGAGGTCACCTGTTCATTAAAGGACATTTTCTTGTTCCAGAGGAAGGAGTGGACGTGGGATGAGAGTAAGATGCTGGTGATGCACGACCCTATCTACAGGTACTGTATCGCTTACAGAAGTGGCGGGCCTGGTTAGAGATTTGTCAGAAACTGTTATTAAGTGGAACAATTGAACCTTTGAACAGAACTCTTTGGTGTTCACAGCAGTCTCTTGGGAGTTATAGCAAACACAAAATAATCTGCAGATGCTGTAAAAGATCAAAGCAACACTTTCAGTACTCTGGATGAACTCAGCAGGTCGGGCAGCATCAGTCAGAAACGACGAGTCGACGTTTCGGGCCGGAACCCTTTGTCAGGACTGAAGAATGAAAGATGGGGAAGGATTTGAAGAATGCTTGTAGCGTCAGTTGGTAGACCAGTAATTTGGAAGACAAAGGGGTGGGATGAGAGTAAGATGCTGGTGATGCACGACCCTAGCTACAGGTACTGTATCACTTCCACCTCCTTCTTCTATCACCCATTGTTTTCAGGGCTATGATGTCAATGCTTCCCCTCCCCCACCCCTTTGTCTTTCAAATTACTGGTCTATCAACTGACGCTACAAGCATTCTTCAAATCCTTCCCCATCTTTCATTCTTCAGTCCTGACGAAGGGTTCCGGCACAAAACGACGACTCATCGTTTCTGACTGATGCTGCCTGACCTGCTGAGTTCATCCAGCATACTGAAAGTGTTGCTTGGGAGTTATAGCCCAGTCACCGTGTTCTCTCCTCATGGAATTCCAGTCACTGTGAATCTGTTTATGGGATCCCAATCACTGTGAACTGCTTACATATGAACCCAGTGTGAACTCATTACTCTAGATTACACTGAGTTTCTTTAAACTTTCTGTAAAATGTAATGCCAGTAGTTAGTTTAACTTCTGAATCGTTCAGTATTTTAGACAGAAATTAGTACCAGTGCTGTATGGGCAAAAATAATCATTGAAGGTATAGTCAATAAAGTGTAATTTATTATTTTACCTGATTAAAGATGTGCTGAGTGTGGTATCAACACCCATTTGGTTCCCATCTGAAAATTTGTAAAACTGGGCAAAAATTCCTCCAGTCACACTGTTGTATTTGGTGCATGGGTTCCTGAGTTAAAGTGGGATCTGTGTGGTTGTTCTTGGCCCTCTGAGCAGAGATTGTATACTTGCCTTCCAGACTTGTTCAAACTCTCTTCAAAGCACCCAGCAGTATGAGTGTTGTGAATAGAGCTGCCCTAGAGGTGAGGGAGGATGGAGGAGAGATGACGCCCATTACGCTGCAGTGTATCTAGGAACCTACCACATATTTCCTGGCCCGACCTCCCTTCCATTGACTCCAACTGCACTTCCCTCTGCTTTGGGAATGTAGCCAGCGTAATCAACGACACCTCACACCTCAGACGTTCTCCCTTCTCCCCTCTCCCATTGGGCAGAACAACCAAGCTCAAGGACGGCTTCTACCCCATTATTTTAGAGAATAGAGATTAGCTTTAATTGTCACATGTACATCGAAACGCACAGTGAAGTGTATCATCTGCATCAAATTAAATCAGCAAGATTGTGCTGGGGGCAGCCTGCAAGTGTCAGCATGCATCTGGTACCAACGTACACGCCTACAACGCACGAACCCTAACCCATACATCTTTGGAGCGTGGGAAGAAATCCATGCCGTTATGAGGAGAATGTACAAACTTCTTAAAGGTAGCGGCGGGAATCTGACCACGATCTTCTAGCTGGTGCTGTAAAGCATTACGCTAACCACTACACTATTGTACCACCCTAGTTAGTTTCCGACTCTTGAACGGATGAGCTAAAGATGAACTTTTGATCTCTCAATCTACCTTGCTGTAGTCCTTGCACTTCAGTTTTGTACCCGCACTGCATTTTCTCTGGAACTGCAACACCAACATTCTGTATTTTTTTCTTCTTTTTGTACTTGTTTGATGTATCTGTGTTAGGAATTATCTCTTCTTGGTGGCACGCACACAAAGCTTTTCACTGTAGCTTGGTACATGTGACAATAATGAACCAATCACCAAACAGCATCAGAGTGATGAGTGGCCCCTATCCTCCATGAGGTATTGGCTGGTCAAAAGGTCAGAGGTCACACAGCTCAGCGCTAACTTTTCAAGTTGCACTGCTTTTTGGGAGATATATGTAGAAGAGCGATGTGGCAGTGCTGACCCTTCAATTGCCCTCATTCTGGGCAGCATTCTCTTTTTTTTTGTTTGCGTGACCAGTAAAGATCAAAGTTTAAATACAAGAGAATCTTCAGATGCTGGAAATCCAGAGCAACACACAAAATGCTGGAGGAACTCAACAGGTCAGGCAGTATCTGTGGACGGGAATAAAACCACTGATGTTTGGGGCCGGGACCCTTCATTCAGTTCCTCTCCATAGATGCTGCCTGACCTGCTGCTGATCCTCCAGCATGTTGTGTGATTAAAAATCTCCCTGGAAGGCTTTAATGTCTGTCATCAGTGTAGAAAACAGGAGCTACTTGACAACACGCACAAACTGCTGGAAGGAGTCAGCAGGTCAGGCAGCACCTATCCCATCGAGTTTGTTCTGCCATTCAATCATGGCTGATCCTTTTTTTTCCCTCCTCAGCCCCACTCCCTGGTCTTCTCCCCGTAACCTTTGACGCCATGGCCAATCAAGAACCTGTTAATTTCCGCCTTAAATATGACCTGGCCTTCACAGCTGCCTGTGGTAACAAATTCCGCAAAGTCACCACTCTCTGGCTAAAGAAATCTCTACCCATCTCTGTTTTAAATGGAGACTCCACTATCCTGAGGCTGTGCCCTCTTGTCCTTGTTTCCTCCACCATGGGAAACATCCTTTCCACATCTACTCTGTCTAGGCCTTTCGACATTCAAACAGTTTCAATGAGATCCCCCCACATCCTCCTAAATTCCAGTGAGTACAGTCCCAGAGCCATCAAACATTCCCCATATGCTAACCCTTTCATTCCCAGAATCATCCTTGTGAACCTCCTCTGAACCCTCAAAAATGCCAGTACATCTTTTCTTAGATAAGGAGCCCTAAACTGTTCATAATACTCAAGATGAGGCCTCACCAGTACATTATAAAGCCTCAGCATCACATTCCTACTCTTGTATTCTAGACCTCTTGAAATGAATTCTAACATTGAATTTGCCTTCCTCACCACTGACTCTACTGCGAGTCAACTCCCAAGTCCCTTTGCATCTCTGATTTTTGGATTTTCTCCCCATTTAGAAAATGGTCTGCACATTTACTTCTTCTACCAAAGTGCATGACCATACATTTTCCAACAATATATTTCATTTGTTACTCTCTTGCCCATTCTTCTAATGTGTTTAAGCCCTTCTGCAGCCTTTCTATTTCCTCAGCACTACATGCTCCTCCATCAATCTTTGTATCATCTGCAAACATGGCAACAAAGCCTTCTATTCCATCATTTAAATCATTGATATATGGCATAAAAAGAAGTAGTCCCAACACTGACCCCTGCAAAACACCAGTAGTCACTGGCAGGCAACCAAGATCCTTTTATTCCCACTCACTGTCTCCTACCAATCAGCCAATGTTCTAACCATAGTAGTAACTTTCCTGTAATACCTTGGGCTCGTAACTTGGTAAGCAGTCTCATGTGTGGCGCCTTGTCAAAGGCCTTCTGAGAATCTAAATATATAACATTCACTGCAACCCCTTTATCTATCCAACTTGTAATCTCAAAGAATTCCAACAGGTTTGTCAGGCAAGACTTTCCCTTAAGGAAGCCATGCTGACTTTGTCCTATCTTGTCCTGTGTCACCAAGAACTCCAGAACCTCATCCTTAACAATTGACTCCAACATCTTCCCAACCACTGACGTCAGGCTAACTGGTCTATAATTTCCTTTCTGCTGCCTTCCTCCTTTCTTAAAGAATGGAGTGACATTTGCAATTTTCCAGTCCTCTGGCACTATGCCAGAGTCCAACGATTCTTGACTAATGCCTTCACAATCTCTACTGCTACCTCTTTCAGAACTCCAGGGTGCAATTCATCTGGTCCGGGTAACTTATGTACCTTTAGTTCTTTCAGCTTTTTGAGCACCTTCTCCCTTATAATAGTAACAGCACTCATTTCTCTTCCCACGCACCTTTCAACATCTGGATCATCGCTAATGTCTTCCACAGTGAAGACTGATGCAAAATACTCACTTAATTCATCTCCCATCTGCTTGCCCCTGTTATTATTTCTCCAGCCTCATTTTCTAGCGATCTTATATCCACTCTCATCTCTCTTATTTTTTTCTATCCACCTTAATATTGTTTGCTATCTTGCTTTCATATTTCATCTTTTCCCTCCTAATTATTCTTTTATTTGCTTTCTGTAGGTTTTTGAAAGCTCCCCAATCCTCTATCTTCCAGCTAATGTTTGCTGCAGTGTATGCCCTCACTTTTGCTTTTATGTTAGCTTTGATTTCCCTTGACAGCCACGGTTGTACTACTTTGACATTTGAGTATTGCTTTGTTTTTTGGAATACATCTATTCTGCATCTTCCTCATTTTTCCCTGAAACTCAAGCCATTGCTGCTGTGCTGTCATCCCTACCAGCATCTCCTTCCAACTTCGGCCAACTCCTCCTTCATACCACTGTAATTTCTTTTACTCCATGGAATAACTACTATATCAGATTTTACTTTCTCCCTATCAAATTTCAAGTTGAACCCAATCATATTGTGATCACTGGCTCCTAAAGGTGTCTTTAGGTTAAGCTTCGTTCATTACATAGCAGCCAATCCAGTATAGCTGATCCCCAAGTAGGCTCAGTGACAAACTGCTCAAAAAAGCCATCTCGATGGCATTCAACAAATTCACTCTCTTGAGATCTATTACCAACTGATTTTCTTAATCTACCTGCATGTTAAAATCTCCCATGACTATCATAACATTGCCCTTTTGACACACCTTTTCTTTCACCCGTTGTAATCTCCAGTCCACCTCTCAGCTACTGTTTGGAGGCTTGTATATAACTGCCATCAGGGTTCTTTTACCTTTGCAGTTTCTTAACTCAACCAGCAAGGATTCAATATCTTCTGATCCTATGTCACATCTTTTTAATAATTTCAAGGATTGGCGGGAGGAGAGAAAGCAGCGCGTGTGCATGTGCAGCCCTCTGGTAAAAAATGATATCGTATCCGTTAAATAGGGGCCGCGGACAATTCTGATTTGATGGAGACAGACGTGATAGCACAGAGGAACATCTGGAAAGGTCGCTGCTGTCGTTACCGCGCGGTTGGGAATCTTTCGGAGGGAAGGCCTCAAAATCCCTGGCTTTGCCTGCTGTTGGTGACCGAGAAGGAGGTCGAATCGTTCGGACAGAGATGGTGCTCGGTACTCGGTGTCGGAGAGCTGATCAGAGCTCGAAGTTTTCGGATGACTCAGAGTCGGACCGTGGTCGGGTATGGCAGGGAGAGTTTTTCTTCCTTCTCCCGTCTGCGTGAGATGTGGGACATTTGAGAGACTTTGAACTTTTACTGTGCTCATGGACTTCTTCATCAAGTTATGGTATTGTTGCACTGTTGTAACTATATGATATAATTATATGGTTTTGTGAATTTTTCAGTCTTGGTCTGTCCTGTGTTATCACACCGGAGGAAATATTGTGTCATTTCTTAATGCATGCATTACTAAATGACAATAAAAGAGGACTGCGTGTCTTCATAATCTAAAGTTAATTTGATGCAATTCTTTCCCAGCAGAGCCACAGCACCCCCTCTGTCTGCCTTCCTATCTCTCAGATACAATGTGTAACCTTAGACATTCAGCTCCCAACTACAACCATCCTTTAGGCACAATTCAGTGGAGACAACAACATCACCCTGCTGGCTGCAATTTTGTCCTATCATCTGCCTGCCCTTCCTGACAGCCTGACTGCACACTATCTTTGTTTTTTTACCATCTTTTGTCCTCTCTGGAGTTCCTTCACTCCAGTTCCCATCCCCCTACCAGATTAGTTCAAACCCTCCCCAACAGCTCTAACAAACCTGCCCACCAGAATATTGGCTCCCTTCGGGTTCAGGTACAACCCATCCCTTTTGTATAGGTCATACCTCCCGCAGAAGAGATTCCAGTGATCCCTGCCCCTTGCACCAGCTTCTCAGCCACTCATTCATCTACCAAATCATCCTGTTTCTACCCTCACTGGCGCGTGGCACGGGCAGCAATCTATAAATTAATACCCTGGATGTCCTGCTTCAGGACCTCATTGCCTTTCCTTCCTATGTCATTGGTATCAGCTGTGGTAACGTTAATCACGCCTGGTTTGATGGGCGCTAATTGCCATGGAGGTGAATGCCAGTGCAGTCCAACATGCACAAAATAGTTCCCTTGTGCATAAAAAACACAGTGAAGTGGGTTGAACTTCTGAGTGTCAGTAAGGAAAACACAATGCTTTGAAACAAAATTGCTTTGAAAGTTATAAAGGCGCAAAGAGCTAGCCCCTGTTTGACAGACAGTATTCCTTGCATTTGTCTCCTACAATTGGAAGATTTTTCAGAACCACAGGAACGATATTACAGGTAGCAGTTAATTTATTTGTTTGGAAATGCCTGAAACCACTGGTATCATCTATGTCCAGCTAAGTATTTGGACTATAGTATGATATCAGATTAGAATAGATTATGAGGACACGCCGTCCTCTTTTATTGTCAGTTAGTAATGCATGCATTAAGAAATGATACAATTTTTTCCTCCAGAGTGATAGCACAGAAACACAAGACACACCAAGACTAAGAAAACTGACAAAAACCACATAATTATAACATATAGTTACAAAAGTGCAAAGCAATACCGTAATTTGATAGAAGAACAGACCACGGGCACGGTAAAAAGTCTCAAAGTCTCTCAAAAGTCCCATCATCTCATGCAGACGGTTGAAGGGAGAAACTCTCCCTGCCATGAACCTCCAGCGCTGCAAACTTGCCGATGCAGCATCCTGGAAGCACCTGACCACAGTCCGACTCCGAGTCCGTCCAAAAACTCCGAGCCTCTGACCAGCTCTCTGACACCGAGCACTGAGCACCATCTCTGCCGAGCACTTCGACCCCGGCCTCGGCAACAGGCAATAGGCAAAGCCGAGGATTTGGGGCCTTCCCCTCCAGAGATTCTTGATCTCACAGTAGCAGCGGCAGCGAAGCGGGCATTTCAGAAGTTTCTCCAGATGTTCCTCCGTGCTTCTCACGTCCGTCTCCATCAAATCAGGATTGTGCACGGCATCCTAGTTCACAAATACTATATCATTCGGAGTGGCCGAATGATATAGTTGGAGACACATTAATTTTACATACAGGTGATTCTGCAGATGCTGGAAATTCAGAGAAACACACATGAAGTGCTGGAGGAACTCAGCAGATCAGACAACGTCTATGGAGGGGAATAAACAGTCAACATTTTGGACTGAGATCTTCATTAGGACTGAAAAGGAATGGGGAAGAACAATTTTGAAACTTAAGATAATTTGTTGCCGAAATAAACAGCAGTCAGTTGTAACAATAGATCCAGCCTTGGTATCAGTAAAGGAGAGATTTTGATCCATCATTCTTCTTAACTGAGAATTTTAAAATTTATTTATTGAACTACAGTGCAGAATAGGCCCTGCCAGCTTTTTGCACCATGCCACCCAGCAATCCCCCGATGTAAACCTAGCCTAATCATGGGACAATTACAATGACTAATTAAGCTATCAAGTGGTAGTCTTTGGACTGTGGGAGGAAGCTAGAGAAACTAGAGGAAACCCTCGCAGTTACGGGGAGAACGTACAAACTCCTTACAGACAGCAAGGAGAATTGAACCTCAGTCGCTGGTACTGTAACGTGTTGTGCTAACCACTACACTACACTACCATGTCACCCTTATTCAAGAGCCTGATGGATGAGGGGTTCCTGAGCCTGGTGGTGTGGGTCCTGAGGCTCCTGGACCTTCAGAGTGGAGTTGATGGAAGTTTGTGTAAGAATTGGACAGGATTGGTCTGAGAGCAGGAGTGGACTCAATGGGCTAAAAAGGCTTCGTCCTTATAGCTAAAACACTAGAACGTTGTCTAGAAGAATGGTTTAAATTAAAGAAATCCTGAAAAGGGGATAAGTTCAAAGATATGGGGCACTTTTTTTACTCAGAGATTGGTGGGTGTCTGAAGTGCACTGTCTGACATGGTGGTAGAGGTAGATACATTAGGAACTTTTATAAGATGTTTCGATAGGCACATGAATGTGAGGAAAATGGAAAGATATGGACATTGTGTAGGCAGAAGGGATTAATTTAGTTGGCCACTTGATTAATAATTTAATTGGTAGAGCAAACTTTGTGGGCCGAAGGGCCAGTTCCTGTGCTGGACTGCTCTGTATTCAATTAAAACAAAGGATAGGGTACACCTTGTTGTGTTGGCAATCTCTAGCGTGAATTTTGTAGCTCTAAGATTGCTGATCTGTGCAAACAAGGCTTGTCAGTACTGGGCACAGCCTTTAATTAGCTCCCTCTCCACTGCACCTCTTTACCCTTGTAGCACAGAAAATTAAAGGTGTCCTGAAGTCTGAGGTGTAGCTTAGCAGTCAAGGGCTGTAGTCTCCGTGGTCCCAGTGTAAGGTTCTGCTGGAAATCACTTTCACAAGGCTGGCTAAATTTAATCTTACATTATGGAGAAATACAGGTCCCAATTGTGTTTGCAGCTCATTGACAGGGCTTTTTTCCTCTGGAGTGTAGGAGAACGGGGGAGATTTAATAGAGGTACACAAAATTATAAGGGGTATAGACAGGGTAAATGCAAGCAAGCTATTTCCACTGAGGTTAGGTGTCTAGGGCTAGAGGTCATAGGTTAAACTTGGGATCTTCTTCACTCAGAGTGTGGTGAGAGTGTGGAGCGAGCTGCCAGCGGAAATGGTGAATTCAGTTTCGATTGCAACATTTATGAGACATCTGGATAGATGCATCGATGGGAGAGGTATGGTGGACCATGGTCCAGTTGTGGGTCGATGGGACTAGACGGAGTAAAAGTTTGTTACAGACTAGATGGAACGAATAAGCCTATTTATGTGCTGTAATGCTCTGTGACTTTATCTCAGGAGTTTCCATTTTATTAGAAGCTGCTGGACTGACAGACATTACAGTCCTATAAAGACCTACAGCACAGACGAGACTGTTCAAACTATGGAGTACATGCCTACTGTCAAACTACCGTCCTGCCTAATTGCATCTCCTACTGTTTGGACATGGGTATGTAGATTAGAGCAGGTTAAAACATAATGGGGGGTTTTGATAGGAGCTCAAGATCCCCACCATACCAGCTAAGTGTAAATCGAGTCAAAGAACACTACAGCACAGAAGCAAGCCCTTCGGCCCATCTAGTCCATGCCAAATTATTAATCTGCTAGTCCCGTTGACCTGCACCCAGACCATAGTCCTCCCATCCATGTACCTATCCAAACTTCTCTTAAGTGTTGAAATCAACCCCGCATCTTCCACATGCTGGCAGCTCACCACCCTCTGAGTGAAAAAGTTTTCCCTCATGTTCCTCTTAAACATTTCACCTTTCATTCTTAACCTATGACCTCTAGTGTCGTCTCACCCAACCGCAGTGGAAAAAACCTGCTTGCATTTACCTTGTCTATACCCGTCATAATTTTGTTTAGCTCTATCAAATATCCCCTCCATCTTCTATGTTCCAGGGAGTAAGGTCCTAACCTGTTCAACCTTTCCCTATAACTCAGGTCCTCAAGTGCCAGCAACATCCTTGTAAATTTTCTCTGCTCTCTTTCAGTCTAGTTTCTATCATTCCTGTGGGTAGGAGACCAAAACTGGAGACAATACTCCCAGATCTCTATATTCTACCACACTCCTCAGTGCCCTACCGCTCATCATGTAAGACTGCCCGAGTTGGTCCTTCCAAAGTGCAATACCTTACACTTGTCTGCATTAAATTCCAACTAACTTTAAAATAAACTTACTTAATCCTTCTGCCTATGACCTTAAATCCATGTCCTTTTGACATTGACCTTGCTGTTAAGGTAAATAGGTGCTTTCCTCCCCTCTCTGTCTGCGCCGTCTCAATCAGAAGACAAGTGGGAAAATCAGTAGAAATTTGGATGAGATTAGAAATAATAAAAACAAATATATTGGAACTTCAACATGGCCTTCATGGATTACATGGCCTGGTCCTGTTCCTATCATCTGCAGCTTTAGATGTAAGTTTGAGGTAAGTGTGAGGTCAATAATCTGTCTTATTTTTACCGCAGTAGGATAGATGCTGAGTCATAGGTTTTACACAGTGAACCAGACTATTTATCCCTTTTGTTCCAGGCTTTTTATCTTCATTGAGAGGGAAGTTTTTGTATTGCTAACTATGCCTCACTGCACTTGTATTTTTTACTCTTGTATGTAGTAATGCATCACGATGTTAGGAGACATCTCATCATTGGAACCTTTCTTTCTCTCCAGAATATTCTATGTATCGCATGACTCCCAAGATTTGAAGATATTCAGCTATATTGCCAGGGATGGTATCAGCAATACCTTCCGATGCAACGTGTTTAAGTCGAAGAAAAAGGTACAAACTCCAGCGCTGGTGTGTGACCACTGCTGCTACGTGTGAGTGTGTGCCTGTGCACGTTCACGTGTGTGTGCTTTTCATCCAGCTTTGCTGCTGGAATAATGTCATGTCATAGGAGGTCAGCGAAGCCAGAATGGGACGCAGGTCAGATGTAGAGCCGCAGAGCGTGGCAACAGGGCCTTCAGCCCAAATCATCCTTACTGGCCAAGGCATCTTACTGAGCTGGTTCACCAGTCTCCTCCTACCTTCCTTAAATCTCACCCTATTCCCAGTCCTCCATTCCTCAGAAACTTCTGCAGATGTCCATGGAGAGGATTCTAATGGGCTGCATCACCGGCTGGTATAGGGACAGGGGGAGCTACTGCGTAGGATCAAAGTAAGTTGAAGATGTTTGTAAGCCAGCTCCATCATGAACACTGAACTCCGTCGTATCCAGGACACCTTTAGGGAGTGATGCCTCAAAAATGGCGGTGTCTATCAATAAGGAAGCCCCCATCACCTCATCACCCAGGTCATGCCTTGTTTCCATTGCTACCATGAGGTAGGAGGTACAGAAGCCTACCTGTAACTAACATCAATAAAACAATCCCACAGGGAATGTGAGGAAACTTTTTATTACCTAGAAAATGTAAGAACATAAAGAAATAGGAACAAGAGTAGGCCACTCGGCCCCACAGTCATAGAACATAGAGCATAGAAATCTACAGCACATTACAAGCCCTTCGGCCCACAATGTTATGCCGACCATATAACCTACTCCAGATCCTGCCCAGTATGATCATGGCCAGTTCCTCATAACCCTCAGTTCCCCAATCATTTAAAAATGTGTTTCCGTCCCTGTTTAATATTCCCAGTGCTGTAAGCTGCAGGGGGATAAGATGTCAGAGGGTCACTGCCCATTGCAGGACAAAGTTCCTTTGCATCTCTAAGACTACTCCCTATTCTTTCAGTGATGAATGTTCTTGGGGTTTCTCCCAGTTGTGGAAACATTTCACCGTTTGTCCTTTGATGCCCCCTTAGGGTCTTGTCTGGCTGAATGTTTAAAACATGGAACTCACTGCCGCAGAAGGCACACGTAGATATTTTCAAAGTGGAAAGCACATGAAGGAATAAGGAATGCAGGACTGGGGATAGGTTGAGATCAGGGGAGACAGGAGGAGACTTGAGGAGCATAATCACTGGCGCAGTTCAGTTGGACTGAAAGACCTGTTCATTAACTGAACATAAGAACCAGGAGCAGGAGTCAGCCATTTGGCTCGTTGAGCCTGCTTCGCCATTCAATAAGATTATGGCTGCTCTGGCTGTGGAGCTCAGCTCCACCAGCTTGCCTTTTCCCCGTAGCCCTTAATTCCACAGCTGTGCAAAAATCTATCTAACTGTGTTTAATATATATTTAATAAGATAGGCCCTACTGTTTTCCTGGCTGAGAATGCCGCAGATTTGTTACTCTTTGGGAAAAGCAGCCCCTCCTTATCTCCGTCCTAAACCTACTCTCCCAAATCGTGAGGTAATGTCTCCTAGTACTAATCTCACTTACAGATGGAAACAACCTTCCTGCTTCTATCTTATCTATCCCTTTCATAATTTTAGGTTTCTATAAGATCCTTCTTATGAATTCCAGCGAGTATAGTCCTAGGCAACTCAATCTCTCCTCATAGGCTAACCCTCTCAGCTCTGGAATCAACCCAGTGAAACTCCTCTGCACTACCTCCGAAGCTGGTATTTTCTGAAAGAGACCAGAGCTATCGTACTCCAGGTGCAGCCTCACCAGTGCCTTGCACAGTTGCAGTAACCACCCTGCTCAGAAATTCAATCCTTCTGGCAATGAAGACAAATATTCCATTTGCTATTTTGAAGAACTGTTGCATCAGCAAACCAGCATTTCGCACTTCATGCATAAGCACTCCCAAAGTCCCTCTGCAATCTTTCACCATTTAAATATTAATCTGACATCCTATTTTTTTCCAAAGTCGATGACCTCGCTTTTACCAGCGTTGTTTCAAAGGTTTCAATAGGTACATTTAATGTCAGTGAAATGTATACAATATATATCCTGAAATTCTTTTTCTTCGCAAACATCCACGAAAACAGAGGAGTGCCCCAAAAAATGGATCACAGTTAAATATTAGAACCCCGAAGTCCCTCCCCAGCTCCCCCCACTCACGCATAAGCAGCAGACAATAGACAATAGGTGCAGGAGTAGGCCATTCAGCCCTTCGAGCCAGCACTGCCGTTCACTGTGATCATGGCTGATCATCCACTATCAGTATCCAGTTCCTGCCTTATCCCCATAACCTTTGATTCTGCTATCTTTAAGAGCTCTGTCCATCTCACTTTTGAAAGCATCCAGAGACTTGGCCTCCACAGCCTTCTGGGGCAGAGCATTCCATATATCCACCACTGTCTGGGTGAAAAGATTTTTCCTCAACTCCGTTCTAAATGGCCTACCCCTAATTCTTAAACTGTGGCCTCTGGTTCTGGACTCACCCATCAGCGGGAACATGCTTCCTGCCTGCAGTGTGTCCAATCCCTTAATAATCTTATATGTTTCAATAAGATCCCCTCTCAGCCTTCTAAATTCCAGTGTATACAAGCCCAGTCGCTCCAATCTTTCAACATATGACAGTCCCGCCATCTCAGGAATTAACCTTGTGAACCTACGCTGCACTCCCTCAATAGCAAGAATGTCCTTCCTCAAATTTGGAGACCAAAACTGCACACAGTACTCCAGGTGTGGTCCCACCAGGGCCCTGTACAGCTGCAGAAGGACCTCTTTGCTCTTATACTCAATTCCCCTTGTTATGAAAAGCAAAGCAATGACCCCCTCTCCCACCAGCAAAAAAGCATCGGTGCCCCCCACCGAGCACTCACGTGTGCAACAAAGCATCAATGAAGACACAGACTTGCAGTACCCCAAAGACTACTCGTTCACCCGGTAATTCGACATACCACAGGCTCTCTCTCTCCCCCTAATAAGTGAAAAAGAGGTGTCCTCATTTCACAGCGGGAGGGGAGATATAACAAACAACTCACTGACTTACGATGTTAAAAGTCTGTTGCGTTGCTTTTTCTGAGCTCTGTGCCCAAAGAACTCTGGTCTCTGGACACACAGCCAGCAGCCGGCTCACTGCTTTTGATCTTCCGTCTCCCATGACACACCAATTTGCTGTGGCGGCGCCGACCTCGCGTCCGCCTCCAGGGCCATGAGATCCCGGAACCCTGAAGCGCGCTAGTCTTCTAGGCAGCGTCCTTGGCATATTGAATAGCGGCCAGTCGTGAGACCCCGAGAGCGGGGTCACATTCACGCAAAGAACCAAAGTCAGTGTGTAACTCCAGGTCAGGGTTTACAAAAGAACACTGAATGGGAAAAATAGAGATATTACAGATGGAAATATAGCTGTTTCCGAAGATGCAAGGAAAGGAGTCGCCTAAGCTCCTCCTCCTTGTGTTGTACTCCATCTGCCAGATCCTTGCCCTCTCACTTAATCTATCTATATCTCTCTGAGGACTCTCCGCATCCTCAGCACTTTTTCATTTAGTGCCATTAGTAAATTTAGATACGCTACACTTGCTTCCTTCTTCCAAATCGTCAATGTACTTGTTACTTGTTCTGCAAGTCCCTTACTTGAGCACTAACAAGGCTGCATGAACTTCAGCAGGTGTTGAACTGATCTGCAGGGAAACCTTTTCCCACATTGTGCCTGGATTTTTCCCCTGCCTCTGCTTCCAGTCGAAAGAGGCTGATTCCAGAGAATGCTGCAGATTCTCAGCAGGCCAGACAGCATCTGAGGAGGAACAAGCAGTATTGCTGTTCTAGATTGATGACCCTTTCATCAGAACCAGGAAAAGATAAGGCAAACTGCTGGAGAAAATCTACAAGTTTGGGCAATATTGTAAACAATTTTTGGCCCTGTATCGAAGGAAAAATGTGCTGGCGCCTGAAAGGGTACAGAGGAGATTCACAAGAATGATCCCAGCAATGGAAGGCATCACATAACTCAGTTGCTATTTTATTTAGTACCTCCTGTACCTAATAAACTGGCCAATGAGTGTATACTCGTGCTATTCTGCTGCTGTAGCCCATCCAGTTCAAATTCGATGTGCTGTGCATTCAGAGATGCTCTTCTGCACATCACTGAGGTAACATGTGTTTATTTGAGTTACTGTATCCTTCCTGTCAGCTTGAAACTTTCTAACCATTCTTCTCTAACCTCGCTCATTAACAAGACATTTTCACCCACAGAACTGCCGCTCCCTGGATGTTTTTTTGTTTTTCATACCATTCTCTGTGAATGAAAATACCAAGAGCTCAGCAGTTTCTGAGATACTCAAACCACCCCATCTGGCACCAACAATCATTCCACGGTCAAAGTCACATAGAATCACGTTTCTTCCCCATTCTGGGGTTCAGACTGAACAACAACTGAACCTCTTGACCATGTCTGTATGCTTTTATGCATTGAGTTGATACCACGTGATTGGCTGATTAGATATTTGCATTAACGAGCAGGTGTACTTAATAAAGTAGCTACTGAGTGTATGAGGAGCATTTGATGTATGTGGGCCTACACTCGACTGAGTTCAGAAAGAAGGATGATGGAGGGATTCTCATTGATCCTACCAGGAAAGGCCTGGTTAGAGAGGATGTGGGGGTGATATTTCCACTAGCAGGAGAGGGAGCAGCTTCAGAATAAAGGAACGTCCCTTTAAAACTGAGGAATTTCTTTGGCCTGGGGGTGGTGAATCTGTGGAATTTATTGCCACACAGGGCTGCGGTAGCTAAGGGACTGGGTGTGTTTAAGGCAGAAGTAGATGTTCCAGCAACATTATAAAGTACTGTTAATGAGTGGACGATTTGTAAGTTTGGATACACAGCAGAATCTCTTTGTCTCAGAGCCAAGCAATGCGGATTGTTCGTACAGTGGGACAGGCCTTTGAGGTTTGTCATAAGCTGAGTTTGCAGCATGCAGAGCAGAATGCAGACGGAGCAAGCGACAACGCAACAGAGGAGCAACCTTCCGGAGGTAAGTTCCACCATCCACACACCACCCTACAGACCGGCGTAACTCTGGGAAGTACCTCGGCATCCAGTGAGGGTCACGCTGGTCTGGGTTACAGGGTGTGAGAGGACCAATGCTCCAGACTTTGATGTTTGCGTGGAGCTGCTGGCTGGTTGGCTTCTGTCGCTTGGAGGCTGATGCAGATGGTGGTGTTCTGAGGGAGAAGGGAAAAGTAATCTTGTTCTGGTTGGCAGAGGGAGCTTCCAGATGGTGAATAAGGAGCAGAGAAACTCGATTTTGCTGGTATAAATAGAACTGCCAAGTGCTGTTGAACCTCACTGGAAGCCATACGTAGAGTACCATGTCGAGTTTGGTCTCGGTAACACAGAGCTACTGGGAAGGTCACATTTTAACGACCAGGAATGAATAATCATGTGTGACCTTTTATCTCTTAAGAAGGTTTCGGCTGGGGGGAGTGCAAGGATTAACCAACAGATGTTTTTAAGAATGGAAGTGTTTCAGTAGGGCTAACACACACAAGATGCTGGATGAACTCAGCAAGTCAGACAGCGTCTGGAGGGGAATAAACAGTCAATGTTTTAGGCTACGACCCTTCATCAGGACCATGTGAAGAATTCTGATGAAGGGTCTCAGCCCCAAATGCCAACCGTTTATTCCCCTCCATAGATGCTGCCTGACATGCCGAGTTTCCCTCGCTTTTTGTGTGTGTTGCTCTGGATTTCCAGCATCTGCAGAATCTCCTGTGCTTTTGATAGGGTTTCTGGTTAGGAGGGAGTCAAGAGCCAGAGGTTATTAATATAAGATGATTGCTAAACCAGTGACGACTTTAGTAATTGCTTTTTTTTTCCACAGAGAGATTAGTTAGAATGAAGAATACCAAGACTGAGATATCAAGAAAATTTGAAAGAGTACAAGGAGAATTTACAAGGATGTCGCCGGGACTTGAGAACTGGAGTTATAGGGAAAGATTGAATAGGTTTAGACTTTATTCCCTGGAGTGTAGGAGAATGAGAGGAGGTTTGATAGAGGCATACAAAATTATGAGGAGTATTTATAGGGTAAATGCAAGCAGACTTTTTTCCACTGAGGTTAGGTGTGATTAGAACTAGAAGTCATATGTTAAGGGTAAAAGGTAAAATGTTTAATGGGAACCTAAGGGGGACTTATTCACTCAGAGGGTGGTGTGAATGTGGAACAAGCTGTCAGCGGAAGTGTTGGATGTGGGTTTGATTGCAACATTTAAGAGAAGTTTGGCTAAGTATGTGGATGGGAAGGGTATGGAGGGCTATGGTCCAGGTGTGAGTCAGTGGTACTAGGCAAAATAACAGTTTGGCATGGATTCGATGGACCGAAGGGCCAATTTTTGTACCTTAATGCTCTATGACTCTATTGTTGAAGTTGGGCCCGTACGTTGCAGGAGTCGTTCAGTAGCCATACGAGGAAAGAAGAATATAGCTAGTGTTAGATGAAGCGAGGCGGCTGGTGAGTTTGCATGGAGCACAGAAAATCCTGTTTCTGTGTCAGAGAGCTGGTATGAACTCACGTATCTTGTAATGATGGTTAGTATTCGTTAAGTAATGGGTGCCATGATAGTGTATTGGTTAGCGCAATGCCGTTACAGGTTGGGGCATTCTGGATTTCAGGGTTCATTTCCAATGCCGTTCTGTAGGGAGTCTCTGTAAGTCCTTGCCAAGAAGGCATGGGTTTTCACCAGGTCCTCCCACAGTCCAAAGACATACCGGGTAGGTTAATTGGTCATTGTCAATTGTCCTGCAATTAGGTTAGGGTTAATTGGGTTTTTCAGGAATTACTGGAGTGGTCTAGCTTGAAGGGCTGGAAGGGTCTTCTCTGCACTGTATCACTAAAATAACTACAGTTACTCCTTTTAACTATGGTTAAATATATCCAGTACTGTTAATGTAAACAGGATTCTTTTCAGCTCCAGTCTGTCTCACTCACAGGTTACCAGGTAGCTCGAGCAGAGCGGAATGGGAGAGTAGACAAGGATGCGGAACTCTACAACTCCAGTGACTGTGACGGGGCAGAGGTGGAAATCGATAAGTCAGTGCTTCGCCTTGAGAAGAACTACCAGGTACTTACAATACATTCTACCTTCTGGATTTAATCTTCAATCGCTGATTAATAACTGGTGCACGATGCACCTTCTTTGCTTCTGTACTGAGTGTTACCGCTAGATGGATGAAGGAAGCATCTGCCTGTCAATAGCGCCTCACACATCATTTGAAAGTGCTTTGCATTCAAAAGGGTGTATTGACAGCTGATTCACACGACTTGGAAATGACTCCTTCCATTCACGGAGTCTGCACCGGCCATCGAGCACACACTTACACTAATTCAGGGGTTCCCAACCTTTTTTATGCCATGGACCCCTACCACTAAGGTTAGAACATAGAACATAGAATAGTACAGCACAGTACAGGCCCTTCAGCCCACAATGTTGTGCCGACCCTTAAACCCCACCTCCCATATAACCCCCCACCTTAAATTCCTCCATATACCTGTCTAGTAGTCTCTTAAACTTCACGAGTTTAGCTGCCTCCACCACTGACTCAGGCAGTGCATTCCACGCACCAACCACTCTCTGAGTAAAAAACCTTCCTCTAATATCCCCCTTGAACTTCCCACCCCTTACCTTAAAGCCATGTCCTTTTGTATTGAGCAGTGGTGCCCTGGGGAAGAGGCGCTGGCTGTCCACTCTATCTATTCCTCTTATTATCTTGTACACCTCTATCATGTCTCCTCTCATCCTCCTCTCCAAAGAGTAAAGCCCTAGCTCCCTTAATCTCTGATCATAATCCATGTTCTCTAAACCAGGCAGCATCCTGGTAAATCTCCTCTGTACCCTTTCCAATGCTTCCACATCCTTCCTATAGTGAGGCGACCAGAACTGGACACAGTACTCCAAGTGTGGCCAAACCAGAGTTTTATAGAGCTGCATCATTACCTCGCGACTCTTAAACTCTTAAACTCTTAAACTTAAGGTTCAAAGGTTCATTTTATTATCAAAGTATGTATGCAGT
Source organism: Mobula hypostoma (assembly GCF_963921235.1). NCBI lineage: Eukaryota > Metazoa > Chordata > Chondrichthyes > Myliobatiformes > Myliobatidae > Mobula > Mobula hypostoma. The sequence goes on along the minus strand of NC_086117.1, from coordinate 12,763,560 downwards.
GCAATTCATGCGAGGGTGATGCGCTGCTGGAAGAGAGGGAGCAGCTGCATTAGTACATGGGCAACTCAATCAGGGTTCCTGCACGTTCTCCAGTGAGTCAGTGAGAAACTCAGCAGGCCATGCAGATCACACGCTCATTAGAGCGAGATTAACTTGTTTTGTACCTCATTAAATCAATACTGCCTGTGCAGTTTATTATTGTAATGTTTTTCATGACAGCTTATTGGAGATCCTTAGGACCTCTGGACAGTGTTAATATTCCAGCTGTTTTGTGCATTTCAGATCCCTGTTCACGTGGGTTAGGGAGGCTCACTCTAATATTAACCTCGTTTTGAACTCTGTGGAGATGGCTTCCCTTAACACAAAACCCCTAAAGTACACCCATGAAACAGGTATCATGATGCCCAAGTTCCATCTGCAGAGTTGGGTGCCCGATTAGTTGGGGACTGCATTATGGATCAGATGCAGGACTGGTGAGGGAGAGGCCGTGGGCTGGTTACCTGTGGACAGATCTCACCATTACAATGAGTACGTTCACGGCAGCGTAGCGGTCAGTACGGCGCTATTGCAGTTCGGGGCATCGGAGTTTCAGGGTTCATTTCTGGCGCTGTCTGTGAGGGGTTTGTACGTTCTCCCTGTGATGGCTTGGGTTTCTGTCGGCTGCTCCGTTTTCCTCCCACAGTCCAAAGCCACGCCTGTTAGAAGGTTAATTGGTCCTTGCAAACAATTCTGTGATCAAGCTCGTGTTTTAGTCTTAGGTGGGTTGCTAGGCAGTGCGGCTCGTTGGGCCGCGTGGGCCTGTTTCACACTATATCTCTACATAAAAATAAAAGAAATTAATTAATTAAACAAAAACTGGAATAAAATGCCAGCATCAGTGGTGAGGACCATGAAGCTGCTGATTGTTGCAACAACCCTGTCTAGTCCACTGAGGAGGAAATCTGCTGTCCTCGCCATGTCTAGCCTGTCTGTGTCTCCCGAACTGTTAGCAGGGTGACTCCATAGCGAGTCCTGAAGATGACCATTGGCAGCCTTGCCACCTCCTGCAGGTGAGTAGAAAGCAGAGATTTTCCAGGATGCTGGTGAGGATTCTGCAGAGCATTTCCTCAGGACGTGTTCTATCGAGGGCCAGGGCACCGTGCACCAACCCACTGGCGGGGCTGTGGTTTCAGTATGAACAGGCGCTTTGGTCCACAATGTTGTGCCAACCCTTTAACCTTCACCAAGATCAACCTAACCCTTCCCTCCCACAGAGCCCTCCATTTTACTGTCACCCACTGAAGAGACTCTTACATCTAAGAGTCTCTTAAAAGTCCCTAAGGTATCTGCCCGTACCACCAACCCCTGGCACTGCGCTCTATGCACCCTCCACCTTCGGGGTATAAAACTTACCCTTGACATCTCCCCAAAATTTTCCTGCTCTCACCTTAAAAGGATGTTCTCTGGTATCAGCTATCGCCGCCCTAAGAAAAAGATGCTGACTATCCCATCTGTATCGGGGGCAAATAAAAGAATTACAAGAATAAATCTTTTGCTCTACGTTCGAAGGACAGTGGCATGAACGTGACACATCTGCTGATTGGGCTGGGATATCTGTTCGGATTTCAGGCTCACAGGCCAGGCTCTGGTTAGATCGCTCTCTGTCAGTATTCTCCCCCTCCTTGACCGTACCACCATTGGTGACCCTACCAGGAGCTAAGCACCAGGTGGCCAAACTCCATATCTCAAGATGCCAAGAACTCACAAACCTCTCCACCATGACATGGGGCCAAACTTTGGAGAAGATAGCATACACAGACCCTTCCTGACAACATCCTGCCACGGCACCCTAGCCAATGGAAATATTAGAAAGCTGAATGAATGATTTATTAGTTATTAGTAATAAAGTTTCACAGGCGCATTGCCAGAACACTGAAGGAACAGAGGGTAAAACCGAGGAAGTTTAAGCATTGGCTTAATCTTTATCTCTAACCACATGAATTGGAAGTGGTCAATGATGCAGCAAACAGCATCAATTTACACATGAAATAATCACATTCAGATTTATTTATCCGATGTATATCGAAACATACAGCGAAATGCGTCACTTGCATTAGCAAGCAATACAACCTAAGGGTGTGCTGAGCAGCCCGCGGGTGCTGAGGCACATTCCGCCGCCGTCATTGTTGCCCACAACGCTCAGCAGAACAACAGCAAAACAAGCACCTTTCCCGAACTCTCAGCCACCCCCACACACACACACACACACACACACACACACACAGGCCTCCAGCCTCAGGTTGTCACTGGGCCTCCAGTGTTTGACCCCAGACTCGCAGACCAGTCCTCCAACTACCTCAGGATTCACTGGTCACAGGGCTTTGACCCTCAGGCCTTGGCTTCCAGCTATGCATGGATCTTTGCTCCAGGACTCACTGATCTGGGGGTCGTCGGTCTCTGACCTCAGCACCTATCCACCCAACTCCTGGGCTCGCTGGCCTTCGAGCATAGAGTGCTCTGACCTAGACTCCTGCCCCTGACTCTTCACTTACTGCCCCTGACTCTAACCTCCCTTCATATTCCTTCCCCAAACCCTAATGTGATCCCTAACTCCCAGCGCTGTCCTGAAAATGATCCCTGCGGACCAAAAAAAAACCAAGTCTGAGCCATGACATCAACAGACATCACAGCTCGGCACCATCTTGCCCCGAACTTTGATTGGTTTGAATACCAGAGGTAACAAGCTACAGTCAGTTCAGTTAAATGCAGTGAGTGCAGAATGGTTGTATCTTTAGGGTGTGCTCAAAATCAACCTTAGTCATAGTAGTGTGGTCACCAAGGGTGATTGATGGAGCAATTGCCCAATTGTTTTCACCAAATAATAATATTTTCCCATTTTGATTTGTTGGGAGTCATTTGGAATAAAATGTTCCTGATTTGTTCTCTGCTTCCTCAGGATTCCAGGGAAGGGACTCCTTTTGCGTCGTCCTCTCAGCTGGCACAATCTCCCAGCAGCCATTGCTCCTCGCTGACTCCACTGGCTTCCCATCACCACTTGCAGCTGCTCCAGTCCCAACTTCTCCAGCAGCAACAGCAGACGCAGGTGGTCATGGCTCAGGTACGTCCGCCAGCGGCTGAGGGGGTGGGGGAGGGCGGTGTGGTGAGGGAGCAAGCGGAGATTCCCGATCCCCCGAACTACATCCGGGGCCGGACCACTGCCTCTGTGATAGACGTGGAAAGGCAATCCCAGGACGTGCTTGGCATGGTGCTTCATTGTTACAGGGAGAAGTGGGGCAGTAATGAACAAATGGAATCAGAGTGCACACTTGGAGAGACCATGAAGCTGGTCAATAAGCCCTTTTGCCAGATGGGATAGAGTGAGCTAAAGATTAGCTTTATTTGTCTCATGCAGGCCATGCTGTCTTCCTACTATAGCCTTCAGGCAGCAGGTACAGGAGCCTCAGGTCCCACACCACCAAGTTCAGGAACAGTTATTACCCTACAACCCAATGCTGGCTCTGGAACCAGTGTGGATTACTTCACTCACCTCAACCTTGAGCTGATTCTACAACCCGTAGACTCACTTTCAAGGACCCTACAACTCATGTTCTCTTTATTTTTATTATTTGTACAATTTTCACATTGGTTGTCAGTCTTTGTTTATAATTTGTCATAAATTCTATTGTATTTCTTTATTTTCCTGTAAATGCCTGCCAGGGACTGAATCTCAAGATAGTATATGGTTACAAATACATACTTTGATAAGAAGCTTATGTTGACTTTTGATTTAGTATATTGAAACATGAAAACATCCTGTGAAATGCATCATCTCCGACAAATCAGATCAGTGAGGATTGTGCTGTGTGCAGCCCGCAAGCATTACCAGCTTCCAGCGCCAACATAGCATGTCCACCCTAACCCTAACGTGCATCTTTGGAAAGTGGCAGGAAACCGTAACTCCTGGAGGAAACCCACGCAGCCACAGGGAGGACGTACAAATTCATTACCGACATTGGTGGAAAGTGAACCCTGATCAGTGATCACTGGCACTGTAAAGCGACTGGACTAATGTTGAGTGCTCAGTGATCACTGGCACTGATCAGTGATCACTGGCACTGTAAAGCGACTGGACTAATGTTGAATGCTCAGTGATCACTGGCACTGTAAAGCGACTGGACTAATGTTGAATGCTCTTCAAACTTGCCCTGCCACGCTCTCTGAGACCTTGTCCTATGTAGAACAGGCGTGATGATAATTTTTGTCTGGAGTGGATGAGGGATGATCTTGGAGAAGAGGACGTGACAGGGTAGATGTCAAGATGTTTTCAGTTGTGAGAGAGTCTTGAATGCGGGGATAGAATTTCAGGATTAGGGGCTGATTAGTTCTCTACCCCTGGGAGTTGTGAAGGCCAGACTGTTGAGCAGATTCTCCACAACTCTCTGGGGTGAAGAATTCCTAAGATTCATCACCCGTTGTGAGAAGGCTGGCTCCTTGTCTTGGAATGGTGTCCTGTTATTTGAGATTCTCACGCTAGTGAAACTACCTCAATGTCACTGTCTGTTACATTGTTGATAGGTTAGCAGATTGAAGACAGTGGTGAACTAGCACAGAGGAGCATTTGAGGGCTACAGTCATATTGAGTAGCAGACTAGGTTTGATGGGCTGAGTGGCCTACTCCTGCTCCTACACTCAGTGGCCACTTTATTCGGTGCACCTATATGCCTGCTCATTAATGCAAACTTCTAACCAGCCAAACATGTGGCAGCAACTCAATGCATAAAAGCATGCAGACATGGTCAAGAGGTTCAGTTGTTGTTCAAACCAAACATCAGAATAGGGAAGAAATTTGACCTGAGTGACTCTGACTGTGGAATGATTGTTGGTGCCAGACAGGGTGGTTTGAGTATTTCAGAAATTGCTGATCTCCTGGGATTTTAATGCACAACAGTCTCTGGAGTCCACGGAAAATGGTGCAATAAACAAAAAAAAGTCCAGTGAGCAGCGGTTCTCTTGTGAATAAGAGAGGTCAGAGGAGAATGGCCAGACTGATTCAAGCTGACAGGAAGATGATAGTAACTCAGATAACCACACGTTACAATAGTGGTCTGCAGAAGAGCATCTCTGAATGCACAACACATTGAACCATAAAGTGATGGGCTGCAGCAGAGGAAGATGACACCATTCCACTCCTGTGCCTAATCAAGTGGCCACTGAGCATACGTGCTTATGATCTTCCAAGTTTGACCACTCCATCTCCCTGCCCCCTCCAGCTCCAGGATCTGCAGCTGACCCTGCAGTGGATTCTTGTGCTGACCCTTCAGCTTCTCGCTCAGAATTCCTAGTAATTCCCGGCCCACAAATAAGCTGTTTAGGAGGCTGTAGTGAAGGAAGAGAGAAGCAGTGGGTTGTATCGTATTCCATGTTCCCGTGGTGCCGCTAATGAGGAACTTGGCTTTCCCTAATGACCTGCTCCTTTGGCGGTGAGCTACCGAATGTTGTGATAATGCTACAGCTTAAGATGCTGTGAGCCACTGGCTAATAGGAGTAATAAATCGATATGCATCTTATTCATGGTGACCTGCGTTTCAGTGAGTGCTCATTCAGGGTAAGCTGCTGGCTTGGTAATGGCCAACTTTCTTGTAAGGTGGCTGTTACCCAGAAATGAAGAAGGAAATTATTTCCATGTCTCCGGTTGTTCTGCCCATGTTGCATGCCTGGGTTATCTATGCATCTACAAAACCAGGTAACTAGGTGCTGAAACATTAACCCAGAGTAGACCAAATTCACACACATTTCCAGGATCCTTGACCTTGTAGGGAAATTCTTGCCCTCTATTTTAGAAAGACTTATTCTTCTATCAAAGTCACTTATCAAAGTACGTATGCAGTCATTGGCCAATTAATTAAGTACACCTATACCCCTGCTCATTAATACAAATATCTAGTCAGCCAGTCATTTAGCAGCAACTCAATGCATAAAAACATGCAGACGTGGTCAAGAGATTCAGTTGTTGTTCAGACTAAACATCAGAATGGGGAAGAAATGTGATTCAAGTGACTTTCACTATGGAATGATTGTTGGTGCCAGATGAGGTGGTTTGAGTATCTCAGAAACCGCTGATCTCCTGGGTGTTTCACAGACAACAGTCTTTGGAGTTTACAGAGAATAGTATGAAAAACAAAATAAAATCCAGTGAGTGGCAGCTCTGTTGGCAAAAATGCCTTGTTAATAAGAGGTCAGAGGTGAATGGTCGGACTGGTTCAAACGGACGGGAAGGCAGCAGTAACTCAAGTAACCACGTGCTACAACAGTGCCCCTCTGAATGCATGACATATCGAACCTTGAAGTGGATGGGCTACAGCAGCAGAAAACTACGTCATCTGTCAGTACAAACATGCCAGCGAGCGATCATGAAGAGATGTCTCACAAAGACGAGATAATCTGCAGATGCTGGAAATCAAAAAAAAAACACACAGAAAATGCTGGAGGAACTCAGAAGCCCAGGCAGCGTCTATGGAAAAGAGTAAATAGTTGCCATTTCGGGCCAAGACTAGATGTCTCCAAGTTTGTCCAGGTGTGTGTTTGAACTGCAGTTCCACTAGATGGCGCTGCAGACTGATCCTGGCTGTATTCAGAATTGGCTTTATTATCACTGACATAGGTTATGAAACTTGTTGTTTTGCAGCAGCAATACAGTGCAAGAGATAAAAATTACCATGGGTTACAATAAATAAATAAATAAATAAATAGATGAACTGGATTGATAGACAGCCAAACAGTGCAAAAACAGACTTCTGAGGTATTGTTCATGGGTTTATGGATAGTTCAGAAAATCTGATGGCGGGAGGGAAGAAGCTGTCCCTAAAATGCTTAGTGTGGGTCTTCAGGCTCTTTTGGCACCTCCTTGATGGTTGAATGTACACCCCAGATGGTGAAGGTCCTTAATGATTGATTCCGCCTTCGTGAGGAATCGCCTTTTGAACGTGTCCTCGATGGCAGGGAGGCCTCTTCCCGTAATGGAGCTGGCTGACCCTACAGTCCTCTGTAGCCTCTTTTAACCTTGGGCATCGGCGCCTCCCTACCAGGCTGTGATACAAGCAAGCAGAATGCTCACCACATTCGTTATAGGTAGAAACTTGCAAGAGTCTTTGGTGACGCACCAAATCTCCTCTTGTCCTAGTGAAGTATAGCCGCTGGGATGTCTTTTTCGTGATTGCTGCCAGAAGTCCTCAGCTTCAGAGGATCAGACCCTCGATCGGTAGTCAATAATCCATTTGTGGCACAAATAGAAACTGGTGCTCTCTGCTGGGTGAAACAATTACATGCCTGTTAAAGTTAACAGTATCTGAATAATTTTACTGCTGTGAGTAAGTTTGCCTTGCAAACTTGTTTTAACAACTTTAGACCATAAGACATAGGAGAAGAATTGGGCCATTCAGCCCATTAAGTCTGCTCTGCCATTCAGTGATGGCTGATTTACTTTTTTAAATCACTACCTCCTGATTTCTCTCTGCTTGACCAATCAAACATTTAATCTTGAACAAGCTGTAACTGGGGAGGGTCAGGGGGCCGTTGTGTTTTGTTTGACAGCCAAATGCCCTGTTTAACGATATCTGTCTGGTATGTGTGTGAACTGGTATTGTTGCAATGGCAGAGGGAACGTGTGAAGGTTTATAGTGTTATTTAACTTGTTCAAAAGATCACCTTTACTTTCCTTCCTTTCCCCCGTCACTGCTTCCAAAATCTCCCCATCCTTCAGCCCCAGACCTGAATCTTCATCTCTGCTTCATTCCTGGCTGACAGTCTGTTCTTTCACTGCCCAGCAGCCTGAGATGTCTCTCTATTTCCCTACCTAGTGATAACTCAGCCCCCACCTCTGCTAACTCACATCCCCAAGTGCCCACTGGTCATTCAATCCCTTACCTTTTGTCTGGTTACTCCTGCCTCTCTGGTAATTGATAACATACACTCGCCTGCTGGTCACCCCCACCCCCGGGCCACTGGCCGCTGGCCACTGGTTACTCCCACCCTGTGGCCGCTGGCCACTCCCTCCCTCTGTCTACTGGTACCTGCCTTCCATTGGTCACTGTTCACTCTCATCCTCTGGTTACTGGTCACCCTTGCTCTAGTCACTCATACCCACCCCCTCTGTATCACTGATCCCTTCTGCCCCTGGTTATTTATCATCCAACTGCTCACTTTTCCTTGACTTGGGCCCTTGACAGCTTTGAATAGATTCAATAACAATATGTCTTTATATTGCATTTTCAGCAGTGTAAACAACCCCAAGCTACTTCACCAGAACATTATCAAACATCATGTCACAATGAATCATTGCAGAATGTGTTAGCTGAGGTGACCAGGGCTTTGGCTGTCATACTGCCAGATCGAAATAGAACTGCACGTTATCAATTAACTTCCAATGCAGTGTTTGAGATTTTCACCTCTCAATGTTGTTCCTGAATCCTGTAGTGAGGCAGTCTAGGACTAGAGCCTCAAAATAGCAAGGCATACCTTTAGAACAGAGATAGGGAAGAATTTCTTGATGCAAACTAGAGAAAATCTGCAGACGCTGGGAATCCGAGTAACACACACAAAATGCTGGAGGAACTCAGCAGGCCAGGCAGCATGTACGGAAAAGAGTACAGTCGACATTTCAGGTTGAAACCCTTCGACAGGACCCTTTGGCCCAAAAAGTTGACAGTACTCTTTTCTGTATACTGCCTGGCCTGCTGAGTTCCTCCAGCATTTTGTGTGTGTTGCCAGAATTTCTTCAGCCATGGTGGTGAATCCATGGAATTCATTGCCACAGAGGTCAAGTCATTAGGTTTATTTAAAGCAGAGGTTGCGAGGTCCTTTATTAGTAAGAGCGTCAAAGGTTACAGGAGAAGGCAGGAGAATGGGGTTGAGAGAGAAAATAAATCAGCCATGATAGAATGGTGGATCAGACTTGATGGGCTGAATGGCCTAATTCTGCTCCTATGTTTTAATTGTATTCAACACAAGGATGGGATTGAGAGCTTGCAATATAATCACCGTGTTACATTTGACATTTGATATTCCCCTGCCTGACATCCCTATTTAACCCACGTCAGTCTTGTGGCTTCGGGCACTGAGCAGTGGAGGAGTGCGGTGTGAATACTGAGTGCATTTATATCCCAGCTGTAATTAATAACCTTTTGAAAGTAATCTGTTAGAGATTAGTTGTATTTGCCGCACATGTATCAAACCACACAGTGGAATGTGTGGTTTGTGTCAAATCAAATCGGCCAGGATTGCGCTGGACAGCCTACTCACGCCCGCAACCGTTCGTCTTTTGGAGTGTGGGAGGAAACCAGAGCATCTGGAGGAAACACACACCATCATGGAGGGAATGTAGAAACTCCTTATAGACTACGGCGGGAACCGAACCCCCAATCTTGCATCCGGCATGCTAAAGGACAGTGCAGGAACCACTGTGTTACGGTGCAGCTCAATAATAATCTATTCATAAACTAGATTATTAAGGGATTGGACACGCTGGAGGCAGGAAGCATGTTCCCGCTGGTGGGTGAGTCCAGAACCAGAGGCCACTGTTTAAGAATAATGGGTGGGCCATTTAGAACGGAGTTGAGGAAAAACTTTTTCACCCAGATAGAGGTGGATATGTGGAATGCTCTGCCCCAGAAGGCTGTGGAGGCCAAGTCTCTGAATGCTTTCAAGAAAGAGATGGATAGAGCTCTTAAAGATAGCGGAATCAAAGGTTATGGGGATAAGGCAGGAACTGGATACTGATTGTGGATGATCAGCCATGATCACAGTGAATGGCGGTGCTGGCTCGAAGGGCCGAATGGCCTACTCCTGCACCTATTGTCTAACAATCTATTAATTATTGATTAAGGCGATGTTGATTCTGTAATGATGAGTGTTTCTTGTACGGACGTACAAATGTAGTGTATGGGTAGGTGAGAGAGGCAGGCAGAACCCAGCATTTAGTAGCATCACTGGAGAGCAGTTCACTCAATAAACCCGCAGCAATTACATCAGAATTTCTGATTCACCACAGCAGATGGCTTTATAATGACGCAGTAACTTGGCTCAACCCAGCTCTGAGATATGAAATCAGTGCTGCAATATTGACCCTGGGTTTAAAGGACTTAGAAAAAGGCAGGCAGGTTGACAGGGATCAGAGTTTAGCGGGCAGCGAATCATCGCTGACATTTAGTCGGGACTGATGCTGGGTTGAGTCGCGTACTGCCTTGCCGAGGAGAGGATTGGATTTAGACGGTAGATGTGGTGAGCTGACTGTGAACACAAAATAATCTGCAGATGCTGGGGTCAAAGCAACACTCACAACACGCTGGAGGAACTCAGCAGGTCGGGCAGCATCCGTGGAAACGATCAGTTGACGTTTCGGGCCGGAACCCTTCGTCAGGACTGTAGAGGGAAGGGGCAGAGGCCCTATAAAGAAGGTGGGGGGAGGGTGGGAAGGAGAAGGCTGGTAGGTTCCAGGTGAAAAACCAGTAAGGGGAAAGATAAAGGGGTGGGGTAGGGGAGGCAGGGAGGTGATAGGCAGGAAAGGTGAAGAAGGAATAGGGGAAAACACAATGGGTAGTAGAAGGAGGCAGAACCATGAGGGAGGTGATAGGCAGCTGGGGGAGAGGGCAGAGTGAAACTGGGATGGGGGAAGGGGGGAGGGAATTACCGTAAGTTGGAGAATTCAATGTTCATGCCAAGGGGCTGGAGACTACCCAGACGGTATATGAGGTGTTCACTCTGCCCCCTCCTCCAGCTGCCTATTACCTCCCTCATGGTTCTGCCTCCTTCTACTACCCTGGGAGTAAGATGGGTGAAGCATAGGATTAATATCAAAATGCGTGTTTGAGGGTCAGCACAGACAGGATGGGCTGAAAGGCCTGTTTCTATGCTGTACTTCTCCACGATTCTCTGTTCCTTGTGTCCCGGCAGGTGCACCTACTGAAGGACCAGTTATCGGCCGAGACGGCGGCCAGGATGGAGTCACAGGCTCGCATTCACCAGCTGATGCTGCAGAACAGAGACCTCCTACAGCATCTCTCTCTCTTGGTCGGGCACCTCAAGGACCTGGAGATGAGGCTGAGTGCCCAGCAGTCAGGTAAGGAGCACTCCTGATGCTCGCTGGGATAATAAAAACACTGGCCTTCTCGATGCCCCACCCATTCGCTCGCTCCCTTCCTTCCCTGCAGTTTCTAACTGGGCATAGGGCATAGGAGCAGAATTAGGCCACTCAGCCCATTCCATTATGGCTGATTTATTATTCCTTTCAGTCCCACTCTCCTGCCTTCTCTCCATAACCTTTGATGCCCTTACTAATCAAGAATCTATTAACCTCCATTTTAAATATACTCAATATACTTGGTCTCCACATCTATTTGTGGCAATGAATTCCACACACTCACCACATTCTGGCTAAAGAAATTCCTCCTCATCTCCGTTCTAAAGGGACGTCCTTGTATTCTGAGGCCATTCCCTCTGGTCTTAGACTCCCTTTCTATAGGAAACATTCACTCCACGTCCACTCTATCTAGACCTTTCAATATTCACTAGGTTTCAATGAGATCCGCCTCATTCTTCTAAACTCCATTGACTACAGGCCCAGAGCCGTCAAACACTCATTAACCCTTTCATTCCCAGGATCATTCTCGTGAACCTCCTCTGGATCCTCTCCAATCCCAGCACATCCCTTCTTAGATAAGGATCCCAAAACTGCTCACAATACTCCAAGTGCAGTCTGACCAACGCCTTATAAAAGCTTCAGCATTACATTCTTTCCCCTCTGATTACTGCCCTCCTCTTTGTTTAAAGATTGAAAGTACACTTATTATCAAAGTATGTATACAGAAATCAACTTGGAGAGTCGTCCTCCCGCAGGCAGTCTCGAAACTAAGAAACACTATGGAAACCCGTTCAAAACAAACTTCAAACACCCATCGCGCAAAAGAGCACTTCTTTACTTGGAGCATTGTTAGGGGAAGTCCAATTATGCACAGCAAGTTAAAAGATTAAAAGTCATTGAAGATTAGTTTTTATTGGTCACACTTACATCGAAGCATACGGTGAAATGTGTCAATGAGCAGTACAGTCTGAGGATGTGCTGGGGGCCGCCTGCAAGTGTTGCCGCGTTTCTGATGCCTTTGCGACATGCCCACAGATTACTAACCCTAGCCCGTATGTGTTTGGAATACGGGAGGAAGCTGGAGCACCCAGAGGAAGTACAGACTCCTTACGGACAGACGAGGCTCCACCAGCAGCCGCTAATCTGCCCCTGCATTGCCGACTGGGGGGATGAATAATCATACCATAGCCACATGTCAAAGTTGTATTCCTTCCCATTCCCCCCACCTCCTTCTTATTCTGGTTTCTTCCCAGAACTTGTGAAGGGCCCAAACGTCGACTGTTCATTCCTCTTCATAGAGGTTGCCTGACCTGAGTTCCTGCAACATTTTTGTATGTGACCTTACTGGCATCATGTAAAACCAAACCATGACCTCTCAACTTTTATACTCAAGTAACTTTAGTATTTTCTTTACCACCAGCTGATCAGAGTATAAGCTCTATTTCGGAGCAGATTTCATTGCTGAATCTTCAACACCACGACCTCATCATGAATATTCCTTCCACCTCGACCCCTGGAAATGTTGTGCTTGGTTCTCCAGCGCCCAGCAACCTGGGTCGCATCCACCAGGCTCAGTCCTTGGGGAAAGCGAATGTCGAACTGACACTGGAGACGAGCATCTGCCCAACAATGAACGGGAAGGAAGAGGCAAGCGGGAAGGTCGAAGGCTCGGTGGCGAACGGGAAAAGGAATGCCAGGCGAGAGGTTGTGGGTTCTTTGACGTTTGACGACTTGAGCCAGGAAACAAAGTCTGAAAGGTACAGTAAAGTACATTGTTACCTCTGTAGTGACGCTGAAGCTCATGGATATTGAAGTTTTTTATTCAACAAAAACAACCAACGTGTATTGAATCAGAATCGGGTTTATTATCACTGGCATGTGACGTGAAATCTGTTAACTTAGTAGAAGCAGTTCAATGCAATACTTAATACAGAAGATAGATAGATAGATAAATAAATAAATAAATCTTATTCAGTATACTTTGTACAGGTTACGTATATTGAATAGATTAAAAATCGGGCAAAAAACAAAAATACTATTTTTTTTAAAGTGAGATTGTGTCCATGGTTTCATTGTCCATTTAGGAATCAGGTGGCAGAGGGGAAGAAGCTGTTCCTGAATTGCTGAGTCTGTGCCTTCAGGCTTCTGTACCTCCTACCTGATGGTAACAGTGAGAAAAGGACATGCTCTGGGCGCTGGAGGTCCTTAATAATGGACACTGCCTTTCTGAGACACCGCTCCCTGAAGATGTCCTGGGTACTTTGTATGCTAGTACCCAAGATGGAGCTGACTAAATTTACAACCTTCTGCAGCTTCTTTCGGTCCTGTGCAGTAGCTCCCACCGCCCCCATACCAGACAGTGATGCAGCCTGTCAGAATGCTCACCATGGTACATCTATAGAAATTTTTGAGTGTATTTGTTGACGTACCAAATCTCTTCAAACTCATAATAAAGTATAGCCGCTGGCTTGCCTTCTTTATAACTGCATCAATATGTTGGGACCAGGTTAGATCCTCAGAGATCTTGATACCCAGGAACTTGAAGTTGCTCACTCTCTCCGCTTCTGATCCCTCTACGTGGATTGGTATGTGTTCCTTCGTCTTACCCTTCCAGATGTCCACAATCAGCTCTTTCGTCTTACTGACGTTGAGTGCCAGGTTGTTGCTGAGGCATCACTCCACTAGTTGGCATATCTCACTCCTGTACGCCCTCTCGTCACCACCTGAGATTCTACTAACCAATGTTGTGTCGTTGACAAATTTACAGATGGTATTTGAGCTGTGCCTAGCCACACAGTCATGTGTATATAGAGAGTAGAGCAGTGAGCTAAGCACACACCCCTGAGGTGCGCCAGTGTTGATTGTCAGTGAGGAGGATATGATATCACCAATCCGCACAGATTGTGGTCTTCTGGTTAGGAAGTCGAGGATCCAGTTGCAGAGGGAGGTACAGAGGCCCAGATTCTGCAACTTCTCAATCAGGATTGTAGGAATGATGGTATTAAATGTTTGAGCAATAGTCGATGAACAGCATCCTGATGTAGGTATCTGTGTTGTCCAGGTGGTCTAAAGCCTTGTGACAAGCCATTGAGATTGCACCTGACATTGACCTACTGTGGCGATAGGCAAATTGCAACGGGTCCAGGTCCTTGCTGAGGAAGGAGTTCAGTCTAGTCATGACCGTCCTCTCAAAGCATTTCATCACTGTAGATGTGAGTGCTACCGGGCGATAGTCATTAAGGCAGCTGACATTATTCCTCGTAGGTACGGGTATAATTGTTGCCTTTTTGAAGCAAGTGACACTCTTGGAGGAAGAGCCCTCCCGACTCAATATTACATGACATTTTTAGTAGGCTGAAGATCAAAGGTAACAGCAGGGCAATTCTATAGTTACAATGTGTCTACAATGCTTCCTTTGAATTATGTACGGTTTTCACACACTTCCTTCTTCACATCCACACTCCAGACACACAAAATAAATGTGAATCAGCATTGTCTGGTTTGCAGTCAACCCCAGTCCACAGCTCTGGGAAAGCTGTTGTTCAGGACTGCATATTAAATTCGATCTACAATCCCCATTCATGCCTGAAGATTAAACACTAAAGTTAATTTTTACTCTATATCCTAATTCCAGAATATGCCCTAACACCTCTGCATGAATCAGCCACAAACTGTGAAAATCGAAACACTGCAGATGCTGGAGATCTGGAGTACAAACATAACATTTCAGAAACTCACACAAAATGCTGGAGGAACCCAGCGGCTCAGGCACCATCTACGGAGTCAAGACTCTTCTCTGTCCCAGACGTTGACTGTTCATTCTCCTCCATTGACGCTACCTGACCTGCCAGGCTCCTTCAGCACTGTGTGTGTGTTGCTCAAGATTTCCAGCATCTGCAGAATCTCCTGTGTCTCACATTTCCTAAACACTCAGCAGGTCAGGTAACATGTGAAGAAAGAGAAACGTTTTACGAGTTAGAGTCCAGGACCCTTTGTCTGAAACATGAAGTATTCAATTTTCCACAGCTGCACCATGAGTCTGGCAGAGTTTGGAAGTGAGGCTACCTGGCAATGTCACACCTCCCTCGTCCCATCATCTTAACAGGATAGAGTAACCACTGGTCACTTTCACATGGCCTGGGAAAGGAATGCTTAGATTCAAAATTCAAGTTTATTTATCACATGTACATCAAAGCATACAGTGAAATAAGACCATAGGACATAGGAACAGAATTTGGCCATTCAGTCCATCGAGTCTGCTCCTCCATTCCATCATGGCTGATTTATTATCCTTCTCAATCCCTTACTCCTGCCTTCTTCCTGTAGCCTTTGACCCCTTACTAATCAAGAACTTATCAATCTCTGCTTTAAATATACCCAATGACTTGGACTCCATTGAATTCCACAAATTCCAATTAATTACCATGAGTTCCATAAAAAGACTCCACCATTTTTGGAAGCATCCTCTCCTTGTTCACTCTATCCAGGCCTTTCAATATTCAATAGGTTTCAATGAGATTCCCCCCCCCCTCAATTCTTCTAAACTCCAGTGAGTATAGGCCCAAATCCATCAAACACTCCTCATATGTTAACTCTTTCATTCCTGAGATCATTCTTGTGAACAACCAACACATAGCCTGCCAGCGATGTTTGGCAGTACAAACAGAAAACAAAACAGAACGCTACAGGTAACAGGACAACAGTAAAACAAGCCCTAGCCCTCGCTTCTACCCACACACGTACATTGTCCTTTAACTCCAAGACAGTACGTATTGTTTGGCCTCCAACCTCCAGTGAACATGGACATGCAGACAGTGGGCCGCAGACTCCCTTACTGTGACTCACTGATTATATTCACACATTGCATGGTCCTGCTGCTACACACTACATTCCTTGGGAAGGAGACTTTAGCCCAGTGTTTCTCAGGAGACCTGGAGCCTCTACTACAGAAAAGAGTGGCGTCTCAACGCCTTCCACCTTCGCAGCCTGAGACACATCCTGGACATCACGTGGACTGACCGAGTCACCAACAATGAGGTCCTGGCCCGCGCCCAGATACCCAGCCTCTTCACCCTGCTCCAACAACGCCGTCTCCGCTTGGCTGGGCCACGTACACCGCATGTCAGACGGGAGGATCCTGAAAGACCTGCTGTACGGGGGACTGGCCTCCGGCAACAGAGCACGAGGGCGGCCCCATCTTCGTTTCAAAGACGTTTGCAAGAGAGACGTGAAGTCACTGAAAATGAACGTTGAGAGGTGGGAGGACATCGCAAGCGATCGCTCTCACTGGAGGCTGGAACTACGCAGAGGTCTAAAAAGAGGAGAACAGAAGCTGAGGCTTGCTGCTGAAGAAAAGTGCACTCGTTGGAAAAACAGCCCCAAGACAATACTGGAGGACAGCGCCTTCAAGTGCAGTCGATGCAGCCGAGACTGTCACTCCCGTGTGGGCCTCTACAGCCACAACAGACGCTGCTCTAACACAGGCTGAAGCAAGACTTTCCAGGCGCAGATCCATGGTCTCGTGAGACTAACGGATACCACATCATCTCAGGAGTATTCCCATTCTGCTTTGGATCGTCCCTCCCGTTTGTGTGGAGGCACAGGCCTGTTGCTGAGGGAGGGCTCAGGAGGGGAGAGGAGGCACAACATCCTCCAGTGCTTCTCACCCAGCGGACTCTTCCTGTGCCCAACCCTCTGCATTTTTGTTACATGGAGCTCAGTCCCGACCTCTTCTGCCATCTGTGTGCAGGCACGGCTCTGCAGCAAGAGTGAGTGGCTGATGGTTGTAAAACTAAGGCTTTGCCCAGACACTGAAGGCCATGGTCAGTGCTCTCAGGCTGAGGTAATCTAACACATCATGGAGATCCTTCAAGGCTCCACAGTGCAGAGGTGTTGGGGAGTTATAGAGTCATTGACTCATAGAGCACTACGGAACAGAAACAGCCCTTTGGCCCAACTCGCCCATGCTGACTTGTTTTTCTGCCTCATCCCATCTACCTACACCAGAATCATAGCCATCCCCCCCCCTCCCATAACCCTCTCATCCATGTACCTATCCAAACTTCTCATGAATATCATGATCGGACCCTCATCTACCACTTCCACTGGCAGCTCGTTCTACACATGCACTTTTCCCTGAGTGAAGATGTTCCCCCTCAGGTTTCCCTTAAATATTTCACCTTTCACTCTTAACCTATGACCTCAAGTTTTAGTATCACCCAGCCTTGGGGGATAAGGCACGTACGAACTTATTTACCCTATTTACACCCCTCGTAATTTTGTATACCTCTGTAAGATCTCCACTTGTTCACCTCTGCTCCAGGGAAAAAAGTCCTAACCTATTCAACTTCCCCTTATAATACATGTCAGGCAACATCCTTACAATCTTTCTTTCCATCCTTTCAAGCTTATTGATGTCTTTCTTGCAGGTAAGTGACCAGAAGTGCACACAATACACCAAATTCAGCCTCACCGATATCTTATACGGCTGCAACATAAGATCACAACACCTGAACTCAGTGCTCTGATTTATGAAAGCCAAGGTGCCAAAAGCTCTCTCTATGACCCGATCTACCTGTGACATCCCTTTCAAGGAATTATGTACCTGTATTCCCAGATCCCTCTGTTGTACCACACTCCTCTGTCTCCCTCCTCCCAATTCACTGGTTGGTCCTCCCAAAGTGCAGCGCCTCACAGTTGTTGGAACTAAATTCCATCTGCCATTTCTGAGCCCCTTTTTCCAGCTGGTGCAGATCCTGCTCAACACACACAAAGTACCGTAGTAACTCAGCAGATCAGGCAGCATCTATGGAGATGAAGATTTGACAGATCTCCTCGCCATCCATTTGCCCCCAGCCTTGGTGTTATGCAAGTTTACTGTTCTTATAATCAGTTTCTGAGGGCACTTCATCTTGGATTTAATGAAGATGAACTTTACATGCTGCCAGTTAGTGATGTGACATTTACCAAAGTTAATCTCTTTAACGAAACAATGTGTCTCTTCTAATTTCCTGAAATTAAGGTCTCCAACAATCATAAGTTGCCTTCACTGAGCAGTTAATTTTTTGTTTTCCGACATCCTGCCATCCCACGCTGCTAAGGAGTCCTGGCAATTGGTATTCACGATGAAGGGCGGTGATTGATTGTGAATACAGTCCAACAAAGTGAAGGGTCTCGGCCTGAAACGTCGACTGCGCCTCTTCCTATAGATGCTGCCTGGCCTGCTGCGTTCACCAGCAACTTTGATGTATGTTGCTTGAATTTCCAGCATCTGCAGAATTCCTGTTGTTTGGAATAAGGTTTATTTATTTATTCTGGCCCAACGAACCTCACCACTCAGCAACCCACCTATCAACCCTAGCCTAATCACAGAACAATTTATACTGGCCAATTAACCTACTAACCGGTATGTCTTTGGACTGTTGGAAGAAACTGGAGCACCCGGAGAAAACCCACAGTTCACAGGGAGAACGTAGAAACTCCTCACAGACAGCGCTGGAAATGAACTTCAAAGCACTCTGAGCTATAATAGTGTCGCACTAACCGCCATGCTACCATGGTACCCACATCTCAAGGTGCCTGAGGTGGGACCAACTTCAAATAAAGAAGCCTTCTGTCAGGATTTTGATAGAAATCAATATTGAAGTCTGGTTCTGGGCTCCTGTCAATGACAAATTTCTTTGATTTATCAGTGATTTTTTTTCAAATTTATTTCTGGAGTGTGGACGTCACTGGGGAGATCAACATTTATTGCTGACCTCTGAATGAGGTGACAAACTGATTCCTTGTGGCCAAGCTCTGCGGGATTTGCACCCACCGCTTTGGAAGGATTGAAGTCATTTTTTCTGTGTCTGTGTGGCGTTGGATTTCAAATTCAAATTCAAGATTGTTTACTGTCATTCATCAAGTTTAAAGGATAATGAAATGATTGTAACTCCAGATCCAATGCAGCATATAAAATCACATTAAGCATAAGGAACTCAATAAAAAGAAACACAATAAATATAAAAGCATAGAGTCATAGACCCTACTATAGAGTCAATTATTATCTATTGCATTGTACTGCTGCTGCAAAGATGACGTTTCAAGGCATATGCTGGTGATATTAAACCTGATTCTGATTCACTACAGCACAGAAACCGGTCCTTTGGCCCATCTAGTCCATGGTATAGTATTACTCTACCTAGTCCCATCAACCTGCACCTGGACCATTGTCCTTCATACTCCTCCTATCGACCCATGATAATTATGTTGAACACAATGCCAAATTATACCAAATCTCTCTGCCTGCACATGACCCATATCCCACCATTCCCTGCAGGTTCTTCAGTCCATCGAAAATCCTCTGTCGTATCTGCTTCCACCACCGTCCCTGGTAGCACTTTCCTGCCACCTTCCACTCTCTTTGGGACGACTAGCACGTTGCTGTCACAGCTTGGAGTGATGGAGTTCCGAGTTCAATTTCAAGGTCATTCTGTAAGGAGCCTCTGTACACCCTCCCTGTAGGTAGCGTGGGTTCCCCTGGGGGCTCCAGTATCCTTCCACGATCCAAAGACATACCAGGTGGGTTAATTGGTCATGGTAATTTGATTAGTTTAGCACTAAAAATTGGGTTGTCAGGGGTTGCTAGGGTGTCACAGCTCGAAGAACCTACTTTGCGTCGTGTTGCTAAATAAATAAATAAAATGACATGAAACTTGCCCCACGCATCTCCTTTCAACTTTCCCATTCTCACCTCAAATGCCTAAATTTCAACCCGGGGGGAAAAGACTCTATCTGTCTCCTCTGTCTACAGTTCTTGTAATTTTATCAACATCTATTAGGTCCCTGATGCTCCTCTGTCTAGGTACCATATCCAATGCGGACTTTGGTGACCATGGTTTTCCATATAGATCTATCCTTCGTTTTTTGGATGACTTCCATTTCTTCGATGTGAAGACCTGGCTATGCTTTTGATGTACATAAGCCGAGGTCTTCCTCTAGGCTTGCTCCCCTCGATCTTTCCAGAGAGTATGAGTTTTTCTAGTTCATCTTTCCGCATGATGTGTCCTAGGAATCTGAGTTGTCTTTCTCTTATTGTTGGTATGAGTGATCGAACTGCTTGGGCTCTTCTGAGAACTTCTTCATTTGATGTGTGTGTGGTCCATGATATTTTTAACATTCTCCTGTAGAACCATAATTCAGCTGCTTCTAGTCTCTTTTCCATTTCTGGAGAAATGGTCCAGCATTCACTTCCATAAGTCAGGATGGAATAAATGTAGCACTGCAGTATTCTGTTTTTAGTGTACATGATCATCTTTCTGTCTGTTAATATGGTCTTCATTTTTTGGAAAGCTCCACAAAAGGAAAAAAAAATGAAAGTGTGTCCAACCTCTCCTTATAATTTATACCCTCTAATCCAATAGCATCCTGCTGAACCCCTTTTGTTTATGAAAGGATATGAGATACAAGTGAAGTCGTCACCTGCATGTTTGCCCATTAGTATTGGTTTATTGTCACATGTGCCAAGACGCCGTTAAAAGCTTGCCTTGCAAACTGTTCGTACAGATCAAATCATTACACAGTGCATTGAGCTAGAATAAGGTAAAACAATAGCAATGCAGAATAAAGTGTAAAAGCTAACAAAAATATACAGTGCATGTAGACAATAAAGCACAAGATTATAATGAGATAGATTTTGAGGCCAACAGCCCATTTTATTGTTCAAATGGTCTGTTCAAGAGTCTTATAACAGTGGGGTAGAAGCTGTCCTTGGGCCTGGTGGTACGTGCCCAGTGGGAGAGGGGAGACGAGAGAATGGCCAGGGTGGGTGGGACTTTTGGTTATACTGGCTGCTTTACTGAGGCAGCAAGAAGCACAGACAGAGTCCGTAGAGGGGAGACTGGTTCCCATGAGGTGCTGAGCTGTGTCCACAACTCTCTGCAGTTTTCTGTGGTCACATGCAGAGCAGTTGTCATACCATGGAATTTCTGCATCCAGACAGAAGTTTTCTATGGTACATCAATAAAAATTGTTAGGGGTCGACAGGGACACGTTCCTTTAGCCTCCCGAGGAAGTAGAGAGGCTGATGAGCTTTCTGTGGACCAGGACAGTTTATTGGTGATGTGAAGCTCTCAACCCTCCAACCTCAACACCGTTGATGTAGACAGGAGCACGTGCACCCCCCACACCCCTTTCTGACGTCAATGGCCAGCTCTTTTGTTCTGTTGATACTGAGGGAAAGGCAGTTCACTTGACGCCATGTCACTAAGCTCTCTTTCTCCTTCCTGCATTCTGACTCCTTGTTACTTGAGATGCAGCCCACTACAATGGTGTCATCTGCAAACTTGTGTATGGCGTTGGAGGTGAATCGGGCCATGCAGTCACGGGTACAGGGAGTAGAGGAAGAGGACTGAGGACACAACCTTGTGGAGCACCAGTGTTTAGAATAATTGTGGCCAAGGTGTTGCTGCCTATTCTTACTGACTGCAGTCTGTTGGAAATCAAGGATTCAGTTGCGGAGGGAGGCATTGATTCCCAGGGTTTGGAGTTTGCTTGGAGTAATATTATTGAAGGCAGAACAATAGTCAGTGAACAATGGTGGTTGTCCATCGTGTCCAATGATGACGGGAAGCCGGTGCACGAAGGTTTTTAAAGTGGAAAAGACTTCATACTGGGGCAGTTCCACTCCCTTGATTTCTGAAGTCCAGGTACAGTGATACAAAGAAACGTCTCAAACTGGGGACTTCCTTGGCTGCAGTGGATGACCATGACATCTTCTGTGCCTTGTCATGCCCTTCCCTCTCCATGGAGCGTTGCAGAACCACCTTCTTGGCTGTTAGATCTCACTGTAGATCTCAATACACCCCAATGAGCAACAGATATAAACAATAAGCATCTGAATGGGTGAGGTCATTGTAATTCTGATAAAGGGTCCTTGGCCCGAAATGTTAACTCTGTTTCTCTCTTCACAGATGTTGCCTGACCTGCTGAGTGTCTCCAGCATTGTCTGCTTTCATTTCAAGCTCCTAGCAGCATTAGTTACTTGTTTGGTGACGGGAATGGTAGTGCAGTTGTGGTAGTGTAGTACTTTAGTTGGACCAGCAGAGTTCTGGACCATTGATCCACAGGCGTGAGTTCAAATCCCACCACAGAAGCTGGGGAATGTGAAGGCAAGTAAATAAGTACGTTTGGGATTCAAAAAGAAATTTGCTCTTAGTTACATTAGACAGGTTGGTAGGTTTATTGGCAACTGTAGAGAGCTCCTGTTGTGCATTTGGAGGGAGCTGTTGGGAACGTGGGGAAAAAAGAATAGAGTTAATGTAAGTGAGTCTACCTTACTTAAATTTAGAGATACAGCCCTTCTGGTCCAATGCCGCACAATTGCACCCCTGTGACCAATTAACCTACTAATCTGTACATCTTTGAAATCTGGGAGGAAACCAGAGCACCTGGAGAAAACCAAAAGCATGTGTCCTAACCCTATTGCAATATCCTATCTTACTGCTACATTAGACACTTTCTAATTTGCTTATCGGTCCACAAGGCCTCTGCACTCCTTTCTGTCCTGTTCCACCAGGAAAATGGTGGCTCCTATGCCAAGATACTGTTGACTGACGTCAGCTCTGCATTCAATACGATCAACCCTCAGCAACTGGTAAGCTGTCCTCACTGGGTGTCAACACCTCTCTCTGTAACTGGATTCTGGACTTCTTGACGGAAAGACCACAGTCAGTCCGTGTTGGCAGAATCATCTCCAGCTCCGTCAAGCTGAGCACCGACGCTCCCCAGGGCTGCATACTCAGCCCGCTGCTGTCTCTGCTGCTGGTACATGACTTCACTGCTAGATCCATTCAAACAGAATCATCAAGTCCGCTGATGACACAACAGTGGCTGGCCTCATCAACGACGATGACAAAACAGCGTACAGACAGGAGGTAGAGCGCCTGGTACAATGGTGTGAGCACAGCAACTTGAGACTCAATGCGGACAAGACCAAAGAGATGATTGTGGACTTTAGGAATGTGCAGGCTGACCACTCACTCCACATACACAGTTCCCTGTGTAGAGAGCTAGGAGCACCAAGTTTCAGGGTGTGCACATAACAGACGATAACATCTGGTCTCTCAACGCCATCTCTTAGGTCAAAAAAGCCCAGCAGTGTCTCCACTTCCTGAGGAGACTGAAGCGAGTGAGGGTCCCCTTCCCCATTTTAACCAATATTTACAGGAGCACCATCGAGAGTGACCTGACAAGTTGCATCGGCATCTGTTGCAGGAATTGCAAGGCATCTGAGAGGATCTGTGAGGTCTCTCTTCCACCAGTCTGAGATATTTATCAGGAGCACTGCATACACAGGGCCCTGAGTATTGTCAGTGACGCCTCCTATCCGTCCAACAATCGTTTTGACCTCTTACCATCAGGCAGGAGGTACTGTAGCATTAGGACAAGAACTGTTAGGATGGGAAACAGCTTCTTCCCTCAGGTTGTTGGACCAGAACTCCTTACCACTATCAGATCTTATCACCTATGAAGAGCCAGTAGTGTTAACACTGTTGATTTTTTAAACTTGTATCGTACAGTTAATGCACATTATTATTTGTATTAATATTACGATAATTGTTATGTGTGAGTCATATGTACTGTATTGTGCACCTTGATCTGGAGGATCTCATTTGGCGATATACATGTGTACGGTTGAATGACAATAACCTTGACTTTGAACTAACCCAAACCCTGCACCCTGACCCTAAACACATCCCCTAATCCTAAGCACCCAACGAAACTAAAACAACGCCCCTTTGCCTTAAACATATTCAGTAGTATCAGTGCATTCACTTGAGTAAGTATGATGTTCTCCCAAGGGTTTGTCTATTGGTGGGTCCTCTGGTGGCTGTAGAGGCCGATCCAGGAGCCACTGACTCTGGTGCAGTGTTGGCAAGTGGAAATGGTGGTCGCACAACCAGGAGTCCTAAGGGACTCTGCATTAATTCTAAGCACCCACAACAAACATCCTGATAGCAAGTAACACTTCCTGATGCTCAGTCCCCTCCAATTTCACCCACAATCATTCCCACACATTCATAATTTTAAGCAAGTCCTCTATCCCAAAACCGACCCCCTCTCTCCTTACTTACAAAACATTCTACAATACCTGGCACTCCTCTCTCACTCATAATAAGATAGGTGATGGATAAAAGAAGACCCCAATAAAGGTAATTAATGTTGGACCCGGTTAACGAAGGTCTGGGCCAGATCAAAGTGGGAGGGTATTAACGAGATCAACAAACAGTGCCTGCAAATGAGGGTCATTACAGTAGCGTAGCAGTTAGTGTGATGCTGTTACAGTGCCAACGACCCAGGTTCACTTCCTGCCGCTGTTTGTAAAGAGTTTGTACATGCTCCCCATGACTGCTTGGGTTTCATCCGGGTGTTCCCGTTTCCTCCCACAGTCCAAAGGTAAACAGGTTCGCAGGTTAATTGATCACATGGTGTAATTTGGCAGTGTGGGCTCGCTGGGCCGGAAGAGCTGTAACTCTAAATAGATTTTTTTTAAAACTCTTATTTCAAAATCGAAGGCGTGTTTTTAAGATTGCGAGGGTTGAAGTATTTGACATTCAGAGCGACAGTCCCAACCCAAATGGATCAACTCTTCAATGTGGTTATTATCCAGCTGTTTGCATTACTGGAACATTTCTTTTCATATTCCATGCCAAACCATAAAATTAGCCAAATTATAGACAGTTACTGTGTCTGACAGACTTGACATCTGAAAGGCAAAACACAGGCCACTAATGTAAAAATCCATTTATAGATTGTGCGCAGAGTTATCTATCCAGACACTTAATTGCAGCTGGCAAGCCAAGTATTTCACACAGCCAACATTATCCTCAAATAATTGTTTTTAAGTAAGAAATGATGGCTGCCTGCAGTTCCAAGGCTCTGGGACAGTGGTTTAGGATATAGTTAAGTGTAACTGGTAACATTGCCATCCAAGTTTTAATAGTTCTTTTCCTCCTGTTTGTAGGTTTAATCACGCCATTCCGCGACTCAACCCCCCACCAGCTGCCACAAGAAAGCGCCAGACGAGGTCCCTCCCTTTCGCTGTCGAGCCCACCTCGCAGTGCGCTGAGCAGGTAATGGTCAACAGTCTGCACCAGACCTCGCACGAGTCCAGTTTCACAGATGTTTCCTCCTGCACTTTTGCTCCGTCTGAGTTTGATTCGGAAGCCTGGCCGCCCACCGACGAGAGGTTTTGCCCCATGGAGCTCCAGACGGCCGCTGGGAAGGACGGGACGGCCGCCACCCCGCCTGCTCGCTGCGGACACCAACCTGGAAAATCAAACCCTCAGGTAGATCTTCCTCTCAGTACCCTGGCCAGCAGCCGCAAGGGGCCTCTGGACCACACCGACAGTACCCTGCCCTTTTCTCCACCACTCAACGAGACCTGCCTACACATCAGCTTCTCAGAGGATGAGCTTCTGGACAACAGCACAGAAGACTCAATAGTACAGCAAACTGCCTCGGTGCAAGTCACAGATGATCTAACATCTCGCTAAACCTTGTACTCATTGCTGCCAGTGACTTCCCCCAGCTAATCTAGTCCTTTTGAAGCTTTGTAAGGGCTTCGAAGTCCTTTCCTCTTGCAAGATCCAAGGGTTATTTTCTATCCCATTCCCAGGAGGAGAACCAGGGTTTATCTGAGACTCTATGGACATTAATTTCCAAAGTCCAGTCAGTGACAATTTCCCAAGATGTTCTGGCCTCATCCTGGAGCGGGTTCCAAAACCAGAAAGGCACATGCTCAACACTCACACGTGTTCCAACTACCAGGAAATGGAGGAACTAAAGTAGAGTGTACCACGTTTGTAGTGTCCACAATGTCTATGCACAAGGACTACTCAATTGCCTTTTACCTTTTGGTTTTTTGGAGAAAAATAAATGAGCAGTTTATTGTATGTTGCTACCACTGACCTTGATCTCTAGAAGTGAGCCATCCGATGTATAACAGTTTTCCTACTGCCGGCAATGGGCTCTCCACTGTAGGGAACATGCTCCTTAACTGCAAATGATAATATTTGGCTGCCGTTATGCTCCTAGAAGACTGATGCTTTTGTCCTTTTGTTGGGTTGCCATAGACTGAAAGGCTTTAAAAATAAATTGGTTTTATACTTTATAAATATTAACCTAAAAACCTATCAAACGTGCTGCGTGTGTGTTGATTCTTGCCATGAGTTGGTCTGTGAAGGTGCCTCTTCCACCAGCCCAACAGGTTGTCGCATTGACAGGCACAAGACCTTGAATCGTGTGGTGGGCAGTCAGGGAGTATTGTAGACCCCTCTACTGGCCTCCCACGTTGTGGCTTCGCCCTATTTCACCACATCAGTTCTTGACCATCTCCTGCATACTGAGCTGGTTTCAGTTCTTATCTCCTCTGCTTCCCTCTATCAGTGTAAAATCTTACCGTATCCTACATTATGAAATGGATTGCGGTTTAATCGCTGAACTGTTTATTTATTTATTTAGTGATACGGCACGGTGTAGGCCAATCTGACCCTTCAAGCTTTGCAACCCCTGACAAACCTGATTAACCCCGACCTAATCAAGGGTCAATTTGCAATGATTAATTAACCTAACCAGTCCATCTTTGCCCTATGTGAGGAAAACCCAAGCATTCCACAGCGAGGATGTCCAGAAACTCCTTACAGAACGGCGCAGGAATTGAACTCCAACCTCCAGAGCACCCTGAGCTGTAATAGCATCGCGCTAACCGCTAGCTACGCGACTGTGGCACCCAACCAGTAACCTCGTGACTCTTGGGTTGTTTCTGCTTTCCACCCATCAGAGAATATGTCCCTCCTCCATCACCCTGACAGGAGTAGTTCCTGAACTTTGGTGCAACTTTTCCTCTCACATCCAAAGATGAGCAGGTCGCTAAATTGATAGTCCCAGTAAGTTGTACAATTAGACCTAGTGTGTTGTCTGAGTGTGTATATTTGGTAGGATTGGGGTGGAAATTAATAGAGGGAGAATAAAATAGATTAGGATAGTCAGTGTGGGCTGAATGATTTGTTCCCATAATGGATCTCTCTCTGACTATACGTCCAAATGGTTCTCCTGACCTTCAGCTTTGTCTGGCTTTGAGTCTGATGGAGAGCAGACTGGAAGCCCAGACCTGCACCCTGGTATCCTTGTTCTAGGGCACCCGGAAGGCTTGACTCTCAGTAAGGAATTGATTGCAAAGTGCAGGACTTGCACACCGTATTCGCATCTCTGGAGGTGGACAGCACAGCCCTGACTATAGAGGCAGCTCCATTCCACCATGCCTGCATTGTTAACATTCAATAATACCCGTCACCTTGTGGCGGGGGTTCAATATGGAACTCCTACTTTACCTTGACATAACCTCGATGCTTTCTGTGTAGCCATCTTCTCCGTTATAAATTCCTGTGTAAAGAGTTTGTGTTCACAGTCCATGGGTTACTACTGAGCAGCCGGTAAACCTGTCTCTAATTCCCTGCCTGTTACGTGACTTGGCAATCAGCAAAACAACAAGAATAGCTTTATTTGTCCATATACACCACAGTGAAATAGGTGGTGGTTGTCCATCATGTCCGACGATGACAGGAAAGCTGTGTGGGAGGTTTTTAAAGTTGGGAAAGTCGTTGCACTGGGGCAGTTCCACTGTCTCGACCTCGGAAGTCTGGGTCCAGTGGTACGAACAAGCGTCACAGACTGGTATCTTCCTCGGTTGCAGTGGATGGCCGTGACACCTGTGCCTTGTCATGCCCTTCACTCTCCACGGAACATTGCGGGACCTCCTACCTGGCCATCGGATCTCACTGTAGATCTCATCTGCCCAGTCCAATGGAGCGGACTTCGCATGCCAGGACAGGCACGTCCCTATCTCACCGGGGTACAAGGCCACCGGCTGCCCTCACTTGGTTTGGCCCGCCTGTACCAGGGTGTGGCCGCTGTCACATGCAAACAGCGACTTGGAGCCATCGGCGAGAGTTGAGTGTCCGGTGAGCTGTAAGGGTGAGTGAGGTGCCTTGGAATGGACACGACAAGCCCCTTCACCAGAGATGCCACCCTGGACACACCGTACTCCCCCCACTCCCCCGGTGAAATATGTACATACAGTGAAATACGTCGTTTGCGAAAAATCAAATCGGCGAACATTGTGCTGGGGGCAGCCCGCAAATGTCACCACACATCTGTGCAAGCATAGCACGCCCACACCTCACTGACCATAACTCTAACCGTACGATTTTGGAATGTGGGAGGAAACTGGAGCACCCGGAGAAAACCTGCATGGTCCTGAGGAGAATGTGCACCCTCCTTACAGACAGAACCAGAACTAGAATCAGGTTTATTATCACCGGCCTGTGGCGTGAAATTTGATAACTAGGCAGCAGCAGTTCAATGCAATACGTAATCTAGGAGAGAGGAAAAAAATAAAATAAATAAAACATAAACAAGTAAATCAATTTCACATATTCAATAGGTTTTTAAAAACGTGCAAGAACAGAAATACTGTATATTAAAAGGATTGAGGTAGTGTCCAATGCTTCAATGTCCATTTAGGAATCGGATGGCAGAGGGGAAGAAGCTGTTCCTGAATCACTGAGTATGTGTCTTCAGGCTTCTGTATCTCCTACCTGATGGTAACAGTGAGAAAAGGGCATGCCCTCGGTGCTGGTGGTCCTTAATAATGGACGCTGCCTTTCTGAGACACCGCTCCCTAAAGATGTGCTGGGTACGTTGTCGGCTAGTGCCCAAGATTGAGCTGACTAGATTTACAATCTTCTGCAGCTTCTTTCGGTCCTGTGCAGTAGCCCCTCCATTCCAGACAGTGATGCAGCCAGAATGCTCTCCACGGTACCTGCAGAGGCAGGAATCGAACCCTGATTGGCGGTTGCTGGGGCTGTAAAACGATGCGTTAACAGCGATGCTATCCTGCTTTCCAGGTATAATTCCGGAAATTCTAGACTTTGTAAAGATTTCTCAGGTAGCGTGTATTTTGACATTGCCTTTAGGAATGTTGGGGGACTTCCACTACAAGCCTTCCAGGGGAGGGAAGCAAGTTATCTCTCTAGGTTCTGAAGACATTGCCACTGTGTGTCCTTTGAACACAGAAAGCACTTATGATTACCATACATGAATTCGACCTCCATATCTCCTTTGTGGATGTGCTAATTGTCCTGTCCAGC
Organism: Mobula hypostoma; assembly: GCF_963921235.1. Taxonomy (NCBI): domain Eukaryota; kingdom Metazoa; phylum Chordata; class Chondrichthyes; order Myliobatiformes; family Myliobatidae; genus Mobula; species Mobula hypostoma. The sequence continues at coordinate 12,734,256 of NC_086117.1, read as the reverse complement.
TAAACCGAGGGAGCAGAAAATGGTGTCAGTGTCAACAATACAAAATTCTCTTGGCCATTGAAGACAGGATAATGAGAGATGGGTGGTTTACTGATCTGAAGTTTATGACTAGTTGTGTTTCACAGGGATCAGTGCACCTAGAATGCCTTATTTATGATTCTTTGCTATCATTTTCACCAGTTTGCAGCACTGACTATAAATTTATCTTTGCCCATTGTAGCTTTACTCTGTGAAGAGCACTGTAAGTACATCGAAAGCCTGTGTTCCATGTTTCAATATTAACGTGACCTTGTTTCGTCACTGCAGCTGGTTTTATGTCTCAGTTGGATCTTTATCTCAAGGCTCAATGAATTGTCTCTTCCTGTCTGCATGCAGTACGCTCAGGAACAACTCACAGCTTTCAATTTCAATCTTTTTTTTTCACAGAAAATAAAGGCTGTTGGTTTTGATTATTAAACGCATATCATCACAGGGTTACAGGACTCCAACTCCCAACTCCATATTGCCACTGTGAGGAAGCACTTACAGTATGAAGCCGAACACTCCGACTGCCCCACAGGGTTCACACAATCTTTGCCCCTTATTTAAATTCCTTTATGGCAAACGACCGCCAAGTTTTAACAGGTTCTTCAGGAACAAAGGCTCCCATGCTACTTCGAAGAATGTCTATGGATTTGGGAAGATTCTCAGCCCCCTCCAAAGACTGGAGAGTTCAAAGGTCAAAGTAAATTTATTATCAAAGTAAATATTATGTCCCATACGCTACCCTAAGATTTATTTTTTGCAGGCATTTACAGTAGAACAAATAAATACGATAGAATCAATGAAAAACTACACACAAAGACTGACAAGTAACCAATGTGCAAAAGAAGACAAACTTCAATAATAATAATAATAATTCATAATTAATACATAAATAATACTGAGAACATGAGTTGTAGAGTCTTTAAGCAGTGACTTGGAGCCATAGGCGAGAGCTGTGTGTCTGGTGGGCAGCAAAGGTGAATGAGCTGCCTTGGAATGGACACAACAAATCCCTTAGGTTGTGGAATCAGAGTTGAGGATATTCATAAACACGAGAGATTCTGCAAATGCTGGAAAACTGAGCAACACACACAAAATGCTGGAGGAGCTCAGGAGCGAGGCGGCGTCCGTGGAAAAAGTACAGTCGATGTTTCGGGCCGAAACCTGCCGAAATATAGATTGTGCTTTTTTTCCATAGATGCTGCCTGGCCGGCTGAGTTCCGTCAGCATTTTGTCTGTGTTGAGGTTATTCGTGCTGGTTCAGGAGCCTGATGGTTGAAGGGTAATAACTGTTCCTAAACCTGGTGGTGTGGGACCTAAGGCACTTGTACCTCCTGCCTAATGGCCATTCTCACTAGGATCCCAGTATCTTTGGTCCCTTACACCATGCCACCAAAGCTGAACACCAGCTCTGTGAACTGGACCCTCTTCTACCTGAGCACTCTACAGCCCAGAGGACTTAATACCGAATGCAACATCCTCAGATACTGATTGAATTTAAGTGCTTTTTGATACAAACTGTGGGGATTTTCCAGTGTGTTTCTTAATATTTTTATTTCCATTCAGAAGTACAAACTTCTGGCTAAAATTTCTTGGTACTTAATCTGTTACCCTAGGGAGGCTTAGGTCCCACACCACTAGGTTCAGGAACAGTTATTACCCTTCAACCATCAGGCTCCTGAACCGGCGTGGATAACTTACTCACCTCAACTCTGAACTGATTCTACAACCTATCTCCCTCTGGTGCTCCTTCCCCCTTCCCTTTCTTCCATGGCCTTCTGTCCTCTCCTATCAGACTCCCTGTATCTCTTTCACCGATCAACTTCCCAGCTCTTTACTTCACCCCTCCCCCTCTCCCGGTTTCACCTCTCACCTTGTGGTTCTTCCTCCCCTCCCCTCACTTTCTTACTATGACCCCTCATCTTTTTTTTCAGTCCTGATGAAGGGTCTCGGCCCGAAGCATTAGTCATAGGCATAATCATAATTTATTGATCCCGGGGGAAATTGGCTTTCGCTACAGTTGCACCATAAATAATAAATAGTAATAAAAAGTAGTAATATGTGTCTGACCCTCCAAGGGAGGAGTTGTAAAGTTTGATGGCCACAGGCAGGAATGACTTCCTATGACGCTCTGTGCTGCATCTCGGTGGAATGAGTCTCTGGCTGAATGTACTCCCGTGCCCAACCAGTACATTATGTAGTGGATGGGAGACATTGTCCAAGATGGCATGCAACTTGGACAGCATCCTCTTTTCAGACACCACTGTGAGAGAGTCCAGTTCCATCCCCACAACATCACTGGTCTTACGACTGAGTTTGTTGATTCTGTTGGTGTCTGCTACCCTCAGCCTGCTGCCCCAGCACACAACAGCAAACATGATAGCACTGGCCACCATAGACTGCATAGAGCATCGTCCGGCAGATGTTAAAGGACCTCAGTCTCCTCAGGAAATAGAGACGGCTCTGACCCTTCTTGTAGACAGCCTCAGTGTTCTTTGACCAGTCCAGTTTATTGTCAATTGTCAGAGTGCCATTGACTGCACTCTTTTCCGTAGATGCTACCTGGCCTGTGTATTTCCTCCAGCATCTTGTGTGTGTTGCTCGGATTTCCAGCATCTGCACATCTTCTCTTGTTTGTGACTGGACTACCATATAAGTACATATGGGTGTCATGGTAGCATAGTGGTTAGCGGGATGCTATTACATCACGGGGTGACGGAGCTCAGAGTTCATTTCTAGCTCTGTCTGTAAAGAGTTTAAAAGTTCTCCCCATGACCATATGTGTTTCCTTTGGGTGCTCCGGTTTCCTCCCACAGTCCAAAGATGTACCAGTTGGCAGGTTAATTGGTCTTTGTAAGTTGTCCTATGATTAGGCTGGAGTTAAATTGGTGGGTTGCTGGGTGTTGCAGCTTGTTGGGCCGGAAGGGGCTGTACCACTCTGAGTCTCAAAGTAATAAAATATAAAATAAAGAAAAACAAACTATGCTGAGATTCATTTTCTTGCAGGTGTTCACAGTAGATCAAAGAAATACAATGGAATCAATGTAAAACTGCACACAAAGACTGACAAACAACCAATATGAGAAAACCAACAAACTGTGCAAATGCAAAATAATAATAATAATAATAATATTAAATATATAGTGCTGTGTTGTAAAGTCCTTGAAAGTGAGTCCATAGGTTGTGTTCAGTGTCAGTTTGGTGATGAGGTGAGTGAGATTTTCCACTCTCGTTCAGGAGCCTTGTGGCTGTAGGGTGATAACTTCCTGAACTTGGTAGTGTGGGCCTAAGGCTCCTGTACCTCCTTCCCAATGCTAGTAGCAAGAAGAGAGCATGGCCTGGATGGTGGGGGTCTTTGAGGAGGGGTGCTGCTTTCTTGTGGCAGTGCTTTTTGTAGATGTGCTCAATGGCGGGAAGGGCTTTTCCTGGGATGGACTGAGTTGTATCTGCCATTTGTAGGCTTTTCCATTCTTGGACATCGTTGTTTCCATAACGGGCTGTGATACAGTTAGTCAGGTTCCACCAACCCTGCTTTTCGCAGAACATACTATGAATGAAAAGCAACTTCCATGACCACATTAGCAAACATCAAGTTCCACTCCTATATCTCCTCAAGATAAAAATAAAAATAGTGCCTTTTTAAAACTCAAAATCAGCTCAAAACCATTCAGTTTCCTCTCAATTAACAATCAACCCTCCAATTCTGGGGATCAATTACTCATCTCCTGTCGTTAAATAGAGCAAAATATTTTTTAAACTTCCAACCTTACTCAGCGCTTTTAAACGCTGTATTTGTTCATCCCAGTCCTGTGGTTTTGGTCCAGACTCGCGCTTTTCTCATTGGGTTAAACTCTAACATTAACACAGATTCCATCTGGGTTGCTGATTCTTTACATCCGATACGTGACCTTGCCTGCGTATATCATGATTTATTTTTCTGGATAGTGCAAGATGGGAATCTTGGAAAATCCCTGGAGTGAGTCTTAAAAGAGAGTAACAGGACAGATGCCATGAAAATCTCCTTCCTTTCGTCTGTGCCTTAGCCCTCTAGTACTTGTATGGCGAGGCTCTTAGCAATACTCGAGAGGAATGGACATTGATGTTCCTAGTGTAAACATGGTTTCTGTCTGAAATGCTTAATTAAAGCTGGAAATTAGTTTGTCTGAAGACCAGCAATGAATCATGCATATAATTTACTATTTATAGGCACATTTCTCTGAAGTTGTGTTTGCTGATAAAGCCCAAAATGTCTGTAACTTCATCTGACTGCCAGCTCTTAAAAAGTAAGTTCTAACCTCCTGGTAGTTCTAGTTTATTTTTAAATTTGTAAAACAGAAACTGCAGCTGGAAAATTGATTGGAGTGCTGGGTCTAGTTAAACTGCAGACACAAGTCCCACTCTAATGTACTTGCAATAAATGCTCAGTTTTATTGATTCTGCTCCAGTCTAATTCATTTGTAAATCATAAGCGTTTTAGCAAACTGCAAAGTTGTAGACAGTTGGCTATCTGCCCATTCATTTGGATTGACTCAGCACTTTCTGCCCACAATAACTCCAGCATGAACAGTTATCGAATTCCCTTCTGCTGGTGTACTGGTACCACTTCGAGCTGCCTTGCCTCACCGTTGCCGCAGACTCAAAGTTTCTTTCAAAATCTTAGTGCTTTCTATCTGAGTGATGTTTTTCTTCCTGAGTTACAAGGCGAGGTTTCATAGACTAGAACTTAATCCCCTGGAATGAGAGAGATTGAGGGGTAGTAGTGCACGCAAGTATGACACTGGCATTCAAGAAGTCTTTAAATAGACACAGGTGTGTTCAGAGAGCAACGTATACAAAATGGTGGAGAAGCTCAGCAGGTCAGGCAGCGTCTCTGGAAAGGAGTAAACTTCATCATGACCGGGGAACTTCATCAGTCTCAGCCTGAAACGTCGCCTGTTAGTTTCTCTCCACAGATGCTGCCTGACCTGCTGAGTTCCTCCAGTATTTTGTGTGCGTTCCTCTGGATTTCCAGCATCTGCAGAATCTCTTGTGTTTATAGTATTCAGGGAGTAGAGGGACATGGATCATGGGGAGGCAGAAGATATTTACATTAATTTGGCATCATGACTTTGTGGGTGAAAGAGCTTGCTCTTTATCAGTAACTTAAAATTGCCCCTGGTATGGGGGAGTGGAGGAAGTGTCAGGGTAGTTGAAGGCTATGGGAGAGAGACTGGATTTAAGGAAGTACATGAGAGAACGAGATTGATAGGATTGATTTGAGAGTTAGCACAGATTTATTAAGATTAACGTTATTTGTCACATGGACATTGAAACTTACTGTGAGAAGCGCCACTTGCGTCAACAGCCAACACAGACCAAAGCCGCGCCAGGAGCAGCCGGCAAGTGTTGCCATGCTTCCAGTGGTAACATCGTGTGCTCACAAATTACCAACCCATATGTCTTTGGAGTGTGGTTGGAAGCCGGAACACTTGGAAGAAACCCACGGGAAGAACGTATAAACTTTATTTATTTATTGAGATAAACACCACCTAGCAATTCTGGATTTAACCCCAGTCAAATCATGGGGCAGTTTACAATGACCAATTAACCTACTAATCCGGACATCTTTGGACCGTGGGAGGAAGCTGGAGCATCTGGAAGAAACCCATGTGGTCAGGGGGAGAACATACAAACTCCTTATAAATAGTGGCAGGAATTGAACCCCAATATCTGGTGCTGTAAAATGTTACATTAATTGCTACCCTACCATGTGACCTCATCATGAATGTATGGGAGCATTCCACCTCATACTGTTCCTGGAAGTTCAGTCCTGTTTAAACGTACAAAAGGTGTCGGCTAAAATAAACCAGATGTTACTAGTTTGAGGTCTGTTCCGTAACCAAATGGTCTAACCTTCCACCTTAATAATGAAATACTGGATTGGAAAGAGGATCTGTGTGCGTACCAACAGAACAGGCAGATCACTAGCATGACCGGAGTGCATAGATAGTCTAACTAGCTGTCTACCATTTAACCATTTTGTGAAAGTAGATGTAATACTATATTAGGGTATTATTTCAAGAAGAACTTCCATTCCCAGTTAATAAATTAAGCCATCAGCCAGTGAAAATAGTGGATGGTCTTTAGTTCCAAAAACTTGAAATTATAAATAAAAGGGATTCTGGAGCTGCTGGAAATCCAGAGCAACACACGCACATTGCTGGAGGAACCAAGGACGGAGGAGCACCACCTCATATTCAGTCCGAGTAGCCTCCAACTTGATGGTATAAACATCCATTTCTCTAACTTCTGGTAATATCTCAGCCCTCCCCCTTCCCTCTTTTTCCATTCCCCATTTTGGCTTTCCGCTTACCCCTTCCCTTCTCACCTGTCCATCACCTCTCGTGGGTGCCCCTTTCTCTGATGGTCCACTCTCCTCTCTGATCCGGTTCCTTCTTCATCAGCCCTTTACTTTTTCCACTTCTCACCTCTGAGTTTCTCACTTCATCCTCCCCCCTCCCCACCTGGTCTTGCCCATCACCTGCCAGCTTTCACTTCTCCTCCTTCCCCCACCTTCTTATTCTGGCCTCTTCACCCATGATGAAGGGTCTCTGCCGAAAATGTCAACAGCTTAGATAGATAGATAGATAGGCATACTTTATTGGTCCTGAGGGAAATTGGGTTTTGTTACAGTTGCACCAACCAAGAATAGAGCATAAATATTGCAATACAAGAACCACAAACAATCAAACAACAATATGCAAACTATGCCAGATGGAAATAAGTCCAGGACCAGCTTATTGGTTCAGGGTGTCTGACCCTCCACAGGAGGAGCCGCAAAGTTCGATGGCCACAGGCAGGAACAACCTCCCATGACGCCCAGTGTTGTATCTCGGTGGAATATGGCCGGAGTCCAACAGCAAAAAGTTCAATATCCGGGCTACAAACACGTTCCTTGATTGTAATGTGACCAGGATTGCACCATCCGTTGTTAACCGGAACAGCAAGCCCCCAACTCCTTTACGCTTACCGCTCTCAGTGCACTTCCGGTCAGCCTGAACGGTCTGGAAGCCCTCCATGGAAAAGTTTTGGTCAGGTATGTCCACGTGCAGCCATGTTTCAGTAAAACACATAACACTGCTCTCCCGAAATGTTCTCTGATTCCTGGCTAGTGCCGTCAACTCGTTCATTTTATTACCCACTGAACTTCTCTTCTCCATAAGTCTCTGTTGTCTCGACCCCGTCCTCTTTCCTCAACTTTATGATCCCCCTCTGCATCTTCTGTGTGTTTTCCTCCAGATTTCAACAGGGGTGTCCGCCGCTCTGCTCCCTAAACCTGCCGGCATAAGCGCAATCAGCTGGTCCCTGGAATAAACAATGCGACCATACTGCTGCCCCGCTAATGAGACGTGTCCGAATGTAACTATTTCCAGCACTAAAAACCCAAATAAAATTCTCTCTACCAGCATGTTAGAGAGGGTGCAGTTTCAACATGTTTACTCCCTTCCATAGATTCTGCCTGACTTTCTGAGTTCTTTGGAAGTACAAATTACGTTTCTTACTAAAAGTTTATTTTACGCAACCAGAACCTAGTCTGTGCTTTGTTACTGAAAAAAAAAATCAGGATCTCTGCCAGATAACAATATCTTCCCTCTCTAGTTTGGCAAGCCAGTGTTGCCATTAAGGCTCTTTTCCCGTGTTGCATCTCTGCCTTGATGAAATTACACAAACGTTGCCAAAATATCCAGTAGGTTACACTTCTACAGCATGCTCTCTGTATCATTCCCATTAGACAGGAAATCCCCAGGTCACCTAAACTTTTCAGCCCTGACAACTGACTTTTCTATCAGTTACAAGTCGACAATTTCAATCAGGGTTGATTTGCATAAATTTTAATTTATTGACTTTCGTTGTCTCGTCACAATGGTACAGATTCAGAATCAGAGTCTCCTGTCCAATGACTAGTTTTGATGGACTTAAAGTATTAATGGATGTTACAGTGTTTGATAAAGTATTTTACAAGTGCTGATAGAAGTGATTGCCTTGTCAGTTTCCGAAACAAATCTCCCTCTGTGAACTAGGACCCGTGTCCCTACCAGACAATGGTGTCTGATTACAGCTGGAAGGTTACATGTGAGCAATTATTTTTTGTGAATGGCTGTCCTTTGAATGAACTAGCTGCTAACTCTATTCATTAAGACCTGAAGATGTTTGTATTTCTGTACCTAACTCTTCACTCTTGAAACATACATTGAAAATACGTGGCAGGTGTTGCCATGCTTCCAGCGCCAACGTAGCATGCCCACAACTTACTAACCCTAACCGGTACTCCACATCCGTGGACAGTGGTGGGAAATATACCCTGACCTTACAACTAGCGCTGTAAAACCCTGTGCTAACTGCTTTGCTGACATGCCACTTAGACTACTGAAAGTGCCCGGGGACTGGTGAGACCACAGTGACTCCTTTGGCATTAAAATACAGCCAGGCCCAAGCACAGTTTTAATAGATTATTGAATGATTCCCTAGCAAAATAAGCTGGAATCTTGACCCCACAATCTGTATCATTATAAACTTCCATCTTATTGTCTACCTTCACTGCACTTCCCTGCAGCTGTTTTGCATTCTGTTATTGTTTAAACTTGACCTACCTCAATGTACTGTGTAATGATTTGATCCGGATGGACTCAGTCAGGTTTCTCAGAATCACGTTTATTATCACTGACAAATGTCATGAAGTTTGTGTCATGGTCTGGGCCGTGAAGTCCGCATTCCAGTTCACGGTTCGGTCCGTGGACTCCGGTCTCCGGGTCCTCCAGCTGTCCCTTGCTTCAGCTGGGCTTAATCATAGGCACCTGATGCTCGTCTTGGGGCTGGGAATATAAATGGCCCTGGGGTCAAGTGTGGTTGCTGGTTTGTCTTGTCAGTATCCCCTTAGAGCAACCCGCTGGTGGAAGGCTAGAGCAGCCATTTGTGATCTCTAGGCCTGGTTGGAGGACCACCGCTTCATGGAGCCTTGTTGTCTCTAGTTGGAGCAGTCTTTGTGGTATGGCTGTTTCCGGGGCCAGCTGAGTGGCTGTCTGCCACTCTGAGCTGGATATGGATTTGTCTGTTTCTGTAGCCAGCCAAGGTTGCTGGCTGCCCTGAGACTTGGAGCCACCCTGGATTGAGCTCCCTTCCTGTCCTTGCCTCTGTGGGGTAAGTCAGGCCGTCCTTGCTGGTACCCTGCAGTTGGATCTGTCCCTTCTCTGTTGGGTAAGCTGGGCTGTCCCTGAGGCTGGACTGTTCTCTTCCCCTCCCCATCTGAATCCCTGACAGTTTACCTTGGCAGTCATCCTGGCCCCGCATCCTGGTAAGCATCCCGGCCTGGTGTTCTAGGAAGGGGCCCGGCCCTGCGAAAGCATCCTGGCCCTGCTCTCTAAGAAAGAGTCCTGGCTCTGTACCCAAGGGCATAACTGAGCTGAGTCCAAGAGCTGAGCCTAGCCACGTCCAAGAGCCTTGAAGAACCCTGTCCTCGCCTAGTTCTGGGGTCTGAGCCCAAGTCAAGAACCAAGTTCTGGGTCCTTGTCCAGTCTCTGGCTCGGAGTCCAAACCCAGGCTCCTACTTCCCAGTTCCTTGACCTGGTCCCGCTTTCCTAGCTAAAGTCCTACCCCAAGTCTGTGTTCCTGTCCCAGCTCCTAGTCTGTGTCCATTCCCGTCCCTAAGTCTAGTCCAGCCCAGTTCCCAGATCTTCAGTGCAGGTGTCTTGCATTTGGGTCGGCCTTCAGTGCCCCCATATGAAAGTTTGTTGTTTTGTAGCAGCAGTAGAGTACAATACATGAAAATTTTTATAAGATACAATAAGGAATATTAAAAAAATAAATAGGTAGTGCAAAAAGAGCAGAGTAGTGAGGTGGTGTTCATGGTCCGTTCAGAAGTCTGATGGCAGAGAAGAAGGAGGCGTTCCCAAAACATTGTAAACACAAAATAATCTGCAGATGCTGTGATGAAAGCAACACTTTCAGTACGCTGGATGAACTCAGCAGGTCGGGCAGCATCAGTTAGAAATGATGAGTCGACGTTTCGGGCCGGAACCCTTCGTCAGGACTGAAGAATGAAAGATGGGGAAGGAATTGAAGGGCTATGACGTCAATGCTTCCCCTCCCCACCCCTTTGTCTTTCAACTGAAGCTACAAGCATTCTTCAAATCCTTCCCCATCTTTCATTCTTCAGTCCTGATGAAGGGTTCTGGTCCGAAACGTCGACTCATCGTTTCTGACTGAAGCTGGCCGACCTGATGAGTTCATCCAGCGTACTGAAAGTGCTCCTAAAACATTGAGTGTGTGCCTTCAGGCCACACACTCCTCCCAGATGGTACTAATGAGAAGAGGGCATGTCCAGGGTGGTGATGGTCCTTAAAGATGTATGCTGCCTTCATGAGGCATCGGCTTTTGAAGATGTCCTCGATCATGGGGAGGCTAGCGCTGGCTGAGTGTACATTCCTCTGTAGCTTTTTTAACAATGATGCAACTGGTCAAATGAATTCTGTTGTTCATTTACAGAAATTTGCTAGAGTCTTTATGTAATACTGTATGTAAGGCAAGCTCTTTTCATCACACTGGCTACGTCTGACAATTATAAACTAGTTCCATTATTTAAGAAGGGATATTATTACTTTATACAGAGTACAGAAAAAGACTTATTAGATTGATTCTGGCATAGAAATACTACATGTGATGGTTCAACAAATTGGGTCCTCTGGTCACCGGGGTGAGGAGAACGAGAAATTGTCTTACTGAAAGATACCAGACCCCGAGAGTTTTAAAAAAGTCAGTGCTGCAAAGGTACTCCCTCCAGTGGGAGTGTCAGAAGAAGGGGATTTGCAGGTTTGTGCTGAGATGAGGAGGCATTTTCTTCTTGGAGGGGGTGGTGAATCTCTGGCAGAGAGCCGTGGGGCTGTGAAATATATTCAAGACCTGAGGGAGTCGGGAATTGTGGGATTAGGCAGGAGAGTGAAGCTGATGCCAAGATCACATCAGACCTGATCCCATTGGATGGCAGAGATTGAGAGGCCATATGGTTGTTCCTGCTCCTAATCCTGGTATTTGGCCCATGTGTAACCAATAACCTGCGTGTAAATTCTGCAACCCAGTTACAATACATCTTGTTAGACCACCAGCCAATTGCTAATGTACGAGTAATTGTCCATTGTGGCACAAAGTTTTATGCTGCTGCTGTGTATTTAGTGAAGATGCTAGATTACAGGAACCAAGAGCATTTTGAAATTGTCTGACTTTGTGTCTTTCTAAGCAGCTATTAAAATTAATATATTATCTCCATATCCACCATTTTCAATACACCTACCTGATGTGCTGTTTAAGAGGAACATGTAATGAAAACTATCAAATATAGTGTAAATTAGAACTATTATTGTTGCTGACAATTCACTACAGTGGATTCTGGTTAATCAGGCCAGCTGCTTATTTGGGCCAACTCTTAAAGAAAAACTAATCAAGAACATAGCCAGGTTTACCTTTAATTATTTGGGACACTATGCCACTTAATTGGGGCAGGATATTGTTGCTGAGCAGTTTCTAACTAGTGTCAAACTATTTCCATGAAACCTTAGCTAACTTGGGGCAGCCATTTAATTAAGTTAAAATATACCGGTCCTGATGTGTCCCAATTAACTGGAATCCTCTGTATTCATTTCTCCATTTATTTATTTACTTGTTTATTTATTTGCACAGTGATTCTTTGTCAGCCTTTATAAGCATTTTGCATCAGTCATTGCAGAAGACACAAGCGGTATGTCAGAAATTTGAGAGTATCAAGACGCAGAAGTGAGTGTTATTACTCAGGAGAAGGTGCTTTGGAAAATGAAAAGTCTGAGGGTAGGTAAATTACCTGGACCAGATGGACTACACCCCAGGGTTCTGAAAGAGGTGGCTGAAGATATTGTGGAGGCATTAGTAATGATTTTTCAAGAATAACTAGATTCTGGAATGGTTCTGGAGGACTGGAAAATTGCAAATGTCAATCCACTCTTTAAGATGGGAGGGAGGGAACAGAAAGGACATTAGAGGCCAATTAGTCTGACGTTAATGGCTGGGAAGATGTTGGAGTCCATTATAAAGGATGAGGTTTCAGGGTATTTAGAGGTACATGATAAACTAGGCCAAAGTCAGCATAGTTTCCTGAAGGGGAAATCTTCATTTGCATTCTTACCTTGTCTTGATAAGCTCAGTGATCTTGGTTCCCAGCCTTGAACAGAAAGACTGTGCAAAGGAAAATTAGACTTTCAAGGGCCATGTTCAGCCTGGGTGACTGCACTGTTTGCACTCTGTCTCTGCCAGTTTATCATCTCGACTGTTGCCTTAATGAACTTCCCCATTCAGAAAAGGGAAGTCCAGCTCTCAGTGATCTTGTTCAGCTTGTGACCGTACAACATCTGCCCTCTGTTCTGTCTGCACACCTTTTTAACCCTTGCCTTGCTGCAGCTTCCACAGGCACAACCCTCCCCACCATCAGGGACATCTCCAAGAGTTAAAGACCCTCACCACCTGCGACAAGCCTACTTTGCCCTATTACTGTCAGAAGATGGCACAAGATCCTGAAGATCCACACTGAACACTTTAAGAACAGGTTCTCCCCCTTTGTCATCAGATTTCTGAATGGTCCATAGACCCATGAACACTACCTCATTATTCACCTTTAACAATATCTATGTATTTATTTTTGTGACCTTGAGTATTTTAATACAAACAAAGGATTGTAGAACAACTCTTACTTTTGGACAGTTATTTAACATTAGATAGGTTATTGACACCTGAAAATGTATTATGATTGGCACGTGAATATGTAAATGATGGGATTCAGAAGTGCACAACATTCCTATTGGATCAATATCAGAATCTACGGTAAGGAGACGATATCTGTATAAAAGTAGCGTTTCTTTGTTTAAACTTCAGCGCAGTTTGGTGACAGGGGCCAGGCTGTTCTCCTTGTGCCCAAGTAAATAAATGTGATTGAGGAATGAGTGCAAGTTTTCAGAGTCCGCAAATCTGCGACAACCTGCCTGGAATGGAGCTGGTTGAGTCTACAACCCTCTGAAGCCTCTTTTGATCCTGTGCATTGGAGTCTCCATGCCAGACTTTGAAATAAAACCATTACCATGCCTTCTTCATGATTGTATTGGGCCCAGGATAGTTCTATGAGATGCTGACGCCCAGCAACTTGAAACCGCTCACTTCTACCTATTAATCTTCTGTCTTACTTCAGCCTTTAAATCATTTATAAAATGTCTGACCGTCAGGGGAATTTACTTATTGATTTACCATCTGATACGATTCTTCAAAGTGATTAGTTGCTTCCTGATGACGGAGGCCCCTGAAGACTGCATTCAGCAACTTATCTTGGAAGTGGAACCTCCACATCCCAGGGACCTTTGCCAGCCGTGTTCTACAAGGTCAGGACTGAAGGTAAAGGAATTACTATGCCAGTGTTTTTTTTCTCATTTGTTCCCAGAATGTAGATTTTAGCTGGAAATAGCTGCAATTATCATCGGAATCTAATTACCCTTGAATTGAGCAGACATTTTAGAGTCAACAGCATGGCCAGACCAGGTAGGTATGCAGATCTGATCATTAGGGAACCATATGTTTTATTTTGCATTATAGCAATTTTAAAAAAATCCAGATTCACAATATACATTCATTAATCTATTTTGTATCTATCAAAGTAGGTATGCTATATTCAACCTTGAGATTTATGTTTCCTCTGTCACCGTGACTCAAATTTCTGGGTCTACGGTCTAGAGTTCTGACAGCTGGCCCCGTAACCATTTTATGACTCTTCGTTGCTTCTTTAAGAGAGGCGGTTAAAGCAGATTTACTTTACTAATCTATAGAAAGGGTGGTTCACAGAGCAAAAATAAAAAAAGAACATTGAACATTACAGCACAGTACTGGCCCTTCAGCCCACAATGTTGTGCCAACTCTTTAATCAATCTAACCCTTCCCTCCTATATAGACCTCCATTTCTCTGTCATCCATTAGTCTCATGAGTAAAATGTTGACAAGCTCTGATTGTATCTTCTGGGGTTTAAAAGCGTGAGAGAAACCTGACTGGAACGTATAAGACTTTGAGGTGTATTGATAGGGTGGGTGCGGAGAGGATGCTTCCCCTGGTGAGAGGTCATAGAATCAGAAGTCACTGTTTAAAATAAATGGGCAGCAATTTAGAATTGTGACCCTAGAACTCAATCCCCTGTCTAATGAAGACCGACACACCGTACATCTTCTTAACAAACCCACGTGGGATCTGTAGATGTGGAGGGTGGTGGGATCGAGATACATCTCTACCAAAGGAGGTGTAATGCACTGCTTCTCTCTGCTAGCTCGCAGATCACCCTTGGGTGAGATGTAACACCTGCTTAACGCCCCAAAAAGGGTCATATGAAGCCATGGGAGCAGGTGGTGGATAGTCACGTGTATATCACTCACTAGCTATCCAACCACTGACACCAAGCAGACAATCTCTGAAATGTATTGATAATGGCTGGGGGTGCGGGGGGTTTCACCCATCTTGTAAAGACACTGCCCAGAAGAAGACAATGGCAAACCACAAAAATTTGCCAAGAACAATCACGGCCATGGAAAGATCATGGTCGCCACGCCATATGACATGGTGCATAACGAATGAATGACAGATGTGAACAGCAAGATCTCTCTGATCCTTCACACTGCCAGGATTCCTGCCAATAACCCTGTATCCTGCTTTCAAATGTGACCTTCACAATTTAAAACACAATTTTTCTTTCTTTTAGATGACAGTGAGCATTTGGAACTTTCTTCCCCCGAGGCGGTGGAAGCAGAGACTTTGAATATTTTTGTGACAGATACTTATTAAGTAAACGGGTGAAAGTTCACAATCAAAGTTCAAAGTTCAAAGTACAGTAAATTTATTAAAGTGTGTATATGACAGCATACACTACCCTTTTCTTGCAGGCATTCACAGCAGATACAAAGAACACAACTTTAACGGTGCTCTCTATTCCATTGTACAACATAAGTTATACACAGTGGCTCGTCAGGTTAGTAATGCTAGTGGAGGTGTTAACTTACAGTTCCAGCACAGTTCCTCTGGTGCTGTCTGGAGGGAGTTTGGATGTTCCCTCCATGATCCTGTGGTTTACCACGGCTGCTTGTGTTTCCACCCACATCCCAGAGACGTGCCAATGAACTAGCCATTGAAAATTGTCCTTACTATATAGGTGAGAGGCAGAAAGTTGGGATAAATTAGTGGGAATATGGGGGAAATAAACGGGGATTACAGTAAATGTGTGCGTGATGATTGGCATTGACTTGGTGGGTGAGTATCCCTGTTTCCGTGCTGGAAGACTCGAAGGGTGTCACAGCAGTGTTGTGGTCAGTACAACACTTCACCATGCCAGCTGTAGGATCGGGGTTCAATTCCTGCAGCAGGAGTCTGTACATTGTCCGCATGATGGTGTGGGTTTCTCGGGGTGCTTTAGTTTCCTCCCACACTCCAAAGGCGTACGGTTGGGGTTGGTGAGTTATGGACATGCTTCGTTGAGACATTTGCGGGCTGCCCAGCACAATCCTCACTGATTTGATTTGATGCCAACAATGCATTTGACTGTTGGTTTCAATGTACATGTGACAGATTATCCTAATCCTTCGTTCTCTCTTTACAATTTCTATGAATGCAGAATTAAGGTCACGAACGGGTCAGTCAGCATCTAAACAGAAGAGATTCTGCAGATGCTGGAAATCTTGAACAACATACACAAAATGCTGGAGGAACTCGGCAAATCAAGCTGACTCAAGGTTGAGTTTCTCCGCCAGTTTGCACGTGTGTCAGTCAAGATCTAGTTCAATGATGCAGTGGGTTAGAAGCTGCTGCTTCTACTTTGTACGTTTAATTCCACTTTCTTATGCTTTACTTTATTGTCGCCAAACAATTGATACTAGAACGTACAATCATCACAACGATATTTGATTCTGCGCTTCCCGCTCCCTGGAGTACAAATCGATAGTAAATATTAAAAATTTAAATTATAAATCATAAATAGAAAATAGAAAAGGGAAAGTGAGGCAGTGCAAAAAAACCGAGAGGCAGGTCCGGATATTTGGAGGGTACAGCCCAGATCCGGGTCAGGATTCGTTCAGCAGTTGGAAAGAAGCTGTTCCCAAATCTGGCCGTACGAGTCATCAAGCTCCTGAGCCTTCTCCCGGAGGGAAGAGGGACGAAAAGTGTGTTGGCTGGGTGGGTCGTGTCCTTGATTATCCTGGCAGCACTGCTCCGACAGCGTGCGGTGTAAAGTGAGTCCAAGGATGGAAGATTGGATTGTGTGATGTGCTGGGCTGTGTTTGTTCTTTGTTCACTTTCCTGCTCTTCTGGGAAAATGCCACACCTTTGATGACACAATCCAGCAAACTGTGTTGAGATAAGTGACCTCCTAGTCTGTTCCTCAATTCAGATCGATCCTAAACTTTCTGTGCTGTCCACTCCTCCATATCTGAAGTCACATTACTCAATAATTCCCTGCTTTAAAAAGTTCCACATTCCCACTTTGTCATGTCATTGTTGCTTCATTAATTTTTTGGCAGGTACCTTTGACGGTTTACTGAAAGGATTATTGGTGGATGGTGCCTCTCATGTGGCCCAGATGAATACTGGAATTCTCAGATATAATTTTCCATGATCATTGAAAGCTGTTGTCAAAAGCAGAGGTTGGTGATGACAACTGACTAATTTGCAATGATGGATGCAGCCAGTTAACATATGAACTCACCATTCATTCAGAAGAAGTAACTGACCTCGATGGCTGATTTCAATCCCAGCCTTTTGTTCCGCCAGATCGCAGCCGTTGTGGAGAGATACAATTTCGAGCAAGTTCGTTTTTTTTTTGTTTTCCACTACAGGTATCTCTGTCTCTCTACGAGCAGAACATAAAGGTGTTGTCACTGAGGGGTTAGAAATGACAGTGTCAGTAGTTGTAAAGTATACCTATTTGCCCCCTCAGTTTCAAAGTACATTTATTGTCAAAGTATGTGTACAGTGTACAAGCCTGAGATTCGTCTCCCCGCAGACAGCCGCGAAACAAAGAAACACCATGGAACCCGTTCAAATAAAAATGTCACCCCCCCCACCCCGGTGCACAAGTAAAATAGTGCCATTAGCAACAAAATAAAGATGAAAAACATGGAATATAAAACAGAAAAGTCGAAGGGTTCAGGCATATTCAGTTCAGCTCAGTTTTCATTATCTGCAGGCTGCCCCGATTCAGATTCGCCCAAAATAGTAACAGACGAAAAGGAGCAGAACAAAACCAGAAACACAGCATAACGTGAAACACAGAGTCCAATCCACAAACTACATTGCCCAAGGCCCAGCATCAAGAGAGAGAGAGAGACCATCTGAATGGAGGGACCTTCCTCTGGGAGCAGAGAGAGAGAAAGATCGTCACACAGATACCTTCCTCTGGCAGCCACGAGCCAGGGGCTGGTAGACAGTGTTGAACACCCCCTCACCCGCTGCGCGATTTCAATTTTCCACCGTGTTTTAATCAGCGAGACCAGTGAGAAATGGAGTCAATCAAGGGCTTGCCCTCTGTCTCCAGGCTTCTGGGCCTCGAGGCCGCATGCCCCACGGAAGATCCTCAGAGACAGAAAAAACACCAGATCGCCCAATCGGCCCAAAAACACAATACCAAAATGTAGATCACAGGTTCCAACAGTAGTCTAACCACATTTGAAAGAAAAAGAAGATGCAGAAGAAGTGAAGGAAGACAGATATAAGGCAGTAAATTCTAATCGTTCCCACAACAGTTATACCTCTATAAGCACGTTTTACAATCTAGTTCCTGGCTCTTGGGTTTCCAGATTATTCTGAGTACACAGACACAAGGAAATCTGTAGGTGCTGGAAATCCAGAGCAACACACGCAAAATGCCGGAGGAACTCAGCAGGTCAGAGTAAACAGTTGACGTCTGGGACTGAGGCCCTTCATCAGGACTGGAAACAAAGATGAGAATTCAGAGCAAACAGGTGGGGGCGGGGAGAAGTACAAGGTGGCAGGTGATAGGTGAAACTGGGGAGGGGAAGGGAAGGGGTGGTAAAGAGCTGGGAAGATGATTGGTGAAAGAGATAAAGGGCTGGAGAAGGGGGAATCTAATAGAGGGTAGAAAACTATGGAATAAAGGGAAGGGGGTCACTGAGTACACTCATTGGTCCCTAAATGAGGTACGCCTGTTCGTGGATGCAAATGTCCAATTGGCCAATCATATGGCAGCAACTCAATGCATAAAAGCATGCTGACACTGTCAAGAGGTTCAGTTGTTGCTCAGACCAAACATCAGAATGGAGTAGAAATTTGCTCTAAGTGACTTCAATCATGGAATGATTGTTGATGCCAGGCGCGGTGGTTTGAGTATCTCAGAAACTGCTGATCTCCTGAGACTTTCACACACAGTGGCCTCTCGAATTTACAGAGAACGGTGCAAAAAACAAAACTATGCCAACAGTGAGCAACAGTTCTGTGGGCAGAAATGCCTCGTTAATGAGAAAAGTCAGAGGAGAATGGCCTGACCGGTTCAAGTTGACAGAAATTTGACAGTAAGTCAAATAACCATGTGCTACAACAGTGGTGTGCAGAAGAGTAACAGTCAAGGTTACTTAGATCACATTTCTTCCCCATTCTGTTGTTTGGGATGAACAACAACTGAACCTCCTGACCATGTCTACATGCTTTCATGCATTGAGTTGCTGCTACATGATTGGCTGATTAGATATTAGCACTAGTGAGCAGGGAGGGGAGGGAGGATAGGGAAGGAATGTCGACTCAGACCATGAGAGGCCTGCGTCAGGCATTTTCATGCCTTACAAGACTCAGATTGGAAGTCTGTGTGGGGCACCACCCCTCGCATAGACACTAGAGCAATGTGTGGTTAAGTGCCTTGCTCAAGGACACAAACATGCTGCCACAGCTGAGGCTCAAACTAACGACCTTCAGATCACTAGACGAACACCTTAACCACTTGGCCACGTGCCCAACTATTAGCGAGCAGGTAACTAATAAAAGTTGGTACAGGTGTACCTAATACAGTGGCCACTGGGTGTATAAAAGTGTGTTAGAGGTTGTCCTTGAACTGTATAGTACTTACCTTCAAACCTTTGTATTTTCTACCCAATAGGCAGTGATCTTACTGAAAGGTGGAGCAGGCTGTAGTGGCAGATACACCTTCTCCTGGCATGTTCCTGAAATTCGTTTTCACCCAGTGTCGGAATCAGACATGGCAACTGAAAATAATTAATTTGTTGAACAGTAATATATTTCTATTTCCAAATTTAGTAAGTACAATTTATTAACACCCTTCTTCAGACCTGGTATAATGCTATTTAACAGCATAGGCAAATTACTTTGCAAATTTTATTAGAACATTCACGCACGTAGAGGAACAATGCCCAGCTCTATGCCACAACTGTCTAGTTAGCAAGACCGTGGATGTGCCTTATCATGGGAGCCAGAAAGGCAGACAGCAAAGACTTGTGTTAATATAGGATCATAAGACATACAAGCAGAGTTAGGCCATTC
This sequence comes from Mobula hypostoma, assembly GCF_963921235.1. Lineage (NCBI taxonomy): Eukaryota > Metazoa > Chordata > Chondrichthyes > Myliobatiformes > Myliobatidae > Mobula > Mobula hypostoma. The sequence continues at coordinate 12,714,653 of NC_086117.1, read as the reverse complement.
AGCCCATCGAGTTTGTTCCACCATTCTATCATGGCTGATTTATTAACCCCTCAACCTGATTCTCCCTGTTTAGAAAATAGTCTGTTCCTTTATTCCTTCTACCAATTTGCATGACCATACACCCCCCTACACTACATTCCATCTGCCACTTTTTTTTGCCCATTCTTCCAATCTGTCTAAATCCTTCTGCAGACTCCCCACTTCCTCAACACTGCCTATCTGCATATTGTCTGCAAACCTGGCCACAAGGCCATCAATTGCATCATGTATCATGTTGGATGACCTTTCAAGGCATCCCAGAAGATGCATGCGAAATGAGACGACTCTTGAGACGTATTCAAGTTCAAAGTTCAGAGTAAATTTATTATCCATGACCATATACTACCCTGAGTTTCATTTTCTTGCAGGTATTTACAGAAAAAAAAGTGAAATGCAATAGCATTTTACAAAAAAACTACATAAGCAGACAAAGAATGACAAAATTGGGTATATTTAAGGCAGCAGTTGATAGATTCTTGATTAGTCAGAGCATGAAGGAATACAGGGAGAAGGCAGGAGATTGGGCCTGAGAGGGAAATGGATAGGCCATGATGTAGTGGCCGAGCAGACTCGATGGGCCAAACGGCCTAATTTTGCTCCTATATCTCCTGGTCTAAAAACCAAAGTGCGAAAGAAGACAAATTATGCAAATAAAAACAATACTGAGAAAAGTTGTAGAGAGTCCTTGAAAATGAGTCTGAAGTTCATAGAATCAGTTCAGGGTTGCTGAATGAAGTTACCCACACCTATTCAGGAGCCTGGTAATCGTAGGCTGTCCCTGCTGTGGTGTGGTGTGAGAAGAGAGCATTGGCCTGGATGGTAGGCGTTTTTGAAGACGGATGCTGCTTTCTTGTGGCAGTGGTCCATGTAAGTATACTCAACGGTGGAGTGGGCTTTGCCTGTGGTTGGCTGGCTGTATCCACCACTTTCTGTAGCCTTTTGTGGAGGCTGATTTGTGAATAGTAAGATCCCATCATCAACAATACAATGATGTATTAGTGACGTAATTATTTTTGGTGTCATAGAAAATTGGAGTTAAACGGCACGGAAATAGATCCTTCAACCGATTGAGTATGCCAACCATCACCCACCCGATAACACTACTCCTCAATTAATCCCATTTTTTAAATACCGCTTACATTCTCTTCAAACCACCCCCCCCCAACAGATTCTGTCACTCACCTATATTTTTGAGGGCAATTTACAGTGGCCTGTCGTCCCAGTGATTCACACGTCCGTGGGACATGGGCAGAAACTGGAGCATCAAGAGGAAACCCACACTGCATGAGGGAGAGCATGCAAACTCGGGAGGAGAAGATAGCAGCGCGACGCAGCACGCACAGCTCTCCGATGAAATGATATCGTTTCTGTTAAATAGGGGCCGTGGACAATTCTGATTTGATGAAGACAGACGTGAGAAGCAGAGGAACATCTGGAGAAATTTCTGAAAATTCTGAAATGCCTGGTTCGCCGCTGTTGTTACTGTGCAAATGAGAATCTCCGAAGGGTAGGCCCCAAAATCCCCGGCTTTGCCTGCTGCTGGCGACTGAGGTTGAAACGTTCGGAGAGAGATGGCTCTCAGTACTCGGTGTCGGAGGGCTGATCAGAGCTCGAAGTTTTCGGACGACTCAGAGTCGGACTGTGGTCGGGCATGGCAGGGAGAGTTTTCTTCCTTCTCCCGTCTGCGTGAGATGTGGGACTTTCGAGAAACTTTGAGCTTTTTTTATTGTGCCATGGACTGTTCTTCATCAAGTTATGGTATTGTTGCATCGTGTAACTATATGTTATAATTATGTGGTTTTGTTAGTTTTTCAGTCTTGGTCTAACTTGTGTTTTTGTGATATCACACTGGAGGAATATTGTATCATTTCTTAATGCATGCATTACTAAATGACAATAAAAGAGGACTGCGTGTCCTCATAATCTAATCTAAACTCCACGTGGTCAGCACTTGAAGTCAGGACTGAAACCAGCTCTCTGGCCCTGTGAGGCAGTGACTCTCTCAGCTGCATATTCAGATGAGAAATCAAGCAAATGGAGGAGCTGATCTCATTGTTGCCACGTTTGGCAAAGGATGGAAGGTCCCCAACCCCTCACTGGTGTAATAGCTTAACTAGTAGTGCAATCACTTCACAGTGCCAGTTTGGGGTTCAATTCCCACCACTGTCTTTCAGGAGGTTATACATTCTCCCCATGACTGTGTGAGTTTCCTCCACGTGCTCCAGCCTCCTTTCACATACGAAAGATGTATGGTTTGGTTATGGGTTATTAAGTTGTGGGCATGCTATGTTGCCACCAGAAGCCTGGCGACACTTGCACGCTGTCCCCAGAGCAATCCTTGCTGATTTGAAGCAAACAACACATTTCACTGTATGTTTTGACTTTTTGATGTACATGTGATAAAAAAGCTAATTTTAACATTTAACTCCATTGGGCATTGGGTGGTTTATGATTCAAGAAGCTGAAGAATATTTAGGATAGGCTTGCAAAAAGAGGTCCCTTGCATCCCTTGGTTGCATTGTTCCTGGTGCCCTCAATACTTCCTCTTTTTAAGTTTATCATATCCAATTATTTACAGCTTTACCCTTTGACATAAAAACTAAAGGACATACACAAAATGCTGGAAGAACTCAGCAGGCCAGGCAGCATCTGTGGAAATGAATTACCACTCAATGTTTCGTGCTGAGAGCCTTCTTCAAGGTCTTGACGAAGTTCATCATAAACACAAGATATTCTGCAGATGCTGGAAAACTTGAGTAACACACACAAAACGTTGGAGGAACTCTGCAGGTCAGGAAGCATCTACTGAGGGGAAGAAACATCGATGGATGGGAATAAGTGGACTTAGAACATAGAACATAGAATAGTACAGCACAGTACAGGCCCTTCGGCCCACAATGTTGTGCCAACCCTCAAACCCTGCTTCCCATATAACCCCTCACCTTAAATTCCTCCATATACCTGTCTAGTAGTCTCTTAAACTTCATGAGTGTATCTGCCTCCACCACTGACTCAGGCAGTGCATTCCACGCCCCAACCACCCTCTGAGTAAAAAACCTTCCTCTAATATCCCCCTTGAACTTCCCACCCCTTACCTTAAAGCTATGTCCTCTTGTATTGAGCAGTGGTGCCCTGAGGAAGAGGTGCTGGCTGTCCACCCTATCTATTCCTCTTATTATCTTGTACACCTCTATCATGTCTCCTCTCATCCTCCTTCTCTCCAAAGAGTAAAGCCCTAGCTCCCTTAATCTCTGATCATAATGCATACTCTCTAAACCAGGCAGCATCCTGGTAAATCTCCTCTGTACCCTTTCCAATGCTTCCACATCCTTCCTACAGTGAGGCGACCAGAACTGGACTGGACTTCTTGGTGAAGTCCGTACCTGATAAAGGGTCTCAGTCTGAAAGATCAACTGTTTGTTTCCCTCCATGGATGCTGCATGACCTGTTGCATTCCTCTGGCATTTTGCATGTGGCACTCAAGAATTTCAGCATCTGCAGAATCTCCGGCATCTCTGCTGGAAGGCATTCATTTAAGTTAAGAGGAGAACGTTTAAGGGAGATGTACATGGCAAGTACTTTACACTGAGTGCCCGGTGCCTGGAACGGGCTGGCAGGGGTAGCGGTGGGAACAGATAAGATAGCGTTTGAGAGGTTTTTAGGCGGACACGTGAATATTCAGGAAATGGAGGGAGATGGGTCGCGAGAAAGCAGAAGAGATTTAGTTTAATTTGGCGTCATGTTCAGAACAGACATTGTGGGCCGAAGGGCCTATTCCTGTGCTGTACTCTTCTATGTTCTATTCCCTGGTGTCTCTGTGCTCCATCTCTTCTGTGAAGAGAGACAGAGTGTTTCTTTAAGAACATAAGCATGCCCTCCTCCTCCACACATTGAAACAATCTCTTCCATTCACCTCCTAGCATCAGTTGCTTGGGGAAAAGCATTCCAAATGCCATTTGTACCAGCTCCCTGTAACTAACCTCTGACATCTTCATGGAACTCCTGTTTCTGATACACATGCCAGGAATTTTAACTTGGCAAAATAGAACATTATTGAGGCAGTAGAGAGGAGAAACTGGTCCTCTCGCAAGCTTATATCAAAGTTCAAACTTCAAAGTAAATTTATTATTGAAGTACATATATGTCACAATATTCAACACTGAGAATAATTTTCCTACAGGCATTCACAGTAAATACAATAGGATCATTGAAAGACTGCAGCTAACAGCACGGACAACAACCAACGTGCAAAAAAATAACCCAACAAACTTTGCTGTTGGCCAGAAAGAACTAGAGTCTACAAATCAGTGAATTCAAATGAATCGAGGACAATGAAAACAGACAGACCAATTGCCTTTGTTCTTGCCATGAGGGAGGAGATGGAGGCTGCCATTTTATGAAGAGATTGTGTTCTCCAATTTGTGTGTTAGTTGCTCCATCAGTGTTTCAAAGAAGACACAATGATGCCTCTGGTAATCTGAACTGGGGAGCATTTCCAAATAAGAAGTTATTTGTGAGGTGTTCTTTGGTTGGATGCAGCATGCAGGTTTGTGAATGTTGGTCGGTGTGTGGTCTACATGATTCAAGCGTGGGGCTGATTGGGAACAGAGCCATAAATTACCGATTGTCACTTGCTGGGAAGAGGGCGATAAGTGAAGGTGGGCCTGGAGCAGAGCCAATAAAAAGGAGTTGAAGGTGAGACACATGACCTACAGCTAATGAATCTGGAATGCAATATTTGAATTGGTAAGAAATGGATATAAAAGCAGACGCTTCAAGTGTGCTGGCAGTGGTAAATCTGTAAGAACCAACTATCACGGATGTGAGGTGCTCCACAGACACGTGGAAATTCCATAAGACATAGGAGCAGAATTGGGCCATTTGACCCATTGAGTCTTCTCTGCCACTCGATCATGACTGATCCTTTCTTCCCCTCCTCAGCCTTCTGAAACCTGGCCTTCTCCCTGTAACCTTTGATGCCATGGCCAATCAAGAACCTTTGAATCTCCACCTTAAATACATCCAACGACTTGGCCTCCACAACTGCCTGTGGTATCAAGTTCCACAAATTCACCAACTCCTGGCAAAAGAAATTTCTCTGCATCTCTGTTTTAAATGGATGCCCATCTATCCTGAGGCTGTGCCCTCTTGTCCTAGACTCACCCACCATGGGAACCATCCTTTCCACATCTGCTTTGTCTATGCCTTTCAACATTCGAAAGGTTTCAATGAGATCCCCCCTCATCCCTCTAAAATCCAGCGAGTACAGGCCTCATACAATAACCATTCATTCTCAGAATCGTCCTTGTGAACCTCCTCTGAACACTCTCCAATACCCGTACATCTTTTCTTAGATGCGGAGCCCAAAACTTTTCAAAATACTCATTCAGTTTATCTGCCATCTCCTTGTCCCACTTTTATTATTTCTCTGGCCTCATTTGCTCGCAGTCCTATATCCATTCTCATCTTTATTTTTTATATTTCTTTATTTTTATATACTCGAAAAAGCTTTTTCTATGCACCTTGATATTGTTTGCTAGCTTGCTTTCATATTCCATCCTTTCCCTCCCTATGATTTCTTAGTTGCTTTCTGTAGGTTTTTTAAAACTTCCCAATCCTCTATCTTCCTGCTAATTTTTGCTTTGTTGTATGCCCTCTCTTTTGACTTTACATTAGCTTTGACTTATCTTGTCAGCCACAGTTGTACTATTTTGCCATTTGGATATTTCTTTGTTTTTGGAATACATCTATCCTGTACCTTCCTAACTTTTCCCAGAAACTCAACGAATTGCTGCTCTGCTGTCATCCCTGCCAGTATCACCTTCCAATTTACTTTGGGCAACTTGTTTCTGATACCACTGTAATTTCCTTCACTCCACTGAAACACTGCTATGTCGGACTTCACTTTCTCCCTATCAAATTTCAAGTTGAACTCAATCATATTGTGATCACTGCCTCCTAAGGGCTCCTTTACCTTAAGCTCCCTAGTCGCCTGCAGTTCATTACATAATACCCAATCCAGTATAGCTAATCCCCTAGTAGGCTCCACAACAGAGTCCTCTAAAAAGCCATCTCATAGGCATTCAACAAATTCACTCTCTTGAGATACATTACCAACTGATTTTCCCAATCTATCTGCATGTTAAAATCTCCCATGACTATCATAACTTTGCCCTTTTGACATGCCTTTTCTATTTCCTGTTGTAATCTGTGGTCCACATCCCAGCTACTGTTTGGAAGCCTGTATATAACTGCCACCAGGGTCCTTTTACCCTTGCAGTTTCTTAATTCAACCCCTAAGGATTCAACATCTTCCGATCCTCTGTCACATCTTTCTAATGATTTGATGCCATTCTTTACCAGCAGAGCCGCACCACCCCCTCTGTCTACCTTCCTAAACCTCTGATATAACGTGTAACCTTGGACATTCAGCTCCCAACTACAAACATCCTTCAGCCAGGATTCAGTGGTGGCCACAACTTCATACCTGACAGTCTGTAATAGTGCAACAAGATCATCCACCTATTTCTTATACTCTGTGCATTGAGATATAACCCTTTGAGTGCTGTATTTGCTACTTTTGGATTCTGCATCTCTAATGCACTGATACTCACCCTGCTGGCTGCAATTCTGTCCTGTCACCCGCCTGCCCTTCCTGCCAGTCTGACTGCATGCTATCTTTGTTTTCTACCATCCATCTCATCCTGAGTCCCTTCACTCCGGTTCCCAACCCACTGGCAAATTAGTTTAAACCCTCCCCAACAGCTCTGACAAACCTGCGCGCGAGAATATTGGTCCCCCTCAGGTTCAGGTGCAACCCAGTCATACCTCCCCCAGAAGAGATCCCAATGATCCATGAACCTGACGCCCTGCCCCCTGCACCAGCTTCGTAGGCATGCATTTATCTGCCAGATCATCCTGTTTTTACCCTCACTGGCATGTGGCACAGGTAGCAATCCAGAAATTACTGCCCTGGAGGCCCTGCTTCTCAGCTTTCTACCTAGCTCTCTAAATTCTCTCTTCAGGACCTCTTTGCTTTTTCTTCCTATGTCATTGGTACCAATATGTACCAAGAGATCCGGCTGTTCTCCCTCCCCTCCAAGATGCTGTGGGCACAATCCGAGATGTCCCCAACCCTGACACCTGGGAGGCAACATACCATCTGGGTGTCCTGTTCACATCCACAGAATGTCCTGTCTGTTCCTCTGACTATTGAGTCCCCTATCACCACGGTCCCCTCTTCTCCCTCATTCCCTTGGCACCACAGATCCATACTCAGTGCCAGTAACCTGGTCTCTGTGGCATTCCCCTAGAAGGTCATTCACCTGTAACAGTATCCAAAATGGTATACTTCTTATTGAGGGGAATGGCCACAGGGGTGCTCTGCGCTAATTGCCTATTCGCCTTCCCATCCCTTCTCCTGACAGTCACCCAGCTGCCCACCTCCTGCAACTTAGGGGTGACTCCTGTCCCGTTACTCTGATCGATTATAGTCATAGTCATACTTTATTGACCCCAAGGGAAATTGGTTCCGAGGGAAATTATCTCCTCACTCTCCCGTACAAGCCGAAGGTCATTGAGCTGCTGCTCCAGATCTCTAACATGGTCTTCAAGGAGCTGCAGCCGGACGCATTTCACACAGGTGTAGTTCCCCAGGAATCTCTGGGTCTCCCAGTACTCCAACATCCAGCATGAAGAACACACAACAGCTATTTTAACTACACTAAGTACCCCTGACTTAGAAAAAAGGACAACTTAACAGAAACTTAACTGGACAATTTACCCGGAGCCACGGCCTCTTCTGAGCCGAAGCTTCCTTTGAGATAAAGCCTGACACTCCCAATCTCCCACTCTCACCACAGATTCAAAATGGGACCATGAGGAACATGTGGCCAGCAGCAGAAACTCCTTTTTAATTGGTGATATCTTCTCTGTTCTTTGAATGCTCATGGAAGGTCAGGAAAACTTAGCGGGTGTGTACTCAAGGCACTTAGTGTATGAATTCACAGGCTTGTTAGTTGAGACAATAGAGGTTCTTGTCGGTAAGTACAGATTCTCTCTGTCTCACTGATTGTTATTACAAGGGCTGATTCTGTAACAGAGCAAATACAAAAAGAAAGAAATAATAATAAATAAATAAACAATAAATATCAAGAACTTGAGATGAACCATCTTTGAAGGTAAGTCCATCGGTTGTGGGAACAGTTCTGTGATGGGGCGAGTGAAGTAGAGTGAAGTTACCCCCTCTGGTTCTGGAGCCTGACGGTTGAGGGGTAATAACTGTTCCTGAAGCTGTGTGAGTCCTGAGGCTCCTGTACCTTCTTCCTGATGCCAGCAGTGAGAAGGGGGCATGCCCTGGGTGGTGTCAGTCCTGAGGCTCCTGTACCATCTTCCTGATGGCAGCAGTGAGAAGATGGCATGGCCTGGGCAGTGGGGTCCCTGGTGATGGATGCTGCTTTCCTGCCACAGCACTGTTTTGTTTCTTCTCATTCTTTATGTATTTGCACAGTTTGTGGGGTTTTTTTTTGCACATTGATTGAAGTAGACGGTGAAGACCAATAATTAGACATCCTTGACTTCATCGCAGTCATTACATATAGCAGTAACAGAAGCCAATTAAATGTGACGTCATCGATGAGACTCTTTGACTTGGTTATTAGCACAGCCCTGATGATCATCTGTATTGTGTAGTTTTCTATGATACTATGGAATGTGTTTAATTTTCTTGAAAATAGTGGAGATGGATAATGCATTGATGTGATTCATTTGAAAGCAGTGGCCAGACAGTTTGTTTTCCCTTCTGGACTGTTGCTGCACCCCTGGGAGTCGCTGAATGAACAGTCAGTGAAGAAGAAAGGTTAGAACCATACCCACCCCACCCTCAGATGCAATAAAGGAGAATACCAATCACATGACTGGTGATTGGATGTCTGGTCCACTTTTCAATCTTTTATTCCTGCTGCTTCACATATTTACAATATAGGAGTGCTTGTTTTATTGTAATAGTGCCAGTGATATTATACTGTCTCACATAAACATGCACCTCACACTTTCTGTCAACCTGTCAAACATCAGGCCATTCCACCCAGGGACTTGTGCGAATGTTATTTGTGACAGTATGTGCTGGATCGTAACTATACATGCTGTGTGTGATTGTATGTACTGTGTTTTGCACCTTCACCACAGGGGAACACTCTTTCATTTAGCTGTATACATGACAATAAGGTTGAACAAAGTTGCAGAGAGCTCCTTGTGAAAGAACCCGTTCCTTTGCCGTCATTATATTGATTGGACAAGATGGGAAGGGAATACAGAAGTAACACACGGAATGCCGGAGGAACTCAGCATCCAGGAAAAGAGTACGTTTCCGGCCGAGACCCTTCGGCAGGACTATACAGAAGTTTAAGGGGAACATGAGGGGAAACCTCTTCACTCAGAGGGCGATGAGAGTGTGGAACGAGCTGCCAGTGCAAGTGGTGGATGTGATTTCGATTTCAATGTTTAAGAGCAGTTTGGATAGGTACCTGGATGGGAGGGGTATGGAGGGTTATGGTCTGGGTGAAGGTCAATGGGACTAGGCAGTTTAAATGGTTTAGCATGGACTGGATGGGCCGAAAGGCCTGTTTCTGTCCTCTAATTCTCTGTGACTGCTTCCCTGTATTTGAATTTCCATTCAACTATCTCCATATTTGAATGGAAATATGTATAACAGTAAGACTTGTATTTCTATTGCACCTTTCAGACACTTCAGCGCCAGAGACATATTTCTGAAGTGCATGAGTGCAGGAAATGCAGCAGCCAGTTTGCTTAGGCCAGGATCCTACAGCAGCTGTGTCTGTCGCTGGATAAGTGGGCATGCTTCTGGATAAACAGATGGAGTTAAAGCACCATTTATCCAGAGACGTGAGTTTGAATCCATTCAAGATGCTGGGCGTTTAAATTTGACATATTTATATAAGGGAGCAGTATTGATAGGGAAATTAGATGGCAGGAAGCGGCTGATGAGAAACATGAAGATAGATTGTAAGAGCTTCTATAAAATGAGTTAAGAGGGAGATTATATCGGGAAATAAGAAAATATTGAATAAATTCAACAACTTTTTCCTGGTAGAAGACATAGACTCCTCACAAAATGGACACATTTCACTGTATGTTTCCATGTACACATGACAAATCTTTATGGTGGCATGGTATGGTAGCGGTTAATGTAACAGTATTACTGAGCAGTGACCTGAGTTCAGTTCCCGCCGCTGTCTGTAAGGAGTCTATACATCTCGACGCAACCATGTGGGTTTCCTCCAGGTGCTCTGGTTTCCTCCCACGTCCAGACGATGAATGGATTAGTAGGTTGATTAGCTGCATTGATCTGATTGGTTGGTGTGAGCTCATTGGGCCCAAAAGGGCCTGTTACCATGTCTATCTCTACATACATAAAAATGACTACAAACTTCGAGTAACCTCGCTGTCTGCTGCTGGAGGAAGGTGTCTGCGTGTGACAGCTTCTCTCTCCTCCTCACTCGCTACTCCCGAGCAAAGATATTCAGATGATCTCTCTCTCTCCCTCAGTGCTGTCAGAGGGTGGTCCTGGGGCTAGGTTTAGTCAAGTGGTTTGTGGATTCTGGACTCCAATCCATGTTTATGATATATTCTAGTTTCAGTGGCTCCTTTTGCTTTGTCGCTAGTCTGACCGATTTTTTGCATCGATACAGTCTTCAGATAATGAACAGTGAGCTGAACTGAAATATGCCTTTTGATTTTATGCTTTATATTCTGCGTTTTCCCTTGTTTTTTTTGTTGCCATTTGTGCGATTTGTGCTTTTTGCGCGTGGGGAAGTGTTTCCTTTGAACGGGTCCATAGTTTTACTTTGTTTCATGCCTGTCTGTAGGAAGGCAAATCTTAGAGTTGTAAACTGCATACATATTTTGATAATAAATGTACTTTGAATCCTTCTGAGACACCAGCATTGCTAAAAACTAGTATTGGAGGGATTAATGGGCCTGAAAGGTGATAAATCCTGGCATGATGATGTGAAGGAGGTGCTGAACGTATTGGTTGTAACTCCAGAAATTGCAAGGACTCCAGGATGGCTTCCACAAAGGAGGGAGTAGCAAATGTAACTTCAATATTTCAAAAAGGACAGAGTGAAGAAACTAATCTTAGATCAGTTAGCCTGACACCAGTAGCGGGGAAAATGTTAAGGAAGAGGTAATCAGATTGGGCAGAGCCAACTGGAATTATAACGCAGAATGTAAACATCAGACTAGACATCGAAGGATGTGATGTATTTAGGCTTTGAGAAGGCCTTTGAAAAAAAGATCACACAAGACAACATGGCGTTAAAGGTACAAATAAGCGTTTGGATTACCAGACAGAGAATAGGGAGTATGAATAAAAAAAGGTTACTTTGAAGTTGGGACGATGTGACTAGTGGGACACTGAAGACACTGGTGTAGTGACCGCAGCTATTCATAATCTGAGATTCAGATTTATTAATCATGTGCACATGGAAACATACAGTGAAATGCGTCATTTGTGTTAACAGTCAGCACAGCCTAAGGTTGCGCTGGGGGCTGCCCGCAAGTGTTGACACATATTCTAGTGCCCACGTGGATTGCCCCTGATGTTCAGCAGAACAACAGCAGCAACAAAACAAGCCCCCTTCCTCCCTCCCACCCACTCACTAGCTCACACACACACAGACTGGCCTCCTTCCCCAGGACAGGCCGCCTCTGGGCCTCTGGCCTCCAGTGGACTCACAGATTTGTAGGCATCGGGCCTTCGACTTCCCCAGTAGACCTGCAAACTCGCAGACCCAGGGTTTCAGCCATTGGACCCTGAGATCCAGACTTCCAGACAACCTTCTGGCTTCGATCTTCGACCCTGCCGATGACTCTAGACTCCAGGCCTGGTACTCCGGAATTGCCAATGACAGGACCCTGTACTCCAGGTCTAAATCAATAAGTAAGAGGCGGAGAACAAATGGAACACATCCAAGTTTGCTGATGATGTAAAACTAACGTGGAGAGTGAGGAGGATAAGAGAGGCTTCAGGTGACCATAAACAGGTGAAGTGAATTGGTGAGGACAAGATTAACCAAAACATTTCCTGGTGATTAATGGTGAACGGAGAAATCATTGGATCATTGAGAATAGAATCAGGCCCTTTGACCTATCCAGTCTGTGCTAACCATTGAGAACATGACTCGAGAGACACAGATCAAGGTACTGTATGTGGTGCTTATTATATGCTTTTCTTCTCCAGTCCTTTATCTTTCTAACCCACTTGGCTTCACCTATCACCTTCTAGCTTTCCTCCTTCCCCTCCCCCCACCTTTTAATTCTGGCGCCTTTCCCCTTCCTTTCCAGTCCCGAAGAAGAGCCTCGGCCCGAAACGTTGACTGTTTATTCATTTCCATAGATGCTGCCTGACCTTCCAAGTTCCTCCAGCATTTTGTATGTGTTGCTTATCACATCTCAGTTCATAGTTAAGCAACATGCTAGTGTTCGCTGGGGCTAAAGATGTGAATTGTATTTTACAAGACTCTAAGTTATTTGCATCTAGGAATTTTTAAAAGCCAAGTTTGCTCTCTGTACCTTAGGCCCTAGAAACATTTCATGTGTACTCTTGCATAAATCAACACATATTTTACTTGCATGAAGATCCAGCCTGAATTAATAAGAGGCAGACACCACTTTAGGAAAGAGAAAAATGTTTAATGACCCTGGTTCCTCATGCAACATCCCCTCAGCCAATGCCACAGATACTCAGCCATGCACCAATCCTCCAGGAGAAGGGCATTATGTTCCTTAACATAACCACCGTTGCGTTTCAGGGGCACTCACTGCATGTGAATTGTAAGTGTGAAAGGGAATGGTATTGCTCTGGGGGCTCGCTTAGACTCAATGGGTCAAGTGGACTCCATCTATATTTTATGAGCGTCTGAAAACTCAAACGACCTTCACAGACATTGACCTATTTGTAGATGCAGAGTGTTTCTGTTTACATTCTGTATTTCCAGCACGTACAATATCTTTCTTCTGCTTCGAGTGATTTTTGAGAACTTTTCTAGATCTCTGTTATTTCCTTCCCTGCCTTGGCTAAGTTTGAATATATAATGCACTGCTTGGTATTTAACTTTATCATTATGGTTTAAATTAAACCAACACCATGTCTCACATTTCACGTTGATTGCAGCATTACTAAGCTACTCAGTCCACTCGTGTGCGCTAAAGCAAACTGTTTAATTAAAGAGAGAAGGAAAAGATTGGTTTTATTTGTCACATGTACATTGAAACATTGATTTGCGCCAATGACCAACGCAGTCAGGGGGTTGTCCTACAGGCAGCCCGCAAATATGGCCATGTTCCTGGTGCCAGCATAGCATGTCCACGACTCACTATCCCTAAGTGTACATCTTTGGAATGTGGGAGGAAACCAGAGCACTGGGTGGAAATCTGGGTGATTATGGGGAGAAGATACAAACTCCTTACAGACAACATCAGGAATTGCACATTGATCAACGATCGCTCGCGCTGTAATGCCATTGTGCTGACCATTATGCTACTATGTCACCCTTAAGGAGCTGGTCTCATCAACTCTATAGACCCTAATTGTTTTCCAAAGTAATATATTTTTCTACAGAAATGGTTTGCTGTTGCCTTCTTCTGGGCAGTGTCTTTACAAGACGGGTGACCCCAGCCATTATCAATGCTCTTCAGAGTTTGTCTGCCTGGGGTCAGTGGTTGCATGACCAGGATTTGTGATATATTCCAGCTGCTCATACGACCATCCACCACCTGCTCCCATAGGTTTATGTGACCCTAACTGGGTGGCTAAGCAGGTGCTACACCTTGCCCAAGGGTGACCTGCAGGATAGCAGAGGGACGGAGCACCTTACCCCTCCTTTGGTAGAGATAGATCTCCACCCTGTCACCCTTTAGTCCCCTAGATAATATACCCTCCCAGACCCCCAGTGCTCAGTAACCCATTACTAATCAGTGGGGTCCTCCCCACGTCATTCCTGCATTACTAGCAATAGTTACTCCCAAGGCTGATGTATCTCAGTGTCCCTAACCCTGATATTGTACTATTCATCTCAATGTTAGCAGTGCTGGGCTCGTAATCAGTGGGATAGTCCGGACAGGGGGCCAAAGAATATTGATTCCATTTTAGGACAGGAGACAGCACCGAGTGCAAACTCTGCTCTCCTAGGGGTAAAACACTGTTCCCACCCATGTTCCTTCTTTACCTTCTTTTTTCTGGGTAGCCTGTGCTCAGTGACTCACTTATTGACCTCCAGAACATGTCTGCCATCTTGAAGATGTGTCAAGAGCCCGGTGGAATGCACCTCCAAAAATCATAAGACATAGGAGCAGAATGAGGCTATTCTGCCCATCTGCTCTGTTCTGTAGTTTGCCTTTCTGGCTATCTCCTGTTCTGACTGAAATGAATAAAACTCAGAACAATAATCAATAAATCGTAGGAACATTGACGGTGTTCAAGGCTAAGTTTCCTGCTTGATTAATAATGCATCCACTATCCTTCATTTCCCCCTTCATCCAGCCCAGGTGAAAGGGTCTCCACCAGCTTCAGATTACAAGGACATCTCTTAAGAACAGAGATGAGGAGGAATTTCTTTAGCCAGAGAGTGGTGAATCTGTGGAATGCATTGCATGATGGGTGTTGAGGTCAAGTCATTGGGTATGATTACGGTGGAGATTGTTAGGTTCTTGTTTAGTCAGGGTGTCAAAGGTTACAGGGAGAAGGCTGGAGAATGGGGTTGAGAGGGATAATATATCAGCCATGATGGAATGACAGAGCAGATTCAATGGGTCGAGTGGACTAATTCTGCTCCTATGTCTTATGAAATATCAATTGTCCATTTCCCTCCACAGATGCTGCCTGATCTACTGAGGTCCTCCCGCTTCTTGTGTGTTGCTCCAGATCCCAGTTACTGCAGGCCCTTGTGTTTCCATTCTCCTTCTCTCTGGGGAAAAAAGTGTAGCATCTTCAAAGTTATTAATCTTCATAATATAGGGTTCTCACTTACCCAGTGAGGCATGGAGCAAATGGAGGAGAGAAGGGTTAGATTGATCTTAGAGTAGGTTAAAGGGTCGGCACTGTGCTGTACTGTTCTGAGTTGACATCTTCCAATTCTTTGACCTTCGTCATGAAGAGCAAGTGTAGCAAGTGCATGAGAAACACCACTACCTGTAGGTTCCCTCACAAGTAACATGCCATGCTGACTTGGAAACGTATCACTGGCCCCTTATTGCTACTGGGTCCAAATCTCTGTATCCAGCAGCACTGTAGACGTGCCCCACCAGAGGGGCTTCAGTGGTTCACAGACTGTGGCTCACAACTTGAGGTCTAATTGGTCTAAAATGAAAACCTGACCTGATCCCGACTGAGCCTGCGGACTTGCAGTTTGCTTTGGGACACAATCAGTTGGGCTTTGCAGAGTTTGGGCTGATTGGCGAGGTTGTACTTATCCCCATTTCTCAGGAGCAGTGAGGGATGACCTTGACAGGGGTGTATTAATTCAACAAGTCAGGAGACTCACTTCCAACAGATTACAACACCTCCTCTGGTGCAGACTCCAAAGTAACCGTCCAGAGCTGAGGGCAACCGTACACTGGTCTGGAGCTTTGGTGGGACTTAGGAACAGAGAAGCAGTGGACATTAACCATCTGTTTATGTGCTGTTGGTGCCAGAATGTATGGTGACGATTACGGGCTGTAGCTAGAGAGCTTTGGATGGTGGTGAACCAAGTGCAGAGTAAGGTCTGGAATACACTCAGACTCAGACTCAGACTTGAAATAAACAAGACAACACAGACAGAATCCAAAGGCAAAATCACAAACAGCAGTTCTAGAAATTGAACTCTTACAATTGAGCCCTGAGTGCTCAGCCCGAGGCCTTTAAGTACAGACTTTCCATGAAGGAATGTGGCAGCGATAATTGGCAGTCTGAGTCTTAAGGGGACAGCAGCAGCTAACCAAACTCTGGGGAATTGGAGTCCGAAACTTAGATGTCTGCTGCTGTTAAGTCAGCACCATGACACGGGCTGCCCACAGCACATACTTTATACTTTATACTTCATACTTTATTGTCGCCAAACAATTGATACTAGAATGTACAATCATCACAGCGATATTTGATTCTGTGCTTCCCGCTCCCTGGATTACAAATCGCTAGTAAATATTAAAAATTTAAATTATAAATCATAAATAGAAAATAGAAAAATGGAAAGTAAGGTAGTGCAAAAAAACCGAGAGGCAGGTTCGAATGTTTGGAGGGTACGGCCCAGATCTGGGTCAGGATCCATTCAGCAGTCTTACCACAGTTGGAAAGAAGCTGTTCCCAAATCTGGCCGTACGAGTCTTCAAGCTCCTGAGCCTTCTCCCGGAGGGAAGAGGGACGAAAAGTGCGTTGGCTGGGTGGGTCATGTCCTTGATTATCCTGGCAGCACTGCTTCGACAGCGTGCGGTGTAAAGTGAGTCCACGGATGGAAGATTGGTTTGTGTGATGTGCTGCGCCGTGTTCATGATCTTCTGCAGCTTCTTCTGGTCTTGGACAGGACAACTTCCATACCAGGTTGTGATGCACCCTAGAAGAATGCTTTCTACAGTGCATCTATAAAAATTAGTGAGGGTTTTAGGGGACAGGCCAAATTTCCTTAATTTTCTCAGGAAGTCAAGGCACTGGTGGGCCTTCTTGGCAGTGGACTCTGCTTGGTTGGACCAAGTCAGGTCATCCTTAGGTTAGCACAAAATGACACATTTCACCGTACATTTTGCAGTGTATGTGATTAATAAATAAGTGAATCTAAATCATCACATATTTTTACCCCATACAGTGATAGGAAAGGTGAAACCCTGACGTCCAGCTGGAATGGCCAGGAATGATGTCTGGTGCATTAGTCAGGGTATTGTCAGAGAAACCAGCGTGCATTTTATTACGCTGTAGATATTGGGGTTCAGTATCTCTATCATGTCTGTCGGGCAGCAATTTAAATTCACCTCACACACAAAATGCTGGTGGAACGCAGCAGGCCAGACAGCATCTATAGGAAGAGGTACAGTCGACGTTTTGGGCCAAGACCCTTCGTCAGGGCTAACTGAAGGAAGAGTTAGTAAGAGATTTGAAAGTGGGAGGGGGAGGGGAGATCCGAAATGATAGGAGAAGACAATCTCTTACTGTCTCTTCTTTCAGTTGGTCCTGATGAAGGGTCTCGGCCCGAAATGTCGACTGTACGTCTTCCTGCAGATGCTGCCTGGCCTGCTGTGTTCCACCAGCATTTTGTGTGTGTTGCTTGAATTTCCAGCATCTGCAGGTTTCCTCGTGTTTGCGTTTTTAAATTCACCTCAGTAGAGTTTCTTTTAATGAAAAAAAAGCAGCTCAAACATAATTTCCTCTCCCATTTCAGTGAGATCTTATACATTCAGCGAGGGTTTTGGAGGCTGTCCTGACTCTTTGATGTGCTGTGCACCAATGATGAGTTGCAGGGCCCCGTGCCTTGTGGTGGCACACAAGATGCTGGAGGAACTCAGCAGGCGCCATCGAGTTTCCTCAGGAAGACCTCTCCCCAGGGTACTGCAGCTGCTTCTCCTGAAAATATCGAATAGGTTTAAAAAAATCCTTTAAACCTGGGCTCCCGAGAATCGAGAGCTCAAGGTGACCTCTGCGTCTTTCCTTCATTAAATAGTAATTGTTGTTCCTACTTCCTTGGCTGTAAATGGCCTCTCATATTTTTATACTTCATGTGGAAACCATCTCAGCTGTTTAAAACATATAAGAGCTTCTTAATATTTATGTGCCTGCATACTCTGTTTTATCCCGCAGTCAATTCAGAACTTTGATGTTTTGAAATACATCTTGTGTCAGAATGAAAGAGCAAAGAGAAATTCAGTTCTGCCTGTGATTTGCTCAGCTTCAGGTTGTTTTCAGTGCTTTACACAGACGATGTCTTTTGCAGGCGGAACGGTTGCCACACTAACTGGTCTGGTTGTATGTTACTAATCTGAAGCCCGCATTTTCCCATCTGTTGCTTCTGGTCCCTTATATTCCTTGGCTGCCCTACGTTATCTTGCTACAATGAAAACCTATTTACAGTACTGTGCCTGAGACTTACCTGAGACTTTTGCACGGTACTGTAATAATTTTATATATTGCATTATATTGCTGTCACAAAAACAAAACACATTAAATCTCTAGTGACATGTTGAATTTCATGGTTTTGTAGTGCAACATGTCACCGAAAATTCAGTTTAGACTTCTTCCCTGCAAATCTTGGCACTGTCAGTGATGAACACGGTGAAAGGTTTCACTGGGACATTGCAGTCATGGAGAAACTGTATCAGGGCAACTGGAATACATCAGTGCTGGCTGATTATTGTCGGACACTGAGTACAAATGAAAATCACCAACAGAACACCTTTATCTTACTTGAATTATTGCAAAGTGTCAGCACCGTTATGCAATTAAACACATTATATGCAATAGAAGTTAATTTACTGTTTCCCCAAATTCCTATGTGATACAAGTAGTCTGAAATTATATTTGTGTTCAGCTTTAAGCAGTCTATCACAGCCACCGGAATGTTCTGAGGAAGCAACATCTTCGAAAAGATTTTCTCTACAGTGTTTTTGGCATCAAATGACCTTGCCTGGTGTCTCAGGCCCGGATGGGTCTGTGCCGGTGCCAGTCCGCCCCCCCCCACCCCTGGCACTCCTTCTGTGCCACCTGTCCCACACCCCTCTCATGGTGCTTCACCCTCTCGATTCCCAGCACTCTTTGCTCCCGCCATGATGTTGCAGACGTGCGAAAAATAAAATCGGGTTAGTATGGTTAGTGGAAATGGGGGGGCCTGACGGCTGGAACAGATTCAAGGGGTCGAAGGGCCTGTTTCTGAGTTTACCTATCGGGGTAACCAGCTCTGCTGTCAGTGTCCATATTTCTGCAGACATATGAAAGGAATGAGCTGTTTGTTCACAGTGGACTGCTTTAACGAGTCTTGTTTTCTCTCGGTTTCTGCTCTAAACTGGAATCAGCGGTGTCAGTGCTGCCCCGTGGCCAGTACCTGATTTGTTTACAGAAGAATGAAGTGGTTTGAGGAACCGCAGGTAAGGTTACTGGGTGGGTGAGCAACATACTGCAGACAAAGAAGATGATTCAAAAGGAGAGGGGAACAAGCGATGCATCTCCATCTACCAGGACTTGTTCATGTAATGCACAAGTGCTTGGGCATCTAGCAGTGGTGTATTGGGTGTCCAGGGAGGGACGGCACCTCTGGAGAAGGGGCTTGATGTGACCATTCCAGGGCAGTTCACTCACCTTTGGTCCCCACCAGACACTCAGCTCTCACCTGTGGCTCCAAGAGGCTGTTTGCATGCGACAGCGGCCACACCCCACTATGTCACTCCAAGAGGTGGAGGGTAAACCAGGTGAGGGTAGCCAGTGGGCCTCGTATCCCGGTGAGACAGGGACATGTCTGTCCTAGCACGTGAAGTCAGCTCTGGTAAACTGGGTGGATGAGATCTACAGTGAGATCCAGCAGCCGGGAAGGCTGTTCTGCAACGTTCTGTGGAGAGCGAAGGGAATGACAAGGCACAGAAGACGTCATGGTTATCCACTGCAACCAAGGAAGACCCCAGTTTGCGATGGTTGTTTGTGCCACTGGACCTGAGGTCGAGAGAATGGAACTGCCCAATGCAATTGCTTTTCCACTTTAAAAACTCTCCCGATAGATTTCCTGTCATCGTCGGACACGATGGACAGACATCATTGGTGAATGAGTGCCTGGTATATTAACCTGCTATTATATAGGGTTCTATTATATATTGTATCAGGTCCAAGGTTGTTATGGTCAGGGGTGATAATGGAGACAAGCTCCCACTACCTATTAAATGCTCCCAAAGGCATGCACCTCAAATAGCCTCTGACCACCAAGTCCAGTTCCTGGCCTTTGTGTGGCTTAGCTACCAAGCCCAGTGGAACCATTTCTACTGACAGGTTAAGGCGCAAAGGCAAGTTACTGGCGTCTTAAAACCAGTCGCTTCGGGCAGATGGGTCTCATCAGCCGTGGTTGGCAACTCATCCAGGAGAAGGAAAACTGATCTCAAACCCCCACTGCCTTGTGGCCAAAGGCAGGAGGAGAAGATGGTGGCGTGCCCACGTGCGCGCAGCTCTCCGGTGGAAAATGATATCGTATCTGTTAAATAGGGGCCGTGGACAATTCTGATTTGGTGAAGAATGGATGTGAAAGCACAGAGGAACCTCTAGAGAAATTTTGAAACGCCCATTTGCTGCTGTCGTTACTGAGTGGTCAGGAATCCTTCAGAGGGTAGGCCTCAAAATCCCTGGCCTCGCCTGCGTTTGGCGGCCGAGAAGGAGGTCAAATCGTTCGGATAGATATAGCGCTCAGTACTCAGTGTCGGAGAGCTGATCGGAGGCTCGAAGTTTTCGGATGACTCAGAGTCAGATTGTGGTCAGCATGGCAGGGAGAGTTTTTCTTCCTTCTCCCGTCTGTGTGAGATGTGGGACATTTGAGAAACCTTGAACTTTTACTGTGCTCATGGACTTCTTCATCAAGTTATGGTATTGTTGCACTGTTGTAACTATATGTTATAATTATGTGGTTTTGTTAGTTTTTTTCAGTCTTGGTCTGTCCTGTGTTTTGTGATATCACACCAGAGGAAATAATGTATCATTTCTTAATGCATGCATTACTAAATGACAATAAAAGAGAACTATGTGTCTTCATAATCTAAAACCCACTCATGGGAAAGGCTTCAGGAGTAAACCCCTGGGGGAAAAATCCGTAACTGGAGTCCCTAAGGCAGTCCTACGTTGAGTTCAATGCCGACTGAAAACTCCTGCTATGCCACTGGTGCCAAACTGTATCGGTCTCTACCATTCCTTTGGATTCATCAGATGTGTGGCGATGGGGAGCCTGTTACAAGGGCAACAGCTCGCTCTCCGTATTGTCCTGCCCCGGCTTGTGTATCACATAGAGAGCTGGGACGCACCTTCTGTGGTCAACTCCGACCAATGGAGGGCCTCAATTATATATGAGCACTCAATTAATAGAGTTCGTTAGCATGGGTCACATAACAATGGCAAGTTCTAGCTAACTGTGCTGGCAATATGGGGCCACCTAGAGTCTCCTCTGGTTTCTGGTATCAATAAACTCCTTTGATCTTTGCAGACTAGAAGAGCGAGGCTTAAGGTCCAATCATTCCACTCAATATCAGAGAATATTTACAATATACAACCTGAAATTCTCACTCTCCGCAGACGTCCAGAAAACAGAAGAAAACCCCCCAAAGAATGAATGACAGGAAAGCATAAGAATCACAAAGCCTCCAATCCCCCCTCCCACACACGGACAGCAAAAGCATCACCCCTCCCCCCCTCGTCATTACCCACCAGCTTCAGCAAAAAGCATCAGCGCCCCCACCACCCATCAGGCAAGGAATAGCAAAGCCCCCAAAGAGACCGTGATCTAAATTCCATCAAGAAGTACTGTTCACCCTAACAGTTCAATGTGCCACAGGCTCTCTCTCTCACTAACAAGGGAGAGAGAGATATTGCTCTGCAAAAGCCAGAGGAAGACAAATAGCTCGCTGTTTTATGTTACAGTCTGCAGTGTTGCTCATTTTGACAGTAGCATACACTGTTGCCTCGATGTTCTGGTCTCCCACTGTGCTTCAGTCGACAACACTGGCATGGAATCAAGTCGTCCACAGGACCACAGGGCTGCACTCTGAAGGCACCCATCTTCCAGGCCACACTTGGAGGTATGGAAAATGGCGGGCTGCTAGGTGTGCTCCAAGAGCGGGAACCCACCACCGTGAAGAACCGTGGCTTGAGTGCCGCTGTAGATCACGGACCCCAACAGGACCCCAGCCACCTTGAAAAGTCAGGACGCTGATTCCAAGAGACTAGACCTGTGTCACCGAGAATTTCAATTTACAGCTTTGAAGATCTGGAGAAAGCCAAAACTAGGGATCGCAAATCCGTCCTCCAGTAAGTGCAAGAGTGAAATCTGAAGAATCTTCACTTCGGGGAAAGGTGAGAATGTGCACAGCAGAAGAGCATCTCTGAACGCTCAGCACATCGAACCCTGAAGTGGTTAGGCGATAGCAACAGAAGGCCCTGAATACACACTCAGCAGGGATTTGAAGTAAGTCAACTCACTTAATGGGCAGTTTGGATGGAGAATGAAATAGAATAAATATTCCCAGACTTTATTTTTTGGCAGTCCATTCTAATTATGTCAATTCAGCATTCATTGTTTTGCATTGCTCACTCTAATTATAAACATTGCATAGGGTCATACTCTCTCAGTGGCCACTTTATCATGTACATTGTGTATCTTATAAAGTGGCCACTGAGTGCATATTCATGGTCTCCTGCCGCTTTGCCCATCCATTCACTTCAAGGATCGACGTGTTGTGCATTCAGAGATGTTCCCCTGCACATCACTGTTGAAACACACTGTTATTTGAGTTACTGTTGTCTTCCTGTCAGCTTGAACCAATCTAGCCATTCTCCTCTGACTTCTGTCATTCACAAGGCATTTTCACCCACAGAATTGCTGCTCACTGGATGCTTTGTTTGTTTTTTGCACCATTTTCTGTAAACTCTAGACTGTGGTGCTGGAAATTCCTAGGAGTTCAGCTGTTTCTGAGATACTCAAATCACCCATAGACCATAAGACCATAACACATAGAAGCATAATTAGGCCATTTGGCCCATCAGGTCATTCAATCATCCTTTTCCCCTTCTCAACCCCACTACTTGGCATTTTCTCTGTAACCTTTGATGCCATGGCCAATCAACAAACTGTCAAGCTCTGCCTTAAATATATCCTATGACTTGGCCTCCACAGCTGCCTGTGGTTATAAATTCCACAAATTCACCACACTCTGGCTCAAGAAATTTCTCCATATCTCTGTTTTAAATGGATGCTCCTCTGTCCTAGCTTCCGCCACCATGGGAAGCATCCTTTCCGCACCTACTCTGTCTAGGCCTTTCAACATTCAATGAAATTCCCTCTCATCCTTCTAAATGCCAGTGAGTACAGACCCAGAGCCATCAAACATTCCTCATATGATAACCCTTTCATTCCCAGAATCATCCTTGTGAACCTTCTCTGAAAATCCAAGTATACAACATCCACTGCATCACCTTTATCTATCCTACTTGTAATCTCCTCAAAGAATTCCAACAGGTTCATCAGGCAAGATTTTCCCTCAAGGAAACCACGCTGACTTTGTCCTCACACATCAAAGTTGCTGGTGAACGCAGCAGGCCAGGCAGCATCTCTAGGAGGAGGTACAGTCGACATTTCAGGCCAAGACCCTTCATCAGGGTGATGCCTGAAACATCGACTGTACCTTCTCCTAGAGATGCTGCCTGGCCTGTTGCATTCACCAGCAACTTTGATGTGTGTTGCTTGAATTTCCAGCATCTGCAGAATTCCTCGTGTTTGCTGACTTTGTCCTACCTTGTCCTGTGTCAGCAAGTATTCCATAACCTCATCTTTAACAATTGACTCCAACATCCTCCCAACCACTGAGGTCAGGCTAACTGGTCTATAATTTCCTTTCTGTTGTCTCTCTCTTCTTTCTTAAAAAGTGGAATGACTTTTGCAATTTTCCAGTCCTCCGGATCCATGCCAGAGTCCAATGATGCTTGAAAGATAATTTCTAATGCCACCACAATCTCTAACGCTATCTCTTCCAGAACCCCAGGGTGCAATTCATCTGGTCCGAGTGACTTATGTACCTTTAGGTCTTTCAGCTTTTTGAGCACCTTCTCTCTTGTAATAGTAACTGTACTCGCTTCCCTTCCCTCACGTCCTTCAATGCTTGGTACACTTAAACCATTGCTGCTCTGCTGTCAACCCTGCCAGCATCTCCTTCCAATTTACTTTGACTAACACCTCTCTCATACCACTGTAATTTCCTTTACTCCACTGAAATACTGCTACATCAGACTTTACTTTCCCCTATCAAATTTCAAGTTGAACTCAATCATATTGTGATCACTACCTCTAAGGCAGAGGTGGCCAACCTTTTACATTCCATGTGTCAATTTTTTCACACACAATTTTAGATGCCCCATACAAATCTTGTACCCCCATTCAATTCTGGTAAAAGTATGTTAATATAGACATATTTAGCATTTTAACATGATATATTGATTTAATATAAAGACAAGATAAACATTACTTACCTTAATGAGACTTTTAATGTATTTTGTCTTCTTTTGATTTCTTCCTTTTTCTTAACCACATATTCTTTCTGTAACTCAGACCCAAGCACTAGTTTCAGTTTTCCTTCTATTTCAGTCTGATGTTGTGTTTTATAGTGTCTATTAAGAGCATGTCTTCTATTATGTGAGAAAGTGTTTTCACAAACAATGCACAGCGGTTTTCCTGACGGACCCACTATAAATAAGAACTCATTTTCCCACTGTTCATTGAATTCATGCTTACTATCACTTTCTGCCTTTCTTTTGCACTGTGATGGGTAACTGAATGTAAAAACAAGGCTTAATTTTCGAAAAAGTACAGAACTGCAAATGTTCACATAGGACGAACAAAGTTCAACTCCATAGCGCATGAGTGTCAATTGTAAACTGACTGGCAAAAACCTGCGATGCACCGCTGGTGCAGACGCCTGGCGCCTCAGGATCAAACAAGTATTGAACAGTTATGGGACGACTGCAGAACAAAAGTCCTTCTTTCCTAGTTTGACTCATTGAACATTTTTTAAAATTGAAAACAGATTAATGTGAAAGAAGATAACATTCACCAAAAGATACGCACGAAATAATAAAATCACTAAAAATAATTTGAAGTTTTAGATTTATTCTCAGTAAAACCCATTTCTAGCTCTAAGCTACTTGAATTCCTGTTATAGTTTTTTTTTGTACAAATGGGTTTTTGGTTAATACTTTTTGCATGAGTAGGCTACTTTTTTATTATTATCACTGGGGTGCAATGCGCCACTTCTAATCATCCAATGCGCCACTTTTGGTGCATGCGCCGTAGGTTGGCCATCCCTGCTCTAAGGGTTCCTTTACCTTAGGCTCTCCAGTCACCTCCTATTCATTACATTACGTCCAGTCCAGTATGAATGATCCCCTGGTAGGCTCAATGACAAACTGCTCTAAAAAGCCATCTCGGCATTCGACCAATTCACTCTCTTGGGATCAATTACCAACCTAATTTTCCTAATCTACCTGCAGATTAAAATCTCCCATGACTAACACAACATTGCCCTTTTGATATGCCTTTTCTATTTCCCGTTGTAATCTGCAGTCCACATCTCAGCTACTGTTGGGAGGCTTGTATATAATTGCCATCCTGGTCCTTAAACCCTTGCAATTTCTTAACTTAACCCACAAGGATTCAACATCTTCCGACTCCGATCCTATGTTACATCTTTCTAATGATTTGATGCCAGCAGAGCCACACCACCCCCTTGACTACCTTCATCTCTCTGATACAAAGTGTCCCAACTACAGCCATCCTTCAGCCATGATTCAGTGATGGTCACAATGTCATACCCAACAATCTGCAGTAGTGCAACAAGTTATCAACCTTATTTCTTATATTACATGCATTGAAATGTAACACTTTGAGTACTGTATTTGCTACCCTTTTTGATTCTGAGATGGTGGTGCAGGGAGCAGGGCTTCAGGATGTTGGATCAGTGGGACCCTAATGCACTGATATTCACCCTGCTGGCTGCAATTCTGTCCTATCATCTGCCTGCCCTTCCTGACAGTCTGACTGCACACTATCTTTGCTTTTTTACCAACAATCCATCCTATCCTAAGTCCTTTCACTCTGGCTCCTATCCCTCTGGCAAATAAGTTTAAACCCTCCCCACCAGCTCTAACAAGCCCGTCTGCAAGAATATTGGTTCCCCTCAGGTTCAAGTACAACTCGTTCCTTTTGAACAGGTCATACCTCCCCCAGAAGAGATCCCATTGATCCAACATCCTGAAGCCCTGCTCCCTGCACCAGCATCTCAGGCACACATTAATCTCCCATATCATCCTGTTTCTATCCTCACTGGTGTGTGGAGCAGGCAGCAATCCAGAAATGACTACCCTCTGGATGTCCCGTTCATGTCCACACAATCTCCTGTCTGTTCATCTGACTACTGAATGACCTATCACTACCGCTCGACTCTTCTCCCTGGCACCAACAATCATTCCACGGTCAAAGTCATTTCAATCATATTTTTTTCCCCGTTCTGATGTTTGGTCTGATCAACAATTGAACCTCTTGACCATGTCTGCATGCTTTTGTGCATTCAGTTGCTGCCACACAATTGACTGATTAGATATTTGCATTAACGAACAGGTGTACAGGTGTACTAATTAAGAGGCTACTAAATGCAGAGTACTACAGCATAGAAACAGGCCTTTTGGACCATCTAGTCCATGTCAACTGATCTTCTGCTCAGTCCCATCTACCTGAACCTGGACCTTATTATTTATTGCCCATCCCTAGTCGTCCTTGAGAAGGTGGTGATGAGCTGCCTTCTTGAACCGCTGCAGTCCCTGAGGTGTAAGTACACCCACAGTGCTGTTAAGGAGATATTTATCAGGAGTTCCTGTATTCTGAGGCTGTGCCCTGTAGTCCTAGACTCTCCCAAGAACATCCTCTCCACATTCACAGGCCTTTCAATATTCAGTAGGTTTCGAATAGTTTCCACTCCCCCCACCCACCGCCATTCTAAACTTCAGCGAGCACTGGCCCAGAGCCATCAAATGCTTCCCATACACTGGCCCTTTCATTCATGGAATCATTCTTGAAAACCTCCCCCGGACCCTCTCCAATGCCAGCACATCACTTCTTTCATAAGGGGCCCAAAATTGCTTAGAATGCTCCAAATTTTGTCTGAGTCATGCTTTATTAAATTCCCTGAGTCCTATTGATGCTACTGAGTTTACTGAGACTGAGGCATTCTCCGAAAGATGGCTCAGTGGGGGTCTGTCATGCCTGCCATCTTGCCATCTAATTAATTCCAGTGCCTTGTTCCTTTCCCATACTCTGACACGATTTTCCTTTTTCTTGTTATTCTTTTCATTTTGGAAATTTTATTGCATTCTTTAAGAGAATTTCCAATCATGACAACTCCCAGAATAAAGAGCACCACGCTAGTGCAGTGGTTAGCACGGTATTGTTACAGCTTGTGGTATTCTAGAGTTCAAAGGTCAAACCCGGCACCGTCCTGTAAGGGGTCTCTGTATGTCTTCTCTGTGGAATGTGTGGGTTTACCCTGGGTGCTCTGGTTTCCTCCCACAGTCTAAAGATGGCCGTGCAGGTTAATCGGGCATTGTAAATTCTCCCATATTTAGGTTAGGGTTAATTGAGTTTGTTGGGGGTTGCTGGGGTGGCGTGACTCAAAGGGCCAGAAAGGCCTTCTCCATGCTGTATCGCTAAAATAAAAATAATTGAAGATATTTATTCTTCCGTTTCTTGGTGTCTGCCAGCCACATTAAACTTGTGGAGACACGAGACTGCAGTTTCTGGAATCCAGAACAAACAACAAAATGCCAGAAGAACTCAGCCAGTCCAGGCAGCATCTGCGGAGGGAAAGGGACGGTCAATGTTTCAGCTCGAGACCCTTCACTTGGTCTGCACGGGTAGAGGGGAGATAGCCAGTATGAAGAGGGGATGGGAAGGGGTTTGTCAGGAGCCGGATCCAGCTGAGGGACAGGTGGTAGGCAGACTGAGGAGGGAAGAGTGGAGATAGTGGCAGAGGTTGGGAGATGATAGGTGGAGGCAACAAAGGGAGTCGGATAGGAAAGGAAGGTGGAAGATCAGATCAAATGAGTGCCGTGGGGTGAGCAGATTGGTAGTGGGGTGAGGGGACCCTGAGGGAGGAGAAGGTGGAGGAGAGGAAGAAACTAGGTGATAGGGGAATGGGGAGGATGAAGGAAAGACTGCGTAGATCAGGAGAAAAGAGATATAAAATCTGTTCTCTTCTGCTACAAGAAACATTTTCCCCTTCCCTTATTTATTTATCTGTTTGTTTATTTTTACTGAGGTGTAGCCCCTTCCGGCTCTTCGAGCCACGCTGCCCAGCGATCCTCCCAATTTAATCCGAGCCTAATCATGGGATAATTTACAATGACCAACTCTCCGACCAACTGGCATGTCTTTGAAATGGTGGGGGGGGGAACCGGAACACTCGGCGTAAACCCACGCGGTCACGGGGGAGAATGTGCTAAATCCTTATGGGCAGCGTGGGAATTGAACCCAGGTCGCTGGTAATGTAGTGTTGTGCTCACCACTACACTATTGTACCGCCCTGATCTATAGAAACATGGAAAATCTACAGCACAATACAGGGCCTTCAGCCCACAAAGCTGTGCCGAACATGTCCTTACCTTAGAGATTACCTAGGCTTACCCATAGCCCTCTATTTTTCTAAGCTCCATGTACCTGTCCAGGTGTCTCTTAAAAGACCCTATCGTATCCGCTTCCACCACCGTCGCCGGCAGCCCATTCCACGCACTCACCGCTTTCTGCATAAAAAACTTACCCCTGGCATCTCTATCAAGTTCTACCTGAACTTCTGCCAGTCTGTGGAGAACCTCCAGCTTCACAAAATTAAATCTCCCATCCCCAGTGTCACCTTACTGTCACCTCTCCGAGGACCTTCGGACAGAGCGGAGCACACTGCTCCTGATGAATCTTTCCCAGTGTCACACAGGGCTTCTGCGTAGATCTCTGCTGTCACTTTCCTGCCTTTTCACCCAGCCTGCCCATTATGGCCACGCTGATCTGACCGAGCGCCAACGGTTTATGCTGTACATCGGGGAGGTCTGGCTTAACACTCATGCACAAAGAACTCAAGCTGCTGGTGAAAGGGAAAGAGCAGGCAGCAACTGTTTCTTGATTGCACTTTAAATTTTAGGCATTCATTCTGGATTTCACCTGCTTTTAAAGATTAGCTTTATTTGTCACACGTACATTGAAACATACCTGTGAAATGAGTCGTTTGCATCAAATCAAATCAGCAAGGATTATGCTGGGCAGCTTGCAAATATTACAGGAGATTAGTGTGCAAACTTAAAGCACACGGTATTGGGGGTAAGGTATTGATGTGGATGGAGAATTGGTTAGCAGACAGGAAGCAAAGAGTGGGAATAAACGGGACCTTTTCAGAATGGCAGGCGGTGACTAGTGGGGTACCGCAAGGCTCAGTGCTGGGACCCCAGTTGTTTACAATATATATTAATGACTTGGATGAGGGAATTAAATGCAGCATTTCCAAGTTTGCGGATGACACGAAGCTGGGCGGCAGTGTTAGCTGTGAGGAGGATGCTAAGAGGATGCAGAGTGACTTGGATAGGTTGGGTGAGTGGGCAAATTCATGGCAGATGCAATTTAATGTGGATAAATGTGAAGTTATCCACTTTGGTGGCAAAAATAGGAAAACAGATTATTATCTGAATGGTGGCCGATTAGGAAAAGGGGAGGTGCAACAAGACCTGGGTGTCATTATATACCAGTCATTGAAAGTGGGCATGCAGGTACAGCAGGCAGTGAAAAAGGCAAATGGTATGCTGGCATTTATAGCGAGAGGATTCGAGTACAGGAGCAGGGAGGTACTACTGCAGTTGTACAAGGCCTTGGTGAGACCATACCTGGAGTATTGTGTGCAGTTTTGGTCCCCTAATCTGAGGAAAGACATCCTTGCCATAGAGGGAGTACAAAGATGGTTCACCAGATTGATTCCTGGGATGGCAGGACTTTCATATGAAGAAAGACTGGATGAACTGGGCTTGTACTGGTTGGAATTCAGAAGATTGAGGGGGGATCTGATTGAAACGTATAAAATCCTAAAGGGATTGGACAGGCTAGATGCAGGAAGATTGTTCCCGATGTTGGGGAAGTCCAGAACAAGGGGCCACAGTTTGAGGATAAAGGGGAAGCCTTTTAGGACCGAGATTAGGAAAAACTTCTTCACACAGAGAGTGGTGAATCTGTGGAATTCTCTGCCACAGGAAACAGTTGAGGCCAGTTCATTGGCTATATTTAAGAGGGAGTTAGATATGGCCCTTGTGACTACGGGGATCAGGGGGTATGGAGGGAAGGCTGGGGCGGGGTTCTGAGTTGGATGATCAGCCATGATCATAATAAATGGCGGTGCAGGCTTGAAGGGCCGAATGGCCCACTCCTGCACCTATTTTCTATGTTTCTATGTTTCTATTACCATGCTATCCGGTACCAACATAGTGTGCCCATGGCTCACCAACCCTAACCTGTATGTGGGAGAAAACTACAGCACCTTTAGTTAGTGTTATGTTTTGTAATGTCAAAACATTAAACTAATTCAAAGGAAGTCATAAGAGTCCGAAATGCGGGTCTAACTTCGAGTTTACTTTAAGCAAGGGGCGCACGCATCACATGGTAGCATGATGATATATGTAATTAACAGATTTTTACATATAACCTGTAATTAATTATTTAAAAGAACAAGAATACTTGATCAAGCTAGGTTTGCTCAGATATTATTGAAATATTAAATGCACAACACGTAGGAAATTCATGCGGTTGTGGGGAGAAAGTACAAACTCTTACAGACAGCGCAGGAATTGAACTCTGATTGGTGACCACTGGCTCCAACCTGATGGCATGAACATTGACTTCTCTAACTTCCGCTAGGCCCCACCTCCCCCTCGTACCCCAGCTGTTACTCATTTTTATGCACACATTCTTTCTCTCACTCTCCTTTTTCTCCCTCTGTCCCTCTGAATATACCTCTTGCCCATCCTCTGGGTCACCCCCCCCCCGTCTTTCTTCCCAGACCTCCTGTCCCATGATCCTCTCGTATCCCCTTTTGCCTATCACCTGTCCAGCTCTCGGCTCCATCCCTCCCCCTCCTGTCTTCTCCTATCATTTTGCATCTCCCCCTCCCCCTCCAGCTTTCAAATCCCTTACTCACTCTTCCTTCAGTTAGTCCTGACGAAGGGTCTCGGCCTGAAACGTCGACTGCGCCTCTTCCTATAGATGCTGCCTGGCCTGCTGCGTTCACCAGCAACTTTGATGTGTGTTGCTTGAATTTCCAGCATCTGCAGAATTCCTGTTGTTGGCTCCGTAAAATGATTGCTCTAGCTGCTATGCTATCGTAGTTATGCCTTTTGTTAGTTTTTAACAGCATTTTAATACGTTACGTTGTATTTAATCATATCAATCTATTAGTCAGTAAATGCTTCAGACTATCAGAGGCTGTTTAAGTCCAACCATTCACACTGCTCGTATGAGCACTTCCTCTTTCTCTTAGTGAAGGGGGCCAGCTTGTCCTGCTCTCTATAAGTAGAGTGCAGTTGGATTGAAACAGGCACCAGGCCAAAGACAAAGCCATCTGCCACCACATTTCTCTTCAAATTCCAATGTCTCCTTTACTGTTACTCTATTGTTCTCCATGAAATTAATTCGTCTTTTCTCACCTCTCCCTAATCTTCCTCTGGTTGCTCAGAAACACTCTCTTGAACATAACTTGACTCACTAGGGTGATGCTTTGCCCTCAAACTCTCTCAGATATTCTAATCTCTCGCTAATGTTACCGTGGTTACTCACTGACTATCGATAAGATAAGCAACAACGCTACAGAATTGAGTTTGATATTTTTAGCCATTATTCTGCCGATATTTAGCTTGGATTTGAATATGTCTGACTTCATACATTCACGATATGTGTACTCAGTGTTGTTATCCATCAGTGTATAACTGATGAATTTTTGTTTCTGGTTTCGGAGATTTATGTTTAATCGCAGACGCTCCATGCTGAAACTGTGGCTGTCTATGACGTATTACATTGGCCTCTGTGATTAATATGTTACACGTTCTGTGATATTTTTGCTCTGGTGATGCATTTCACTCTACTTACGTTCTTTCACAGTGGGACCAAGAACTTATTGTGATTTTGTGAGAGGATAAAAAAGATCGCAGCCACCGGAATGAAGGATAATAACAGAGCGCTGGAAGAACCCAATGGATCAAGCGGCATCTGCGGAGGCAAAGGGTGTAAGTCAACATATTGGGCCAAGACCCTGCCACTGTACGGAGAGGATACAAGGAAGACTGCAATACGTTCGGGGATGAGATACAGGATGGTAGGTGATGGGTGGAATCCAGTGTGAAGGGGTTGATGGAGAACAAGCTCGGGGTAAGGTGTGGAAAGGAAGAACCAAAAGGAGAAGAAAAAAATAGATGAATAGATAAATAGATGCATTTTACCCTGTTTTTCAATGTATAATGCTGGGTTATGGACAAGTTTTTGATGGACATAGTTTATGGTCTCTTTGGGGGTTTTGCTGTTGCTTGCTTGGTGGGTGATGCTGGGAAGGAGCTGATGCTTCCTGCTGGAACAAGTGGAGGGAGGGGGAGGTGGTGATGCTTTGCTGCTGTTTCTGCATGGGAGGGGGGAAAGAATGCTTTGGGGCTCTAACCTTTTTTTTGTTATCCATTCTTTGCGGTTTTCTTCTGTTTCGTGGATATCTGTGAAGAGTAAGGATTTCAGATACACACTCTGATATTAGATGGAATCACTGAAGCATTGAACATGAGCTAAATAAATCTGAATTTGTATCCAAGCCTGAATCTGGATGTGTGTGGGAGCATTTTGGTCGGGGTGTAAGTTATCTGAAATTGGAACATTCAATAACCAAACCACTGGGATATGGGCTAGCCAAGTGGAATATGAGATATCCTTCTTCCAGTTTGCATTTGTAGCAATGGCAGAGACCGAGGATGGACAGGTTTGTGTGTGAGCGGGAAGGAGAGTTAGAATGACATGCAAACAAAAGCCCAAGATGGGCATTACCCCTCAGGCTCCAAATCTCTGGGGAGAAAAAAGCCCCTCTGTACAGTCTCTCCTTAATACACAAGCCCTCAAGTCTCAGAAAGAATTTCAGAATCTTTTTGCATTCTTTTCAGCTTAATGTTATCCTTCAGCTAGCTAGGCAACTGGAACTGGACACAGTACACCAAGTGCGGTCTCACCAACACCTTGTACAACTGTGGCGTGACATTCTACCTCTTGTACTCAGTGCCCTGGCCAATGTCGGAAGGCATGCCAAGTGCCTTGTTTTCCACCTAGGGGAACTATGTACTTGCACAACACTCTCCAGAACCCTTTTATTCATGGTGTAAGTTAAGCCCTTGATTAACTCACCAAAATGCAGCACTTTACTCTTGAGTTGAATTCCATCTGCTATTGCCTGGTCCGCTTCCCCAGTTGATCTCGATCCTGTTGAGATTTTATAAAGCACTGGTGAGGCTTCACACGGAGTATTGTGAGCAGTTCCGGGTTCCTTATCTAAGAAAGGCTGTGCTAACATTGCAGGAGGTTCAAAGGAGGTTCACGAAAATGATTCCGGGATTGAAAGGCTTGTCACATGAGGAGCATTTGATGGCTCTGGGTCTGTACTCACTGTAAGAACCAGTCACTGGCAGTCAACCAAAAAAGGTCCCCTTTATTCCCACTCTTTGCCTCCTGCCACCCTTTTGAAGGAACTCTCCAAGTTAACTCCTGCAGATAAGCTTTATTATTCACAAGTATGAAGGTTGTTCAGTGGGGATGCAGAATGGTTGAATTAATTTGCCGTGAAGATGATAACTCATAGGAGAAGTAATTCTTCTTTAGTAACACATAAATGTGGGAGGAATTCAACAAATTAGCCTCAATTATGGAATGGAATTAAAAAAAACGATGTTTTGGGTAGAGCCCCTTCATAAGGAAAGAATGAGTCTTTCTTCAACCCTCTTCTCCTGTCTTCTCATCCTTAACCCCCTTACCAATGAGAGACGTACAGTACTTTAACTATACCCAGTGACTTGGTTTCCACAGTTCTGTGAAAACAGCTTCTGCAGATTCACCACCCTTTGGCTGAAGAAATTCTTCTTTGTCTTCGTTCTGAAGGGATGTTATTCTGAGATGGTGCCCTCAGATCCTTGACTCTTTCACTGAGGGAAACATCCTCTCCACATGCACTCTATCCAGCCCGTCAATATCTACCAGGTTCCAAGTGATATCTATCCCTCACACTTCTGAAACTCCGGCCAGAGATGCCAAGTGCTCCTCACGCATTCAGCTTTTCACTCTTGGATTATAGTGAACCTCCGCTGGACCCCTCCAGGGCTAAAATATCTTTCCTTAGATACAGGGCCCAGACTTTCTCAGAAAAATCCAAATGCGGTCTGACCCATGCCTTAGAAAGCCTCAGCATTATCCTTGATTTTCTATTCTAGTCCTTTTGTTAATTTCAAAATATACTTTATTCAAAAATAAATATATACAATAAACCATTCAATAACTTCCCATCCTTTACAAACGTTTCCATTATGGTCTGTACATATCCATACTTATGGCCACCCACGTGGCACTCCAGTTGTTCACCTTACCACATCATTGTTGAGGGGTATACTCCCTGCCACCCGGCCCCTCACACTCCCGCGGGTGAAGAAACCTATACAATGGTCCTTCCCCACCGGGCCCTTGCGGTGGCTGCACCAAGTTTCAGTCCGTCCCTCGGCACGTACTCCTGCAGCCGAGAATGTGCCAGTCGGCAGCATTCTCCCACAGACACCTCCATGTGCTGGTGGATCATCAAGTTTCAGGCCGACCAAAGAGCGTCTTTCACTGAGTTGATGATCTGCCAGCAGCACCGGATGTTTGTCTCCGTGTGTGTCCCCGGGAACAGCTCGGAGATCAGAGAGTCCTCTGTTACGCAGCTGCGGGGGATGAAACGTGACACTAGCCCATCCATTCTCCTTCACACCCTCTTTGCAAACTGACAGTGTGCAAAGAGGTGGGTCACAGACTCCTCCTCACTGCAGTCCTCCCATGGGCAGTGGGGTGTGGAGATGACGTTCCGGGCGTACAGGAGGGCTCTGACTGGGAGGGGTCTTGCTGCCTGTTGGTGAGATCTGGCGATGTGGCATTTTGCCAGATGAACTGGACGGTCTGCTCAGAGAACCAGTCTATTCTAGTCCTTTTAAAACTGCCCTCTGGCATCTAGGAATTACATCCCATAAATTAGGTACCACTGACCTTATTATATCTTCGTGCTTACCACTTCCAAATAATGTTGAATTGGCATTTATTTTTACGAGAAGTTCACTGCACATAGCCCTCAATCGTGCAGTCCAATCTACATCTGATTAGTAAGCATATCTATGTCAGATCATCCAGAGAGACACAAACAGCAAAAATCCTGGCCCCCAATTTACATAAACAGAGAGATAACGAACCAGAAAAATTATGCACTAATTTGCAACTATTAAAGACTTGCCAATGAAGTACTTTATTGAAATATGGTCACTATTTTATCTGCAAGAAATTTGGAATCCACCTGCTTCCAGAAATAGCAAAACACTGGTGCCCAAGTAATCTGTTTTTTTTGGAGAAGTTTGTGGGGAAAAAAATTATTGGTTGGTGTAGGAGCAAACTGAAAGATCACATGGAGTTTGTGTTTGAAAAAATGGGCGATTTACTAAAAGTAATAAGTCACCAGGAGACCAGTCAAAAGTGAAGTTCCTGAAACTTAGGTCACAACAAATCTCTGCTTCAGTCTGTTCTTCTCTTCCGCATCTTGTGGCACACCAGGTGGCAAACCTTTCCATTTCTTTAGCACTTTTGAATGAGGTCGAGTTGCTAAGCTCAACGCTCAACCCTGCACGGATGGAAAGCGTGCAAGGAGCCAGCCAGATTCGTACCCAGGACTACTCACCTCAAAGTCCAGTGCAGATTCCACTACACCACTGGCTGGCAAGCTTTTGTCTGTGGTTCCCGATTACCACATTAGCACAATCTACAACCCTACTTACTAGTTATTAACCCTCACCAGTCCTTCCCCTCCCCTGCACGGTTGTGACACTGCTCTGCGTGAGATCTCTTTATCTGTAATTAGGGAAGCAGATGACCCTTAGTCAAATGCTTGTGCCATTGACAGTTCAGCAATCCCTCCCTACCCTACCAGAATGTCAGCTTGAACAGTAATGATCAAGAGTAACGGAAAAGTAATATAAACAGAATCTGCTGGAAGTGTTTAGCAGATCGGAGCTGATGAAGGGTGGTTGAGATGAAACGTTAAGTTTCTAGTGAAGCTGCTTAACCAGAGGAGTGTTTTTGGCATTTTCTGTTTTTTAAAATTTGAACTCAATTATCCGAAGCTACTCCTCTAAGAGGTCCACATGGCTTGGAAGCTTGTGTCTCCATTCCCAAAAACAGATCGAAGGGTAGAGGCCAAGCTAAGAGTAATGCACCAGTCCTCCAGGTTCAGGGGTTCAACTCAAGGCTAACAACCCTGACAGGTCAAACAAAATTTTTACGGTAGCAGCAACGAAGAATCCTTCTGCACCTGAGTGGCCAAGCACAGACAGAAATGGAGGGCATTCATTGCTGTGAAGTGGAGAGAGTGAGCAGTTTCAAATTCCTGGGTGTCAAGATTTCTGAGGATCTAACCTGGTCCCAATATATCAATATGGTTATAAAGAAGGCTAACTAGCAGCTATACTTTATTAGGAGTTTGAAGAGAATTGGCATGTCAACAAATACACTCAAAAACTTCTATAGTTGTACAGTGGAGAGCATCCTGACAGTCTGCATCACTGTCAGGTATGGAGGGGTTACTGCACAGGACCGAAAGAAGCTGCAGAAGGTTGTAAATCTAGTCAGCTCCATCTTGGGCACTAGCCTACAAAGTACCTAGGACATCTTCAGGGAGCGGTGCCTCAGAAAGGCAGCATCCATTATTAAGGACCTCCAGCACCCAGGGCATGCCCTTTTCTCACTGTTACCATCAGACAGGAGGTACAGAAGCCTGAAGGCACACACTCATCGATTCAGGAACAGCTTCTTCCCCTCTGCCAACCGATTCCTAAATGAACATTGAATCTTTGGACACTACCTCACTTAAGCCAGTGTTGACTGGACAAACTTATGACTTGAGTGCCACAGTAGAGCAGCGGTTAGTACAACACTATTACAGTTCAGCTCGTTGGAGTTGAGAGTTCAATTCCGGCCTCGTCTGTGAAGAGTTTGTACATTCTCCCTGTGACTGCGTGGCTTTCCTCTGCGTGCTCCAGCTCGCCCCCACAGTCCAAAGAGGTAAGGAGGTTAATTGGTCATTATAAATTGACCTGTGATTAGCCTATGGCTTAAAGAGGTGGGTTGCTGGGGACCGCAGCTTGTGAGGGTGGAAGCTCCTGTTCCATGCTGTGTCTCTAAATAAAAGATATATATGAATAAATAAATGCCTTTTGTGTTCATAAAACACAGGTCCAATTTTTACCACAGAATTGAGTGTTAAGACCTCATAATTTTTCAACTCACACAGCTAAGTGATTAATTATCTAAATATAAATCACTGCATGTTGTGTATCATTAATGTGGCCTTTTATACGTTAATCATTGCCCTCTAACTGATGGGGGGGTGAGTCAGGTTTCATTGCTTTCTCCTCCAAGGAGTTGCACATTAAGATGTGAATATTTGCCCCCACAACTGCTGACCCCGAGCACCGCTTCTTGTTTAATGTACCAATCAAGATTGAAAAGAGCCATGGTCCACTGCTATTTATCCTTCGCACTAACTTAAAAAAACAAATAAACTAATTTGCACATTTACAATCCTGTTCAAAGTCAACAGCATTTCAGCGCAGTCCACGATGGAGGGTCTCCACCAGAAACAACAACTGCCCATTCCCTCCACAGACGCTGCCTGACCCACTGACATATCCCAGCATCTTGTTTGTTGATCCAGATTCCAGTATCTGCGGTGATTTTACAGTGACAGGAATAGTCACTGGTGAGTTTACAGTGATGGGGAAATGGTCACTGGTGATTTTATAGTGACAGAGAATAGTCACTGGTGAGTTTACAGTGATGGGAGAATGATCACTGGTGAGTTTACAGTGATGGGGAATGATCACTAGTGAGTTTAAAGTGATGGGGGAATGGTCACTGGTGAGTTTAAAGTGATGGGGGAATGGTCACTGGTGAGTTTACAGTGACAGAGAGTAGTCACTGGTGAGGTTACAGTGATGGGAGAATGATCACTGGTGAGTTTACAGTGATGGGGGAATGGTCACTGGTGAGTTTACAGTGATGGGGGAATGGTCACTGGTGAGTTTACAGTGATGGGAGAATGATCACTGGTGAGTTTACAGTGATGGGGAATGGTCACTGGTGAGTTTACAGTGATGGGGGAATGGTCACTGGTGAGTTTACAGTGATGGGGAATGGTCACTGGTGAGTTTACAGTGATGGGGGAACGGTCACTGGTGAGTTTACAGTGATGGGGAATGGTCACTGGTGAGTTTACAGTGATGGGGAATGATCACTGGTGAGTTTACAGTGATGGGGAATGATCACTAGTGAGTTTAAAGTGATGGGGGAATGGTCACTGGTGAGTTTACAGTGACAGAGAGTAGTCACTGGTGAGGTTACAGTGATGGGAGAATGATCACTGGTGAGTTTACAGTGATGGGGAATGATCACTAGTGAGTTTAAAGTGGGAGAACAGTCACTGGTGAGTTTACAGTGACAGAGAATAGTCACTGGTGAGTTTACAGTGATGGGGAATGGGGAATGATCACTAGTGAGTTTAAAGTGATGGGGGAATGGTCACTGGTGAGTTTACAGTGACAGAGAGTAGTCACTGGTGAGGTTACAGTGATGGGAGAATGATCACTGGTGAGTTTACAGTGGGAGAACAGTCACTGGTGAGTTTACAGTGACAGAGAATAGTCACTGGTGAGTTTACAGTGATGGGGAATGGTCACTGGTGAGTATAGAGTGATAGTGGGAATGGTCACTGGTGAGTTTACAGTGATGGGGTAATGATCACTGGTGAGTATAGAGTGACAGTGGGAATGGTCACTGCTGAGTTTACAGTGATGGGGAATGGTCACTGGTGAGTTTAGAGTGACAGCAGGAATGGTCACTGGTGAGTTTACAGTGATGGGGTAATGATCACTGGTGAGTATAGAGTGACAGTGTGAATGGTCACTAGTGAGTTTACAGTGACTGTGGGAGTGGTCACTGGTGAGTATAGAGTGACAGTGGGAATGGTCACTGGTGAGTTTACAGTGATGGGGTAATGATCACTGGTGAGTATAGAGTGACAGTGGGAATGGTCACTGGTGAGTTTACAGTGATGGGGAATGGTCACTGGTGAGTTTACAGTGACAGTGCGAGTGGTCACTGGTGAGTTTACAGTGATGGGTAATGATCACTAGTGAGTTTAAAGTGATGGGGAATGGTCACTGGTGAGTTTAAAGTGATGGGGGAATGGTCACTGGTAAACTTAGAGTGACAGTGGGAACGGTCACTGGTGAGTTTACAGTGACGGGGAATGGTCACTTGTGAGTTTAGCGTGACAGTGGGAATGGTCACTGGTGAGTTTAGAGTGATGGGGAATGGTCACTGGTGAGTTTAGAGTGACAGTGGGAATGGTCTCTGGTGAGTTTAGAGTGACAGCAGGAACGGTCACTGGTGAGTTTAAAGTGATGGGGAATTTAAAGTGATGGGTCACTAGTGAGTTTAAAGTGATGGGAGAACGGTCACTGGTGAGTTTAGAATGACAGTGGGAACGGTCACTGGTGAGTTTAAAGTGATGGGGGAATGATCACTGGTGAGCTTGAAGTGATGGGGAATTTAAAGTGATGGGTCACTGGTGAGCTTAGAGTGGTGGGGGACGGTCACTGGTGAGTTTAGAGTGACAGTGGGAACAGTCACTGGTGAGTTTACAGTGATGGGGGAACAGTCACTGGTGAGTTTACAGTGACTGTGGGAGTGGTCACTGGTGAGTATAGAGTGACAGTGGGAACGGTCACTGGTGAGTTTACAGTGATGGGGGAATGGTCACTAGTGAGTTTACAGTGACTGTGGGAGTGGTCCCTGGTGAGTTTAGAGTGTTGGGGAATGGTCACTGGTGAGTTTAGAATGACAGTGGGAATAGTCACTGGTGAGTTTACAGTCATGGGGAATGATCACTGGTGAGTTTAAAGTCATGGGGAATTTAAAGTGATGGGTCACTGGTGAATTTAGAGTGACAGCAGGAATAGTCACTAGTGAGTTTCGAGTGATGGGGGAATGGTTGCTGGTGAGTTTACAGTGATGGGGGAATGATCATTGGTGAGTTTACAGTGATAGTGGGAACGGTCACTGGTGAGTTTACAGCGACAGTGGGAATGGTCACTAGAGTGTTTACATTAACAGGAGGAACAGGTTCCCCGTGAGTGTAAAGGGAAGCTGGGAAATGCCCCAGCTGAGTGTAAAGGGAATGTGTGAATGAACCCTGTTGAGTTTGAAAGCCACACAGCAGCCAGGGCCCCGGTGAATTTAACAGGAGCAGAGAAACCAACTCTGAACCATTGGTTTACTGAAAAATCAGATGGCAGTTTGTCAAGTTTTACTGTACAATATGGAGTGATATTTAAAATCAGATGGCAGTTTGTCAGAATTTTACTGTACAATCTGGAATGATATTTAAAATCAGACAGCAGTTTGTCAGAATTTTACTGTACAATATGGAGTGATATTTAAAATCAGACAGCAGTCTGTCAGAATTTTACTGTACATTCTGGAGCGATATGTTACAGTTTTCATTGTTTCTTGCTCTACAGCTAAAAGTGCTGACATGATTATACTGCAGGACGTCTGAAAGCTCTGTAGCTGCTCCAAGCGGCAACTGATGGATAAAGGACAAATGAGGGGAAAAGTGGCGTGATCCATGAACGAATACAAAACGTTTGAATGATGGCTGGAAACAATAAAAATCTGCAGAGAACAACACCTGGGGTCACTGTGTGAAACATCAGCTGAGGATCAATACCGTGTGGGATTAAATGAGAAATCAAGAGAATGAGCATACATCTTTCGGTGATTAAATTCTAAGCTGAAGCCAATTAAATTACTTCATGGAATGCCTGTTTCAAAGAGTTCCCATCACAAACACACATCAGAATCGAAACACTTAATGTGAATCAGAGACAGAATGACAGAAAATTATTCCTGTCAGTGGATCATAAACTATCTATTTGTGGGTTTAGTTGCTGACTTAATACTCAGGACATGTTTACTGGATCTGATACCAAGGGCAATTATGCCTGAAGTGACAAATTAGTATTCCTGTGACTCTGAATTCATCACCAAGTTCGTCACAAGCATCTCAGGCTTGTTTGAGGTGAAAGAACTGAAATTATTAAATTTTTAATTCATGCTACTTGTGAGATAAGGTTTGTTCTCAAATCTAATGGAAGCAGCCTAGTGTTTGCACAGTGATGTATAAGTCTGTCAAAAAAACAGCATTCACTCGATTCTGAGCACTTGCTAAAATGCTGGGAAAGAAAGGCTTTAAAATCTGCATTGATATGAAAATCATCTGGAGGTCCATGATTTAATCCAGAGAATACACTGAGCAGCCTCTTTACCTAATAAAGTGGCCACTGAGTGTATGTTCGTGGTCTTCCACGGCCGTAGCCCATCCATTTCAAGGTTCACGTGTCGTGCGTTCAGAGATGCTCTTCTGCCCACCACTGTTGTAACGTGTAGTTATCTGAGTTACTGTCACCTTCCTGTCAGCTTGATCCAGTCTGGCCATTCTCCTCTGACCTTTCGTTAACAAGAAATGTTGCTCACTGGATGTTTCTTTTGTTTTTCGCACTATTCTCTGTAAATTCTAGAGCGGGTGTTCCCAGCCCAGGATCCAGGTACCCCTTGCTTAATGGTATTGGTCCATGGTATAATAAAGGTCTGGAACCCCTGCTCAAGAGACTGTTGTGTATGAAAATCCCAGGTGATCAGCATTTTCTGAGATACTCAAACCACCCCATCTGGCACCAACAATCATTCCACAGTCAAAGTCACTTAGATCACATTGTCTCCCCATTCTGATGTTTGCTCTGAACAACGACTGGACCTCTTGACCATGTCGGCATGCTTTTATGCATTGAGTTGCTGCCACATGATTGGCTGATTAGATATTTTCATTAACGAGCAGGTGTACAGGTGTACCTAATAATGTGGCCACTGAGCATCCATGAACAGAAGAACTAGAAGTAGGAGCCTCTATTACTGAACACTGATACAGCATTCATTAAAATGACCTAGTGCCTCTGGCTTTACACTCTCTAACCTAGGGAAGCTTCAACATCTACCTGGTCAATCCCTTCCAAAGCTTGGTGGCAAATGTCATTCATGAGTCTGGCAAGAGATTGAACCAATTATATTTCTGGGAAGGAAGATTAAATACGGTTCAACAGGAGAGGACAATCAGAATAACTCCTGGCAGACATAGATTTCAAGCTCATTCCTGCCCCCTTCTCCCTCACTAGAGAGTATACGGTTTCAGCAGGTCAATGCAACCGAAGCCCTGATTAACCAGGGGCAGATAGAATGAGGAGAGGGAGGTTGTGTGTGGATGGTAAAGGGTGAGAGATGCTTGGGGAAACTTACTGACCTGCCTTTTGGCTTTCCTCCCTTGGACCCCATCAGCAATCTGCATCCAGGGCAAGTTCCACAGACAAATTATGAGGGGTATTTGCAAGCAGTCTTTTTCCACTGAGGTTGGGTGAGACTACATCTAGAGGTCATGGGTTAAAGGTGAAAAATGAAATGTTTAAGGGGAACATGAGGGGGAACCTCATCACTCAGAAGCTGGTGAGAGTGTGGATCAAACTACCAGCAGAAGTGGTGGATGTGGGCTCAATTTCAACATTTAAGGGAAGTTTGGATAACTACATGGATGGGAGGGGTGCGGTGTGGGTGTGGGTCAATGGGGTTTGGCTGAGTTAGCCTGGACCAGAGAGGCCTAAGGGCTGGTTTCTGTGCTGTAGTTTTCGATGACAACGTGCCAAGTCTCCTTGTGACCACTTCTCAAGTGCCATTCAGGTTGAACGGGGAGAGACCTGCGATGGAAGTAAAGTATCACTTCTCTCTCTTTCTCTCTCTCTCTCTCTCTCTCTCTCTCTGTCTCCTTCCCTCCCTCTCTCCCTTTCCCTTTCTCCTAGCTTTAGAGTGCCATTCCTTTATCTGATGATAGAGTTGGACCAGGGTCTACTTGCTCTGAAAATGCACAACATCTTGAAAAAAATGTTGAGGTTTAATATTTCAGAAC
This sequence comes from Mobula hypostoma, assembly GCF_963921235.1. Lineage (NCBI taxonomy): Eukaryota > Metazoa > Chordata > Chondrichthyes > Myliobatiformes > Myliobatidae > Mobula > Mobula hypostoma. The sequence continues at coordinate 12,671,450 of NC_086117.1, read as the reverse complement.
CTTGTGTATATACATATCTACGGTATATGTAGGTGTGTGTGTGTATATATATGTATATATAGGTTGATTAAGCATTTTTGTTTGTTTTAAATAATTAGTTACAGAATATATATAAAAATACGTCAATTGCATATGTCATCATACTTTCATGTAATACATGTGCGTCTCACTTAAAGTAAACACGAAGTTAGGCCTCCTGTGTCTTCCTTTGAATGAGTCTGATGTTTTGAAGTTACAAAACGTAACAAGAAGAGGCTTGTATGGTGTTACAAACTCACATTAATAGAGGTAACCATGACTACTGAATTGGTCTTCATCGGATTCTATAATATCCATCAACAATGGAATAGAACGGTACAGAAACATACAGGCCATTCGGCCCACAATGTTGTCCCAAATTTTACAAACTGACTCCACGATCAATCTCACCTTTCCCATTCCGGCTGCCCTCAGCCCTTTACCTTTTATTATTCCCTTTCCACATGGTCCACTCTCCTATCGTATCAGATTCCTTCTCCTTCAGCCCTTTACCTCTTCCACCTCTCCCCTTGAACCCCCCCCCCACCCACCCTACTTCCCCATATCTGGTTTCACCTATCACCTGCCAGCTCATACTCCTCCCCCCCTCCCCCCCTAACTTCCTTATTCTGGCTTCTTCACCCTTCCATTCCAGTCCAATGAAGGATCTCGGCCCGAAACATTGACAGTTTACCCCCCTCCGTTGATGCTGCCTGACCTCCTGAGTTCCCTGAGCATTTTATGTGTGTTGCTCTGGATTTCCAGCATCTCTTGTGTTTACAAAAATTCCTTTCAGTAGAGGCATGGAGGTAATTCCTTGAGTGGGCAGAACCTGTGCATTACCTCAGGACGTTACTTCCAACAACACACAGTCACTAGAGAGTGTTGGCAGTGACTTCTCCATTCCAGTGAACGGATAAAACTATCACAGCCAACTGGCCTGTGGTTCTCTTGCAGGAATGCTGGGAGGGTCCTTCTGTAGAACATTGGGACAAGTCGAGACCAGCAGGTCCAATAAAATGTACCAGACCACCTAACAACATTTATCTCAAAGTTCAAAGTAAATTTATCATCAAAGTAGATGTATATCACCATATACTACTCTGAGATTCATTTTCTTGTAGACATCCACAGTAGAACAAAGAAATACAATAGAATCAATGAAAAATTAAACACAAAGAGTGACAAACAACCAATATGCAAAAGAAGACGAACTGTGAAAATACCCAATAAAATAATAACAAATCAACAAGTAAATAAATAATACTGAGCACATAAGTTCCTGAAAGAGAGTCCATTGGCTGTGGGATCAGTTCAGAGTTGTGGTGATTGACGTTACCCACGTTGGCTCAGGTGCCTGATGCTTGTAGGGTAATAACTGTTCATGAACCCGGTGCTCCCGTACCTCCTTTCCAATTGGAGCCGTGAGATGAGAGCATGGACTGGAGGATGGGGGTCCCTGATGATGGATGTGGCTTTGTTGTGGCAGCACTCCTTGTAGATATGTTCAATGGTGGGGGGCGGGGGGGGGGGCGTGGCTCTTCCTGAAATGGACTGGGCTCATCCATGACTTTTTGTAGTCTTTTCTGTACAAAGGCATTGGTGTTTCCATCCAAGGCCATGATACAGCCAGTCAGGATACTCCCCACTCTGTATCTCAGTCATATTGGCAACTACTCCGCTTTAACCTTCTGCCATTCCTCTGCGAGTGACAAGAGACAATTCAGCAAGAGAAGTCAAGAGGAAGTTCAGTTGCGCTGGAGGTGGTAGCACAGTTGCCAATGCATCTAACGATCTGGGGTATGTGTGGCCTTTCAAACACATCAAACTCTATGCCAAGAAATCACAGTAGAACCGAGGGACTGGCGTAACATCCGAGGTCACAAATTTCTGACCAGTTGTTAACAGGAGTTTCTGTCTCTCAGGTGGATGTGAGAGCTGAGAGAGATAGAGCGGGGAATAGAGCATTTTAACAAGTTGGAATCAATCTGTGTTACCAACACCTGAACACCCACTATAGACAGCCATCATACTCGAGTCGAGTGATCGCACTAACCAATAAATAGCTCATGGTTTGAATCGCTGTGGGAGATGGCGACATGCAGACTGGCTGCAGCATTTCAGAATTGCCGCTCTCACTCTCTGGCCTCTGAAATGCATTAAGGTATTCAGCAAGTGAAGAGATAGATGAAAGATAAAATCCCTCCTGATTACTCTCAGGTTACTGTGTGGACCCACAGCTCAGCTGAAGTTCATTCAACACCTCAGGTCCAAAAGGGGACGAAAGATTGAGCTGTCTCAGCCCGGACTCTCCATCACCAGTGCCCGTGAATGCCATGTGTCCCACCTGGGAAAGACACTGCCTAGGTAGGATCTTGCAAAGCATCAAGCATCCCTAACAAGGACACAGGAGGCTGTCATTATGGAGGATTGCCAGCTGAGAACTCTCCACTCACTCACACAACATCGTGGACTTTACTTCCTTGTTGCTGGGTCTAAGCCTTCGAATTCCCTATCAACAGCACTGTAGCATTACCTACACCCAGTACAAGAAGCTGCCTCATCATCATCTTCTCAAGGAAATTTAGGGATAAACTTGACCCTAATGCCCGTATTCTGTGAATGATTATACGTTTGTATAAAGAAGGGATCTGGATTTAATACTTGGTTCTATCACACAAGCAATTTTGTTGATATCCTGCCTCGCTCAATAGTCAGCTCAATAAAAGTTAATGTTGTTTGAACCATGATTTATTAAGTCTTCAAGACTACGAAACCAATCTAACTTGTTTCACACGCATCTTCCGGTGATTTTTGACTCTGACTAGTCTAAATCAATACTTTCCGATGTCTAAGCATCTCATCAATACTTGTTATCTCTTGTCTGTTTCATTACTCAGAGATATACACGCTTAGTTTTACACAAAACAGACTACTAAACAGAGAGAGGGAGAGACAGGGAGGGAGGGAGAGTGGGAGGAGAGAAACAGAGACTGTGAAAGAGAGAGATAAAGAGAGTTTGAGACCGAGGTGGGAGAGGGGAGAGAGAAGGAGGGGGAGAAAGAGAGAGTGGTGAGAAAGGAGAAAGAAGGCGAAGGGATAGAGAGTAAGAGTGAGAGAGGTGAAAGAGAAGAGAAAGGTGGGACAGAAGAGAAAAGTGGAAGGAGAATGGGAAGGGGGGAGAGAGAGAGATACAGCATAGCTCAAATCTCAATTTTAAATAAATAAACTTTTAACACAATGTTCTCAAGACCCACTTGGCAATGTACCATCATGCTCAAATGAGTGTTTTCAGTATTATTCATATTAATGAAAAATAATAAAGACCATTTACCTCTTTTAGTTTGATTGATATGACAAGAAATGTAAGTCTGAGAAATGTAGAAATGAAATGATTTTAAAGGATCAGCTGCTGCCTGTTGAAGAGTGAGTGGTGAGAGTGTGGAATTCAGTTGACGTGGATAGAAACAGCGTATTTGGGTGGAAGGCAGATCGTACAAGGCGGAGGGAGAATTGGAAACACATGCTGAAAGGGTAAGAGTCTGGGAAGAAACTCCCTTTCCGTTCCCTTTCCCTGGTTTTGCTGCTGAATAATTTTAGCACTAAATATCCAACCCTGCCTCTTGTTGAACATTTCCCGGCCAGAGGGAATAGCTTCTGTGTAACCACATCAGTAAAATGTTCTAACATTATAAATACTGCAGCTCACCTCTCAGACTCCAATGCTCAAGGGAGTACATATTCATTTCAGATACACAAGCTCTGGTTTATGGTACCTCAAATTTTAACCCATTAAGATCCAGTACAATTTGGTCAAATCGGTGTTCTCAGGAAGCAAGTTAAAAGCAAGACTCAGGATGGGTTCTATCGAGCGGACATCTAACATTAACTTAAACACAAGATATTTTGCAGGTGCTGGAAACCTTGAGCAATACACACAAAATGCTGGATGAACTCAGTAAAACAGGCAGCATCTATGAACAGTCGATGTTTCAGGCTGAGTCCTGATGAAGGGTCTCGGCCTGAAACGTTGACTATTTATTCCTGTCCATAGATGTTGCCTGGCCTGATAGGTTCTTCCAGAATTTTGTGTGTGTTGCTCTGGAACTTAATGCAGGCAAGTGTGAGGTGTTGCACTTTGGGAGGGCAAACCAGGGTCGGACGTACACAGTGAATGGTAAGGAAATGAAGTGTGTGATAGCACAAAGGGACCTGGAAATACGCCAACAAAATTGTGGCGTCACAGGTAGACAGGGTTGTAAGAAGAGTTTTTGGCACATTAGCTTTCATAAGTCAGAGTATTCAATATTCCGGCTTCTACCCTCTCCCTTTCTCGTCATGATGACAAGTCTCAGTCTAGCTTGTTGAGTTCATCCAGCGTTTTGTGCTTCTAACATTAACTGGTAACTGAAAATGGAATTATGCCATAGTGTAGCATCTAAAAGATTGAGTTATGTAAAGGTGTGCTGAGGTAATAATAACACCCAATAGTCTGGAATTATTTATTCTTTTTTTTTGGTATTTGCCTGTTTCTATTCTTGTGCATATTGATTGTTTGTCCGTCTTTGTGTGTAATTTTTCATTGATTTTATTGTATTTCTTTGTTCTATTGTGAATGCCTGCAAGAAATTGAATATCAGGGTAGTGTATAGTAACATATACAGTGCCTGTAAAAAGTATTCGCCCTCCCTCCCCCTTGGAAGTTTTCATGTTTTACTGTTTCATAATATTGAATCAGTGGATTTAATTTTGCTCTTTTCACACTGATCAACAAAAAAAGACTTCCCTGTCAAAGTGAAAACAGATCTCTACCAAGTGATCTGAATTAATTACAAATATAAAACACAAAATAATTGATTGCATAAGTATTCACCCCCTGTTTAATATGGCACACCCAATCATCACTGGCGCAGCCAATTGGTTTTAGAAGTCACATAATTAGTTAATTGGAGATCACCTGTGTGCCGTTGAGGTGGTTCAAGTGATTGTGGTAAAACTACACCTGTATTGGGAAGGTCCAACTGCTGGTGAGTCAGTATCCTAGCAAAAACTACACTGTGAACACAAAAGAACAATGCAAGTAACTCTATGAAAAGGTTATTGAAAAGCACAAGCCAGGAGATGGATATAAGAAAATTTCCAAGTCACTGAATATCTGTTGGAGTACAGTTAAGTCAGTCATCAAGAAATGGAAAGAATATGGCCCAGGTGTACATCTGCTGAGAGCAGCCTGTCCTCAAAAACTGAGTGACTGTGCAAGAAGGGGATGTGAAGGAGGCCACCAAGAGACCTATGACAACTCTGGAGGAGTTACAAGCTTCAGTGGCTGAGATGGGAGAGACTGTGCATACAACTACTGTTGCCCTGGTGCTTCTTCAGTCACAGCTTTATGGGAGAGTGGCAAAGAGAATGCCACTGTTGAAAACAACTCACATGAAATCTTGGCTAGAGTTTGCCAGAAAGCATGTGGGAGACTCTGAAGTCAGCTGAAGGAAGGTTCTATGGGCTGATGAAACCAAAATTGAACTTTCTGGCCATCAGACTAAATGCTATGTTTGGCATAAGCCAAACACTGCACATGATCAAAAACACGCCATCCCTACCGTGAAGCATGATGGTGTCGCTTCACTGCAGCAGGTCCTGGGAGGCTTGTGAAGGTAGAGGGTAAAATGAATGCAGCAAAATACAGGGACATCCTGGAAGAAAACTTGATGTAGTCTGCAATAGAACTGTGACTTGGGAGAAGATTTATTTTCTAGCAAGACAATGACCCCAAGCATAAAGCCAAAGCTACACGGGAATGGGTTCAAAACAACAAAGTTAATGTCCTGGAGTGGTTAAGTCAGAGTCCAGACCTCAATCCAATTGAGAATTTCTGGCTGTTCTTGAAAAGGGCTGTTCACTCATGATCCCTACGCAATCTGACAAAGCTTAAGCAGTCTTGTAAAAAAAAAAAAATGGGGGAAAAATTGTAGTGTCCAGATGTGCAAAGCTGATGGAGACCTGTATCCAGACAGACTCAAGGCTGCAATTGCTGCCGAAGGTGCATCTACTAAATACTGACTTGAAGGGGGTGAGTAATTATGCAATCATTCATTTTGTGTTTAATAATTGTAATAAATTTAGACAATTTGGAGAAAATTGTTTTTACTTTGAAAGAGTCTTTTCTGTTGCTCAGTCAAAAAAGCTGAATTAAATCGTCTGTAATTCAATGTTGCAAAATAATAAAACATGAACACTTCCATGGGGGGGGGGTGAATACTTTTTATAGGTGTTCTACCTATTTTGTTAATAAATTTATATTGAACTTTATTCCAGTGCCATCAAAGTGTGAAGGGTGCAGAATGAACAGCGTTTCAATCACTCCAGTTTGTCTGGGTTCCAGAGGGAATTGATGGCCAAAAGTCCCCCATATGTCCACTTATTCCTGAATTGTACACCTATGCATTGCAGTGCAGATGTATGGATCGTGCTGGAAGTTCTGCTTCATCAAGATGCCCAGCACAGGTTCGGGGGCAGAGCACTGTTGTATCAAACTGTGGAGCCAGTTCCCTATTGCTGGCCTGTCCATGTTACACCAGGGGTGTCAAGGGTTAAGGGGTTAGTGCAGGAAAAGGGAAAAAGATGAGCCATAACATTACTAAATGGTGCACTAAGCACAATGGGCAAAATGACCTATGTCTGCTTCTGTTGTAATGGATATGACTAATCTTGTCAAAATGAGGATGGGAATAGTAAATGACTCTTTTCCTAATTTTAATTAAAGTCTTTGTTCAATTTGTGTCTGACAAATATGTTTTAAAGGTTGAACAAGCTAGGACTTTTCTCTTTGCAGTGAAAAAAGATGAGCAGCAACTTGAGAGAGAGAGTCATAGAAAAGAATAGCACAGAAACAGGCCCTTTGGCCCATCTACTCCATGCTGAACCATTTTAATTGTCTTGTCCCATCAATCTGCACCTGCTCTCCATACCCCTACCTTCCATGTACCTGTCCAAACTTCTGATAAATGTTGAAATCAAGCTCGCGTACACCACTTGCACTGGCAGCTCGTTCCACGTTCTCATGACTTTCCGAGTGAAGAGGTTTGCCTGGGGTTCCCCTTAAACTTCTCACCTTTCACCCTTAACCTCTAGTTGTCATCCCACCCAACCTCCATGGACAAAACCTGCCTGCATTTACCATATCTAAATACCTCGTAATTTTGTAAACCTCTGTCAAATCTCCTCTCAATCTTCTACGTTCAAAGGACTAAAGTCCTTACCTATTCGATATTTCCTTAGGTAGAGTGGACAGCCAATGCCTTTTCTTTTCCCAGGGGGTGATGGTCAACACCAAAGAGCATCCATTCAAGGTGAGTGGAGGAAAGGATAGAGGAGATGTCAAATAAGTTTTTTTACCCAACGAATGCTAGATGCCTGGAATGTGCTGTTGGGCTTGGCATCTGAGCCAGAAACAACAGGGCCATTAAAGAGACTCTTCGATAGGCCCATGGTTGTAAGAAAAGTGGAGGGTTATAGCCAGTGTACAAGGGAAGAGTTGGCTTGATCATGGAGCAGGTTTATCTAGGTCAACACAGCATCGTGGGCTGAAGGGCCCATACTGTTGTGTACTTTCTTCTAAATTGGTGTGTCCTTAACTCTGTTTGGAAAATATTGCTGATTATGAAGTAAGTAAAACTCTTGGGAAGGCCTCTGCTCGCAGGGACGTGTTTGTTTATTTAGTGATACAGCACGGAGTAATCCCTTCCAGTTCTTTGACCTAGACTGCCCCAGCACCCCAAACCCCGATTATCCCTAATCTAATTATGGTTCAATTTACAAAGACCAATTAACCTGTCTGATAATCTTTGGACAGTGGCAGGAAACGGGAGCATGAGGGAACCCCACAGATATACAGAGACTCCTTACAGAGCAGCACCGGAATCGAACTCTGGACTATGCGGTGCCCTGAGCTGTAACCATGTCACGCTAACAGCTACGTTACCATGGCGCTGTGATGAAAGGCAGCGTCTCGAGATGTGCTGCGTGGGGTCTGCGCCACCTACTTGGATGTTTTGATTCCACCTCAGCAAGACAAAGAGAACTGCAAGAAACTTGTGCAACTGCAGGAGTTGCTGGAAGAACAGGCACCCTGCAGGGTGGATGTACTGAGATACCTCAATCCATTGAAACTCAAGGGCACTTTCATATTGTTAGTCCATGGGGCAAGACCTTGGAATATCCACACTACTTATTATTTAAACTTAACTAAATCATGTATATACTTAATGTAACTCAGTTTTTTTCTCATTTATCATGTATTTCATTGAACATTTTGTGATGAAATGCCAGTGATATTAAATCTGATTTTGAGAATTTTGATTTTGATACCAACTTGACTCCAGGAGGTGTCTGCAAAGATATCTATCTAGATTGAATGACCAGATGACAACATGGCATGTGGAGTTTAATGAGGTCATGCACAAGGCTCTGATGACTGGTCTTAGCCCAGAGTGTAGACTGTTTGTTTATTTCCATCAATGCTGCCTGACCTGCTGAGTTCCTCCAGCATTTTGTGTGTGTTGCTCTGGATTTCCAGCATCTGCAGAATCTCTTGTGTTTATAAGGTCATGCATCTCAGCAAGAGGAATTGAAAGGTATTTTATTATCTAAATGAGAAGAGATTGAATTGAACATGGGTGATGTTCAGAGTGATCTATGTGTTCTCTAGTGCATGGATCATCAAATGCTGGCAAGTCAAATAACTAATCAAAAAAGGCAAATGCCACCTTGACCTTTATTGCAAAGGGTTGGTAGTTAAGAACAGGAAAGTCTCATTACAGTTGTGTTGGTTAGCCGACACCTGAAATTTTGTGTACAGTTTGCCCCCCCCCCCCCCCGATAGTGTGGGTTTGCTCTGGCACCTCCCGTTTCCTCCCACATTCCAAAGACGTCCAGATTAGAGTTAGTATATTGTAGGCATGGTATGTTGGCACTGGAAGTGACACTTGCACATCCTCAGACAGCATTTGTTGTCGTGTACTTCACTCTGCGTTTTGATGAACATGTGACAAATAAAACAATTCCTTTAGTTCACTTTAAGAATGATATATAGAGAAGAATTAACATTTTGTGTCTAAAGCTTTTCATAAGAATTCTGATGAACAATCTTTGATCTGAAATGTTAATTTTTTCTCTCTCTGCCTGACCAGATGAGTGTTTCCAGAACTTCCTGTTCTTTATTTAAAGAAAAGGCTGTAATATCTGTGTCTGGAGCTCAGGGAATGGGATAAAGCACAAAGTGAAGCTCATATGAAATGTTCTAGCTCTGGCCAGGATTAGAAAAGCAAATACGGCAAAACATTGGCAGGTAAAATCAAAAGTTTTCATTAAGTATGTAAAGTGAAGATGGGTAATTAAGGAAAAGGGGAGGGTGGGATGGTTATCGGGGTAGAAAAGTAAGCCATGTGTTTAGGCAGATGGTTGGGTGAAACTTTTAGTTCTTGAAATACATGTGTCTTTACTAAACGGTAGAGGAGACTGAAGTTGTAGTTAAGGGGAAGAGTGTGAGATAGGATAAGCAGAGCAGTGAGGAAATGTTGAGAGGTTTACTAGGCCTGAGTGAGTAATAATCCAGACTGTTAAAAGAAGCAAGGGAGGAAATTGTTGAAGGTCTGACCATCTTTTCACAATCCCCCACTTACAGGAGCCAAAGGTCTGGAAGACCGAATATACTACTGTTTTAAAAAAAAAAAGTGGAAAGAATCAGTTGAATAATAATAGGACAGCCAGTTTGACTTCATTGGTTGGCAAACTATCGGAGAGACCATATCATCTGTCACTCGTAAAGGCCAGATTAATGAGTGACAATCAGCGTGTTACTTCTAAATGCCAGGTCATGCCTCACCAACTTGATGGAATATTTCAAGGAGGTGTCAAGGAGAGTTGGTGAGGGAAGTATATTTGCTGTGGTCTCTATGATAAAGTTACACATGGAAGTCTGGTCAAAACAGACTGGTACATGGGATCTAAAGCAGTGATAAATGTATGCACAGTAGCTGTTAATTCTGGGTTCCACAAAGCACAATTTTTGGCCTCTTGGTTTTTGTAACATATCAAAATGAATTGATATTGGACACAAGGAGTGGGGTAAACCTTTGGATCTATAGTTGATCACAAAAAGGCTATACCAACTCAGTGAAAGGCCATTCCCATTTCCCTCTTTACACTCAGTGGCCACTTTTCTAAGTATGCTTGTTAATACAGATATCTAATCAGCCAATCATGTGGCAATAACTCAATGCATAAAAACATATGGATATGGTCAAGAGGTTCAGTTGCTGTTTAGACCAAACATCAGAAAGGGGAAGAAAAGTGATCTAAGTGACTTTGACCATGGGATGATTGCTGGCAGGGTAGTTGAGTATTTCAGAAACTGCTGATCTCCTGGGATTTTTGTGCACAACAGTCTTTAGAGCTTACAAAGAATGGTGCCAAAAAAAAAATCCAGTGAGTGTCAGTTCTGTGGAAAACACCTTGTTAGTGAAAGAGGCCAGAGGAGAATGGCCAGACTGGTTCAAGCCGACGGTAACTCAAATAACCACGCTTTATAACAGTGCAGTGCGGAAGAGCACAACATGTCGAAACTTGACGTGGATGGGCTACAGCAGTGGAAGACTACGTGGCCACTTTACTAGCTACAGGAAGTACCGAATCAGAATCACTTTATTGCCAGTATGTGAAACGTACCAGAATTGATTATGGTTTGGTGCCAAGCATAAAACACAGACAACACCATAACACCATTGACCTGCACCTGGACCATAACCCCTTTCATCCATGTACTTACCCAAATTTCTCTTAAATGTTGAAATTGATCCCACATCCACCACTTGCTCTGGCAGCTCATTCTGCACTCTCATCAGCCTCGGAGTGAAGACTTTCCCCTTAAGCATTTGACCCTTCACCCTTGACCTACTGCATGACCTTTGGTTCTAGTCCCACTCAACCTCAGTGGAAAAATCCTACATATATTTAGCCTATTTCTACCCCTCCTCATTCTGTTTCCCTCTATCATATCTGTCATCATTCTCCTACATTCTAGGGAATAAAATCCTAATCTATTCAACCTCACCCTATAAACTCTGGTCCTTGAGTCCTGGGGCAACACCTTAGCAAATTTTCTCCGTACTGTTTCTTAATTCCTGTCTAGGATTTGCTGAGTCTCCATGGTAACATACCTATGAGGCAAGGAAGAAGTTATCTTTTTTTTTTACAGAAGTAGCACAATAAATATCTAGAATTTGATGTAAATCTGTTTTGAAACAAATGTTGAAGAAAATTGAGTCAGTTTGCATCAATCTCTGTATTGCATCTCTCTGACCTTCAAGTGCACTGTACTCCTGTACTAGCTATTGTCATCCATAAAGCTGACAGAAATAATGTAGGAATTATTATTTTGAAGGCTCTCCCCTTCTTTCCTTTGATCCACACACAATAACTGCAAAGAAACTTGGCTTTGCAGTTAAAGAGAACTGGCATTCAAGTTGGCTAATGTACATAGGGGCAGAAATGGGCTATATAGCCCATCAAGTCTGCTCTGCCATGCCATCACGGCTAATTTATTATCCATCTCAACCCCATTCTCTAGCCTTTCCCCTGTAACCTTTGATGCCCTTACTAATCAAGAACCTATCAACCTCTGCTTTTTACATAACCAAGGACTTGGCCTCCACAGCTGTCTGTGTCAATGGATTCCACAGATTCACCACCATCTGACTAAAGAAATTCCTCCTCATCTCTATTCTAAAGGGATGTCCTTGTATTCCGAGGCTGTGCCATCTGGCCCTAGCCTCTCCCCACACTAGAGAGTATCCTCTCCACATCTCCTCTATCAAGGCCTTTTAAAATTTGAGAGGTTTCAGTGAGATTCTCCCATCATTCTTCTAAACTCCAGCAAGTACAGGCCCAGAGCCATCAAACGTTCAACATGTGTAAACCCGAACCTTCCTAGGAACATTCTTGTGAACCTCCTCTGGATCTTCTTGAATTCCAGCACTTCCCTCCTTAGACAAAGGGCCCAAGACAGCTCTCAATGCTCTGTGCGATCTGACCAAAGCCTTAGCAGTGCATCCTTGCTTTTATTTTCTTGTCTTTGTGAAATGAATGCTAACTTTGCATTTGCCTTCCTTAACTCTAACCAAATTTGCAAGTCAACCTTTAGAAAATCTTGCATGAGGACTCCAAAACCCTTTGCACCTCTGATTTCAGAATTTTCTCCCAATTTAGAAAATAGGCTTATGCCTTTATTCCTTCATGCAAAAGTGCATGACCATACACTTCCCACACTTTATTCCATCTGTCACTTCTCTGCCCAAATTCTCCTAATATGTCTAAGTCCTTCTGCAAACTCTCTGCTTCTTCAATGGTACCTGTCCCCCATCTATCTTTGTATCATCTACAGACTTGGCCAGAAAGCCATCAATTCCATGATCCAAATCACTGACATAACGTGAAAAGAAACAGTCCAGGCACTGACCCCTGCGGAACACCACTAGTTACCAGCAGCCAACCAGAAAAGGGCCCCTTTATTCGCACTCTTTGCCTCCTGCCAATTGGTCAATCTTCTATCTGTGCTAGTATCTTCTATCAATGAGCTTCTATTCATACTGTTATATTAATAGTGAAACATAATATTCACTTAAAAAGCACTATGATAATCTATATTCAATAAATAGTTGTACTTTAGGGAACTCCATACCACTGAGCCCTGACCCTGATCTGTTCTGGACAGTGTGTTGGCTGCCCATACATCAGCCTCCCCATGTTAAACAAAGTCACACACAAGTGTTCTCCATTAAGGGAATCCTAAAACCCCGGTTATGTGGATCCTGGATCAGCTTCTACAGGCATCTGAGCACCAACCAATTGACAACCCCTTTGGAGAGCATCATACTTGACTCAAGTAATGGTACTACCTTAGGGTTAGGGTTGTCTGTTCAAAACTCCATTTGTCTTGGTCAGGACATCTATAAGTCTTTAATTTCCCCCTTCCACCATCTTTTGGTTATCGCTGTACTTGTATAGAAGAGAGTTTTCCCTCGTTACTGATCACCAACCACTAGTGTCCATTTTCAATCTACAGAAGGGTGTTCCACTAACAGTAGTATCACAAATGTAGTGATGGTTTCCATTTCTTGGAGGACATAATTACAAGATCAAATTCAAGAGGACAACTAACCATGGAAATACTAATGGGTTATCCCTTTTCCCCCCAGAAAAGGAAATGCCTGAAATATTTACAGAAGAAGACACTCCTCTTGACATATTCTCCTTGTTGCAAATTGTAAGTCTCCCTATTACGGCAGAGATGATCCAAAGGAAAACCAGAAAAGACCCTACCTTGTCCAAGGCCTGCGTGGAAACCCAAAAAGGCTGGAATATGTAGCAGAAATTCCAGTTCTCCCATTTTACCAGTGCCCAGATGAACTTGCCCTTGATGGGGAGGGGTGTTTGTCTTGTGTGGGGATGGAGAGTTGTTGTACCATCCAAGCCAAGAGCTAAAGTGTTGGAGGGACTACATGACTGTCATCTAGGCATGGTCAAAATGAAAGCGTTGGCTCAAAGCTTTGGTGGCTTGGGATGGATCAGCAGATCACTCAGCTTGCCCTGCACTGTTCAGAAGGTGAACACATCCAGAAGGTGCCAAGAGCAAGTCCTCTCCATCCCTGAGAACCGCCTGCATTGCCCTGGCAGAGTATTCATGTGGATTTTGCCGAACTATTCATGGGCACAAATTTGTTGGGAGTAGTAGATGTAGCTACAAAGTGACCAGAAGTGTTCCCACAACCTCACACACTGATGTGTTGAGAAGCCTCTTCTCAAGGGCTGGTGTTTCAGAACGCACAGCAAATAATGTCAGCAGAATACACTATACTAAAACTGAATCAGAAGCTTGCCAATTTCCTCCTTAAATATCACAATGCAGCACAGTCCACATCCTACAACTCACCAGAGATGCTGTGTCTGGGTCGTCCCTTGTGTTCACGCTTGGATCTTCTCAAACCCAATCTCAGAAGGATAATGCAGGACAAATAGCTGAGAGAATTTGAGGGCTCCCCAGACAGATTTGATGTTTCATTCCTGGATGAGCAGTCCTGGCGAGGGGCTACAGAGGCGATCTAAAGTGGGTACTTGGAATAATTATGTGCAGAACTGGACTACTCTGCTACACAGTGGAAATTGCACCTAATGTCACCTGGAGATGACACGTCGATCAGCTGATGAGAGCAGAGTCAATTGTTGGAGAAGAAACGTGCCCAGAGCTGTTAGAACCACTTCCAGCAGTCCAGAGTCAACTCCTACAACCACCATGGAGGAGGCTTTAAAAGCTGAGGTTGTTTCACAGCCACAAGTCTCACCTGCCAAACCACCCCCCTCCCCTACTCCCCACTGTCAGGAAAGATGTTATCCCACAAGAGTAAGAAATCTTTCATAGCAATAACTCTTCAGGAGTAAATGGGATAATTTAAATTTGACTCTTGTGGATGTCTATATAGTAGTTGTACTATATAATATATCGTGTATATAAGATGACTAGATAGCAATGTGTTACATATTTGAGTTGAGATGCTTTCTATATTGAGTTGGAGTTGATAGCTAAGCAGGGAGGAGTGTAGTGTATTTAATAGTTCAGTAATATTTGAGTAATATTGTAAATGTATTGTTTGAGCATTCTTTGTTTTCATAATTCATTATGGGTTATATGTAAAACATATGTGAATGGGTTATGTTATTATGCCACCACGTCATGTGTGAGTGCCTTACTAAGAAAAACTAAGTAGACAGGAGCTCAGAATAACTTGTTTTTCTTTCAATTTGTTTCTAGACTTTCAGATGAAACATCACACCCCCAACCCACTAACCATAGCCTGTACCTCATTGGAACATGGGAGGAAACTAAAGCACAAAGAGGAAACTTGTGTGGTGATGGGTAGAATGTACAAATTCTTTGCAGACAACAGTGGGAATTGACCCCAGTCAGTGATCATTGGTGCTTTAATAGCGATTTTCCCTTTCTGCTATGCTATAGAGGATATCAGCATTAGTGAAATAAGAGTGCTGGAGAAATTAATGGCGTTATAAGCCGATAAATCTCCAGAGTCTGGTCTGATAATCTGTGTCCCTGAGTATTAAAAGATGTTACTGTAGACATCGGTTGCCGTGGAAATAAGACATAAGACCATATGACAGAATGGATACGTTGGTTCATAATTTACTAAATATAGGTTCCTGCAGATTGGAGGGTGAAAAATGTACCCCCACTATTTATAAAAGGAGAGAATGGGAACTTAGTGAACTGGGGACCAGCTAGCTTAATGTCAGTAATTGGGGAAAATGCTAGAGTTTATTAAAAACTAATTTATAACAGGACATGTAGAAGATAGCACTAGATTAGATTTGTGAAAGAGAAATCATTTTAACAAACTTGCTGGAGTTTTTAACCATATTGATATGAATCAGAATCGGGTTTATTATCATCGGCAAGTGTCATGAAATTTGTTAACTTAGTGGCAGCCGTTCAATGCAATACATAATATAAAGAAAAAACAAATAAGTAAATCAATTACTGTAAGTATTGGAAAGATTAAAAATAGTGCAAAAACAGAAATAATATATATTAAGAAGTGGTGAGGTAATGTCCGAGGATTCAATGTCCATTTAGGAATCAGATGGCAGAGGGGAGGAAGCTGTTCCTGAATCACTGAGTGTGTGCCTTCAGGCTTCTGTACCTCCTTCCTGATGGTATCAATGAGAAGAGGGTATGCCCTGGGTGATGGGGAACCTTGGTATTAGACATTGCCTTTCTGAGTCACCACTCATTGAAGATATCTTAGATACTACGGAGGCTAGTACCCAAGATGGAGCTGAATAATTTTACAACTTTCTGTAGCTTCTGTGCAGTAGCCCCCACCATACCTAGTGGTGATGCAGCCTGTCAGAATGCTCTCCATGGTACATCGAGAGAAGTTTGAGTGCCTTAGCTGACAAACCAAATTCCATTAAGTTCCTAAGGAAATATAGCCACTGTCTTCTTTATAATTGCATCAATATGTTAGGACCAAGTTAGATCCTCAAAGATTGAGACACCCAGGAGCTTCTGGTCCCTCTGAGGATTGGTTTGTGTGCCCTCGGCTTGCCCTTCCTGAAGTCCACAATCAGCTCTTTTGCCTTACTGACATTGAATGCAATGTTGTTGCTGTGACACCACTCAACCAGCTGGTATATCTTGCTCCTGTATGCCCTTTCATATCCACCTAGATTCTATCAACAATGGTTGTATCATCAGCAAATTTACAGATGGTCTTTGAGCTATACCTAGCCACACAGTCATGGGTATAGAGTGAGTAAGACAGTGGGCTAAGCGCACACCCCGGAGGTGCGCTGGTGTTGATCACCAAGGAGGAGATATTATCCCCAATCCACACAGATAGTAGTCTTCTAGTTAGGAAGTCAAGGATCCAATTGCAGGGGGAGGTAGAGGCCCAGGTTCTGTAACTGATCAGTCAGGATTGTGGGAATGATGGTGTTAAATTCTGAGCTATAGTCGATGAACAGCATTCTGACATGGGTGTTTGTATTGTCCAGGTGATCTAAGGCCGTGTGAAGAGCCATGGAGAGCTATTGTGGCGATAGGCAAATTGCAGTGGGTCCAGGTCCCTGTCCATTCTAGCCATGACCAATCTCTCAAAGCATTTCATCACCCCAGATGTGAGTGCTGCTGGCTGATGGTTGTTAAGGCAGCTCACACTACTCTTCCTAGGCACTGGTATAACAGGTGGGAGCTTCCGGCCGTAGCAGTGAGAGGTTGAAAATGTCCCTGAATGTTCCCTCCAGTTGGTTGGCACAAGTTTACAGAGCCTTACCAGGTACTCCATTGGGGCTTGCCGCCTTGTGGAGGTTCAGCCTCCTTAAAGCCAGCCTAACGTCGCCTTCTGAGACAGAGATCACAGGGTCATTGAGAGCAGCAGGGATCTTCACAGCTGTAGTTATAATCTCCCTTTCAAAGTGGGCATAGAAGGCATTGAGATCATCTGGTAGTGAAGCATCGCTGCCATTCATGCTATAGGGTTTCACTGTAGGAAGTAATGTCCTGCAAACCCTGCCAGAGTTGTCGTACATCCGATGTTGCCTCCAATTACTCCTTGGAGTTGTCTCTTTGCTCTTGAAATAGTCCTCTGCAAGTCATACCTGCTTTTCTTGTGCAGACCTGGGTCACCAGACTTAAGTGCCACTGATCTAGTCCACAGCAGATGATGTACCTCCTGGTTCATCCATGGCTTTTGACTTGGGAATGTATAGCAAGATTTAGTAGGCATACACTTATCCACACAAGTATTAATGAAGTCGGTAACAACTGCGGCATACTCATCCAGATTCAAGGATGAATCCCTGAATACGGTCCAGTCCACCGATTCAAAGCATTCCTGTGCTTCCCATGTCCGTACCTCCTTGGCCCTCATTACTGGTGCTGCAGTCTTCAGTCTTCAACCTGTACTCTGGGAGTAGGAGTACTGCCAGGTGATCAGACTTCCTGAAGTGAGGGTGTGGAATAGCATGGTAAGCATTCTTGATGGTGGTGTAATAGTGGTGCAGTGTGTTGTTCCCTCTGGAACTACAAGTGATTTGTTGATGGTAATTATTTAGTGATTTTTTTTTTCAGGCTAGCCTGGTTAAAATCTTCTCTCCCCCCCCCCCCCCCAAATGATGGCGAAGGCATCAGAGTGTGCTGTTTTGTGTATGTTGATCCTATTGCTCAGATCATCTGAAGCCTGTTTGACATTAGCCTGAGGTGGAATGTATACTGCTATCAAAATGATTGCAGAAATCTCCCATGGGCAGGTAAAATGGATGGATATTCCACATCTGGTGAGCAGAATTGGGACAACACTGATACATTTGTGCACCAAGGGGAGTTGATTATGAGACATACATCTTCCCTTTTGCTTTTGAGAGACTTGACAGTCCTATCCTGATGATGTATTGTAAACCTGTCAATATGAATCTGTGTCCAGTACAGAAGGGGTTAACCAGGAATTTCACATTTCAATAACTGCTACACCTCTCTAGTATCTGCTGCTCCTTAATCTTCAAGTTGTGGGCTTCACTCATGATTGGGAAAAGATTTTGAGGACCATTTGGAAGGACAGACACACTAGACCAGATGAACTACACGTTCTGAAAGAGGTAGCAGTAGAGATTGTGGAGTTATTAGTAATGATCTTTCAAGAATCATTGGACTGGCATGGTTCTGGAGGACTGGAAAATTGCAAATGTCATTCCACTCTTTAAGAAAGGAGGGAGGCAGCAGAAAGGAAATTATAGACGAGTTAGCCTGACCTCAGTGGTAGGGAAGATGTTGGAGTCAATTGTTAAAGTGAGATTATGGAGTACTTGGACAAGATATGATTAAGTCAGCTTGGTTTCCTTAAGAGAAAATCTTGCCTGACGAAACTGTTGGAATTCCTTGAGATTACAAGTAGGATAGATAAAGGGGATGCAGTGGATGTTGTATATTTGGACTTTCAGAAGGCCTTTGACAAGGTGCCACTCGTGAGGCTGCCTACCAAGTTAAGATCCTATGGTATTACAGGAAAGTTAGTAGCATGGTTAAAGCATTGGCTGATTGGTATGAGGCAGTGAGTGGGAATAAGAGGATCCTTTTCTAGCTGGTTACCAGTGACTAGTGTTCTGCAGAGGTAGGTGTTGGGTCATCTTTTTATGCTGTATATCAATGACTTCGAGGATGGAATAGATGCTTTGTTGTCAAGTTTTCAGCTGATATGAAGATTGGTGGAGGGGCAGGTAATGTTGAGGAAATGGGTAGGCTGCTGAAGGACTTAGATTAGGAAAATGGGCAAGAAAGTGGCAAATAAAATACTTTAGTAGAGAAGTAAATGTGCAGACTATTTTCTCAATGGAGAGAAAATCCATAAATCTGAGATGCAAAGGGATTTAGGAGTCCTTGTGCAGAACACCCTAAAGATGAACTTGCAGATTGAGTCAGTGGTGAGGATATGCAAATGCAATGTTAGTATTCATTTCAAGAGGTCTAGAATACAAGAGCAGAAATGTGATGCTGAGGCTTTATAAGCCACTGATGAGGCTTCACCTTGGGTATTGTGAACAGTTTTGGGCTCCTCATCTAAGAAAAGATGTGTTGGCATTGGAGAGGCTTCAGAGGAGGTTCACAAGGATGATTCTGGGAATGAAATGGTTACCATATGAAGAACATTTGATGGCTCTGGGCCTGTACTCACTGGAATTTATAAGGATGAGGGGGGATCTCATTGGAAACCTTTCAAATTTTAAAAGGCCTAGACAGAATATATGTGGAAAGGATGTTTCCCATGGTGGGGGAGTCTCGGACAAGAGGGCACAGCCTCGGGATAGAGGCTTTTAAAACAGTCCATTTAAAACAGATGTGGAGAAATTTCTTTACTGAGAGGGTGGTGAATTTGTGGAATTTGTTACCACAGGCAGCTGTGGAGGCCAGGTCGTTGGGTGTATTTAAGGCAAGCTTGATAGGATTTTAATTGGACATGGCATCAAAGGTTACAGCTAGAAGGCTGGGGAGTGGGGTTGAGGAGGGTAAAAAGGACCAGCCTAATTCTGCTCTAATGTCTTGCGGTCCTTTGTTCTCACACCAGTGTACTGGAGGAGGCCAACATGAACAGCTTCTCCACCACAATAAAGCAACACCAACTCCGATGGATAGGTCATATCATTCAGATGCCAAACTCGCATCTCCCCAAACAGAACCTTTACTCCCAGTTGAAGAAAGGTCAGCAAGCCCCTAGTGGGCAAAAGAAATGTTTCAAAGATGACACTGAAATCAGCCTGAGGAAATTCACATTGCATCACAAAACTGGAGTACATTTTACTCCATTGATGCACCTGGAGGAAGTCTGTTCAAGAGGGAGCTGTGTTACATGGAAGCACCTCCACTGTGCTGCAGAGATCAAGCAGCAACTGTGTAAAGTCTGAAAAACCAAAAGACACAACCGCAAACCACATCCACCACCACCCTGCCCACGCTGGATTCCAGATCAGCCTCTACACCCGCCTGAGGGCAGCCCCTTAGGAGAACATTGCACTTGCCTCGAGTGATCACACTACTATCTTCTGCCCAGTGGAAGGGGGAGAAGAGATAATGTCTGGGGTGGCTGCGGCTTTGATTATGCTGGCTGCTTTACTGAGCTAGTGAGAAGCAAGAAAATACACTTAGAGTTCATAAGGAGCATTCTGAATGTGAAGTGTAACCAGACCATACAAAGACGTCATACAGTTTATATGAACTGCAAGCCTTTGAGAAATACAATGCAACCGAGTGATAGCCAGTAACCTTCAACTTTAAGAGATCACTAGTTCATGTAGATGCAAGTTATTTCTGTTTAGGTTGAGTGTAAAGGTGTATTTGACAGCTTGCTTTGTAACCACTGTAGTCCCAACAAGCTGGGAGCCGACTGCATAAATTCTGTGAACAGTGTTCATTACTGGCCATTTTATTAACCAGGTGGCTAAATAATTCTTCTCTCTGATACTGCTTTCAGCAAGGTTTGCCCATTAGTGCGAATCCTGCCAAACAAATCCTATTGTAGAAAAGAACATTTAATTTATTATTCAAAACGTGATAAGCATCCCTGTAGAATAAACTCCAAAATAATCGGGCGAATGCTAGTTATTTTAACTATTCAGCAATCACATCTTCGTTAGCACCTATCTATTATATAATGATCTGTCTATCTTTCCATCTATTTATTCATCTGTCTGTCTATTTATCTATCTATTTCTATTTCTTCCCCTCTGTCTCTCTCTGGTATTGGTCTGTATATCTGTGAAAACTCATTGCCTCTATTCTTTCTGCACTACACATCTCTTCATCAGTCTAGCTGTCTATCTGACTGACTTTGGTTTGTCTGTCGACACGTGAGCTGTTTTCCCATTGGTGAATTTGTGTACTTTGTTTCTCAGTCCCTAACTCATCAGTATCTTACAAATGGCCTGCCTCATATCATAAGCAGTTACTTTGAGAACAGATTCTGTGATTGTTGTTCCTCGTGTTGCAACTCAAGCCAAGCTTGTCTATATTTCCAAATTATATCGATGGAGGCCATTTGTCCCATCAAGTCCATGTCTGCTTGTAATACCAACCCCACAGCGATTTTCCCTATGAAATCCGTTCCATATTTAAGCTCCATGTTCTACGCTTGTTGTTTTTGCTTCATTTAGCACACTGACGTTGGTTCTTCTATCTTCCCAGCTGATATTCGAAGACAGCATTGATGGAACTTTTCAAGTGCCTTCAGATGTCGTCGGTATGTTGTCCAGGTTTCTGATGCATACAGGAGCGCTGGGATCACCACTGCTTTGTACACTAACATTTTGGTGTCTGTTCAGATGTCATGATCATGAAAGACTGTTGTTTGGAGAC
Source organism: Mobula hypostoma (assembly GCF_963921235.1). NCBI lineage: Eukaryota > Metazoa > Chordata > Chondrichthyes > Myliobatiformes > Myliobatidae > Mobula > Mobula hypostoma. The sequence continues at coordinate 12,649,960 of NC_086117.1, read as the reverse complement.
ATCTAAAAGCTGTTTCAGTGCATTTACAATGATGTTGGATCTCGTCATTAAGGTCAACATTGGAAGAGAGGTGACTTCCAAGATACGGAAGGTGGCCCACGTTTTCCAGGGTTGTTTCACCAAGTTGTATTGATGGTTCTATCCGATTTGTCTCAGTTGGTGACGGTTGATAGATGATCTCAGTCATCTTGGAATTGATGGTAAGTCCAAGTTTCGTGTATGCATGGTTGAAGGCAGTCAGAATCTGTTGTAGGTGGTTTTCTGAAAGAGCTGCAACACTGTTGTCATCTGCGTATTGGAACTCGATGAGGGAACTCGTGGATGTCTTCGTTTTGGACTTGAGACGGGCAAGATTGAGACAACAAGCATTGAAGCCTACATCATCAAGAACCAACTTAGATGGAGCGGTCATGTTGTTTGGATGAAAGATGAACGTCTGCCGAAACTAATCTTCTACTCCCGGCTTAAAGAAGGCAAACGTAAAAGAGGCGGACAACAGAAGAGACTCAAAGATGTCTTAAGAGCCAACATGAAGAAATGTAACCTCTACATCAACAATTGGGAAACCAATGCCAAGGACAGGAGACTCTGGCAAGCCATCATCCGAGAAGGAACAGCAACGTTCGAAGCCAACAGATGTGCAGAATTAGAAGAAAAGAGAAGAAGATGGAAAGAGAGGCAGCAACAACCAAAGCCCGATCTGCCATCTGGAACTACCTGTCCTGAATGAGGAAGAACTTTCAAAGCCAAGATTGGACTCATAAGCCACTTGAGAGCCCATAAGTAGATCAACAGAATGAAGACCATCATCCTCGACCTCAAGGGATAGTCACGACAAGCATGTTCTATGATCTATCTTCTTGCCACATTCTTGATTCCTCCTGGATTCTAGCACCCACTACTCCAGGGTTAATTTACAACAGCCCATTAACCCATCAACCCATGTACTGTAGTTTGGGATGTGAGAGGAAACAGAAGTGGTCATAGAGGAATGAGTACATACCAGGGTTCAGGATTGAGCCTGGTTCCCTCAGCTGTGAACCAACAAGAGTTCTAAGTATATAACTGTGCCACTCCTTGCTTCTCCTCTTACCTGGACTAGTGTTGTGTGACCTCCTGTAGATTGTATTATCATCTCAGTGCAGATTTCTTGTTCAGTATGGACAAGTTGGGCAGAAGTTGAGCTGTGGAGGAACAGGAGGATCTTGGGGTTCACTTCTAACATCTTCATCGTTATGTGTCATGTCGTATGACGTGGGCGATTATGGTCTTTCCGCAACTGTGATTGTTCTAGGCAATTTTTTTCTACAGAAGTGGTTTCCCATTGCCTTCTTCTGGACAGTGTCCTTACAAAACGGGTGACCCCAGCCATTATAAATACACTTCAGACATTGCCTGCCTGGAGTCAGCGGTTGCACATATAAGGGGCTTCTTCTTTTATGTTATTGCGTATGTTAATCAAAATGGCTTCTTTGTTATGTTAAATGCTGAGAAAGTTCTCTTGCTAGCAGCTTGTTTGGGTTGTATTATCGATAAGAGAGCGAATGAACCAATGGGCGTCCATGTTATTCTTTTTTGGGATGATATTCTGTGTCATATGGCTGAGAACCGGTGTTTTTGGCTGGCTTTTGGAGGAGAGACCGGGAGTAAGACAGACGTGCTGGGAGCACTCTGGTCGATCACCTTGGGTGGTCCTGAGCGGCGAGTCGAGGGGGTCGGAGTGGGTCATGGTGAAGAGCGAAGACCCCGGGTATTTGAGCTCGAACTGTGTGCACGAAGAAACTGAACTTTGATAATTCTGGCACCTTTTTCTTTTTCTTTTATATTGTATCTCTATTAATCTCATAGTCCCAGAAAGATTTATAAAGTGTAATCTGTAAAGTGTACATTGTGTGCAGTCTGGTGTTTAATGTTTGAGGTTGAACCAGGTGGCATTGCACAGTCACCGATGGAACCGGGAGACACGGTTGGACAGCAGACAGGGTTTCCCCTAGATAAATACGAGCCGATAAAGCTGAGCGTTACACATAACCAGGACTTGTGATATGCACCAGCTGCTCATACGACCATCCACCACCTGCTCCATGGCTTCACATGACCCTGACTGGAGGGGTGGAGGGGTGGTGGGGTGGGGTGCTAAGCAGATGATACACCTTGCCCAAGGGTGACCTACAGGCTAGTGGAGGAAAGGAGTGCCTTTCACCTCCTTCAGTGGAGATGTATATCCACCCTGCCATCCTTCACGTCCATAGATCTCTGAAAGTTACTGTGCGAGTTGATAGGGTTGTTAAGAAGGTGTATGGTGTGTGTTGGTATTCTTTAGTTGGGGGATTGAGTTCAAGATCCATGATGGATTGTTACAGTTCTATAACATCCTGACTAGACCACACTTGGAATATTGTGTTCAGTTCTGGTCACCACATTATAGGAAGAGATGTGAAATTTTAGATATGGTGCAGAGGAAATTCACCAAGGTGCTACCTTGACTAGAGACCATATCTTAAGAGAATAGCTTGAACAAGTGAGGGCAACTCTCTCTGGAGCAAAGGAAGATGAGAAATAACTTTATAGAGGTGTATAAGATAAGAGGCACAGATGCAGAAGATGAATAGAGACAAACCCCTTGAAGTCAGAGGTGGGAATCGAACCCTGATCTTGCGGATGGCACTGTAAAGGACTGCACTAACTGCTACGCTACAGTGCCGCCCATCAAATGCTCCTCATACGTTAACTCTTTGATTGCTTGGATCCCCTCCACCCCATTTCTTTGGTACACAGGAAGAAACTGTGGCTTCCTGAAGAAACTCAACCCGGTCACAGGGAGAGCGTGCAGACTCCACACAGAGATTGGCACTGATCCTGGTCTTTGGTACTCTGCGGTTCAGCACTGCCAGCTGCACCACTGTGATTTTTTTTTGGCATGTTATATCGAAGTGAAGGGGAGAGCTCTCAATCCCTGAAAATGTATCTGTTGGCTGGAATAAGTGCCATCTATTTCAAGATAACATTTTTTGGCACTAAATCTTATAACCTCCTATTAAACAATTCCTTTGTTATTAAATTGTGCAAGCATCCACCATGAATAGTTTCCTTGAAGATTTGAAAGTTCAAAGTAAATTTATTATTGAAGTATCTTTATGTCACCATACGCTATCTTCAGATTCACTTTATTGCAGGAATTCTCAGTGGAACAAAGAAACACAATACAGCACAACACAACCTCTAGTTCTCTTTCCCCTTTCTTCCATGGCCCTCTATCCCCACCTGTCAGACTCCCCACTTGTCCAGCCCTGTGTACCTTGCACCAATCGACTTCCCGGCTATTTACTTCATCCTTCTCCCTCCCATTTTCACTTATCACCCTGTTTCTCTCTCCCCTCCCCCACATTTTAAATCTACTCCTCATCTTTGTTTTCTCCCGTCTTGCCAAAAGCCTGAAACATCATTTGTACCTTTTTTTTTCCATAGATGCTGCCTGGCCTGCTGAGCTCCTGGAGCATTTTGTGTGTGTTGCTTGGATTTCCAGCATCTGCAGATTCTCTTTTTGTGAAACACAATAGAATCATTGAAAAATTGCACACAAACAGTGTAACAAACAACCAATGTGCAAAAGGAGGCAATCTGCACAGATACAAAAAGTAAAAAAAAATAGATAAATAAGAAAGAAATGGATAGATAGTTGGATAGATCACTAACCAAATAAATAATATATAAGTAACAAGATAGATAAATCAATAATACTGAGAACATGAGTTGTAGACACCTTGAAAGTGATAACTTGGGTTCTCAGTATTACTGATTTATTTATTTGCTTGTTTGTCTGTTTGCTTATCAATCTATTTATTTGTCTACCTATCCGTGTCTTTATTTGTTCATTTATTTATTTAATTTTTTTTTTCAGTTCAAACTGATAATCTTTGAGGTGCAGGCATACCCAAGCTCACTCATTTCTCAATTGCTAAGAACTTTCAGACTATTCTAGTGGTTTTTAGTATTGTGGCTTTCTGGAGATTTCCATAGATATTGCTGTGTAAGCCTAATTGTTTAATGCTATTGTGTGGTGACTTTGGGATGATAGCAGTTGTAGATGTTACTATTGGGACAATGTATACCCTGTTCATGTTTCATAGTCTGTCCATTTCCTCTTTCAATTCAGCATATTTCTGGTGTTTTTCACTTATTGAATTCTGTATGTTATGTGTGTTTGGAATAGTTGTTTCTATTAAAGAAGTTGTTCTTGTTTGTTTATCCTGTATTATTATATCCAGATAGTTGTTATGTATTATTATTCTTTTGCACATTGGTTGCTTGTCTGTCTTTGGGTATAGTTGCAAAGTTCAAAGTAAATTTATTATCAAAGTAGATACTGTATATGTCACTAAGTACATTCCTGAGATTCAGTTCCTTGTGAGCATTCACAGTAAATGCAAAGAAACACGATAGAATTAATGAAAAACTGCACACAAAGATGGACAAAGAACCAACATAGAAAATGCAACAAATTGAGCAAATACAGAAAAACCAAGATAATAATAAATATTGAGAATATGATTTGTAGAATCCTTGAAAGTGAGTCCATAGATCGTGGCATCAGTTCAGTGTTGGAATGAGTGAAGTTTTTCATTGATTCTGTTATATCCCAGGGTAGTATTTGGTGTATGTACTTTGATAATAAATTCAGTTTGAACTTTGAAAAGGTGCTGCACAGGAACGACTCAGAAAGGATCCTTTAGCTGTAGAAAGGGATGGGTTGCAGCTGTGATCCCCTCGCCTCTCTCCACTGTTAGAGGCTCAGGAATGCAGTGAAATATTTGAAGAATAGAAGGGAGAATGAGACGAGTGAAGAGGTGGCTTTGTTGATCCACCTTGATAAGAGCCTAGGAAAATCGATGAACTTTGTAAGATAAATCAAAGGAACAGGAGAAACAGGAGCAGTACTTGGCCATGCCTGATCTTCTGTTCAATAAGATCAAGGCTTGTCTCAAGCCCCAAGCCATGTTTGATTTCCTTCATCTTTGAAAACCTGTCAATTTCTGAATACTCTTGACAATTAAGCTTCCACTGCCATTTTGCTCCTTGGTCCCAGAGCAATGATGTTCCATTTATCTGTGTGTGGTTGAATAATCCTGCACCTGCCCTCGGTAGGCCTATTCAGAGGGACAGAGAAAGGATGTTTCCAAAAGAGGAAGGGTCCAGGTCCGGAGGGCACAGCCTCAGAATAGAAGGACATCCCTTTAGAACAGAGATGATGAGAAATTTCTTCAGCTAAAAGGTGGCGAATCTATAGAATTCATTGCCACAGATGTTGCAGAGGCCAAAACATTGGGTATACTTAAAGCAGAGGTTGATGGGTTCTTGATTATTAAGGGTGTCAGAAAGTTATGAGGGAAAGGCAGGAGAATGGGTTTGAGAAGGATAATAAATCAGCTATGATTGAATGGCAGAGCAGACTCAATGAATCAAAGGGCCTAATTCTGCTCCTATGTCTTATGGTCCTAACCCGTCGAGTCCCTTAAGTGCTTTATACGTGTCAAAGCAGGTATTGGGGGGTATGGTCTGGGTAAAGGTCGATGGGACTAGGCAGTTTGATGGTTTGCTATAGGCTAGATGCCCCAAAGGGTCTGTTACTGTGCTGCAGTATTTCATAACTTTATGATTCTCAGTGTGATCACCTCTCATCCTTCTAAACTCTGGCCAACAATGCATAGTTCCAGCTTGCTTTTCAAATCTCCATCCCAGGAATCAGCCTGAGGAGAGCTTGCTGCATCACCCCTAATCTAACTGCATCCTTATTTTGGATGCTCAACAAACACTGCATTGGCTGCTTTCTATGCTGTGAAATGATTCTGTCAAAAAGATTGATGCATTAAGCCAAGATATAAGTCAACAAGATTCTTCAAGCTCTGCAGATTATGTGCTAGATATAAAGGAGGCTCTGGGGTCGTGTAAATAGGTAACTAGTTCTTAGCCATGGGATATTGTCTTTAATAAACAAGCTTGCTAATACTCCCTTCAGAATGATGATTCCTGACATCATAGCTTATGACAACACAGCCAATGGGCTCGCTTTCAAAGACTCTACAATTTGTGTGGATATTTATTTATTATTTTTTGTACTTGCACCATTTGTCTTTCGCAAATTGGTCATTCGTCAGTTTTGTGTGCAGTTTATCATTGATTCAGTTGTATTTCTTGTACTGTGCATGTCTGCAGGAACGTGAATCTCATGGTAGCATATGGTGAGATATGTATGTGTGTGTATATGTATATAATATACTTTGATAATAAATTCACTTTGAATACCATCAGCCGTAGGTGATTGCCTAAAGAGACCAGAATTCGTTATGAAGTGTATTTACATTGATAGATAAATGACTTCATAACAGTGTTCCAATATCATCCACAGATAAATAGATACTTTTATTTATTTGGAGATATAGCATAGTAACAGGCCCTTCTGGTTCAACAAGCCCTCGCCACCTAATTACACCCATGTGACCAATTAACCCTACTAACCTGTCCATACTTAGACTGTGGAAGGAAACCGGAATACCCATCGGAAACCCACGCGGTCACGGGGAGAATGTATAAACCGGAATACCCATCGGAAACCCACGCGGTCGCGGGGAGAATGTACAAACTGGAATACCCATCGGAAACCCACGCGGTCGCAGGGAGAATGTACAAACTGGAATACCTGTCAGAAACCCTCGCGGTCACAGGGAGAATGTACAAACTGGAATACCCATCGGAAACCCACGCGGTCGCAGGGAGAATGTACAAACTGGAATACCTGTCAGAAACCCTCGCGGTCACGGGGAGAATGTACAAACTCCTTACAGGCACGATTGAACCCAGGTCGCTGGCACTGTAAAGCGTTACATTAACCGCTACACCACTGTGCCTCTGTAGAGGATGGAAATAGAAAGTTATTTTCAGAGAATGGTACATTGGGCCAGTAATTGTTACTGCAGCTCCCATTTTGCCGCTCGTTGTGCGTTGGGCTTCTTCATGGAAAGTGATGCTTGCTGAAGATTGCTGGCAATACAAGGTTGAGCAGCTATCAGAATGCAAGCCTGTTTCTTCCATCTGTTGTTGGAAATTCCTTAACTCTTGGTCCTTCCCTCCAACCCTCTGGCTGTTTCACTTTCAGACTTGTCTCTTGTCTTCGCCCTTCATCGAGAACTAGCTGACTCTCCCATCTCATACCAGATCTTGTCCACGTTTCAGGTGGACGCCCTGCATCGGGGCCCTGAGTTTCGACCGGGATTCCTTTCCCATCCGCACACCCCGCCCGCAGATGCTGCTCCACCTGCTGAGCTCGTCCACCAGACTGGCTGTTCCTTCAGGTACTGTATCCCTGCATGCTTGCTCTGCCAGCCATTGATTGTGGCTGATTATTGACCCACCTCTTGCACAGCTTGCATTGCCCTCACTTAACCTAAAGCTGGATTATTCCTCTTTATTCTTGTCGTCTTTAAACCCGTTCTGGCCTGAAGAAACAAGCATCTCTGCTCCAGATGCCGGTATCTGCAGTACTGTGTCTCACCCGGATCTCACTCACCAGCACCAGCTCTCGCTCACCCATCTCCTCTGGGTTTGCTCAGTCCTCATGTGCTCCAGGTGCAGATCAGAATCGGGGAGGTTGTGAAGTATGTCATGATATATGTCCTGATATATGTGGTAAAGTTTGTTGTTTAGTTTCAGCAGTATGGCATAATTAATAAAAATCACTATAAAATGCAATTATAATATATAAAAGTAAATAGTGTAAAAAAAAGCAAGATAATGAGGTATTGTGCATGGTTTTATGGACCACTCAGAAATCTTATGGCAGAGGCAAAGAAACTGTTCTTAAAACACTGAGTGTGCATCTTCAGCTCCTGTACCTCTTCTCTGATGCCAGTAATGAGAAGAGGGCATATCTCGGTTGGTGGGGGTCTTCAATGATGGATGCTGCCTTTTGAAGATGTCCGTGATGGTGGGGCTGGCTGCGTTTACAACTTCCTGCAGCTTCTTCCCGATCCTGGGCATTTAAGGACCCCAATCACCCAGGACGTGCTTTGTTCTCATCAGGAAGGAGGTACAGGAGCCTGAAGGCACACACTCAACGACTTCTTCCCCTCTGCCACCCGGTTTCTGAATGGACATTGAACCCATGAACATTACCTCATTACTTTAAAATTTCTATTTTTGCACTACTTATTTAGAAACATGGAAAACCTACAGCACAATACAGGCCCCTCAGCCCACAAAACTATGCCAAACATGTCCTTACCTGAGAAATTACCTAGGGTTACCCCTAGCCCTCTATTTTTCTGAGCTCCATATACCTGTCCAGGAGTCTCTTAAAAGACCCTATCGTATCCACCTCCACCACTGTCACCAGCAGCCCATTCCACGCACTCACCACTCTTTGCGTTTTTTTAAAAAAAAAACTTACCCCTGACATCTCCTCTGTACCTACTTCCAAGCACCTTAAAACTATGCCTTCTCATGCTAGCCATTTCTGCCCCGGGAAAAAGCCTCTGACGATCCATGCGATCAATGCCTCTCATCATCTTATACACCTCTATCAGGTCACCTCTCATTCTCCGTCACTCCAAGGAGAAAAGGCCGAGTTCACTCAACCTATTCTCATTAGGCATGCTGCCCAATCCAGGCAACATCCTTGTAAATTTCTCTGCACCCTTCCTATGGTTTCCACATCCTTCCTGTAGTGAGGCAATCAGAACTCAGCACAGTATTCCAAGTGGGGTCTGACCAAGGTCCTATATAGCTCTCGGCTCCTGAACTCAATCCCACGATTGATGAAGGCCAAAGCACCGGTTCCTTCTTAACCACAGGGTCAACCTGTGCAGCTCCCTTGAGTGTCCTATGGACTCGGATCCCAAGATCCCCCTGATCCTCCACACTGCCAAGAGACTTGTAAGTAGTATTTAATTTAAATATTGTGTGTGTGTGTGTGTGTATGTATGTATATATACACACACACACACACACACACACACACACACATACACATACATATACATATACATACATACACACACACACAATATTTAAATTAAATACTACTTACAAGTCTCTTGGCAGTGTGGAGGATCAGGGGGATCTTGGGATCCGAGTCCATAGGACACTCAAGGGAGTGTGTATATATACACACACATACATATACTGTAATTCAGATTTTTTTTCCAGCATTGTACTGCTGCCGCAAAGTTAACAAATCTCATTACATATGCCGGTAAACCTGATCCTGATTGTGTTTCTCAGTGCCTCCCGCATGCCGGGCCTACCAGAGCATTTCAAAGCCGGAGAGAAACAGCCGAATTGTTGTCCTTTCCCCCTCTTGGCAGCCCCTCGGGATTGAGGGTAACCCTCCTTCCACTCTGGTTCTGAGGTGAAGTCGATAAGGAAAACACAGACTCTCCCGCAGAGGCATCGCTGTAGGAAGCACGACTGAAATTAATCCATCATAAACACAACTGTGGTGTCCATTTACCATCAGTAAGTGATGTCCAGCGAGGAAGAAACATTGGCCTAGACACTTGGGATAACTATAGTCTACCCGTCTGAGTTGCACAACAACAATCTTTGACCCATTCTGTATTGTTTTGATCGCTGTTTTATTATTATGTTTATTATAACCATGTATGTTGTTTATCAGCTTTACGCGAGCAGGGAATTTCTTTGCGCCCTGGAGATATGACAAAGGAGAGATGAATTCCGATTCTCTTTAGGCATCACTTTTTTGTCGGGGCGCTAGGACCCTGAAGAGCTCTATTCAATTTGCAGCTCTTATCCATCTCTTGTGACTTAATTACTATCTGCAGACGGTGCAGTTCAGTCCCCTTTTTCTCCAGATTTAAAGGCAGGCTGTGACAACGCTCCCCACTATCTAACTTGGCGAAACAAAATATACATTTTCTCCGGATGTAACGCTGACAGGCGATTTGTGTGACTGAAGCAGTGTGGACTGAGGAGAGGGTTCGCTGTTGTGCCCCAGCCGGTGTTGTCCATGCAGTTACCGTGAGTTTCGCTGCTGGTTTATTGTAATTCACCTCGCGGAGAGAGAGAAGAAATCGAAAATGCGGAAGAGGGCATTCTTCCTGAGAAAAGGGTGCAGCTTCGAAATACAAAGGTAAAAAGATAACTGTGTCCTTTTTTTTTGGTGGAATTTTGTGAAGTAACCTGCCGCCTGGAGCCGGCTGCTGACCGTTAGAAGTGCTGTCGTCTATGTGTCTGATATGTTGTACCGCACTCTTTAATCCTGCCCGAGACCGCGCTTTTCCCGATTACAGTACTGTACTGTATTACCCAACTGGCATTTGGAGAAGGGTTTCGATTTTGGAGTTCAGCCCCCATCCTGGCTACTTCGCTACTTAACGTTTCATTAGAAAGCTTCGGGCTGCATTCTTGAATTCCGCCGTTGAATTCTTTTCTACTCGCGTAGTATTTGAGTTGTTTTTTTTTATTATTTTCCCCGACCGGGGGGGCTCGGATGCGGAGGGAGGTAGTGGGTCGTTGTCCAGTTCTGAGGTATTCGGTGGAGGGAGTGAAAGGCGACTCCTCGTGTGATAACGCACAAAATGCTGGAGGAACTCAGCAGGTCAGGCAGCATGTATGGAAATGAATTAATAGTCGACGTACCGGGCCGAGACCCTTCTTCGGGACTGTGTGATAGACGACACCGTACCTGCCTTGACGGGGGAGCCTCATCTCCAAAAACTCCCGGCAGCAACGACTGACGACGATAACCTCTGCACGGCAGGGCCAGTCCTGCTACTCCATGCATAGAAAGAGTTAATCGTTTTACTGCATACCAAGAGATGCAGGATGGAATAAAATTATTGTGAACGGACAATGCTGGAAACTGCAACCTTTGTCCCATCCAGTTGTTTTATTTTGGTACAGTATTTGTCGTTGTGTTTCTTGTAGCCGTGTAAACCGCTTGTGCGTTTCACGCGAGCAGAGGTTTCATTGCGCCCCGGTGTAAAGCTGATCGTTTCTGGGCGCTCGGCAGGTCAGACGGCATTTGGGCAGCATGGAACGGAGTCACCGTTTCTCGAGTTCAGGCAAGAAGTCCTCGATTTGGAACCTTGACCTGTTTCACTCTACACGGATGCTGCCTGACCTGCTGAGTGTTTCCAGAATTTGATTTTATTCCAGATCCATGTTTTTAAAAAAAAATTTCATAATTTCATAATATAAATACCAGGGGGCAGGCATTTGAGGTGAGAGGGACTAAGTTCAAAGGAGATGTGAAAGACTTGTTTTTTTTTACACGGAGAGTAGTGGGTATCTGGAATACGCCCCCTGGAGTGGTGGTAGAGGCAGATACATTAGGGATTTTCAGGAGACGTTCGGATAAGCACACGGATGTGAAGAAAATAGAAGGAAGGACATGGACATTGTGTAGGTAGAAGGGATTAGTCTGGTTGGGCATTTGATTAGTAATTTAATGGGGTAGGCACAGCATTGTGGGCCGAATGGCCTCTTGCTGTGCTGTACTGTTCTATGCTCTATACATCGTTCCTTGTTCTTATAAAACCTGGAGATCATTCACAACCGAGTGGCATAGATAATCACGACAAGGATTCCTGGGCAATTGACTGTTTTAAACGGGCACGTTTCCTGATCAAGTGCTTGAGTGAGTGTGTGTGTGGGGGGGCGGTTTCTTTGCTGGGCAGTGGGCATTGCCATGTTCTTATATATGCCTTTGATTTTTAACTGTTGCTCACTGTACATGGCACTGGCAGATACAACTTGTGAAAGCTTTGACAGTCCTGTTTGATTTTTTTCCCCCCTTGTTGGTGTCCCCTTCAGTGTCAACTATTTAAGCCGATGTCTTCACCAGGGCAAAGGGAAATCAAAAACTAGAGGTAGAGAGGGAGACAACACTGGAGGGGCCACCTCATCATGCAGAAGGTGGCGTGTAGTCGGAATGAGCTGCCAAAAGAATTGATCAGGCCAGGAGCAATAGTAACTTTTACAGGACATTTAGACAGACACGTGGTTAGGGAAGGCTTAGAGCAGGGGTTCCCAACCTGGGGTCAATAGACTCCTTGGTTAATGGTATTGGTTCATGGCATAAAGGATGGGAACCCCTGTTTTAGAGGGATATGGGCCAAACCTGAGTAAGAAAGACGAGATGTCAGTGGCATCTGGGTTGGCAGGTTAAAATGGGCCAAAGAGCCTGTTTCTGTGCTGTGGGACTACAGTCATAGATCAAATCTCCCCTCGCTCTCCTATGCTCTGTAAATAAGTCCTAACCTGTTCAACTTTTCCCTATGGCTCAGGTCCTCAAGTCCTGGCAGTATCTTTTTAAATTTTCTTTGTACTCTTTCAATGTTACTAATAATTTTCCTGTAGGTAGGTGACCAGAACAGCATACAATTTTCCAAATTAGGCCTCGACAATGTCTTGTATGTCTTTTACTCTGAGATTCTATCTTCAATACTGCTTACCACTGTGCTAATGCTGTTTAAAGGGGTGTGTGCTGGCTTTGTTCATTCATGTCCTCCTACCACGGGTATAACGTCCCTGTTAAACAGTCTGCATCAATCCTCACAACTAGTTTAACTTGTGAGGTCCAGTGTGAACTCAGTTTTCTGAAGTGCCAAAGGAACTTGGGAGTCATGGTGCAGGATTCGCTAAAGGTTAGCTTGCGGGTTGAGTCGGTAGAGAGGAAGGTAAATGCAATGTTAGCATTCATTTTTAGAGAATTAGGATATAAAAGCAAGGATGTATTGCTGAGGCTTTATAAGGCATTGAAGTGAGCAGTTTTTGGCCCTTTATCTAAGAAAAGGTGTGGCGTGTGGCCAAGTGGTTAAGGCATTGGACTAGCGATCTGAAGGTCGTGGGTTCAAGTCTTGGCCGAGGCAGCGTGTTGTGTCCTTGAGCAAGGCACTTAACCACACACTGCTCCAGTCCACCCAACTGAAAATGGGTACCAGCAAAAATGCTGGGGGTTAACCTTGCGATAGACTGGCGTCCATTCCGGTTGGGGGGGGTGCGTGGAGTCTCGTACTCTCAGTTGCTTCACGCCACGGAAACCAGCATAAGCACTGGCCTGATGAGCCTATAAGGCTCAGGACAGACTTTAACTTAATTTAAGAAAGGATATGCTGGCATTGGAAAGAGTCCAGAAGAGGTTTGTGTGGATGATCCTGGGAATGTATATATGAATATGAAGAGCTCCAGGTCTGTACACGCTGGTGTTGTTGAAGAATGGGAGGGGGGTGGGATCGCATTGAATCCTATTGAATATTTGAGGCCTAGATAAAGTGGGCATGGAGAGGAAGCTTCCTGTAGTGGTGGAGTTTAGGATCAGAGGGCACAGCCTTGGCATAGAAGGACATCCCTTTAGAACACAGCTGAGGAGGAATTTCTTTTGCCAGAGTGTGGTGAATCTGGAATTCACAGATGGCTGTGGAGGTCAAGTCATCAGATATATTTAAAGCAGAGGTTGATATGTTCTTGATCAGTAAGAATGCCAAAGGTTTTGGGGGAAGAAGCAGGAGAATGGTGTTGAGAGGGTTAATAAATCAGCCAAGATGGAATGGCGGGGCAGACTTGATGGGCTGAATGGCATAATTCTGCTCCTATGTCTTGTGGTCTTCTGAAATGATGTGCAGAGGGTGGGTGAGAACAGACTCCCCTGAACCTCGTGCTGAGGCTGGTCTTGGTCTATTAGAACCCTGTCATTCCCCCCCCCCCCCGTCCCACCACCAGACCTTGCTGATAATGTTTTGAGATTTTCTGACCTGCTAAATGTCAAGAGGATAACAAGGAAGCAAATTTAACATGATTATTCAGGTGAAACTATTTCAGGTGTCAGGCATTTCTGTTCCCTTCAAGTTACTCTGGAATTGGACCATAATGTTTCCTGAGATCCTGAGAGCAAGACGTTAGACATCTGGGGTTTAGCTCCTGGTAGGGTCACCCATGGTGGTAAGGTCAAGGGTGGAGGATCCAGACAAAGACCTCAGTGGTGGAGCTCGTGGAAGATGATGACACATCACAGTGGCAGCGAAGGTGGGGGAAGTTTGCGGCAGTGAAGGGTCCCCAGTCATCTTGTACACCATGCCACTGGACCCTGACCCCGATCTGTCGAGGACCATGTGGTGGCTGCCCGTACATCAGCCTCACGATGTCAAACAAAGTCATGCACAGGCGTTTTCCATTAAGGGACTAACCCCCGAGAAGAACATCATACTTTACCAGAGCAATCACAATATTATTTCACCCCCCCTCCAATCCCCTGGAATCATTGAGGACTCCTGTTTATGTACGTTTAACCTGCTTCTCCAAAAGACAAGTACACCATCGTAGAACTCTGCTGGCAGGAAAACTAAAGAAACTCTGAGTTGAAAACTCTGAGTTAAATTTTTATATTTTAATGTAATTTCAGTCCTGTTCTGAGCAGTGGAAGTACAAAAAACTGAATTTCTCTGATGTTTGCCCAGAGGCAGAGGTGCTTCTATGACGTTTCTGTAGGTGTAATGTGGGAGTGAAGTAGCTAAGGATGGGACTCTGCAAAATGAAACATTTTAAATCAAAAATTCCCATATTTCTTGCGAGGGGTAATATTCAACTCATTACTTGGGGAAACTCTGAGACATTCTATCCCCAAGTGCTGCTTGTAGATTACTCAACCTGGAAACTAGATACAGTGATTTATTTTAATATATACAGTCACAGACCACTGTTAGTTAAGCTGGTATGACACAAAACATGCTCGCAAATCTCTACGGAGAGCATTCTAACTGGTTACATCACCGTGTGGTCAGGAAGAGGATGTGCACAGGATCAGACAAAGCTGCAGAAAGTTGCGAACTCAGTCAGCTCCATCATGGGCACTAACCTCCCCACCATCGAAGACATCTTCAAAAGGCGGTGCCTTAAAAAGACGGCACCCATCATTAAGGACCTCCATCACTTAGGACATGCCCGCTTCTGATTGCTACCATAAAAAAGGATACTCTAGAGACCAAAGACACACGCTCGAGACTTTAGGAACAGCTTCCTCCCCTCCGCCATTAGAATGGACAGTGAACCCATGTACACTACCTCAGTATTATGTTGCTCTTTTTTTTGCACTACTTAATTTAAAAACAATTTCTTACTGTAATTTATCATTTTTATTATGTATTGCAATGTACTGCTGCCGCAAAACAACAAATTTACAAACATATTCCCGTGATGTTGAAATTGATTTTTTGATTCTGAAGACCCAAGTCAACTCACCCTATTTGCTTGATTTGATTTTACAATATTACATCTTTCTGGCTTAGATTGATTAACGATGGAAACCTCTATCTGTTGGAGCATGTATTGTTGGTAACAAGATCACAGTAAGAGCTTGCTTAAATTGTCATCTAATTCAGTTCGAATTAGGAAGTAAAGACAGAAACAAACTGTTTCTTTTCATTCAAAGCTCTATTTTACAATGGAATTCAAACTTACCAGGTGATTGGAATGAGAATTTGAAGGGTTTGTGTTTTGTTTTTGTTGATAGGTCCAACAAATTGGAGAGACCCATTTGTAAAAGGTCCGAATGGTGAAAAATGCTTAACTAAACCTTTCTTGGGTATTGTTAACAGAACACTGAGGGTCACAAGGCATGCTTGCATTCATTGGTAGGGGCACTGAGTATCAAAGAGAGGAAGTCATTGCAGTTGTATAAAACTTTGGTTCAGCTTCATTTGGAATATTGTCTGCAGTTCTGGTTGCCACGCCACGGGAAAGATGTGGAAGCTTTTCAGAGGGTGCAGAAGAAGTTTACCAGGATGCTGCCTGGAAGCTATTAACTATATGGAGAGGTTGGACAAATCTGGGTTATTTTCTTTGGAGAGTTGGGCTCTGAGGGATGTACATAACCTTATAAGTGAGATGGATCGGGTTGGTATCAGTGCCTTTTTCCTATGGTTGAAATGCCAAATACTGAAGAAATGGGTTGAAGATGAGGGGGGAATCAGAATCAGGTTTAAAATCACATTTATAATGTGAAACAAGTTGTTTTGTGGTAGCAGGATATTGTAATTTACAGTCTTCATTATTATATATTGCAATAAGAAATATTTAAGTTTATTTTTAATATACAAGTAGTGCAAAAAGAGGGGGGGGAAAATAAAAAATGTGGAGGTAATATTCATGGGTGCATTGTCCATTCAAAAAGATCTGATGGCAGAGGAGAAGAAGCTATTCCTGAATTGTTGAGTGTGTGTCTTTGGGCTCCTGTATTTCTTCCCTGATGGGAGCAATGAGAAGAGGGCATGTCCTGGGTGATGGGAATCCTTAATGATGGATGCTGCTTTCTTTTTTTTTGAGGCACCACCTTTTGAATATGTCCCTGATGCTGTGGAGGCTACTGCCCTTGATAGAGCTGGCTGAGTTTAGAACTTTCTGCAGCTTTTTCCAATCCTGTGCAGTGCTCCCTCCATTAAAAGGAGGTTTAAATGAGAATCGTGAGACAAGTTTTGTTTCTCGAGGGTATTAGGTACCTGGAATGTTCTGCCAGGTAAGGTGATGGAAACAGAAACACAAGAAAAGTTTGAGGCATTTGTCAAATATATGAACAGGCAGGGGATAATCACCATTATGTGCCATGTCATGTGATGTGGGCGATCGTGGTCTCGTGACCATGATTGTTCTCATTAAATTTTTCTACAGAAGTGGTTTGCCATTGCCTTCTGGGCAGTGTCTTTACTAGATGGGTGACCACATTATCAATACTCTTCAGCAACTGTCTGCCTGGTGTCAGTGTTCGTATAACCAAGACTTGTGATATGCATCAGCTGCTCATACAACCATCCACCACCTGCTCCCATGGCTTCACGTGACCCTGATCAGTTGGGGGGGGGTCTAAGCAGGTGCTACACCTTGCCCAAGGGTGATCTGCAGGTTAGCGGAGGGAAGGAGCACTGTACATCTCCTTTGGTAGAGATGTGTCTTCACCCTGCCACCTAAGGCAGTGGATGGAGGAACAAATATCATATGCAGGCTGATGCAATTAGTTCAACTGGTATTATTGTGGTGGACTGAAGGAGTTGTGCAGTACTCTTCTGTCAAGTCAAGTTTTAATTTAATTTTAGAAGTTACAGTGCAGAACAGGTCCTTCTGGCCCAACGACATACATCGCCCAGCAACCCAACTATTTAAACCCTAACTAAATCTCAAGACCATCTACAATGACTAATTAACCTACCAATCAGTTTGTCTTTAGACTGTGGGATGAAACCGGAGCACCCGGAGGAAACCCACATGGTCACGGGGAGAATGTATAGACTCCTCAGACGGCGATGGAATTGAACTTCGACCTCCGATGCCCTGAGCTGTAATAGTCTCTCACTAACTGCTACACTACCTTGAGTTCCTATGCACAAGTACAGTGAGGTACAGATATAATGAAATGCTTGTTTGCAGCAGCATCACAGTCACATTGATTCAGACAACACAGAACTTGTATTGCACATAAATTATACAAAGCAGTGTAGATAGTACTGGGAGAATCTAGAACCAGAGGGCACAGCCTCAGAATAAAAGGATGTTCCTTTAGAACAGAGATGAATCAGTCTTCACTGTGGAAGACACTGGCAGTATGGTGGAAGTCCCAGGTGTTGGGTCGTGAAGTGTGTGAAGTTATTAATAGAGAGAAGGTTCTTGGCTAACTGGAAGGTCTGAAGGTAGATAGGGCACCTGGACCTGATGGTGTACACCCCAGGCTTCTGAAAGAGGTGACTGAGGAGATTGTGGAAGCATTAGTAATGATCTTTCAAGAATCACTAGATTCTGGAATGGTTCTGGAAGACTAGAAAATTGCAAATGTCACCCCACTCCTCAAGAAGGGAGAGAGGCAGAAGAAGAGAAACTATAGAACAAGTTTGTCTGACCTCAGTGGATGGGAAGATGTTGGAGTCGTTTATTAAGAGTGAGGTCTCAGGGTACTTAGAGGCACATGATAAAATAGCCTATAGTCAGCATGGTTTCCTCAAGGGAAAATCTTGCCTGACAAGTCTGTTTGGATTCTTTGAAGAAATAACAAGCAGCAGAGATAAAGGAGAATCAGTTGATTTTATGTACTTGGATCTTCAGAAGGCCTGTGACAAAGTGCCACACAAGAGGCTGTTTATATAGAACATAGAATAGTACAGCATGTTACAGGCCCTTTGGCCCACAATGTTGTGCTGACCCTCAAACCCTGCCTTCCATATAACCCCCCACCTTAAATACCTCCATATACCTGTCTAGTAGTCACTTAAACGTCACGAGTGTATCTGCCTCCATCACTGACTCAGGCAGTGCATTCCACACACCAACCACTCTCTCAGTAAAAAACCTTCCTCTAATATCCCCCTTTGAACTTCCCACCCCTTACCTTAAAGCCATGTCCTCTTGTATTGAGCAGTGGTGCCCTGGGGAAGAGGCGCTGGCTGTCCACTCTATCTATTCCTCTTATTATCTTGTACACCTCTATCATGTTTCCTCTCATCCTCCTCCTCTCCAAAGAGTAAAGCCCTAGCTTGTTAAACTAGCCCTAGTTTAACAAGCCACAAGCCCATGGTATTACAGGAAAGATACTTGCATGAACAAAGCAGTGACTGATTGCAAGGACACAGAGTGGGGATAAAGGGAGGCTTTTCTGTTTGGCTGCCTGTGATCAGTGGTCTGTGTTGGGACCGATTCTTTTTTATGTTATATGTCAATGATTTGGAATATGCTGTTGATGGCTTTGTTGCAAAGTTTTCAGGTGATATGCAGATAGGTGGCAGGGCAGGTGGTTTTGAGGAAGTAGAGAGACTACAGGAGGATTTAGACAGATTCGGAGAGTGGGTAAATAAGTGGCAGATGGCATACAGTCTCGGGAAGTGTATGGTCATGCACTTTGGTAGAAGATATGAAAGAATTGACTGTTTTCTAAATGGAGAGAAATTACAAATATCTGAAGTGCAAAGGGACTTGGAGTCATTGTGCAAGATTCCCTGAAGGTTAATTTGCAGGTTGAGTCTCTGGTGAGGAAGGCAGATGTGATGTTAGCATTCATTTCAAGAGCAATGTAAAAGAATATAAAAGCAAGGATGTAATGTTGAGACTGGTGAGGCCTCACTCGGGGTATTGTGTGCAGTTTGGGGTCCTTATCTTAGAAAGGATATGTTGAAACTGGAGAGGGTTCAAAGGAGGTTCAGGAAAACTATTCCAGGATTGAATTGCTTGTCATTTGAAGAGCTTTTGATGGCTCTGGGCCTGTATTCACTAGAATTCAGAACAATGATGGGTGACCTCACTGAAACCTGCTGAATGGTGAAAGGCCTTTATAGAGTGCATGCTTCCTATGGTGGGAGAGTCTCAGACTAGGGGACACAGCCTCAGAATTGAGGGGCCTCCTTTTAGGACGGAGTTGAGAAGAAATTTTTTAGCCAGAGTGTGGTGAATCTGTGGAATTCTTTGCCACAGGCAGCTGTGCAGGGCAAGTGGTCAATTTGTCAGGGATACGAGAAGGCAGGAGATTGGGCTGAGAGGAAATTGAGCAGACTCGATGAGCTAAGTGGCCTAATTCTGTTCCCATTTCTCATGCTCTTATGAAGTGGAATTTCTTTGGCCAGAGGATGGTGAATCTGTGGAATTTGTTGCCCCAGATGGCTGTAGAAGCCAAGTTCTTCTGTATATTTAAAGCAGAGTTTGATAAATATTTGAGTTGAAGGGTTATGGGGAGAAGGCAGGAGAATGGGGGTGAGAGGGGAAGTAAATCAGCCATGATAGAATGGCAGATGAGACTCGATGGGCCAATTGGTGATATTCTGCTTCTTTGTTTAATGGTCTTGTCGTGTTCTGGAAACGAATTGTTTAAAACAAAAAGACTGCAAAACAATATATTAGTGTAAAAAGAAACACAATCCGAGACCTGTCCACGGCAGGTGCAAGAGGTGGTCTCTTCGATACACAGAGTGGGCAAGCAAACAAGTTTAGGTGTTTCTATCCTTTAATTAATTCTTTCAATACCTCTCTTAAACTGTATTAATGAAGACCTTTCATTTGTGTAGCACCTCTGATATCTTTGGGACATTACAAAATCCTGTGGAGCACCAAGTATACTCTCGGTGGCTACTTTAAGATGGCGTTGGCAAGCAATGTGACTAATGGTGACGTCCCGCAGGCAACTCATGAAACTGCTACTTTTACTTTTTACTTTCTCTCCTCCGCTTTCAAATATGATTCTATTACCAAGGTGCGTGCGATTGGAACCTGTGACTTACAGTTTGATGGTGTGGTTTTGAGCAAGCTGGCGAGTTACTGTCTCTGAGAGAGCTGGGTGACATTGGGGCAGAATGTACAGCCTGGTGGCCTGGAGATGGGGCGTAACCCCCCCCCCTCCCCGATCGACTCCATTGCTTGTCTCCGATTGAGGCATTGAGCAAGGTTGAAGTTGATGATAAGAGTGGAAAACAGGCGGGTATTGGGCACTGCCTGCCTGCATTTGACCTGTCTTCCTCCCCCTCTTGCTAGCTGCTGTTGGGGGAAAGGGCAGGAGTTTTGGACTCCACATTGCAAGAATCGATTGTTGAAGCTCGTGGCTATGGACTTGCTTTTGGGGACTTTGCGGTTCATGTCACATGTGTTTCTGGATTCTGATTACTCTTCTTGTTTGCTGTTTTTGATCGGTGAGGACTAGAGCACTTCACTAGAGACTGCTACAGCGACCTGCAGTCAGTTAGTGGCCCTGAGCTGAACTAACCTGAAAACTCCTGGTTTGATGTTGACATTCTGCCTGTTGTTTGCTTGCTTTTAGCAGTTTGCACGATTTTTTTTTAAAAGCACATTGGGTGGTTGAAGTTTTTCTAGTAATGGGTTCCATGGTGTGTCTTTGTTTCATGGCTGCCCGTGGAAGGGCAAATCTCAGATTTGAATTCTGTATGTACACTTTGATAATAAATGTACTTTAACTTATTAGGTACACCTGCACATCAGTGCTGATATCTAATCAGCCAATCATATGGCAGCAACTCAATGCATAAAAGCATGCAGACATTGTCAAGAGGTTCAGTTGTTGTTCAGACCAAACATCAGAATGGGGATGAAATGTGACCGACGTGACTTTAATCATGGAATGATTGTTGGTGCCAGACTGGGTGATCTGAGTATCTCAGAAACTGATTTCCTGGGGTTTTTTTACTCACAACAGTCTCTACAGTTTATAGAGAATGGTGAGGAAAAACAAAAACAAAAAAAAAAAATCCAATGAGTGTCAGGTCTGTAGGTGAAAGTGCCTTGTTAATGAGAGTCTGAGGAGAATGGCTAAACTGATTCAAGCTGACAGGAAGATGACAGTAACTCAAATAACCACATATTGCAACAGAGGTGTGCAGAAGAGCATCTCTGAATGCATAGCACATCGGACCTTGAAGTGGATGGGCTATAGCAGCAGATGACCACGAACATGCGTTCATCCTCCACTATATTAGGTACAAGGGATGTCTAATAAAGTGATTGCTGAATGTATACAGCCATTTTAAGATTTGTTTATGCAGTTTGTGGTGAAATTGTTATCTGTCCAGTTCTGCTGTGTATAAAATAAATGTGAGCACCAATATGTTTTAAGGATTTTAACTGTGCAAGGTCAGAAATGTAGCACTGAGTAATGTTAGAGATAAGTTAGATAATAAAAGTTGCTCAGGTTATTGTAACCTGTGACTCTTCAACAGCCTGTGTAATTAGGTTTTCATCCAGGTATTCTTGCAATCGAAATGGCCCTAAACTAAATTCAGAATCAGTTTTATTAACACTGATATATGTCATGAAATTTACAGCATGGCACACAAAATGCTGGAGGAACTCAGCAGGTCGAGCAGCATCTGTGGACTGAATAAACAGTCGATGTTTCAGACCGAAATCCTTCAGGATTGGGAAGGAAGGGAGAAGATGCCAGAGTAAAAAGATGGGTTGAGAGGAAGGAGGATAGTTAGAAGGTGATAGGTGATAGGTGATAGATGAAGACAGGTGGGTTGGAAAGATAAAGATCTGGAGAAGAAGGAATCTGATAGGAGAGGAGAGTGGACCACAGAAGAAAGGGAAGGAGGAAGGAACCCAGGGGAAGGTGATAGGCAAGTGAGAAGTCAGGGTAGGGAATAGATGATGAGGGGAGGGGAAGGGGAATTTTTTTTACTGGAAGAAGAAATGGATGTTCACGCCATCAGGTTTGAGACTACCCAGATGGAATATAAGGATTTGCTCCTCCACTCCGAGGGTGGCCTCATTGTGGCACAGGAGGATGTCTTGGACTGATGTGTCAGAACGGGAATGGGATTTTAAATGTTTGGCCGTTGGAAGTTCTGCTTTGGACGGATGGAGTGGAGGTGTGGCAGGGCAGTGTAATACATTAAAAAACCGTAAATTACAATAAGAAATATATTTTAAAAACTGAATTCAATAGGTAGTACCAAAATGGAGAGGTAGTGTTCATGGTTTGGATTATTGTTCATTCAGAAATCTGATGGCGGGGGCGAGAAAGGCTGTTTATAAAATGTTGAGTGTGTGTCTTCAGGTTCCTGTATTTTCTCCCTGATGGTAGTAATGAGAAGAGGGTATTTCCTGGTCCTTAATGATGGATTGCCTTTTGAAGATCTCCTCTCTGTTGGGGAGTGCCAATCATGGATGCAACTCTTGCAGCTTTTCCCAATCGGGTCCAGTGGCCCCTGCATGCTAAATGGTGGTGCAACTAGTTCCTCAAGAAGGGAGCAAAAAAAAAATCAACACAGACTTAGCAATTTGTGAATTTTGTTTTCACATGTCAGTTCAGCATCCAGGACATTTTCAAGGAGCGATGCCTCAAAAAGGTGGCATCAATCTTTTAAGGACCCCTATCACCCAGGTCATGCCTTGTTCTCATTGATATTATCAGGGAGGAGGTACAGAAGCCTGAAGACACACACTCAACGATTCAGGAACAGCTTCTTCCCCTCTGCGATCAGACATTGAACCCATGAACACTGCCTCCTACTTTTTTTTTCTCTTATTGCACTGTTTATTGAATTTAGCTGCATTAATTTACAGTAATTTACTGCATAACAAATATGACGTAAGCCGATGATATTAAATCTGATTCTGCGCATCCCAAACAGCAAGTTGGAAGTTATTAGACTGATCCGGTTTTAAAACAACTCCGGACTAAATTGTCAACGGTCTTTTGAGGGGAAAAATGTACTGTTTAATTGTTAGATCTGGGTGTTATCACGGTCTGTCAGATTGTTTCATTTGGGAGGGGATTAGCTGGTTTTTATTGCTTAGTTTTGCCTTTCAGGCAGAGAATCGCAAACACTTGTAAACCTCTGGGAAGAGAAATTTCCCCCTGCTCTGTCATGCTTTTCCTGATGCCTCCTACTTTCAGATGCCCAGATGGAAGAACAAAACTCTTGGTCGACACCTTGACAGCTTCGGGTGGCTGAGCGAGGAAACCGGGGCGGGAATACAGACCCTCTCATCCTGTCCCATCATAGTTGACCTTCTCTGTCAAATCCGTTTTACTCATTGGTAAGGTGTTTTAAAGGGAATTCAGAAGCAGATTACTTCAGATGCTAACTAACAAAATAATCAGAAAAGACTGCTTCTCCTCCCATTGCCTTTCCACAAGGATTCCATCTCGTTGCCCAGCTTATCCTGGTTCCCTGTATCTGTTCAGAATCAGATTCATTATCACTGTTTTAAATGATGTGAAATTTCTTGTTCTTATGACAGCAGCACAGTGTAAAGAGTAAAAGCACCATAAATTACAAAATAAATAAATAGTGCAAAAAAGAAACAAAAAGAGTTCATGGGCCATTTAGAAGATGGTGGAGGGAATGGAGCAGTTTCTGAATTGTTGAGTCTGTGTCTTTAGCTCCTGTACCTCCTTCCTGAAGAGAACGTGTCTTGGATGGTAAAGATCCTTAATGATGGATGCCTCCTTCTTGAAGCAGCACCTCCTGAAGATGTCCTCCATGCCGGGAAGGGTAGTGCCTATGATGGAGCTTGCTGAATCTACAACACACTGTAGCCTCTTTCGAAGAGCTTCCATGCCGGGCAGTGATGAAACCAGCCCCCTTTCTGGTCTTTCCTTCCTAGCCAACTCTGGTTAGAGTTGGCAGGGCCCAAAATGGCATTCATTTCCTCTCCCTTACCTCGGCCTCCACAGTTATTCAATCATCTCCTGTAATTTCTGGCAGCTTCAATGTGATGCCACCATTTGATGCATCTTCTCTGCTTCTTTCAGCCCATCAAGCTGTGAAGATACAAATTGGAAGTGGGAGCTGGTCAAATCTACCATTTAGTAGTCATAGATTTGTGAAGCAGTAAAACAGGCCCTTCAGTCCATCATGCCCATGCTAACCCCTTTCCCATCGACACTAATTGTACCTCCCTGCATTATTATGGGTCTGTATGATTGTAAGTCTAATGCAATATATAAAATTATTATAAACTACAATAAAAATGAATAATGTAAAGAGAGTACAATATTGAGGTAGTTTTCATAGGTGTGTTGTCCATTCAGAAATCTGATGGTGGAGGGGAAGAAGCTGTTCCTAAAACATTGAGTGTGTGTCTTCAGGATCCTGTATATTCTCCTTGATGGCAGTAATGAAAAGGAGGGATGTCCTGGATGGTAGGGGTTTTTTATGATGGTGAAAGGCAGTCAGCTACAGCATTACTGTTCCCCTTTCAAATGTTGTTTTTCAGTTGTGAACTCTGATATCTAGGCCTGAAGCTCGTGGTCAAACGTGTGGGGATGGAACTGGACTCTGACGGTGTGTCTGAAAAGAGGATGCTGTCCCAGTTGCATGCCATCTTGGACAATGTCTCCCATCCACTATATAATGTACTGGTTGGGCACAGGAGTACATTCAGCCAGAGACTCATTCCACCGAGATGCAACACAGAGCGTCATAGGAAGTCATTCCTGCCTGCGGCCATCAAACTTTACAACTCCTCCCTCGGAGAGTCAGACACCCTGAGCCAATAGGCTGGTCCTGGACTTATCTCCTGGCATAATTTACATATTACTATTTAACTATTTACGGTTTTATTACTATTTATTATTTATGGTGCAACTGTAATGAAAACCAATTTCCCCCGGGATCAATAAAGTATGACTATGTGTGTGAACAAAAACTGTTTTCAAATGTTTCATCACTCGATGTGGAGACATCATCATCATTCTCTTGCGATGTGTTCTCCGAATGCTTGGTTCACCTATCCAGGCAGCCTCCTGGTGAATCTCCTCTTCACACTTTCCAGCACAAGATCAATCTTGATCTGACCTCAGCTCTGCTCGCCGGCTTACCTGCTGTAACCTTTTGCCTCCTTCCTAATCGGGATATCTGTTTACCTTTGCCTTATGAAAATGAGTCTTTAAGGAAAAAAAAAGTTCCAAGAAAAAAAGGGTTTATTTTATTTTTAAACAATGACCCCAGTTGCAGATCCTTTCCACATTGCCTCCCTCGGGATCTCGTGTTTCAATCAAGCCTTTTCTCACCATTTCAAGTCCAAGCAGCCGCATGCTGAGCCTTTCCTTGTAAAACCCTCTCCATCCAAATATTGATCTAATAAACCCTGGAGTGCTTCCAATGCATTAAAGAATATTAAAACTGTGTAGGTACTCCAGATGTAGTCTCACCAATATCTTACTTAAATGAAGCAAAGCCTCCCTAATTGTGTATTCAGTTCTCTTAGCAATAAATAATAACATTCTGTTAGTTTCCTTGTTAATTATTGTGCTTTAATATTTTGTGAGTCACGCCCCAGGACGCCCCCAATGTCTCTGAGCTCTGCAAACGCTCAATATTTACATAATATGGTCTTCTTTTCATTTTTCCTACCACAATGAATAATTTCACATTTTCCTACATTGACTTGATTTACTAACTTGTCCCTATCCCCTTAAGCCACAATCTCCCCTTGGTAATTTGATTTGCTACCTTTTTGCCATCAGCAGATTTAACAACTACACTCAGTGACCACTTTGTTAGGGATATCTGGACACCTGCTTGTTAATGCAAAGATCTTGTCAGCCAATCATGTGGCAGCACCTCAGTGCATAAAAGCATGCAGACATGGTCATGCGGTTCAGTTGTTGTTCAGACCAAACATCAGAATAGGGAGGAAATGTGATCTAAGCGTCTTTGACTGTGGAATAATTGTTGGTGCCAGACAGGGTGGTCAGAGTATCTTGGAAGCTGCTGAGCTCCTGGGATTTTCATACACAACCATCTCTAGAATTTACAGAGAACAGTGTGGAAAACAAAATTTTTTAAAAATCCAATGAGTGGCGGTCTGTGGGAGAAAATACCTCGTTAATATCTTACTATTGCTTCTTTCAGTTAGTCCTGACGAAGGGTCTTGGCCCAAAACGTCAACTGTACTTCTTCCTATGGATTCTGTCTGGCCTGCTGTGTTCCACCAGCATCTTGTGTGTGTTGCTTGAATTTCCAGCATCTGCAGATTTCCTTGTGTTTGCGTTGTTAATGAGAGAGGTCAGAGGAGAACAGCCAGGCTGGTTCGAGCTGTCAAGAAGGTGTCAGTAACTCAAATAACCACACTTTACAAGCGGGGTGTGAAGAAGAGCATCTCTGAACGCATAAAGTTTCAAACCTTGATGGGCTCAGCTGCAGAAGACTGCACTGGATCTACTTCTGTACCTAATAAAGTGGCCACTGATTCTGTCTCTTCAGACCCTGTATCCAAGATGTTCATATAGATTTGTTGATGGCAGAATCAACAGCAGTGATAGGTTGGAATACATGGTGTAGAACAACCTAACTCTGAATGTCAGCAAGACAAAAGTGCTGGCTGTGGACCTGTGAGGGTTGGTGGGGTGGGAGGGGTTGGTTGTTGTGAACACAACTCTATCCTCATCAATAAAGCTGCTGTCGAGATGATCGACAGCATTGAGTTCTAACCAGCATCCTCCCCTGGTCTCTCTGTACTGATATGGTGATCGAGAGAGTGCAGTGGTGTACGTATTTCCTTAGGCATCTGTGAAGATTGTGCACGTCCATGAGGATTTGCTCAAACTTCTACCGACGCACAATGGAAAGTATCCTGATACATTGCATCTCGGCCTGGGGTGGCAGCCACTTCTCTGGAGTGACGGAACCTGCCGAGAGCTGTAATCACTGCCCAAATCGTCTCCGGCTCATCACTTCCTTCTGTCCAGTCCATCTTCACGATGTGTTGCATCAAAAAGGCCATTCCCTTTTCTCTCTTCTACCTTCTGGGAGAAGATACGGGAGCTTGAACGCCTGGATGGCCAGACTTTGCTCCTGCTATCAGACTCCTGAACTAATCCCTTTTCACATCACCTTCCCACTGGTTCTGCAAATTTCTCAGACTCTCATCTCTACCCTTTGGTTATTCCTTTATTCTCACTTCATTTTCCAAGAGTAGGAGAGGAGAAGATGGTGACGTGACGCAATGCGCGCAGCTCTCCGGTGAAATGATATCGTATTTGTAAGTAAGTAGGAGGCTGTGCACAATTCTGATTTGATGGAGACAGCCGTGAGATCATGGAGGAACATCTGGAGAAACTTCTGAAATGCCCGGTTCGCTGCCGCTGTTACTGTGTGATCGAGAATCTCCGGAGGGAAGGCCCCAAAATCCTCGGCTTTGCTTGCTGCTGGCGGCCGGGGCTGGGGTTGAAGCGCTCAGCAGAGGTGGTGCTCGGTGTCGGAGGGCTAGTCGGAGGCTCAAAGTTTTTGCACGGACTCAGAGTCGGACTGTGGTCAGGCATGGCAGGGAGAGTTTTCTTCCTTCTTCCGTCTGCGTGAGATGTGGGACTTTTGAGAGACTTTGAACTTTTTTTTTACCGTGCCCATGGCCTGTTCTTCATCAAGTTATGGTATTGCTTGCACTGTTGTAAACTATGTTATAATTATGTGGTTTTTGTTAGTTTTTCAGTCTTGGTCTGTCTTGTGTTTCTGTGATATCACACTGGAGGAATATTGTATCATTTCTTAATGCATATGCATTACTAAATGACAATAAAAGAGGACTGCTTGTCTTCATAATCTAATCTAATCTAATTTTCTTTTTGTACTGTTTCAGATTGTGTTACTATCTTGGCACCATTCTGTTGTTCTGTGGTCTTCTCTATATGGACAGTAATAATAAATAAAACTATATACTGCAAGCTGTTTGTACTGGAGAGGGCCCAGGGACGGTTCATGAGAATGGTCCTGGCTATGAATGGAGCATTTGATGGCCTAGGTCTGTACTTTCTGGAGTTTAGGGAGGGATCTTAGTGAAACCTATTGAACATTGAAAGGCCTAGATAGAGTAGATGTGCAGAAAATGTTTTCTATAGTGGGGGAGTCTTGGACCAGAGGGCACAGCCTCAGAATACAAGGATGTCCCTTTAGAACAGAGATGAAGAGGAATTTTTTTTTAGCCAGAGGGTGGTGAGTCTGTGGAATTCATTGCCACAGACAGTTGCGTTGGCCAAGTCATATTTAAGGTGGAGGTTGATAGGTTCAAGATTAGTAAGAGCATCAAAGGTTACAAGGAGAAGTAAGGAGAATGGGGTTCAGCTATGATGGAGCAGACTCAGGGGTTGAAAGGCACAGAATGAGGACAATGTCTTTATAGTCCTGCTCTGTGAGCTTCACTGAAGTGAGGCATTTCATTCTACTCTGGTGTGTATGGTAATGAACTTCTCACATTTCGTCAGAAACAGCTGCGACTCCTGACTCACTATTCCATCTCACGATCCCCCCGTAACTTCAGAATCAGGTTTAATATCACCGGCACATGTTGTGAAATCTGTTGGCTTTGTGGCAGCGGTACATGCAATACATGATAAAAGTGTAAATTACTGTGTGTATATATATATATAATAGTTAAATAGTGCAAAAATAGAAATTAAAAAGTAGGGAGGTGGTGTTCATGGGTTCAGTGTCCACTCAGAAATCTGATGGCAGAGGGAAAGGAGTGTGTGACTTCAGGTTCCTGTACCTCCTTCCTGATGGTAGCAATGAGAACAAGGCATGACCTGGGTGATGGGGTCCTTTGAGGCATTGCTCCTAAAAGATGTCCTGGACACTACAGGCTAGTACCCAAGATGGAGCTGACTAATTTTACAACCCTCTGCAGCTTACTTCGATCTTCTGCAGTAGACCCTGCCCCTCCCCTCCCACCATACCAGACGGTGAGGCAGCCAGTTAGAATGCTGTCCATGGTACATCTGTAGAAACTTGTGAGTGTTTTTGGTGACACTAACAACTCCTAATGAAATCTTGCTGTCTTTGCAGCTGTGTCAATATGTTGGGCCCAGGTTAGATATTTAGAGAGTTTGACACCCAGGAACTTGAAATTGCTCACTCTCTCTACTTCTGATCCCTCTGAGGACTGGTGTGTGTGTGTGTTCCCTCATCTTGCCCTTTCAGAAATCCACAATCGGCTCTTTGATCTTACTGATGTTGAGTGTGAGACTGTTGCTGAGACACCACTCTATCAGCTGATGTATCCCGCTCCTATATGCTCTCTCCTTACCATCTGAAATTCTGCCAACAATGGCTGGGTCATCAGCAAATTTATAAATGGTACTTGAGTTGTGCCTAGCCACACAGTCATGGGTGTAGAGAGAGTAGAGCAGTGGGCTAAGCACACACCCCTGAGGTGCACTAGTGGTGATTGTCAGCGAGATGGAGATGTTCTTTCTGATCCGCACAGGGTGTGGTCTACCGGTTAGGATACAGAGGATCCAGCTGAGGGAGGTACAGAGGCTCAGGTTCTGGAGCTTTTAGATCAGAACTGTAGGAATGATGGTGTTAAATGCAGAGCTGTAGTCAATGAACAGCATCCTGACATAGGTATTTGTATTGTCCAGGTGGTCCAAGACTGCATGAAGAGCCAATGAGATCATGTCTGCCGTAGACCTATTGTGGCAATAGGCAAATTGCAGTGTGTCCAGGTCCATGCTAAGATGAGAGTTAATTCTAGCCATGAGCAACCTCTCAAAGCACTCATTACCGTAGATATGACTGCTACTGGGCGATGGTCATTAAGGCAGCCCACCCTGTTCTTGGGCACTGGTATAATTGTTGCCCTTTTGAAGCAGGTGGGAACTTCCGACTGTCGCAGTGAAAGATTGAAAATGTCTTTGAACACTCCCACCAGTTGGTTGGCACAGGCTTTACCAGGAACTCCACTGGGCCCTGCTGCCTTGAGAGGGTTCACCCTCCTGAAAGACAGCCTGACGTCAGCCTCTGAGACGGAGATCATGGTCTCTGAATGTTGCAGGGGTCTGCGTAGTTGTAGTTTTATTCTCCCTTTCAAAGTGAGCATAAAAGGTGTTGAGCTTGTCTGGGAGTGGAGCTTCACTGCCATACATGGTGTTAGGTTTTGCTTTGTAGGACGTAATGGCCTGCAAACCCTGCCAGAGTTGACGTGCATCCGATTTCACCTCCAACCCCATTCAGAATTGTTCCTTCGCTCTTGAAATGGCCCTCTGCAAGTCATACCTAGTTTTCTTGTACAGACCTGGTCGCCAGACTTAAATGCCACAGATCTAGCCCCTAACAGACTACGAACCTCCTGGATTATCTATGGCTTTTAATGTGAGTGTACAGTAAGTTCTCGAGGGCACACAGTCATCCACGCATGGGTGTAATGAAGTTGGTGACAGCTGTGGCGTACTCATTCAGATGTGAAGATGAATCCCTGAATACAGTCCAGTCCACTGATTTAAAAAGCAGTCCTGTAAGTGCTGCTGTACCATACCTTCATGTCCTCACCACTGGTGCTGCGGTCTTCAGTCTCTGCCTGAACTCAGGGAGTAGAAGTCGTCGTGGCCATTGTCGTGGCTATCCCTCGAGGTCGAGGATGATGGTCTTCGTTCTGTTGATCTACTTATGGGCTCTCAAGTGGCTTATGAGTCCAACCTTGGCTTTGAAAGTTCTTCCGCATTCAGGACAGGTAGTTCCAGATGGCAGATCGGGCTTTGGTTGTTGCTGCCTCTCTTCCCATTTTCTTCTCTTTTCTTCTAATTCTGCACATCTGCTGGCTTCGAAAGTTGCTGTTCCTTCTCGGATGATGGCTAGCCAGAGTCTCCTGTCCTTGGCATTGGTTTCCCAGTTGTTCATGTCAATGTTACATTTCACGAGTCTCTGCTTGTACACCGGGAGTAGAAGTACAACCATGTGATCAGACTTCCCGAAATGTGGGCGTGGGATATCATGGTAAGTGCTCTTGAAGGTGGTGTAAAAGTGGGTGAGTGTGGTTCCTGTGGTACTACAAGGGATTTGTTGGTCACAGTTAAGGGGGAGAGTAACATGAGTTAAGGTAGGAGTGAGTGGTTGTTAAACTCAGTGCACTAAAGGACCGGTTTCCAAGCATTGTCTCTCCCTCTCTCTGGGTCCTTGACTCGGAGATCCAACGACTGCCCGTTTGTCTTTTCTCACAATCTAAGTGCTCAGCTTCTTCTTCCAGATTACGCGTTTCTTCCACAAACCTACTGCGTACATTGAGTGTGGGTGAGGAGACTCGCGTGACAGCAGACGCTAGAAGCTGGAGTCAGAAAGCAAACTGCAGGAGGAACTTAGCAGACTGGGCCGTATCTGTGGAGGGAAAGAAATGGTGAATGTCAATTATTTCTTTTCCTCTGCGGATAATTCTCGACCCGCATTCTCCAGCAGTTTGTTTTTTACAGCAGCTGGTTCTTGGTTCAAATCGCCAGTGTTTTTGTATTTGGATTCAGATTTGTATCCTCCCCCTCCATCGTCCTCAACACGGGTGCCCCCCAGTGCTGAGTCACTGCTGTGCACTCTGCTCACAGATGACTGCACGGCCAAACGCCCGAGCGATCCCATTGTTCAAGTTCACTGATGACCAACAGCAACAATGAGTTGGCCTACAAAGAGGCCCGATGCCAGGTAAATAACCTCTTCCTTAATGTCAACAAGACAAAGGAGTTGGTTATCGAGTTCAGGAGAACCTGCACGACTCACACGCCCCCTGCCCCCACCCCTGCAGCACAGCAGTGGAAACGGCAAGCATTTTCAAACTCCTGGGGGTGCACATCTCACAATGGTCCCAGACCACGTCCTACACAATCAGGAAAGCTCGGCAGTGCCACTGCTTTCTGTGGGGGCTGAAGGGAGCTGGACTGTGCACATCTGTATTCACCTCATTCTGCAGATGCACGGTAAAGAGAATCCCAACAAACTGCAGCACTCAGGGAGGCTCGATTACGGGTGGTCAAAGACTGCCCAGTGCATCACTGGCACCAGCCTACCCACCATCAAGGACACGTACAGTATGCAGAAAGGTGCCGACAACATCATGAAAGATCTCACCCACCCTGCTCATGGACTGTTTGTCCCACTCCCATCAAGGAGGAGGCTGCGTTGCATCCATGCCAAGACCACCAGACTCAAAAACTTTCCTCAAGCAGTAAGACTGATCAACACCTCCACCCACTAACCCACTCCTCCACACCCCTCACTACCACTACTTTATCATTTCCTGTCAGTTACCTCCTGTCACTCCAGTGCCTAGTGTCACTTTATGGACATACAAGCAATCTGTTATTTTGTTGTCCTTCACACTTGTGTATTGGAAATGGCATTAAGCGATCTTGAATATTGAAATATACATTGCAATGCTCCATGAAATGTGTTATTTCCATTAACGACCGATTCCTGTACGCTGGGGGTACCCCTGCTCTACATCCTTTCTATCATGGGGCAACACCTATTCAATCTGTCCTTGTAACTCGGGTCCTCAAGTCTCGGCAACATCTGTGGAAATCTTCTCTGCACTCTTTCAAGCTTATTGATGATCTTTCCTGTAGTTCATATTTACAATGTCATTGATATCTTTCCAAGTTGATCATAAGACATAAGAGCAGGATGAAGCCATTTGGCCCATCAATGCTGCTACCCCATTCAATCATGGCTGATCCTTCTTTCCCCACCTCAACCGCATTCCCCAGCCTTCTCCCCGTAACCTTTGATGCCATGTCCAATCAAGAACCTATCAATCTCTGCCTTAAATACACTCAACAAATTGGCCTCCACAACTGCCTGGGATAACAAATTCCACAAATTCACTACTCTCTGACTAAAGAAGTTTCTCCGCATCTCTGTTTTAAATGGATGCCCCTTTCTCCTGAGGCTGTGCCCTCTTGTCCTAGACTCCCCCACCACGGGAAACATCGTTTCCACATATACTTTGTCTAGGCCTTTCAAATTCAAAATGTTTCAGTGAGATCCCCATCCCTCGTCCTTCTAAATTCCAGTGAGTACAGACCCAGAGCTATCAAACATTCCTTGTATGATGGTCCTTTATTCCTGGAATCATCCTTGTGAACCATCTCTGGCCCTTCTCCAAAGCCAGCACATCTTTTCTTAGATGAGGAGCCCAAAACTGTTCATAATACTCAAGGTGAGGCCTCACCACTGCCTTTATAAAGACTCAGCATCATATCCTTGCTTTTGTATTCTAGACCTCTTGAAATTAATATTGACATTGCATTTGCCTTCCTCACCACTGACTCTACTTGCGAGTCATCCTTTAGGGTGTTCTGCACAAGGACTCCCAAATCCCTTTGCATCGCAGATTGTTGCACTTTCAGCCCGTTTAGAAAAAGTCTGTGTATTTATTTCTACTACCAAAATGCATGACTATACATTTTCCAGCATTGTATTTCATTTGCCACTCTCTTGCCTATTCTCCTAATCTAGCCAAGTCCTTCTGCAGCCTATCTGTTTCCTCAACACTATCTGCCCCTCTATCAATCTTTGTATCATCTGCAAACTTGGCAACAAAGCCATCTATTTCATCATCTAAATCATTTAAATACAGCATTAAAAAAAAGCAATTCCAACACCAACCCCTGCAGATTATTACTAATCACTGGCAGCCAACCAGTAAAGGATCCTTTTATTCCTACTCACTGTCTCCTACCAATCAGCCAATGTCCTAACCATGCCAGTAACTTTCCTGTAATGCCATGGACTCTTAACTTGATAAGCAGCTTAATGTGTGGCACCTTGTCAAAGGCCTTCTGAAAGTCCAATTTTCCGACATCCACTGCATCTCCTTTATCTATCCTACTTGTAATCTCCTCAAAGAATTCAACAGATTCATCTGGCAAGATCTTTCCTTAAGGAACCCATGCTGACTTTGTCCTGTGTTACGAAGTACTCCATAACCTCATCCTTAACAATTGATTCCAGCATCTTCCCAACCACTGATGTCAGGCGAACTGGTCCATAATTTTCTTTCTGCTGCCTTCCTCCATTCTTAGAGTGGAGTGACATTTGCAATTTTCCAGACCTCTGACGCCATGCAATAGTCAATGTTATTTGAAAGATCATTCCTAATGCCGCCATAATCTCTAATGTTACCTCTTTCAGAACCCTGAGGTGCAGTTCATCTGGTCTGGGTGACTTGTGTACCTTTGGGTCTTTTAGCTTTTTTGAGCACCTCCCTTGTAATAGTAACTACACTCACTTCTCTTACTTCACACATTACACTATTTGGCACACTACTAGTGTCTTCCACAGTGAAGAATGATGCAAAATACTCTTTTAGTTCATCTGCCATCTCCTTGTCCCCTGTTATTATTTCTCTGCCCTCTTTTTCTAGTGGTCCTGTATCCACTCTTATCCCTTTTATTTTTTTACATGAAAAAACTTTTACTATCCACTTTGATATTGTTTGCTTGCTTGCTTTCATATTTCATCTTTTCTGTTCCAGTGATTCTTTTAGTTACTTTCTGTAAGTTTTTAAAAGCTTCCCAATCCTCTATCTTCCTGCTAATTTTTGCTTTGTTGTATGCCCTCTCTTTTGTTTTTCCATTAGCTTTGACTTCCCTCGTCAGCCACAGTTGTACTATTTAGCCATTTGAGTATTTCTTCATTTTAGGAATACATCTGTCTTGCACCGTCATCATTTTCCCCAGAAACACACGTCATTGCTTCTCTGCTGTCATCCCTACCAGCAGCTCCTTCCAGTTTACTTTGGCCAAGTCCTCTCTCATACCACTGTAATTTCCTTTACTCCACTGAAATAACTGCCACGTCAGACTTTACTTTCTCCCTATCAAATTGAACTCCATCATATTGTGATCACTGGCTCCAAAGGGTTCTTTTACCTTAAGCTCCCTAATCGCCTCTGGTTCATTACATAACCCCCAATCCAGTGTAGCTGATCTCCTAGTAGGATCAATGGCAATCTGCTCTAGAAAGCCATTTCATAGACATTCAACAAACTCACTCTTGAGATCCATCACCAACCTGACTCTCCCGATCAACTTGCATGTTAAAATTGCCCGTGACTGTCATAACATTGCCCTTTTGACTCGCCTTTTCTATTTCCTGTTGTAATCTGTGGTCCACCTTCCAGCCACTTTTGGGAGGCCTGTTATCATTCATCTCTCTTTTATTTGTATTGCTCCCTCATTAAATGCATTTCTGCCGCTTGCTTCTGAGTCCTGATGAAGGGTCTCGGCCTAAAACATTGGTTCTTTATCCCTATCCATGGATGCTGCTAGACCTGCTGGGTTCCTCCAGCATTCTGGATTTGCGTTATCTGCAGAATCTGTGTTTATGATTTGCTGCTCTCTACTTGCAATGATGTCTCTTTAGCTGAATTTTTTTTTGGAGTGTTTGATGGCTCTAGACCCGTATTGACTGGAGTTTAGAAGAATGGGAGGGTGGGGGGAGGATGGATCACATTGAAACCTACCAACTATTGAAAGGCCGAGATAGAATAGATGTGGAGAGGATATTTCCCTTAGTAGGGGAGTCCAGAACTAAAGGGCACAGCCTCAGAATGTAGAGGGATGTTTACTTAGTAGAGAGAGGAGGAGGAGGAATTTCTTCAGCCAGAGGGTAGTGAATTCATTACCACAAATGGCTGGGGAGTCCAAGACATCGGGTATATTTAAAGCGGAGGTTGATCTGTCCTTAAGTAGTCAGGGTGTCAAAGGTTATGGGGAGAAGGCAGGAGAGTGTGGTTGTGAGGGATAATCAGCCATGATGGAATGTAGTGCAGACCCGATGGGATGAATGAGCTAATTTTGCCCTGATGTCCTATGGTCTAATTCCCTATTCCATTTATTAACTATTGCACGGACAAGTCCAAGTTCTACAACTTGCAGTTCTACAACATCTTTTCCATGCCTCTTTATCGGTTCATTTCTAGATCTCATTTTCACTGAGTGTAATAGAGCATTGACCAGTGACCAATCCAGACATCGGAAGATTGAGAAGAGGGGATTTCACTCGGGTCCTCTGCCTGATTAGAAAAAGGCAGCAGCAAGCGGGTCACAGCAGCATAATAGAGCATTGACCAGCGACCAATCCACATCTGTGATTGGTTAGCGAGCAAATTCAAGGAAGGCAGTGACAAGCACAGTGGCCATCGTCTGAGTGGGCAGTGGCAGTGGTGATCTTGAGGCTTTAGCTGTTCGAGGCTTCAGCCAGAGAAAGCAAAGAAAAGAAAAGCTCCAGGTTGTGTTTTTTTCCCCCTTCCTTTCTTTATATCTGCTCAGCTAGGACAGCAGAGATACCAGGCAGGATGGCTCAATACTCCTCTTGCGGGATGTGGGAAGGCAGGGAGACCTCCAGTGTCCCTGATGACCACACCTGTGAGAAGTGCATCCAGCTGCAGATTCTACCAATCCGGGTTAAGGAGGTGGAATTGGAACTGGATGAATTCCGGATCATTTGAGAGGCTGAAGGGATGATAGGTCGGAGATACAAAGAGGTAGTTACACTCAAGGTGCAGGACACAGGAGACTGGGTGAGTGTTAGGAAGGGGAAAGGGGTTATGGAGCCAGTGCTGAGTACCCCTGTGGCTATCCCCCTCAACAACAGATTTATCACTTTGGATACTGTTGGGGCTGTTGACCTAACAGAGGAAAGTCACAGTAGTCGGGTCTCTGGCACCAAGTTTGCCTCTGTGACTCAAAAGGGAAGGGGGTGATAGGCGATTCTTTAGGGGAATGGATAGGAAGGTCTGTGGGTGAGAATGAGATTCCCAGATGGTATGTCGCCTCCCAGG
This sequence comes from Mobula hypostoma, assembly GCF_963921235.1. Taxonomy (NCBI): domain Eukaryota; kingdom Metazoa; phylum Chordata; class Chondrichthyes; order Myliobatiformes; family Myliobatidae; genus Mobula; species Mobula hypostoma. Next base: position 12,612,922 of record NC_086117.1, on the reverse strand, counting down.
TGCCAGGGCACCGGACATCTCGGATCAAGTCCTCAGTATTCTTAAGTGGGAGAGTGAATGGCCAGAGGTCATGGCCCATGTAGGTACCAATGACCTGGGTAGGATGAGTGATGAGGTTCTGCATAGGGAGTTCAGGGAATTAGGTGCTAATTGAAAGGACAGGACCTTCGGGGCTGTGATCTCAAAGTTGCTACCTATGTCACATGCTAGTGAGGCCAGATTTGGGAAGATTATACAGTTTAATATGTGGCTAAGGCACTGGTGTAGGAGGGAGAGCATAAGGTTTTAGATTATTGGTCTCTCTTCTAGGAAAGGTGGGACCTGTACAGATGGGATGGTTTGCAATTGAACTGGAGGGGACTAATATCCTAGCAGGAAGGTTTGTTAATGCTGCATGGAGGGGTTTAAACTAGAGTTGCAAGGGGATGGGAACCAGAGTGCCAGAACAGTCAGTGGAGAGGTTGTGGAGGCAGATGTTGGTAAGACCTCAGACAGAGTTAGGAATCAAAAGGTTGAGCCTGGTGCAACTAGTGCCCTGCGCTGCCTGTATTTCAATGCAAGAAGTATTGTAGGAAATGTGGATGATAGTGTTGAAGATAAGGCAGCTGGTTTACAAACAGAGGCCATGTGTAGTGAAGAGAGGCTGTTGATAGGACAAAATTGTTGTCAACAGGATGAGTTGCAAAGGTCGACAATCTTAAAGGGTGGGTACAGGACTGAAGGTGTTATATTTGAATGTGTGCAGTATATGGAATAAGTTAGATGAGCTAGTAGTACAGTTGCAGATTGGCAGGTAGGCATCACTGAATCATGGCTAAAAGAAGATTGTAGCTGGGAGCTTAATGTCCAAGGATACACATTGTATCGAAAGGATAGGCAAGAAGGCAGAGAGGGTGGGACGGCTCTGTTGGTTTAAAAAGAAATGAGATCAAATTTTTAGAAGGAGGTGACATAGGGTCCGAGGGTGTTGAGTCATTGTGGATAGAGCTAAGGAACTGTAAGGGTAAAAAGACCCTGGTGGGAGTTGTATACAGACCTCCCAAACAGTAGTAAGGATATGGCTTACAAATTACAATGGAAGATTAAAAAAATGCATGCCAAAAGGGCAATGTTACTATAGTCATGGAGGATTTCAATATGCAGGTAGATTGGGAAAATAAGGTTGGTGCTGGATTACGGGAGGGGGAGTTTCTAGAATGCTTCTGAGATGACCTTTTAGAGCAGCTCATGGTTGAGCCCCCTTGGGGATCAGGTATTCTGGATTGGGTGTTGTGCAATAAAACAAAATTGATTAGAGAGCTTAAGGTAAAAGAGCCCTTAGGGGAAAAAGATCGTAATTTGATCGAATTCACCCTGAAATTTGAGAAGCTAAAGCCAGATGTATCAGTATTACAGAGGATTAAAGGGAATTACAGAGGCATGAGAGAGGAGTTGGCCAGAATTGATTGGTAAAGAACACTGGCAGGGATGATGGCAGAGCAGCAAAGGCTGGAATTTCTGGAAGCAATTTGGAAGGCACAGGATGTATATTGTACATCCCAAAGAGGAAGTAGTATTCTGAAGGCCAAATGACAAAACTGTGGCTATCAAGAGAAGTCAAAGCTAACATAAAAGCCAAAGAGGGGGCATATAATAGAGCAAAAATTAGTGGGAAGTTAGAGGATTGGGAAGCTTTTAAAAATCAACAGAAGGCAACGTTAAGAAGGTAAAGATGAAATACAAAGCAATAATCTTAAGGATGATGCCCAAAGTTTCTTCAGATACATAAAGTGTAAAAGAGAGGCGAGAGTGGATATCGGACCACTGGAAAATGATGCGTAGTAGTGGGACACAAGGAAATGGAGGACGAACTCCAAGTATTTAGATTAGATTAGATTATGAGGATACGCAGTCCTCTTTTATTGTCATTTAGTAATGCATGCATTAAGAAATGATACAATGTTTTTCCAGAATGATATCACAGAAACACATGACAAACACATGACACATGACAAACCGACTTAAAAACTGACAAAAACCACATAATTATAACCTATAGTTACAACAGTGCAAAGCAATACCAGCAATACAACAGTGCATAGCAATGGTCTGTTTCATAAGAACAGACCATGGGCATGGTAAAAGTCTCAAAGTCTCTCGAAAGTCCCATCATGTCACGCAGACGGTGAACCTCCAGTGCCGCAAACTTGCCGATGCAGCATCCTGGAAGCATCTGACCAGCTCGCAGACACCGAGCACTGAGCACCATCTCTGCTGAGCGCTTTGACCCCGGCCCCGGCAACAAGCAATAGGCAAAGCCGAGGATTTGGGTGCTTCCCCTCCAGAGATTCTCGATCGCACAGTAGCAGCGGCAGCGAAGCGGGCATTTCAGAAGTTTCTCCAGGTGTTCCTCCGTGCTTCTCACGGCTGTCTCCATCAAATCTGGATTGTGCACGGCCCCCTAGTTAACACATACAATATCATTCGGAACGGCCGCGCACGTTGCATTGCACTGCCATCTTCTCCTCCCTCCTTTTTATCATCAGTCTTCACTGTGGAAGCCACTAGCGTTATGGTGGAAGTTCCAGGTTCCAGGGTCATGAAGTGTGTGAAGTTAACCATTTTCAGGGAGAAGATTTTTGGGAAACTGAAAGGTCTGAAGGTAGATAAGTCACATGGACCAGATGGTGTACACCCCAGGGTTCTGAAAGAGGTGGGTGAAGAGACTGTGGAGGCATTAGTAATGATCTTTCAAGAATCTCTAGATTCTGGAGTAGTTCCAAAAGACTGGGAAATTGCAAATGTCACTCCACTCTTCAAGAAGGGAGAGAGGCAGAAGAAAGGAAGCTATAAGCCAGTTAGTCTGACCTCAGTGATTGGGACGATGTTGGAGTCGATTATTCAGGATGAGGTCTCAGGGTACTTGGAGGCACATGATAAAATAGGCCCTAGTCAGCATGGTTTCCTCAAGGGAAAATCTTGCCTGACAAATCTGCTAGAATTCTTTGAAGAAATAATAAGCAGGATAGACAAAGGAAAATCAAAGTCAGTTGATGTTCTGTACTTGGATTTTCAGAAGGCCTTTGACCGGGTGCCACACATGAGGCTGCTTAACAAGCTACGAGCTCATGGTATTACAGGAACAATTCCAGCATAAGCAAAGCAGTGGCTAATTGGCAGGGGGCAAAGAATGGGAATAAAGGGAGCTTTTTCTGGTTGGCTGTTGGTGACTAGTGGTGTTCCATAGGGTTTGTGGTGGGATCGATGCTTTTTACGTTATATGTCGATGATTTGGATGATGGAATTGATGACTTTGTTGCAAAGTTTGCAGACCATATGAAGGTGAAGATAGATGGAGGGGCAGGTGGTTTGAGGAAGTAGAGAGGCTACAGAAGGACAGACATTTAGGAGAATGGGCAAAGAAATAACAGATGGAATGCAGTGTTGGGAAGTATATGGTTATGCATTTTGGTAGAAGTGAAAGGGTTGACTGGTTTCTAAATGGAGAGAAAATACAAAAAACTGGCTTGCAGAGGAACTTGGGAGTCCTTCTACAGGATCTGCTAAAGGTTAATTTGCAGGTTGAGTCTGTGGTGAGGAAGGCAAATGCCTTAATTTTTAGAGTACTAGAATATTAAAACAAGGATGTAATGTTGAGAGTTTATAAAGCACTGGTGAGGATTCACTTGGAGTATTGTGAGCAGGTTTGGGCCCCTTATCTTAGAAAGGATGTGCTGAAACTGGAGACGGTTCAGAGGAGGTTCAGAAGAATGATTCCAGGATTGAGTGGCTTGTCATATGAAGAGCATTTGGTAGCTCTGGGCCTGTATTTACTGGAATTCGGAAGAATGATGGGTGACCTTATTGAGACTTATTGAATGTTGAAAGGCCTCAACAGAGTGGATGTGGAGAGGATGTTTCCAATGGTGGGAGAGTCTTAAGACCAAAGAACATAGCCTTATGTTAGAGTGATATCCTTTTAGGATGGAGATGAGGGATTTCTTTAGCCAGAGAGTGGTGAATCTGTGGATTTTTTTTTTGCCACAGGCAGCTGTGGATGCCAAGTCTTTATGTATATTTAAGGCACAATTAATATTCTTGATTGGTCAGGGCATGAAGGGAGATGGGAAGAAAGGCAGAAGATTGGGGCTGAGAGGAAAATTAGATCAGCCATGATGAAATTGGGGGGGGGGGGGGGCAGACTCGATGAGCCAAATTGCCTAATTCTGCTCCTATATCTTGCAGTCTAATTGTAAAGTGAGAGAGGGGCGTGTGTTTAGAGGGGATTGTGTGTGGCAGTCAGATTTTGTATTCCACCCCAACAGCTGGTATCCCATTAGCTTTGCGCGATTGTATAGGGCAAAATCTTGAGTTCAGGCGTTGCAAGCAATGAGATTATTTTTGCAAAATGCATTGCACTGGGATTCCAGCACTAGTGAGGTGTACGTTTGTGTGTTTGTTTTCAGTTAGTGAGATGCAGATCTCTGTTGGGGTAGGTGCAATAATTGAGTAGTCACTATCTGCAGTGATCATATGCTCTGACTTTCTTTATTGGATCTACCTATCATTTACCTGATCTTGCCTCACTCTTTCCTTCCAGTTTTATATTGATTATCTCCCCACTATGCTCAGTGACACTTTACTGGGAACACCTGTACACCTTCTTAAGGTAAATATCTAATCAGCCAATCATATTGGCAGCAACTCAATGCATAAAAGCATGCAGACATGGTCAAGAGGTTCAGCTTCTGTTCAGACCAAACATCAGAATGGGGAAGAAATGTGACTTTGGCGGTGGAATGGTTGTTGGTGCCAGCTGGGATAGTTTGAGTATCTCAGAAACTGCTGATCACCTGGGATTTTCGGGTGCAGCAATCTCTAGAGTTTACAGAGAATTGTGAGATAAACAAAAAAAGCATCCAGTGAGTGGCAGTTTTGTGAGCATACATGCCTGGTGAAAGAGAGAGGTCAGAGAAGAATGGCCAGACTGGTTTGAGTTGCCAAGAAGGTGACAGAAACTCAAATAACTACACGTGACAACAGTGGTGTGCAGAAGAGAATCACTGAATGCACCGTAAACATGCAATTAGTGGGCACTTTGTTAGGCAGAGCAGTCCAGATGAAGGGTCTCAACTTTAAATGTTGACTTTCCATTCCCCACTGCATGATCTGTTGAGTTTTTCCATCTTCCAGTGTGTTGCTCCAGATGGCCTCCATAAATCAGGGCACTGAGTGCAGGAGTTGGGATTTTATGTTGAAGTTGTACAAGATGTTGGTGATGCCAAATTTTAGAGTATTGTGTGTTGTGGTTCTGGTCACCTCCCTACAGGAAAGATATCAATAAGCTTGAAAGAGTGCAGAGAAAATTTACATGGTTGTTGTCAGAACTTTTGAGGATCTGAGTTATAGGGAAAGTCTGAACAGATTGGGATTTTATTCCCAGGAGCACAGGAGAATGAGAGGAGATCTTTTATGAGATAGGGTGGGTGAAACATGCAGGCTTTTCCCCTCAGCTTGGGTTGGGGTTAGTAAGTTGTGGACATGTCTGTTGGTGCTGGAATCATGGAAACACTTGTGGTCTGCTCCCAGCATATTCCCAGACTACGGATGTTGATATAAAAGATGCATTTCAATGTACATGTGACAAACCTTCATCTTCTGAAAAGGTTAAGTCTTCCTTCCCCAGAGCACGGGAGAATAAGGGGAGAGCTTATAGAGGTATACAGGATTATGAGGGGGTATAGATAGGGTGAAATATTTAAAGCAAACCTGAGGGGTAACTACTTCACTCAGAGTGTGGTGTGAGTGTGAAATGAGCAGCCATTGGAAGTGGTAGATGTGGGTTCAATTGTAACATTTAAGATAAGTTTGGATAGGTGCTTGGATGAGAGGGATATGGAGGGCTGTAGTCTGTAGATGAGATAAGACTAGGCAGAAGATCAGGCCAGCATGGACTAGATGACCGAAGGGCCTGTTTCTGTGGTGTAGCGTGCTAAGCCTCTATTCCAGCATCCACAGTCTATTGTGTTTCTGTTGTCTACAATGAGAGTTGCTTAGAGTTTGATGGTTCTTGCAGTCTATCTGTCTCTCTCTCTACCTCTGGCAGGGTTCCCAACCTGGGGTCAGGGCCCCCTGGTTTAATCACATTGGTCCATGGCATAAAAAAGGACTGGGAACCCTTGCTATAAGGTAAATAGAGAAAACATCACAAGCAGAGGCAGAGGTGGTTGAATAATTGTTGTGAGTTGGTTTCCTGGGTGTTGGGTTCCACTGCAGATGATGGGTGAGGATGAAGGCTTGCTTTGATGACTTCACTGAAAGCTGATACCTGAACGATAAGTAGACAAGTTGACATGCAGTGTGTTTGGATTAAGGAGGATAATCCTGCACAGAACCATGCCCTTTCTCTAGCAGCAGCCCTTTATAAACACTTTCCCACTGTGGGCATTGGTAGGGCAGGAGGTACATGCCACTTGTTGATAGCGTGGTAGAGGTGGTGATGGTTTTCTGGGTAGCACAGTAGCGTAACACCATTATACCACCAGTGATTACCGGTCTGGGTTCAATTCCTCCATGTGGCCTGGCTTCCTCCCACATTGCAAAGACGTACAGGTTGTGGTTAGTAAGTTGTGGGCATACTATGTTGGCGCTGGGGGCAAAATGACACTTCCAGGCTGTCTCCAGCACACCTTTAGTGTTGGTCATGAAGATGAGAAAATAATGCATTTCACTGTATGTATTGATGTTTAATTTACAAATAGTTAATTTTTAATATACTATCTTGATCCATTTTCTTGCAGGCATTTGCAGGAAAAAGAAGAGCAATAGAATTTTACAAAAATCCACACACAGACTGACTAACCAATATGCAATAAAAACAAACCGTGTCAATAAAAATAATACTGACAACATGAGTTGTGAGAAGTTGTAATGAGTGATGTCAATACAACATTCATGGAAATAGCTTTAAATCCATTTGACAGTTGCTATTGCTAAAGAGAATATTGTGTTATAACTATAAAGCTGGTCAGGTCACAGCTGGAGTTCTGGTCACCGCGTTACAGGATGGTGTTAAGCACCTTTTTGCTACGCCTTATAACAAACAGCAATTAACTCACAGTGGATCAGTTATAAGCGAGTTTATTTTACTTGCAGCAAGGGAAGACTAGCACTGCACAAGAGCAGGTAGTAGCTCTGAGAAAAGACAGCCTAGTCATTCCTTTATGTGCAAGTGTAGTTATCGCGTCTCAGTTCAAAGACAGTGCATTCTGTTCGTCTGCTTAATTGACGTACTTGCCATTCTTCTGGTAACAAGTTTGCAGTTTGTCAAAGTGATTCCAATGGCATAAGGTTGCATGAACACTATTGGCAAAGCACCCTGGTACAATACAGGTTCCATTTTGTTACCAACAAGTAAAGAACATTTCCACAACGGATATGAAGGCTTTGGAGAGGGTGCAGAGTATGTTTACCAGATCCTGTCTGGATTAGAGGGCCATGCACTATTAGGAAAGGTTGGATGAACTTGAGTTGTTTTCTGTGGCGCGGAAGAAGCTGAATGGAAACCTGATAGAAATGTATAAAATGCTGAGAAACGGAGATAGACAGCTGATATTTTAAAAAATTTTCCCCCAGGCTCAAAATCTCATATCCAGAGGGCATGCGTTTGAGGTGATAGAAGGAGATTTCAAAGGAGCTGTGTGACACGGGGTGGTGGTGGAGGCAGATACTATGGAGACACTTAAGAGGTTCTGAGATAGGCAGCGAATGGAGGGGTGATGGACCATGTGCAGGCAGAAGGATCAGGTGTCATTGACATAATTAGTTTGGCATAGGTGCAAGGGCCTGTTTCAGTGCTGTACTCCACTGTGGTCCAGAGTGTGAATGAATTGAAAGTCAAGTCTGTAGAGCCTCCCTGGCCCAGAGTGAAGCAAGGGTCACCTTGTGATAGTCCTGTTCTCACGGGGGGCGGACTACCTGCTCTAATTTGGTCACAGGTTGGTTTTTATGGTGCTTTCTGCCGGGTTTATAGGTTTGTGTGTGTTTTCTGAATGACTGCAATATATAAATGGATAACATTTTCTGGAGCGAGAAATTGTTCAATTATTTATCTATTGAGCTTTCATTATTCAAATATTTATAAATTCATTCGGAATTGAATTTCACTCCATTGCTACCGATCTTTGACTCGGGGACATCTAGAGAGAGCTGGTGATTGATGGTAAGGAAATCGTGTGGAAGAGTCGTATCTTTTGCTGCTCTTTTGTTTGGGTTCTCTGTCAGGAACCCCTGGGGTTTTCTCATTGCTGTGGGAGGTTTTAATAAGGTCCAGTGCTTATCAGTCTTTATGGAGAAGGCTTAGCCAAGAGAAAGCAGTATTAATACTTTGAACTTTTGAGGCCTTAAATGGTAGATCCACTTGCTCTCTCAGGTGGGTATAGAAGATTAGGAAGAGCAGTGGAGATTCCCCCACCCCTCCCTGTATCAAGGAACGACATTTCCAAGGAGAAAGCAGCACGTATCATAAAGGACCCTCACCATCCAGGCCCTACTCTCTTCTCGCTGCTGCCATTGGGCAGGAAGTACAGGAGCCTTAGATCCCACACCACCAGGTTCAGGAATGGTTGTTACCCTACAACCATCAGGACCTGACGTGGGTAACTTCCCTCACCTCAACAGCGAACTGATTCCACAATCTACCGACTCATTTTCAAGGACGCCACAGCTTGTGTTCTCAGTATCATCCGTCCATTCACACATTGGTTGTTTGCCGGTCTTTGTGTGTAGTTTTTCGTTTATTCTATTGTATTTCTTTGTTCTACTGTGAAAGACTGTAAGGAAATGAATCTCGAGGTAGTATATGATGACATACATTCTTTGGTAATAAACTTACTTTGAACTGTGGACAGGAGTCTGGAATTGCCTTAGGCTGGGCACAGTAAAGGGATCAATCAGCTTTTGTGGATTAAATTTGGAACTGATTCACTGTTACTGCATGGGAGAGTACAGACTGGTATTGATATTGGCTTATTATTATTATGGGCTATGGTCCAGTGCAGGTCAGGGGGAATGGGCAGAAAAACTAGCACAGACTAGGTGGACCACAGAATCTATTTCTGTGCTTTAGTACTCTTATGCACTGAAATGCAGCGAAAAGCTTGTTTTCAAGAGGTTTAAAACTACATTCAGTTGCCACTTTATTAGTTACACCTGTATGCCTGTTCGTTAATGTAACTATCTGATCAGCCAATCATGTGGAGGCAACTCGATGCTTAAAAGCATGCAGGCATGGTCAGGAGGTTCAGTTGTTGTGCAGACCACACTTCAGGATGGGGAAGAAATGTGATCTAAATGATTTGTTTGAGGAATAATTTTTGGTGCCAGACAGGGTGGCTGGAGTATCTCAGAAACTGCTGATCTCCTGGGATTTTCACACGCACAAGTCTCGAAAGCAAGGGTTCCCAACCTTTTTTGTTAATGCCATGGAGCCTTGCCGTTAACCGAGGGATCTGTGCACCCCATGTTGGGAACCCCTGCTCTAGAGTTTCCAGAAAATGATGTGAAAAACAAAACAGTATCCAGTGAGCCACAGTTCAGTGGGCAGAACGGTCTTGTAATGAGAGAGGTCAGAGGAGAATGGCCAGACTGGTTGAAGCTGACTGGAAGGCGACAGGTACTCAAATAACCATGTTACAACAGTGCTGTGCAGAAGAGCATCTCTGAAGGCACAACATGTCGAACCTTGAAGTGGATGGGCTACAGCAGCAGAAGACTACGAACATACACTCAGTGACCACTTTATTAAGTACAGGAGGTAACTACTAATGTGGCCACTGAGTATATTTAAATCTATTTTAGGAGTTTTCATTTCTTCCAAATATCTTTGGACACATTTAAAAAATTTGGAACTGGTTTATTATTGTCACATGTACCAGGATACAGTGAAAATCTTGTCCAGCATACTGTTTATACCGATCAGCTCATTACACAGTGCTTTGAGGTAGAACAAGGTCGAGCAATAACAATGCAGAATAAAGGGTAACAGCTACAGGGAAAGTGCAGCTCAGGTAAACAATAAGATGCAAGAATCCTAACGAGGTAGATTGTGAGGTCAAGAGTCCATCTTATCATAGATTTAATAGTCTTATTCATACCAGGGTAGAAACTGTCGTTGAAGCTGGTGGTATATTCCTTCAGGCTTTCGTATCTCAAGCCAGATTGGGGGGAGGGCGTAGAGAGGAGAGGATGTCTGGGATTGGGTGGGATTGGCTGTTTTACTGAGCCAGAGGAAAGTGTAGACGAAGCTAATGAAGGGAAGGCTGGTTTTCACGATGTGCTTGAATGATTCACGGTCTCTGCATGGGGAGAGATTGCAGATTTCAGCGTCATTTGCTTATCAAAGTTCAAACTGCATTTGTTACCAAAGTATGTGTACTATATACAACATTGAGATTTGTCTCCTTACAGGCAGCTACTAAACAAAGAAACCCGATAGAACCCATTTTTTAAAAAAAGACCATCAAACACGCAAAGTGCAGAGGGAGAGAAAAAGCAAATCATGCAAGCATCGAACATACAGACATCAATATTGCAAACATCAATCATGCGAGCTTCAAACATATGGAGAGCACACTGCTAAGTTGATTCCCTTTCCCGACACAGTGAAATGTGCACCGTTTCTGATCACATGTAAGATGTGGCTATCCCTAGCCTTTGTTCACCTTTAACATCAATTTTTTAAAAAAATCCTGAAAACACTTACCACCAGCCCTAAAGACAGCTTCTATCCCACTTTTATAAGACGGTTGAAATGTCTCCCAGTACAACAAGATGAACTCTTGACTTTGCACCCTGTGTTGTCATGGCCTTGCTCCTTATTGCTAGCCACTCGGCCTCATAAAAAATACACGGGTCGAGTCAGGAACGCTCATAACGTGACCCGGTTAATCCTGACACCACGTGCCAGACAAGAATGGCTGAACGTCTGGTGCGACACGCTTAGAAAAAAACCTTATTGCTTGCCTGCCCTGCACTTTCTCTGTTGCTGTAATACTTTTCTGCATTCTTTTGCTTTCGTACTACCTGGGTGCTGTGATGGGGCAAAATGATCTGTTTCTGTGCAGTGTCCATGAGACAAATTGATGACCCTGTGACTGGATCTTCTGCTGCTTCCAGGTTGCCTGCAGTACCTTGGACTTCAGCTGGCCTGCCTTGTGTTGTGTGTCAGGTTTCTCACTGCTTACCACGTTGGCTGTCAGCATCCTCTGACAGTGTACAAAGAGCTGTGCTCCCTACGCTATAGCAGGGGTCACACTCAGCTGTCCTCCCTTGCCCAATGATTCCCCAAGAGGAATGTGAACCAGGCCATTAAATAGGAATGTTTTATTTTTGAACCGTTGAACAGCTGCATCTTCATATTTGAGACATGGAGATGAAAGGACAGGTGTTGCAGAAACCAGCAAGGAGCAAAGCCTCAAAACGTCAGCACCCATCATTGAGGACCCCCACCACCTTGGACGTACCCTCTTCTCATTGCTACCATCAGGCAGGAAGCACAGAAGCCTGAAGGCACACACTCAAAGATTCAAGAACACAAAATACTCTGCAGGTGCTGGGGTCAAAGCAACACTCACAACACGCTGGAGGAACTCAGCAGGTCGGGCAGCATCTGTGGAAACAATTAGTCGACGTTTCGGGCCGGAACCCTTCGTTAGGACTGTAGAGGGAAGTTCTCCAACTTCCGGTAATTCCCTCCCCCTCCCTTCCTCTATCCCTATGTCACTCTGCCCCCTCCCCCAGCTGCCTATCACCTCCCTCATGGTTCCGCCTCCTTCTACTACCCATTGTGTTTTCCCCTATTCCTTCTTCACCTTTCCTGCCTATCACCTCCCTGCCTCCCTTCCCCTACCCCTTTATCTTTCCTCTTACTGGTTTTTCACCTGCAACCTACCAGTCTTCTCCTTCCCACCCTCCTCCCACCTTCTTTATAGGGCCTCTGCCCCTTCCCTCTTCAGTCCTGACGAAGGGTTCCGGCCCGAAACGTCGACTCATCGTTTCCACGGATGCTGCCCGACCTGCTGAGTTCCTCCAGCGTGTTGTGAGTGTTGCAAAGATTCGAGAAAAGCTTCTTCCCCTCTGCCATCTGATTTCTGAATGGACATTGAACCCATGAGCACTACCTCAGTCCTTTTTTTTCTCTCTTGCACTATTTATTTAATTTAACTTTTTAATATATATATATACTAAATTTACAGATTTTTTTACTATTATGTATTGCAATGTACTGCTTCCACGTAACAACAGATTTCATGACATATGCCGGTGCTATTAAACCGGGTTCTGAGGGAGGGCAGCAGATTGTTGCAATGCTCTACATGGCCACTTGGTGGCAGGGTGGCTCCACTGTGCCATCTCGGAATGAAAGCATGTGTAAATCAGTACTGTGCCTGGAAGTTGCTCCAAGTTGGGATATCGAAACTCGGGGGCAGCTCACAACTCAAACAAAAAAGTGATTAAAACCCCCCCACTGGGGTTTAAAGTGGATCTGAGCAGGAAGCTTGTTAGATTGAGCGGCACAGTAGCGTAGAGGTTAGGGCAGCGCTTTAAAGCACCGGCTGTAAGCTGAGCTGTCAATTCCTGACACTGTAAGGAATTTGTACGTTCTCCCTGTGACTGTATGGATTTCCTCTGGGTGCTCCGGTTTCCTCCCACAGTCCAAAGACATACGGTACACGTGACAAATAAAGCCAATCTTTTTTTAAAAGTGTATGTGGTTGAGGTCTGAAAGGTGCTGCCAGGGGAGGTGGTGGTGGAATCAGAGATATTCATTATGTTTAAGAAACAGGTATGTACGTATGTATTTAGAGATACAGTGTGGGATAGGCATTTTGAGCCTCGCCACCCATCAATTGCCCGATTTATTCCTAGTCTGATCAAGGGACAATTTACAACAACCAATTAACCTACCAACCTGTTCATCTTTGGATTGTGGGAGGAAACCCACGAGGTGACGGGGAGAACATACAAACTCCTTTCAGGCAGTGGCGGGAATTGAACCTGAGTCGCCTGTGCTGTCTGGTGTTACGCTAACCACTATGCTTCTGTGCCGCCCTATCTTCAGTCACCGACGCTTCCCGTTCCAGTTTATTGTTTTAACGGGGACACAAGTGGCTGTAGAAGCTGGAGTCTGGAGCCATACACGCAATGCTGGAAGAACTCAGCAGGTCTGGCAGCCTCTGTGGAGGGAAATGGATAGCCGATGCTCCAGATCGAGAAGGGCTGGGCCCGTCTGGTAAAGAACATGCAAACTCTTTACCGACAGTGGTGACAAATGAATCTGGGTTGCTGATGCTGTAAGGTGTTATGCTAGCCACTGTGCTATTCTACCACCACAAATGCCATTCGAAGTACTTACGAGTTAGAAGAAAGAAGAGTTACTAAAAATAGAAATTAGTTCTGCCGATCGTAGGAATGAGCCTATGTAGAGTACTGTGCAAAAGTCTTAGGCACACAGGATTATTTAAAATATAGTTTCCAATGGTGTAGGCTCCATAGAACCCTGATCTCAACATCACTGAGGCTGTCAAGGATTACCTGGAGAGACAGAAACAAGTGAGGCAGCCAAAGTCTGCAGAAGAACTGTGTCAAGTTCTCCAAGATGCTTGGAACAACCTACCAGCTGATTTTCTTATAAAACTGCAGGACAGTGTACCCAAGAGAATCGATGCAAATTAAAGGCAAAGGATGGTCACACCAAATATTGATTTGATTCAGTTTTTACTGTTTACTGCTCTTTTTCTAAATATCAAAAAAATTATTATAAACCTTTCATTTCAATATTTTGAAAGCATCTTCACTTTACTAATTTTTTTACAGGTGCTTATTGTACGTACATTGCACTTCATAGGTTCTTGCTCGATGTAAGGGTGTCTGTGTCAGGTGTTTAAAACCAATGTTCCCTCTAATTTGTAATGACCAATGTGCACAAAAATCTTGTGCTGTGCAATTTTTTGCCCAGTGACAACAGCATGTGTGCACTGAATGTTATATATAGAGGTAGTCATTATAACAGCTAGCAAAACACTGTCAGTAAGCACTCCTCTGGGTTTGATTGTTTTTGCTCTCATTCATCTGCACTCTCACGAAACGTGTGTAGCAGGCCCATAGCAGGTAATGAAGGATTTTCTCACCACAGCTTTTGCACACTGTCCATATGTGATTTGCTCACTAAATAACGCTTTAAAAGGTCAAGTTTCCAAATATCACTCCCATTTCTTCCCACTTGCAAATTCTGCAGCAACTTTTGCATCACAGCAATACACACAGGTAACGCCAGTTTCTATATAGTACAAAAATATTTCTCGTAGCTGCACGTTCCTGACCTCATGAGCTTTCGGTGTAACAGTTTCTACTGTTTCATTAAGCCATTCTGTTTTAAATGAACTAGCAGTCCTTTTGTGCTTCATGCCCTTTGCTTCTTTGGAATTTGACCTAGTGAATCAATAATATCTTCAGATAAATTAGTATAAATAAACCAGTTCTAAAGTCTGCAGACAAATCATCACAAACTCCACGTTGTCAACACCATCTGCACCAGAAATTGGAAAAGGAAATGTGATTGTGTATGATCGTGAAATATGCTTAACAGCCAACGAGATAGAGGGTGACAAACCTTCGTGTGTAGTTTAACTCACCTGCCCATCCTCCAACTCACCTGGTGTCACCTGCCAACTTGTACTCCTCCCCCCCCACCTTCTTTATCATTCTGCTTCCCCTTCCTTTCTGGTCCTGATGAAGGATCTCAGCCCAAAACATCGATCGTTGTCTCTTATAGGTGCAGCTTGACTTGCTGATTTGGCAATTTTGCTCAAGTTGCAGTTCCACTGGACTCTCCTTGGTGGCGCCATTGAGCCGAGGCAGCTTTGGTCTCCTGCATTCCGAGTTTCTTTGCCAGATCAGATTTCGTACAAAATTGAGCTCTATATTTGATTAAAATAAAAGAACATTAATGATTGCAAGTGTGGCATGGATTGAATACCCAACAGAATGACCAAAGTTACTTGCACGTCTTTCACTTGTAATATTTGCTGGAATATGCAGTTAAACAGAGAATATCCTGATCTATATAATTTTAACTCTTCAGAGTAGAGTTTAAACCATTTCATTGCTCGGGGTGATTCACACACACAAAAATTTCCCACGATGTGTGAAAGTGCAGCATGCTGCTTGTTTTGTTTATCAATTGCAAAGTTGAACTTGCAGTTAAACACATACAAAATATTGGAGGAATGCAACAGATCAGACAGAGTCAATGGAAATGAATAAAAGTGTCAAAGTTTTAGTTAAGATGTGTTACTACAAACATAGCTGTCTCAAGATATTGGTTTGAAAAATACACTAAAATATAATTAGCTGTAATGGGCTGGGTTCATCAGACCCTGAAGACCCAAACCAATTCGAGTGGTCAGGAAATGTGGTGATAAATGTACAAGCACAACAAAGTAATGTGAGCCTAACTTATCATAAAACAGAAAGCACAAGTAAACCACAGCAATATTCCACAAAGTTCAATTGAGTTCCATAAAGAGTTCAGGGTTCACGATTCTTAGCCTCCACTTGTTTGCTACTATTGTTGGGGAAACTCCGAGCTTTGACTCGTGAAATCACCCTGGGTCTGTCCTAGACACCGATCGATTATGATTCTTCGGTCTAGGTGAAGTCCCAAGAACCGAGGGAAAGGTGCCTCAGTAAATGGGGGTTCAATCCACAAGCATTGCGAGACGAGTAGGGTCAGGCCTTTAGTTCTCATGCCTCTAACTCAGCATGGTTTCTTTCATTCAAACAACTCGTGTTCATCGACAGACATCCTCAAGTCACTTGTGCCTTGAGGCCAAGGAAGACTCCAGCTGTCATCAGCAAACATTTGACATTAACAATGTTTAACAGTGTTTAACTTCTACAGACACGTTATATGCTTGCAAAGCGTTAAAGTGTCTCTTGGAGCTGTTCCAGCTTTCATCCAATATTTCACAAAATTTAAACACGTCGCGACACAGCACATTTATAGAACCGAGCTTTACTGTACAGTTGATAAAATGCTTACAGATTTTTTAAACATCTTCTGCATTATATTTTAGAGAGAATGTTAACTGGATTAGGTGTATGAAGAACAAGCCAGGCATAATGAGGTTATGCAGATGCCTGAGCCGTAACTCAATGCACTGTGCAAAGATTTGATCCATATGCACAGTATGGAAGACAAGGCTCACACAATATCTTGGTACGAGTGACAATAATAAACCAATATCAGAATCATATTTTATATCACTGGTATTTTTGGCTAAAGTAGTTTTGCAGCAGCAGGTACAGTGCAAATCATAAAAAACTATAAATTACAGTAAGAAATGTATATTAAAATACCAGTACTTTATTTGATGTTCAGGAGGTCTTGCGCTGATGGTTTGGAGATAAAATTGAATTTCACTAAAGCACTCCAGACTGGGAACAAAGTGGTGGTTGGGGGGTGGGAATGGGTGATCATGGCTTGAGTTTTTTGCAGAGGGAGAACTGCTGCTGGTGTTATCCAACTCTTTACCCCAGGCAGCAGCACAGTGGAGCGTGAATTTATGGGTTCACTGTGGTGATTCAGTGGAGGGGTCTCTACAGCACCTTCTCGAGATATCATGAGATAATGGGAGAACGCATGACACAGGCATCCATCAGTGGTTGATCATCAATCCAGGATTTTTTAAGTGTTGTGCCAAAAGGTCAGACTGCACTGGGAGGATTGTGAGCAGAACTGGGCCCCTTATCTAAGAAAGGATGTGCTGGTGTTGGAGAGAATCTACAGGAGATTCATGAGAACGATACTGAGAATGAAAGGGTTAATGTATAAGGAGCTTTTGATGGGAGCGGGGGAGCAGAAACCTGCCTAATATTGAAAGGCCTAGATAGAGTGGATGTGGAAAGGATGTTTCTATAGTGGGGTGGGGGGGGGGGGAGAGTCTAGGACCAGAGAGCATAGCCTCAGAACAGAAGGATATCCCTTTAGAACAGACACAATGAACTTCTTTAGGCAGAGGACAGTGAAAGTTGTGTATTGAATATTTCAGTAATATGAGTAATATTACAAATATATTGTTTGAGCATTCTTTGTCATTTATGTAATTCATTACAGGTTATATGTAAAAGTATGTGAATGGCATAAGTTAGCACGCCACCGTGTTGTATGCGATGTCTCACTAAAACTAAGAATATACACAAGTTATCCTGGCTCCCTTGTATGTTTTGGATTTACAAAACATATAAGTGGCAACAGGGAAGTTTTAAACAAACCCAAGATGACTACCTACCCATTGAAGTGCAGCGAGACATTCAAGTAAACAAAAATGCAGAGCAAGAAATGATCGAATAAAATAAAATAGCACTGCAAGTGCTTCTTTGGGAAGGAAAAAAAATGGTGACTTTAAAAAGAAAAGGAAGAAGATAGATAAATTCATGGGTTCATGTACAGTGAGCACCAGGTGATAATTATAAATAATTTGTAAAAAGCAGAGATGGTTGGCTATATCGGAGAGATAGATGAATTTGATTGCACAAAAGATAACTGAATATTGTATACTGAGCGAATTGAGCAGTATTTTGAAGCAAATGAAAAGTGAGTGCCAGTTTGCTGAGTGTGTTGAGGTTTAAAGGCACAGTTTGCTTAGAAACTTTACTTCTCCGACCAAACCAGCCGAAGTGAGCTTTGCTGATATCATGAAAGTAATGCAGGAACATTTAGAACCGAAACCATTGTTGATTGTAGAATGCTTTAGGTTTCTTAAGTGGAATCAAAAGAAAGGGGAGTCCATTTCGGCGTATGTGGCTGAATCGAATAACTTGTCTGAGCAGTGTCAGTTCAATGATGGGCTTAATGATGCACTGAGAGATCATTTAATTTGTGAAATATTACAAGAAAGCATTCAAAAACAGCCCCTAACTGAAGCACAACTTGCATTGTTACGTACCCCGTAACTGGGTTGCCAAACCAGCAGAAATGGATCACTCAGTTGGAGTCTGGATTACTAGAACTAAGAAAGTTTTATTAAAGAAACAAGCAACACAGTAATCGAAAGGATAATAAATGCAGCAGTTCAGCAATGATAAACACACATGTGCACAGAATTAAGATAACAGGATCAATCAAGCTCTATCGTTGTCCAGGGGTAAATGACCAATTTCAAAGTGACACAAAGTCCAGTTCAATTTAGTTCAGTTCGCAGTAATCGTTGCCATAGCGATGGACAACGTGGGGGGAAGGAGAGAGAACGAGAACGAATGATCATTCAAAACGGCTTCCACACACAGACCTGCGATATTGCTCACAAGCAGCTTTCGGGCGAGTCCTTTGTGATGTCACCTGAGGTCACCGACTGTGACCCGTCCTCCAGATGCGGTCGATCCTCTGCAGTGAACCCGGCACCCAAGTGAGGGTGGACACACACCGGGTTCCCGCTGATTGTACCTTTCCACCCTGTGCGTTTATGGCCCGATACTTCCCACCGACTTGTGAGAGGCGCACCGCTTCCAGGGTCTCGTTACCTCGGGTGTCATGTGTGTCCCGCCTTAGCGAACCTGTCCCTTTTTATCCCCCTGCTGGGGTATCGCCTGTCCATCACTTCAAACAGTTCAGGGTTCAAAGGGGGGGAGCCGCTCTAGACAGCTCTCTCTCCCGTCCCTTCATTACACATCTCCAGATCGCCTGTCCATCACTTCAAACAGTTCAGGGTTCAAAGGGGGAGCCGATCTTGACAATACCCAGACTGATGGCTCCTTCATTAACATCTCCAAATGCTGCTTCATTGTGTGCCTTATCTCTCCCTCCCCTGAGGACAGGTGGCAGACCAACTGCTGATGCCACTGGTGCTAGCCCAGGCCAGCAAACATCTTAATTTATGTGTATTCTCGTCACAGCATTTAAAAGAACAGTTGAATTTGCTGTATCAATTGATACAGCAGATAGAGATGCAATTGAGTTGTAGTCAAGAATGAAAAGGAGCATGAACAAAATTGCAAAGACTAAACAGCTCCCCAGCTGGCTGAACAAATCATGTGTGGGAAAGAGAAAAAGCTAAAAAAAAGCCAAGTTAGTTTCAAAAAGGGCACTAATCTGCATGCTGTTAATAAAAATATGATAATGATGAACGTGACAGAGGACTGCGTAGCCTTAAGGTTTACCATGTGAAAACTAACACGACACAAACAATATGGCTTACACCGGAAGTGAATAGCATATTGATTAAAATGGAATTGGGCACTGACTCGGCTGTTTCAGTCATTCCACAAAATGAGTTTAAATGGCACTTTGCTGATACTGAACTGAAGCTTGCAGATATCCAACTAAGAACTTGTAGTGGAGAAAAGATAACCCCTGTGAGAATGACATTCATAACAGTGAATACAAGCAACACGCCATATTGGGCTTGTGTGTGGTAAAAGCAGGAGGGCCAGAATAGTGGGGGCATGAGTGGCTGATCCACCCAGTGTTTGTGTGCTATGTCCCCTGCAATAGAGTCAACTGAAAGTGAATTAAGAAAGGCACTGGATGATGCCCCAGCAATAGCATTGGAAAGCTCAAACATGTCAGGGTAAAATAGTGTTAAATGAAAATGCCACACTCAAGTTTTGTAAAACTCGTCCAGCTCATTATACCATCTGTGGTAAAGTTGCCAGGGAGCTAGAGAGCATGCAGGCTGAAGGAATTCTTTCCAAGGTTGAGTGGAGACCATGGGCAATGCCGGTGGTCCCAGTAGCTAAGAAGAATGAGTCTGTCAGGATCGATCAAAAGTTAAAGTCTATCCCAAGCCTTGTGGCCCATCTGTGGTGATTTTTAATGTCACCATCAGCCCAGTACTGAATGTAGATCAATACCCTCTGCCCAGGATAGAGGATATCTTCGCAAACCTTTCTGGAGGGAAACCCTTCAGCAAAGTGGACTTGGCTGAGGCCTACCTACAGATGGAAGAAGAGTCTAAAGTGTTTCTCTCCACAAACGCTCATGAGGAGTGTTATCACCTTTAATCAGTTTATTTCTGGAGCGGCATCAGCACCTGCACTCTGGCAGGAAGCTGTGGACCAGGTGATACAAGGCTGTCCAGGTTCTCAGCATTACCTGGATGATATCAGTATTACCTGGATAACGTCAGTGTTACCTGGATGACAGCAGTGTTACTGGATGATAAGAGATGATCCAGAGGAAAACCAGAAAAGACCTTAAACTGTCCCAGGTTTACATGACCACCTAAAATGTCTGGTATATACAACAGAAACTCCAGTTCCCCTATTTGTACCTGTGCCGGGATGAATTTCCCTTTGATGGGGAGGGCTTTGCCTCGTGTGGCGGCTGAGGTCTGTTGTGCCATCCAAGCAGAGAGCTAAGGTGTCGGAGGAGCTACACGCCAGTCATCTAGGCTTGGTCAGAGTGAACGCGTTGGCTCGAAGCTTTGTCCGCTGGCCTGGGATGGATCACCAGATCGAGCAGCTTACCGTGCACCGTTCATGACGCCAGCATGTCCAGAAGAAAGGTGTTCAGAGCATGTCAGAACCACTTCCTGCAGTCCCAGAGTCAACAACTACAACCATCCTGGAGGAAGCCCCAGTATGCCCAGTATGCAGTATGTATTGTGCGTATGTATACGTGTATGAATATATATATATATATACGATTTGAGATGCATTCTGTATTGAGTTGGAATTTATAGCTAAGTAGGGAGGAGCATCGTGTATTTAATATTTGAGTTATATTGTAAATATATTGTTTGATTAAGCATTCTTGTTTACATAATGCATTGTGGGTTATACGTAAAAGTATGTGAATGGCATACGTCATCAGGGCCACCACATCATGCGTGTGTGCCTCGTGAAAAGTAAAACTAGGTACGTACATAAGTTAACCTGGTTCCGTTTTTCTTTCAGTTTGGTTTTATTTTTGGAGTTTTAAAAAAAAACAGTGAAACTGTTGAATTCATTGCGACAGATGGTTGTGGAGGCAAAGTTGTTGAGTATATTTAAAGCAGAGGTTGCTAGGTACTTAATTAGTAATGGCATCAAAGGTTACGGGGAGAAGGCAGGAAGATGGGGTTGAGAGGGATAATAAATCAACCATGATGGAATGCTGAAGCAGACTCGATGGGCTGAATGGCCTACTTCTGCTCCAATGGCTAAAAGCCTCATGGGCTCCCTGCAGTCAGCACTTGGAGCACAACATCCTCCTGCCATGGGAACTGAGTCAGCAGCTGAGTGGAGATTCCCAGGGGCACCTGACACTGAACAACGTGGCAGAGGGTGCTGGATGCCAGTCGTGGCTGCTGAACCAAAAGCCATCTGTGCAGCACCTTTTACGTGGAAAACTCCCCTCTGTGATGCCGCTTTAGCTGGTACAAAACTCACTGGGCTCCTCGACAGAGGACGAGCCTCCAGTGAAACCCAATCACCTCACCTTCCAACAGAGCAGAGGACAGCAAAATGCAAACCCCACTGTCGGCTCACTAGCAGGGCTACGGTGTTCCAGTGGTCACGCACCCCTTCTGCCCTCCCAAGAGAGGTCGCAGACAAGTGATAGATGTTGTTCTCACCCAGTGGTGTCCCAGAGAGAGTTCAGGGGCACGGCCCAGTGTGACCACAGCAGCTCGATACTGCTGGTGTTACAGACAACCGGTGGAGACCCCGGCCCAGGCCTCTGGCGTCTTCTGCTGCACTGATTGCTAACACAGTGAAAGCCCAAGGGCATGTGTGAGTACCGAGGGAGTTTGTTTAACAAGGAGGGACAATATCTCTGATGCAAACACTGGTTTCAAAACAATTTATTTCTGCAGGAGGGGTAGATCAGCCATGATCACGTTGAATGGAGGGGCAGGCTTGAGGTCTTACAGAGCACTACAGCACAGAAATAGGCCCTTCAGCCCATCTACTCCCTGCTTAGTCCCATCTAGACCATATCTCTTGCTACCCTTCCATCCATGTACCTATCCAAACTTTTCTTCAGTGTTTTGTTGCATTTTTATGGTTTATTTTGTTACTTCAGTTTGCATGTAATGGATGGACTGAAGGAGTTGCTATTGATGCTGTCCCCAGTGGTTTGCTAGTGAACTGGCTTCCCCGTGTTAGGATTTCACTCTGTCACAGATGTCATAGACTACCACAGCCGTGAAACAGGCCCTTCAGCCCATCTAGTCCATGCCAAACTATTATTCTGCCTAGTCCCTTCGACCCACGCGTACACCATAGCCTTCCATATCTCTCCTATCCAAACTTCTCCTAAATTTTGAAATCAAACCCTCTTCTGTTCTTCCGCTGGCAGCTCGTTCCGCGCTCTCACCACCCTCTGAGTGAATAAGTTCCCCCTCAGCTTCCTCTTAAATATTTCACCTTTCATCCTTAACCCATGACCTCGAATTCTCGTCTCACCCAACTTCAGTGGAAAAGGCCAGTTTGCATTTACCCTATCTGTGCCCCTCAGAATTTTGTGTACCCCTATCAAATCTCCCCTCGTTCTCCTATGCTCCAGGGAATAAAGTCCGACCCTGTTCAAACTTTCCCTATGACTCGGGGTTGAATAGGTTAGGACTTTGTGCATTCCTCTGTCGATCTCTGAGCTTACTGGAAGGAGAGGTGATTTGCGATAGGGAGACGGTGTGTCACTGGTGATTCGCTCCCACCCCACCCCTGCAGTTGAGGAGCCCGGTTAGATTAGATTAGATTATGAGGGCACGCAGTCCTCTTTTATTGTTATTTAGTAATGCATGTATTAAGAAATGATGCAGTGTTCCTCCAGTATGATATCACAGAAACACATAACAAACCAAGACTGAAAAACTGACAAAAACCACATAATTATGACATATGTTTACAACAGTGCAAAGCAATACCGTGATTTGATTTCACCAGCAATACCTCATCTGGTTTCGGTGAGCGGGAGGATGGGATTACAAAGCGAAATGCGTCCCACCACTGGCGAGCATTCTGTACGTTACCTTTCAACTGTATTGACTTGCTCGCAGTGGGCAGATGCGTGGGGCAGAGGACTGGTCTGATAACCAGGACGAGTGTCTCCCTCTCCTGTAACAGCCAGATTTTGGTATTTATTTATTGAGATACAGCACACAAAATGCCCTTCCGGCCCTCAGAGCTGTGTCACCCAGCAATCCCCCAATTCACGGGACAATTTGCAATGACCAATTAACCTACCAACCAGTACGTCTTTGGACTGTGGGAGGAAACCGGAGAACCCGAAGGAAATCCACTCGGTGTGATTCACCCCTTCCCCCTCCCACCCCACCCCTGCAATTGAGGAGCCCGGTTTCAGTGAGTGGGAAGCTCACAGTCACGGGAAGAATGCACAAACCCCTAACGGGCAGTGATGGGAATTGAACCTGGGTCGCCTGTACTGTAAACCGTTGTGCTCACCACTATGCTACCGTGCCACCCTGTGGGCATCTGTCTTGTTAAACCAGTAGGAGACAATCACAAACACCAAGACGCTGGAAATCGTGAGCAAATACACACACACACCCCTTCCCTCCCCCCCACCACCATGGAAGGGCTGACCTGAGTTTCTCCGGCATTTTGTGCGTGCTGTTTGGGGAAGGGAGTGTTTTGTCCTTATCTGGTCTCATCTGGTTGATATACGACTCCAGACCCGCCGTGCCTTTCAGATGATGCGTCACTGACCATAAATACTGTTAGTATTGTTGATGACCATGTCTTGTGAATGACTTAAGGAAGATCTAACTCAGCAGGGCTGAACTCTGAGTTAGACAAAACCTAGAGCAGCTTTTTTCGAGTGAGCTCACTCCTCAGTGTTGAAAGTCAAACGTGTTTATTGACATATGCACAAAAACCTGGCACATACCATCAGATAAGCAACATCCACAACAAAAAAAAATGAACAATTTTTATGAAGTTCGCAATTGGAATGAAAAAAATGACCATTTTGTCATGTGAAGTGTCACAGTGAGGGTGGTGATTAGGGTCGTGCTGTTGGTTCAAGAACCAAATGGTTGAAGGGAAGTAGCTGTTCTTGAATCTGATGGTTTGGACTTCAGGCTCTTGTACCTCCTGTCCAATGATAACTGGTGAGTAGATGGCATGGTGGGGACCTTTGATGGATGTTGCTTTCTTAAGGCAGCACCTCATGTGCGTCCCGTCAGTGGTGAAGAGTGATGTATCGTGATATATCAGGCTGAGTCCACTACTCTCTGTAGTTTCTTGTGTCTCTGTGCTTTCGAATTGCTGTACCAGAGACCATGATACAACCAGCCAGGGTACCTTCAGAAGTACACCGGTAGAGGTTCTAAAACTGTAATAAATCTGCGAATGGGACAGATTCCAAGTGCTGCTGGAAAAAAAAATATAGATGCTGGCAGAGAGTGGCAGGGTGGGGATGCGTCTCTACCAAAGGAGGTGTAAGCCCATCTTTCCTCTGCTGGCCTGCAGGTCACCCTTCAGCTAGATGTAGTACCTGCTTAGTTCCCTTCACCACCCCCGCCACCCGAATTCGGGTCATGTGAAGCCACGGAGCAGGTGGTGGATGGTCGTACGAGCAGCTGATGCATATCACAAGTCCTGGCGACCACTGATACCAGGCAGACAATCACTGAAGAGTATCTTTGAGACATTTCAAGATGGTGCTAGTCATCAGTGACTCTGCGGGCTGCAGGAATTTGTACCAGTTTTCCTCTTAAATATACTCCTTTTTAACTACTTTTGCTGCAATCTGCAGCATTCAATTTCCTCTCGACAGCAGACTATAAAATGATCTTCAGACCTCACATTCAATGGTTATATGTTGATCCTTAAGACACGGCACCTTTAAAGGTCAAGGCCAAGGCCAAGGTTGAAAATGTGGCAGGAGAGGGAAGATTCGAACCAGGCTAAAATGCAGAAGGATGAGGCCTTCTCTGCCTACCATCTAGATCCAGCATGTACAGTCACTTGAAAGTAAGATTGATGACCCCAGGGCAAGGCTGCGGTATCAGAGGCAGATCTCAACTGTTCACTGCATTGAGACTTGGTTAACAGCGAACACACCCGATGTAGCTATCCAACAAGGTTTTACTATTTTCAGAATGGATCAAACCTCAAGGAAAGAGGTGGCAACGTATAATTTTTAGTCAATTCTTGCTGGTGCACAGACGTTGAGTTTATGTCGACTTCTTGTTCCCCTGACTTAGAATAATTAATGATTAAATGTAAACCATTCTATTTGCCTCGAGAGTTCTCACCCGTAATCCTGACTGCAGTTTACATTCCACCAGTGGCCATTCATAATCAAGCACTTGCCAAACTGCACAAGAAACGGCCCATCCCGACACATTTAACATTATAGTCCGCGACTTTAGCCAGGGCTGTTGAAGAAAAGCTTGCTCAATTATCACCAGAACTTAGTCTGTTGCACCAGAGGTCCCTACACACTAGACCATTGCTACGCTATGATAATCGTTCCTTCCCAAGACGGTTTGGCAAATCAGATCATTTGGCTGTACTCCAACTACCTGCACACAGACAGAGCCTAAAGAGGAAGGCTCCAGAGATCGAGACAACTAAGAAGTGATCGCAGGAGGTCAAGGGATGGCTACAGGATTGCCTCGAGTCAGTGGACTGGGCCGTGTTCAAAAACTTATCTGAGAACCTGAATGACTACACCAGGTCATCACAGACTTTATTAAAGCAACTGTGGATGAGCGTGTCCCCAGGGTTTTCCCTAATCAGAAGCCTGGATGAACAATGAAATCTGGAACCTGCTGACAGCCAGAGCAGAGCCATTCAAGTCTGGAGATCAAGAATACTACCAGAGGTGCAGAAAGCCATCTCACGGGCGAAGTAGAGATTCCACACTAGACTGGAATCAGTGAGGGATACCCAACAGCTGTAGTGGGGTTTGAGTGCCATAACCTCCTACAAAGTTAAATCTTGCAACATAGGTGACAGCAAAGCTTCGCTTCCAGGTGAGCTCAATGCTTTCTAAGCTCAGTGTGTACTTAGCCCCCTGCTTTACTCACTTTACGCCTAGATTGTGTGGCTGAGTACAGCTCCAACACCATATACAAGTTTGCTGAGAACACCACTGTTGTGTCTCAAAGGGGATGATGATTTGGTATGCAGGAGGGAGATTGAAAACTTGGCTAAGTGGTGCAATAACAACAACCTCTCACTCAATGTCAATTGTCAATGAACAGCTACCGCCGTCACTGTGTGGTCCAGAATCTCCGGAGGGGAAGGCCCCGAGTCCTCGGCTTTGCTTGTTGCTCGGCGGCCGGGACGGGGTCGAAGCGCTCGGCAGAGAGGGTGCCCAGTGCTCGGTGTCGGAGGGCTGGTTGGAGGCTCGAAGTTTTCGGACGGACTCAGAGTCGGCTGTGGTCGGGTGCTTCCAATGCATCGACAGTTGTCGGTGCCTGGAGGTTTATGGCAGAGAGAGTTTCTCCTTTCTTCCACCTGCTATCGGGGACTATCGGGAGTCAATCAGAACTTTGAGACTTTTTTTTTAACTGTTCCCATGGTCTGCTCTTTATCAAATTATGGTATTGTTTTGCACTGCTGTAACTATATGTTATAATTATGTGGTCTTGTCAGTGTTAGTCTTTGGTTTGTCCTGTTTTTTTTTGTGATATCACTCCGGGGGAACATTGTATCATTTCTTAGTGCATGCATGCATTTCTAAATGACAATAAACGAGGACTGAGTGTCCTCATAATCTAATCTAATAAGACCATGGAACTGATGGTAGACCTCAGGAGAGGGAAGCCAGAGGTCCACGAGCCAGTAATCATCAGAGGATCAGAGGTGGAGAGGGTCAGCAACTTTAAATTCCTGGCCGTCACTATCTCAGAGGACCTGTCCTGGACCCCCATCATATAAATAGTATTGAGAAGAAAGCACGACAGCACCTCTGCTTCTGAGCCTTAGGAGTCTACCGAGGTTCGGCACGTCGTTGAAAGCCTTGGCAAGCTTCTGCAGATGTGTGGTGGAAAGTGTGCTGACTGGCTGCGTTGCAGCCTAGTATGGGAACACCAACGCCTTTGGCTGGAAAATCCTACAAAAAGTAGTGAATTTGGCCAGGTACATCATGGCGAAAACCCTTCCAATCATTGAGCACATCTACGTGAAACACTGCCGTGAAAAAGCAGCATCACCACCCAGCCCGTGCTCTTTTCTTGCTGTTGCCATCAGGTAGAAGGTGCAAATGTCTCAGGACTCGCACCACCAGGTTCAAGAACAGTAACTACCCCTCAACCATCAGGCTCTTGAACAAAAGGGGAGAGAGAAACGCATTTGAGGACTAATTTAAGGACTCTGTTATCTTGTTATTTCATGCTTTTTATTTATTGCTATCTAGTTATATCTGCATTTTCAGTTTGTTTACAGTTAATAGTTCCTGATGTTTACAGTTACTGTTCTATAGATTTGCTAAGTATGTCCGCAGAAAGAGAACCCCAGGGTTGTCTGTGGTGACGTGTGTGTACTCTGATAATAAATTTAACTTTGAACTTTGAGTACTGATAATCGCTGGGGTCAGCTCTCTTGTAAAGACACTGCCCAGAAGAAGGCAATGGCAAACCACTTCTGTAGAAGAAATTGCCAAGAACAATAGTGGTCACGGAAAGAGAAAAGAATAAGAACAACAAAGTGAAGGAGGTCAAAAGACAGGTGGAAGACAATGATCGCCCACGTAGCCCACGATGATGATGGCGGACGAACCTGAAGGTAAATCGAAAGGCTAAAACAAATGATGCAATGTAGAGTGAGCCAATTAAATTCATGTTCCAGGTATCCTGACCACCGAGAACTGCAGTGCTTGGCATCCTTCTGTGAACGTTTGTCTGTTATCTACTAGGTCCTACAGAGTAGCGGAGCATGTAATGACCTCGAGGCCCATTAACGAAGGAAGAAATCATTAGGAAACTGAAGAAGTTTACTATTTAATGGCATGTTTAAGCACTGAAAGATTCAAATTGTTTTAATTAGGCAATTTGTTTCGTGGCCTTTAGGCTTCTCATTACTATAGTGTGATGATATTTACTATGTGGTTTGCAAAGGCTTGCATCTACAATGTGCAGTGCATGCCTGGGTCAGATGATACCAGGTACCAGTGGTCTCGGTTCTGAGTGTTCTTGGCTACAGCAGAATGGGTGTGAACAGGAAATAGGCAGGAAACGTCTCAGTTTTCACTTCTTATTTTAGCCTGCTGTTCACAGTCATTCTCCCGCCTGAAGGCTCGTGCTCTGTTACTGAGGGAGGACTCTGAGTGTACTAGCGGAGGTGAAGGAGGTCAAGTTCAAGCTCAGAGTCATTTAAATATACGCATGTATACCGCCAAACGAAACAACGTTTCTCCAGTCTAAGGGTGCACAACACAATACATAGAACACAGACTAAAGCACACAACATAGTACACAGAACACCAGACCAAGGCGCACAACACAGTGCGTAGAACTCCAGATCAAAGCACACAACACAGTATGTAGAGCTCACACACGATACATAAAATAATATTGCCACAAATAAATTAATAAATAATAGGGTGCATTTATGACCAATTAAAAAGTAAACTATATAAAGCTACTTGGGTGGCAGGGTGGAGATTTGTCTCAACCAAAGGAGGTGTAAGGTGCTCCTTCCCTCAACTAGCCTGCAGGTCACCCTTGGGAAAGGTGTAGCACCTGCTTTGCACCTCCCCCCCCCCCCCCGCCATGCCAATCAGGGTCATGTGAAGCCATGGGAGCAGGTGGTGGAAGGTCGTATGAGCAGCTGGTGCACATCACAAGTCCTGGAAGTTTATATAGATTCAGCATGTCACCAAAAACCTTTCCACACTTCCAAAGATGCACTGTGGAGAGTGTCCTGACCGATTGTATCATGGCCTTCTATGGAAACACCAATGCCCAGGAATGGAAAAGGCTACAGAAAAGGTGGGTACAGCCCCGTCCATCACAGGCAAAAGCTCTCCCCACCATTACAAGAGGTGTTGTTACAAGAAAGCGGCATCCGTCGACAGGGACCACCCACCACCCAGGCCTTGCCCTCTTCTCGCTATTACTATCAGGCAGGAGGTACAGGAGCCTTAGACTCACGTCACCTAGTTCAGGAATAGTTAATACCCTACAGCAATCAGTCTCCTGAACCAGAGTGGACAACTGCACTCACCTCAACTCCAAGCTGATTCCACTTACCTACAGACTCACTTTCAAGGCCTCTACAACTCATGTTGTCAGTGTTTAATTATATTTGCACAATTTGTCTTCTTTTGCACATTGGTTGTTCATCTGTTTTTATTTAAGTATAGTTCTCGTCCTTATTTTCCTGTAAAAGCTGCAAGAAAATGAATCCCAAGGTAATATATAGTGACACATAGATATTTTGATAACAAATTTACTTTGACTTTGAAATTCAGAAGCAAGATGCAGGAGATCTGAACAGAGAAATTCACAGATATTGTGAAGAGAGAAGGATTCACGTTTTTTTTCAATGATCTTCCATCAGTTTGTTGAATTGCTTCTTCTGGATTCTGGAAGTGATGCTTTGGGCCTTTCACCCATTCCAAGCGGATTATTTAACCGGAAGGTTAGGGGCACCTTCTTTATGCAGAGGCTGGTGGGTATATGGGGCTGGTATTGCTTTATTATTGTCATGTGTACCAAGATGCAGTGCAAAGCTTGTCTTGCACATTGTTTATACAGAATAAATCATTACACGGTGCATTCAGCTAGAAGAAACTAAAACAATAATAATTTAGAATGAAGATCTTTAAAGATTAGCTTTATTTTTCACAGTGAAATGTGTCATTTGCGTCATATCAGATCAGGGAGGATTGCACTGCGGACAGCCCACAAGTGTTATTATGCTTCTGGCACCAACATATCAAGCCCACGACTCACGAAACATAACTGTATGTCTTTGGAATGTGGGAGGAAACCAGAGCACCTGGAGGAAACCTACATGGTCATGGGGAGAACATACAAACTCCTTACAGACACAGGCGGGAATTGAACCCCGATCAGTGCTCTCTGGTGCTGTAGTAGCATTATGCTATCTGCTACGCTACTGTGTAAAAGCTACCAGGGAAGTGCAGTGCAGGTGAATTATAAAGTACAAGATCATAACAAGGTAGATTGTGAAGCCAGCCAGTGGCTGTGGCAGGTAAATTAACAACTTTTAAATCTCATTTGGCTCCGCTT
This sequence comes from Mobula hypostoma, assembly GCF_963921235.1. Classification (NCBI taxonomy): domain Eukaryota; kingdom Metazoa; phylum Chordata; class Chondrichthyes; order Myliobatiformes; family Myliobatidae; genus Mobula; species Mobula hypostoma. The sequence goes on along the minus strand of NC_086117.1, from coordinate 12,582,731 downwards.
GGTGGCGCAATAATATCAGCACCGGACTCCGGAGCGAAGGTTCCCGAGTTCGAATCCAAGTCGGGTTGAGCGTCGAGCTGGCGACTTGGCCTCGTAAAAACAGAATAGCTTGCTACGGAAACACCGTCATGACGGTGCCCCGATAACTTCACTGCCGAGTTAAGGGCTATTCTTCTTCTTCTTCAAATCTCATTTAGTTGGGTATATAGATAGGAAATGTTGAGAGGGATGTCAGCCAAATGCAGGCAAATGGGACCAGCTTTGTGGGCACAATGGTCAATATGGTCAGAATTAGAATCAGCTTTAATATCACTGATATATGTGGTGAAATTTGTTGCTGCAGCAGCAGTAAAGTGCAAGATATACATAAATACTATAAACTACAATCAGAAATAAACCATGTCGGTGTATATATAGATTCTGGTTAATTGAGCCATTGGTTAATGGGACAGCCAATTATTTGGAACAACTCTTCAAGAACAAAAACCAATCAAGAAAATAGCTGGGATTCCCTTCTTCTTTTATTTGGGACATTATGCCATTATGCTTCTTAATTGGGATAGGAGACTACTGATGCCAAACAATTTCTAGCTAGCATCAATCACGTGCACTTGTGTGGCCATTAGACAGAACATTATGCTTAAAATGATCAGTGTCAAAATAACATCATTTGCATGTGTTTCCGTTCAAAAAAGCAGTGATTTTTGCACTAATAGTTGGTGAGAAATAAGCAGCAAGACAATTCAGACTGTTTTGCTCACTGTGCTTTTAAGCAGTCAGGGTTGGAGATGCCAGAAAAGGCTGGGAGTGAAAATGGAACCATTTCACTTCTTCATTAAGTTTGGAACTATGAAGAATTTGAAGGTATTGACAAGTGTCTTGAATGTTACAATGAGAATGAAGACTTGGAGAATGCATTCGTATGAAAATAGCCCATGGTCATCACTAGAAGTCTGCACTCACTTTGACCCTTTAAAAGAATGCTGCAGATGAATTCTCCTGTTGATAACTATTAGGAACTAATGCCCACTTTTATAGTACAGTAACAGTATTGGTAGTGTTCTAATTTGTTCTGTATTTCATTTAAATATATAAATTGTTCTCAGTTAAATAGTAGGTTGGCTCTTTTTATACCTGTTAACTATTTACATGAAACTTCTGTATTGCATTGTACTGCTACCGCATAACAACTAATTTCATGACATGTGTCAGTGAGTGGGGATCTCTTTGAAGCCTAGTGAATATTGACAGGCCTAAATAAAGTGGACTTAGAGACAAAGTTTCCTATGGTGGAGGAGTCTAGGATGAGTGGGCACAGCCTCAGAGTAGAAGGACACCTCTTTGGAGCAGCGATGAGGAGCAACGTCTTTGGCCAATGGGTGGTGAATCTGTGGAATTCAACGCCACGGGAAACTGTGAAGGCCTAGTTATTGGGTATATTTGAAGTGGTTGATGGATTCTTGATTAGTAAGGGCATCAAGGGTACAGGGAGAAGGCAGGGGAATAGGGTTGAGAGGGACAATAAATCAGCCATGATGAAATGGCAGAGCAGACTTCATGGGTTGAATGGCCTAATTCTGCTCCTATGTCTTATGGTCTTAACCTGTGAGCTTCACTCAAGCGAGGAATTTCATTGCACTCTGTTGTGTACGATGATAGACTACTCTGAAATGTGGGAAGTGCAAGTTCCAGAACCGGTCCCCGAGGCACACCACTTGTTACATGGTAAGTTACACACACAAAATGCTGGAGGAACTCAGCAGGTCAGGCAGCATCAATGGAAAGGAATAAGTGGTGAACATTTTGGGCTGAGACCCTTCAGCAAGATTGGAAAGGAGCTAGAATAAGAAGGTGGGGGGAGTGAAAGGAGTACAAGCTGCTGGAGATAAGTGAGGCCAGGCGAAGGGGAAGATGGGTGGGGGGGGGGGATAAAGTGAGAGGCTGGGAGGTCAAAGGTCATGAGGAAATGGCTAGAGAATGAGGGTGAGAGAGGAAATGAATCGGTCATGACCAAGTAGCAGAGCAGACTCAATGGGCTGAATGGCCTAATTCTGCTCCTATGTCTTATGGTCTTGTGATAAATCTGCTTCTGATTCTACTTCAGTGCTGATGCCTCGATTGTAGTGCTGGAAGTGAGTGTTACTATCAGTCATTGTTAGTAACTGGTGCACATCAGTACCTCAGTGTTATAAGTGCTTTTCTTAGGTGGGTAGTCACTGAGCAGCAGGAACAGTATATCTCCATGAACTTGTCCTTGAAGGTTTCCTATTGATACGGGCGGGTTTCTTTCACGTGGAATTTTGATAATCACATTTACAAAGCAAGGATTAAGATGTACTTTATTTGCCAGATACATTCAGGTATATCAGGAATTTGCTGTGATGTGTTAGACAGGGCACGATATGCAACTAAAAACAACAATGTTCAACAATGATAAAGAATTATATAAAAATAAACAAGAGGTTAAAGTAACAAAATTGAGTAAAATGTGCATAAATCTAGAAATACCAGCATGTATTTATAATGTAAACAACATTATAAAAAAAGTGGTTTCAAGTGTTTACATGGTACAGTGATAGAGGTAATAGATAGAGGGGGTGGGGGCTAACTGGAATGGTTGATCAGATTAATTGCTTGGGAGGGAGGAGCTTTTAAGATGGTGTGAAGTTTTTGTTTTAATAGTCCTAAAGTGCTTTCCAGAAGGGAACTTTTGGGAAAGGTGGTTTGCAGGGTAGGTAGTTTCCACAATGATTTTTCCTGCCCACATTTTTGGCCTGGCCACGTACGAGTCCTGTAGCGATGGTAGACTGCACCCAGTGTTGACCTGACAGTTTGCTGTGGCTTTTGTATGTTGCGAGAGGATTCTACACCAAACCAGACAGCAATGGCTGGCGTGAGGATGCTTTCTATGATGGAACAACCGTGTAGAACAACAGTATGTTCTGGGGAATCATCAGTTTTAAAAACCTTTCACTGACTTGTGGAGATCTTGAAACCCTTCCTTCAGATACTTCTGTTGTTCATAGGTTACTAGCTACGTATTTTCAGATAACGAAGAAGTAAGCATTAGGCTACTTGGGTAGCTTGGGAAAGGATGGGTTGGTCAGTTTGGTATATTTAAGTTTATTTAATTATCATTCAACCAGACATGAAAATACACGAATGAAACAGTGCTCCTTCAAGGCCAAGGTGCAAAACACATAACCAACAGCACATAGCACGTATGGTTATGATAGCAAAAAAGCATACAGTCACAAAGCATATCTCTGAAATCCCCCAGTGGTGTGTGCTGCAGGTTGATGCTTGGGTTGTTGTCCTGGTCCAGCTTGTTCTTCTACTGAGCGAGCTCTGTCGGGTGGGACGAACCTCCAACTTGGTACGGATTCCAACATGCCCACAGAAGCCTCTGTTCTCTCCCACTCTGCCTGTGTTCGTACAATCTCAAAGATAAACTGCGGTTGAATTACACTTGACATTTTAAATGCCAATAAAATAATCTCTACTAGTGACCTCATGCTTGTAACTACTGGTGGCTGGCCCCCCACAAGCACTTCACTCTAGTTAGTTTAGTTCCAACATTGAAGACCATAAGACAAAGGAACAGAATTAGACCATTCGGCCCATTGATTCTGTGGCACCATTCCATTGTGGCTGATTTATTATTTCTCTCTACTCCATTCTCCTGTCTTTTCCCCCTGTGACCTTTGACAGCCTTACTAATCGAGAACCTGTCAACGTTTGCTTTAAGTATACCCACTGACTTGAATAATGTTGTTAGTTAATAAAGTGGCCACTGAGTGTATGTTCATAGTCTTCTGTGGCTGTAGCCCATCCACTTCAAGGTTCGATGTGTTGAGCTTTCAGAGAAGCTCTTCTGCACACCACTGTTGTAATGCAGGGTTATTTGGGTAACTGTCAGCTTGAACCAGTCTGGCCATTCTCCTCCAACCTCTCTCAACAACAAGGTATTTTCACCCACAGAACTGCTGCTCCCTGGATGTTTTCTGTTTTTCATGCCATTCTTTGTAAATTCTAGAGACTACTGTGCTGTGTGTGAAAACTCCAGGAGATCAGCAGTCTCTGAGATACTCAAACCACCCCATCTGCCACCAACAATTATCCCACAGTCAAGATCACTTAACAAAAATTGAACCTCTTGCCCATGTCTGCATGCTTTTATGTATTGAGTTGTTGCCACATGATTGGCTGAGTAGATATTTGCATTAATGAGCAGGTGTACAGATATAAAGTGGTCATTGAATTTACTAGCTCCAACGACCAGGAAGATATTTGTGCAGAGCTGCATTGAGAGCAAAGGGTGCCACAAAGCACAGAAGACGTCATTGAGTGATAGGAACACTGGGAGTAAATTTGCCCAAACAGAACTACAGTATGAATCTTGAAAGTTTAAAGTGAGTTGCCCTTGCGCTCATTGAAGGAGCCATTTAAAGAAGGATTACTTTCTCATTTCTAAAGGTTTACCTTCCTTCTAGAGGGAGTTCTTCCTAAACTGTTATTGCCTCAGGAACTTGGTGTGTGTACTTCAATGAAGATTTGGTTTTAGCACTCAGGCTGGTGGAATTATTAGCTGGCTGCAGTGAGAGCAAGTTTCTGCTGAATTATATCCCTCCTGTTTATTGTGGAGTGCTCAGTAATTGACCTCTATGCAACCATTGCCTGTGAGACTGCTGAGTGTTTGTGGTGGGGAAACACCATTGCTTCCCAAGGGCAGATTGGTTGAAGGCTTAAATGTTTATTGGTTTTTCTTCTGGTTTCCTAGGCATGGTTCCAGGTCAGTCTGACAGCCAGTGGTTTTTGTTGAGGGTACTAGATTCACCAGGGATTGAAGGTTTTAATTAGTGACTAGAAGGCAGGGCTGTGGACCTGGATGTGATGGGTCCGGGCTCCCTGATCCTGCTCTCCGTAATCCTGGGCATCTAAAGCCTAGCCATCTGTGCCCTGCCTCACACAGAACCGAACGATGGAGGGAGGCACGACAGCATAGCGTCTAGCGTGAAGCTGCCAACCACCCGGGGTTCAATTCCTGATGCCATCTGCCTCACACAGAACTGAATGGGAGAAAGCGGTTCTCTTTTGTGGGTGGCGTGCCAACATAGCAGTTAACATAACACTAGTACAATGGAAGCAAGCCGCGTTCAATTCCTGTCACTGTCTTTCAGGAGTTTTGTGTTTTCCCCTGAGTGTGTGGGTTTCCTCTGGTGCTCTGGTTTCCTTCCTCATTCCAAAGACGTACGGGTCTGTGGTTGTCCAGATCACTGAATTGCCTCCAAGCTAATGCGCAGTTTGTGTGCCATCACTGATTCCTTACCCCTCCGCAGCTTACAGAAGGAACAGTAGATCACAGTTCTGAAATTCTCAGGTGATAGCTGTCTGTGTGTGTAGGGGGGAGGGTTGTTGGGGTATCGTTCTGGACTTTATTTTATTTTGGTGTACAGCACAGAACAGGCCATTCTGGCCCAGTGAGTCACCCTGCCCAGCAGCCCACCTATTTTATTGATTGATTGATTGAGATATGGCTTAGAATGAGCCTTTCCGGCCTCTGAGCCACACAGCCCAGCAACACCTCCCCCCACCTCCCGATTTCACTCGAGGTTAATCACTTGATAGTTTACAGTGGACAACTAACTACCAGCTGGTACGTATTTGGACTGTGGGAGAAAACCGGTGGACCCAAGGGAAATTTATTGTTTTGTGGCAGCAGAGCAGTGCAAAGGCAAAGACATAAAATTACTGTGAATGACAAAAATAAGCAGTTAGTGCGGTACAAAGGACTAATGAGAAAGTGTTCACGGACCATTCAGAAATCCAATGGTGGAGGGAAAGAGGCTGTTTTTGAGTCATTGACCGTGGGTTGTTAGGCTCCTGTACTTCCTCCCAGACGGCAGTAATGAGAAGAGGGCATATCCCAGAGGGTGAGGGTCCTTAGTGAGGGATGTCACCTTTCTGAGCCACTGCCTCTTGAAGATGTCCTCGGTGAAGGGGTGGGCTGTGTCCATGATGGATGCATGAGTCAACTTCCCTCTGCAGCTTCTTGCCATCCTGTGCATTGGAGATTCCATACTAGGCTGTATCGTATCTCCACACTGTATCGTATCTCCACAATGTATCGTATCTCCACCCTGTATTGTATCTCCACACTGTATCGTATCTCCACCCTGTATCGTATCTACACCCTGTATCGTATCTCCAACCCTGTGCCGTATCTCCACACTGTATCGTATCTCCACACTGTACCGTATCACCAACCCTGTATCGTATCTCCACACTGTATCGTATCTCCACACTGTATCATATCTCCACACTGTATCATATCTCCACACTGTATCGTATCTCCACCCTGTATCGTATCTACACCCTGTATCGTATCTCTAACCCTGTATCGTATCTACACCCTGTATCGCATCTCCACACTGTATCGTATCTCCACCCTGTATCGTATCTCTAACCCTGTATCATATCTACACCCTGTATCGTATCTCCAACCCTGTATCGTATCTACACCCTGTATCGTATCTCCAACCCTGTGCCGTATCTCCACACTGTATCGTATCTCCACACTGTATCGTATCACCAACCCTGTATCGTATCTCCACACTGTATCGTATCTCCACACTGTATCGTATCTCCACCCTGTATCGTATCTCTAACCCTGTATCGTATCTACACCCTGTATCGTATCTACACCCTGTATCGCATCTCCACCCTGTATCGTATCTCCACCCTGTATCGTATCTCTAACCCTGTATCGTATCTCCACCCTGTATCGTATCTCCACCCTGTATCGTATCTCCACCCTGTATCGTATCTCCAACCCTGTATCGTATCTCCACCCTGTATCGTATCTACATCCTGTGTCGTATCTCCAACCCTGTGTCGTATCTCCAACCCTGTGTCGTATTTCCAACCCTGTGTCGTATCTCCACACTGTGTCGTATCTCCACCCTGTATCTCATCTCCACACTGTATCGTATCACCAACCCTGTATCGTATCTCCACACTGTATCGTATCTCCACACTGTATCGTATCTCCACCCTGTATCGTATCACCAACCCTGTATCGTATCTACACCCTGTATCGTATCTCCAACCCTGTATTGTATCTCCACCCTGTATCGCATCTCCACACTGTATATATTCCAGATGGCCTGTATTAACAATCCTACATTTATATTCAATTTACCCTAGCCATCAATAATTATATTCTGTTAGTTTTAATTACTTTGCTATAAGTCTGTTGTAGCCTTATGTGAACCATGCACAAACACACAGATCCCTCTGTCTCAGAGTTCTGCAGTTTCTCACCAATCAGATAGTGAGTTCTTCAGCTTCTTCTATCAAAATGGACAACGTCTGTGTTCCCACATTACTCCATTTAGCCGGTCCTCGCCCAGTAAAATATACATCCTATATTAACGTTAACTTTTTCCATTTACAAATCCATCCTGATGTGGCATCTTTGGGTCAAAGGTAATTGACCTCTTGCATCTCACTGTCTCCCCACTCTGCCAAAGTTCATCAATCAGAAATATTAGCTCTGTCCCTTTCTCTGCCGATGCTGCCTGACTTTTTGAGGATTTCCACTATTTAATGTCAGATTCTGAAAAAACTGCAGTCCCACCTTCCCCCTCACCTGGTCCCACCTGTCACTCACCAGCTCGTACTCCCCCACTATCACCCACCCACCCACCTTCCCCCTCACCTGGTCTTACCTGTCACTCACCAGCTTGTAGTCCTTGTGCTCCCTCCACTTCTTATTCTGGCTTCTTCTCCCTTCCTCTCCAGCCTTGATGAAGGTTGACTCTTTATCCTTCTCCATCGATGCTGCCTGACCTGCCGAGTTCCTCCAGCATTTTGTGTGTGTTACACTGGATTTCCAGCACCTGTAGAATCTCCTCTATGGCTTTCTGTTAGCTGTTGTTTTTCTCATTTTAGTCTGTTAATGTTCTTACACCTCTCAACTGCCTGCCTCACCACGTTTATTGTGCGTCTGAAGAGCTTGACCTGACCTCAGCCAACAGGACCTGAGATGCTGGTTAAAGCTCAAAGTAAATTTATTATCAAAGTACATGTATGTCACCATAAACAACCCGGAGATTCGTTTTCTTGTGGGCATACTCAATAAATCTATAGAATAATAACCATAACAGAATAAACAAAGACTGGCGAACTAGAGCGTTCAGCCAGGGTGCAGAAGACAATAAACTGTACAAGTACAAAAAGAAAGAAGTAATATTAATGTACAAGTAAGCAATAAATATTGGGAACATGTGATGAGGTTCTCTTTTGCGGGTGGCATGCGTAACACGATTACAATGGAAGCAAGCCGGGTTCAACTCCTGTCACTGTCTTCCAGGAGTTTAGTGTTTTCCCCTGAGTGTGTGGGTTTCCTCTGGCTGCTCCGGTTTGCTTCCTCATTCCAAAGACGTACGTACGAAGGAAACCAGATGTCCATGAGGCTCATTGGAGTCTCAGAGGTGCTTTAAATTCCTGGGTGTTATTATTTTGGAGGACCTGTCCTAGGTCCAACATGTAAATGCAATTATGAAGAAAGCATAGCAGCATCTCTACTTCCTTAGTAGGACTTTGTGCAGTTTTGGCATGACATCTAAAGCTTTGACAGACTTCCACAGATGTGTGGTGGAGAGTATATTGACTGGCCGCATCACAGCCTGGTATGGAAATAGTAATGCCCTTGAACAGAAAATCCTACAGAAAGTAGTGGCTACGATCCAGTCCATCACAGGTAAAGCCCTCCCCTACACTCAGCATATCTACATGAAATGCTGTCACAGGAAAGCAGCATCCATCATCAGGGAACCCAACCACCTAGGTCATGCTCTCTTCTAGCTGTCACCGTCAGGAAGAAAGTACAGCAGCCTCAAGACTCACACCACCAGGTTCAGGAACAGCTACGACCCCTCAACCATCAGGCTCTTGAACCAAAGGGAATAACTTTGCTCAACGTCACTTGTCCCATCATTGAAATGTTTCCACAACCAATGACTCTTTATCTCATGTTCTTGATATTGCTTCTTTCCTCCTTTCCCCCTTTCCCTCTTTCCCCCTTCCCCCTTTCCCTCTCTCCCCCTTTCCTCCTTTCCTTTCTTCCTTTTGTCTTTTGCATACTAGCTGAATGCCCTAGTTGGCTGGTAGTTCATTGATTCTGTTATCATTATTACTCTATGGATTTATTGAGTATGCCTGCAAGAAAAAGAATCACCAGGGTTGCATATGGTGACATATGTGTAATTCAATAATAAAATTACTTTGAACATTTTATTCCATATCTGTACTTATAATATTATATTATAGCTTCATTCTTTATAATTTTTGAATGTTGTTTTTGTCACATGTCATGCCAGCACACCATGACAAATTCCTAATGCATGTATACAGTGAATAAAGTTGATTCTTGACATGATGTGTTGCGGGAATATTTTAAAGGCTAGAATTTGCTATTAAATGATAGGTGAATGATAATTGTTGCTATTTAAGAATAAATGGTCCAACAAATTCAGTCAAGGAAAGCGCATGGTTTAAAGACAAATGGCCAGTCGTTCTGATTCAAGCTTTTCTTTGAACGCTCAATCACTGATAGGCAATAACTGCCATTAAATCAGTGTACTTCCGTGGCGTACGTTCAAAGTAACTTCGTTATCACAGTGTGTCTATCATATACAATCTTAAGATTCATCTTCTTGCAGGCAGCCACAAAACAAACAAACCCACAAGAAACCACGCACCACAAAAACCGATCGCTGGCTGGTGGTGTCGTGGCATTTGCACTGGACTTCAAGGTGAGGGGTCCCAGGTTCGAATCCGGCTGGCTCCTTATGCGCTTTCCATCCGTGCTAGGTAGAGCATCTCGGCCTCATTAAAAATAAAACAGACCAATGCTAAGGAAACGGCAAAGGTTGCCGCCTGATGCCCCACAGGGCGCGAAGAGGAACAGCAACAACAAAGACCGATAAACATCCAGTATGCAAATAATTAAAACAGCTAACCATATAATACATAAAATGTGCGATGCAGAGTTCCCGAAAGTGAGGGAGTGCACAGCTACCAGTCACAAATAAATAAAGAGAGCGATACAGAACATAATGTCATGATCTTTTAAAGAAAGCCTATCAAACTACCCAGCTCAAAAAATAATCTCCATTCATTTTCTGGGACCTGTGTGTCTCGAATAGCTCTTGAGCAAAGGATGGTGAGCTTCTTGAACCAATGCTGTCCTTCCAGTGAAGATGCGCCCACACCAGATGTTAACTGGAGTTCTGGGATTTAGAGCGTAAGACGTAGGTGCAGAATTAGGTCACTTGGCCCATCGAGTCTGCTCTGCCATTCCATTATGGTTATCCATCCCTTTCAACCCCATTCTCCTGCCTTCTCCCCATAATCTTTGATATCCTTACTAACAAAGAACCTATCATCTTTTGCTTTAAATATACTCCATGACTTGGGCTCCACAGCCGTCTGTGGCAATGAATTCCACAAATTCACCTCTGTCTGGCTGAAGAAATTCCTGCTCATCTCTGTTCTAAATGGACGTCCCTCTATTCTGAGGCTGTGTCCTCTGATCCTAGACTAATCCACGATAGGAAACATCTTCTCCTCATCCACTCTCTCTAGGCCTTTCAATATTCAGTAGATTTCAATGTGATTTCTTTCCCCCTCATTCTTCTAAACTCCAGTGATTAGAGGGCCCGGAGCCATCAAATGTTCCTCATATGTTAATCCTTTCCTTCCTGGGGTCACGCTCATAAACCTCCTCCAATGCCAGTACATGTTTCCTTAGACGTGGGGCCCAAAACTGCTCACAATAATCAAGGTGTGGTCTGACCAATGCCTTATAAAGTCTCAGCATTACATCTTTCCTTTTATATTCCTGTCCTCGCGAAATGAATGCTAACGCTGTGTTTGCCTTTGATATATGACTTTGACATATTTTCCATTGTAGATTTAGTATGGTAATAAATGTTTTTGAACAGTGAACTGGAAACACCAATTTAAAGTGATACTAGTGCTCAGACATAAATACTCCTTTAGCTAGATCCCTTGTTTTTTTTACTTTAAACAGTAGAGCAGTTCACGCTGAGCATTTAAAATGTCTTGGCATGCTAGTGGGTAATCTATTCTACTTATGATATTCAATGCAAAGATGAAACTGTATTCGACTTGATTTGTGCATTCATAGCCACTTCTCTAAATGGGCAAATTAAAAACGCAAAAACTCCAGGGTAACCCACGCAAAACGCTGGAGGAAATCAGCAGGTCAGGCTGCATCTATGGAGAGGAATAAAGAGCTGACGTTTTGGGCCGAGACCCTTCCCGAAACGTCAACTGTTTATTCCTCCCCATGGATGCTGTTTGACATGCTGAGTTCCTTGGGGGGGGGGGTGTGTTGATCTAAACAGGCAAAGTCAGTTTAACTGCAGCGACTTGGAAATTGGTAAGGTTAATCAGAGGACAGGTTAAACTTCAGCATCACCAGGCTCTTTCAGATCTTTTGAAGTCATTTTTATTTTCATGCTTGGTGCTCAGTCTAATGTGAACAGCAAATCTGTCTGCTTTGCAATGAAGATTCTCACTGCTCTGAGCAGGAAAGGAATATGACAGCTGCAGCGTGTCTGTGTAATGATCGTGTCGATTTTCAGAGTATCAGGGATGAAGGTGCGAGTCCATGAGAAATGACTTGGAGGATTGAGGAGCGTTGTGTAATGGCGCAAATCACGCCGGAATGTTAGGACGTGCCATCCTGCAGGATCTCAGCCGCAGTGTGAAACGAGGATGCAGTGAACTGACTTGGTGGAGCAAGGAAGTTATACAGAGGAACTGATTAAAAGTAACAACCCTTCCCTCAAGAAAAGGTTCACTTTACATCATTTAATGTATTTAGAAAAGTACAGCACACAAACAGGCCCTTCAGCCCATTTAGTACATGCCAGCCATTTAAAATATCTATTCCCATACTTCTAAACCTAATGTAGATATTTCATTCTCAGAGTGGTGTATCTTTGTTAACTACAGCACTTTGCAAAAGTCTGAGGCACATAGATACATCTAGGATGACTAAGACTTTTGCACAGTGCTGTATTCGTCAATATGGAGCGGGGAGCGAGTTTGTAAATCTGGCGGGAGCAAAAGCATGTTGGGAGTGGTGAGAGTGGAGCGCCAAGGGAGGAGTGTGGGATAGTTGGCTGAGAAGGAGTGCTGGTAGTGGGAGGTGGCACGGGTGCAGACACACCCAGCCCTGAGACACCAGGCATGGTCATTTGATTCCAAACAATTGTTTATTAATTGTTACAGAATGTCTCTCTGGTGTTTCCCACTCCCTTCCCCCTTTCAGTCCACAATTGAGACCCATATCAGAATCCGGTTTATCATCACACATATGTCATGATTTTTATTTTTGCAGCAGCAGTACAGTGCAATACATAAAATTACTACAGTACTGTTAAAAAAGGCCCTAGACACTCCAGCTAGATATGCATGCTTAAGACTTTTGCACAGCACTGTATAAGATAAACTTTCCTACTTTAATATAATAATAATAAATCTATTATCAAAAATACACAATAAAAGACTAACAAATTTAAGATGATAAACGTAGAAAATGCTGAAAAAAAAACCCCAGAAACAATCCAACACATTAAAGGATCCTGCAGCAGTTTAACTCAATCTGATTACATACACAGGCATATCATGTAGTAAACATCATTCACCAAAATCTTACTTTGAAGTACAAATTCATAAAAGAAATCATACCTTAATATAATTACAAGCCTGATCCGGTTTTAGAGTCAGAATACCACAAATTATTTTCTGACTGATCAGTTATTACTGATAGGACAATCGGTAATAACTGTCCAGATATAGTATTACAGGATAAACAAGTAAGAACAACTTATTTAATAGATATAACCAATCCAAACACACATCTTACAGAAATCAATAAGTGAAAAACACCAGAATGTGCTGAATTAAAAGAGGAATTGAAAACCTTTGGAACATGAACAGGGTATACATTGTCCCAATACAACTACAACTGGTGTCATCCCAAAGTTACTACACAATAGCATTAAACAATTAGGGCTACACATCAATATCTATGTAAATCTTCAGAAAGCCACAATAATAAACACCACTAGAATACTCTGAAAGTTCCTAGTGATTGACAAATGAGTGTACTTGGTTATGCCTGCACCTCAGGTTTTACCAGCTTGAGCTGAGAAAAAATAAATAAAAATAATAATTTATTTATAGAGCTCTTTTCATAAAATGACGTATAGATTAGATTAGATTATGAGGACACACAGTCCTCTTTTATTGTCATTTAGTAATGCATGCATTAAGAAATGATACAATATTCCTCCGGTGTGATATCACAGAAACACAGGACAAACCAAGACTGAAAAACTGACAAAAACAACATAATTATAACATATAGTTACAACAGTGCAAGCAATACTGTAATTTGATGAAGAACAGGCCATGGGCATGGTAAAAAAAAAGTTCAAAGTCTCTCGAATAAATGAAGGGAATCTCAGCTATTTTCTCGATTAATCTTTGTTCTTTAAGAGTTGTCCTAAATTAGTGGCTGCCCTGATTAACCAATGGCCCAATTAACTGGAATCCACTGTATTTTTGATGTGTTGTACTGCCACAAAACAACAAATTCCGATGTGTAGTGATATTAACCATGATTCTAATTCTGATTCTGAAATTTTGTGTGAAGTTTCAGGTAACATCTAAGCCTAATTTTAAGGACAGATATGTGGGAACCCACCCTAGGCGATAGTTTGGATATTGTGGAATGTAAGTTCTCCAGGCATCTGCTGACGACCCTTGATGCTATTAACAATGTTTTTCTGTCAGTCTGTGTAGTGGTAGTTAATAGAGTTACTCCCATACCACTCCCACATGGGAGGCGTTCAAATACTGTACAAGCAGGGTTATCAATAAGGTTCATTTGAGTATCCTGTATGCAGGCATCCTGGTGTGCTCTGCTCTAAAGTCATAGTCATAGTCATACTTTATTGATCCCAGGGGAGATTAAAATATGACTATGACTATGACTATAGAGCAGAGCACACATCAATAATGACCACAGCACCATGCAGAAAGAAACTGGTTTTCTCATGAATGAACAGCACCTGATGTGACAATCATCACTTTTTATTTGATTCTGTTTGTCAAGTTTTGGAAGTCTATTGGAGAACTATAGCGTTGCGGTTGCTTATCAACACTCTTTCTCATGGAACTAATACCATGGCTGGAATTCACAATTTAGTCATTTTTCTTAATGCATTTTATGGCCAGCTGGTGGTGTAGTGGCACCCCCACCGGATTTTGAGACGAGCAGTCCCGGATTTGACTCTTGCTGTCTCCTTGCACCCCTTCCATCCATGCTGGGCAGCTTGGCTTTGCAAAAATAACAGGCAAATGCTAAAGAAATGATAATTGCTACCCGATGTCCCACGAGGCACGGAGAGGAATAACAACAGCTACAAAGCTTTTTATTGCCAGCTAATAGATTGGAAATGGGGAGGTGGTGTGTGATTCATGGAAGGCAGTCACAGCATAACAAAGCAGTTTATTTTAGAAAAGCGTTGAAAAAACTACAGAACTATTCTTGGTGAAAGTGAGGTGATTTCTCGAGTGAAACTCAGTGAGTGGGTGATTATTACAAATGTACATAATTATGAGAATGAGATCAATCCCAGTGAACTGTGCAACTAAGGGTGGCACCCTCCAGACCATTCACAAAAACTGCTTCTGTTACTTCTTTTACGGTCTTTTCCTTTCAAATGTGGTTCCGCTACTGTTGGAGCCTGTGATCTACAGTTTGCTGTCTCCAAGCGGGTTCCGTGAGGAAGTGTGTGGCCTCGGGGCCAAGTAGCCTGGACTGGGGGCGCGAGCCCGTGATTGACTCTATTTCTTGCGAGCTTGCTGATAAAGGCACCAGGAATATTGAAATCATCGGTGCGATTGTAGATGGCAAGCAGGTGTTCCAGTGCCGTCTACCAGCCTCTCGCTTGCTCGCTGCTAGGCGAAAGTGCTCTGCGTGTGACGGCCCCTCTCTCTCCCTCTTGCTTGCTTCTCCTAAGGGAAGGTCCCTGTGTTCACATGGTCTCTCTCTCTCCCTCGATGCTGTGAGAGGAAGCTTCCAGAGTCTACCAGGGTCCAGGGTCTTGGGCAAGATTTAATCAATACGGTTTGTGGCTTGGACTCTAGGTTCACGTTATGATGTGTTTCTGGTTTTTGTTCACCCACTTTTTCTTTGTTGCTATTTTGGGTGACTTTGAATCAGGGCAGCATGCAGATAAACGAACACTGAGCTGAACTGAATATGGACTCTTTCGATTTTGTGTTTTATTTTCTGTGTTTTTCTTTTTTTTTGCCATTCCTGTAATTTGTGGGAGGTTTTTGCATGTGGGGTGGGGGAGGGGTGGTTGATATTTTTCTTTAAATGGGTTCTTTCGTTTTCTTTGTTTTGTGGCTGTTTGTGGGGAATACAAATTTCAGGGTTGAGTACTGCATACAATTTGACAATAAATGTTCTTAGAATCTGTGAATCCCAGTGCACTTGAAGCAGTTTGGTAAAGTTTGATAGACAGGAGAATTGTCCAATCACTTGTGATCTATAGTGATGTCACATACCGCCTTATAGATATTTGATTCCAGGCTGCAAAGTTAAAGCAGTGCACAAACAAGAGAAAACCTGCAGATGCTGGAAATCCGAGCAACATACACCAAATGCTGGAGGAACTCAGCAGGCCAGGCAGCATCTATGGAAAAGAGTAAACAGTTGATGTTTCGGGCCGAGACCCTCCATCAGGACTGGAAAGAAAGGGGGAAAAGTCAGAGTAGGAAGGTGGGGGGAGGGGGAAGAAGAAGTACAAGGTGGATGGTGATAGGTGAAACCAGGAGAGGGGGAGGGGTGGTAAAGAACTGGGAAGTTGATTGATCAAGAGATCAAGGCTGGAAGGGGGGGGATCTGATAGGAGAGGGGAGAAGACAGAAGATCATGGAAGGGGTAGGGGCACTAGAGGGAAGTGTGGGCAGGGAAGGACATAGGCTGAGGGGAAACAGGAATGATGAAGGAGAGGTGGGGGGGGGTGGTGACAATTACTGGAAGTTTGAGAAATCGATGTTCATGCCATCAGGTTGGAGGCTACCCAGATGGAATATAAGGTGTTGTTCCTCCAACCTGAGTGTGACCTCATTGCGGCAGTAGAGGAAGCTGTGGGCTGACAAGTTTAAAGCAGTGAAAGTTAAGAGCAGCAATCAGTAATGTGCAATAAATATAGTTTTGCATCCTGTAAATGTTGGCATCATTAGAGACCACCACAGTGGAAATGATTGGATAATTCCCCTGTCAATCACGTCTGATGACCAGTCTACTCCTTGACTGTGAATAATTTTATGCTCACAATCATGAACATATGCAGCTACCATCCGCTCCCCTCTGGCATTCAGTCACCTGTTGGTGTGTCAGAAACCAGACCATCAAGAGAACATAAAATGGAGAAGTAAAAATAGTCCATGTTTTTTTTCATTAGTGTATTGCCCAGAGAAGCTATAGAGGCTAATTCATTAAATACATTTACCACACAGTTAGATAAATCTGTGCATCACAGGGGAATT
Organism: Mobula hypostoma; assembly: GCF_963921235.1. NCBI lineage: Eukaryota > Metazoa > Chordata > Chondrichthyes > Myliobatiformes > Myliobatidae > Mobula > Mobula hypostoma. The sequence goes on along the minus strand of NC_086117.1, from coordinate 12,566,063 downwards.
AAAGGTTATTGGGAAAAGGCAGGTAGGTGGAGCTCAGTCCACGGTCAGATCAGTCATGATCTAATTGAATGATGGAACACGTTCAAGAGACAGATGGCCTACTCCCACTCCATCCACTACAACAGGCGGGATTTCCCAGTGGTCACCCATTTTAATTCAACTTCCCATTTCCGTTTAGTTTGCTTGTAACTGATTGGCAACGATCATCACGACAATTCCATTCATCCATACGTTGGCACAAGGTCAAGAGGATTGCAGTCAGGCGGGTAGAAGGTGTTTGTTTTGGCCCCCTCCCAATGACTAAGTCATGTTGGTCGGTGGTTGACAGATTTCTGACTTTATTAGGATAGGGAACGGACCTGTTACTGGGGTAATAAATATAAGAATGCTGGAAACTCTCAGCAAGCCATCAACTGTTTGGCCTGCTGAGCATTTCTGTTTTAATTTCACATTTCCAGCTATATATATATATGTGTGTGTGTGTGTGTGTGTGTGTGTGTGTGTGTGTGTGTATATGTGTATATGTATATATACAGTATATATGCTCTGGTGTGAAGACAGCAAACTTTTAATATCCTTTGAATTTTAAAGAGAAAATTAATTAATTTACATTTGTATAGCACCCGCCATCTTCCTGCAACATGAGAATGATCCTAGGAATGAAAGGGTTAATGAATGACGGCTCTGGATCTGTACTTGCTGGACTTTAGAACATTCAGCAGGGATCTCATTGAACCTATTGAATATTGAAAGTTGATGTGGAAGGGATGTTTCCAATAGTGGGGGGGGGAGTATAGTTCCAGAAGGAGCAGCCTCAGAATACAAGATCAACTCATTAAAACAGAGATGAGGAAGATTTTAGCCAGAAGATGGCGAATCTGTGGAATTAATTGCCACAGGTGGCTTTGGAGTTCAAGTCATTGGGTGCATTCAAAACTGAGTTTGACAGGTTCTTGATTAGTAAGGGATTCAAATGTTATAAGGCCATAATAGTCATAGTCATAGTCATACTTTATTGATCCCGGGGGAAATTGGTTTTTGTTACAGTTGCACCATAAATAATAAATAGTAATAGAACCATAAATAGTTAAATAGTAATATGTAACTATATAAGATATAGGAGCAGAAGTATGTTACAGGACGAAGGCAGGAAAATAGGGTTGAAAAGGATAATATGTCAACCATGATGAAACCTAATTCTGCTCCTTTGTTTTATGGTCTTATAGAAACCTTAATGTGAATGCTTTGCCAACAAGCACTGTCAATACATTAAACCCACAATTAAAAGTGAGGTAAAGGACAGTGTTTTGTATCATTTGTTGGAAAGCTTTCCTCCACTTAATGATGGTTTTGACTAATCTTGTGTGTACGGGAGACAAGTTCAATGTCTTATCTGAAAGTGCTCACTCAGGCAGCGTGACGTTCTTTCCAGTTGTGTTATCTAAAACATTATCTACTGTTTTAGAAATGCTAAAACAAGTGATCACGAGAGGGTCAATCTGCTCAGTGAGTCTTTGGCCATTAGGTATTCTGCGTTACTATTTTAAAAATAATACTTGTTCCACTTAAGAAGTTGGTCAATTTGATCGGTTTCAACTTAATAGCTGATTTGAATAGTTTCCTTGAATGCCAGGGAGAACAATATTCAGCAGATGCGTTTCTTGTGCTAGCCTTACACTGTACACAAATCCTTTTAGTTTTAATAGTCTATCTCGTGGTGCATATCCAAATAAAATGCACAATTTTCACCTTTGCCCAAATGGGATATTTGAATTTGCACCCACTAATTTTAGATCATTGAGAAATGTTATTGTTGGAAGCATTATAAATGATGATGATTTGATAGTGCAGATATTGTGATTAGTATTTTTATCCTACCTCTTGGAACCAAAGCCCTGATTATTTCACCAAGTGAGGTAACCGTTTCTCCTCCGCTCCTAATGCTGAGGTCCCAATACCTGTCAGTCAAAATGTAACCAGCACAACATTCTGGAATCAATACAGCGGGAGCTCGACCAATCAATGAGAGTGGTGGGCGGAGCGCCAGGTCCGCGGTGCATGTTGGATTTTGTAGTCTAATCGCCGCAGACACACAGCGAATCTAAGGGTGGAGCGGCGGCTCCGAAACTACGAGGGGGTCGAGCTGAAGGCTGCAGGGGCGGCGATGGCGTCAGGGAGGGGTGGAGCAGCGCGTTGACACTCACGGGGTGTGTATGTGTGTTATGTATTGAGAATGAAGTGCTGAACCAGAGAGAGCACATTCACTATTTGAGATGTGAACCACGTTTCCACGGTTCTCTTTACCCTGCTATTACTCGGACACGTTTGCTAATGCGTCGTCTATTTTTTTTCTCTTCTTCTTGGTTGTTGCAATATTGTCAGCATTTCATTTCAGCTACCGAGCGCAGCCTGGAACCACACTTACAGCACACTCCGCGTGGGGAATTCTGTTTATGTATATATATAAAAAAATAAGTCTGCAGAATTGAAGTTGCATTCTCTCACCCCCTCCCGTTAAAAACTGCAGCAGGTGCAATGTCTAGTTCCATTAACTAGAACAGTTTGTGCAACCGAGAAAACGCATGTATGGATGTGAGCAGTGCGGATGCAGCTTCCAGTAAACTGCTGAGTCTCACACAACGGTAAAACAGATTTCGATATATTTTTTTAAAGCGTGTGCTTTCATTTTGCTTGTTTGTAAGTACAAGAGCGTCAGTTACGCCTTGACATGTTGAGCAGGGGCTATGCGGGTGCACCAGTGCTGCTCGATGCGCAGGCACAGTGGTTTCCAAAATATTTTGAAGGTATTGTAAAATGCTGTATGCTACTTTATTGGTGATTGCTGCGAGGGGGAGAGAAACAAACCTCCCTGCACCGTTTAGGGAGGAGAGAATACCGGATTTTGTTAAAAATTCTGCACTTTGCACATTTGAAATGCGAAAGTTTGATGTCGCCGGTTGAAGGAAAAATGCATCACGATTTCATGCGTTAACAATCCCAATGTTATCAGACGGCATGTGTTTTATTATTGAAAGACTGGCCCACAACAGACAGTGGGCGTTATATACTTGATCACTGAACGCTACTACACTACAGTAGGCAAGGCAACTTCAACGGGGTGATGTATTAATGTTGTGCGGGTTCAGTTCCGTGCGAATGTATAGTATATCACGGTGGAACGAAAGCAACCAGCCCAACTGCTGTGAGGTTATTTTCTTATACAGATATAGATGTTATTCAACCCCACCCCTTTCGAAATCTTCAATCCAATATTTATCTATCTTAGGATTTTTTAATATAATTTCTGCCACCTGTTCTCCTCTTAACAATTCATAGTGATAATTACGAAGAAAATTGGTTAGGGCTGTTATTGAGTTCCCTCTGTTTGTACAATGTACAGATTATAGATTTCGTCAGGCGTTCTCTCAAGGGCTGCATAAAGCACGAGACTATTTCCCCCTTGTTTTTATAGGAATTTATAGCACAGATGTCTTTATTAAATATCCTGACTTTTCAATGTGTTGCTTCCCTTTAGTTAAACTTCATCTATGAATCATTTCTAAAATTGCAAATGTAATGTTAGGTACTTGGATGGGAGGGGAATGGAGGGCTATGCTCTGGGTGCAGGTGATGGGCCAAGGCAGAGTAATGGATGGCAGGGACTAGATGGGCTGAAGGGTCTATTTTTGTGCTTGTAGTGCTCTTTGACTCTAATAATTTTATATAACTATGCTAATGTGTTACCAGAGTGTTTGAAGTTGATCTGGCCTTTCTTGGTAATTATCAATGTTTCTGAAAGTATTCATTAAGGACTTCTCCATTGATAGTATTTTAATATTTTAATAGTATGTTTTTCTTTGCGTAATACTTTTAAAATGGCATGGAAGTGTGGGCTCCCAGCTGTATAGTCATCTGATTTGTTCTGCCCGACTGCAACAGTTTGATGCAAACAGATGACCGGTGTCTGAAACTAAACAAGGGCTTTGTCAACAGACCCGTGCATGAATGCACTGGGATGTGACCAAGCCGCAGGGATCTGGTGGATTCCAGGGTTGATCCCCCGATTCTGGTGTGTGGGCTGCCATGTCCCCTGGGTGAGCAGGAAGAACAGGCAACCATTCTCCTTCCCCTTGCTTGCATGTACTGACTGACTGACTTACTGCCTGTTACGCCCCTGGTGTTTAGGGCAGCAATGAAGGTCGTCCTCCCCCAGTGTTCACGGCTCCCTTCATCGTGTCAGTAGCTTCCCCTCAGTTCTCACTACTGTCAGCCATGCAAGTCCCGGGTGGAGACTCAGGAATACCGTCACACTCAGATGTAGAAGGATCCAACATTGCTGTTTAACTTTGAACATTGTTTCCGTGATAATTTTGTTTGACCAGTCAGGGTTGTTGACCCTGAGCTGGACCCTGAACCTGGAGGACTGGAGGACCAGTGGACCGCTCTTGGTCTGGCCTCTCTACCCTTTGACCTGTTTGGCATGGGTGACCCTGCCAAGAGCTAAAGCACAAGGCCTTGACTCCAGCCAACACAGCTCTCTGGGTCACTGAGGCATGAAAGCCTCCAAACCTTACAACAAGGATGTGGTCCTCATGGAAGTTATGTGTGTTGAAATACAGTGAAAAGTTTTCTTTGTGTGATCATTCTAAGCATTGTATAGATGATCGAGGTAGTACTGGGGTAGGGGAGGGAGCAACAGTAGAATGTAGAAAATAGTGTAAGGGTTAGAGAAATTGCAATGCAGGCAGACAAGGTGCATGGCCCAGGACAAGGTCGACTGATGGACTACTAGCCAGGCCGCTGGTGTCAGAAGAATGCATGTGTTCTGTTAGTTGAGAAGAAGGTTCAGCCTCTCATCAGGGATCCAGCATCTCTAAAGTGCATACACTTTATGTTATAACGGTGCTACTTTCAATCTCAGGTCTCTGGAGCCTTCAAATTTAATGAAAATAGACTTTTTACTGGACTGTATCAGAACTTTATGAAGAGATACCTGCTGGAAGTGTGTGTGTGTGTGTGTGCATTGACCCTCACTGAAGCTGTTTGTGTGTGAATGCTTGGCAAAGGGAGGGCGGGCTTTGAATTCGACTCCCCTCATGGTGAATTTGCTTGTTACTCATGAGCGTGTTGTAATGCCACTGAACTGCTGCTGGACTCAACATCCGAGTGTAAGTCATTGCCTTCAGATGAGCCAAGGCCATTAAGCAGGAGATGGGGAAGGTCTGATTGTAATAGCAAAATGGCATGAAGAACACGGAGCTGATGCTACTTTGAATGTAATTGCCAAACTAAAGAGAGAGCTCATCTTTGTCCAAAGATTTTACATTTGTTTAATTGGAAATGCTCAGTCGAGAGAGCTATAAACAGTGACTTCAGTCGTGTTCTCTTGCCAAGTGTTGTGCTATCAGAGCCTTCGATTGGAGTTGGAATCAAGTACTCTGAGCCTCCTTCACTGGCACTCTCTGCCAAAATATCGGCAAAACAAACGGATGTTTCCCTATTGATCCCACTCTCTGATCGTGTTGGTGTGCCCCACGGGAAAGGAGAGGACTTCCATAGCCAACAAAGGTTTTAAGGATGTATTTTTAAGAAAAGAGCGACACACACAAAATGCTGGTGGAACGCAGCAGGCCAGGCAGCATCTGTAGGAAGAGGTACAGTCGACGTTTTGGGCCGAGACTCTTCGTCAGGACTAACTGAAAGAAGAGCTGGTAAGAGATTTGAAAGGGGGAGGGGGAGATCCAAAATGATAGGAGAAGACAGGGGGGGGAGGGATGGAGCCAAGAGCTGGACAGGTGATTGGCAAAAGGGATATGAGAGGATCATGGGACAGGAGGCCCAGGGAGAAAGAAAAGGGGGAGGGGGAAAGCCTAGAGGATGGGCAAGGGGTATAGTGAGAGGGACAGAGGGAGAAAAAGCAGAGAAAAAAAAAATTAATAATAATAAATAAATAACGGATGGGGTACGAGGGGGAGGTGGGGCATTAATGGAAGTTAGAGAAGTCAATGTTCATGCCATCAGGTTGGAGGCTACCCAGACGGAATATAAGGTGTTGTTCCTCCAACCTGAGTGTGGCTTCATCTTTACAGTAGAGGAGGCCGTGAATAGACATATCAGAATGGGAATGGGATGTGGAATTAAAATGTGTGGCCACTGGGAGATCCTGCTTTCTCTGGCAGACAGAGCGTAGGTGTTCAGCAAAACGATCTCCCAGTCTGTGTCGGGTCTTGCCAATATATAGAAGGCCATATCAGGAGCACCGGACGCAGTATATCACCCCAGCCGACTCACAGGTGAAGTGTCGCCTCAGCTGGAAGGACTGTCTGGGGCCCTGAATGGTGGTAAGGGAGGAAGTGTAAGGGCATGTGTAGCACTTGTTCCGCTTATAAGGATAAGTGCCAGGAGGGAGATCAGTGGGGAGGGATGAGGGGGACAAATGGACAAGGGAGTCGTGTAGGGTGCGATCCCTGTGGAAAGCAGAGAGAGGCGGGGAGGGAAAGATGTGCTTAGTGGTGGGATCCTGTTGGAGATGGCAGAAGTTACAGAGAATAATATGTTGGACCCGGAGGCTGGTGGGGTCTTAGGTGAGGACAAGGGAACCCTTTTCCTGGTGGGGTGGTGGGAGGATGGGGTGAGAGCAGATGTGCGTGAAATGGGAGAGATGCGTTTGAGAGCAGAATTGATGGTGGAGGAAGGGAAGCCCCTTTCTTTAAAAAAGGAGGACATCTCCCTCGTCCTTGAATGAAAAGCTTCATCCTGAGAGCAGATGCGGCAGAGACGGAAGAATTGCGAGAAGGGGATGGCTTATTTGCAAGAGGCAGGGTGGGAAGAGGAATAGTCCAGATAACTGTGAGAGTCTGTGGGCTTACAGTAGACATCAGTAGATAAGCTGACTCCAGAGATAGAGACAGAAAGATCTAGAAAGGGGAGGGAGGTGTTGGAAATGGACCAGGTAAACTTGAGGGCAGGGTGAAAGTTGGAGGCAAAGTTAAATGAAGTCAACGAGCTCAGCATGCGTGCAGGAAGCAGTGCCAATGCAGTCGTTGATGTAGCGAAGGAAAAGTGGGGGACAGATACCAGAATAGGTTTGGAACATGGATTTTTCCACAAAGCCAACAAAAAGGCAGGCATAGCTTGGACCCATACGGGTGCCCATGGCTACACCTTCAGTTTGGAGGAAGTGGGAGGAGCCAAAGGAGAAATTATTAAGAGTAAGGACTAATTCCGCCAGACGGAGCAGAGTGGTGGTAGAGGGGAACTGGTTCGGAGTTGTTTTTCTAATGGAGTCTGTAGTACACCTCGTGACAATTTCCCACCCTCAAGGACAGTTCATTCATTATGTGTTGTGTCGTGTGATGTAGGCCATCATGGTCTCTTGACCATGATTGTTCTTGGCAAATTTTTCTACAGAAGTGGTTTGCCATTGCCGCCTTCTGGGCAGTGTCTTCACAAGACGGATGACCCCAGCCATTATCAACACTCTTCAGAGATTGGCTGGACTTGTGATATACACCAGCTGCTCATACGACCGACCACCACCTACTCCCATGACTTCACGTGACCCTGTTCAGGGTGTGGGGGGGGGGGGCTACATCTTACCCAAGTGTGACCTCCAGGCCAGCAGAGGGAAGGTGTGCCTTAAACTTCCATTGGTAAAGACATCTTTGCACCCTGCCACCCATAAAGGATGGTATTCTGCCTATAAACAAAGCCCTTATGATATTAAAAAAGGCGTAGATAGAGTGAATGTGGAGAAAATGTTTACAATGGTGGTGGAATGTAAGACCAAAGAGCGCAGCCTCAGAGTAGAAGGACCTCCCTTCAGAACAGTGAGAGTGAATCCCTTTAGCCCTAGGGTGGTGAATCTGTGGAATTCATTGCCGCAGACAGCTCTGGAGGCTGAGCATTGGGTATATTTAAGTGGAGGTTCATAGACTCTTGATTAAAATGGGGAGAAGGCAGGAGAATGGTGTTGAGAGGCATGATAAATCAGCCATGGTTGAATGGTGGAGCAGACTTGAGGTTCAAATGGCCTAATTCTGCTCCTATGTCTTATAGTCTTATGGATTCTTTTTTCAGGGAAACTTGATAAGAGGCATAGATAGAGTGGATAGGCAGAGACTTTTACCCAGGGCAGAAATAACTAATACAAGAGGGAATGATTTTAAAGTATAGGGCATGTCAGAGGTAAGGTCTTTACCCAGAGAGTGATGGGTGTGTGGAATGTCCTGCCGGGGTGGTGGTAGAGGCAGATACATTAGGGGTATTTAAGAGAATCTTAGATGGGCACATGGATGGCTATGGAGGGCTATGTAGGAGGGAAGGGTTAGATTGATCTTAGATTAGGGTAAAAACTCAGCACAATCTCTGGGCCAAAGGACCTGTCCTGTGCTGTATGGTCCTGCGTTCCATAATGTAACTTGGCTAAATCCTTTCCGGTTACCCGCTGTCAATTCCACAGCTATCTTTAATCTTCAGAGTGCAGCTGGGTTGCAGAAGGCTGTGACTACAAGCTCTTGGGTGCCTAAACTCTGCAGAATTCATTAAGCATGTGTTGCCAGGCTTGTTACTCTAGTGTGCCTGTCTGCAGCACTCTGTCGATGAAGTCAGCTCAGAGAGACACAAGATGACATTGCAAGAAATGGCCACTTGTTTCGGAGCCAAATAAAGACCTGCCTTTCCTTGGCTCCTTTCACATCCCTTAAGTGTTTTATAGTCACTAAGATGCTTTCAGAATGGTGTCATCTTTGTGTCATAGGGAATGCTGCAGCTAATTTTTGCATACGGAGCCCCCACAGGCGACAGTCAGGTAATTCGGTTCAATTGGTAATTGCTTTACTATTGTTACGTGTAATGAGATACAGTGACAAGGTTTGTCTGATCACTCCATAGGTAAGTATATTGAGGTAGGTGGGGGTGGGGGACGATAATAGAACGTAGAAAAGAGTGTTACAGTTACAGAGAAATTGCAGTGCAGGCAGACAAGATAGACTGGAAGACTCAGATACTAGCTGGGATGCTGGTTTCAAAATATTTCAAATCATTTAGGAATTCCATCACCTAGAACATGCCCTCTTCTTATTTCTGCCATCAGGGAGGAAGGACAGAGCCTGAAGATACATGCTCAGTGTTTTCGGAGAAGCTTCTTGCCCTCCACGATCAGATTTCTGAACGGACAATGAACCAACCCATGAACACTATCTCGCTTCTTTTGCTCTCTTTTTCCCCTAATCATATTTCTCTACTTATTTCATATAATTATTGTAATTTATAGTTATTTTATATTACTCTGTATTGCTGCTGCAAAACCACAAATTTCACACTGTATGACAGTATTATCAAACCTGATTCTGATTCTGAAGTAGTGCTTGTGTTCTGTCAGTTGAGAAGAAGGTAGGACCCACGTTCAGATTCTCACCAGGGAGCTAAAATCTCCAAAGTGCATACTCTTTTTTTTTTGCTACAACAACAGCACGCCAACAATGACTTTTCATCTCAAGTCCCTGGAGCCTTCAAATTTAATGAGAAGAATTTTACTAACTGAGCCTAGACTGTATCAAAACTTCATGAATTTTATAATGACTACTTCTGACTTCCCAATAGGGCTTTGTGTCCCATATTGTCATGCGGAATTGCCCTCCCAGTGGGAATATTATCCCACGGTGCTTTTTTAGGTTTTGTTTTTGAAATCTATTTCGAGATACCTCACAGAATTGGCCCTTCCAGCACCCAGCAACCCCTGATTTAACCTTAGCTCATACACAGGACAATTTTACAATGACCAATGAACTAAATAACCCATATGTCTTTGGACTGTGGGAGGAAGATGGGGAGAACGTACCAATTCCTTACAAAGGATGCTGGGATTGAACTTCGAACTCTGATGCTACGGGCTGTAATGGCATCATGTTAACCACTACGCTACCGTGGCACCCTGTAGGTCTCTGTGATATCTTTAGCAACTTGCATTGTGTCTTTGCCTCCTGCAACAGAAGGAGTGGCTGTCCTTCAGATGCCTTGCAAAGCTGCAGGGAGTCTCCTTCTGGGAGGTTAATTAGAGGAAGATGGGAGGGGTGGGGTGTGGAATTAATCGAGAGAGTTTATGTAACCATCAGACAAATCAGATCTACTGCAGATTCCAGTCCTTAAGATAAGGTTCTGAAATGTAATTACCATTGAGCGGTATCCTTGAATCTTCTATCGATCTTATAATGACATAATATATAATTGAATGACTGGTTTCAATCTAAAGGCTTGTGCATTCCAGATAATTTCTTTTTTTTTGGGTTAATTGTGCTGCACTGGACAGTAACCAGTGCTGGCTGCAGGAAGAGCCCAGAGGTTCACGGACGCAATGGCGAGAGGGGAATGGCTGTGCTGTATCCTCTGGCCCTGAGCTTATTTTCCTTGACAGACCTTGCGGCATTGGGTACATTCACTGATGAAGCGTTTCTCTTCCAGCTCTGCCTCTGAAGACCTGGGTTGTCGGCGAGGAGAGTTCAGCAGGAAGCATTATGGTTCTGTGGAGCTGGTAAGTGCATGAGTTTTTACTGCAATGGGATGTTTGGTACCTGATATTTAAAAAAAAGAGACCTGGTTGTGTTACGGCTTTTACACATCCCAAAGTGCCTCGCAGCCCAGTGATTCGAACGATTGTACATCGTGAGCAGTAACGTGATCGTGAGCTGGTGAGGTTTCTCAGTGATGTCCTTTGAGGAGTGAACATCATTCAGAACAACAGAAGTATCTGGTTGTCTTGAAATAGAGCAGTGGGATCTCTAACATTTGCGTAACAGCATAGTGCTGCACAAACGTAGTTTTGCAGTAGTACATTAGGATGTTGGACTTGTGTGTAAGCACCATGAATTGGATTAAACCCATGACGTAGTATGAAGATTGAGTACTGTATTACCCAGGTAACCAAGGCAGATAAGAACTGAATTTCTCTAGGCACATAATATGATGCATGATACTGTTTCTAGGTAGATTTGGGAGTCCTTGTACAGGATTCCTTAAAGGTTAAGTCAATAATAAGGGTGGAAAATGCAATGCTAGCATTCATCTGGAGCGGACTAGAATGGGAGAGCAGGATGCAATGGTGAGGCTTCATATGGCAATGGTCAGACCACATTTGGAGTATTATAAGCATTTTTGGGTCCCTCATGTAAGAAATAATGTGCCGGTATTGGAGAGGGTCCAGAGAAGGTTCGCGAGAATGATCCCAGGAAAGAAAGGGTTAATGTATGAGAAGCATTTGATGGCTCTGGGCCTACACTCGCTGGAGTTTAGAAGTATGAGGAGTATCTATTTGAAATATATCGAACATTGAAAGACCTAGATAGATTGGAGATAGTTAGGATGTTTGTATAGTGAGAGAGTACAAGCATCCCCAATCTGGGGTTCGCAGATTCCTCAACTAATGGTCAGGGGTCTGTGGCACTTAAAAAAAAAAGGTTGGGAACCCCTGGTCTCGGACCAGAGGGGCAGAGCATCAGAATGCAAAGAAGTTCCTTTGGAACAGAAATGAGGAGGAATTTCTTTATCCAGAGGGTGGTAAATTTGTGAAACCCATTGCCACAAATAGCTGTGGAGGCCAAGTTATTGGGTATATTTTAAGCAGAGGTTGATCGGTTCTTGCTGAGTAAGGGCATCAATGGGGGAAGAAGACAGGCATATAGGTTTGAGGGGGATAATAATGGAATGGCAGAGTTGACTCGATGGGCTGAGTGGCCTAATTCTGCTCCTATGTCTTATGGTCTCTTTATTTTGCATAGTTAGCTCTGTGAAACCTGAACTATTTAACCTTTCTCCGGTATTAATATTTATGTAACCTGAAAACAACAATGTCAAAATTAATCTTGTGCAAAACAGAGCAATTGTACAACAAAGGGTTTTCCTTTGCATGAACACTTTCTATGGATGAGTAAACAATATAGATGATGGTTTGGTGCCTGCCGCACGTGTCTGTGTGGATCTATCCTGCTTAACTATGCTTTCAGGTTGAAAGGTTAATAAGACTGTATAACTGATTCATTAATTCTTCCACGGGGCGTCAGAATTCATTGCCCATCCCTGGTTGTCCTTGAGTAGGTGGTTAGCCACGTTACGGAACAGCTGTAGACCGTGTGAGGATGGTGCTCCCTCGCTGTCATTGGCCAAGGAGTTCCACGATTGGAAGCCATAGTGGTAAAGGAGCAGTGATGTATTTGCAAAGTGGCGTGTGTGACTTGGGGTTGACGGTGGGCTTCCGTGCCTAATAGCTGCCGCCTTCTGTGGGATAGAGATCAGGTAACGTCGTCATTTATAAATTTGTTTCCAGTTGACCAGAAGCTGTGGGGGGTGGGGGGAAATAAGTGCAGTAAACTATTTGGCAAATCTGTTCATAACCCACACGGTGGCTGCATTTAAGCAAAGTGCAATATACTTTTCATGCAGTTCAATGTTATACAAGCCCGGGGATCTTTGAGTTTCATGTCCTTAACCCTTTGCAACACGTGCAAAGTGCAGGAGGAGCTCAGTGGGTCAGGCACTGTCTGTGGAGGGAAATGAACAGTCCGTCAACAGCAGGAGTGGAAAGGAAGAGCGCAGAAGGGGGAGTAGCATGAGGCGACGTGTGATAAGTGAATACAGGTGGGGGGGAGGAGAAAAGGGGGATTAATAAAATAAGCTGGGAGGTGATGGGTGGAAGAGGCTAGGTCGGACGAAGAAATCTGGTAGGAGAGGACAGTAGATGTTTGGAAGAAAGGGAAGGAGGTGGGGAACCAGAGGAAGGTGATGGACGGGTTGTGAGGGTGGGGGAAGAGAAGGAGACGGGTAGCTGGGCTGGAAGGATGGGGCAAACATTGGGGAGGAGGAGAGTAGTTACCTGAAGTTAATGAGATGAAAGTTGATCCCATTAGGTTGGAGACTACCAAGACAGAATATGAGGTGTTAACCCCCGTGCATCACTTCTTTCTGTGATATATGGGTGTTTGAAGGCATTCTGAATAATGACAGGCAGCAATTCCAGATCTGGAAAATGAGACTAAGTTAGAAACTGAGGAATTGAGTGAATAGGGTGGCTGTTGTCTTGTGGATTAATTGAATATCTTTCCTGCATTGGTGCTTATAGAATTGCAATCTCACGGCGCCAGTGACTCGGGCTGAATCCTGATTTCCGGTTCTGTTTGTGTGGAGTTTGCACTTTCTCCCTGTGACCCTGTCTGTTTCCTCCAGGTGCTCCATTTCCCCCCCATAGCCCAAAGGTGTGCAGTACCACTGTAAATTTCTCCTAGGTATGTTCATGTGTGGTAGGATATGGAATTGGTGTATTATTATCACAGGTACTGAAATACAGTGAAAAGCTTGCATCCTGTTCATACAGATCAAATGGTTATACAGTGCAAGGTAAAACAATAACAAAATGAGAAGCGTGTTACAGCTACAGAGAAAGTTCAGCACAGGTGGGTAATTAGGTGCAAGATCATGATGAGGTAGATCGTGAGATCAAGAGCAGCTCACACAAAATGCAGGAGGAACTCAGCAGGTCAGGCAGCATCTACGAAAATGAATAACCAGCCGCCGTTTTGGGCCAAGACCCTTCTTCAGTGCTGAGAAGGAAGAGGGAAGCTGCCAGAATAAAAAGGTGGGGGTGGGGGAAGGAGGATAGCTGGAAGGTGATAGGTGACGCCAGTTGGGTTGGAAAGATAAAGGGCTGGAGGAGAAGGAGTCTGACAGGAGAGGAGAGTGGACAGGTGACCATTTTGTCGTATTAGGGAACCATTCAGTAGTCTTCTAGCAGTGGGGTAAAAGCTGTCCTTGACTGTGGTGGTACGTGCTTTCAGCACTTTGTACCTTCTGCTCAACTGGAGAAGAGAAACGTCCTTGGTGGATGGATCTTTGATTATACTGGTTGCCTTACTGAAGCAACGAGAAGTATAGACAGAGTCTTTAGAAGAGTTTCTGGTTTCCTGTGATGTACTGAGCTGTGTCCGCAACTCCCTGCATTTTTTTTTTTGCCATACCAAGCCATTATCCATCCAGGTGGATGCTTTCTATGTTAGTTGATGGGAAGGAGGAGAGAATGGTGTGGGATTAGTTGGTCAACATAGACGGGACTGGTCAAACGGCCACTTCCTGTGCTGCTTGCTTTATCTCCAGGTATTTTAAGAATTAGATCCACATAAGTAATGAATCTGTTCCAGAAGCACTGTAAAATGTAGCTATAAAATCTGTTCTTAACCAAATACTGATTAAGGGCAATGTATGGCTCTGGAATTGGTTTATTATTGTCGGTGTACCAAGATACCATGAAAAGCTTTTGTAACTTTAAACTTACTTGGAAAATACAAGAGTCAGTTCTGTGCTAATTTCTGTGGTCAGGTTTGAGTGATGTGATGCTCTATTCAGCGAGCATTGCTCCCAGTCAAAAATGGGTTAGGGCAAATGAATACAAAGGCAAAAAAAAAGACCACCTCCTTGCTAAAGCCTCTTTAAGGCAGTTCCAAACCGGTCTTGGAGAAATGCACAATAACAGCATTGAGGGAAAATTGTGATGGGTATTCACCTTCCAGGCCCAAAAGGCTTATTGCTGACCCTAACTTTGTAGCACAGCGGCTACAAGGTTCAAGAAGCTTGTTGCTCAGGAGGTTAATCTGCAGACTTTGCTCACTCTCTTGAAGAGAAACAATTGAGTTCACATTGGCTTAGTCAAACTATCAAGACAAACAAGAGGGCCCATGTTGGCCATCACTCGAAACGGTGATAACTGACAGCTAAACCCCTTCAGGAAGAGACTAAAGTGGTCAGGTAAACCAGTCCTTGAGGTGTAGGCTGATACGGTTTGGTCTCCCCAAAGCGGGAGTACTTCTGTATACAGTACCAATTACCAGACAGGGCTTAAAGTTTCTTGAATGAATCACTCAATATTATTAAAAATAGCATTAATCCCTGTGTTTGACAGAGTGCATTGTCTGTGAATGTGTGGGTTGTATGGTGTTGGCGTGGCATTGTAAGTGGTATGCTCGGTGGAAGCTTTAGTTGTCTCCGATCTTCATTCATTCTCTCACCCTGCATAGTACCATAGCCCAGTTTTCTGGCTGACGTCCAATGTCACATTAGCTATGGAATTCCATTAAAACCCAAAGGGAGGCCTGGTACTTCATTTCTGGATTTCTTGTTAGTAAACTGAGCCAATGCACAAGCGAATAAATTAATTCCTTTCCACATTTATTTATTTATTTAATAGAGTATTAATGCAAAATAATTAAAAAGTAACTTTCTTTCCCCTGACATCATAATCTTTTGCTCTATCATACCCACTGAGGTCAATGTGATCTCAAAATCTGCAGAATCCAAGGAGAAATTCTCCAAGGTAATCTTGGGAAATGATTCTGAAATTACTGCGGAATCTAGGGTTGAGCAAAGTGAGGGGTTTAGCCTTCTCAATCTGTTGGTCTGTTTCCGGACTACAACTAGAGCTGCAATCTCCCAGCAGTCGCACTAATACTGTCCATGTGGAGTTTGCAGGCTTTCTCTGGTTCATCTCAAAATGTGTGCATGAAGATGCTGAAGGATTTGGTTTCCCTTGTGTGCCCTTCCCTTCCTATCCTAAAAACATGCCAGGTTGAGGGGGTTAATCGGACATTGTAATTTACCCCTTTGGGTGGAGAAGTGGAGAAACATCTCTACCAAAGGAGGTGCCAGGTGCTCCGTCCCTCCACTAGCTTGCAGGTCACCCTTGGGCAAGGTGTAGCACCTGCTTAACATTCTGATCAGGATCATGTGAAGCCATCCGAGCAGGTGGTTGATGGTCATATGAGCATCTTCTATATATTGGCGAGACCCGATGCAGACTGGGAGATCGTTTTGCTGAACACCTACGCTCTGTCCACTAGAGAAAGCGGGATCTCCCAGTGGTCACTCATTTTAATTCCACGTCCCATTCCCATTCTGATATGTCTATCCACGGCCTCCTCTACTGTAAAGATGAAGCCACACTCAGGTTGGAGGAGCAACACCTTATAGTCCGTCTGGGTAGCCTCCAACCTGAAGGCATGAACATTGACTTCTCTAACTTCTGCTAATGCCCCACCTCCCCCTCGTACCCCATCCATTATTTATTTATATGCACACATTCTTTCTCTCTCCTTTTTCCCCCTCTGTCCCTCTGACTATACCCCTTGCCCATCCTCTGGGTTCCCCCCCCACCTTTTCGTTCTCCCTGGGCCTCCTGTCCCATGATCCTCTCATATCCCTTTTGCCAATCAACTGTCCAGCTCTCGGCTCCATCCCTCCCCCTCCTGTCTTCTCCTATCATTTTGGATCTCCCCCTCCCCCTCCCACTTTCAAATCTCTTACTAGTTCTTCCTTCAGTTAGTCCTGACGAAGGGTCTGGGCCCGAAATGTCGACTGTACCTCTTTCTAGAGATGATGCCTGGCCTGCTGCGTTCACCAGCAACTTTGATGTGTGTTGCTTGAATTTCCAGCATCTGCAGAACTCCTCGTGTTTACAGTCATATGAGCAGTTGGTTTTGTGACCACTGACCCCAGGCAGACAATCTCTGAAGTATATTGATAATGGTTGGGGTCACCTATCTTGCAAAGATACTGCCTGGAAGAAGGCAATGGCAAACCACTTCTGTAGAAAAAAAAATTGCCAAGAACAATCATGGTCAAAAACCATAGTCGCCAAAGTCATATGATACGGCCCAGAATGAACGAATGAACCGAGTAGGGATTAGTAGAAATTGGGGAGGGGCTGATAGGACTGTGGGGTGAATAGACTACAGGGAACAGCACTGGGCGATTGTAAATATTCTGTAATCTCCAGTGACCCAATGGGTTGAAACGGTCTCTGTTAATGCCATAAGGAAATGGAAAAAAAATCTGCACTTGGTAGCATGTGTACTTAAATGCAGGATTTCTATAGTGAAACGTCAATGATTCTGATTGGCCAGTAATTGCCAGCAAGCTCTAGTCTGTGTCATTCACGGACTAGACCTGCACACAATAGGCAACATGATTTGGAGATACAAGGCATTGCAGATGCTGAAACCTAGAACAAAAAAAGACAAACTGCTGGAGAAACTCAGTGGGTCAAACAGCGTAATGTTCTTTTACTCTGCCGTAAATTTCAGTAATTCCAAAATTAATAGTTGACCTCAAGATTCATAATCTGTGCCTAATTCAACCTGAAATTAACTCACCATCTGACACTGGTCTTTAAGTTGGAACCTGAGCATCTCAAAATTAGTGCATTGCAGATGTTGAAAGAACTGTTAATTTTCTGTGTGACACATTTAAAGGAAGCCAGTGTTTTATGCAGGCAAGGTTCTGAGAGCGAAATATGTATTTTGCCAATTTGCAGTGTATGTTGTACACCCGGAGCTGGTCTTGCATTCTTGATGTTCTTAAAATTGGTTAAGGGGCTAATGAAGAGCTTAAGAAGGCATGAGTGGATTGATTGTATCTGTGATATCTGTTGTGGAAATGACCCAATGCTGCTATTCTGTTGTTGGAGCACAAGTGACTTGAAATTTGTGCAAAAGTGAGTTTTTTTTTAAAGGAAATAGCGGTGCTTTACATTATAAGATGGAAGGTTTTGAACTTAATAGTGAAGGGATATTCCAGGAAATTGCCCATATCTGAATTAAATAATTTGTTGAAACTCACAGTAATTTTCTGCATGACTTCTCAGAACAAAACTTAACACATCTTTGATCTTGATGCTTTCTTTTTGAGATTAACACATTTAGACTTGTATAAAATATATTAATAGCTCAAGAATGTATGACAGAATGAAGATCAGAGAAAAGGAAAGGAGGGGAGCCTTAAATCTTAAAAATAATTGAGATTTCTATTAAGCTTTTGCAGTACTAAGCCCTTTTGTTAAATGACACTACTTATTTTGGTATATTTTTTGAACTTTCTTTCTGACTCCATCAGTATTTTACTTGAAGTAGAAACAAAATATACAGTTCAAACAGAGAATTGGGTTAATGTGGGTGGGTGTATAATTTTAACAGCTTTTGCAATATATTGCTGTTTCTGGATTTTTCACATCACCTTTGCTTATTAGCCAACCATTGGTCTAGAAGGTTGAGGAATTTTGGATGACAGTTTTCACTTGTAATACTGGGTTGTTACAAGTTGCCACAACCATCAGGCTCTTCAACAAAGGGATAACTACACTCATTTGCCCGACAATTGAGGTGTTTCCACAACCAATTATCTCACTTTAAGGACACCTTTACCTTGTTCTTTTGTGTCCTTGCTATTTGTTGCTATTTATTTATATCTGCATTTGCACAATTTGTCTTCTGCACTCTGGT
Organism: Mobula hypostoma; assembly: GCF_963921235.1. NCBI lineage: Eukaryota > Metazoa > Chordata > Chondrichthyes > Myliobatiformes > Myliobatidae > Mobula > Mobula hypostoma. The sequence goes on along the minus strand of NC_086117.1, from coordinate 12,547,752 downwards.
TGATCTTTCACAGATCTTGTCATAGTTACCAGTCTACAGACTTTCTGAGTATGCCCACAGGAAAAAGAATCTCAGGGTTGTATGTGGCCACGTATTTATACTTTGATACTAATATTTGCTTTGTGACACACAAGATGGTGGAGGAACTCAGCTGGTCAGGCAACAGCTATGGAACTGTATAAACACTTGACGATTCAGGCTGAGAACCTTCATCAGGACTGTGTTTTCACTCAAGTAGTGGAGATTCTCGAAGTCCATGCCTGTGGATCTAATCTTTCCCGACTAGGTGCAAGGCGGACCCCTCATCTTACACCTTGGAAGAATAATGTTAAGTGCCACGCCCAGTACTCAAGGTTTTTACTGAATTATAACAATATAACAATTACAGCATGGAAACAGGCCATCTCGGCCCTTCTAGTCCGTGCCGAACTCTTACCCTATCCTAGTCCCACCGACCTGCACTCAGCCCATAACCCTCCATTCCTTTCCTGTCCATATATCTATCCAATTTGACTTTTAACGACAACATAGAACCTGCCTCAACCACTTCTGCTGGAAGCTCATTCCACACAGCCACCACTCTCTGAGTAAAGAAGTTCCCCCTCATGTTACCCCTAAACTTTTGTCCTCTAACTCTCAACCCATGTCCTCTTGTTTGAATCTTCCCCACTCTCAATGGAAAAAGTCTAACCACGTCAACTCCATCAATCCCCCTCATAATTTTAAACACCTCTATCAAGTCCCTCCTCAACCTTCTACGCTCCAAAGAATAAAGACCTAACTTGTTCAACCTTTCTCTGTAACTTAGGAGATGAAACCCAGGCAACATTTTAGTAAACCTCCTCTGTACTCTCTCAATTTTATTGACATCTTTCCTATAAGTTGGTGACCAGAACTGTACACAATACTCCAGATTTGGCCTTACCAATGCCTTATACAAATTCAACATTACATCCCAACTCTTATACTCAATGCTCTGATTAATAAAGGCGAGCAAACCAAAAGCAATTAGAATTAGAGCAATTAACTGGAAATGGCACAGTATACAGCTGGTAGAGTTCCATCGTGCAGCTCCAGTTAATTCTCACAATTGGAGATGATCTTGCCAGTTGAAGTTGGCATGTTCTGTAGGTGAGCATTGTAGGGGAAAGAACAGTGGGGGCTAGTAATGAGTAAATAGGAATGTGGATCATGCTATTGTGGTAGCAGGGAACCACAGACAGAGCCTAGAAGTAGAGACATGGAATGCAGCAGGGATGACTTCCAAGGTTCAGGAGTTTCATTAATTATGTTATAGTGAGCACCCATTGTTGTAAGAGAAAGTTAGACTTGCTGTTAGACAAAAGAGATTCTTCAGATGCTGGAAATTCTGAGTAGCACACACAAAATGCTGGAGGAGCTCAGCAGGCCAGGCAGCAACTATACTGATGAAGGGTCTCGGCCCCAAATGTCAACTCTTTATTCCTCCCCATAGGTGCTACCTGACTTTCTGCGTTCCTCCAGCATTTTGTGTGCGTTACTGTGGATGATCATTTTATTTTGTAATTGGGGCCTCATCTGTTAACTAACTCTTCCTGTCGCCACCACTCTGTTATCAAAAATGTAGTTTTGCTGGTAGTCTCTCCAACTGAGAACACGAAAGTTGTACTAAATTCGTGGTCAGCTTTGACTGGTTTCCTGCTGAGCACCAGTTTCTGATAAATAGCCTTTTTATTTTGAACACCAACTTTGTGTGATTTTTTTTTCAGTTTGTTCCTGCAGGCATTATGAGATTCTCCTGGGTGCTAGTAATCTCTCTGTCTTCCAGAGGAACCAGAGACATGAGGATTGGTAGGGTAATTGGCAATTGGCAAATGTAAAAGGCCCCTAGTCCATAGATGAGTGGTATAGTCTGGGAGAACAGGCGGGGAGTTGATGGTTGTTGGGAGTGTGGGGAGGGCGAAATGAAATAGGTTAGTGTAAGTGGTAGCTTGATAGCTGGTGTGTAATTGATGGGCTGGAGGGCCTGATTTCTCCTCTCTTACTCCAAGTACGTTCATTTGTAACGTAGTCGGCTCAAACAACTACCGACATGTAATCAACGCACACAAAATGCTGGAGGAACTCAGCAGGCCAGGCAGCATCTATGGCAAAGAGTGCAGTCGCTGTTTGGGCCGAGAGTGTCGACTGTACTCTTTTCCATAGGTGCTGCCTGGCCTGCTGAGTTCCTCCAGCATTTTGTGTGTGTTGCTCGGATTTCCAGCATCTGCAGATTTTCTCTTGTTACTGACATGCAATGTTCTGAGTTATCATAATGCTAATTTAACAGCCAGTCCTTATGCTGATGCCCTTGTATTCATCTTCAACATTGTCGTAGTGTGACAGTTTTTAATCTTTATTTATTTAAAGAGCCAGAGCCTAACGGGCCCTTTTGGCCCCCTAGCCTAATTACAGGACAATTTACTATGACCAGTGTGTGGGCACGTGGCCAAGTGGTTAAGGCATTGGACTAGCGACCTGAAGGTCGTGAGTTCGAGCTCCAGCCGAGGCAACGTGTTGTGTCCTTGAGCAAGGGACTTAATCACACCTTGCTCTGCGACGACACTGGTGCCAAGCTGTATGGGTCCTAATGCCCTTCCCTTGCAGCATAGGCAACTGCTGGTCTTCCATACAACCTTGCCCAGGCTTGCGCCCTGGTGAGTGAAGACTTTCCAGGTGCAGATCCATGGTCTCGCAAGACTACCGGATGCCTTTACTTACTATGACCAATTAAACCACTAAACCAGTACGTCCTTGGACCGTTGGAGGAAACCAGAGCACCCGGAGGAAATCCATGTGCTTTCTTACAGAGGATGCCGGAATTGAACTCTGCACTCCAATGACTCTCACTGTAATAGCGTCACACTATTTTGTGCTACGCTACTTTGGTGTCCCCAATGCGTCGCCCCCAAAAATTTTCCGATGATTTTCAAACAGGGTTATATTAATATTCAGAGAGGTCTCAATATTAAACATTAATGGCTCTGCAGCTGCTCCTAGTCCAAGTAATTTGTGGAAAATCAATAAGTTAGTGTAGTCACATTTGGAGATGCTTTCCAGCCTTTGCGTTTATTCAGGAGCTACTTTGTGTATCTCCTGAATATGAACACTGGCAATGGAGTTGCAATCTCGAGACTTCCTGAGGGACCTTGTTCTGATTTGAGATTAGCTTTACTTATTTGTCACCTGTACATAGAACTGTAGGGTGAAACATGAGTCAGTGACCAACACCGTCCAACGACTGTGCAGAGGGCAGCCCTTAAGTGTTGGTGCACTTCTGGTACAAAATAACGTTTCCACAACCTTTTACTGTATAGGGTGACCCGATAGCACAGTGGTTAGCACAACGCTGTACAGTACCAGTGACCTGGGTTCAATTCCCACTGCTGTCTGTAAGGAGTTTGTACGTGCTCCCTGTGATATGCGTGGGTTTCCTCAGGATGCTCTGGTTTCCTCCCACATTCCAAAGATGTACTGGTTGATAGGGTAATTGGTCATTGCGACCTGTCCTGCGATCAGGCTAGGGTTAAACCGGGGATTGCTGGGCGGTATGGCTCGAAGGGCTGGAGGGGCCCGTTCCGTGCTGTATCTCCATAAATAGATGAGAAGGTCTGCAGATGCTGGAAATCCGAGCAACACACACAAAATGCTGGAGGAACTCAGCAGGCCAGGCAGCATCTATGGAGAGGAGTATGACGTTTCGGTGCAAAATCCTTCGGCAGGACTGGTGAAAAATGTCTTCGGAATGTGGGAGGAAACCAGAATGCCTAGAGGAAGTCAGGTGGTCACAGGGACAACGTGCAAACTTCTTATAGACAGCGGCAGGAATTGCATCCCGATCGATAATCAAATGCGGAACCAAAAGTAATCCCTTCTGCTTACACAAGGTGCATATGCTTCCATTTCCTGAAATCAGAAAAGCAGACACAAAAAGTGCGTCTGATTCACTGATGCCTTTCATGCAACGGTTAGTGGATATGATCAGGCAAGAAGCAAGTCACTGGGTGTTTTAGCAACTTTAGTACAAGTTAGACAGATGATGGCTTCACAGTTGATGGGGGTGGTTCGTTAACTCAGGAAGGCGTTCTATGTTCCCCTGGTTTTTGTTCAAAGGATTCCATAATGGGTTGAATCACCCTCAGTTCAAGTCTGACACTGAGGGAGGGATTTATCTTCTGTGGGCATCTGAAGATCTGTAAGTGGTTGAGCGCTGGGCCTGGATGTCTGATTGTTGGTTTCAGAGATTTGATGCTCGATTGGCAGCCCTCTCCATCTTGAGGAAGAAAAGTCATTTGAACTGACGCAAAGTCAAGGAATTTGCAAACTAGTGCCATTGTCAAATGCTCTGGAAAAATTTACACATTGTTACATGAGGTGTAAATGAGTTATTAATATCATACTAATGTCCTAATTACTGCTCTGTTAAGTCTTTGGCTCAGCGTGGAAAGTGTTGGGCAGGAGGGGATGGAGGGAGGGGTGGTGATCTCTGTGAGGAATTGCGTTTGAGTGGCCATTTTGCCAGTGGATCAGACAGCCACTCAGAGCTGCCCTGAGATTTCCCATCATCAGGAGACTCCATGGAGATTTGAATTTGACCGGGGTCTCCCTTAAACTGTGAGGAAGAAGGCGACAGATGGTGGAGCAGTTCGCACGATGGACTGAATCCTCTCTCCAACTGCAGCTTATCTGTTTACACAGACTGGTACGGGGAGGCAACAAGGCCAGCGTTATCCAATCATCATTATCCTGCCTTGAACCCCGTTGCTTAGAGTTCCTCATGAACTGCAATGCTTAATTTGGAGCAATGGACTAATAATCCAGGAAAATTTGAGTCCAAATTCCATCTGGGTGCTTTAAATGCCATGGTAGCTAGGATCTGTAGAGTGACCAGGAAGCTGTTGTCAAATCTCTACTGCATCTTGAAAACTGGGCTCCTGCTGTCCTTGCCCACTCCCGGCTACAGGCTTAGTGGCCACTTTATTAGGTATGCCACCTCATTAATGCAAATATCTGTGATTGATTGCTTCCGCACCCCTCCCACCCCATTCTAACCAGCTTTTACAGGAGCGCCAACGAGAGTGTCTTGACGAGTGTCCTGCGTCTGGTACGGGAATTGCAAGGCATCTGACTACAAGTCCCTGCAAAGGATTGCGAGGACTGCTGAGAGGATTGTTAGGGTCCCTCGTGCACCCATCAGAGATACTTATTCCGTACGCAGGGCTCTTTGCATTGTCAGTGATCCCTCCCATCCATCCAACAATCTCTTTGACTCCCTGCCATCCACCAGGCAGGAGGTACCATAGCGTTTGGACAAGAACTGTTAGGATGGGAAACAGCTTCTTCCCCCAGGTTGTGAGACAACTGAACTCCCTGCCAGCCTCCAGGTCTCATCACTCATGAAGCACAAGTAATGCTATAATGTTTACTTTTTGTGTCAAAAATATACCTTATTATTTACTAATCTGTTTCTGGGAATATTACTTTATATGCTGTGTGTGAGTTACATGTACTGTGCTGTGCAACTTGGTCCAGAGGAACGTTGTTTTGTTTGGCGATATATGTGTGTATAGTTGAATGACATTAAACTGAACTTGATCTTGATGTGGCGGCAACAGTGCATAACAGCATGCAGACATGGTCAAGAGGTTCAGCTGTTGTTTAGACCAAACATCAGACTGGGGAAGAAATGTGATCTAAGTGACCATGACTGTGCAATGATTGTTGGTGCCAGACAGGGTGATCTGAGTATCTCAGAAACTGCTGCTGCTGCTGGGATTTCCACAAACAGTCTCCAGAGGTTACAGGGAATGGTGTGAAAAACAAAAAAAAGAATCCAGTAAGCAGCAGTTCTGTGGGTGAAAATGCCTTGTTAATGAGGGAAGTCAGAGGAGAATGGCCAGACTGGTTCAAGCTGACAGGAAGGTGACAGCAATGCAGTGTGCGGAAGAGCATCTCTGAAAACACAACAGGAGGTACCTAATAAAGCGGCCACTGAGTGAATATAACCACAGTAGTTCACTTTATTCTATAGTTATATCAAAACTGCTGCACAATTATTGCATGTTTCTGATCAACTGTAGGTCTGGACCCTCATATCCCATACCGATTCCCATATTGATTCTAACTTTTTATTATTTCAGCAAAACTATTGATCCTTTTGTTTGGCTCAGAGTGGATGACCTCATACTTAATTGTATTGAAATCCAGCTGCCACACTTTCACCCACTCACTTAATCCATCAATGTTCCTGTAATCTTATGGGGTTTATAAACATTACCAGCCTCTAGCCATAAGAAAATTTGGATCAGATGCTTGCGATTGTGTTTTCAAAGTTACTAATAAAATATATTGAGTGGCTGAGGGAACGGCTCTCGTCCTGTGGGAGATCGTGTTTCACTATCATTCAATTGGAGAACATACCCATTTTTTTGGTACCCTTTGTCTTCTATTGAATAACTTTCCTTCTAACCATGCCAAGAGAAAGTTAATAAGTTGGTAGACAGAGCTTTGAGAGCGGTGTGGTGGAAGTAGAGCCCATGGGGAGTCGGAAACTTGTTCTCTGTGAGTCCGCTGGAGGCTCTGAGGCCTATCCTGGAATTAGAGGACTGTGCGTGCGGGTGCGTGTGTGTGTGGGGGGCAGGGACGAAAGGGGCTTATTTTGCTGTTATTTTGATTTTTGTTACATTCTGTTGTTATTGCTGCTTGTGTGCTGCTTCTGCCCCCCTTCCAATCCGGACGAAATGTCTCAGCCTGAGACATCGACTGTCCATTTCCCTCTGCAGGTGTTGCCTGACCTGCTGAGTTCCTCCAGCGTTTCGAGCGCATTGCAACAGCTTCACTGGCACGTACGACTGGACACACGTTCACGAGAAATGGCGATACAGTAGCGTGGTGGTTAGCACAACGCTTTACAGTCCCAGCAACCTGGGGTCAGTTCCTGCCACTGTCTATACAGAGTTTGTACATTCTCCCCGTGACCACATAGACCTCCTCTGGGTGTTTTGGTTTCTTCCCACAGTTCAAAGGCGTACCGGTTGGTAGGTTAATTGGTCATTGTAAATTGTGCCATGATTAGGCCAGGGTTAAAATAGGTGCGTGAATATACTGTGTCCGGTGCTCCTGATGAGGCCTTCTATATATTGGTGAGACCCGGCGCAGACTGGGAAATCGTTTCGCTGAACACCTATGCTCTGTCCGTCAGAGAAAGCAGGATCTTCCAGTGGCCACACATTTTAATTCCACGTCCCATTCCCATTCTGATATGTCTATCCACGGCCTCCTCTACTGTAAAGATGAAGCCACACTCAGGTTGGAGGAACAACACGTGATATTCCGTTTGGGTAGCCTCCAACCTGATGGCATGAACATTGACTTCTCTAACTTCTGCTAATGCCCCACCTCCCCCTCGTACCCCATCTGTTATTTATTTATATACACACATTCTTTCTGTCTCTCTCCTTTTTCTCCCTCTGTCCCTCTCACTATATCGCTTGCCCATCCTCTGGGTCCCCCCCCCCCACCTTTTCTGTCTCCCTGGGCCTCCTGTCCCGTGATCCTCTCATATCCCTTTTGCCAATCAACTGTCCAGCTCTTGGCTCCATCCCTCCCCCTCTTGTCTTCTATCAATTCGGATCTCCCCCTCCCCCTCCCCCTCCCACTTTCAAATCTCTTACTAGCTCTTCTTTCAGTTAGTCCTGACGAAGGGTCTTGGCCCGAAACGTCGACTGTACCTCTTCCTAGAGATGCTGCCTGGCCTGCTGCGTTCACCAGCAACTTTTATGTGTGTTGCTTTAAAATAGCGGTTGCTAGGCAGCACAACTGGAAGAGCCACGCTCAGTAAATAAATTAAAATAAAAACACAAGCTATACAAAATTATACAATAAAACACAATTAGGACCAGAAAAAAGGTTAGTGCAAAGTGGTCATAATGTTGCTACAATGAGTTGGTGATTAGGTCTGGTTCAAGAGCCAAATGGCTGAAAGTATGTAGCTGTTCTTGAACCTGGTGGTGTGGGACCAGGCTTCTGTACCTCCTGTTTGAAAACGCTGTGGGAAGATTGCTTGGGTTTGTGCTTTTATGTTGGGCCTAGATGACTCCAAACTCTTAAGCCCAACATAAAAGCATAATTAAGTTAACCAATTTCTCCTCAGTGTAGCCTAACTGCCCTCTGAAATAGAAGATGCAACCAGGAAACCAGTGATAAATACACACATCCAGCAGTTAGCACATTCACAGCCTGCATATTAAGCAAAGCCCTCCCTCCGACTACCATAAAGGCCAGACCAAGACTTGGTGGAACAGCTATGACTGAAGCAGATGGCTGCACCCAATGAAACAAATGCAAAGGGCCCACAGCAGAGTCTCAGCACAACTCGACTGACTCATAATCTTCCCAACAGTCCTCAAAACGCCAACAGCTCAGTGCTGTTTATTTAAAATAGGTTAACAGATTGAGAAGGGAGACAGTTAGGCAAATGTGTTTTCACACAAAAAAAAAACTCCTTTCCATAGATATGGGGATATGTTGAAACAGGAGCAGGTGTAAGTTTTGTAACTCTACCTCATTCTCTTCCCCACATCACTTAATTCTGTTTCTCTCCTAAGCTTAATCAATTTCCTTTCTCTATAGATTCAGTTGTGTCTCAGAAATTAGTTAGTCCCTGAAATTCTCTGCCTCTGAGGACTATGGAGCACAGATCCTCAGATATATCTAAGACGGATGGAGATGAATAATTGAAAGAATGGGAAATTTGAAGAGATGATGAGGCAACAAAGATCTGCCATGATGATATTGAATGACAGGGCATTCTTGAGGGGCCGAGTGGCCTATTCCTGATCCTGTTTGCAGGTAGAGAATTCCCAAGTGTTTAGATAACTGAGGTTCAGTGTTTGCTTTGGCTTATTATTGACAAATGGGTTGAGGTACTGGCTGGCGGGGTGGGGATACGTCCTTACCAAAGGAGGTGTAAGATGCTCCTTCCCACTGCCAGCCTGCAGGTCACCCTTGGGCAAGATGTAGCACCTGCTTAGCCCCCCCCCCCACCCCCAGTCAGGGTCACGTGAAGCTACGGGAGGAGGTGGCGGATAGTCATATGAGCAGCTGGTGCACTTCACAAGTCCTGGTTATGCGACCACTGGCACCAGGCAGACAATCTCTGAAGCGTATTGATAATGGCTGGGGCCACCTGCCATGTAAAGACACTGCCCAGAAGAAGGCAATGGCAAACCACTTCTGTAGAAAAATTTGCCAAGAACCATCGTGGTCAAAGACTGTGATTGCCCTTGTCACATGATGTGGCACATAATAAGTGAACTGAGATACAGCCTTTGTTTGCAATGCCATCCAGGTAGATCTTGTCCGATACACAGTAAAATGCAAAAGTCTTCAGGTACATATATATATCTTGGGTACCTAAGACTTTTGCACAGTACCGTATTTGTCAACGTGGAGCAGAGAGCGAGTTTGTAAATCTGGTGGGAGCAAAGGATGTTGGGAATGGCAAGGGTGGAGTGCCGCAGGAGGGGCGTGGGGCAAGTGGCAGAGAAGGAGCTCCAGGGGCGGACACACCCAGCCCTGACACATTGGACAAGGTCATTTGATTCCAAACAATTGGTTTATTGATCATTACAAAATGTCTCTCTGGTGCTTCCCGCTCCCTCCCCTCTCCCTTCCCTTCTCCCAACCATGACTCCCCTCTCCTTGCCCCCTTCCCACTCTCAGTCCACAAAGAGACCCATATCAGAATCAGGATTATCATCACCCGCGTATGTCATGAAATTTGTTTTTTTTTGCAGCAGTACAGTGCAATACATAAAATTACTACAGCATGTGCAAAAGTCCTGGCTCCCTAGTTATATATGCAGTATTTACCTAAGACTTCTGTACAGTACTGTAATAACATCAAGGCAGTTAAAAAAAATTGACAGGGTGGTTGAAAGATCAGAGTTCAAGAGTTCATCTTTTAGTGTATGAGGTCTGTTCAGGATTCTGATGACAGTGAGATGGAAGCTGTCCTCGAGTCCAGTGTGATGTGATGTGCTCTCTCAAGCTTTTGTGCTTTCTGCTGGTGGACGAGGGGAGAAGAGAGAATGTCTAGGGTGGGATGGGGAGGTCTTTGATTATGTTGCCTCTGTTCTTGAGACAGCAGGAAGTGTAGGTGGAGTCGAGGCTGGTTTGGGTGATGGACTGGGCTGTGTTCACAGCTCTTTAATTTCTTGCAGTCTTGAATTGAACAGTTGACCTACCAAATGGTGATGCAACTGGATAGGATACTTTTTTTGGTGCATCTGTGCAAAACTGGTGAGTCTTTGGGGACCTTCTGAATTTCCTTAGCCTTCTCCGGAGAAGAAGTCTTGGTGTGCTTTCTCAACCACAGCTCCCCCGTGGCTGGAATAGGGTAAATCGTTGGTGATATTTACACCTGGGGACTTGAAGCTCTGATTTTTTTTCAGTGTTGCAACTTCAGAGAAAACAACTGTTGATGAACACAGCTGCGATACAAGATCAGGTCACAGAAACATCATAAATAAAAGTGTGCTGAAGGCTCGGCAAATCGGGCAGCATCTGTGGAGTGTGAAATAAGTTTTTCCTGGAAACTTTTCCTTTACTGTTTCTCACTTTACGGATGGTGCATGCGTCCATTTGATTCCAAACAGTTGGTTTATTGATCATTACAGAACGTCTCTTTGGTGCTTCCTGCGCTCTCCTCTCTCCTTTCCCCTTCTCCCAACCATGATTCCACTCTCAGTCCACAATAGAGACCCATATCAGAATCAGGTTTATCATCACACACAATTGTCATGAAATTAATTTTTTTTAACGTGGCAGCAGTACAGAACAATACATAAAATTACAGTACTGTGCAGAAGCCTTGGGCACACCTGGTGATATATCCAGTAAGTGCTGTATTTATCGCAGGTACATTGAAATATACAGTGAAATGCATTGTTTGTCTCCACACATTCTGGCTCAAACCTACCATGTCCACAATGTCCAGCAGAACAACACAATCAGCAGTAGCAACAAAGGAAAACAGCAATAGCAAAACAAGCTTCTTTCCAACCTTCCCACTCACCCATTCACACTCCAATCCCTGGGCAGGCTGCCTCTGGCCCTCCAGTACTTGGTCCTGTACTCTGACTCACAGATATCAGGCCTCAAACCTCCAGTTCTTGGCCCAAGCTCGCAGACATCAGGCCTCTGACCTCCGAACAAGCTGACCCAGGGGATTCGACCTTCGGGCCTCTTACTTCGAGACCTGCTGACTGCGGCCTCTGACCGCTGTCTTTGCCCTCCGGAATTTGTTGACCTCTGGGTATCAACCCCAGGATTCACTCATCGTGAGTTTGATCTTCGGGTCTCGAAGGGTGAGATGTGGACATCACAGCCTGAGCCAGCGTTTAATTGCTCATCCCTAGTTTCCCTTGAGAAGGTGGTGGTGACCTGCCTTCTTCAACCACTGTGCTCCTTGAGGTAGGTGTACAGAGTACCGTTAGGGAGAGAGTTCTAGGATTTTGACCCAGTGGCACCAAAGAAGCAACAATATATTTCCAGGCTGGGATGGTGTGTGGCTTAGAGAGCAACTTCCAGGTGTTGATGCTCCTCGTACTAGCCCACCTTGTTGGTAAAAGTAGTGGGTTTCGAAGCTGCAAACCCTTTGGAATGAAAGCCAGTTCCTTATTTTCCCCTTTAAAAACCCACTGCACCTTTTTGTAACTTTTTGTAGTAGAATCGGGTTCAATTTCAACATTTAAGAGGAGTTTGGACAAGTATATTGATGGGAGAGATGTGGAGAGCAATAGTCTAGGTGCAGGTCGATGGGATTAAGAAGAAAAAAATAGTACAGCATGGACTAGATGGGCCAAAGGGCCTGTTTCTATGCTGTAGTGCTCGATGACTCTGTGACATGTACAAGAACACATGAATCCAAACCCTACTCTGCTCTTGATCTTCAGAATGGTGTACAATGCGCTCCCCATGTTGCAAGGTATGTTAACTCGAAGGACTCGGGTACAACATAGAGGTGTAGCGGATGGCGCCGTGCTTACAGCGGCAGCAGCCAGGTCAGGTTTCAGTTCCCGCCACTGGCTGTAAGGAGTTGGTATGATTGCCCCGTGACAGCGTGTGTTTCCTCCGGGTGCTCTGGTTTCCTCCCGTATTCCAAAATTGTACAAGTCAGGGTCAGTAAGTTGTGGGCGTGCTGTGTTGGTGCAGGAAGTGTGGTGACACTGGCAGCTTGCCCCCAGCACATCCTCGGACTGTGTTGGTCGATGATACAAACAAAGTATTTTGCTGGATTTTCAATGTATCTGTGACAAATAAAGCTAATCTTCTAATCTTCAAGCTTTTGCAGCCTGGGTTTGTATTTATTAGCTCTTTTGGCATTGTAGAAAGAGAATGAATTGGTACCTCTGTGCGTCACTAATACCAGGTATTATCATCATCATTACGTGCTGTGTTGTATGACGTATTCTTGGCAAATTTTTCTACAGAAGTGGTTTGCCATTGCCGCCTTCTGAAGGGTGTCTTTACAAGATGGGTGACCTCAGCTGTTATCAATACTCTTCAGAGATTGTCTGCCTGGTGTCAGTGGTCACATAACCAGGACTTGTGATATGCACCAGCTGCTCGTACGACCATCCTTGACGTTACCCTGATGGGGGGGGCTAAGCAGGTGCTACACCTTGCCCAAGAGTGACCTGCAGCTAGCGGAGGGAAGGAATGCCTTACGCCTCCTTTGTTTGTGGTGTATTATAGGGGCAGCATAATAGCACGGCCATGTCTAGCAACTCCAGCGACTCAAGTTCAATCCCGGCCTCCAGTGCAGTCTCTATGGAGTTTGCACATCCTCTGCACTCTCTCAGACTGACCGAATATTGACCGGACAAGATAGAGTGGACGTGGGGAGGATGTTTCCTATAGTGGTAGAGTCTATGACCAGAGGGCACAGCCTCAGAATGCAAGGGACGTCCCTTTAGAACAGAGTTGAGGAGGAGTTTCTTTGGCCAGGGGGTGGTGAATATGTGGAAGTCATTGCCACAGATGGCTGTGGAGACTGTCAATGGGTATATTTAAAACCGAGGCTGATAGGTTCTTCATTGGTATGGGCATCAAGGGTTAGAGTCAGAGCAATACAGCATGAAAACAGGCCCTTCGGCCCATCTAGTCAGTGCTGAACTGTTACTCCGCCTAGTCTCATCAAACAGCACCTAGACTGTAGTTCTCTATATCTTTCTCATCCATGTACCTATCAAACTTCTCTTAAACGTTACAATCGCACCCACATCCGCCATGTCCGCTGGCAGCTCATTCCACACTCTCACCACTCTCTGAGTGAAGAAATTCACCCTCAGATTCTTGTTAAATATTTCCCCTTTCACCCTTGACCTATGACCTCTAGTTCTAGTCTCATCTAACTTTAATGGAAAAGACATGCTTGTATGTACCTCATACAAGGGAGGAGGAGAAGATGGCGGCGTGACGCAGTGCACGCGGCCACTCCGGTGAATGATATCTGTAATCTGTCAAGTAGGGGACCGTGCACAATTCTGATTTGATGGAGACGGGCGTGAGAGTACGGAGGAACATCTGGAGAAACCTCTGAAATGCCCGCTTCGCTGCCGCTGCTACTGTGTGGTAACCGGAATCTCTGGAGCAGAAGGCCCCGAATCCTTGGCTTTGCTTGTTTCGGCAGCCGGGGCTAAGTCGAAGGTGCTCGGCAGAGGATGGCACTCGGGAGGCTGTATTGGAGGGGCTGGTCGGAGGCTCAAAGTTTTCGGACGGACGGACTCAGTGTCGGCTATGGTCAGCTGCTTCCAAGGCAGCGGCAAGTTGACGGTGCCTGGAGGTTTATGGCAGGGAGTTTCTCCCTTTTGCCGCCTGCTTTCGGGGATTCGGGAGTCGATCTGTGCCCATGCCCATGATCTGTTCTTTGTCAAATTATGGTATTGTTTTGCACTGCTGTAACTATATTATAGTTATGTGGTTCTGTCAGTGTTAGTCTTTGGTTTGTCCTGTTTTCTGTGATATACATAGAACATAGAATAGTACAGCACAGTACAGGCCCTTTGGCCCTCAATGTTGTGCTGACCCTCAAACCCTGCCTCCCATATAACCCCCCACCTTAAATTCCTCCATATACCTGTCTAACAGTCTCTTGAACTTCACTAGTGTATCTGCCTCCACCACTGACTCAGGCAGTGCATTCCACGCATCAACCACTCTCTGAGAAAAAACCTTCCTCTAATATCCCCCTTGAACTTCCCACCCCTTACCTTAAAGCCATATCCTCTTGTACTGAGCAGTGGTGCCCTGGGGAAGAGGTGCTGGCTATCCACTCTGTCTATTCCTCTTATTATCTTGTACACCTCTATCATGTCTCCTCTCATCCTCCTTCTCTCCAAAGAGTAAAGCCCTAGCTCCCTTAATCTCTGATCATAATGCATACTTTCTAAACCAGGCAGCATCCTGGTAAATCTCCTCTGTACCCTTTCCAATGCTTCCGCATCCTTCCTATAGTGAGGTGACCAGAACTGGACACAGTACTCCAAGTGTGGCCTAATCAGAGTTTTATAGAGCTGCATCATTACATCGCGACTCTTAAACTCTATCCCTCGACTTGTGAAAGCTAACACCCCATAAGCTTTCTTAACTACCTATCCACCTGTGAGGCAACTTTCAGGGATCTGTGGACATGTACCCCGAGATCCCTCTGCTCCTCCACACTACCAAGTATCCTGCCATTTACTTTGTACTCTGCCTTGGAGTTTGTCCTTCCAAAGTGTACCACCTCACACTTCTCTGGGTTGAGCTCCATCTGCCACTTCTCAGCCCACTTCTGCATCCTACCAATGTCTCTCTGCAATCTTTGACAATCCTGTACACTACCTACAACACCACCAACCTTTGTGTCGTCTGCACACTTGCCAACCCACTCTTCTACCCCCACATCCAGGTCTTTAATAAAAATCACAAAAAGTAGAGGTCCCAGAACAGATCCTTGTGGGACACCACTAGTCACAATCCTCCAATCTGAATGTACTCCCTCCACCACAACCCTCTGCTTTCTGCAGGCAAGCCAATTCTGAATCCACCTGGCCAAACTTCCTTGGATCCTATGCCTTCTAACTTTCTGAATAAGCCTACCGTGTGGAACCTTGTCAAATGCCTTACTAAAATCCATATAGATCACATCCACTGCACTACCCTCATCTATATGCCTGGTCACCTCCTCAAAGAACTCTATCAGGCTTGTTAGACATGATCTGCCCTTCACAAAGCCATGCTGACTGTCCCTGATCAGACCATGATTCTCTAAATGCCTATAGATCCCATCTCTAAGAATCTTTCCAACAGCTTTCCCACCACAGACGTAAGGCTCACTGGTCTATAATTACCCGGACTATCCCTACTACCTTTTTTGAACAAGGGGACAACATTCACCTTCCTCCAATCCTCCGGTACCATTCCCGTGGACAACGAGGACATAAAGATCCTAGCCAGAGGCTCAGCAGTCTCTTCTCTCGCCTCGTGGAGCAGCCTGGGGAATATTCCGTCAGGAGGGATATTGCTCTGGAGGAACATTGTATCATTTCTTAATGCATGTATGCATTTCTAAATGACAATAAAAGAGGACTGAGTGTTCCCATAATCTAATCTAATAATTCTGTGCACCTCTGTCAAGTCTCCCCTCATTCTCCTACATTCCACAGAACAAAATCGTATCCTATTCAACCTTTCCCTATATTATTGGAGAACGAGGTTGAGAGAGAAAATAAATCAGCCAGGATGAATCGTGAAGTAGACTTGATGGGTTGGATGTCTTAATTCTGCTCCTGTGTCTTACAGTCACTGTGACCGAGTGAGTTTCTCTCAGCGTTCTGGTTTCAAAGCTCAAAGTAAGTTTATTATCAAAGTACATGTACGTCAATCACATACCAGCCTGAGATTCATTTTTGTTCAGCCAGATCAAAGAAATACAATGCATTCAGTTAAAAACTACACACAAAGACTGACAACAATCAATGTGCAAAAGAGGAAAAACTGCAATTAGAAACAAAAACAAATGAAAATATAAATACTGAGAATGAGTTGTGGAGCCCTTGAAAGTGAGTCCATAGTTTGTGGAATCAGTTCAGTGTTGTGGTGAGTGAAGTTATCCACACTGGTTCAGGAGCCTGATGGTTGTAAGGTGATAACTGTTCCTCTTCCTGGTGGTGTGGGACCTAAGGCTCCTGTACCTCCTTCCTGATGGCAGCAGTGAGAAGTGAGCATGTTCTGGTTGGTGGGGGATCCTTAATGATGGATGATGCTTTCTTATGGCAGTGATCCTTGTAGATATACAAGGGAGAGCGTTTCCTGTGATGGAGCGGGCTGTATCCATCATTTCCTGTTGGCTTTTCTGTTCATAGCCATTTGTGATGCAATCAATCAGGATTAATCCATCTCTTCTGTGCACCTATAGAGGTTTGTCAAGCTTTTAGAAGACATGCTGAATATCTGCAAACAAGAAAGGAAGTGGATGCGTTGCCTTGTAGTCTTTGTAATGGCACTTGCGTGCTGGTCCCAGGACAAGTCCTCTGAAATGATAACGTTAAGGAATTTAAAGTTATTGACCATCTCCAGCTCTGATCCCCTAATGAGGACTGGCTCACAGACCTCTTGTTTCTTCCTCCTGAAGTCAATAATCAGCGCTTTGGTTTGATGCAGACTTGATTGGTTGAATGACCTAAGTCTACTTGTATGTTTTATGGTCCTTGTGACCACTCGTGTCTCCCTGAGTGCTCTGGTGTCCACCCGTATCTCAAAGGCATGTGGCTCGCTAGGTTAATTAGACACTGTAGACACCCTTGGGTGTATAGTAGGCACTGAGGAGAATTGATGTGAATGTGGGGAGACTGGGAGGATGTGAGTGCTTTGAGCTAGCATGGATTTGATAGTCTAAATGATCTTCTCTGATGTAAGGCGGATGCTCCCAATCTTTTTTTATGCCATGGATAATGCCATTAAGCAATATGTCCGTGGACTCCAGGTTGGGAACCCTTGATGTCAGGGAAACGTGAGACGCAACTTAGGCTGAGAAAGCTGATTTCTCAGTGTTGGTATCCTGGGACTGCAGCTCTAACTATTCTCTGCTGAAACGCGTGGGTTGTCAAAGGTGGATTAGCCACAGGGCAATAATCTCTGGTAACATCCACGTTAGAGATACACCAGACGTTCAGAACTACGTGCTGACTGATCCCCAATTCCAGAGGGTGAGATTTGATTTCTTTTCTTAGCCTCCATTGCTTCTCATGTCAGCTGGTGAGAATTTTTTAAAAAACTTAAACCTGATCCCTGGCAGATTTGTGGAAGATTAAACTGACAGCACATTCTTAATTAATTGCTTGATTTTTTTTGTCTAAGTTGTGTAGGTGGCTTAGTATTTAAAATTCATGAATATGATTATGATTGATATCTTCTGGAGACCAGCAGTTTAGTGACATTATCCTAATGGAATGAGCAAATCTATTTGACTGAAAATGCATCTGTATGTTCAGTGGCCACTTTATTAAGTACAGAAGGTACCTACTAAAGGGGCTACTGACTGTATGTTTGCGGTCTTCTGCTACTGTAGCTGATCCACTTCGAGCTTCGACATGTGAATTCAGAGATATTCTTCTGCTGTTAGATCGTGAACAAAAGACACTGGAGAGACACTGAAGCCAGTGGATATAGAAGTGTGTTTTATTCAACAAAAACAAGCAACAGGCATCATACTGAAACACTCTTGGAACAAAAAGCCTCCTGACCCAATACTACATGACATTTTATATGCTAAAGGTCAAAGGTAACAGCGGGACAATTCTATAGTTACAATGTATCTACAATG
This sequence comes from Mobula hypostoma, assembly GCF_963921235.1. Lineage (NCBI taxonomy): Eukaryota > Metazoa > Chordata > Chondrichthyes > Myliobatiformes > Myliobatidae > Mobula > Mobula hypostoma. Next base: position 12,529,862 of record NC_086117.1, on the reverse strand, counting down.
CTTCCTTTTAATTACATATAGTTTTCACACACTTCCTTCTTTGCAGCCACACTCCAGACACCCAAAAGTAATGTTAATCAGCAGTGTCAGGTTTACAATCAACTCCAGTCCACAGCGCCAGGAAAACCATTGTTCGGGGCTGCATTTTAAATTCAGTCTACAATCCACATTCAGGTCTGAAGATTGGTTGCTGTAGAAATTAATATTTGCTGTATGCCCTAACCCTAGAATACGCCCTAACCCAGCACACCACTGTAGTAATTTGAGTTACTGTCACCTTCCTGCCAGCTTGAACCAGTCTGGCCATTCTCCTCTGACCTCTCTCATTAATGAGGTGTTTTCACCCACAGAATTGCCACTTGATGTTTGTTTTTGTGCACCATTCTCTGTAAACTCTGTGTGTGAAAATCCCAGGAGACCTGCAATTTCTGAGACTCAAACCATTCTGTCTTCATCAACAATTATTCCACGGTCAAAGTCACCTGGATCACACTTCTTCTCCATTCTGATGTTTAGTCTCAACAACAACTGAACCTCCTGACCATGTCTGCGTGCTTTTTGCATTGAGTTGCTGCCACATGACTGGCTGATTAGATATTTGCATTAATGAGCAGGTGTACCTAATAAACTGGCCACTGAGTATATATTTTCTGCCATTTGATTTGATGGAAGTTTGCACTCAGTCATGTCTGAGTTCCCAAAGCTCTATTTGGAGCTCTGTCGTCAGAAGAGGTTACCAGGTGAACATGGGTCAAAGTGCACAAAACCTCCTCGAAACAACGCAGAGTCCCCACTGACCATTGGGAATTCTGACCCAAGAGTACTCAAAAGTGAAGGGACTTTTGGGGTGGTATTGTGAACTCTGAGGGAAACACTGGGAGAACACAGAAACCATGATTAAGGAGCATAAGCTCCTCACAAAATCCCCCTCCATCCGCCCTCTCAGGAACCCCGGCTGCAGGGTGAAATAGGGTAAGCAATGGCAACGTCTTCAGGCCCGAGTCTGAGTCTGCTGGAGGGCTGTCCTGGGGTTAAACCACTCACTGTGTGGATAGGCGGGAGGGAGGAACAGGACCTGTTTTGCTGTTGTTGTATTCTGTGTTGCTCCGCCAAGCTTTGTGTGTATGCAATGTTGGCGCCAGAATGTCTGGTGACACTTGCAGGATCCGCGGGTGTGTTGGTTGTTTACGCAGAGACACTTCTTGCTGTATGTTTTGATGTATATGTGATAAACTTAATTGGTTGTTGTGTCTAGTGTGGTAGTGTCGTGGGTAGAGATCGTCGCTCTCGCTTTCAGCTTCCGCCGCTGGCTAGCAGTCTTGCGAAAAGGAGAGCCGAATGTGTAAGTGTCTCCCTGCCACTGCACAGCCACATGAGGTGCCTGCTTGCTGGTGACACACGGAAACTGAACTCCTTTTGGACTCAGGATGAACTACAGAGGACGGGAGGAGGTCTGGCCCCTGCACAGGTAGCACGCAGGACCACCGGTGTGTGGACACGCCCTGGTGCTCGTGAACCAGATCTCCAGTAAATAGCCACTTTGATCTCGAATCTTGAGTTTAATCGGCCGAATGTGAAACGATGTTAAGACATAGATCCTGGTCTGAATGAGTACTGAGGAACAGAAGGACCGTGAAGTTGAGGCTCCTGAACCAAAGGGGATAACTTCACTCAACTTCACTTGCCCCATTATTGAAATGTTCCCACAAGCTATGAACTCACTTTCAAGGGCTCTTCAGCTCATGTTCTTGATATTTATTGCTTATTTATTTATTATTATTATTTCTTTTTGTATTTACAGAGTTAGTTGTCTTTTGCAGAATGGTTGTGTATCCAAGTTGGTGTGTTCTTTCATTGATTCTATTATGGATTTAGTGAGTATGCCCAGAAGAAAATGAATCTCAGGGTTGTATATAGAAACATACAAACATAGAAGATAGGTGCAGGAGTAGGCCATTTGGCCCTTTGAGACTGCACCACCATTCAGTATGGTCATGGCTGATCATCCAACTCAGAACCCTGTACCTGCCTTCTCTCCATACCCCCTGATCCCTTTAGCCACAAGGGCCATATCTAACTCCCTCTTAAATATAGCCAATGAACTGGCCTCAACTGTTTCCTGTGGCAGAGAATTCCACAGATTCACCACTCTCTGTGTGAAGAAGTTTTTCCTAATCTCGGTCCTAAAAGGCTTCCCCTTTATCCTCAAACTGTGATCCCTCGTTCTGGACTTCCCCAACATTGGGAACAATCTTCCTGCATCTAGCCTGTCCAATCCCTTTAGGATTTTATACGTTTCAATAAGATCTCCCCTCAATCTTCTAAATTCCAACGAGTATAAGCCTAATTGATCCAGTCTTTCATCATATGAACGTCCTGCCATCCCAGGAATCAATCTGGTGAACCTTCTTTGTACTCCCTCTATGGCAAGAATGTCTTTCCTCAGATTAGGGGACCAAAACTGCACACAATACTCCAGGTGTGGTCTCACCAAGGCCTTGTACAACTGCAGTAGTACCTCCCTACTCCTGTACTCGACACATGGTGACACATATGTACTTTGATAATACATTAACTTTGAAATTTGAACTTTGAATATAGAATTGTGCTCCACCTTTATAAAACCTAAAGAAAAGACATTGTCAGGCTGGAGAGGGTGCAAAAGAGATTTGAAGATGTTGTCTGGACTAGAAGCTCTGAGTTATAAGGAGAGGTTGGCCTCGCTGGATCTTTATTTCTTGGAACGTAGGAGAATGAGATGTGACCTCACAGAAGTTCATAGAATCATAAGGGGAATGGATAATGTGGAGGGTCATAGTCTTTTCCTCAGGGTTCGGAAGCCCAAGGCTAGGGGGCACCAATACACCATAAGAGTGGAGCAATTTCAAAAGAGACCTGAGAGGTAACATCTTTACACAGATGGTATTGAGTACCTGGAAAGAACTGCCAGAGGAAGCAGTCAAGGAAGGTATCGTTGCAACATTCAAGAGCCTTTTGGACATAGAACATAGAACATAGAAATCTGTAGCACATTACAGGCCCTTCGGCCCACGATGTTGTGCTGACCATGTAACGTACTCTAGAAACCACCTAGAATTTCCCTAAGCTTCAAGAGTCTCTTAAAGACCCTATTGTATCCGCATCTACCACCTTTGCTGGCAGTGCATTCCAGGCACCAGCCACTCTGTGTGGAAAAACTGACATCTCCTTTGTCCCTGCTTCCAAGCACCTTAAAACTATTCCCCCTCATGTTAGCCATTTCAGCCCTGGGAAAAAGCCTCTGGCTGTCCACACGATCAATGCCACTCATCATCTTATACACCTCTATCAGGTCACCTCTCATCCTCCGTCACTCCAAGGAGAAAAGGCCAAGTTCACTCAACTTATTCTCATAAAGCAGGCTCTCCAATCTAGGTAACATCCTTGTAAATCTCCTCTGCACTCTCTCTGTATAGTATCCACAGCCTTCCTGTAGTGAAGTCACCAGAACTGAGCACAGGACTCCAAGTGGGGTCTTACTAAAGTCTTATGTAGCTGTAACATTACCTCACGGCTCTTGAACTCAATCCCATGGTTGACGGCCATCATACCATACGCCTTCTTAACAGCACTGTAAACCTGCACAGTGGCTTTGAGTGTCCAATGGACACGGACCTCAAGATCCTTCTGATCCTCCACACTGCCAATAGTCTTACCGTAGATATTATTCTCTGTCTTCAAATTTGACCTACCAAAATAAACCACTTCACACTATCTGGGTTGAGCTCCATCTTCAACTTCTCGGCCCAGTTCTGCATCCTATTGATGTCCTGCTATAACCCCTGACAACCCTCCAGACTATCCACAACACCCCCAACCTTTGTGTTAACAGCAAACTTACTAACCCACCACCCATCTACTTCTTCATCCAGATCATTTATAAAAATATATATATGGAGCGGAAGGGATTGGAAGTTTATAGGCCAAATGCAAAGAGTTGGGACTAGCATGGAGGATTCTGTTGTTGGGCAGAAGGGCCTGTTGCCATGTTGTATAACTCTGTGACTTTGCTCAGACCTCAGCTGGAGTAATTCTGGTCACTAAGGTTTCGGGAGGATGTCATGATGTTGGAGATGGTGCAGAGGAGATTTACCAGGATGTTTTCTGAGATGGAGCAGTTGGTTATGAGAGAGGTGGAGACGATCGGTCTGGTGCAGAAGAAGGTTAAGAGGAGATGTGTTCATGGTATATAAAATTGAGGTGTATGCATGGGATATACTGCAGAAGACTGGAAAAGGGGAAGTGGAGCATGGAATCAAATAAGGGACCTGGGTGGGCAGATAGTTTGTGGGAAGAGTGGACTCAGTGGGGGGAATGTGTGGGTGTGGGAGGGGTAAGAAATGGGGTGCTGAAGGTTTGGGTGTATGGTAACATTCAGTGTTCAAAGCAAATTTATTCTCATAATAAATATATGTCACCATTTTCAACCCTGAGATTCATTTTCTAGCAGGGATACTTTATACTTTATTGTCGCCAAACAATTGATGCTAGGATGTACAATCATCACAGCGATATTTGATTCTGCATTTCCCACTCCCTGGATTACAAATATTAAATATTAAAAATATTAAAAATAGTAAAAATTAGTAAATATTAAAAAATAAATTATAAATCATAAATAGAAAATAGAAGAATGGAAAGTAAGGTAGTGCAAAAAAACCGAGAGGCAGGTCTGGATAGTTGGAGGGTACGGCCCAGATCCGGGTCAGGGTCTGTTCAGCAGTCTTATCACAGTTGGAAAGAAGCTGTTCCCAAATCTGGCCGTATGAGTCTTCAAGCTCCCGAGCTTTCTCCCGGAGGGAAGAGGGACGAAAAGTGTGTTGGCTGGGTGGATCGTGTCCTTGATTATCCTGGCAGCACTGCTCCGACAGCGTGCGGTGTAAAGTGAGTCCAGTACTTAATAAATTCATAATGTAATAATAATCATAATGACATCAATGAAGGATTGCTCCAACTTGAAGTTCAGCCACTGTGCAAAAGACAACAAATACAACAAGAAAGAAACGGTAATAAATAAATAAGCAATAAGAACATGAGATTCCTTGAAGGTGAGTCCATAGGTTGTGGGAACAGTTCAGTGATGGGGCGAGTGAAGCTGAGTGAAGTTATGCCCTCCGGTTCAATAGCCTGGTGGTGGGGTAATACTTGCCCCTGAGTCTGGTGGTGTGAGCTCTGAGAACCTTCTTCCTGAGGGCAGAAGCAAGTATGACCTGGGTGGTGGGTGTCCCTGGTGACAGATGCTGCTTTCCTGCCACAATGCTCTGTGTAGATCACATAGATCACAAAGGTGGGCAAAAAAAAACCAGCAGAAAGGGATTGGTTGACCAGGAGCTAGTATATATTCGATACTGAATGGTGTGATAGTTCTACACTGTGTTTGGTGACTTGACTGAGACACACTGACTATGACAGCACTACCACATCTGCTCCTGTTTCTCTGAGGACCTCCCAGCTGGTAATGGAGAGGTGCTGGGGGCAGACTGCTGGCGATGTTGTTGCTAGATTAGAGGATATGAGTTGTTATGACACATAGGATAGACTTTGTTTTCTTTTTTTGGCAGAGGTGAGAGTAGACCTCAGAAGTTTGTAAAATGTGAAAGGCATAGATAGGGTAAATGGTGAATTTTTTCCCCCAGGGTGGAAATGTCCAGCAGAATTTAGAACAGTACAGGCCCACTGGTCCACAATGTTGTGACTTTTCAACTTCCTTCACTCCACGGAGAAGTTAGCATCCTGGTAAATCCTCTCTGCACCCTCTCTAAAGGTTCCATGTCCTTTACTATAATGAGGCATAAACATAAGAGATTCTGCACATGCTCGAAGTCCAGAGTAACACGCACACAAATGCTGGAGGAACTCGGCAGGTCAGGCAGCATATACGGAAATGAATAAACAGTCGACGTTTCAGGCTGAGACCCTTCATGAAGCGACCAGAACTGAACACAGTACTCCAAGTGTGGCCTAACTAGGGTTTTATAGAGCTGCAACATTACCTGGTGGCTCTTGAACTCAGTCTTCCGAGTACCAGAGGACGCGCATTTAAGGTGAATAGCTGGCCGGTGGTGTGGTGGCATCAGCATCTCTCTTAGAGACAAACGGTCCTCGGTTCAAATCCAGCGGCTCCATGCACATTTCCCATTGGAGCTGGGTTGCGTGTCGAGCTGGCAACTCGGCCTCGTTTAAAAAAAAAACAGACGAATGGTAAAGAAAGGGCTAGGTTGCCGCCCGATGTGCCACAAGGCACAGAAAGGAACTGCAATTTAAGGTGAGAGAGGGAAAGTTTAAAGGTGATACGTAGGTCAGGCTGCCGGGTATCCTGAATGGGCTGCCGGAGTCGTGGTGGGAGAGATACAGTAATGGTATTTAGGAGGCTGTTAGACAGTATGGACCATGATTAAGCAGAAGAAATATAATTTAGTTTATCATCATGTACAGTGCAGACATTGTAGGTTGAAGGGCCTGTTCCTGTGTTGTACTGCCTTCTGTTCATTGGAGGGCATGGACCATGTTTATTATTTATTGACTTAACAATGAGGAACAGACCCTTCCCTCCAGCAATCCCCCAGTTTAACCCTAGCCTAATCACAGGACAATTTACTTTGACCAATTAACCTACTAACTGGTGTGTCTTAGGAATGTGGGAGGAAACTGGAGCACCCGGAGGAAACCCACGCGGTCACGGGGAGACCGTACAAACTCCTTACAGACAGCAGTGGGAATTGAACCCGGGTCGCAGGTACCCTGCTGCCCCAAAATTCTTCATCTAACAAAGCTGTTAATATCACAGTTATTAGATACAGAAACTTGGCTGCGTGGACATTCAGACTGAAAAATAGCTTCTTCCCCAGGGCTGTTGTGCAACTGAACAATGTCCCATTTTGGAGCTGTTTGTTTTTAATTCATTCGGAACTTTAGATTGTCACTCTGAGTAACTCAGACGTCATTTTTAAGTTTGCTCATTGTGTTTTTATGCTGATTTTCACTGAAAGGATTAGCACTGCATCCTTGTTGTCCTCAGCAATGACAACTGAGCTCGAACTCTTAACTTTCTGGAATGTCAATGACAGGGAATGTTCTTTATGAATTAATGTGCTGTCTCTGCTCATTCATCCCTCCCCTTGAAAAGATATTCTAAAGTGGTCTGATGTGCCTTTGTTTTGTGCGGAGCAGGGGAAAGTCGTGCTGAGGTGAGACTTAATTTTGAAGCCCTGCCTCAACTTCAGTGCTGCACCTGGATACAGGGCAACCTTCTCAACACTGGAGGGTCGGGCGGATTCTGTGGAGCCAAGGGGTGGAAGTTGATGTTTGGGGTCGAGGCCCTTTTTTGTGAACGAGAGGGGAGAGGGAAAATAGCCATGGGTAGAAATGGACGGACCAGTAACCCGATATGGATGGGAAGAAGCTGTCGCTAAAACTTTGAGTGTACGTCTTCAGGCTCCTTTGCCTCCCCTCTAGCAGTAAAGAGAAGAGGGCATCCTGGGTGGTGAGAGTCCTTAATGCCTTTTTGAGGCATTACCTTTTGGAGACGTCCTTGATGGTGGGGAGGCTGGTGCCCATGATGGAGCTGACTGAGTTTCAGATTCAGACAGGGGTTCCCATGGACCCCTGCCAGTAACTGAGGGTCTGTGGACCCCGGGTTGGGACCCCCTGCCGGAGAGAAGTCAGTGCTGCTTCGGGGACTGACTCGATGGTGCTCTCTTTTTAACTCATTAGCGTTGATTTATTATTGTCACATGTACGGAGATACAGTGAAATGCTTGTCTTGCATGCTGTTCGTACAGATCAAATCATTACCCAGTGCTTTGAGGTAGGACAAGGTAGAACAGGGGTCCCCAACCTTTTTTGCACTGTGGACCAGTTTAATATTGACAATATTCTTGCGGACCGGCCGACCGGTGGTGGTGGTGGTGGGGGGGAGGTGTTCAAGTAGGGTTAAACTCACCTCAACATGTCTTTTACAGTTAGGGTTGCCAACTTTCTCACTCCCAAATAAAGGACAAAAATAGCAGTCAAATCCCGGAACACTTTACCCCAGGAAAGACTACCATGACCATGAAGCCTTGCGCGGGAACCTGTGTGCGCATGCGTGACGTGCGCATGTGACGTGTATGCGCGTACGTGCCGATTTTTTCTCCACAAATCAGTTTTGCCTTCACCTTCCCGATTATACTGTACATACATTATTTCTACTTTATATAGGCTGTGTATTTATATCAGTCCTGCTTTTACTATATGTTAGTGTTATTTATTTTTGGTTTTATGTGTTATTTGGTATGATTTGTTAGGTTATTTTTTTGCTCTGGGAACGCTCAAAAATTTTTCCCATATAAATTAATGGTAATTGCTTCTTCGCTTCATGCCATTTCGGCACGAAAGGTTTCATAGGAACGCTGTACCTTGGCGGGGGAAATACGGGACAAGGGCGGCCCCGTATGGGACAAACCAATTTAGCTCAATAAACGGGACATCCCGGCAAATACGGGACAGTTGGTAACCCTATGTTCAAGTTCAACAGTGCGTGACAGGGAATGGGGAAAGGTGCAGCCGACTCGTATCGTTTCCTCACGGCCCGGTAGCACATGATTTGCGGCCCGGTGGTTGGGGACCGCTGAGGTAGAACAATAACAGAATGCAGAATAAAGTGTAACAGCTGCAGAGAAAATGCAGTGCAGGTAAACAATAAAGTAGATTATGAGTTAGGTTGTGAGGGCAGGAGTCCACCTTACTGTACACAGGGTCCATTCAAAAGTGTGATAACAACGGGAGAGAAAATGTCCCTGAGCCTGGTGCTACGTGCTTTCAGGGCTTTTGTCTCTCCTGCCTGGTGGGAGAGGGCTGAAGAGAGAAAACCCAGGCTGGGTGGAGGCCTTTGATTGTGCTGGCGACAGAGTCTGTAGTGGGGAGGCTGGTTTCTGTAATGTGCTGAGCTATGTCCCAACTCTGCTGTTCATTAGAAAGAAACCAAGAATCCATCTTGGACTGTGTTGGTTGTTGATGCAAACATTGTATTTCACAGTATGTTTTGATGCGCGCATGACAAATAAAGTTAATCTTCATGGTGACACAAACTTGTGCTGTTCACGGCTTTTGGTTCAGTGACTTAACTACCTGACACAGGACCTATTCCCTTCCAACCTGGAGGACAGGCCATTAAATCTCGAAGTGGTTTAGAGAGATCCCTCTCTCAGATTGCTTCTGTGATCTTTCTTCACAGGTTAAAGTGAAAATGAAAAGCCTCTCTATTACCAGGTCTCACCTTATCTTTCCTCATCAGCTTGCTGCTCTCCTGTTGGCTCTGGGAATGAAAAGGATGAGATTCTGTACTGTGACAGAGTTGATGCATGTATACCAATGGCCCGAAGCATTGTTGACGATCCCTACCACCCATCCCACAATCTCGTTGACCCACTACCATCAGGAAGGAGGTTCAGGAGCATCAGGACTAGGTCTGCTAGGTAACAGCTTCTCCCCTCAGGCTGTGAGACTAATGAACACCCTGCCACCATCAGGGTCTTGTCACGAGGACAGCGAGCTGTTTACCTGTGCCGTGCACTACATTTATTTACTTATTGAGACACAGCACAGTATAGGCCCTTCTGGCCCTTTGAGCCATGCCGTCCAGCACGGGTCAATTTACAGCGACTAATTTACAGAGAACATTGTTTTGTTTGGTTGTATATACGTACAGTCAGATGACAATATACTTGAACTTGATGAGCTGACTGGCTGTATGGAAAATTCATGTTTGTCCTCATCACGTAATGTATTATTTATTGGTTGTATGCCCAGTAGAAACATGAACACCTTCCAATTATTAAGATGAATATCAAATATTTATACATGGCATTTAAGCTGTGGAGGTTATTTAATAATGGCGTGCTATGCTTCATCATCTCTTTTATGAATTACAATGAGGGGAGGGAATGAGGCGCCTGTCAGCTCTCCCTTTAAAGGTGAAAATGTCTCTGTCATCCGAGGAGCAGTTAAGTTTCAGCTTGTCAAATCAAGATTGTTTAATGTCATTGCCAGTACACAAGTGTAAAAGCAAATGAAATTATTGTTAGAACATAGGAATCTACAGCACATTACAGGCCCTTTGGCCCACAATGTTGTGCTGACCATGTAACCTACTCTAGAAACTGCAGAGCCCTCTATTTTTCTAAGCTCCATGTGTAGAAGACCCTACTGTATCCACCTCTACTACTGTCGGCTGCAATGCATTTCACACACTCACTACTCTCTGTATGGAAAAACTTACCACTGACATCCTCCTTGCACCTATTTCCAAGCGCCTTAAAACTATGCCCTCTCGTGTTAGCCATTTCAGCCCGGGGGGAAAAGCCTCTGGCTATCCACACGATCAGTGTTTAAGGGGAACATGAGGGCAGTGAGAGTGTGGAATGAGCTGCCGGCGCAAGAGCTGGATTAGATTAGATTAGATTATGAGAACACTTGGTCCTCGTTTATTGTCATTTAGAAATGCATGCATGCATTAAGAAATGATACAATGTTCCTCCAGAGTGATATCATAGAAAAACAGGACAAACCAAAGACTAACACTGACAGAACTACATAATTATAACATATAGTTACAGCAGTGCAAAGCAATACCATAATTTGATAAAGAACAGACCATGGGCACGGTAAGTAAAAGTCTCAAGTCCCGATTGACTCCCGAGTCCCCGATAGCAGGCAGCAAAAGGGAGAAACTCTCTGCCATAAACCTCTAGGCATTGTCAACTGCCGATGCTTTGGAAGCAGCCGACCACAGCCGACACTGAGTCCATCCGTCCGAAAACTTCGAGCCTCCGACCAGCCCCTCTGATACCGCCTCCCGAGTGCCATCCTCTGCCGAGCACCTTTGACCTTGACCCGGCAGCCAAAACAAGCAAAGCCGAGGATTCGAGGCCTTCTGCTCCGGAGATTCCAGACCACACAGTAACAGCAGCAGCGGAGCAGGCATTTCAGAAGTTTCTCCAGATGTTCCTCCGTACTCTTATGTCTGTCTCCATCAAATCAGAATTGTGCACGGCACCCTACTTGACAGATTACAGATATCATTCACCGGAGAGGCCGCGCACCTGATGTGGGTTTGATTTCAATATTTAAGAGAAGTTAGGATAGATACATGGATGGGAGGGGTATGGACGGCTCTGATCCAGGTGCAGGTCAAAGTGAGTAGGCATTGGATCGAAGCAAGCTGCAGAGAGTTGTAAAGTTAATCAGCTTCATCTCTGTGGTGTCCAGGACACTTTTAGGAGAGATGCCTCAAAAAGATGGCGTCCATCACTAAGGACCCCATCGCCCAGATCATGCCTTGTTCTCATTGCTACTGTCAGGAAGGAGGTACAGAAGCCCAGAAGGCACACACTCAACAGTTCAGGAACAGCTTCTTCCCCTCTGTCATCCGATTTCTGAATGGGCATTGAACCCATGAATACTACCTCATTACTTTTTTATTTCTATTTTTGCACTACTTAAATTTAACTATTTTATATATACTTACTGTAATTCAGTGTTTTTCCGTTATGTATTGCAATGTTCTGCTGCTGCAAAGACAACAAATTTTGTGACATATCCCAGTGATATTGAACCTGATTCAGATTCCGGAAAGAAGACTTTCCTAGTGATGTACCCATCCAAATGTCTTTTGAAAGGTACAGTGATGCCCACCCTTACCACTTCCTCAGGCACCCACCAAAATGTTCCTCTCAGGTCCCCTTTAATTCGCTGCCCTCTCACCTTAAACTCACTCCCTCTAGTTTTAGACTGTACTACTACCTTGGAGTCATCCACCTCATCGTCATCCCGCAGCCTTGCATCCCACTGCATTACGTCCCTGTTCGTAGGGTGACACTAAGACAAAAGGCAGCCTAGTGTATTTATTTTCGAGAGAGTTCCCTGCTTCAAATCTGCTGCATGAAAGAAAAGATTTTGGAAATTATGTTGCACAGGTCTCTTGCCAGAATCATCCGTCAATGGCATTGTCTTGGCGGGCTGTGAGACGTGAATGATAAACTCCTGCTGGGAGCACTGTGGCTTAGAGCTGGTGCCGCTGTTCAGATCTGATGGTTGTTCTGTTCCAATATATTCAACATCAGGGGGGCTGACGGCATGAGGGAGAGTGGAGAATAGAAAGCCCCATTCGAACCAACACTCCTCCCATCTACATTACTGATGTACTCTCACCAGATTAGCAACAGGCTGAACAATTTGGCCTTTTCCTTATATTCAGCTGTTATTACCTCAGTGAGGTTGCAGGCAAGCTTTGTTCATTGTGATCCCTACTGCAAGTGCACATCTTACTGTAAATGGTGACGCGGGACGACAGGGTAGTGACAAAAGCATTTGGTATGCTTGCATTGACTATAAGGATAGGTCTTCTCCGAGGGTCATCGCCACGTTGTGCTGGAGAGGCTTGTGAATTCCTGAGATGTCGTCTGGAGCTCAACTCTTGTTAAGGTCATCAATAGTGGTGAGGTCAAAGTTCAAAGTATTCATTTTCTTACAGGCATACTCAATAAATCCATAATAGAATAATAACTACAATAGAATTAATGCAAGAGCACTCCAACTTGGCATTCAAAGCTACAAACTGTGCAAATACAAAAATAAAGAAAATAAAGAAATAATAATAAATTAATAAGCTATAACCATATAACAATTACAGCACGGAAACTGGCCATCTCGGCCCTTCTAGTCCGTGCCGAACTCTTACTCTATCCTATTCCCACCGACCTGCACCCAGCCTTTCCTTTCCTGTCCATATATCTATCCAATTTAACTTTAAACAACAACATCGAACCTGCCTCAACCACTTCTGCTGGAAGCTCATTCCACACAGCTACCACTCTCTGAGTAAAGAAGTTCCCCCTCATGTTACCCTTAAACTTTTGTCCTCTAATTCTTGACCCATGCCTTCTTGTTTGAATCTTCCTCACTCTCAATGGAAAAAGTCTAACCATGTCAACTCCATCAATCCTCCTCATAATTTTAAACACCTCTATCAAGTCCCCCCTCAACCTTCTACGCTCCAAAGAATAAAGACCTAACTTGTTCAACCTTTCTCTGTAACTTAGGAGATGAAACCCAGGCAACATTTTAGTAAACCTCCTCTGTACTCTCTCAATTTTATTGACATCCTTCGTATAATTCGGTGACCAGAACTGTACACAATACTCCAGATTTGGCCTTACCAATGCCTTATACAATTTCAAGAAGATAAGGTAAGGAGTCCTTGGAAGTGAGCCTGTAGGTTGTGGGAACATTTCAATGATGGGCAAATGAAGTTGAGTGAAGTTATCCCCTTTGGTTCAATAGCCTCACTGTTCCTGGACCTAGTGGTGTGGGTCCTGAGGCTCTAGTACCTGCTTCCTGATGGCAGCAGTGAGAAGTGGTCAAGGAGGAGGTTCCAGACAAAGAACGATCCAACCAATGGGGCTGCCAGAAGATGATGACATTTCACAACGACAGTGAAGGTAGAGGAAGACTGCAGTCGTGAAGGGTTCCCCAGTCATCTTGCACTCCATGCCACTGAACCCTGACCCCGATCTGTCAAGGACTTTGCGGATACTGCCCGTCCACCAGCCTCCTGATGTTAAGCAAAGTCATGCACAGGTATTCTCCATTAAGGGAATAACCCTTTAGGAGAACATCATACTCAACTCGAGTGACCACATTAGTAAAGGTTGGGATATTGTGATGTGGCTGTATAAGATATTGGGGAGGCTGCACTTTGAGTATGGTATACCATTCTCCGTCCCACGCTACAGGAAGGGTGTGGTACCATCAGAAAGAGAATAGAAGAGAATCACCAGGATATTGCCTGGAATGGAGAGATGTGGCTCTAAGAGATTGGTTAGAACGTAGAACTAGAAGACTCTGCAGACGCTAGAAGTCCACAAAATGCTGGAGGAACTTAGCAGGTCAGGCAGTGTCTATGAAGAGGACATTTTGGGCTGAGGCCTTTCATCAGGACTGGGAAGAAGAGGGAATAATATCATAGAATATAACAGCACAGTACACGCCTTTCAGCCCGTGATGTTGTGCCACCCTTTTACCCTACACTCACATCAATCTAACCCTTTCCTACTACAAAGGCTGGTTTATGTTCATGAATGCAGGGGTGACCTTATCGAGGTTTATAAGACTATGAGGAGTATAGGTAGAAGATGGTCAGAGTTCTTTTCCCAGGGAGGAGGAATTTAGAAACTTGGAGGCACTAGTTTAATCTGAGAGGGGAGAAATCTGAAAGGGGTGTGAGGAGTGAAAAGGTTGAGAATATTTGGAATGAACTCTTAGAGTTGGTGGAGGTAAAAGTAATCAGTGTTTAAAAGGCATTTGCACAAGTACTTGGATTGGAAAGGCACAGAGATTTTATGGTAGATTAATGCATGAGTGTTACAAGGGTTAATGTGGGCAAATAAGGTTAGTGTAGATCAGCATCATAGCCAGCGTGGATCAAATGGGTGAAAAAGGCCCGTTTTTGCACTGTACGATTCTAAGGGTTAGGGACACGGATTGATATTGGCCGCAATGCTTGCTGTTCCTGTCCATCCACTAAAGTAATAGATCTGCCACGGTGGTCTTGCCTTGCTCGCTGAATGATGATAGCAGGGGGTGTGACAGAAGGGTTTTACTGAGGCCCCTCGTTTGTGGTTGAAGGTGTTTTTGATTAGTTTACAGTTGTAACACAACTTGGCACTGGCCCCATTGTAAATTTATCTCAGAACTCTCCATCTCTCTCTCCTACATTTTCACCTTCCTTAAATCCTTAACCGAGCCTTTGGTAAACCCTTCTGAACAGTGTTCTGGCTCTCCATTTACCCTTCACCCCTTTGCCCATTACCTCCTTCTGGTTCTACTCCTCCTCCTCCTCCCCTTTCTCCCATGATCCACTCTCCTCCTCTATCAGATTCCTCATTCTTCAGCCCTTAATATTTTCCACCTATTAGCTCCCAGCTCCTCACTTCATCTCCCTGCCCTCCTTCCCTCACCCACCACCCCCCTCATCTGGTTTCACCTACCCCCTGACAACTTACCTCCTTCCCCTACTCCCAGCTGCTTATTCTGGCTTCTTCTCCCTTCCTTTTCAGTCCTGAAGAAGGGTCTTGACTCAAAATGTCGGCTGTTAATTCCTTTCCATAGGTGCTGCCCGACCTGCTGGTTTCTCCAGCATTTTGTGTGTGTTGTTCTGGATTTCCAGCATCTGGAGATCTTCTCAGTTTGCACTCCAGAGTACTTAATAAATTCAACTATCTGTGATATTAACAGTTTTATTAGGCTAATATGATCTATCTTATCAACAAGCAAAGAACATGGTCTGGAAAAGGCCCTTTAGCCCATAATGTCTGCACTGAACACAGTGCCGAAATAAGCTGTATTGGTTTCCCACCATCCCCTGCATATTCGTGTGTTGAACAACCTTGACCTGCTTCCAGCAGCCCAATTCAGGCACCTGCCACTGTGTGTGTGTGTGTGTGTGTGTGTGTGTGGTGGGGGAGGAGAAAACAAAACTTGCCCTTCACATCTCCTTAAACTTCACCCCCTACCCCACCTTAAATGTATGTCCTTTGGTACTTGCCATTCCCCCCCCCCCCCTAGGAAAAAGACTCTGGCTGTTTACCCAATCTGTGCCTCTTGTGATTTTATAAACTTCTGTAAGACCTTCCCACAGCCTCAACTGTTCCAGAGAAAACAACCCAAGTTTGTCCAACCTTTTGCACTTTGGTTCTTCGTAAGTCTTTGTTTATATATTTTTTAATTATTTCTATCATATTTCTTTATTTTCCTGTAAATGTCTGCAGAAAATGGATTTCAAAGTAGTATATGATAACGTGTACATGCTTTTATAATAAATTTGCTTTGACTATGACTTATAGCTAATCTCTAATCCAAACAGCATCCTGGTCAGCCACTCCAGCATCCTTTCCTTCCTCCAGCGGGTCAAGCAATATCACGCTTAATACTTCTTGTGTGGCCTTACCAAAGGTTAATTCCTGGGCAGGAAAATCTACAAATGTTAACCATCAGTACTTCCTGTGATAGTTTTTGTCCTGTGGAAATTCAAGTAGTGAATACAACTCAGTCTTTCACAGGTAGAGCTCTCCCCACCATCGAGCACATCTATAAGGAGGGCTATCACAGGAAAGCAGCATCCATCATCAAAGACCCCCACCTTCTGTGCTATGCTGTCTTCTCACTGCTGCCATCGGGAAGGAGGTACCAGAGCCTTATGTCCCACACCACCAGGTTCAGGGACAGGTATTACCCTTCCACCGTCAGGCTCCTGAACCAGTGTGGACAACTTCACTCACCTCAACCCTGAACTGATTCCTCAACCTGCAGACTCATTTGCACAGTTTGTCTTTTGCACGTTGGTTCTTTGTCCAACTTAGTTTGTGTGTAGTTTTTCATTGATACTATCGTGTTCCTTTGTTCGACTGTGAAGAAAATGAATCTCAGGGTAGCATATGGTGGCATACACATATTTTGATTATAAATGTACTTTGAAGTCCTGATGGAACCGGTTGTTAGTAGATACTTGCACAATTTAATTTCAAATGAGTCGTTTAATATGAGGTTATAGGATTTGGTGCCAAAAGAACATTATCTTGAAATAGATGGCTCTTGTTCTGTTTCATAACAATTTGTCTCACTGCACAATGTATTGACTTGGTCATATAATATCTTAATCCAAAATATGGAGGAGTGACAGCAAGGTTTTGTTGCAATTGCTTTAGACCAAAGAGATTTCAGAGTCTAAATCTAATGAACCTGCCCTAAGGTTTATGAGTTGAAGTCTTACCCATCAGCCTTCCAGATCATTCTATCAGAAAACTCAAAGCAGGTGGTCATACTTTATACTTTATTATACTTTATACTTTATTGTCGCCAAACAATTGATACTAGAACGTACAATCATCACAACGATATTTGATTCTGTGCTTCCCGCTCCCTGGATTACAAATATTAAATATTAAAAATAGTAAAAATTAGTAAGTATTAAAATTTTAAATTATAAATCATAAATAGAAAATAGAAAAATGGAAAGTAAGGTAGTGCAAAACAACCGAGAGGCAGTTCCGGATATTTGGAGGGTACGGCCCGGATCCGGGTCAGGATCCGTTCAGCAGTCTTATCACAGCTGGAAGGAAGCTGTTCCCAAATCTGGCCGTATGAGTCTTCAAGCTCCTGAGCCTTCTCCCTTCTTCATGGTAGAACCGATAGTTCCTTGAGAAGACTGGATTGAAGAGCGTTCGAGCATAAGAAAACCAAATACCAGGAACTGGTGGAGCAGTGCCAGGGGCAGGTGGAGGGAACGATGCGAGTCTGTAGAGGTGGGGTGCAGAAACTTTGCCGGCTGCTCACCCTGCAGAGCCTCCTCTCTCCTTGCTATTAGAAGCTACAAAGAAAAGAGCCGCTAAGACCGTCACAGAGGCTGCTGAACGAGCCTCCAAGTGGCGATGGATCAAGAGGTGTGACCTGTGGACCAGTGCTGCTGGGGCACAAGCCTTGGCTTGACCAATGCTGGCTGGATCGCCTGGGCGAGAGTGTCTGATTCTGAAAGGCCCAGAGCACCAGATAACCCCATGTTAGATCACTGGTGTAGTGTTCCAGTGCATCCTTGGGTGAGTCTCAACATCAATAATCCTCCTTGTCCAGGACTGAAATAGAAGATACCTATCCATTTAGCATTGTGGCTACTTGAAGCGCTATTTCGAATGTGATAAGT
Source organism: Mobula hypostoma (assembly GCF_963921235.1). Classification (NCBI taxonomy): domain Eukaryota; kingdom Metazoa; phylum Chordata; class Chondrichthyes; order Myliobatiformes; family Myliobatidae; genus Mobula; species Mobula hypostoma. The sequence continues at coordinate 12,512,089 of NC_086117.1, read as the reverse complement.
GTTCTTCTTCAGATAAAATGTACACACCTCTTATCACCAGCCTCTCGCCATCCTCTCCTTGTGTTTTGGGACATCCTCCCTTTTCCTGTTCTTTCATAAAATGTACACACCTCCTTTCACCAGCCTCTCACCATCCTCTCCTTGTACTTCGGGACATCTCCCCTTTCCTGTTCTTTCATGAGTTTGTTCTACGCGTAAAGCGACAAGAGCTCCACCCTGACAAGGGCATAAATTGTGTTAATTTTGCTGTGTCCCAGCCTTCAGAATCAGATTTGATATCACTGATATATCCCATGAACTTTATTGTCTTCTCAGCAGCAGTACATAATAATAGTGAAAACCTGAATTATAGTAAATATGTATATGTTAAAAATTTGGTGACTAAAATAGCAGTCACTTAAGAAAAGTAGTGTTCATGGGTTCAATGTCCATTCAGAAATCTGACGGCGGAGGCGAAGAAGCTGTTCCTGAATCACTGAATGTGTGTCTTCAGGCTTCTGTACCTCCTTCTCTCATGGTAGCAATGAGAATAAGGCTTGACCTGGGTGATGCCAGTTCTTAATGATGAATGGTGCCTTTTTGAGGCATTGCTCCTTGAAGATGTCTTGGATACTATGGAGGCTAGTGCCCATGATGGAGCTGATTAAGTTTACAACTCTTTGCATCTTATTTTGATCCTACGTAGTAGCTTTCCCCCCCACCTCCCCATACCAGTCAGTGACACAGCTAGTTAGAATGCTCTCCATGGATACAAGACCATAAGACATGGGAGCAGAGTTAGCCCATCTGGCCCATCGAGTCTGCTCCACCATTCAATCATAGCTGATCCGTTTTTCTCCATCCTCAGACCCACTCCCCATCCTTCTCCCTGTAACTTTTGATGCCGTGTCCAACCAAGAACCTTTCAACCTTTACCTTAAATATTCCCAATGACCTCGGCTTCACAGCTGCATGTGGCAACAAGTTCCACAAATTCACCACCCTTTGGTTAAAGAAATTTCTCCACATCTCTGTCTTAAATGGAAGCCCCTCTATTCTGAGGCTGTGCCCTTTTGTCCTAGACTCCCTCATATTGTGGAAGAATCCTTTCCACATCTACTGTGTCTAGGTTTTACAACATTTGAAAGGTTTCAGTGAGATCCCCCCCACCCCCATCTTTCTAAATTCCAGCGACTATGGACCTAGAGCTATCAAATGTTCCTCATATGCTAACCCTTTCATTCCTGAAATCATCTTTGTGAACTTCCTCTGAACCCTCTCCAATGCTAGCACATCTTTTCTGAGATGAGGAGCCCAAAACTGTTCACAACACTTGAGGTGAAGCCTCATCAGTGCCTTTATAAAGCCTCAGCATCTTGTATTCTTGACCTCTTGAAATGAATGTTAACATTGCATTTGCCATCTTCACCTCATGTGTGACACCTTGTCAAAGAACTTCTGTAAGTCTAAATATACAACATCCACTTTATCTATCCTGCTTGTAATCTCCTTAGAGAATTCCAACAGGCAAGATTTTCCCTTAAGGAAGCCATGCTGACTTTGTCCTATCTTGTCCTGTGTCACCAAGAACTCCAGAACCTCATCCTTAACAATTGACTCCAACATCTTCCCAACCACTGAGGTCAAGCTAACAAGTCTGTAATTTCCTTTCTGCTGCCTTCCTCCTTTCTTAAAGAGTGGAGTGACATTTGCAATTTTCCAGTCCTCTGGCACCATGCCAGAGTCCAATGATTTTTGAAAGATCATTACTAATGCCTCCACAATCTCTAAGGCTACCTCTTTCAGAACCCTAGGGTGAAGTTCATCTGGTCCAGGTGACCTACGTACCCTTGGGTCTTTCAGCTTTTTGAGCACCTTCCCCTTGTAATTGTAACTGCACTGAATTCTCTTCCCTCACGTCCTTCACAATCTGGAACATGCTAGTGTCTTCCTGCTGAAGAATTTACTCTGATTTACCGGAAAAGAATTGCATAACCAATCACTGTGAGAGACTTTACTCTGTTAGGGAACAAAAATAAAGACACAGACCTTGGTATAGTTAACCTTTTTATTAGATGATCATGGGGAGCCATTGTCTTACGAGTCCAACAATGTCAGGTTACATCCTAAATTTATATAGTAAATTTTGGGCAATAGCCAAAAGTTAAACATACTTGGTCAGCAATTTCTAAGCACTTGTTGGGTATCAGCAAGTTTACTAATGTTCCTGCACAGTGCAGAAAGTTCGAGATGTGTGTCTATAGTTAGTTCCTCTATTTGGTACTTACTAGACAATCTTGGAGATGATCTGTGTCTGGCTATTGTTAGCCTGCAAAGCAAGGCAGCATCTGACTCTTATCCCATCACCCTCATGACCCAGGTCTTGAGCAATATCTAGCTAGTCAAGCTTACAACAACATTTAATTCAAAATGAATCTTCACTTTATAATTTTTTTTCCACACTTTCACAGTGAAGACTGATGCAAGATACTCATTTAGTTCATCTGCCATCTTCATGTCCACCATTACTATTTCTCCGGCCTAATTTTCTAGCAGTCCTCTATCCACTTGCACCTGTCTTTTATTTTTTACATACTTGAAAAAGCTTTTACTATTCACTTTGATATTATTTGCTAGCTTGCCTTCATATTTCATTTTTTCTCTCCTAATGATTCCTTTAGTTGCTCTCTGTGGGACTTTAAAAGGTTCCTAATCCACTGTCTTCTGGGTAATTTTTGCCTTTTTATATGCCCTCTCTTTTGCTTTTACGTTAGCTTTGACTTCCATTGTCAGCCACAGTTGTACTGTTTTGCCATTTGAGTATTTCTTTTGTTTTTCGAATACATCTATGCTGTACCTTCCTCATTTTTCCCAGAAACTCACGCCATTGCTGCTCTGCTGACATCCCTGCTAGCTTCTCTTCCAATTTACTTTGGCCAACTCCTCTCTTATACCACTGCAATTTCCTTTATTCCACTGAAAGTCTGCTATGTCAGACTTTACTTTCTTTCTATCAAATTTCAAGCTGAACTCAATCATATTGTGATCACTGGCTCCTAAGGATTCTTTTACTTTAAGCTCCCTAATCACCTCTAGTTAATTGTATAACACCCAGTTCAGTATAGCTGATCCCCTAGTTGGCTCAACGACAAACTGTTCTAAAAAGCCATCTCTTATGGAGGAGGAGGAGAAGATGGCGGCGCGACGCAGTGCACGCGACCTCTCCGGTGATTGATATCTGTAATCTGTCAAGTAGGGTACCGTGCACAATTCTGATTTGATGGAGATGGACATGAGAGTACGGAGGAACATCTGGAGAAACTTCTGAAATGCCCGCTTCGCTGCCGCTGCTACTGTGTGGTAACCGGAATCTCCAGAGCAGAAGGCCCCGAATCCTCGACTTTGCTTGTTTCGGTGGCCGGGGCGAGGTCGAAGGTGCTCGGCAGACGATGGCGCTCGGGAGGCTGAATCGGAGGGGCTGGTCGGAGGCTCGAAGTTTTCGGACGGATGGACTCAGTGTCGGCTGGGGTCGGCTGCTTCCAAGGCATCGGCAATTGTCGGTGCCTTGGACGTTTACGGCAGGGAGTTTCTCCCTTTTGCCGCCTGCTATCAGGGACTTGGGAGCCGATCGGGACTTGAGACTTTTTTTTTTAACTGCGTCCATGGTCTGTTCTTTATCAAATTACGGTATTGTTTAGCACTGTTGTAACTATATGTTATAATTATGTGGATCTGTCAGTGTTAGTCTTTGGTTTGTCCTGTTTTCTGTGATATCACTCCAGAGAAACATTGTATCATTTCTTAATGCATGTATGCATTTCTAAATGACAATAAAAGAGGACTGAGTGTTCTCATAATCTAATCATAGGCATTCAATAGACTCACTCTCTTAAGATCGATTTCCAACCTGATTTTCCCAATCATCCTGCATGTTGAAATCTCCCATGACTATTGCCTGTTTGACACGCATTTTCTATTTCCCATTGTAATCTGTGGTCAACATCCAGCCACTGTTGGGAGGCCTGTACATAACTGCCATCGGGGTCCTTTTACCCTTGCAGTTTCTTAACTCAACCCACAAGGATTGAACATCTTCTGATCCTATGTCACTTCTTTCTACTGATTTGATGCCATTCTTTACCAGCAGAGCCACGGCACCCCCTCTGCATACCTTCCTATCCCTCCGATATAACGTGTAACCTTGGACATTCAGCTCCCAACTACAACCATCCTTCAGCCACGATTCAGTGACGGCCACAATGTCATACCTGACAATCTGAAATAGTGCAACAAGATCATCCACCTTATTTCTTATACTCTGTGCATTGAGATATAACACTTCGAGTCCTGTATTTGCTACTGCTTTGGATTCTGCATCCTATGCACTGATACTCACCCTGTCCTATCATCTGCTTGCCCTTCCTGACAGTCTGACTGCACACTATCTTTGCTTTTTTTTTTACCATTGTCCTGTCCTGAGTTCCTTCACTCTGGTTCCCACTCCCTGCCAAATTAGTATAAACCCTCCCCAACAACTCTAAGAAACCTGCCCGTGAGATCATTTGTTCCCCTCAGGTTCAGGTGCAGCCAAAAGAGATCCCAATGATCTAAGAACCTGAAGCCCTGACCCCTGGACCAGCTTTTCAGCCGTATGCATTAATCTGCCAAATATTCCTGTCTCCACCCTCACTGGCGCCATCTTCAACGGGTGATGCCTCTAAAAGGCAACATCCCTCATTAAGAACCCCCAGCACCCATGACGTTTTCTCTTCTCTTTTTTCTCCCATCAGAGAGAAGGTAGAGGAGCCTCACACGCCCACACTCATTTGGAAAGCTGCGTTCTCTCTGCCATTATATTTCTGAATGGAGATTGAACGGATGAACATTGCCTCATTATTTATGCTCTTTTTGCAAAACAACAAATTTCACAACAGATGTCTGTGATAATAAACCTGATTTTGATTCTGGGGTATAGTGGTTCCTGTGCAATCATTGCTCAGGAGTGAAGTACAGAAAACTGGGAAATAAAGCTTTTGAATCTTTATAAAACAATAAAATCTGATCCCTTCATTATCATTATCATGTTTTTATAATAGTAGAAACTTTGATATATTCATTTGGCTGTAAATTCAAATATTTAGGGAACTTGCTAGGGGTCGTCTGTTGTGTCTGGTGCTCACGATGCGGCCTCCTGTACATTGATGAGGCCTGGCGTAAACTGAGGGAGACTTTGTCGAGCACCTTTGCTCCTTCCACCACGAGTGGAACTTCCTAGTGGCTGAACATCTTAATTCGGACTCTCCTTCCCATCCGATCAAGGTGGAGGAGCAATATCTTATGTTCCGTCTGGGTAGCCTCCAAGCTGATGGTATGACGATTGATTTTTCCTTCCTATTCCCCTCCCCTCTATTCCCCACAATGACCATTTACTTCTTCTCAACTACCTAATACTCTCCCCCACCTTACTTCCGGGACGACTCATCCTTCCCTTTCCCCTCTGGTCTACTCCCCTCTCCTGTCAGATCCCATCTTCTCAAGCCCTTTACCTTTCCCCCCACCTGGCTTCTCCTATCACCTTCCAGCTAGCCTCCTTCCCCTCCCCCCACCTTTTTATTCTGGTATTTTCCCCCTTCCTTCTCAGTCCTGAAGAAGGGCCTCGGCCTGAAATGTTGGCTTTTATTTCTGTAGATGTTGCCTGGCCTGCCGACTTCCTCCAGTATTTTGTGCGTGTTGAATTGGGGAGTTCTGTTTATTAAATACTGAGATTGGTTCAAACTGTATGTAATAAAAGCAGGAAGCTTCTGGAGGTACTCAGCATGTCAGGAAGCATCTGTGGTGAGGTGAGAGGAACAGCATTAAAATTACAGAATGGTGACCTTGCAGTGGAATTCTCTTTGTGCCATTCTACATTGTTCGTCCTACTGATTAGTACTTTTCATTACCATGGGCACCTTCACTCCTGCTGTGTGCTTGTTTAGACCCTGAGGTCATTTTCTTTGGTCTCTGCAACACTGACCTGCACTACTCCCGGCCTCAGTTCTCTGTGGAGTGTGTGAGACTGACGTAATTATTAGGCAAATTTACTCATGAGTTGAACAGATCATTTTGTATCTGTGGACAAGAACTACCTTTGGGTGCTGGGCCAGTGCCGGTGGTTTAGCTCATCTTAAACCTTGTCATGAGCATCAGACAAAGATATTCAGCAGAGAGTTGCTCTGGTAGAAGGTAGCTCCTATACTGCCATGCACATGGGACTTTGTGTTTACAAAGCTGGTTCTGAAAAGGAGTCTACTTAAATTGGTACCTGGTGCACAGTGCAAACTATACACAGCATCTCCTGAGCTCATCTTCCCCCATTCATTCATTTCAGTTTAAAGTAACAGACCCTTCAGCCCATCATATGAATGCAGACCAAGACGAAAAGGCAGCTACATAAAAGTTCTAGTAATACAGTACAACATACTTGTGATTTTGGTGCCATGCTAGCAGATTTTGGATGTTATTTCTATTAATAAGATATAGGAGCAGAATTAGGCCATTTGGCCCATTGCATCTGCTCTGCCATTTCATCATGGCTATCAGAATTTTCCTCTCAACCCCAATCTCCTGTCTTCTCCCTTTATACTGGCCAATCAATAATCTATAAACCTCTACCTTAAATGGACACAGAGAATTCTACAGATTCACCACTCTCTTGATAAAGAAATTCCTTCTTGTCTCCATTCCAAAAGGATGCCCCTCTATTCTGAGGCTGTGTCCTCAGGTCTTAGACTCTCTCACCATAGGAAATATCCTCTCCACATCCACTCAATCAAGACATTTCACTATTTAATAGGTTTCAATAAGATCACCCCTCATTCTTGAGTTCCAGTGAATACAGGCCCAGAGCCATCAAATGCTCTTCATTTGACAAGCTATTCAATTCCAGAATCATTTTCGTGAACCTCCTTTGAAACCTCTCCAGTTTCAGCACATCCTTTCTAAGATAAGGGGCCCAAACCTGTTCACAAACTGTTCATGATACTCCAAGTGAGGCCTCACCAGTGCTTTATAAAGTTTCAACATTACATCCTTGTTTTTATATTCTAGTCCTCTTGAAATAAATGCTATCATTGCATTTGCCTTCCTCACCTCAGATTCCAACTGCAAATTAAGAACTCCTGCACAAGGACCCCCAAGTCCCTTTACGCCTCAGTTTTTTGTGTTTTCTCTCCATTTAGAAAATAGTCAACCCTTTCATTTCTTCTACCAAAGTGCACGACCATCCACTTCCCGACACTATAATCCATCTGCCATTTCTTTGTCCATTTTCCTAATTTGTCTAAGTCCCTCTGTAGCCCCTCTGCTTCTTCAAAACTACCTGCCCCTCCACCTATCATCATATCGTCTGCAAACCTTGCAACAAAGCCATCCATCCCATTCTCCAAATCATTGACCTGTAATGTAAAAAGAATCGACTCCCTTTATTCGTAATCAACCATTGCTTTATCCATGCTAGATTCTTTCCTGTAATACCATCGGCTCATGGCTTGTTAAGCAGCCTCATCTGTGGTATTTTGTCAAAGGCCTTCTGAAAATCCAAGTACACAGCACCAACCGATTCTCTTGCTTGTTATTTAGAAACATAGAAAACCTACAGTACAATACAGGCCCTTCAGCCCACAATGCTATGCCGAACATGTACTTACTTTAGAAATTACTTAGAGTTACCCATAGCCCTCTATTTTTCTAAGCTCCATGTACCTAACCAAGAGTCTCTTAAAAGACCCTATTTGTATCTGCCCCTACCACCATTGCTGGCAGCCCATTCCATGCACTCACCACTCTCTGCATTTAAAAAAAAAAGCACTTACCCCTGACATCTCCTCTGTACCTACTTCCAAGCACCTTAAAACTGTGCCCTCTCGTGCTAGCCATTTCAGCCCTGGGGAAAAAGCCTCTGACTATCCACACGATCAATGCCTCTCATTACCTTGTACACCTCTAACAGGTCACCCCTCATCCTTTGACGCTCCAAGGAGAAAAGTCCGAGATCACTCAACCTATTCTTCAAAGAATTCCAACAGATCTGTAAGGAAAGACTCTCCAATTAGGAAACTGTGCTGACTTTATCCTATTTTATCATGTGTCTCCAAGTACTCAGAGACCACATCCTTATTAATTGACTCCAACATTTTGCCAACCACTGGGGTCAGATTAACTGGCTTATTGTTTCCTTTCTTCTGCCTCTCTCTCTTCTTGAAGAGTGGAGTGATATTTGCAATTTTCTAGTCTTCCAGAACTGTACCAGCATCTAGTGATTCTTGAAAGATCATTTTGAATGCCTCCACAATCTCTTCAACTGCCTCTTTCAGAACTTTGGGGTGTACACCATCTGGTCCAGGTGGCTTACCTACCTTCAAACCTTTCAGTTTCCGAAGAACCTTCTCCGTAGTTATGGTAACTTCACATACTTCATGTTCTCTGAGAGCTGGATCTTCCACCATACTGTTAATGTCTTCCACAGTGAAGACTGATGCAAAATACTTATTCAGTTCATCTGCCATTTCCTGATCTCCCACTATTACCTCAGCAGCATAGTTTTCCAGTATCCGATATCCACTCTTGCTTCTCTTTTCCACTTTATGTATTCAAGAAACTTTTGATATCCTTTTCAGTATTTTTGGCTAGCTTACTATCATATTCCATTTTTACTTTAATGACTTTTCGCCTCCTGTTGGTTTTTAAAAGCTTCCCAATCCTCTAACTTCCCACTAATTCTTGCTCAATTATATGCCCTCTCTTTGGCTTTTATGTTGGCTTTGACGTCTCTTGTTAGTCATGCTTGTGTCATCTTGCCTTCAGAATACTACTTCCTCTTTGGGATGTATATATTCTGTGCCTTCCGAATTGCACCCAGAAATTCCAGCCACTGATACACTGCTGTCATCCCTGCCAGTGTTCCCTTCCAATCAATTCCGACCAAATCCCCTCTCACGCCTCTGTACTTCCCTCTACTCCACTGTAATACTGACACATCTGACTCTATCCTTTCCCTCTCAAATGTCAGGGTGAATTCGATCGTATTATGATCACTTTTCTCCGAGGTTTCCTTTACTTTAAGCTCGCCAATCAATTCTGGCTCATTGTGCAATGCCTTATCCAGAACAGCTCTAGTGGGCTTAACCATGAGCTGCTCTGAAAAGCCATCTCGTAGACACTCAAGAAAATCCCCCTCTTGTAATTCAACACCAACCTGATTTTCCCAATCTACCTGCATATTGAAGTCCCCCATGACTATTGCAACATTGCCCTTTTCTATCTCCCATTGTAATTTGTAGGCCACATCCTTACTACTGTTTGGGGGTCTGTATACAACTTCCATCAGGGTCTTTTTACCCTTGCAGTTCCTTAGTTCTATCCACAATGACTCAACACCTTCCAACCCCATGTCACCTCTTTCTAATAATTTGATTTCATTTTTTACCAACAGAGCAACACCATCCCCTCTTCCTTCCTGCCTACACTTTCAGTACAATGTGTATCCTTGGACATTAAGCTCCCAGCCCAACTTTAATACCCAACACACATTCTGTTTGTATGTTTTACAATGTTATAATAAATCTTCCTGTGAGCCAGGTGAGGGGAAAGATGGGCAGGATCTGTTACGGTGCGAGATGTAAGATCAGGGTTCGATTCCTACTGCTGCCTGAAAATATATATATATATAAAAAGTTTGTACATTCTCTCCATGGCCTGGTTGGTTCCCACTCACATCCCAAAGGCATACGTGTTAGGATTAGTAAATTGTGTGAAAGCTATGTTGGCACCGGATAGCGTGGTGACACTTGCAGGCTGCTCAGCACAGTCTTAGCTGATTTGATTTACGCAAACAACGTATTTCACTCTCTGTTTCAATGTACATGTGACAAGTAACTCTAATCTCACAATGGACTTGCTTCTCCAGAGTGAGAGTTCTGGGAGGAATCTTTACAAAGCTGGTTCTGAAAAGGTGTCTATTTAAATTTTTACCTAGCAGTAACACCACAAACGACATATCCCATATTCTGAGCTTATCTTCCCGCTTCATTTATTTCAGTTTAATGTAACAAGCCCTTCAACCTGTCTTGACCATGCCAACCAAGATGAAAAGGTGATGTTGGATCCTGATGCTTTTATGATCCAAAAGTTCTTCAGAGGTCCAAGAATGAGAAATACAACTTTTTACTTGCAATTGTTTTATTAAGTGTTACAAGAGCAAAGAATAGGAAAGGAGAAGAGACATGGCAGGAGTCAAGGGCAAGAGCAGAGGAAAAAGAAGAACAGGGAAAGAGAAAGACTCAAAGTAATGTGGCCTCCTTATACCAGACTACTGATAACAACAACATTATATTGATTACATTTACCAATAAAATATACAGATTCAAGTAAGTAATGCAACACCCAGGTAGAGCTACTAGGACTTGATGTTTCAATCCCTGTGGTAAGTTGGCATTCTTGATGTTGGCAGTGGGTTTGGAGTGGTGACAAGGAGGGAGGGTAGGTATGTCATTGGGGTCATCAGGTGGGCACCCTCCTTCTTTGACATTTCATTGACAAGCCCATGACGTCTCCAGAGGGCTCAACAGTGCTACCTGGCGTCCCAGATACACCCCCCTCAGTTTCATACCCTGCTGTCTTCATCTTGCAGCCCAGTTGTTATCTTTCCTTTTAATCCAAATCCAATTACTGCTTTCTTCTGCTGCATTTGACAAGGACTTGATTGCTTGTTGGAGGGAGTGACCCCTCACCCCCATCTTCTTCAATAGACTAGTCGTAGATGTAGCAACGAATCCCCTGCATCCCACTTCTACAGGGTAAATCTTGGTCTTCCAGCCATTCTGGGCAGCTTTAGTTGCCAGTCCAGAGTACCGAAAACCAATGCGTCCCAAGAAATATAGAGGTTACTATAACCACTGAGCATGTTTATTGGTGATTACATTAAAAATACAAGCAAGCATGGTCAAGTTAAACTACAAGAAAAATATCAATTCTGCATCCCAGCCTGACAGTAGTGCTAATAAAACTCCCATAATCCGACTCAGTTGGCTGGCAGATTTTCTGGACTTCTGTGCATTATTTCCATGAGTACCCCAACACGATTTGGACGTTATGCAGTATTTTAATAAAGTTTCCAGTGAACCAGCTGAGCTGAAAGGGTAAGCACAGGAAACGGGGCCCTGGTGAATGGAAAGGTGGCACATGGGAGGCTGGAGACGGCTTGTGCTGGGGTTGGTGGACCGTCCGTGGAGGAATGCTGACATCTGGCATCATTCCAGGCTTCGGGAGCTGAGGGACGCACTGAATCTCAGTGCAGCAACTGTAGGAGCTTGGTGGGGAAGGACCACAATGTCAGGTTCTTCTGCTGGAGAGGGAGGGGCTGGGTGGGGCAAAGCCCTTCGAGTTAAAAAAAATACACGTGGACTAAGATGTTAACTGTCCTGTGCTAACACCAGTGGGATCATCAGTTGATCTGCCACCTGTCTTCAGGAGCTTCGGCCCGCTTATGATCAAGACTCCCTCGAGGTGGTGGGCCAGCAGTGCTAAATCACCACCTCCCACTGGTGAGCTTAAAAACTTGGCATCTGCCTCTATCAGGGTTGTTGGTCACTTCCATCCAACAGATAGTCTGCTCTTCAGGTGTCTATGCAACTACTGAAGGGTTTGCAAAATACGTATACACTGTCTGACTATCTGCCCCTTTGGACATACTTGGTCCACACCCATGCTGATCCTTTCTCTGCTGCCTCAGCTACAGCCCTGCTGGTTGACTTGATCTCTCTTCTAGTGAAGCCAAGGTCACGCAGCCACTTCTGGAAAGTGAACGTAATAAACCCACGACAGCCTACTTCGAAACAGTCTACCACCCCAGGGTGCCACGTGAGTAGTCACATTGCTATTGATGTGTGTAAATGCAATGGAACAGTACAGAAAGCATAGGCGATGAATGGAAAGAATGAAAAGGCACTGGATCCTACAGTATAATAAGGGACTACTTTATGTTGTAGGGATACGTCGTTGCATGCACTATTAGACACGTATTGAGCATGCGCTATTAGGTGCGTATTGATCTGTGCCAAGTTCGGTTTCTGCCAGTAAAGAACCATGAAACTTAGTTCCCGTCTCCAGCGTTTTTATTAATAGCATTGTTGTGTAACCAGGCCACATACGCAACAGATGGTTTACTATTGTAAATAATTTTTTTATTGTGAATAAAGTTTATTTTGTTTAAAAAAAAGACTGAGTGAATGGATGAGTAGGAGGGAGGAACAGAGCTTGTTTTACTGTTGTTATTTTTGTTGTTTTGTTGTTTCTGCTTGTGTTTTGTAAACATTGTGGGCATGTGATATTGGCAGCAGAATGTCTAGTGACACTTGTGGGCTGTTCCCGGAATATCTTTAGGTTGTGTTGGTTAGTAACGCAAGTGGGGCATTTCACTGTGTGTTTTGATGTACTGTGCATGTGATTAATGAATTTGTATCTGAGGCGTGCAGGAGCTATCTACTTGTGTACCAAATGCCAAGTACATGGATTACTGGAGTTTCAATGTAGCTCGAGTTTCATCTTGGTCAGCATGGACAAGTTGGGCTGTAGGCCCTGTTCCTATGCTATGTCACCCTATGACTCTTTGAAAGGTTGAGTGAGCTAGGGCTTTTCTCTTTGGAGTGAAGGAGGATGAGAGGCAACTTGGTAGAGGTGTACAAGATGATGAGATGCTAGGACAGAGTGGACAGCCGGTGCCTGTTCCGCCGGATGGCAGTGGCGAATATCAGAGGTCATCCTTCCAAGGTGAGTGGAGGAAAGTTTAAGGAAGATGTCACGGGTAAGTTTTTGTTTTTATATAGAGAGTGGTTAGTGCCTGGAATGCACTGCCAGGGCTGGTAGTAGAGACAGAATATATTAGGGACATTTAAGAGACTTCTAGGTGGGCACATGGATGATAGAAAGGTGGAGGGTTATGGGCTGTGTTGGAGGGAAGTGTTAGATTGAATAGAATCATGGTCATAGGTTCGGAAATTTGCTGTTTTAAGAGCAGTACAGTTAAAAGACAAAAAATGACTAAGTTACAGTACAATAAAAATATAAATAGAGCAAAAAAAGGAATAGTGAGGTGCTGATGGCAGAGGGAAGAAGCTGGTTTTAAAACTTTGAATGTGTTTAGGCTCCTGTACCTCCACCCTGACAGAGGAGCAGATTGAAAGATTGGAATAGGTTAATTGGTAAGAACAAGATCGAGGGCTGAAGGGCCTGTGTACTGTGCTTACTGCTCTATGTTCTGTAAGGTTATTGCTGGAGAAAGCTTCAAGAATAGATACAGTACTGTGCATGAGTCTAGGGCACATATAGCAAGGGGCCCCAAGTACTGTAGTAATTTTACGTATTGCACTGTACCGCTGCCACAAAATGAAAACAAATTTCATGACATATATGAGTGACGATAAACCTGATTCTGATTTGGGTCTCTACTGTGGACTGAGAGTGGGAAGCAGGCAGAGAGAGGGGAATCATGGTTAGGAAAAGGGGGAAGCGCCAGGGACATTCTGTAATGACCAATAAACCCATTGTTTGGAATCAAGTGACCTTGGCTGAGTGTCTCAGGGCTGGGTGTGTCTCCACCCGCGCCAGCACCTGCCCCTGGCACTCCTTCTCTGCCCTTCCGGGACGCTCCACCCTCACCATTCCCAACATTCTCAGCTTCTGCTGCGTTTACCAACTCGCCGTCTGTTCCATGTTGACCAATACAGTGCTGTGCAAAAGTCTTAGGCACCCTAGCTGTATATATGCGCCTGAGACTTTTGCCCAGTACTGTACATGGAACTTACCTGCAACCCCGGCACCATGCAGTCGGTGTCTGTCAGTAATGAAGCGTGAAGGGAGAGGGCTGGGAGCTTGGGATGTGGGTGTTGGTGGTCCAGCCATAACTGACGAGATGATCTAGGGGTCCTGTATGTAGATGGGGAAAGGGCCATGTTCTAGGGACAGAGGGAGTCATCTGGGACACTGGGAGAGCAGAATGTAGCAGTGAGGGCAAGGTTGAGGAGGTGACTCCTTATCTGTGGATGAACTTGGGCACATAGAGAGTAAACTAAGGGTCAGAGCAGATGCGCGAAGGATTTGCCAGCTTTGGTGCACTTTGGCAGACGTGCAGAAATCAGCTTTTGTGTATCATATTTTGTGCCAAATATTGATGCAACTATAAAAAAAAAAGGCAAGACAGCGGCTGTGTTTCATTAGGAGTTCTCAAACTTCTACAGATCCACCTTGGAGAGCGTTCTGACTGACTGCATCACCGTCTGGTATGGGGGGGGGAGGTGGGCTACTGCACAGGATCAAAATAAGCTGCAGAAATTTGTAAACTCAGCCAGCTCCATCATGGGCACTGGCCTCTGCTGTATCTAGGGCATCTTCAAGGAGTTGTGCCTCAGAAGGGCATCGGCCAGCACCCAAGACGTGCCCTTTTCTCACTGTTACTGTCAGGAAGAAGGTACAGAAGCTTGAAGGCACACGCTCAGTGATTCAGGAACAGCTTAATTCTTTCTGCCATCTGATTTCTAAATGGACATTGAACCTATGAACATAGTCATAGTCATAGTCATACTTTATTGATCCCGGGGGAAATTGGTTTTCATTACAGTTGCTCCATAAATAATAAATAGTAATAGAACCATAAATAGTTAAATAGTAATATGTAAATTATGCCAGTAAATTATGAAATAAGTCCAGGACCAGCCTATTGGCTCAGGGTGTCTGACCCTCCAAGGGAGGAGTTGTAAAGTTTTGATGGCCACAGGCAGGAATGACTTCCTATGACGCTCTGTGCTGCATCTCGGTGGAATGAGTCTCTGGCTGAATGTACTCCTGTGCCCACCCAGTACATTATGTAGTGGATGGGAGACATTGACCAAGATGGCATGCAACTTAGACAGCATCCTCTTTTCAGACACCACCGTCAGAGAGTCCAGTTCCATCCCCACAACATCACTGGCCTTACTGTTGAGTTTATTGATTCTGTTGGTGTCTGCTACCCTCAGCCTGCTGCCCCAGCACACAACAGCAAATATGATAGCACTGGCCACCACAGACTCGTAGAACATCCTCAGCATCGTTGGCAGATGTTAAAGGACCTCAGTCTCCTCAGGAAATAGAGATGGCTCTGTCCCTTCTTGTAGACAGCCTCAGTGTTCTTTGACCAGTCCAGTTTATTGTCAGTTGGTATCCCCAGGTACTTGTAATCCTCCACCATGTCCACACTGACCCCCTGGATGGAAACAGGGGTCACCGGTACCTTAGCTCTCCTCAGGTCTACCACCAGCTCCTTAGTCTTTTTCACGTTAAGCTGCAGATAATTCTGCTCACACCATGTGACAAAGTTTCCTACCGTAGCCCTGTATTCAGCCTCATCTCCCTTGCTGATGCATCCAACTATGGCAGAGTCTCTACTGCCTCTACTTTAAAAAACATGTTTTTCTGTTTTTGCAGTTCTTATTTGAACTTAGCCATTACATATATACTTACTGTAATTCAACTGTTTCTATATTTACAATGTGTTACATTGTACTGCTGCCTCAAAGTAAACAAATTTCACGACATATACTTGTGATGTTAAACCTGATTCTGATTCAGATTGACAATACTTAGAAAACTTAGGAAACAAAAAGAATACATCAACCTGCATTGGTTGTGAAGTGCTCGGGACAACCTGAGCGAAGGGGGCAAGGGGGTGTGGTGAGAGTATTAATTCTGATCTTTTCATTGGCCTGTCATAGTTACGTGGGGGAGCAGATGGCTTTGTGGTTCACTGCCTACCTGATCAGATGTGAAATGGTTTCTGTTTAATTCTTTCATCGACTTTGTTAATTGTCTTGTGAAAATGACTCACTGCTTGTGAGTATTAGGGGCATGGTGCCCCGCCACGCGCTTGGGATGTTTGAACAGTTCCCTGTAATGGTTTGAGACTGAGTCACGTCTCCCTTTTGTTATATCTGCAGACATAGTGCCGGCTGACCAGGATTCACGCACGTAACAGAGGTTGTCCAGAGGATCTAAAGGAATGCCATGTGCTCTCTGACTCTCTCCTTGTGCTTTATTCTGGATTTAAACACTCAGTTGCCACTTTATTATGTACCGCCTATGTCTAATAAATGGCCACTGTGTGTATGTCCGTGGTCTTCCACTGCCGTAGCCTATCCACTTCAAGGTTTGACGTGTTGTGCATTCAGAGATGCCCTTCTGCACACCGCTAATTATTTTGGTTATTGTCAGCTTGAATGCGTTGGCCATTGTCCTCTGACCTCTCTCATTAGCAAGGTGTATTCACCATAGAACAATCACTCACTGGATGTTTTTTTTTTGTTTTTCGCACCATTCTGTAAACTGCATGAAAATCCCAGTGGATCAGTAGTTTCAAACCACCGCATCTAGCAGCAACAATCATTCCACGGTCAAAGTCACTTAGGTCACATTTCTTCCCCACTCTCATATTTGGTCTGAGCCTCTTGACCACGTCTGCATGCTTTTCTGCGTTGGGTTGCTGCCACGTGACTGGTGTTCAGGTATTTGCATTACCGCGCAGGTGTACCGGTGCACCTAATGAAGTGGCCACCGAGCGTAATTTCCAGCTGACAGGAAGGAGTGAGTTTTGATCGAAATACTGTCCTTGTGAAGTGCCGCTGCTCAACAATTGCGCGCAGCGCTGATGTTCCTGCGTTCACTTCAGGCTGCAACGTTTCCGTAGCATGTCTCTGAGCAGCTGTGCTAACTGCACTGAGGATGGGGGTGGCGGCTTTGTGGAGCCGACCCAAAATAAAGTGCAAGTGGCGAGGTGATTGTGTCAGGCAGGGTAAAGTAAATGTGTAACACTCTACATCGTGCTCTTTTTGAAAGAAGTAGAGTTATCAGAGAGGAATTTTGTTTTAATTTCAACTTTATTATCAAAGGCTCACAAACACTGGGTATAAATGTACAGTGCATTATAAACATAGGCTGATATAAACAAGAGATTTTGTAGATGCTGGAAATCCAGAGCACCACATGCAAAATGCTGGAGGAACCTAGCAGGTCAGGCAGTATCTATGAAAGGGAATAAACAGTCAGTGTTTTAGACCATAAGACAGAGGAGTATCTGCCATTTGCTCCACCATTCAATCGTGGTTGATCCTTTTTTTTCCCCCTTCTCAGCCCCACTCCCCGGCCTTCTAACCTTTGATGCCATGTCCAATCAAGAACCTATCAATCTCTGCCTTAAATACCCCCATTGACCTGGCCTCCACTGCTGCCTGTGGTAACAAATTCCACAAATTCACCACCCTCTGGATCTCTCTGCATCTCTGTTTTAAAATGGACGCCCCTCTATCCTGAGGCTGTGCCCTCTTGTCCTAGACTCCACCACCATGGGAAATATCCTTTCCGCGTCTACTCTGTCTAGGCCTTTCAACATTCAGAAGGTTTCCATGAGATCCCCCTCGTCTTTCTAACTTCCAGTGAGTACAGGCCCAGAGCTTTCAAATGTTCCTTGTATGATAACCTTGTGTGGACCAAGACCTTTCTTCAGAGCTGGAAGGGAAGGTATTGGAGGAGGGGGACAGGCTCCCTCCTGTGGAAGGACAGTGTGGGGGAGGGAGGATGAAGTGAGAAGCTGAGAGGTGATAGGTGAAAGAGGCAAAGGGCTGAAGAAGAAGGAATCTGAGTAGTTGAACGTGGGGTTGTTCTGGAAGGCCAGGATTTGTTGTCCATTCCTAATTGTCTTTGAACAGGTCATGGTGGAGAGTTGCCTTGGTGGTGTAATGGTTAAGCAGCTGAGTTTTCGGGCATTGATCTGGAATCACAGGTTCACATCTCACCATGGGCAACTGGGAAATATAATTTCAATTGAATAATTAAATATTTCATATGCTATAGAAATATTTTATAACGAAGTATAAAGATAAAGATTTGCTTTATTTTGCACATGTACATTAAAGCGGGCAGAGAATTGGATCGAATCAAATTGGCGAGGACTGTGCTAAGAATCGAGCTTCATCCCATAACTCATTAACCCTAACCTGTTCATTCATTCATTCACTTGGGGGAAAAGGTTCAAAGAGTGAAGGCAGTTCAGGAGTTCACAAGGAACCTACAGAAATTGATGTTAAACTAAGACTGTAAGTCATAGAAGACAGAGAAAGCCCAGTGGCTCTGTGGGCGGCTTGCATCATTCAGACTGACCGCTCTCATGCCTGGTCCTGTGTCCTCCACGCATTATAGTGCAGCTGCTGTGGCAGAGCTGTGGTGACCCAAATTCAATCCTGACCTCCGGTGCTGTCTGTGTGGAGTCCGCAAGCTCTCCTTGCATCCACTTGAGTTTCCTCTGGATATCATGGTTCACCCACTCCCCTCCCCCTGCCACCACACCAACCCACATCCCAAAGCCATGCCAATTGCTAGGTTAATTGACCAGTGGAAACAGACTGGGGTGTCAGTGGCTGGTGGGACCTGGTGGGGAGCAGGAGTTAAGGGGCTGTGAGGAGAATGAAAAGAGGTAGGTTGATGTGGCTGAACTGCCTGTTTCTGTTCCGTGTGACGGTTTCCCTTCACAACACCTGTCCCCGTGGTATGCAGAGATCTGCTTTGAATTCAGCCTTGAGTATTCATAGTGACTGATTATCAAAGCCTTGTAGACGGGAAATGCAAAGATTTCAGGGTGAAGGGTGTCACGTCTGCTTTGGACTCGATGAGCTGAAGAGCCTGTTACTATATTGTGGTTTTGTGACATCCCAGACTGCTGGACTGCTGAAGTCTACTCTTCAGACAATGACGCCATGTACATTTGTCCCTACGATACTTCATTCTTCATGACCGTTATAACTACTCTGAAGATTAAACCCTGCCAAGTCTCCTGACTGCCTTTCCTTGGCACCTCAATAAAACAACTTGTACTTCCTTCCAACGATGATCTCCCCTTATTGATTGCTATAAATTTTGACTGAGTCCTCTCATCACTGGCGGCTGCCTGATTTATGGCCACTTGCGCTCGCTTATCCGCTTCTCTCTCTCCCCAGCCAATAACGAACGTCTCCTGTGTGCTCTTGCCCAGTCCGCTCAGAGGCTGCACTCCGATGAGCTAATACTCATGTGCAATTAAAATGAGAATGAGCAATGACCCACTTGCAAAGATTTGACTGGGTCTTGCGCTTGGTGACACATTGTGCAGTTCCATCTATTTGAATTGTAAAGCACTTAAAGCAGAAACGGTTTGTTGTTAGTAGGATGGGAGCTTGTTTGAATTTTCTCTGAGGCGGATATAGTAGGGGTTTTTAACAGGCGTTTAGATAGGCACATGAACATGAGGGAAATGGAAGGATATGGACATTGTGTAGGCAGAAGGGATTAGTTTAGTGGCCATTCGATTACAAATTTAATTGGTTCAGCACAATATTTTGGACCAAAGGGCCTGTTTCTGTGCAGTATTGTCCTATGTTATTTACCAACTGGAAGCTATGATTGTAAACTCCATAATTTCACCTAAACGACAGATCTATTTATACTTGTGATTTAATTCAGGTATTCAGATTGCATTATGGGGTGGAGGTACGTCTCTACAAAGGAGATGTAAAGCGCTCCTTCCCTCCACTAGCCTACAAGTCAGCTCTTGGGGAAGGAGTAGCACCTGTTTTGCCCCCCTGATCAGGGTCGCAGGAAGCCATGGGAGCAGGTGGTGGATGGTCATATCAGCAGCTGGTGCACGGTCATATCAGCAGCTGGTGCACATCACCAGTCCTGGTTGTGCGACCACTGATGCCAGGCAGACAGTCGGTGGGGATGGGGGGGGGGTTGGTATCATCCGTCTTGTAAAGACACTGTCCAGAAGAAGGCAATGGCAAACCACTTCTGTAGAAAAATTTCCTAAGAACAATCGTGGTCTTGAGACCACGATCACCTACGTCATATCTCACAGCACACAATGATATTGATTCATAACGGAACTAGTGCTCCCTTCTCTTCAGCACTACGCACACAAAATGCTGGAGGAACTCAGCAGGTCAGGCAGCATCTATGGAGGAGGAATAAACAGTCAAAGTTTTGGGCCCAAGACCCTTCATCAAAACTGGAAAGGAAGGGGGGCAGAAGCCAGAATAAGCAAGGTAGGCATGGATGAGGAAAGAGGACCTTCGGAGAAAGGGAAGGAGGAGGGGACCTAGGGAGGTGATAGGCAGATGAGAAGAGGTAAGAGGCCAGAGTAGGGAATAGAAGAAGAGGGGAGGGGGAAGGAATATCTTTTACTGGCAGGAGAAATCGATATTCATACCATCATGTTGGAGGCTACACAGATGGAATATAGGGTGTTGCTCTTCCGCCCTGAGTGGCACAAGAGGAGGCCATGGACTGACATGTCAGAATGGGAATTGGAATTAAAATGTTTGGCCACTGGGAAGTTCTACATTTGGCAGATGGAGCCCCGTCAGGTTGTTGGTCTAAAAATGAGAAACCCCAGAGACTGACTGAATCTCCCCTACACTGAGGCTCCTGAGCCTTCCTAAAACTTCAGCTCAGAGAAAAGACTCTCTGTCTGTGACCAGAAGTGAAAATGTATATTAATTTCTCCAGCTGTTTGCTGCCGAGGTGATAAACTGATAACTTTGTTGTACTGATCTCAGGGGCTGTCAGTAAGGGACAAGGGGGATGCTTCACACCTCTGTTAAGTGCTTACGCTCAATGAAATGATCTCAAGATACAGGAGCAGAAGTAGGCCATTTGGCCCATTGAATATACTCTGCCATTCAATCATGGCTGGTTTGTTTCTGGCACATTCTCCTGCCTTTTCCCTGTGTCCCTTAACCTTCTTACCAATTAAGAACCTCTCAATCTCTACCTTAAATGTGTGCAAAATTTAGTCCCCACAGCCCTCTGTGGAGCTCTGTCTGACTCCTGCTCTACTCGCTTTATATTTATGACTGTGAAGCTAAGCACAGCTCCAATGTCGTACTTAAGTTTGCTGGTGACACCACTGTTGTTGGCCAAGTTAAAGGTGGTGACGAATTGGTAATGTATGAGGAAGATTGAAAACCTGGCTGAGTGATAATTGCAAATCACAATGACCTCTCATTCAATGTTAGCAAGACTAAGGATCTGATTATTGACTTCAGGAGGAGGAAATTGGAGCTCCACAAGGCAGCCCTCATTGAGGGATCAGAGGTGGAGAGGGTCAGCAACTTTAAGTATCTTGGTGTTATTATTTCAGAGAATTTGTCATGGGTCCAGCACCTAAGTGTCATTACAAATCACTGCAGCGAAGTTTGTGAAGATTTGGCATGTCAACTAAAACCGACAAACTTCTATCGATGTGCAGTGGAGAGTATACTGACTGGTTGCATCATGGTCTGGTATTGAAACGCCAATGCCCCTGAACGGAGAAGGTGACAAAAGGTAATGGATACGGCCCTGTCCGTCACTGAGCACATCTACATCGAGCAATGTTGCGTGAAAGCAACCTCCATCAGCAGAGACGCCCACCATCCAGGCCACGCTCTCTTCTTGCTGCTGCCATCAAGAAAGAGTTACAGGAGCCTCAGGACTCACACCTTTGGCTTCAGGAACAGTTATTACCCCTCACCCACCAGGCTCTTGAACTGGGGGGATAACTTCACTCGCCCCATCACTGACCTGTTCCCACAACCTATGAACTCACTTTCAAAGACTCTTCATAGTGGGCTATGCACTTAGGAAATTCTAGGCAGTCTCTAGAGTAGGTTACATGGTCAGCACAACATTGTGGGCCGAAGGGCCTGTAATGTGCTGTAACTTTCTATGTTCTATGTTCTTCATATCATGTTCTCGATATTTATTACTGTTATTACTATGCTTGCTTTTTTTGTTTCTTTGTATTTATTGTGAATGCCTGCAAGAAAATGAATCTCAGATGGTATTTATGTACTTTGATTATGAATTTACTTTGAACTTTAAACAAGTTCCACAGATTCATTGCTGTTTGTCTGAATAAATTCCTCTTTATCTGATTTCCTTAATTCTGAGGAACCTGTGCTTGAGTGGGTGACAGCCAAAGCATTGTTGCAATCTTGGAAACATGGCAGTCCACCAATATAGTAACATCCCATGAAGAGCAGTTCCAGGAACTGCAAGGCTGGTTCCAATGCTGATAGATTGCACCCATCAAGAAAACATAACAACCAGATCTCTTCTGAAAAGGGAAGGTAGACCCAAAGTAACTTGGGCACAGAGAGTACTGTTGTACGCTCATGACTTTGAGGTGGGGGGGGGCAGGAATTTGAGGCCTTGTCGCCTGGTCTGACTCATAGCAGGTCTACTGTAAACCAGATAAAGCCAACCTACTGTCCAATGTGCAGAAAAAGGGGAAGGAAAAAGGTAAAAAAAAAGAAAAAAGTTTAAAAAAAAGTGGGGAAAAAAAGGAAAAATAAACTACAACAGTAGCCGCAGGATAATTGCTCCAAAGATGCACTGAGTGGAGGAGAGTTGCATATTAATTCTGGAAGATTGGTTTACCAGGTGACTAATGGGGATATGCCACAGGAAGCAGCATTTGACAGGAAGCTTGGTAGGCATGTTGGGGTGAGAAAGGAACTATATATTACACTGATCAGGTTTCAATGGGTTAATATAGGAGGAAATCTTAATGGAGCAGCAGTGCTGACTGTGGGCCGAATGGCCTGTTGCTGTGCAGTATCTTCCGGTGGTCGCAGGCTCAAAGTAAATTTATTATCGAAGTATGTATTAATTGCTTCCCATTACGCAGCTGACATTTAGGGCAACAATGAAGGTTCTCCATCTCTGTCTGTCCATACCATTGCACATAGATCTAGAAGGATTCTTCATTGGTCTTTCCATAACAATTTTTTTTGACTAGTCAGGGTTGTTAGCTCTAAGCTGAAACCCTGAACCTGGAAAATCGATGGACCACTCTTAGTCTGGCCTCTACCCTTTGACCTATTTGGCATGGGTGACCCTACCAAGAGCCAAGGCATGAAGTCATGACTCCAGCCAACAAAGCTATCTGGGTCATTGAGACACACAAGCCTCCAAACTCTCGGACAAGCTTGTGGTCCTCTTGGAGGATCAACATGCGTAGTGTATCTGTCACTATATACAATACTACTTTGAGATTCATTTTCTTGCAGGCATTTGCAGTGAAACAAAGGAATACAACAGAATCAATGAAAAACCACACACAAAGACTGACAAACAACCAGTGTGCAAAAGAAGAAAAACTGGGCAAATAATAATTAATAAATATTATTGATAACATGAGTTGTAGTGTCCTTGAAAGTTAGTCCATGGGTTGTGTAATCAGTTCAGTGCTTTTCTCATTGCCTCTAGTACTATGACTGCAACTCTGGAGACTTGATAGTAGCCTGCCCTTCCATAGACTTGCTGTCTAGGCAGACCTAAGGCATGAAAATTGAGTTCACCAACATCCAGTCAGCTATTCCCACTCGTGAACACGAGGTCCTGCAGATACTGGAAATCCCAAACATTGGAGAAACTCAGCAAGTCAGGCAGCATCTATGGAGGGGAATAAAACTGTTCCCACTCTGTCCCTTTTCTCTCTTCTCCATCTACCTACTTTCTCCTATATGCGCCCAGCTCTGTCACATAGTTTCTTTTCTTTCTTTTCCTCCACCCACTTCATCTGCTCATCAGCCCCACACTCCTCCAACTGGGTTCTCTCCTCACTGCCCCTCATTCTGCTTCACTTGATTCCGGATTCTGAAGTCCTGCTTATGTCCTTGGGGTCTTGTCCCATCCAAAAACATCAACTGTTTATTCCTCTCCACAGATGCTGCCTGACCTGCTGAGTTCCTTCAGCATTTTGTGTGTGTTACTCTGAATTTCCAGCATCTGCAGAATCTTGTGTTTAATCACTTGGTTTCATATTCCACCTCCCCCTCCCAACATCTCCCACCATCTGAAGCTCTTTATTGCTTTCACATATCACCTCCCAGCCTTTGTCACTATTTCGCCCCTCCCCTCCTCCATCTCCCTATCACCCTTCCTTACCTGGATTCATCTATTGCCTCCCAGCTCCTGCTTTACCCCTTCCTCTCGCCTCTTTATTGTGGCTCTCTTCCCTCTAAGTTTCAGTTGAGGTAGAATAGAACTTCGTTGTCATCGCTCAAGACAACGAGGTTGCAGTGTTACTCCAGTCTGTGCAAAACAGATATTCACAATGCACGTGGTGTGGCTTAATTAAAAAAAGAATCCCATATTTATATGCAACAAGTGGCTTTGATAGTCCCTAGTACTCAAAGGCCATTGGCAAGCCAGGTGAAGGGTTTTGACCCTTGCTGCTGTGCAGAGGGACTTGGGAGTGCTTGTGCATGAATCACGAAAGGTTGGTTTGCAGGTGCAGCAGGCCATCAAGAAGGCAAATAGGATGTTAGCCTTTATTGATAGAGGGATTGAATTTAAGAGCAAGGAGGTTATGCTGCAACTGTACAGGGTACTGGTGAGGCTGCCTCTGGAGTACTGTGTGCAGTTCAGGTCTCCTTACTTGAGGAAGGATATACTGGCTTTGGAGACAGGACAGAGGAGGTTCACCAGGTTGATTCCAGAGATGAGGGGGTTAGACTATGAGGAGAGATTGAGTCACCTGAGACTGTACTGGCTGGAATTCAGAAGAATGAGAGGAGATCTTATAGAAATATATAAAATTATGGAAGGGACAGTTAAGATAGAGGCAGGAAAGTTGTTTCCACTGATAGGTGAGACTAGAACTAGGGGACTTAGCCCCAAGATTCGGTGGAGATGAGGAGGAACTGCTTTTTCCAGAGGGTGGTGAATCTGTGGAATTCTCTGCTCATTGAAGCAGTGGAGGCTGCCTCAGTAAACATATTTAAGACAGGGCTGGATAGATTTTTGCATAACAGGGGAATTAAGGGTTACGGGGAAAAGGCAGGTGGGTGAAGATGAGTCCATGGCCAGATCAGCCATGATTTTATTGAATGGAGGAGCAGGCTCGGTGGGCCAGATGTCTGACTCCTGCTCCTATTTCTTATGTTCTTATGACCTGAAATGTGAACTGTCCACAGATGTTGCCTGACCTGCTGAGTTCCTCAAGCATCTTGTTTATTGCTCCAGGATTTGGAACAGCTGTGTGCTGACAGAGGGTAAATTCCTCCTGGTTTTTGGATTTTTAAAATTATTGACACGTGTACCAAGATGCTGAGAAAATCTTTGTTTGCATACTATCTAAACGGACCATGCCACACTCTGGTAGTAAATAGAAAATAGAATTCAGAATATTGTGAAGTAGCTGGGGAGAAAGTGCAGTGCAGGTAAACCTCCCAACTGTCTGTCCGTTCCCCCACCCACAGGGCGATGTCCTGACAGACAGTGAGTGTGCCAACCATAAACTGGGGCTCCGCTGAGGCCCTGATTAATGCTCAGGCTATAAGGATTAGCTTTGTCACATGTACATCGTAACACACAGGGAGATGTGTTACTGGCGTCAGCGACTAACAGTCTGAGGCCATGCTGGGGGCAGCCCATATGTGTTGCCATGCTTCTGGCTCCAACATAGCACGCGCACAATTTACTAATCCGAATGTCTTTGGAACGTTGGGGGGAACTGGAGCACCTGGAGGAAACCCACGCAGTCAAGGCGAGCACGATAAATTCCTTACAGACAGCAGCAGGAATTGAACTCTGATCGCCGGTGCTGGAAAATGTTTCTCCAGCCGCTTCTCACTTGTCTGAAAGTTGACCAACTCGATGTGTAGCGAATCATCGGACGGAGCCGGTAGCATGGTGGTGGTGACAATAGTAACTTGTATTGGTATTGCACCTTTAAATTTACACCCATTGTTCAGTCTCGTAGCTTGGGTGCTGTGTAATCATAGTGTAAGACAGCAGGCCCTTCAGCCCAACTCATCTATGCCAACCACTCTGCCTGCCTGAGCTCGTTCCATTTTGCATGCATTTTTCCCAGATCCCTCTGATTTTTTTTCCTATCCATGAACCTGACCAAATGTCTTCAGTCAGGCTTATTACTGCTGACATATCTCATGAAATATATTGTCCTGCAACAGCAGTGCAGTGTAATACATTAAAAATTACTATAATTTACAATAAGGATATATATAAAAAAGTGCAAAAACAGAGCAAAATAGTGAGGTGGTGTCACATAAGAACATAAGAAATAGGAACAGGAGTTGGCCACCTGGCACGTCAAGCCTACTCAGTCATTCAATAAGATCATGGCTGATCTGGCCATGGACTCGTCTCCACCTGCCTGCCTTTTCCCCATATCCCTTAATTCCCCTACTATGCAAAAAACTCCCCTACTATGCCTCCTGGACCAGCTAGAAATCTAATGGAGGAAGAGAAGAAGCTGTTCCTAAAATATTGAGTGTGTGTTTTCCGGTACATTTTTAAATACTGTAACTGTAGCAACCTATACTATTTCTTCGAGATACTGATTCCAAATGCCACCACCTTCTGTGTGGGAAAAACTTGCACCTTCAGGTCTTGTTTAAATCTTTACCCCTCCCACCTTAAACCCTCACGCTTTAGACCCCTCTTATCATTATCACCAGCGTTATGTGCTGTATCGTATGAGGTAGGTGATCATAGTCTCGTGACCATATTTGTTCTTGGCACATTTTACTACAGAAGAGATTTGCCATTGCCTTCTTTTGGCTACTGTCTTTACAAGACGGGTGACCCCAGTCAATATAGATAGATAGATACTGTATTGACCCCAAAGGAAATTACAGTGTCACAGTAGCATTGCAAGTGCACAGATATACAAATCTACAAATATTAGAAGAGAAATAAGAGAATAAAAAATAAGTTACTTCAAACAGTCTAACAGGAGGGGGTCATCACCTCCCCGGCTATAGGTTGACTCATTATAGAGCCTAATGGATGAGAGTAAGAATGACCTCATATAGTGTTCTCTGGAGCGGCACAGTTGTCTTAGTCTGTTACTAAAAGTGCTTCTCCGTTCAGCCAAGGTGGCATGCAGAGGGTAAGAGACATCATCCAGAATTGCCAGGGTTTTCCATAGGGTCCTTTGTTCTACCACAGCCTACAGTGTGTCCAGTTTGACTCCTATAACAGAGTCAGCCTTTCTAATCAGTTTATTGAGCCTGTCGACATCACCTGTGTTGATGCCATTGCCCCGGCACACCACTGCATAAAAGATTGTATTGGTGACACAGACTGGTAGAACATGTGAAGGAGAGGCCCGCATACTCCAAAGGACCTCAGTCCCCTCAGGAAGTAGAGATGATTCTGGCCCTTCTTGTACACAGCCTCTGTGCTGGTGCTCCATGCAGGTCTGTCATCCAGGTGCACCCTCAGGTACTTGTAGGTGCTCACCACATCCACGTCCTCACCATCAATAGTAACAGGGAGCAATGCAGGCTTAGTATTCCGAAAGTCTATCACCATCTCCTTTGTCTGACTGATGTTGAGCTGCAGATGATTCAGCTTGCACCATTTGACAAAGTCCTCCACCAGGGCCCTGTATTTATCCTCCCATCCTCTCTTTATACACCCAGATATTGCTCAGTCATCAGAGAATTTCTGTAGATGACATGATTCAGTGTTGTATCTAAAGTCTGAGGTATAGTGTGTAAACAGGAAGGGAGCTAATACAGTTCCCTATGGGCCCCCGTGCTGCTCATAGCCACGTCTGACATACAGCTCTGAATCCTCACAAACTGTGGTCTGCTTGTCAGGTTGTCCATTGTGTCCTGTCCATTGTAGCAATGAGGGCTGTGTGGTATTGAAGGTACTTAATACTTTTCAGAGGTTATCTGCCTGGTATCAGTGGTCACATAATCGGGACGTGATTTCCACAGCTGCTCATAGGACCCTAATCAGGAGCAGGGCGGGGGTCTAAGGTGCTACACCTTTCCCAAGGGTGACCTGCAGGCTAGTGGAGGGAAGGAGCACCTCGCACCTCCTTTGGTAGAGCTGTATCTCCATCCCACCACCCAAACCTCTTCATTCATTCATTCAGGTGCCTTGCCGTTCGGCGTGGGCGATCATGTCTCTCCATCCATCACGGTCCCTGACCCTCCGAATTGTAGTTGTTGCCTCCCCTGTTTCTAACCATGATGTTATTCCATCTATCATTTTCATTCTCTGTCTCCCTGTACTTCTTTTTCCTTCCAGCTTTCCAGTTGTAACTAAATGTTCTAATGTCTCTCTTCGCATGATGTGTCCAAAGAAATTTGATTGCTGTTTTCTGATTTTTTTTTAAGTAATGTACATTTTGTTTTTGTTCTCTGTAGAACTTCTTCATTGGTTATCCTGTCTGTATATGATATGCATAGCATTCTTCTGAGGAACCACATTGCTGCTGCATTGATTTTTTTTTCATTGCATTTCTGATGGTCCATGACCCGCAGCCATACATCAATATAGGAAGAATGTAGCAGCTGAGAGTTATAAGGCGGATGTCAATTGCTATTTTCTTGTTCATTAGGATGTTTCTCATTTCTGTAAATGCTGTTCTTGCCATTGCTATTCTTGCTTTTATGCCTGTTTCGCATTTGCCATCAGATGTTACCCATGATCCAAGATACTTGAAGTTGTGAACTTGCTTCAGGATTTCATTTCCCAATACAATCCTAAGGTTTGGGATATCTGGTTTCTTTGATATTACCATTACTTCAGTCTTCTTTTTGTTTAAGGTTAGGCCAAGTCTTTCGCTCTCTGTGTTGATGGTAGATACTAGTTTCTGTAAATTTACTTCACTGTTTGCTATCAGTACTGTATCATCCGCATAGCGGAGGTTGTTGATATTGTATCCTCCTGTACTTATTCCAGGTAGGTCTTGTATGGTCTCATAATGTTTTCACTGTACAGGGAGAACAGGTCTGGTGATAGAACACAACCCTGTCTGACTCCTGGCTTTATTGGCTGATAATCTCGTTGTCTATCCGTATGGCTGCACTTTGTTGCCAGTAGAGATTCCTGATTATTCTTAGCTCTTTTCCGTCGATGTTAATATCTTTAAGGATTTTCATGATGACTTGGTGTTTCACTGTGTCAAAGGCTTTTGTGTGGTCAATGAAACAGAAGTATAGGTCTTGTTGTACTTCTATTGACCTTTCGATAATATTCCTGAGAATATAAGTGGCGTTTGATGTTCCCTTGCCTTCGACAAAGTCACACTGTTCTTCAGTGATCTCTGGTTTAATTTTGTTTCTTATTCTGAGCCATGATGATTCTAAGTAGAATTTTTGCTATGAAGAAAATGCAAAAGGGGAAATCATCAGGACCAGATAACATTCCGCTTGAACTGTATGAAGCGCTAGAAGATTTTGGTGTAGGGAAATTAACAATCTTATTGAATAGATTATACAGCAGTGGCAAAGTACCAAAAGATCTATTAAAGACAGTATTCATCGCACTGCCAAAGAAACCAGGTGCAGCGGAGTGTGGACAACACAGAACAATTAGTTTAATGAGCCACCTCACAAAAATTCTACTCAGAATCATCATGCTCAGAATAAGAAACCCAAACCTCTACCCTGGGGGAAAAATGCATGATTTTCCACCTGATCTATGACCCTCATGCTTTTATAAGGTTGAGCAGCCAGTGTAAAATGGAGATGATTTTCTGCAGGCAGCTGAATTTAAGGAAGTTATTCATCAGAACATCTTAATTGATGGATTCAAAAGTTTTTTGTGAGTTTGGGAAAAGCCACGTACAATAGATGGTACTCGTTTCTGCATTTCCATTGGAGATATTGGAGAGGTAAAGAGATGTCTACTGTGTCTATATTTGGATGAAATTCATACTGCGACTCAAGGAGTTGCTCTTCTGCCACAGAGAGTTGGTGCTTGAGGGAACGTTGATTACTTTCTCTGTGGCTGGCAGCAGAGAGACCCCATTGCACTGACCACAATCAGACTTGTATCTTCTTTGTGAAGATGGACCCGATTGCAACTTCACTGAGGTCCCCTGGTAGATCCTACTCTGGCCGGATGTGGACAGAGACTGTAGATTTGTGACTTAAGTTCTGTACGGCCTCCTAAGACCATTATGACTTTGTGTTCGTCATACAAAGCAGGATTGAGTGGGTTGTTGTAAGATGGAGACGACAGCAGTTACACCACAGGCAGAGTCGCGGTTGAGGAGATTCTTGAAATGTTCCTTCCAGATGGTTATTTCACCCTTTGGTGAGGGAGAAAGAAGTTTCTTCCTTCAACCCATCTCCTTGCCTCTGATGCTGGCTGAGTTGAGAGTTGATCTCGCTGGGATAATTGTGGAGAGAGCTGGCTTCTCCAACATTCCTGTTCCTAACTCATTCATAATATCGCACACTTATCTGTCCCATCATTCGTTTAGATAAAAGTGCATTTTAATGCCAAAGTCCTGATCAGATAAGACATCGGAAGAATAAAAAAGTCTATTTATAGCCCAGCTCATTGATATTGCTGTTATTTGAGAAATATATACTCAGTGGCCACTTCATTAGAGACAACCTTTTTGTTAGTGTAATTATCTAATCAGCCAATCACCTGGCAGCAACTCAATGCATAAAAGCATGTAGACGTGGTCAAGAGGTTCATTTGTTGTGTAGGCTAAACATCAGAATGGGGAAGAAATGTGATCTAACAAGAATGATTGTTGGTGCCAGACAAGGTGGTTTGAGTATCTCAGAAATTGCTCATCTCCTGGGATTTTCATGCACAGCAGCCTCTAGAATTTATGAGAGCAGTGCAAAAAATGAAAAACACGGAGTGAGCGACAGTCCTGTGGGTGAAAATGCCTTGTTCTAATGAGAGGAGTCAGAGGAGAATGGCCAGACTGGTTCAAGCTGACGGGAAGGTGACAGTAACTAAAATAACCACACGTTACATCAATGGTGTGCAGAAGAGCATCTCTGAATGCATAAAACGTCAAACTTTGAAGTAGATGGAATACAACAGCAGAAGACCATACCACATTCTACTCCTTCACCTAATAAAGTGGCCATTGAGTGTGTAGATTGTCATGGCGGATTCTGTTTGAGTCATAGTCATACTTTATTGATCCCGGGGGAAATTGGTTTTCGTTACAGTTGCACCATAAATAATAAATAGTAATAAAACCATAAATAGTTAAATAGTAATATGTAAGTTATGCCAGGAAATAAGTCCAGGACCAGCCTATTGGCTCTGGGTGTCTGACCCTCCAAGGGAGGAGTTGTAAAGTTTGATGGCCACAGGCAGGAATGACTTCCTATGACGCTCTGTGTTGCATCTCAGTGGAATGAGTCTCTGGCTGAATGTACTCCTGTGCCCACCCAGTACATTATGTAGTGGATGGGAGATATTGTCCAAGATGGCATGCAACTTAGACAGCATCCTCTTTTCAGACACCACCGTCAGAGAGTCCAGTTCTAACCCACTGACCTTATGAATGAGTTTGTTGATTCTGTTGGTGTCGGCCACCCTCAGCCTGCTGCCCCAGCACACAACAGCAAACATGACAGCACTGGCTACCACAGACTCGTAGAACATCCTCAGCATCATCCGGCAGATGTTAAAGGACCTCAGTCTCCTCAGGAAATAGAGATGGCTCTGTCCCTTCTTGTAGACAGCCTCAGTGTTCTTTGACCAGTCCAGTTCTCCAGTCCAGAGGAGAATTCAGGGCGGTTGTAAGAAGAGACAGGTTTGTGTCTATCTCTGAGCTATATTATTACTGGAGGCTCCAGGCTAACCTTGTTCTGCTTTGTGTTAGGGAAGACTCTGTTCACATTTAATTACTTCCTGCATTCATCATCTCCTGTGCCCTACAGTTCTGTTTCTTTTTCCCCTTCAGTTGTACCTCCTAATTATGTTCCTCAGCTCTTACATTGTTGTCATAAATTTTCCTGCCGCTTACTGTAGCATCAATGGGGTGAAGAGTGGTCTATTAATCTGTTCCACGAACATCCTGAGCTGAATCACTCATGAGTGAGGGACGAAATCAAAGCAATTTTATGCCCTAACTTAAGACAACTATTTTAAAGAGGGACGTCCATTTAAAACAGAGACGCAGAGAAATTTCTTTAGCCAGAGGGAGGTGAATTTGTGGAAGTTGTTACCACGGGCAGCTGTGGAGGCCAGGTCGTTGGATGTAGTTAAAGCAGAGCTTGATAGGTTCTTGATTGGCCATGGGATCAAAGGTTATGGGGAGAAGCCAGCGAATGGCATTGAAGAGGGGAGAAAAGGATCAGCCATGATTGAATGGTGGAGCAAACTCGATGGGCCAAATACTCTAATTCTGCTCCTGTGTCTTATAGTCTTATGGACAATAACATAAGCATGACATTACCAAATAGTGCGTTAATATTGCCAATTGAACTTTATACCTTCTCTGAGATGATCAAGCATTATCAGGAATGGGAAAGACTACAGAAAATAGTAATACAGAAAATAGGTCATCACAGGCAAAGTTCTCCCCACCACTGAATACTTTTACATGGATCACTGCCACAAGAAAGCATCGTCCATCATCAAGGACCATCACCATGTTGTCTTCTCACTCCTGCCATCAGGAAGAAGTTGCAGGAGCCTTAGGCCCCACACCATCAGGTTCAGGAACAGGATCTCTGAACCTATAGACTCACTTCCAAGGACTCTGTAACTCATATTCTCAATATTATTTATTCATTTAGTTATATTATTATTATTATTGTATTTGCACAGTTTGTCTTTTACACATTATGTATAGTTTTTCATTGATTTGATTTTATTTCTTTGTTCTACTGTGAATACCTGCTAGAAAATGAATCTCAGGGTAGTATTTGGTGACATGTACATATTTTTATAACAAATTTACTTTGAACTTTGAAATACTTCCCATTTACCAGATAGATATTTTCATAGTATCTGGTTTACTTCACAGATTGCTGGATCCCTCTATCCTTTCACCTCACCCTCCCAAACAGCCAAGAAGGACGATGTACCCATTGGAAAGGTCAGAGCAAGAACCCACTAAAGTTAAAGATTAATGTGAGGAAACATTCAAAGGTTACGGGGTTCCTCCACTGAAAGGGAGAGGACAGATGGGCAGAATGGCCTATCAGTGGTTCTGTTTCTGATCTTCTTGTGTCATTCAAAGCTTTCAAAAGTGTCTGGGAAAACCTGAACACAAGTCAGTAGCTTGGCAAGTTGACCATGAGATTAGTGACTGTGCTGAAGATGTGACAGGTCATCCTGAGGGACAACAGGGCACAGTGGGACAGCTGTGAAGCAGCTGATTCACGTCTCCAGAGACCTGGGTTTAATCCTGACCCTGGCTGGATGGAGTCTGTAGAGAGCCACGTGAGTTTCCCTGGATCCTCTGCTTTTCTCCCACAAACCACAAAGGTGCTGGTTTGGTTAATTGACCATTGCTAGTTGGACCATAAGACAGAGGAAAAGAATTAGGCCATTCAGTCCACCAAGTCTGCTCTGATATTCGACCATGGCTGATTTATTTTCCCTCTCAACCCCATTCTTCTGTCTTCTCCCCATAACCTTTGACGCCCTTACTAATCGGGAACCTATCAACTCCTCCCTCAATGTTGAAAAAAAACAAGGAATTGATCTCATGGATTACAGGAGGAACTGAGACAGGCTAGCCCCTATTGACATCAGTGGGACTGTAGTTGAGAGGGTGAGTAGTTTGATGTTCCTCAGTAAACATATCACTGAGGATCTCACCTGGATCTCACCTGTTCATACCAGCTGTGTGGTTGAAAAAAACACAACAGTGCCTCTTTCACCTCAGGCAGCTGAAGACCTTTGGCATGAGTCCCCACATGCTCAGGACTTTCTACTGGGACACCATCGGGGCATCCTGACTGGCTGTGTCGTCGCCTGGTACAGGAATGGTACCACCTCAATCGTAGGGCACTGCAGAGAGTGGTGCGGACAGCCCAGCTCATCGATGGATGTGAACTTCCCTCTATTCAAGACACTTACAGCAACAGGTGCATAAAAAGGGCCTGGAGGACCATCAGGAACTCCAGTCACCCCAACCACAAACTGTTCCAGCTGCTGCTGTCTGGCAAATGGTACCGTGGCATTAAGGCCAGGACCAACAGGCTCTGGGACAGCTTCTTTCACCAGGCAGTCAGATTTATCGATACACAATGATCTGATTGCATATCTCCCTGTGATCTGATTGTGTATCAGACTGCACATAGATGTGTACACAACTATTGTGTACACAATCTTAGTGTACGGGCAATATCCTCCCACGTTTCCCTTCCTTATTGCTTGTGCATTGCAACGGAGATGCAACATAAAGCTTTTTACTCCCTTGGACGTAAGAAATAAAATAAATAAATAAACAAACAAGCGAGTAAGCCCAGCGACTTGGCCTCCACCATCTGCAGATTCACCATTGTCTGGCTGAAGAAATTCCTCCTCATCTCTGTTGTAAAGGGGCACCCTTTTAAATTGTGGCCTATGAGTCTCTGAGTGGGAGACTCTAGAGTTGATAGGAATTTGTGGAGAATAAAATGCAAATGGGTCAGTACGGATACGGCTGGCCGAATGGTGCATTTCCGTCCTCTAGAGCTCTTGTGTCTCTACGATAGAAAATCACTGACAACGCTGCTTCCTACATTGAATTGCTGGCTTGCAAACTGCAGAATTTCCTGCCAGGTATCCCCCATCGTAAGCCATCAGTACAGAGTCTCAGAGCATTTACCATTGGAAATATCAAACTGCTAATTCACAGCACCAAGAACATTGTAACTTCAAAGAGCAGATCTTGCTTCTAATATTATTCGATCCGAAGGGCAGAGATGTGGGCGGTGCAGTCAAAGACACAGAATGCATTTTTAATTAGCTGGACCTGTCATTCCAATTATATTAAACAGCGGTGAGCTCAGATCATTGCTGTCCCCAGCAAAGTGTTTACCAGCTGGAGTACCAAAACCCTGCTCACCAATTCTGAATTTCAGTGCGCTCTTTTGATCATATGATCTTCCTGGTGTTTAGTGGTCACATACCAAAAGGTAGATGATTTCGCTGATGACGTGTGGCCTCTCGTTGAACTGGGAGGGGAATTTTCAGTGTGTATTTCTTTTTTGCTCTTATCGCTCACTTGCCTCGCTTTGGAGATTCTGTGGTTGGCAGTGAGCAGGGTAGGTCAGGTTTTGGCTCGGTTTATTATCATATATACTGAGATACAGTGAAAAACTGACATGTTGGTCCCCACGGCCTCCACTTGTGCTACCCTTAGGGTGGGGGATCAAAACTCTAGATTCTGTCTGGGTGGCCTCCAACCTGATGGCATGAATATCGATTTCTCCTTCCGGATAAGCATCACCCTCCCTGCCTCAATTCTCCACTCTGACCTTTTTACCTCTTCTCACCTGCCTATCACCTCCCCCGGGTACCCTCTTTCCCTTTCTCCTATGGTCCAGTCTCCTCTCCTAACAGATTCCTTCTTCTCCAGCCCTGTGCCTTTCCTACACACCTGGTTTCACCTATCACCATCTGGCTAGCCTCCTCCCCCTCCCCCTGTTTTTTAAAATTCTGGCATCTTCCGCCGCCTTATTCCTGAAGAAGGGTCTCGGCCTGAGACATTGACTGTTCATTCATTTCCATAGATGCTACCTGGCATTCTGAGTTCCTCCAGAATTCTTTATGTGTTGCTTTGGATTTCCAGCATCTACAGACTTTCTCGTGGTTATGAAATGTTGGAAATATCCGGCAGGTCAGGCAATACCTGTGGATCATTGATCTGAACTGTTTTTCTCTCCACAGATACTCAGTGCCTCCAACATTTTCTGTCTTTATTCTGCACTCCTGCTATCTGCCGGTCATCTAGGTGTGGTCAAAATGAAAGTGTTGTCTTGAGTCTTTTTCTGGTGGCCTGAGGTAGATCAGCTGATTGAGCAGTTTGCTGTGCACGGTTCGGGATGCCAACGTACCCAGAAGATGCCAGCACTGCCTCTCTGTCCCTGGGAATAGCCTGCATTGCTTTGGCAGAGGATTCATCTGGATTTTGCCATGGACACAAATTTCTTGTGAGTAGTGGATGCAGCTACAAAGTAGCCAAAAGTGCTCCCAATAGGCTCCACGACAGCCTTGCACACTGTTGATGTGTTGAGAAGATTCTTCTCAAGGACTGGCATTACAAAACACTTAGTGACAATGGACCACAGTTTGTTGTGGAACAGTTTCAGCCAT
Organism: Mobula hypostoma; assembly: GCF_963921235.1. Classification (NCBI taxonomy): domain Eukaryota; kingdom Metazoa; phylum Chordata; class Chondrichthyes; order Myliobatiformes; family Myliobatidae; genus Mobula; species Mobula hypostoma. The sequence goes on along the minus strand of NC_086117.1, from coordinate 12,475,963 downwards.
TCCTGAAAATGAATGGTACATCTGCACCATACCACCCAGCTGCAAATGGCTTGGCAGAAAGGTTTGTCCAGACTCTAAAGAATAAATCGTGGGCAATGTTCACAGAAGGCACTGCACTGACACTGAATCAGAAGGTCACCAGTGAACAGACGTGGCTCGGATGGTGAGGTGTTCATGATGATGGATGCTGTGCTGCTGTTTTATGGCCCATCAACTTGCCCTGAGATTCTACCACTCACCTACACTGGAGAGGTACCTCACCATGGCCAATGAACCCATCCACCCACGTGTCCTTGGGATATGGGAGGAAACAGTGGCAAGGAGTATGTGTAAGCTCCACACAGGAAGGTCAGGATCACACCAGGATGGTGAAGCTGGTAGCTCCACTAACTGTTCCATTGTACATGCCTCAGCATGTACAGAGGCTGAGCCCATTGGCAAATACCTACAACTCCGCTTCTCAGGAATGAAGGTATCTTACCGTATGTGTATACATACTGGCATTTGATCTTCTCCGAGAATCATCTCCTTGTCGTGGTGGAGAAGCCTTATGAGATCCTGAGAGTGACGCCGTCTGGAGTTTAGCCACCTGGAGCTTAGCTCCTGTTAGGGTCACCCATGACGATAAGATCAAGGGGGAGGATCCAGACAAAGAGCGATCCAACCAAGACCTCAACAATGGAGCTGGCGGAAGATGATGACAAACACAAGAACATCTGCAGATGCTGGAAATCCAAGGCAAAACACACAAAATGCTGAAAGAACTCAACAGGTCAGGCAGCATCTATGGAAATAAATTTTGGCTGGGGAAAAAAAGATGAGAAGTGATGACACATCCCAACGGCAGCGAAGACGGAGGAAGGCTGCAGCAGTGACAGGTCCCCAGTCGTCTTGCATTCCGTGTCACTGGACCCTGACCCTGAGCTATCAAGGACCATGTGGTGACTGTCTGTGCATCAGCCTCCCCATGTTAAACAAGGTTATATACTAGCTTCTCCATGAAGGGAATCCATCCTAACATCCCGGTTATGTGGATCCTGGGTCGGCCTCTACAGCCACCCAAGGACCCACCAATAGACAACCCTGCAGGAGGAGAACGTGGGCGACTCGAGTGACAGCACTGCTACTGCACCTGGTGGCAACGTTTATCTGTTATCGATAACTCCTTGACATCTGATTAAAGAGCAAGACTGAGAGAAGCTGCAGAAGATCGTGAACACGGTGCAGCACATCACACAAACCAATCTTCTGTCCGTGGACACACTTTACACTGCACGCTGTCGGAGCAGTGCTGCCAGGATAATCAAGGACACGACCCACCCAGCCAATACACTTTTAGTCCCTCTTCCCTCCGGGAGAAGGCTCAGGAGCTTGAAGACTCATACAGCCAGATTTGGGAACAGCGTCTTTCCAACTGTGATAAGACTGCTGACCGGATCCTGACCCGGATCTGGGCCATACCCTCCAAATATCCGGACCTGGCTCTCGGTTTTTTTGCACTACCTTACTTTCCCTTTTCTATTTTCTATTTATGATTTATAATTTAAATTTTTAATATTTTTACTATTTTTAATATTTAATATTTGCAATCCAGGGAACGGGGAGCGCAGAATCAAATATTGCTATGATGATTGTACGCTCTAGTATCAATTGTTTGACGACAATAAAGTATAAAGTATGTGTTTCCTTCCCTAATGGAAGTTGGTGATCGTGATGGCTTCATGGTAGCAGATTTATTTTTAACTTGTAAAATTCTCTTATGTAATTGAATTTGAAGTTCAGGATTTGACTGCTAAAGTCTGTGGTTAACGGGAACTGTTTTATTGAGCAGATGAATTAAGGTTTAATTAATGAGAGTCTGACTGCAGTTCTGACACGAGGCATTTGAGCTGAGGGTGAGAAGATCAATTTGTGTGCTGCTAGACCTGGACCTTGTGAGAGGAGGGAAGGATCAGAATGTGTGATTTAATCTAACTGTGATGGCATTGGGGTCCTATGTTTCTGCTTAAGTAAAACAAATACAATCAGTGGCCACTTCATTAGATACCTCCTGTAGATGCACGTTCGTGATCTTCTGCTGCTGCAGCCCATCCACTTCAAGCTTCAACATGTTGTACGTTAAGAGATGGTCTTCTGCGCACCACTGTCGTAACACATGCTTTTTCCTCCTTAACAAGGCATTTTCACCCACAGAACTGGCGCTCACTGGATGGTTTTTGGTTTTGCGCTGTTCTCTGTAAACTCTAGACACTGGTTTGTGTGAAAACCTCAGGAGATCAGTGGTTTCTGAGATACTCAAACCACCCTCTCTGGCACCAACAACCCTTCCATGGTCTGCGTCACTTAGTTCAAAGTTCAAAGAATAAATTTATTAGCGAAGTACATAAACTATGTCACCAGAGACAGCCCTGAGGTTCATTTGCTAGTGGACATTCATAGTAAGTGTAAGAAACACAGTAGAATCAATGAAACACCAGCCCCAACAGGAAGAACAAACAAACAATGTGCAAAAGACAACAAACTATGCAAAAAGAAAAAGAGAAATAATAGTAAACAAGCTATAAGTATCAAATTTCTTCCCCATACTGATGTTTGCACTGAACAACAACTGAACTTCTTAGCCACATCTGCATTGAGTTGCTACCACATGATTGGCTGATTAGATATTTGCATTAGTGAGCAGGTGTACCTAATAAAGTGGCCACTAAGTGTGTATATATGGTATCAGGATTGGCAGTGATCATGTTACCTGCATATTAAGTGTCTGAGCAAAATAAAATGCATTTTCATTATTTTGTTTAACAAAATATCTGACTAAAGGGGAATTCTTGTGCAAGGTAGCTGTGTGCAACACTGGGAAATGCCAAGGAACAATGGGGGATAGCTAGGATTTTTTAAAAAGTTTGAAAAACTCTTAAATAAAGTTCCTGGAAAAGCTGATGATGTTTGGTGATACAAGCTATGTCCCAGGCCTTATGATTGTTCCAATTGAATATGGTTACTTGTGCAAAGCTGATTCCACAAATTCCACCAGTTTTCCCCACATTCCCATTCTTCCCTCCTTTCCTATTTTTCTATTCCCGTTCTGGTTACCCTCTCATCCCTTCTCTTCTCCTCACCTGTTCATTGCCTCTGTCTAGTGCCCCTCCTCCTCCCCTTTCTCCCATGGTCCACACTCCTCTCCTATCAGATTTCTTCTTCTTCAGCCCTTCACCTGTTCCACCTATCACCTCTCAGCTTCTGACATCAACCACCCCCACTACCCACTCACCTTCCTCCCTTACCTAGTCTCACCTTTCACCGCCCTCCGCCACCTTATTCTGTCTTCTTCCCCCGCTTTTCCAGTCCTAATGAAAGATCTCAGCCTCAAACATCAACTACTTAATTCCCCTCCATAGATGCTTCCTGACCGGCTGAGTTCCTCCAGTATTTTATGTGTACTGTTCTATATGTGACAAAGGTTCTTATTCTACCAGCCTTTTAAAGAGTTGTGGACTCTCTTGAGGGAAAATCTCTTTGTCTATTCTAAACATCCAACAGTCACATTTGGTCCTTGTCCCTAGTTGCTGACGTCCCTTCTGGGGGAAATGCTGTTGCTATCCACTCTACTGGGTTTTTCATAATTTTACGTACCACTGTTCCAAATAAAACAACTTGAGCCAACCTACCTACAGAAAAGATATGAATAACGAAAGAGAACAGAGAAAATTTACAAGGATGGTACTGGGACTGGAAGAACTGAGGTACAGGGAAAGATCGAATAGGACTTTATTCCTTGGAATGTGAAGATTGAGGGGAGCCTTAATAGAGTTATACAAAATTATGAAGGGTATAGATAGGGTAAATGCAAGCAGACTTTTTTCCCACTGAGGTTGGGTGGGCCTACAACTAGAGGTCATGGGTTAAGGGTGAAAGGTGAAAAGTTTAAGGGGAATGTGAGGGGTGAGCTTCTTCACTGAGGGTTGTGAGAGTGTGGAATGTGCTACCAGCGTAAGTGGTACATGCAAGCTCGATTTCAACTTTAAAGAGTAGTTTGGCGGGGGGGTGGTGGTGTATGGAACGCTATGGTCACAGTGCAGGTCAGTGGTTCTAGGCAGATTAAATGGTTCAGCACAGACCAGATGGGTCAAAGGGTCTGTTTCTGTGTTGTATGACTCCATGACTACTTCCTAAAGTGATCTCGTTCTGATAGCCTCCTCCATCCTCTCTCAGCTACCACTACCTCCTGCAGTGTCCCTGCCTCTTGTAGGACAAGTGCTTGCTCTTCATGGTTGAAAGTTCAAAATCCAGTTTACTGGGCACTGAGTTAGAATGGATGTGTGTTTTCACATTCACCAGAGAGACACCTTATTACCGTTTTCACTTTTTTGCACATCAGGACCATCAGACTCAAAAGGTTACTTTCTGCAAGCAGTAAGGCTGATCAACACCTCCACCCACTAAGCCACTCCTCTACACCCCCAACCACCATTGCTTTATCGTTTCCTGTCAGACACCCCCGTACCTTGCATCCCTTTATGTTCATACAATCGATTTATGTATATGTGCTATCATGTGTGTCAATTTTTAATTATTTTGTTCTTTACCTTGTGATTTTTTTTGTGTGCTGCATCAGATCTGTTGTTGTTTGATCCCCTTGCTCCCAAGTGGAATACAGGCCATCGATGATCTCCCATCTCCATCATTCCCTGAGGTCGATGGTATGGTTGGAGTTCATCAATGTTTCTGTATCCACTGTATAGGGAGTGGGTCTACACAGCTTCACAAAGCTCTGTTAGCCAGCCTTACCTGTTACCACCTCTCACCGTGGGGATGTAGGGTTGGACTTTGAGAGGGAGGCTGCATCAGATCTGAACTAACAATTATTTCATTCTGGTGTACTGGAAACAATCTTAAACAATCTTGAATCCTGCAAAACCTTCAAGCACAAACCTGCCTATAAATTAAAGGGTTATTTTGGAGTGGTTTTACTGGATTCAGAGTAGGGATTCAAAACATTGACAGTACTTCAAAGCCCTTCACAGCCAATGTATCATGTTACAAGCTCCAAGGGGTTGATAAAGTGCTGCATAGAGCTGTTTTCTCTTCAAACAGCAGTACATTATTAATTTAACCTGGGGAATCAGAATTAGAATCAGGTTTAATATCACTGGCATATGTCATGAAATCTGTTGTTTTGTGGAAGCAGTGTATTGCAATGCATAATAATAAAACTATAAATTACAATCAGATATATAGTATGTAATTTAGTTAAATAAGTCGTGCAATGCCCATTTAGAAATCGGATGGCAGAAGGGAAGAAGCTGTTCCTGAATCACTGAGTGAATGCCTTTAGGCTTCCTGACGGTAATAATGAGAAGAGGGCATGTCCTGGGTGATGGGGGTCCTTACCAGCTGGTTGAGTGGTGTAGCAGCAATAGCCTTGCACTCAACGTCAGTAAGATCAAAGAGCTGATAGTGGATTTCAGAAAGGGTAGGACGAGGGAACATGAACCAATACTCATGGAGGGTTTAGAAGTGGAGAGAGTGAGAAATTTCAATTTCCTGGGTGTTAAGATCTCTGAGGATCTAACCTGGTCCCAACATATCGACACAACTATAAAGAAGGCAAGACAGCGGCTGTGTTTCATTAGGAGTTTGAGGAGATTTGGTTTGTCACCTAAAACACTTGAAAACTTATACAGATGTACCGTGGCGAGCATTCTGACAGGCTGCATCACTGTCTGTAGCTGGGGGCTACTGCAGAAGATCGAAAGAAGCTACAAGAGCTGCATCTTGAGCACTAGTTCCCAAGACATCTTCAAGGAGCGATGCCTCAGAAAGGTGGCGTCCATCATTAAGGACCTTCATCACCCAGGACATGCCCTCTTCTCATTGCTACCATCAGGAAAGAGGTACAGAAGCCTAAAGGCATTCACTCAGCGATTCAGAAACAGCTTCTTCCCTTCTGCCATCCGATTTCTAAATGGGCATTAAACCCATGAATACTACCTCTCTTTTATTATTTCTGTTTTCGCACTATTTTTAACTATTTAATATACATATATATGCTTACCGTAATTGATTTACTTATTTTTTCTATATTATCATGTATTGCATTGTACTCCTGCCGCAAAGTTAACAAATTTCATGATCTATGCCGGTGATATTAAACCTGATTCTGAGGCTTCGCCTTTCAAAGATGTCCTCAATGCTGGGTAGATTAGTGTCAATGATGAAGCTCTTTTATTGCTATAAATATCTTCCTGGTATCTTTCAATATGGGTATATTTCAGGTGTAGATAATTGGTAATGTTTGACAAACTGATATAATTGCTATGGCTTAATTTGTTTTTGTGAGAGAGTCTTGGGTTAATTGGTGTCAGGGCTGATGTATTATGGTGCCCATGGTAAACTTGAGCTTGAGTGTTAATGAAAAGATGATTTAGCAGGTCATGTGCTTTCTTCCATTTTGTGGGTTTGCTGTCTTACAGTACTTATGCTGTCACCAGCTAAAAAATTAGAGTAGGGTCTCGGCCTGAAGCGTTGACTGTTCATTTCCGTAGAGGCTCCCTGATCTGCTGAGTTCCTCCAGCATTTCATGTATGGAGTGTTAGCATGAGACACCACTATATAAGTATTAATTTAAACTTGATAAAAATAACAGAAGTAATTAAATTAATATCTTTACCATCTGTGGCTATATTTTCATATTTTTCCATTTTATTGACTCATTGAATATTTATTCAGTGCAAAATGCCACAGCTATACTCAGTATTAGCGACCTCCTGCATTTTATTAGGTTCATAGTCTTCTGCTTGTGTATGGCCAATAAATTTTTTTTAAGTGTACAGTAGTTCCTGATCCAATGTAGGAAATATGGCAACCATTTCACATGCGTATACTCTGGTCACTTTATTTTGTACCTCCTGTACCTAATAAAGTGGCCACACATTATATGTTCGTGATCTGCTGCTGCTGTAACCCACCCACTTGAAGGTTCGATGTGTTGTACATTCAGAAATGTTCTTCTGCGCACCATTGTTGTTACGCGTGGTTATTTGAGTTACTATCGGCTTCCTGGCAGTTTGAACCAGTCTGGTCATTCTCCTCTCATTAACAAGGCATTTTCAAAATTCTCTGTTAATTTTACTATCAAAGTACAGGTAAGCCACCATATACGGCCCTGAGATTTATTTTCTTGTGGGCATCCTCAATAAATCTATAGAATCGTAACCATAACAAAATCAATGAATGTCTGCACAACGAAGGCGTCCAACCAGAGTTCAGCGTTTTCTCCCGCGGAACTGTCCCTCACTGGATGTTTTTATCATTTTGAGGTAGTGTACATAGGTTCATTGTCCATTCACACTTATGTTTGCAGAAAACAGCGTTCAGGGAAGCCAGTGGACAGAAGGTGGGGACATTGAAGGAAGAGACAAGATGGTTGACGTCACTGTGGGAGAAGATCTGAGAAGTTTCATTGGGAAGCCATATCTCTGTTTAGGTTTCTGTCAATTATGACTTCAGTAAATGGAAAGAGCATTTCAGCCAGCTCCTGAACCGCCCTTCATCGGTTGAACAGTCTGCTCTAGACCAAATCCCCCAACAACCTATTCACGAGGAACTATATGATCTTCCCTCAATAGATGAAGTCAAGAAAGCTATCACGCAGATGAGCAGTGGCAAGGCGCCCGGCAAGGATTGAATACCTGCTGAACTGTACAAGGCACTCAGCAAGGAATCACTTGAGGCTTTCCACAGCACCCTGACTAGCATTTGGGAAGAATGCTCGTTGACTTTATTAACTTTGCCTCCAACTTTCACCCTGCCCTCAAGTTTACCTGGTCCATTTCCGACACCTCCCTCCCCTTTCTAGATCTTTCTGCCTCTGTCTCTGGAGACAGCTTATCCACTGATGTCTACTATAAGCCTACTGACTCTCACAGCTATCTGGACTATTCCTCTTCTCACCCTGTCTCTTGCAAAAACGCCATCCCCTTCTCGCAATTCCTCCGTCTCCGCCGCATCTGCTCTCCGGATGAGGCTTTTCATTCTAGGACGAGGGAGATGTCTTCATTTTTTAAAGAAAGGGGCTTCCCTTCCTCCACTATCAACTCTGCTCTTAAACGCGTCTCCCCCATTTCACGTACATCTGCTCTCACTCCATCCTCCCACCACCCCACTAGGAATAGGGTTCCCCTGGTCCTCACCTACCACCCCACCAGCCTCCGGGTCCAACATATTATTCTCCGTAACTTCTGCCACCTCCAACAGGATCCCACCACTAAACACATCTTTCCCTCCCCCACTCTCTCTGCATTCCGCAGGGATCGCTCCCTACACAACTCCCTTGTCCATTCGTCCCCCCCATCCCTCCCCACTGATCTCCCTCCTGGCACTTATCCGTGTAAGCGGAACAAGTGCTACACATGCCCTTACACTTCCTCCCTTACCACCATTCAGGGCCCCAAACAGTCCTTCCAGGTGAGGCATCACTTCACCTGTGAGTCGACTGGGGTGATATACTGCGTCCAGTGCTCCCGATGTGGCCTTTTATATATTGGTGAGACCCGACGCAGACTGGGAGACCGCTTTGCTGAACATCTACGCTCTGTCCGCCAGAGAAAGCAGGATCTCCCAGTAGCCACACATTTTAATTCCACATCCCATTCCCATTCTGACATGTCTATCCACGGCCTCCTCTACTGTAAAGATGAAGCCACACTCAGGTTGGAGGAACAACACCTTATATTCCGTCTGGGTAGCCTCCAACCTGATGGCATGAACATCGACTTCTCTAACTTCCGCTAAGGCCCCACCTCCCCCTCGTACCCCATCTGTTACTCATTTTTATGCACACATTCTTTCTCTCACTCTCCTTTTTCTCCCTCTGTCCCTCTGAATATACCTCTTGCCCATCCTCTGGGTCACCCCCCCCCCGTCTTTCTTCCCGGACCTCCTGTCCCATGATCCTCTCGTATCCCCTTTTGCCTATCACCTGTCCAGCTCTCGGCTCCATCCCTCCCCCTCCTGTCTTCTCCTATCATTTTGCATCTCCCCCTCCCCCTCCAGCTTTCAAATCCCTTACTCACTCTTCCTTCAGTTAGTCCTGACGAAGGGTCTCGGCCTGAAACGTCGACTGCGCCTCTTCCTATAGATGCTGCTTGGCCTGCTGCGTTCACCAGCAACTTTGATGTATGTTGCTTGAATTTCCAGCATCTGCAGAATTCCTGTTGTTTGCGTTAAAATTATGCCCCCTTGTTAGCCATTTCAGCCCTAGGAAAAAGTCTCTAGCTATCCACGCGATCAATGCCTTTCATCCAATCCAATAATGAAGTTCCAAGGTCGAAGAACACGTTTGATCTTTTATTAAGAAACTAGGAAAACAAACAATCTTGAAGTGATAAAAGCTAATGAAACTTAAACTATTGATATAACGAAATAACCAATCTTAGCGTATTAAAAATACTTAAGCCAAGCCTTCTTAAATGTATTCCAAACGTGGTGAAGTGATTTTAAGTGATTTTATGTAGACAACAAGAAAAGATAATCCCCTAAGACCCAAACTCGACTGACCCCAAAGGCAAAGCATGAATATATAACCAAACTCTTTGGTCCCACCACATCCCAACCCACGGGACTAACTACTTGTAATAAACGTGCAACACAAAATACAATACGGATAGCAAGTAGATACATGGCTCCTACACTTTGCTTTGGTTTCCTTCCATCTCCCAAAGGTATACTAATTGATAAAGTGAAATGGCCAATGTCCATTGCCCCTAATATATATAGTAACTGAGTGACAGACTCTTAGGAGCAGGGATTGATGGGAAATGTGGGGAGAATAAAATACATTCAGTGCAGATTTAGTGTTTGTCGGTGCTTTATGGTTGTATCCTTAAGGTTGTTGTATCCAGGAGTGGAAATGGGGAAAAGCCCCCACTACCTTTTAAATGCTCCCAATGGCGTGCACCTCAGACAGCTTCTGACAACCAAGACCAGCTCCTGACCTCCGCATATGGCTTAGCTACTAAACTTGGCGGAACCGTTTTTACTGACAGGAGAAGGGGCAAAGGTGGGTTACTGGCACCTTAAAACCAGTCGCTTTGGGCAGATGGGGCTAGTCAGCCGTGGTTGGCAGCTCACCTAGGAGAAGGAAAACTCTGATCCTGAACCTCCGCTGCCTTGCGGCTGTACCCACTCATGGGGAAGGCTCTAGGAGTAAACTCCCAGGGACAAATCTGGAGCCAGAGTCCCTAAGGCTGTCGCGCATTGAGTTCTATGTTGACTGGCAACTCCTGCGACGCTGCTGGTATCAAACTGTATCGGTCTCTGCCGTTCCTTTGGGTTCATCAGATGTGCGGAGGGGGGAGCTTGCTCCTTGGGCAACAGCTTGCTCTCCGTATCGAGCTGCCTGGCTTGCATACCTAGGCATCTAGGATGAAATATCCATGGTCAACTCTGACCGATAGAGACCTCAGACTCAGACTCAGATGGTTGGCACTGACAGGGCTGCAGAAGGGGTTGTTTCCATGCTCTGTATGAGTCCATTACTAAATTAGGAACAAAGTTATACCAACAAGAAAGCCTCCCAACACTGCAGAGGTATTCTTGTTGTCTGATCCACTTTTCCCCCAACCTCTGGAAATACTCAACAGTTCAGATAGCATCTGCAGAGAGAGAAATATTTCAATTTGCCTTCCAAAGTAGCTTAGAACTTACCTATTTCCAAAACATGGAGTAACCTTAAGGTCTCCCTTCAACTTCCCTGCCCTATGGCCTTGCACCTATAATTCCTCTCCACTAGCAAAGTTCTGCCATCACTTGACCTCTACTTCTCCTATGACCTCTGCCCTCAGCCTGTGCAAAGGGCCAAGATGAACTGAGCAGCAACCCGTTGAGAACTAGGAGGTCCCTACTGAACTCCTGGCTGCAAGTCTGCTCATTGGTCCAGCTTTAGGAACCCAAACAACGGTTATACACCCAATGGCCACTTTATTACACCTGTACACCTGTTTGATAATGCAAATACCTTATTAGCCAATCATGTGGCAGCAACTCAATGCATAAAAGCATACAGATGTGGTCAAGATGTTTGGTTGTTCACACCAAATATCAGAATGGGGAAGAAATGTGATCTAAACGATTTTGACTGTGAACACCTACGCTCTGTCCGCCAGAGAAAGCAGAATCTTCTAGCGGCCACACGCTTTAATTCCACTTCCCATCCCCATTCTGATATGTCAATCCATGGCCTCCTCTACTGTCAAAATGAAGCCACACTCAGGTTGGAGGAACAACACCTTATATTCTGTCTGGGTAGCCTCCAAACTGATGGCATGAACATTCATTTCCCTAACTTCCGTTAATGCCCCTCCTCCCCTTCTTACCCCATCCCTTATTTGTTTGTTTATTTATTATTTTCCCCCTTTTTCTCTCTCTTTATTCTCTCTCTGTCCCTCTCACAATAACTCCTTGCCTGCGCTCCATCTTCCTCTGGTGCTCCCCTCCCCCTTTCTTTCTCCCTAGGCCTCTCATCCCATGATCCTCTGCCTTCTCCAGCCTTGTATCCCTTTTGCCAATCAACTTTCCAGCTCTTAGCTTCTTCCCTCCCCCTCCTGTCTTCTATCATTTTGGATCTCCCCCTCCCCCTCCCACTTCCAAATCTCTTACTATCTCTTCTTTCAGTTAGTCCTGACGAAGGGTCTCGGCCCGGAACGTCGACTGTACTTCTTCCTATAGATGCTGCCTGACCTGCTGCGTTCCACCAGCATTTTGTGTCTGTTGCTTGAATTTCCAGCATCTGCACATTTCCTCGTGTTGATTTTTGGTGCCAGATGGGGTAGCTAGAGTATTTCAGAAACTGCTGATCGCCTGGGATTTTCGGTGCTGACGGACACACTAAGGCTCAGTGCTGAGATGTGCACTGAAGCTCAGTGCAGCCTTCACAAGGCCTGTGGTGGAGAAGGACCATAGTATAGGGGTCTTCCACCACAGCACAGGGAGTGTTAGGGTTAGATTGGGGTAATTAATTGTAGTAATGCACCACATGAGTGGCCACAGTGCTATTAGTTTTAAGGAATGTAACAAAACACTACTTAATGCATTGACTATAAATGAGAGAATGAAGACACATTGCAAAGTTTATTTCGTAGTTTTTTAAAATTATAAGTAAAGTTTATTTTTATATAAAGAAACATCCAAACTAACATCAGTGGCCTGGAGGCCTAAGGCCTCATGGCTTTGGACCTGTGCCCCCCGCTGTAGGACTCTATGCTACCTTTGCAAGTGCTACTCCGAATCGTGAGTGAAAAAGGGGAATAGTCGAGTGACTGTGTGCGAGATACCTTTCTCCAATATGTCAATGAAAATAAATAGGCTTCTGCTCCAGTGGAATGGTGTTTGTTTGCTGATGTGGCCCAGTGGTCCCTGGTCGATTAGTTCTGTGGTTCCTATCCTCTTCCACAGCATTTGCTTATTTATTTTCATAGAATCACGGAATCCTAAAGCATAGAGACAGGCTGCCTGGCCCCTGTTCCTCGAAGAGTAGAATAGAAAAGAACTTTTGTCACACTCAAGACAACAAGATTGTGGTGAAAATCCAGTCCGTGCAAAACAGGTACTTACAATGCATGCAGTACAGCCTAATTAAAAAAATTCCCATATTTACATGCAACAAGAGACTTTGACAGTCCATAACACTCAAAGGCCATTGCTGGGTTGTAGTATTGCCCAGCTGCACAACAGCCCTCGCGAAGAAGCTGTTTTTCAGTCTTACTCTCTTGGCTAAGTTGCTCTGTATCTCCTACCAGATGGCAGGAGATTGAACAGTCAGTGTCCGAGGTGGGATGGGTCTTCAATGATGTTACGAGCGTGCCGCCAGCATGGCGAGTTGTATATTGTTTCCCGGTCCGGTAGTTGAGTCCCAGTGATGTGTTGAGCTGAGCTGTCTGAGTATGCAGTCACACAACTCCTGTGCACCTAATGTTTGTTGCTGTACAGCTATTTGGTTTAAATATTCATAGTTTACATACTACAAAAAAAAACATTGGAAGTGCTGCACAGTTTTCAGGCTATGTAAAAAGTTGCTGCTCAGATTAATCATTGGTCCATGCAGCTGTGATGCCTGCCTACACTAAATCCAATGTCCTGCATTAGATCTGTATTTCTCGAGGTCAGGGGTTCCCAATATTTTTACGCCATTGGGCAATACCTTTAAATGAGGGATCCAAGAATCGTAGGTTGGGAACACCTGCTCTAGGTCCTTTACATCCAAATATCAGTTCAAACACCTTCTAAATGTTGCAATTGTATCGGTCCCCACCATCACCTCTAGCAGCTTGTTCTAGAGATTCACCACCCTCTGGGTGGGGAAACACAAGGGCCATCCAGAGATTTCTTCAGCCACTTTTCCACTGGGGTGCCTAGGACCAGAGGGCACCGACTCAGAGGATCCTTTGGAGCAAAAGATGAGGAACTTCTTTAGCCAGAGGTGGGGAATCGGAGGAGTTCATTGCCACGGACGGCTGTGGAAGCCAGCTCATTGAGTATATTTGAAGTGGACATAGGTTCTTGATTAGTTGGGTGTCAAAGGTTACGGGAAGAAGGTAGAAGAATGGGGTTGAGAAGGTTAATAAATCAGCCATGACGGAATGCTGGAGCAGCCTCAATGGGCCGAAAGCCTAATTCTACCTCAATGTCTTAAAATCTAAAAATCTTACCCTGAGATCTCCTTTAGATTCCTCCCCTCTCTTCTTAAACTTGTGCCACCTAGTTCTAGAATCCTGGGGGGGGGGGGGGGGATGAGGAATTCCAACTGTCTGTCCTATTGATGTCCCTCATTACTTTATAAAGCTCTATAATGTAGCCTCCGATTTTCCAGTGAGAATAAGTCAGCCTCTCCAATCTCTCCTTGTATCTGCAGACCTCTCTATTCCAGGCAACATGCTAGCAACTCTCTTCTTCTCTCTAATGCTGCCACATCCTTCCTGTGGCTGGGCAGCCAGAACTCTATGCAATACCCTGAAGGGTGGTCTAGCCGATCTTTTGTACACCTGCAAAATGACATGCCAACTAGTATACTCAGTGTCTTGGTCTATAAAGGCGTGTATAGCAAATACCTTTTCCATGGCTCTATCCATATTGTCAGAGAAATGTGAACTTGTACCTCTCTACTTCAGCAAACCAAAGGTCCCTGAATTTACTGTATATGACCTGCTAGCACTTGTCATCTCAAAATAAATTATCTCACACTTGTCTGGATTAATTTCCATCTGCCACCACCCTGCCCAATTCTCCAGTTGAATAATATCTTTCTATTTCTTTGGACTTTCTTTGCTTTCTACAACCCCACCAATATTCATGTATCACCAAACTTGCTAATCAGGCCATCTGTATTCTCAGGCAAATCATGTATTTTGGTAAACAAAGATCCCAATTTTATTTTCATTTTTATTTTGTATTTAAATTTTTTTTTCGTTTTGTGATACAGCACAGTGAAAGGCTCTCCTGGCCCAATGAGCCCATTCTGCCCAGTTAACCATTGTGTGATCTATTAACCTACTAACCTGTACTTCTTTGGACTGTGGGACGTATTGAGCTTTAATTTTCTAGAACATCTACCGTGAGGGACATTGTCACAATGCTTACTTTTGTCAATGTAAACACATCTACTGCACTGCCTTCCTCAATTTTTTGATTACTATTTTAACTCCTGTCAATAGACAGTGCCCACCATCAGCAGGGTTAATGCTAGAATTGAGCTGAGAAGCACTGTATGGGATTGAATGAAATTCAGCTGCCTTGCTCTTTTCTTGCCACTTCCAAAGGCAATGTGACAGTATATGTGACGATCCACTTTCTCAAAGTGTGATGGAGAATTGGTTGTGTTCCTCTGACCCTGCTCAGTTGGGGTAAGTTCCAGAGTACTCCTGGCCAGTTTTGGTCATAGTCATAGAAAACTACAGCACAAAAACAGACCCTTCGGCCCATCCAGTTAATGCCAAACCACGATTCTGCCTAGTCCCATTGACCAGCACTGGGACCATAGCCCTCCATACACCTCCTAGCCATGTACCTAACCAAACTTCTCCTAAACATTGAAACCAAGCTTGCATGCACCACTTGTGTTGGCAGCTCATTCCGCACTCTCACTGCCCTCTAAATAAAAAAGTTTCCCCTCATGTTCTCCCTAAACATGCCACCTTTCACCCTTAACCCATGACCTCTAGTTGTAGTCTCACCCAACCTCAGTGGAAAAAGCCTGCTTGCATTTACCCTATCTATACCCCTCATAATTTTGTATATCTCTTAACTCCCCTCAATCTTCTTCATTCAAAGGAATAACATCCTAACCTATTCAGTCTTTCCTTATAACTCAGGCCCTCCAGTTTCAGCAACATCCTTGTAGATTGCCTCTGGTAAAGTTTCCCTGCATGTTCACCTTAAATATTTCACCTTTCACCCTCAAATTCTAGTCTCTTCCAAGCTCAGTGGAAAAATCCTGCATGCATTGGGGGGTTTATTTTTCTTCAGCTCTTTCCAGTCACCCGAGAAACAAGGAAGGGGCCGGAGAAGAACAATAGATTATACGCTGGGAATAGACACCTCCCCCTATAACAACATCTTTCCTAATATCTCTTTTCGTCCCTCTTCCCTCCGGGAGAAGGTTCAGGAGCTTGAAGACTCGTACGGCCAGATTTGGGAACAGCTTTTTCCCGACTGTGATAAGGCTGCTGAACGGATCCTGACCCGGATTTGGGCTGTACCTCCAAATATCCGGACCTGCCTCTCGGTTTTTTTGCACTACTTTACTTCCCATTTTTCTATTTTCTATTTATGATTTATAATTTAAATTTTTAATATTTACAAATTTTAACTATTTTAATATTTTTAATATTTAATATTTGTAATCCAGGGAGTTTGAAGCGCAGAATCAAATATCACTGTGATGATTGTACATTCTAGTATCAATTGTTTGGCGACAATAAAGTATAAAGTAACAACAGCCCTCTCCATTCAACGCAATATCCTGTAACTCTCACCTGCTCCCTTTCTAACGGGTCCACATTCTTCCTGTAGTTTAGCAAACAGAACAGTACACACACTGTGTGGTATAATCAATGTTTGTACATCTGTAACATGGCATTCAACTTATGTACTTGGTGCTTTGGTCTATGAAAGCACGCACATATACCAAATACCCCTATGCGTGTGCATTAGTGAGTCCGGAGTTCGAGGCCTGGTGTTCCACAATCATTGGGTCCTGGGATCGATGCTGAAGCCTGGAGGTCAATTGGAAGTTGAGGCCTGTTGGCCAGAGCCCCAAGTCTGTGAATATCTGCAAGTCCGCTGGCGAAGTCAAAGGCTCAATGTCTGTGAGTCCGAGGACAGTCTGTACTTGGTTTAGAGGACTGTGTATGTGTGTGGCTGTGAAGGAGGACTGAGGCTTGTTTTGCTGTTGTTGTTTTGTTGTTTGGTGTGTTCTGTTGTTCTGCCAAACATTACTATATTGGTGCTGGAACGCTTGGGAACGCTGGGCTGCCCCAGCACACAAGTTGTTTATTAGTACAAATGATGTGTTTTACTCTATGTTTTGATGTACATGTGATGAATAAATTTTAATCTTGAATCTTAAAGTTCTTTTCCCATGACCCTACACCATATGAATTTGCTCCTCTGTACATCTGGTAACCATGTAATCCAGTACAACATGTTCATGGTCGAGTGGTCGGTGACTAAACCGGCTTCCCCCACCAGACTCAATCTGGTGAGGAGGGTGTGAGGACACCCAGCAGGAGTGAAAAAAACAAGACCTGACAAAGGACGGATGAGCTCCTTGTGAGCCAACAGCCATCTTCCTTGGAAGAGATTAAAGCCTCACCATGTATCTCCCTCTTATGACTCGTATGTTATGCACTTAGTTGGAAGAGACGTGCATTGTTCAGATGAACCTGGGCTCCTTGCGAGCGATTCTGCTGTACATAGCCACGAGGAAGAAGATAACGACCTTGGGAATTGTAGGCCTGTTGGGAATGAAGGCGGCACACCAAATCCGAAAGGACGTGTGGCACTGGCTAATGGTAGACTGAAAACTAGAGGAAGTATCTTATGGATAGGGACATGGAATGTTCGAACAATGTATCAAGCGGGGAAGCTTGATAATGCAATTCTTGAGAAATCTCGAATGAAGCTGGATATTATGGGAGTAAGCGAAGTCCGTTGGACACAGGCTAGAACAGTTGTCAAGAAAGATTTTGTGATGATATACTCTGGAGGAGAGAGCCATGCCAATGGCGTTGGAATTATTGTGAAGAAGAAAATCTACAATGCAATGGATGGGTTTTGGCTCATATCTGATAGAGTCATAATAGTAAAATTAAAAGGAAAGCCTTTTGATGTTACGATAGGCCAAGTGTATGCACCAACAGGTGAGCATGAGGGTGAAGTGGTGGAACGGTTTTATGAAGATGTGGAATCTGCTTTAAAAAATGCAAAGAGCTCTGATGTACTTTTCGTTATGGGAGATCTGAATGCTAGAGTAGGCAACGTGAAATACAAGGATATCATTGGTCAGTATGGCTGAGATGAGAGAAATGAAAAGGGGGAAGATTTATACAATTTTGTGAACAGTATGAGCTGATGGTTGCAAACACATGGTTCAAATTACCCAAATGAAAATTATACACTTGGAAGAGGGCCTGGGGATACTGGAAGGTGACAAATTGACTATATTGCAGTGAGGAAACACTTCAGGAGAAGTATTAGGATGGCCAAGACTTATCCAGGTGCCAGTATAGGCTCAGATCACAACCTGGTGGTTGTTAGGGTGAAGATTGCACTAAAGACAAAGATGAAGTCTACAACCAAGAAAGCCAGGCTGGATATGGACTTACTGAAGAAGAGCGATTATAGTGAAAGATTTTCTGCAGCAGTACAAAATAGGTTTAAAGGACTGAGAGTAGCAGACACCAGATAACATGTGGTCAAACCTGAAGGACTGTATGCAAATGGCAGCTGAAGAATGTCTTTCCAAAAGAAGGCGCGTAGCTAAACAAGCCTGGATGACGGATCACATTCTGAAGCTCATGGAAGAGAGAAGGAAGGATGAGAAGGACACATCTAAGTACAAGGAATTGGGCCAACAAATAAGAGCAGAATGTGCAAAAGCTAGAGAACAATGGTTTATCAAACGGTGTGAAAAGATAGAGACCATGGACATGTTGCATCATTCAAGGGATATACACAGGGAGATTGTAGAGATGACCAACAGGAACAAGAAACAATCAAGGACTGGTATTATTCAAGACAAGGATGGGAACATACTCTTTGAGAATGACAAGGTGGAAAGTAGATGGATGGAATACGTTAGGAAATTGTACTACGATGCTAAAAATGATCAAGTGAGTGAGAAAAACACGGAAGGTACGGAAATTTTGGTAGCGGAAGAGCAGCCATTGGAAAGTTAAAAACTGGTAAAGCTTGTGGTGTAGATGGTACTACAGCTGAAATGTTGAAATGCCTTGGCGACTCGGAGGTTGAGGAGATCACGAGGCTTTGCAATACAATCTACTCAACAGGAAACTGACCAACAGATTGTGTGGTGTCAGAGTTTGTCATGATCCCAAAGAAAAGTAAGAGCACGAAATGCTCAGACTTTAGAACTATAAGTCTTATAGGTCATGCCTCCAAGATCTTGTTATTAATACTTCTAAGCAGAATAAAAAGGACAGTTCTTAATGAAATTAATGAGTGCCAGAGCGGATTTATACCAGGTAAGGGTACCCGTGAAGGGATTTTCAATTTGCAAATGATTGTGGAACGAGGTCTAGAAAAGAAAAGACATTTACATGTGCTTCCTGGATTACGAAAAGCTTTTGACCGAGTCAATCATGAACAGCTGGTCAATTGCCTGAACTCATTGGGGCTGAATGGAAAAGATGTTCGACTGATTGCGAGTCTGTACTGGCATCAGAAGGCAGTAATAAGAACTAGTGGTGGGAATTCACTGGAAGTTGAGATCCAAAAAGGGGTTTGCCAGGGCTGCATTATCTCCCCTTTATTCTTTAACATTTACTCAGAAGTAATCTTCAGGGTGTTGAACGATGAAGTTGGTGTCCAAATTGGTGGAGTGACAGTGAACAGCTTGAGGTATGCAGATGATTCAGTGTTGTTAGCTGAGGCTGAGGATGAGTTACTCAGAATAGTAGATAAGATAAATGCTGAAGGAGAACGATTTGGAATGAAAATAAACGTTGCCAAGACGAAGCTGATGGTAGTATCACGGAAGAAAGAAGTCCCCAAAATCAGTATCAAAATTAATGGTGTATGCATAGAGCAAGTCAAGAAGTTTGAGTACTTGGGACAGATGGTCACAGAGGATGGGAAATGTGATACAGAAATTAGACGAAGAATTGAGATTGCAAGATCAACATTCTGGAGCCTGAGTGACGTGCTGTGTGGCAAGAGTTTGGACTTTGGGCTGCGTTGGAGAATTTGGAAATGCTACATCTGGAGCAGTCTGTTGTATGGAGTCGAATCGTAGACCTTATGCAAGGAAGCGCAACGACGACTGGAGGCATTTGAAATGTGGTGTTTAAGGAGAATGCAGAAAATTAGATGGGTGATGAAGGTCAGTAATATGGAAGTGTTGAAGAGAGCGAGGAGAGAAAAGGAGTTGCTGAAGAATGTGCAGAAAAGGAAGCTGGAATATGCTGGGCACTTGTTAAGAGATGGTGGACTGCAGAAATTGTTATTGGAAGGGATGACAGAAGGAAAGAGGGAAAGGGGAAGGCAGCGAACCACTTGGTACGATAATGTGAGGCAATGGACAGGGTTGAGTTATGCTGAGGCCAGAAAAAGAGCGCAAGATCGAAGAAGATGGAGGTGCACAGCTGCCAACCCTAGATTCGGGACGGCACCCACTGACTGGCTGACTGACAAACCCAACAGATAAGGGGTAAATCATAAACATGAGAAAATCTGCAGATGTTGGAGATCCAAAGTAACACACAAATTGCTGGAAGAACTGCAGACCAGGCAGCATCTGTGGAAAAGAGCAAACAGTCAATGTTTCAAACCAAGACCCTTCATCAGGACTGGAAAGGAAGGGGAGGTTGGGAGACCGTTTCGCTCAGCACCTTCGCTTTGTCCGCCACAAAAAGTGAGATCTCCCGGTGGCCATCCATTTCAATTCTACTTCCCATTCCCAGTCTGACATGTCAATCCATGGCCTCCGCTACTGCCAGAATGAGGCCACATTCAGGTTGGAGGAGCAACACCTTATATTCTGTCTGGGTAGCCTCCAACCTGATGGCATGAACATCAATTTTTGGAAATTCTGGTAATTCCCCCCCCCCACCCACATCTCCTTTACCATTCCCCATTCCTGTTTCACTCTCCCACTTCATCACCTTGCTCTGGTGGTCCTCCCTTTCTTCCATGGTCATCTGTCCCCTCCTAGCAGATTCCCCCTTTTCCAGCCCTTTATCTCTTTCACCAATCAACTTCCCAGCTCTTTACTTCACCCCCATCCTGTCTCTCGGTTTCACGTATCACCTGCCACCTTGTACTTCTTCCTCCTCTCCCCCCACCTTCTTAGTCTGACCCCTCCCCCTTCCTTTCCAGTCCTGATGAAGGATAAGGATCTCGGCCCAATATATCGAATGTTTGCGCTTTTCCATAGATGCTGCCTGGCCTGCTGAGTTCCTCCAGCATTTTGTGTGCGTTGCAGATGAAGGGAGTGATGGTTTCCTAAGGAAATGCAAATTTTATTTCCATTTTAGCTGCTGAGCCTGACTTACACAAGTTAAAAGGCATTAAGAAGAGATTTTATATTCCTTATTTACATACTGAAATCATCAGCTCTCGTTCAGTAAAATGGAAGTTTACGTCTGACTGGAGTACAAGATTGATATAATGCAGTACAACTGTGAGACAGGTACTGGCATCATACAGCTTTCTTCAAGTTGGATTTTGTTATTTGTCATGACAAGCTTATTAAAAAATCTTTTGCACTAAGATTTGCTTTTCTTCCTCTTTCTGTCTGTCTCTGTCCCTGACATTGAATTATAAATTAATCTTACAAATCGTCTCTCTCACTGTCCGGAGGTAATGATGCTATTCTGATTCTTTACCTGAAGAATTAGTCTTGACACAGCAAATGGCAGGAAATGTGGCCAGCACATCAGAGGATCTGGGCATTTTGCAGTCGAGATGTAATTACGGGCTGCGTTTCATTCTAAGTCATGCTGGAGTCCGGAAACGAAAGGTTGTGGTTGTCGGCTAATGAAGGATAACATGCCAGAGATCAAGGCCACAGCACCCATTGCGAAAGCTGGATTTTGTGGACATTGGAGACTGTCTGAGGCTCAGCCTGTGCTTTTCAAAGATCAAAGTAAATATATTATTAAAGTGCATACATGCCAATCATATACTACCCTGAGATTCTTCTTCTTGCAGGCATTCACAGTAAATACAAAGACAATAGGACCTACGAAAAGCTGCACACAGCAAAGACGTACAAACAGCCAATGTGCAAAAGACAACGAATTCTGCAAATGCAAATAAAAAAACTAAATAATAATAAATAAATGAGCAATAAATATTGAGAATATGAGACGAAGCTTCCTTGAAAGTGAGCCCAAAGGTTGTGGGAACAGAGTTAGGATAAATGAAGTTGAGTGAAATTATCCCCTCTGGTTCAAGACCCTGTTAAAGTGGTAATAACTGTTCCTGAACCAGGTGTTGTGGGTCCTAAGGCTCCTGCACCTTCTTTTTGATGGCAGCAGTGAGAAAAGAGCATGGCCTTTTAGAATGAACTTGGACTACAGAACTCTCCAAGTAATGGCAGCAACTGCTGAATACTCTTTCTCCCTCGGTCATAGGAAGCAGTCTGTTGTTGCAAATGGTGGTCAGGTTGCCATATTCCAAGTGCAGGCCTTTTTCATTTTGAATCTGCATTAACCTTCAGATAAGCAAGACAGACATCTGTTTACCCCGCCCCCCCCCACCATATCTCTCTCCGACCAACCAGCCATCTGATTGTCTGGGAATGGATTGATGCAGAAATTAAAATGGTGCTTTTGGAAGGGCAAAGTAAATGCGCATTTACTAATTGCCATGTGAATGTTCATGTCTTTTAGCTGGTTAATAGGGCCCACTTCCCCTTTTCCCCCTCTCTTCCTCTTTTCCTACTTCCCCACCACCTTTTCCCATTCCCCCTTCCTCCTCCTCTCTGTCTTTGACCTCTTCACTCTCTTCTCCTTCCCCATTCCCCCTTCCCTCTTCCTGCTTCCCCTTTCTCCCTTCCCCTTCTCCCTCTTCGCCCTCCTCCCCCTCTCGTCCCCTTTTCCTACTTCCCCACCACCTTTCCCCATTCCCTCTTCCTCTTCCTCTCTGTCTTTGACCTCTTCGCCCTCTTTGCCCTCTTCCCCTTCCCCATTCCCACTTCCCCTTCCCTCTTTCCGCTTCCCCTTTCTCCTTTCCCCCCTCTCCCTCTCTCTGTCTCTCCACCTCTCTGTCTGTCTCTCTGTTAATCCCTCTCCTGCCCTTCTCCCTTTCCCTTTCCCTCTTTATCCCATCCCTCTCCCTTTCTCACCCTCCCTCTCCCTTTCTCACCCTCCCTCTCACTCTCTCCCCCTTCCCCTTGCTCTCTCTCTTCCCCCTCCCTCCTTCTCTGTAAGCTGCACCCTCTTCCCCTGTCACTCTGTGTATTATTCACTATGTCTGCCAACCTGTCTCTCCGTTGCTCCCTGAATCAACTCCCTGTCATCGCTGCACTCTACCTTGCTATCTCTCCCACTGCAGAATCCCTTCTGTTTATGATCTGTATTTTTGTCTTGTCTTTCAGCAGCAGTACAGTGCAAAGAGCAAATTAGTATAGATTTAAAAACTACATATATAGTGCAAAACAGCTGAATAATGAGGTGGTGTTTGTGGGTTCAGAAGGCGGATGGCAGATGGGAAGAAGCTGCTGATGAATGGGTTGGTGTGTATCTCCTGTACCCCCTCTCTGGTGGTGGGCATGTCCCAGTGATGAGGGTCCTTAGTGATGTGCTCCTTCGGTGAAGGTCTGGTACGGATGATCGTTGGAGATGCTTTATTTTGGGTGGAATTCCGAATCATGGCCTCACCCAGCTGTTCCCGTAGGTTTAATGTGCCATTAGCAGTGTGTTCCCTTTTGGTCTCCACCCTTAAATGAAGAAAAGCATCCTATGATGCTTCCATGTCCAAAAGTTTGGTCAAAGGTGAGGGTTTTTAGGAAACATCTTAAAGAAGGGAGGCAGGGTGGCAAAGAAGTTTGGGAAGCAAAACCTGGAGGTGAGGACTTCAGCAGTCGAAGGGATGGCCATTTTGTATTTGGAGATACAGTTCGGTAATAGGCCCTTCTGACCCAATGTGTCCACACCACCCAATTACATTCATGTGACCCATTAACCTACGAACCCGGACCAAGTGCACGTGCGCCGGTCGTGCATGCAGCCTGGTACAGCCGTTCCGATCTATTCTTACTTTCTTCTTCTTACTTTTTAATTTACGTTATTTTTTGTATTTTTTTTCTCACGGTAACACGTCGAAGCTGCACCCTCTCTAACATGCTGGTAGAGAGGGTTTTATTTGGGTTTTCTTTAGCTCTGGAAATGGTTACATCCCGAAAAGCAGGACAGAAGCAAGGTCGCATTGTGTATTTCACGGACCAGCAAATCCCGGCCGGCTTAGCAAACAGAGCGGTGGACACCCCTGCTGAAATCCGGAGGAAAACACACAGAGGATGCAGAGGGGGATCACAAAGCCGAGGAAAGAGGACCGGGTCGAGACAACAGAGACTCTTGGAGAAGAGGATTTCGGTGGATAATACCGTTCCGGCTGACCGGAAGTGCACTGAGAGCGGTAAGCGTAAAGGAGTTGGGTGCTTACTGTTCTGGCTAACAACGGATGGTGCAAGCCGGAGTATATTACGATTGAGGAACGTGTTTGCAGACTGGATATTGAACTTTTTACTGTTGGACTTCGGCCACATTCCACCATGATACAACACTTGGCGGCACGGGAGGTCGTTCCTGCCTGTGGCCATCGAACGCACAGCTCCTTCCGTGGAGGGTCAGCCGCCCTGAGCCAATAGACTGGTCCTGGACTTATTTTACATCTGGCATTGTTTGCATTTTGGTGTTTGATTGTTGGGGTTTTTTGTATTGCTATATTTACACTGTATTCTAGGTTGCTGCGGCTATAACGAAACCCAATTTCCCTCGGGATTAATAAAGTACATCTATCTATCTATCTCTTTTAGATGTGGGAGAAAACTCACACGGACATGAGGAGAACGTACAAACTCCTTACAGACATTGGCAGGTATTGAACCCTGCAGTGGCAGGTGTGGAACTGAATGAGTGTTACGCTACTATCCCCCCCAACCCCCACTGTAGTGGAAGAGTAATTAAATAAGCATCCTCAAGAGCTCTGAGCTGAAGAAACACTGAGATCTCAGACAGAGGCCAGCCACAAAATCAGAAACAGAACCATTCCCAGGGCGTGCAGTGAGCTGGTGTTGTGAGTACAGACCATCGGTAACGCTGAGTTCGGGGGCAGGAATGCCCATGTTGCCTTCTATCTGCTTGAACTGCAAAGACAAACTCAATTTGTGGCCCAATTTGCATTATCTGCTAATTTCAATTGAAGTGATTCAACAGCAGTGATTGTCCTCCTGCGCACTCTGATCAATTTACATTGTTTAATTCAAATTACCAGATAATTAATTTTCCTAAACTGAAGTTGACAAGAGCAGAATGCGTTTGTTTACACGGGTAGACCTGGTGTTACGAAGATCGTAAGGTTTGACAGGCTTGAGGATGCGTTGACGTGTTCTGTATTATCGTCACATGGCTCCTTCTGATAGGGTAGGCGGAGGGAGGGAGTGTGTGAATTCTATCATCTCTGCAGGCTGCATTGTTGAGGTGTCCACATGGAATACTCCTGAGGGGTTTGCCTGTCATGCACCGTCTGGTGCTCCCCACAGTGCCTTGTGCGCTGATGGCTCCCAGGTTGATTCTTTGCCAGGAGCAGAAACATCCAAAGCCAATCCTGAGGTAATTATTGCTGGTTACAGGACCCATGTTATACTCCCCTGTCAAATGAGATGTGAATCCCTCCATTGAATGCAATGTGACTTTTCAGTCAAGTGTAGTACAGCTCTCTCTGTCTGAAACCCTCGTGTACACATCAGGCAGCACCGTCACTTCTCCATCAAACACAAAGCCACGCTCCCTCTTTTATAAACATAGGAGTTTCTGCAGATGCTGGAAATCAAGAGCAACACACACAAAATGCTGCAGGAACTCAGCAGGTCAGGCAGCATCTATGGAAGTGAATAAATAGTTGATGTTTTAGGCCGAGGCCCTTCGTCAAGATTGGAGATGCATGGTCTGGCTGAAATACCCACCATTACAGGGCACACTATCCAGAGATTTGGAAAATTAATCCAATCCTATCTGAGCAGATAGAGAACTTAAATTCAAGCAATTAAATAAATCAATGAAATGTTAAGTGTCAATAATGATGATAGAAATTGTCACAATAAAATGCCCAATGGCCCTTAAAGTTCAAAGTAAATTTATTATCAAAGCACGAAGGAGAGAAGGAAGGGGAAGGAGTGAAGAAGGGACAGAGAAGGAGGGGAGAGTGAAGGGAAGGGATAGGGAGGGAGGGGAGAGTGAAGGGAAGGGATGGGGGGGAGGGGAGAGTGAAGGGAAGAGATAGGGAGGGAGGGGAGAGTGAAGGGGAGGGACAGGGAGGGAGGGGAGAGTGAAGGGGAGGGACAGGGAGGGAGGGGAGAGTGAAGGGGAGGGACAGGGAGGGAGGGGAGAGTGAAGGGGAGGGACAGGGAGGGAGGGGAGAGTGAAGGGGAGGGACAGAGAGGGAGGGGAGAGTGAAGGGAAGAGATAGGGAGGGGAGAGTGAAGGGGAGGGACAGAGAGGGAGGGGAGAGTGAAGGAGGGGAGAGTGAAGGGAAGGGACAGAGAAGGAGAGAAGGAACAGAAGGAGGGGAGAGTGAAGGGAATGGAGGGGCTGAGCTTTGATGTCAGTGGTTTGGTTAGGGTTGGAGCTGTTATTTCAGTAGCAATGGCAGTTGAAGTTGGAACACTTGCCATTGTGCCAGGGACAGGTGTGGGCCGCATCATTGACTGGGGTTGAATCTGACGTCGGGGTCAGCAGAGCCACAGGGGTTTACCAAGGGGTTTGGTGCCCTGGGAGATTGCTGTTGAATGCTCAGTCGCCATCACCCCCTCTCCTGCTGATGCTGAGCTGAAGAAAGCCCTTGTATTAACAGCAGCAAATGCATCCCAGGCAAGGTGAAAGGAGTAAGTTGTTTCTGGAAAGAAGTTAAAGCCCAGCTGGTGGGCACCAACTCCAACCCTTGCCAAGCTTCCATTGCTGACTCACAGGGACGTGGGCAGAGGGGAGCCTGTGAGCTTTCTATCGCTTGCTGATAAAGGCTGCTCCCTCCCCCATTCGTTAAGTCAAAGAAAACAACAGCCTAATTTTAATTAGAGAAACATTCTCGGCCTAATCCACTCGGTGTGAGCAGCAGCCTTCAGTAATAAGCTTGTGAGTTTGCCCACAGTTTGTCAGTCAAATGCAGTACTGGGAGCTGTTGATAAGAGACTCGTGTGAATCTCATTTCCAACAGCTCCGTGGAAATTCAGTGCCTCTGAGTGACACGTTCTTGCCGAGAAATTGGATCACACCTTTCTTAGTGTTACATGGAGCTGCTCAGCTGAACCTTCAGTCTGGTGAATGTATGGTGTAGCTGTCCAAGTCTGTGACAGAGCGGAATGGGAATGGATGTCCATGGGCTCTTGTCCTCGGAGCCTTGCTGCAGGTTGGGAACTCCTACTCAGGACTTAGGACAGAGATACCTACAGAGGGCACCGCTGAGGCATAGTATATTGCAGTGACCCAGGTTCAGTTCCACCGCTGTCTATAAGCAGTTTCTATGTTCTCCCCGTGACCGAATGACTTTCCTTCATGTGCTCCCGTTTCCTCTCACATGTCAAAGATGGACATTTAGGGTTTGTGAGTTACGGGCGTGCTACGTTTGCACTGGAAGCTTGGAGACACTTGTGGGCTGCCTAGTACAAAACTCACTAATTTGATGTAAACGATGCGTTTCACTGTATGTTTCAATATTTTGATGTGACAAATAAAGCTAATCTCTTTAAATAGGCCCTATGGCCAATGATGCCTGTGCCAACCAGGATGCTAAATTAAACTAATCCCCTCTACAACTGATCCATTTCTTTCCATTCCCTGTTCATGCGACTACTTAAATGCCTCCTAAACACCATAGGAGAGTACAGCAGGAGAAGAAGCCACCCAACCCACAATGTTGTACAAAAACAGCTAAACAGCAGATTAAAACACCCAAACACCATCCCTCCTACCTACACGATGTCCAGATCCCTGCATCTTCCTTACATCCACGTGCCTGTCTGAAAATTTCTTAAAAGCCTCTAATGTATTTGCCTCTACCACCACACCAGGCAGTGCATTCCAGGCATCCACCTCTCTCTGAGTAAAAAATTTACCCCTCACATCCCCCTTGAATCTATCCCCTCTTACCTTCAATGCATGCCCTCTGGTATTAGACATTTCAACCCTGGAAAACAAATAATCTCTGTCCACTCTATCTATGCCTCTCATAATCTTGTAAACCTCTAACAGATCTCCCCTCAGCCTCTGGCGCTCCAGAGAAAACAACCCAAGTTTATCCAGCCTCTCATGGTAGCACATGCCCTCTAAACCAGGCAGCATCCTGCTAAACCTCTTCTGCACCCTCTCCAAAACCTCAACATCCTTCCTATAGTGGGACGACTGGAACTGTATGCAGTACTCCAGATGTGGCCTAACCAGAGCTTTATAAATTTACAACATAACCTCCTGACTTTTGAACCCAATGCCTCGACTAATAAAAACACGCATTCCATAAGCTTCTTAACCACCTTATTGACCTGTGTGGCCACTTTCAAGGACCTATGAACATGGATCCCAAAATCCCTCTGCTCAACAACGCTGTTAAGGACCTTGCCCTTAAAGGTGTACTGTCTGTTTGCATTTGCCTAACCGAGGTGCAACACCTCACATTTATGGGGGTTAATCTCCATCTGCCATTTCTCAGCCCATATCTACAACTGATCTATATTATGCTGTATTCTTTGCCATTTTTCTGCACTATCCACAACTCTACCAGTCTTGGTATTATCTGCATATTTACTAACCCACCCATCTGTGTTTTCATCCAAGTCATTTATATACATTACAAACAGGCGAGGTCCCAGCACATATCCCTGCGGAACTCGACTAATTACAGATCTTCAGCTCCAACCACTATCCTCTATGTATCTGCTTCCACTTCTGCCCCTGAAAGCCCATTCCAGGCACTGATCACAAGAGGCTGCAGAGGGCTGTAGACTCCCATCGGCTCAGGATCCTCCCCACCATTGAGGACGTCTTCAAAAGGTGGCGCCTCAAAAAGGTGGCATCCAACATTAAGGACCCTCACCGTCCAGTTCATACCCTCTTCTCATTACTACCAGTGGGGAGGTACAGGGGCCTGGAGACCCTACCACTGGGGAGGTACAGGGACCTGGAGACCCTACCAGTGGGGAGGTACAGGGGCCTGGAGACCCTACCAGTGGGGAGGTACAGGGGCCTGGAGACCCTACCACTGGGGGAGGTACAGGGGCCTGGAGACCCACATTTATATTTATTTATAGAGAAACAGCGTGGGAATAGGCCCTCCCAGTCCTTTAAGCCGCTCCAGCCAGCAATCTCCCGATCTAATCCTAGCCTAATCACAGGACAATTTACAATGACCAATGAACCTACAGTACTAATTGATACATCTTTGGAAAGTGGGAGGAAACCTGAGCACCCAGAGGAAACCCGTGCGGTCACAGAAGAACGATGCAGAAACAGGTTCTCCCCCTTCCTCAATTGTTTTCTGAATGGAACACTAACTTTTTTGTTTGTTTGTTTACTTTTTTAAGATTATGAGAACACTTAGTCCTCTTTTATTGTCATTTAGAAATGCATACATGCATTAGGAAATGATACAATGTTTCTCCGGAGTGATATCACAGAAAACAGGACAAACCAAAGACTAACACTGACAGAACCACATAATTATAACATATAGTTACAGCAGTGCAAAGCAATACCATAATTTGATGAAGAACAAACCATGGGCACGGTAAAAAAAATTTATTTATATATGTAATTTATATCTTATATTTTGCACTGTATTGCTGCCACAAAGCTTCAAATTTCACTGTCTTGACTATTTACCTATCCTCACCTCGTGTAATTTATGAACTTCTATCATGAATGTCTGTGGACTAACTCTCTTTGTGTACTTCAGTTCAGAACACTACTTGCTTGCATTGTTTTTTGTTTGCACAATTTTGTTCCCCTGCATGTTGGGTGTTTGATGACCTTTTTCATGTTTTTTTGGGTTTCTTTATTACTTTATTTTGTGTGGGCACGTGGCCAAGTGGTTAAGGCATTGGACTAGTGACCTGAGGGTCGTGAGTTCGAGCCTCAGCCGGGGCAATGTGTTGTGTCCTTGAGCAAGGCACTTAATCACACATTGCTCTGCGACGACACTGGTGCCAAGCTATATGGGTCCTAATGGCCTTCCCTTGGGCAACATTGGTGGCGTGGAGAGAGGAGACTTGCAGCATGGGCAACTGCTGGTCTTCCATACAACCTTGCCCAGGCCTGCGCCCTGGAGAGTGAAGACTTTCCAGGCGCAGATCCATGGTCTCGCAAGACTAATGGATGCCTTAAATTTCTTTATTTTATTTTATTTCTTTATAAAGTACTTTGAACTTTATTGCAGAGGTGCAAAACCCCTAGGGCCATAGAGATTTACAAATTTCTGCCACCATCAGGAGGTGAGCAATAGATGGCCACTCTGATTGCTTTGCCATTGTGCCATCCTGATATCCGTGGCTGGACACGGTGGAGCAGTGGCTGGGGAAGTGGACAGGGAGAAGCTCAGTAGCTTTGAGGGCCACGGGACCAGAGCGGATGTTGAGGTCAGTGTCTCTGTCTCTCTCTTCAGATGGACAGCTGTTGGTCAGGTGGACACTGAACCCCAGAACACAGCCAGGAAGTGGAGCAGGTACCCCAGAGAGGGGTCTGAACATTGTTGGCTGGGTTTGGAGTCAGGTCAGGGAAAGGGAAGGGACATGGTGCAGGAAGGCACTTGCTCACTGGGGCAAACTGTTGGAGAAACTCAGTATGTATCTATGGAGGGAAATAGAGGCTCAACTGGACTGGAAGATAGAGAGGAGACATCCAGTATAAAGAGGTGAAGGGATGGAGCAAGAGCAGGCATACTGATAGGTAGATCCTGGTTACGAGGGGTGATAGGCAGATGGAGGAGAGAAGAGTGGAAATAATGACAGAGGTTGGGAGGTGGTAAATGGATCCTGGTTATGAGGGGTGATAGGCAGATGGAGCAGAGAAGAGTGGAAATAACGACAGAGGTTGGGAGGTGATAAGTGGATCCTGGTTACGAGGGGGTGATAGGCAGATGGAGGAGAGAAGAGTGGAAATAACGACAGAGGTTGGGAAGTGACAAATGGATCCTGGTTATGTGGAGTGATAGGCAGATGGAGGGGAGAAGAGTGGAAATAACGACAGAGGTTGGGAGGTGGTAAATGGAGGCAACAGAGAGCTTCAGATGATGGAATCAGATGGGAAAGGAAGGTGGAGCATGGGACGGAGTAAGGGAGGTGGGCAGATAGGAACTGTGAGGGAGGGAAGAGGCACTGAAGGAGGAGTGTGTGGGTGATGGGTAGAGGAAGAGGCGATAGGAATGGACAGAAACTGGGTGATGGGGAGGCTGGGGGCTTTGTGGGGCAATTGTGGGAGGAACTAGGTGGATTAAAGGGAGAAGGAGAGTAAAGGGACAGAGGGGGGAGCAATTCGCTTGAAAATGGAGAAATCAGTGCTCATGCCATCAGACTGTAAACTGCCTGGGTGCTGTTAATTGGGACGCACTTTTAGCTGGAGGACTCCTGATGTCAAGACTAACTTTAAAGTGCTACTCAATGCTAGAATCTGCAGCTTCATTCTACTATTCAAATGCCGTGCCTTGTCCTCCTTTCTGGAGTCTGGTTAACCTACCCCATCCTGCTTCCTCCTCCCACACCCTTCCCCTCCCAACCAGTCACCACTGGCAAGGATTGGCAGAAGAGTTCAGATTTGCTTTGTATATTTATGCTTCCCATCGTTGAACCTCCCCATGCTGAGCAATTCTAATGAAAAGGTCAGTGACCTGAAAGATTATCAGAATCAGGTTTACTATCACTGAAATATGTCGTGAAATTTGGTGCTTAGCGGCAGTAGTATGGTGCTATACTTAAAAATACTATATATATGAAAATTAAAGTAAGTAAGTAGTGCCAAAAGGAAGTGAAAATTGTGAGGTCTTGTTCCTGAATTGGTTCATTGTTTATTCAGAAATCCGATGGCAGAAGGGAAGAAGCTGTTCATAAAATATTGAGTGTGTGTCTTCAGGTTCCTCTACCTCCTTGTTGAGCAAGATAACAATCGTCGAGGCCGAGAACACAAGACAAACAGGTGTTCAGCACCATCTGCCTGTGTTTGACTGGTCTCCCTCTCTTCTTGCATCAATCATTGGTTGAGAGATGCAGGAGGCTTGGGCCTCACTCCGGTAGGTTCGGGAGCAGTTGCTGCCAAGTGGCCATCGGGCTCCTGGATCGGCCTCACGCACCTCAGCACTGAACTGACTCCACACCCCGTGGACTCGCGTTCGGAACTCTGCAGCTCGTGTTCTACGTGTTATCTCTTTACCTTTTTTCTTTTTACTACTTGGGCAATTCGTTTGCTTTTGCACACAGGATGCGTGGTGGTCTTTGTTGTGTGTGTCTTTTTTGTGGATTCCATTGTATTTCTTTGTTTTGTGAGTACCTGCAGGAAGATGTGTCTCAAGGTTGTATATGTGTCCATACTTCGATAGTAAATTTGAACTTTGAAGACACTCTGAGTTTATTTCAAATCTCAAACAAAACATTTAAGTTGATCTGTTGTTAACACTAGTTAAACTTGTGACATTGTTTGTTGTTTAGCACTAGCTATGGCCATAATTTATTAATAATTTAACAGCAGTTAAACTATAGTTATTGTCTTCTAATGGTTGCTATTAATTCTGGGACAGTAAGGCCTTTTCCTTTACGATCAATGGATCGTTGGTCAGGTCTCTTTCCAGAACCATTGTAAGGTTGCATTCACTTTTCCAGCCTCTTGCTCCATGGAACTGGTTTGCCGGACAGCTGGCATGGAAACGCCAATGCCCTTGAATAGAAAGTCCTGCAAAAAGTAGTGGATACGGCCCCCAGTCCATCGCGGGTGAAGCCCTCCCCACCATTGATCACATCTACATGAAACGTTGTCACAGGAAAGAAGCATCCATCGTCAAGGATCCCCGCTACCTGGGACCTGCTGCCATCAGAAAGAAGGTACAGGAGCCTCAGGACTCACCCCACCAGGTGCAGGAACAGTTCTTACCTCTCAACCGTCAGGCTCTGGAACCAAAGGGGATAACAACTCAACTTCACATTCCATCAGTGAAATGTTCCCATAACCATTGTACTCACTTTCAAGGACTCTTCATCTCATGTTCTCAATATTTATTTTATTGTTTGTTATTATTATTATTTCTTTCTTTTTGTACTTGCACAGTTGGTTGTCTTTTGCATACTGATTGAATGCCCAAGTTGGTGCAATCTTTCATTGATTCTGTTATGCTTAGTATATGGATTTATAGAGTATGCCTACAAGAAAATGAATCTGAGGCTTGTATATGGTGGCATACATGTATGTTGATAGTAAAATTACCTTGAACGGTAGTGAACAGGGGAAGGAGAAGCCTTTCAGTTTTCTGTGTGTTGGTTCGCTGTTTAATTGCTTTTCGTGGGTGATTAGGGTAATTACAGAGTTTGCTGACTGCTGATAACTTGCTCAAAGCAACAATTAACAAAACTGCAAAAGAAAACTAAATTGAAAGAGTCATCTTTCCCTTGGCCTGCGGTGTATATCGTCTAAACCCATGAAAATTAAATCTTTTTTTGTTACCGGGCTTAATAAAATTCTGCTGCTTCCAGGAAGTTCCATGTTCAGTTTTGGTTACACTTTTTGAAGGGAATCTGTGCACAGGAAGCATCTTAATGGTAAGATACACTCAGTGGCCACTGTATTAGATATCTCCTGTACCTAATAAAGTGGCCATTAAGTGTGTGTTCACAGTCTTCTGCTGCTGTAGCCCATCCTCTTCAAGGTTCGACATATGATGATGATTAGATTATGAGGACACGCAGTCCCCTTTTATTGTCATTTAGTAATGCATGCGTTAAGAGATGCTCTTCTGCACACCACTGTTGTTATGCGTGGTTATTTGAGTTACTGTCACCTCCCTGTCAGCTTGAACCAGTCTGGCCATTCTCCTCTGACTCCTCTCATTAACAAGGCATTTTCACCCACAGAACTGCCACTCTCTGGATAGTTTTGTTTTTCCCACCAGTCTCTGTAAACTCTATAGAGACTGTTGTGTGTGAAGATCCCAGGAGATCAGCAGTTTCTGAGGTACTCAAACCACCCCGTCTGACACCAACAATCATTCCATGGTTAAAGTCACTTAGATCACATTTCTTCCCCATTCTGATGTTTGGTCTGAACAACAACTGAACCTCTTGACCGTGACTGCATGCTTTTATGCATTGAGTTGCTGCCGCATGTTTGGCTGATTAGATATTTGTATCATCAAACAGGTGTACAGTTGTACCTAACAAAGTGGCCACTGAATGTTTATGTCACTATATACTACCTTCAGATTGATTTTCTTGCAGGTATTTACAGAAGAAAAAGGAATACAATATAATTTACAGAAATAAACAGAGGAAGACTGACAAACCATGTGCAAGAGTAGACAGACTGTGCAAATGAAAGTAGATAAGACTGAGGACATGAGTGGTTAAGAATCCTTGAAAATGAGTTTGTAGTTTGTGGAAATTTAGATATCTTGGCGGCCTAATAACTAGTGATGGCAGGTGCGACACAGATATCAAATACAGAACAGCAATGGCAAAAGAAGCTTTCCAAAAAATGAAGACCATATTAACAGACAGAAAGATGAGCATGTACACTAAAACAGAATACTGCAGTGCTACATTTATTCTATCCTGACTTATGGAAGTGAATGCTGGACCATTTCTCCAGCAATGGAAAAGAGACTAGAAGCAGCTGAATTATGGTTCTACAGGAGAATGTTAAAAATATCATGGAACACACACTCATCAAATGAAGAAGTTCTCAGAAGAGCCCAAGCAGTTCGATCACTCATACCAACAATAAGAGAAAGACAACTCAGATTCCTAGGACACATCATGCGGAAAGATGAACTAGAAAAACTCATACTCTCTGGAAAGATTGAGGGGAGCAAACCTAGAGGAAGACCTCGGCTTATGTACATCAAAAGCATAGCTAGGTGGCTACACATTGAGGAAATGGAAGTCATCCAAAGAACGAAGGATAGATCTATATGGAAAACCATGGTCACCAAAGTCCACATTGGATATGGTACCTAGACAGACAGATAGTTTGTGGAAAAGTTCAGAGTAGCAGTGGTTGATGTTTTGCACACCAGCTGAGGAGTGTATAATGATTGTAGGTTAAGAACTCTTCCTGAACCTGGGACCTAAGGCTCCTGTACCTCCTGCATGATGGTAGTAGTGAGAAAGGGCATGGCCTGCATATTTTGGGTCTTTGATGATAGCTGCTGCTTTCTTGTGGCAATGCTCTTTGTAAATGTGCACAGTGGGTTTTGCCTGTGATGCATTGAGCTGTATCTACCACTTCCTGCAGCCTTTTTCATCCCTGAGCATTCCTGTTTCTATACCAGGTGTGATGCAACCAGTCAGGATTTTTGCATTAATGAGCAGGTGCATCTAATACGGTGGACACAAAGTGTAATTTCTGACATGGGGTACCAACTCCCCACAGGCAGGTGAGCATTTCTAAAAATCTCTAGGACTGAGTGGCTGGCGGACACCACCCTGAGAGGGAATGTCAGTGGGATATTGCAAAAGGTGCGTTTTGTTTTAGATCTTCTCTGAATATTAATGTTTCCAGCTTACACTCATTGGCCAGTTCATTGGACTCACCTCTCCACCTGCTCATTAATGCGGATATCTAATCAGCCAATCTTGTGTGCTGAAGAGCATCTCTGAATGCACTGCACATCAAACCTTGAAGTAGATGGGCTACGGCAGCAGAAGACCACAAACGTACATGTTATTAGGAGGTACCTAATAAAGTGCCACTACGTTGCTAGAGTTGGGGCATGTGGATGCAATGAGGTGGTGGGGGTTGAGAGGAGGAGATGAGACCTCCAGAAGTGTAAGCAGCTGAGGCTGTCACCCAGTGGACCCTCTCCAGACACCACCCCGGTCCTGTGCCCTGAGGCAGCTTTAACCTTTGACTTCCTTTCACCGTGGCAACCTGATTTACCACTCCCATGCCTTCCCTTTCTCACTCCAGTTCTTACAATTTCTGCTTTCTCCAGCAAAGTTCTCACGTTTGCTTCCTTTAAGTGCCAGATTTTCCAGGCAGCCACTGGGGCCACTTGCCACCAGATTTAAGTACATTAGCGCAGTACATATTGGAGCAGGAGTGGGCGAAGAGCCTGGTTAAGCCTACAGTCCCATTCAATTAGCTTATGACCGATTTAATAGTGTTTCCATTCCCCCAAACCTTTTGATGTTTTGTATGTTTTGTATGCCTTCAATGACTTAGCCTTGCCTATGAATCTGAGGCCTCTCTGTTGGTCAGGTTCGACCATGGATATTGCATCCTAACTGTCTAGATAAGCGAGCCAGGGCTGTATAATATGGAGGGCAAGCTGGTGCCCATGTTGCTCTCCATGCATCTAATGAACCCAAAGGAACTACAGAGCTTGATAGAGGTTGGCACCTGCAGTGCCGCAGGAGTTGCCAGTCAGTGTGATTTACTCCCGAAGCCTTCCCCATGAGTGGGTACAGCTGCAAGGCAGTGGAGGTTTGAGATCAGAGCTTTCCTTCTCTTAGGTAAGCTGTCAACGGCTGATGAGTCCAATCTGCCCAAAGCGACTGGCTTTAAGGCTCCAGTAACCTGCCTTTGCCCCTTCTCCTGTCAGTAGAAACGGTTTCACTAGACTTAGAAGCTAAGCCACAGGTGAAGGCCAGGAGCTGGACTTGGTTGCTCAGAGGCTATTTGAGGTGCACGTCATTGGGAGCATTTAATAGGTAGTATGAGCTTGTCCCCACTACCTGTCCCAGATATAACAACCTTAAAGAACCTCCCCATGAAAATTCCTGGGGAAAAAATCCTTCCTGCCTCCATGTTAAGGGATAATCCCTTATTTTTAACAGAGTACTTCCTGTTTTCACAAGGTGACAGATCCCATCAGCCTCTACCCTGGTCAACTTTCCCAAAATCAGTGTACGTGTTTCCAAAAAAAGCACATCCCAGTATCATGAATTCCCGTGATATGTTAAATGGAAATGAAGATGTGTTGATAACTACCTCTAAAATTTGATGTTAGTGATCAATTATATGTTGTGTATCTGTTATGTATACAGTATACTTCACATCTGTCATCTGGAATTCTGCTTTTAGTATTTCATAGAGAGGCATTTCAATATTAAAGTTCCTATGTAAACACTGAGAATGAACATCTTATTTGTGAACATGCATCTCTCTCTCTCTCTCCAGGCTTTGTTGTCATGGTTTCAAATGTCTGAAATTTTCCAACTCAATATAGTCATTATATTAGAGAAGAAACAGGTTGTTATCAAGTACCGATGTGAAGGATAATGTTCGAGAGAATTAATTGTAATCATGAATCTTGTCTATCCCAAAAATATTTACAATTCTTGCCTATGCTGATTATAGTTATCCATCGTAGCTATTTGGGTGGTGAAATTTCTATCGGTATCATCATATCTGAGTATTAATGTTCTTTTTTCCCCCCTTTATTATACATTTCCAAAATAGCACCTATCATTTTCCTGCATTCCAATGACAGGAGGCTGAACTTTTCCTTGTAAAAGCAAGCCACTACTCCACTGGATCTAGGATCAGAGGGCACAGTCTGAGAATAAGATGTCTCTGTAGAACAAGAACATGCCCTCTTCTCATCGCAGCCATCAAGGAGGAGGTACAGGAGTCTGAAGGCACACGCTCGATATTTTAGACACAGCTTCTACCCCTCTTCCATCAGATTTCTGAATGGCCCATGAATAATTTGCTCTCATTTTTCACTACTTATGTATTGTTATCATATTTCTTATTGTCGTTGCGTATGTATTGCAAAACAATAAATTTCATGACATACACCAGAGGTGCTGTGTTTGCTGAGCCCTCAGCATTGTCAAGAACCCCTCCCATTCATCCCACAATCTCTTTGAGCACCTACAGTCAGGCAGGAGGTACCTCGTACAAGTACAAAGGCTGTTAGGCTGGGTAACCT
Source organism: Mobula hypostoma (assembly GCF_963921235.1). Classification (NCBI taxonomy): domain Eukaryota; kingdom Metazoa; phylum Chordata; class Chondrichthyes; order Myliobatiformes; family Myliobatidae; genus Mobula; species Mobula hypostoma. The sequence continues at coordinate 12,438,388 of NC_086117.1, read as the reverse complement.
CTTACCCCAGGATGGGAGACTTCTGAACACCCAGTACACATTATTTATGATACACTAGTAATAGTAGCACTGTGCATTTTAACTATATGTCCTATATGAACCTTAGGTCAACCTGGCCATCTACAGAATGCTTTTTTATCTGTTAATATTATTGTGTTATTATTATTTTATATGCTCCATGCAATATATGTACTTGGTCCCCGAGGAATATTGTTTCATTTAGCTGTATACATGTATACGGTTGAGTGCCATTAAACTTAACATTTGTCTGTCTGTCTGTCTAGGTACCATATCCAATGCGGACTTTGGTGACCATGGTTTTCCATATAGATCTATCCTTCGTTTTTTGGATGACTTCCATTTCCTCGATGTGTAGCCACCTGGCTATGCTTTTGATGTACATAAGCCGAGGTCTTCCTCTAGGTTTGCTCCCCTCAATCTTTCCAGAGAGTATAAGTTTTTCCAGTTCATCTTTCCGCATGATGTGCCCTAGGAATCTGAGTTGTCTTTCTCTTATTGTTGGTGTGAGTGATCGAACTGCTTGGGCTCTTCTGAGAACTTCTTCATTTGATGTGTGTGTGTTCCATGATATTTTTAACATTCTCCTGTAGAACCATAATTCAGCTGCTTCTAGTCTCTTTTCCATTGCTGGAGAAATGGTCCAGCATTCACTTCCATAAGTCAGGATAGAATACATGTAGCACTGTAGTATTCTGTTTTTAGTGTACATGCTCATCTTTCTGTTAATATGGTCTTCATTTTTTGGAAAGCTTCTTTCGCCATTGCTATTCTGTATTTGATATCTGTTAATATTTGTCAGTGATAATAAATGAGATTCTGATTGTGTAGATAGCTGGTTAAGATGGACAGCTCTGATTAAGTATATTAAACACCCATTAAAACACCTGTCCCATAGAACTGCCTCATAAATAACCAGAAGTAGCCACATTACTGTATTCAAGGTAGATCTGTTAATCCTGTGTTTCTTACGTCAGAGTTTAGAGGGGAACTTGACCGTGCAAGATCGCTCCTACTGTGAGCAGTTCGCCTGCTCCAGCCATGATGGAGGGAGAAGTGGTTTCAAATATCGGAAAACTGAAACATTAGATCCACCCTCCAGGGCAGTGCTGGCCAAACAAAACAACAAAAGCAAAAAGCTGGATGATTAATAGTCAAGGTTGTGTTGGAGAGGTAGAGAATTCTGGCACCCTACTAACTGATGATGCCTATCCTGGATATCGGTGGTGAATTGCTTAGAAACTCGTTTGTGGCGGATGATATCAAACGTGTTCAATACTAATGACAGTGTGCTGAGCACTGCCTTGGAAATTTGATGTTAGTGATCAATTATGCATTGTAGAGACAAGCTTGAACATCTTGCAGTAATGGGAAAATTGATGGAAGAAAAAGTCACCGTCAACAGCACGTAGCATTCATGAGTTACATCAAAGGATGGACAGACAAAAGTTTTAAGGAGCTTATTACAACTTCTCACATTAAAAATAGAGGGAAGACCATGATACCCAGGTCATATGACATGGCACAGGATGATGATAATAATGATAAAACACAAGAAATTCTTCACATGCTGGAAATTCAAAACAAAATGCACAAAATAGTGGAGGAGCTCGGCAGGTCAGGCAACATCTATGGAAATGAAAACACAGTTGAAGTTTTGGGCTGAGACCCTTCTTCAGGACTGGAAAGGAAGCGGGGGAAGACACCAGAATAAAATGGTGTGGCGAAAGGAAGGAGGCTAGCAAGAAGATGATCGATAAAGCCAGGAGGGTAGGGAATGTAAAGGAATGGAAAGGAAGGAATCTGATAGGAGAGGAGAGTGGACCATGGGAGAAAGGGAAGGAGGAGAGGGACCCAGGGGGAAATGATAGGCAGGTGAGACGAGGGAAAAGGCCAGAGTGGGGATAGACGAAGATAGGATGGGGAGAGAAAAAGTTTTTTTTCACCAGAATGAAAAATCAATTTTCATGTCATCAGATTGGATTGTGGTTTTGTTGTGTAAGCACTTTGCATCTGTCCTCTAGAACTTTGCTCTTCATATTTCATTTTGAGGCATTTCATTATTAAAAGTTCCAACGTAAACATTTAGAATGAACATCTTGTATGTGAGCATGCACCTGTCTGTCTGCAAGCTCTGTTGCTATGGTTTTAAATTACTACAAGTTTCCAACACCAATGCAGACTTCATATTAGAGAACAAACTGGTAATTATCAATTGTCTATAGATTATGTTCAAGACATTACCTAAAATCATAAATATTATCTTAACCAACCATAGTTACAACTCCTGTCTTCTGTGATTATAGTTATAAATAGTGCTCTACACCACGTATGTGGATCCCGGATTGGCCTATATCGATAGACAATGCCGCTGCTGCTTGAGAGGAGTTTATATGTGACCGCGTGGGTTTCCTCCAGTCCAAATACGTACCGGTGGTAGGTTGATTGGTCATTGTAAATTATCCCGTGATTAGGCTAGGGTTAAATCGGGAGGTTCCAGATGGCACGGCTCAAAGTGCCAGAAGAGCCTGATCAATAAATAAAAAACCTCAGGAGAACATCACAGTCAACTCGCGTTATCACACTAATACTATTACTACTCTAAATAGTTATTAATAGTTATTAATTCCATCTATTCTGGTAATGAAATTTCTAACATTATATAGAGTCACAGCACAGAAACAGGCCCTTTGGCCCATCTAGTCCAAGCCAAACTATCATTCTGCCTCGTCCCATTGACCTGCACATGGGCCACGGTCCTCCATACCCATGTAGTTATCCGAACTTCCCTTAAATGTGGAAATAGAACTTACATCCACTAACCTCTCCACACCTTCTGAGTGAAGAAGTCTCCACTCATGATCCTTGTAAACATTTCAATTTTCACCCTTAACCCATGACCCGGTTATGGATGAGGGGTAAAATATTTAAAGTCAACATGTCACTCAGAGTGTGGTGACAGCGTGGAACGAGCTGGAAGGGGTAGATGCAGATTTGATTTCAACCTTTAAGAGAAATTTAGACGGGTACGTGGATGGGAGGGGTACGGAGGGTTATGGTCTGGGTGCAGGTCGATGGGACTAGGCAGAATAATAGTTCTGCACAGACTAGGTGGCCTGTTTTTTTTTTAATTACGTGCAATCGTGAACAATAGCCAGATCAGAAATGCCGATCAAGTTAACTAGTTCCCAGAGAGAACTCTGATAGGCCAACCAGATGGTTCACTGCTGCTCAGAGAACAGGCACAAGGGTCGCGAGCCCCTGTACCCCAGAAGCACGCCTGAGCGGTGCGGCGGAGGTATATGACCTGATCGGAAAGCATCATGTTGACTCATAACAGAACGTGTTCATGGTGGAACAGCTTGGTCAAGGATGGGGTGATCAGCACAGATGGACAAATTATACCTCCACTACCCAACAATTTTTGTATTGTAGTTTTCTATTACTCTAATGAAAAACTTGCATAGAGCATCAGGCAGAAGATACAAAAGTCTGAAAACTCAAGGATAGCTTCAACACTGATATTATAGGACCAGCATGATAGGATGGCCTCTATTCCTCACAAACTACTTTGTCATGGGCTTGCACCTTATTGCCTGCCTATATTGCACTTTCTCAGTCACCGTGACACCTTCTTCTCTATTCTGTTATTGTTGTCCCTTCTACTACCTCAGTGCAGGATGGCATGTTGGTCCAGTTGGGCTGAAGGGCCTGTTTCCAAGTTCTGTGCTGACGTGCATGCACAGCTGGCCAGCGGTGCCTCGTGCACCTGTCAGCCAGCCATCAGCATGCACCAGTCCATTGCTGGGGTGGGGGGAAAGCTCCTTAAAATATGCAATTCTGTGTGTTATCCTGCTCTTAAATGATTTATTTTGCTGTGATCCAGCAGAAATGTATCTCTGGTTACATCAGTCCTCTGACAGAAACTCCTGAGGCAGTGGGCTATTTAAATCAGCGGCAAGGACTTAAAAGAGATGACATTTTTCTTATTATTGCATTGCTTACTGTAGTGCTGTGCCCTGTGGGCCCTCTGTGCCCTGCCACAGAAAGGCTTGGTGGGAGTGCTTCTAAACATTGTGCTTCCTGTCCAAGACCTTTCTTAAAGTGTTTTTTATAGAAAGATAAAGAATTGGAGATAAAAGCTTGCATTCTTCCTGCAAACACTTAGCCTGGAGGGAATTTGACAATATTTGTATAGCTGCTGATGGACTGTGAATGTTTTGTGGAGAGTTAAGTTGGTGACAAAAGCTGAATGCAAAGTTCAAAGTCAAAGTAAATTTATTATCAGATAAATATATGTCACCATATGCATCACTGAGATTTGCTTTTCTTGTGGGCATTCTCAATGAATCTATAGAATTATAACCGTAACAGAGTCAGTAAAAGGCCGCAGCAACTAGGGTGTTCAATCAGTGTGCAAAAGTCAACCAACTGTACAAATAAAGAAAAAAATATTTATTTATCTATTTATTGAGGTATAGTGTGGAATAGGCTCTTCCAGTCTTTTGAGCCATGCCACCCAGCAAGCCCCCTGGACAATTTACACTGACTAATTAAACGACCAGCCAGTATGTCTTTGGGCTGTGGGAGGAAACCAGAGCCCCCAGAGTGGAGTGGTCACGGGGTTGGGGGAATGTACAAACTCCTTATAGGCAGCAGTAGGAAATGAACCAGGCTCACCTGTACTGTAAAGCATTGTGCTAACAACTGCTCTACCACACCACAATATTTAAGAGCCTTGGCAATAAATACTGAGAACATGAGATGAAGAGTCATTGAATATGAGCACTATACTGGCTGCTTAAGGCCCTTTGTGCTGATGTGCAACGGCCTGTCTCTACCACCACCCCTGGCAGGGCATTTCACGTACCCACCACTCTCCCTGTAAAAAAAAATATCTCTGACGTCCTCCCTATAAATTCTTCTAAAGCGCCCCTTGTATTGGCCATTTCCATTCGGGGAAAACGTTTCTGACTATCCACTGTTTATCATCCTGTGCGCCTCTAATGAGTCACCTCTCACTCTGCTTCGCTCCAAAGAGAAAAGCCCTAGTTCGCTCAATCTATCTCCATAAGACATGCTTCCTAATTCAGGGAACATCCTGTTAAATCTCCTCTGCACCCTCTCTAAAGCTTCCAATTCCTTCCTATAATGAGGTGACCAGAACTGAACACTAAGTGACCTGGTGTGGTCTAATCAAAGTTTTATAGAGCTGTAACATTACCTTGCAGCTTTTGAGCTCAATACCCTGACTAGTGAAGGCCATCATACCAAATGCCTTTTTAAACCATCCTATCAGCATGTACACACGAGGAAATCTGCAGATGCTGGAGCTTCAAGCAATGCACATCAAAGTTGCTGGTGCACGCAGCAGGCCAGGCAGCATCTCTAGGAAGAGGTACAGTCGACGTTTCAGGCCGAGACCCTTCGTCAGGACTAACTGAAAGAAGAGCTAGTAAGAGATTTGAAAGTGGGAGGGGGAGGGAGAGATCCGAAATGATAGGAGAAGACAGGAGGGGGAGGGATGGAGCCAACAGCTGGACAGTTGATTGGCAAAAGGGATATGAGAGGATCAGGGACGGGAGGCCTAGGGAGAAAAAAAGGGGGAGGGGGGAATCCCAGAGGATGGGTAAGGAGTTGGAGGCTACCCAGACGGAATATAAGGTGTTGTTCCTCCAACCTGAGTGTGGCTTCATCTTGACAGTAGAGGAGACTGTGTATCAACATGTATGGCAACTTTGAGGGAATGATTTGACATGGACTGCAATGTAGGAGCAGAAGTTGGCCATTCTGCCCCAAAACTCTGCTGTACTGTTCAACCACGTTATCTGGATTCATGATGTCTTTGAACAGCAGACCAGACCTGCGTTCAGCTCTGGTAAAGCTCTCCCAACCATTGAGCACATCTAAATGAAACACTGTCGCATCCATCACCATCCATCCCCCACCACCCAGGGCATGTTCTCTTCTCGCTGCTGCCATCAGGAAGGTCTCAGGACTCAACCACCAGGTTCAGGAACAGTTAATATTCTGCAACCATCAGGCTCTTGAACCAAAGGGGGGTAACTTCACTTGCCTCATTATTGAAATGTTTCCACAAACAACGGACTCTCTATCAAGGACTCTTCATCTCATGCTCTCGACATTTATTGCTTATTTATCATTATTATTGTTTCTTCTTTTTGTACTTGCACAGTTTGATGCCTTCTGCACTCTGGTTGAACGCCCTAGTTGGGCAGTCTTTCATTGATTGTGTTATAGTTATTGTTCTATAGATTTGAGTATGCCCACAAGAAAATGAATCTCAGGGTTGTATATGGTGACATAAATGTACTTGCAAACGTAGATAATAACATTTACTTTGAACTTTGGTCTGTCAGATGCTCGATTGCCTTCTTAAATAAGTTCTGTGGACTTCTGTGGAGTCCACAGAACTCCACTTGCACAGAACACTAGGCGTGGTCTCACCAATTACAGTTGCAGTAAGACATCCCTGCATTTCATTCTCCATCTCCTTGGGAATGAAGTTGACCCATGGAAAGTCCAAATACTGGTGACTGTGCCCACTGGACATTTTACTTTGGCACTGGATATGATGTTCAGAATGAATGTTCCCTGTTCCCTGTTGAACTCTCGCAATAACTCCTGTTTATTTTTTCCTCTTGCCCTTTGCAGCTTATTTCCAGTGATGCCGATGGGGCAATACAGAGGGCAGGCAGGTTCCGTGTGGAGAACGGATCAAGCGATGAGGTACGAAACAGTCTTCTGGTTTGTTGGTTGGGTTGAAGTTGGGTGCTGTGCTGTTGTTACTGAGGCTGGGGTAATGGATGCTCCGGGCAGGGTGGTGGGAGGTGATAAGGCACTTCTTCCCTCTGCTAGCCTGCAGGTCACCCTTGGGGAAGGTGTAGCACCTGCTTAGCCACTCTCCCCCCCAAAAAAATCAGGGTCATGTGAAAGCATGGGACTAGGTGGTGGAGGGTCAAATGAGCAGCTGGTCATATCACAAGTCCTGGTTATGCGACCGCTGACACCAAGCAGACAATCTCTGAAAAGTATTGATGATGGCTGGGGTCACCCATCTTGTAAAGGCACTGCCCAGAAGGCGGCAATGGCAAACCACATCTGTAGAAAAATCTGCCAAGAACAATCATGGTCAAAGACCATGATCGCCCCCACGTCATACGACATGGCACCTAATGATATCATACGACATAGCACATGATGATGATGACTAGTAAACACTGACCTCCTGTTAACTTTCCTGGTTTACTTGCAGTACAGTACCTGCATACAGGTTTTTAACACATTAGGCATTGGGCTGTGCTGATCTCACTAATGTGGGGGTGTCAGAGGTCAAACTGGGGTTTAGGGACAGGGATGTGGGGAGTCAGAGGTCGGATTAGGGTTTAGGGACAGGGATGTGGGGAGTCAGAAGTCACATTGGGGTTTAGAGACAGGGATATGGAGGAGTCAGAGGTCAGATTAGGGATTAGGGATAGGGATGTGGGGAGTCAGAGGTCAGGTTAGGGTTTAGAGACAGGGATGTGGAGGAGTCAGAGGTCAGATTGGGGTCTAGGGACAGGGATGTGGGGAGTCAGAGGTCAGATTGGTGTTTAGGGACAGATGTGGGGAATCAGAGGTCAGATTGGGGTTTAGGGACAGGGATATGAAGGAGTCAGAGGTCAGATTAGGGTTTAGGGATAGGGATGTGGGGAGTCAGAGGTCAGATTAGGGTTTAGGGACAGGGATGTGGAACAGTTACAGATCAGGCCAGAGTCTAGGCTTCTGCTCTGAGCTCTGCGTTTGAAGGCTAGCAATGTGGATGTATGACAAAGAACATCCACAGTCTGAGTTTTCAGTCTGCGCTTGAAAGCCAGTGACCTGGACATTGATGAAGGATCATCCCTGGACATTGGGCTGTTCCAGGTCAGTGAGTCCCAGGAACGGACATGTGTGTGTGAGTAGGAGGAACCCGAGCTACTCGGCTGGCAAGCCTGGAGTTCAGGGTTCCATCGTCAGCCTGTCCAGGAGTCCAAACTGAAGATCAAAGCCGGAAGGTCGATCAGAAATCGGAAAGTCAAAGACCTGGAGAGTCGAGGCCTGTCCGGGGATTGGAAGACTGTATGTGGGTGTGGGAGGGTGGATGGGGGAGAGGAACAGGGTTTGTTTTGTTGCTTTTTGTGTTCTGAGTGTTCGGCCGAGCATCGCAGGAATGCTGTGTTGGCGCTGGAATGTGTGGCGACAGTTGCGGGCTGCCCCCAGCACATCCTTGGGTGTCGCTAGTACTGAGCAGTACTAGTAGCTTTCTAGTAATTATAGTGTTGCTAATTCTGTATCTTTCTAGAAGCTTCTCAGATTTTTTGCGCCTTGAATCTGACTATTTTCTAGGTGAATTGTTATCACTGAAATATTGCCACACTCTAGTCTGAGTATGAGACGAGCATGGCTGCTTTGTCTTTTCTTTGTCCATTCTTCTTTCTTGTACCACCCAACAAAACAGCCAAGTTTTGTGCCTCATTCTTGACTTCTGAAGAACCTCGGATCAACGTCACTGGATCCAGCATTGCTGCGCAGAGTTTCTGTAGATCGATGACGTTGATTCTGGAATGGTGGTGACTTGGGCACTTCCCCATTAGCTCTGTGGACTAGCTGCTGTCCAGCGAGAAGCTGGTTGGAGGTTAGGCGTGGCACTGTGCTGAGAGAGATTGAGAAGGCTGTTCAGGTAATGCTGTAGCGTTGTTGATGTTCCTCTGCATCAAGACTGGCTTTGTTATGGATGCATTGGGTAGGATCAGGGTCTGCTGCCATTACTAAGCAAGTGTAAAATGAAGAATAATTACTGTGCACAAGCTTTGTTGACACATTCAGTGAAGTATGGTAAAGATTGGCTTAATATACAAAAAGAAAACTCCCCACTAATCCACCTCACTATCCAATAAGACCATAAAACCATAAGACATAGGAGCAGAATTAGGCCATTTGGTCCATCGAGTCTGCTCCACCATTTCATCATGGCTGATCCATTTTCCCTCTCAGCCCCAATCTCCTGCCTTCTCTCTGTATCCCTTCATGCCCTGACCAATCAAGTATCTATCAACCTCTGTCTTAAATAAAGCCAATGACCTGGCCTCAATGCTGTCTGCCTTCCATGAGGGAAAACTCCCAAAACATGGCAAGTCACATTTTCCAAGATCTTGGTGTGGGCTTCTTTTGAGTGAGTGGGTCTTCACACCTCCTGTGGCAATGATTTTCACAGATTCACCAATATTGCCCTCTAATAATCGGATTTGGATTCAGATTAATTTATTTATTACATTCACATCAAAACATACAGAGAAATGCATCATTTATGCTAATAGCCAACATAACCGAAGGATGGGCTGGAGGCAACTCCGCCAGTGTCACCACACATTTTAGCACCAACATAGCATGCCCACGATGTCCAACGGAACAACAACAAGACAAGCCTCTTTCCTCCCTCCCATCCACCCACCCATTCGCACAAAAGAAGCCCACACCAAGGTCTTGGAATGCTTCCCATGTTTTGGGAGTTTTCTCTCAGGGAAGGCAGACATCATTGAGGAAACTAGCCCTCACCTCCAGAACACCAACACAGTCTTTGGTTTAGGGTCAAGTCCTCAAACCCAACCCAAACTCGTGGCTTGCTGGGCAGCAGTGATTCTTGCCCTTTGCATTTCATTAAGACATGGGATACCTACAGCAAGTATCTCAAGACACTGGAGAGAGAGATCAGCAGAGATGTCTCTGCCAATACTACTACTCCCTCCCTTTCCCCCATTGTCATTGTCCTCTCCTTTCTGATTTCTCCTTCTTCAGCCCTTTACGTTCTCCCCCTCTCACCTCCCAGTTTTTTACTTCATCCCCCTCCCCCTCCCACCCACCCACCTTCTGCCTCACCTATCACCTTCTAGCTTGCACTCCTCCCCTCTCCCCACCACCTTATTCTGGCTCCTGCCTCCTTTCTTCCCAGTCCTCCTCGGGACTCCCAGCCTGAAACGTCAAGTGTTCCCTTCCCTTCCTAGATGTAATCTGACCTGCTGAGTTCCTCCAGCACTTTGTGTGTGTGTGTGTGTGTGTGTGTGTGTGTGTGTGTGTGTGTGTGTGTATTCCTGTGGAATCTCAAGGTGCTTCCCTTCCTTACTCAAGGTTCCCAGTAGTCTTGTCTCTGGCTCAGGTTCAGCTCCCGCGCTAGGAGTTCAGTGTTGTTTGGATGGGATTGAGGCATCAAACCCAGGAGCCCAAAGCCTGAGAAAGATCCCATGAAACGACGGAGAGAGCAGCAGGGAAATTCTGCTGGGAAGTGTTTAATCCCTTAATTATCACATCAACTGCAGATTAATTGGCCATTTATCTCACTGCTGTTCGGACCTGTTGGTGCACAAATTGGCCAGTTGCCCACGTTGCAGATTTAGGCGCAGATTCAGATTCATTTCTTTATTACGTGTGCATCATATTTATTACATGGCCTGATGTGAGGAACGGGCCGGTTCAGCTCACTGTCCCACAACGTTTACTCGGCTCTGCGCTGAATTGAGGCCGTGGCTTCGTGTCTGCGGAGGTGGACTCCCTTTCATGGACTCAGTTCTGAATTTGCGTTGTTTATTGCTTGCATGATTTGTTTTTTTTCTCTCTGCATATTGGGTGTTTTTTTTGTTTGTTTTGTGGCTGCCTGTTAGGACATGAATCTCAAGGTTGTATAACGTATACATACTTTGATATTAAATGTATTTTGAACTTTGAAGCTGTAACGTGGAGGCAGATTTGAGGATCCAATGAGTAAAACAGAAGATGCTGATTTAAAATGGACATGTTAACTATTTATTTAAAAATGAACAGTGAAACTCTAAGGGGGAGCAGTGAGAGTGGGTTTCACTGAGCTCCCAGTGAAACATTAAACTGGGCGTCTAGCTGAACAAGTATTCATCTAAACTACACAAAACCACGACACTGTACATTGAGCTACCTTTCAATTTAATGAGTACTCCGTTAAATCTCCTCAAATTATAAGTCTGAAGAACTAAGCATGCTACAAATGAATACTTTAAACAAAAACGGAGGTGGCAGTGGGGGGAGGGGGTGTCATCTATGTCTGAATTGCTCCTTCTCAATGGTCCTTCAGTGCTGGTCACGACTTCAGCCTGAAGTGGGCCCTAGAGATGAAAGAAAGAGGCCGAGCCTCCCCCACATGCTAATCTCATCCCCCTGAGGCGCCTGGCACTGGAAAGCATTGGAAAGAGTGGCCGCATCTTTTAAATTGGCCAATCAATGACTGACATGGTGGAAGTGGCTTTCAACCACCAAATAAGCCAACTCCCAACATGACAGAAGCGAAGTTGCAGGAGCACTTAAGAAGTATTTCTTCGGCTGTCATTCCTGCGTATGTGAAAGAGCCTGTATAAATGCAAACCAGATCCTTCATAAGCCCAATTAGACCTTCCTTTGTAGACCCTAGTCAGTTCAGATTGGCAGAAACATCTCCTCCACTATCTCCATCAACCTCAGGGACGTGTACTTAGCCCCCTGCTCTTCTCACTTTACTTCTATGACTGTGTGGCTAAGCACAGCTCCAACACCATATACAAGTTTGCTGAAGACACCACTGTTGTGGGCTGTATCAAAGGGGGTGATGATTCAGCATACAGGAGAGAGATTGAAAACTTGGCTGAGTGATGAAATAACAAGAACCTCCCACTCAATGGTAATAAGACCAAGGAACTGATAGTAGACCTCAGGAGAGGGAAACCAGAGGTCTATGAGCCAGTAATCATCAGGGGATCAGAGGTGGAGAGGGTCAATATCTTTAAATTCCTGGATGTTAGTATCTCAGAGGACCTGTCCTGGACCCATCATATAAATATTATTGCAAAGAAAGCATGACAGCGCCTCTACTTCCTCAGGAGTCTGCAGAGGTTTGACATACCATTGAAAACCTTGGCAAATGTCTATAGACGTGTGGTGGAAAGTGCTGACTGGCTGCATCGTGGCCTGGAAAATGAGCGGAAAATCCTACAAAAGCTAGTGGATTCGGCCCACGGGTAAAACCCTCCCAACCATTGAGCACATCTACATGAAACACTGCGTAGAAAAACAGCACCCATCATCAAAGATCCTTACCACCCAGGCCATGCTAGTTTCTCGCTGCTGCCATCAGGACGAAGGTACAAGAGCCTCAGGACTCACACTAGCAGGTTCAAGAACAGTTACTACCCCTCAACCATCAGGCTCTTGAACAAAAGGGGATAGCTACACTCATTTAAGGACTCTGTTATATTGTTATTTCATGCTCATTATTTATTGCTATTTATTTATATCTGCATTTGCATAGTTTGTGTACAGTTAATAGCTCCTGATGTTTACAGTTTACAGTTACTGTTCTATAGATTTGCTAAGTGTGTCCACAGAAAAAGAATCTCAGGGTTGTATGTGGGACATTTGTGTACTCTGATAATAAATTTTACTTTGAACTTTGAACATTTGAACTTTGAGAATAAATATGAAAACAGGTTGTGCTTCTATATGTGTATATAAAACTGTCAAAAAGTGGTTGGTTAAAAAAGAGTCCCTTAGAGGCAAGGAACCATGAAACTCTGGTAAGGAATGGAGAAATGGCTAAAGATTCATGGAATTGTAAAGTGTGACTGCCCATGAAATCCATGCCAGGTTTTCAATTTGTCCCACTCCCCATTTGCCTTGGATCAGCTCACCCTCTGGTTCCTTGTGGGAAGCCATAATGTAGTCTGTGTCCACTGTCTTCCCAAAATTAAATTCAGATTATACCTTAAAACCATAAGATACGGGAGCAAAATTAGACCATTTGGCCCATCGAGTCTGCTCCACTATTTTATCATGGCTGATCCATGTTCCCTCTCAGCCCCAATCTCCCACCTTCTCCCCATATCCCTTCATGCCCTGAACAATCAAGAAACTATTAACCTCTGTCTTAAATATACCCAATGACTTGGCCTCCACAGCCACCTGTGGCAATGAAATCCACAGATTCACCACTCTCTGGCTAAAGAAATTCCGCCTCATCTCCATTCTAAAAGGAAGACTATTGAAGAAGTTTAAATCTTCCCTTTGATGGGAGTTCAGTGAGACCCTCTCTCACTGCTCCCCTTCTGTGATCTATAGGGCCTCTGCCCCTTCCCTCTTCAGTCCTGATGAAGGGTTCCGGTCCGAAACGTTGACTGATCATTTCCACAGATGCTGCCCGACCTGCTGAGTTCCTCCAGCGTGCTGTGAGTGTTGCTTTGACCCCAACATCTGCAGAGTATTTTGTGTTTACCCTCTATTCTGAGGCTGTGTCCTCTAGACCTAGACTCTCCCACCATCAGAAACATCTTCTTCACATTCAGTCTTATCGAGGCCTTTCACCGTTCAATAGGTTTCAATGAGGTCACCCCTCATCTTCTGAATTCCAGTGAACACAGGCCCAGAACCACCAAACACTCTTCATCTGACAAGCTGCTCAATCCTGGAGTCATTTTTGTGAATCTCCTTTGAACCCTCTCCAGTTTCAGCACATTGCTTCTAAGATAAGTGACCCAAAACTGCTCGCAGTACTCCAAGTGAGTCCTCACCAGTGTCTTATCAAGCTTCAACATTACAACCTTGCTTTTATATTCCAGTCCTCATGAAACTAAAGTTAATATCGCATTTGCCTTCCTCACCACAGACTCGACCTGCAAATTAATCTCAGGGGAATCCTGCACAGATTCAGACTCATTTATTTATCATTTGTACATTGAAACAGACAGTGAATGCTCTAATTGCGTTAACAGTGAACACAACCTTAGGATGTGCTGGGGACAGTCTGCAAGCATTGCTACAGATTCTGGTGCTCACATAACGTGCCCACAATTCCAGATCATGGCTACTAGTGCTATAGAAAGGGAGAAGGCAGGAGAGTGGGGTTGAGAGGGATAATAAATCAACCATGATGGAATAGTGAAGCAGACTCGATGGGCCGATTGGCCTAATTCTGCTCCCGTGTCTTCTAGTCTTATGGAAAGTGCTTCTTCCTTGTGTCACCTTTGGTTTCTGAGCCTACCTCCTCCTGACTTTGGCCCAGCCATCAATGGGAATTAACCTTTTTGAAACAGCTTACATGCAGCACTTCAGTTGAAAATAAAGAGAGCTTGCTAGAAATGCTGGAGAACTGCCTACTTATTCTATTGAGAATGAGGAACGGACTGTATTATCAGGAACGCGGCCTTTTCTCCTTGCAGCGATGGAGGAGGAGAGGTGACCTGACGGAGGTGTATAAGATGATGAGAGGCATTGATCGTGTGGATAGTCAGAGGTTTTTTCCCAGGGCTGAAATGGCTAACATAAGAGGACACAGTTTTAAGGTGCTTGGAATTAGGTACAGAGGAGATGTCAGGGGTAAGTTTTTTTACGCAGAGAGTGGTGATTGTGTGGAATGGGCTGCCAGCGACAGTGGTGGAGGCGGATACGATAGGGTCTTTTAGGAGACCCCTGGATAGGTACATGGAGCTTAGAAAAATGGAGGGCTATGGGTAACCCTAGGTAATTTCTAAAGTAAATACATGTTTGGCACAGCATTGTGGGCCAAAGGGCCTGTATTGTGCTGTAGGTTTTCTATGTTTCTATGAATATAAAGGCTCTGGAGACATTAAAGGAGTGAATTAATGGGAAGGTTCACTAGTCTTAATAACCTTGATCTTTGGGTTGTAAGAGAGGTGGTTGCTGCGATACTGGGAACTTTGGTTTTGGTGGCATTTAGTTTGGATGCTTTGGTCCTTCTGAACCTCCATAGATACTTAGGTATTCCCAATTAATGGAAAATGTAGCTCCACTAATCAATGGAGAAGAGAGATCTGCATGCAATTTAATCTGATATTACTACTAGGGCCTATGTAGGGTCTTAACAATAAGGATTGGATAATGGGACTCTTGTAAAATAACAACGCAGAAGGACAGAAATAAGAATTAATTTAAGGGAAACAGACACAAAATGCTGAAGGAATTCAGTAGGTCAGACAGCATCTATGGAAATGATAAACAGCTGACATTTCGGGCTGAGACAATTCATCAGTTTATTGCTTTCCATAGATGCTGCCTGACCTGCTGAGTTCCTCCAGCATTTTGTGAATGTCACTCTGGATTTCCCAGCATCTGCAGAATCTCTTGTGCCATCAGTTTAAGGGAATTCCCTTTTTTAAGTCTTTTTGAGGGTTTAGTTGGAAGAATATGCTGTGTATCCATCCATAAATCTGTGGACACACTACACATTTGGTTGGGTTCCAGTCAGTGCCACGATAGAAACAGTGGGGATGTGCTAACTCCAGGATGACCTGAGTCCTGAAGAAGGTTTTTGGCCTGAAATGTCGACTATCTATTCATCTCTTTAGATGCTGCCAGACCTGCTGAGTTCCTCCAGCATTTTGTGTGTTGCTTTGAAGTGTTTTAAGAGTGTCTGTCATTAGAGATTGGTATTGCCTTATTTTTGTCACATGTTCCAAGATACTGTGAAAAATCAGCCTTGCAAACTGTTTGTATGGATCAAATCATTACATAGTGCGCTGACCCAGAATAAGGTTAAACAATAACACTGCAGAATAAAGTATAAAAGCTACAGAAAGAGTGCAGTGCAGGTAAATGGTAAGGTGCAAGATAATAGTGAAGTAGATTGTGAGGTCCAGAGTCCATCTTATTACATAGCAGGCCAGTTGAAGAGTCTGATAACAGTGCGATAGAAGCTGTTCTTGAACTTGGTAGTATATACTTTCAGACTCTTGTATCTTCTGCCCGATGGGGCAGCAGAGGAGGGAGAATGTCTGGGTTATGCCCGGTCTTTACTAAGGGTGCAGAGCGAGGTATAGACAGGCCATTGAGGGAAGGCCAGCTCCTGTGACGTACCGATCTACGTCCACAGCTCTCTACAGTTCCCTGCAGCCGTGTGCAGAGAAGTTGCCATACCAAGCTGTCGTGCATCCAGATGGAATGCTTTCTGTAGTGCATCAATCAAATATGGTTTAGGGTCTACGTTCATTGGTCATTGCTTGGCACTTGCGTGGCCTGAGCATTACCGGTCACTGATCAGCTCATGACTGAATGTTGTCTAGACCTTACTGCATGCAGGCATGGACCTGCTCCAATAGCTCCCTACTTCCGGCCCTCTGAAGTAGTTGGAGATGTTGGGCATTGGACACTCCTGCAGCAACCACCATCAACCATAATCATCCTGCTTTATGGAAGGCCTGACCCCACAACTTTGGGAATTGTACCCTTGATCCTCTTACTGAAGTAAAGCTGGTGAATAATGCTCTGCAACTATGTATCAGAACATAATTAATGTAAATAATTAAATAATGGGGATTATGAGTAGCTTCAGGTAGCCAGAGTGTATAATATTTAAACCAGATTGCTCCATGAATTGGGGTATTTGAATTATTCTGTCAAAAACACCTCAATATTTATTGCAGTAGAGTTCAAACTTAGTCTGGAGATCTAATTGTCTTATAGGTTCAAGTGCTCATGCACATACTTCTTGGATATTGTGAGAGTAGATGCCTCCATTATCACCTGAGCTTCCAACCACCTCCTGTGTGGGGGAAAATTCCTCAGATCACCCTCTATTTTATTCTCCTCTTTATTCCCTGAGATGTAGGAGAATGAGCATGTATTTGTTAGAGGTATACAAAATTATGGGTAGCGGGGTGGAGATACGTCAATACCAGTGGAGGAATAAGGAGCACCTTCTCTTCACTGTCCTGTAGGTCACCTTTGGGCAAGGTGTAGCACCTGATTATCCCCCCGATCAGGGTCACGTAAAGCCATGAGAGCAGGTGGCGGATGGTCGTATGAGCAGCTAGTGCATATCGCAACTCCTGGTTATGTGACCACGGACGCCAGGCAGACGATCTCTGAAGAATATTGATAATGGCTGGGGTCACCCGTCTTGTAAAGACACTGCCCAGAAGAAGGTAGTGGCAAATCAGTTCAGTAGGAAAATTTGCCAAGAGCAATCATGGTCATGGATAGAGCAACATTGTGAAGGGGGGTCTTCCCCTTCAGTGGGAAGACCCCAGAGGCAACGACCCCTCACTTAGTGGACAGATTAAAGTTAAATGGAGGACCATGGCCACCCAGGTCATATGACACAGCACATCATGATGATACAAAATTATGAGGGGTATAGATAGAATAAATACAATCAGGATTTTTAAGCTGAGATTTTTTTTTACTCAGATCGTGGTTGGTATTTGGAAAACACGACCTGAAAGGGTGGTGGAGCCAGGGCATATCATAACATTAAGCAAGTATTTAACCAGCTACTTGAATCACGGAGATACTGAGGGCTCAGGGCTTAGTGCTGGAAAATGTGGTTAGTATTGACATGGGGGCTGAAGGGCCTGTTCTTGTGCTGTACAAATCAGAATCAGGTTTATTGTCACTGTCATAAGTCAGGAAATCTGTTGTTTTGTGGCAGCAGTACTTCGCAATATTATAAAATAAGAAAAGCTTGTACAGTGGATTCCGGTTAATCGGGACACTTTGGGACCAGTATATTTTGGTCAAATAGCCAAAGTTTCATGGAAATAGTTAAAAAGGTATAAAAAAGACAAAACTACTGTTTAACTGAGTAACAAATTATGTATTTAAATGCAATACAGAACAAATTAGAACATGGCCATTACTACTACAGTACTGTGTTAGTTTCTGATTGTTATCAATGGAGGAATTCAACTAGTGTACACTACTGAGTTCATTTGACTGACGGTTTAAGATGAAGCTCGGTGACTGCTTGCTGGTGGCAAATAAAATAACAAGGTACTTTTTCTGGTAAGCGATCATTGTAACTTCCCTGTTGGAGTTGAGCTTTTGAACCGCCGATACGACACGGCATTTTTTTTTAGATTAGGTTATGAGGACACTCAGTCCTCGTTTATTGTCATTTAGAAATGCATGCATTAAAAAATGATACAATGTTCCTCCAGAGTGATATCACAAGAAAACACAGGACAAACCAAGACTAAAACTGACAAGGCCACATAATTATAACATATAGTTACAGCAGTGCAAAGTAATACCATAATTTGATAAAGAGCAGACCATGGGCACGGTAAAAAAAAGTCTCAAAGTCCCAATAGACTCAACATCTCACGCAGACAGCAGAAGGGAGGAACTCTCCCTGCCATGAGCCTCCAAGCGCTGCCAACTTGCCGATGCAGCACCATTGGAAGCACCCGACCGCAGCGGACTCTGAGCCCGTCCGAAAACTTCGAGCCTCCAGCCCCTCCGTCAGAGCCTCTCCGAGCGGATTTTTGCGGTGGGAACTGAAGTCTCAAAGGTGTTAGGATGGTTGCGGCATGGTGTGTATGGGCTGAGTTGAGGCAGCAGGGACTGGGCTGGAGAACGGGGAATGGACCAACGTTTGGCTGGTGTGGACTTGGAGGCAATTTGATTCGGCAGAACGGAGGCGATGTGGAGTCAAGGCGGTGGGGCCTGGACGGGGGCATCAGATCGAGGAAGGACCCGAGGTTTGATCGATTTAAGCACTGAGCCAAATTGGAAAAGTTGGGTACGGGCCAAATTGAGGTGTTTGGGTGCCGGTCCAAGAGTGGATCATAGCAGCAGGGCTAGGTCTGAGAGCAAGAAGTGACCTGAGGTCTGAGCAATTTAAGCTCTGGGCCAGATTGAAAAGGTCAAGGTGTCGGGGCTGAAGGTGAAGATCAAGCTGGTTCAGTCACTGCTCCGTCAGTTTTACTCAACTTGGCACCCAGCTTCAGTTTGCTGCTCCGCGAGGTTTACTCGCCTCCACCCTGAACTGTGGCTGAAGCTTGCAACTATCACAGTGCAGATTCACTTTTTGGAACGTCAGTTCTGAATGCTATTTACTACTTATATTGTTTGCACGATTTTTCTTTTCCTCTGCACCTTGGGTGTTTGACGGTCTTCTTTTGTTTTAGTGGGTTCTGTTGGGTTTCTTTGTTTTGTAGCTGCCTGTAAGAAGACGAATCTTAAGTGTAAAGTATAAATACTTTGAAAATAAATGTACTTTGAACTTTGAATGAACAAATTCAGTGCAGATAATGGACTGCCTTCACAATAAAAAAAGCAAAGTGATCAAAAATCACTGCTTTTTGAATTAGTATCGTTGACCTAAACGAATAGAAGCAGATGCAACTGAAGCTGTTTAAAATCTGATCGCCCTAAGCACAGTATAATGTCTAACAGCCACACAAATACATGCAACCAACGCGAATTAGAAACTGTCCGGCAAAAGTCTCCTGTCCCAATTAAATGGCATAGTGTCCCAAATAAACAAAGGGAATCCCGACTATTTTCTGGGTTAGTTTTTGTTCTTTAAGAGTTGTCTCAAATAAGAGGCTGCCCTGGTGAACCGATGACCCAATTAACAGGAATCCATATAACATATATTAAAAAAAAAGAAGCAAAAATAGTGAGGTAGTATTCGTGGGTTCATTGTCCATGCTTGTGGATGGGAAGAAACTGTTCCTAAAATATTGTGTGTGTCTCCAGGCTCTCGTATCTCCTCCCTGATAGTACTGAAAAGAGGCTATGTCCTGGGTGGTGGGGATTCAATAACTCTGGGATGTTATCGGCAGCAAGGAGCACAAAAGTATCCAAAGTACTTCCCATGAAGTTTTCTAAAGGTTTATCATGAACTTCTGTCTTTTCTATGTTGTTCTCTTGTGTAGGAAGCTAGAATTCGTTTAGCTTTCCCTTTAACACTCTCGACAATCTAAGGTAGTGCTTTTAACCTTCTCCTGAGATGTTCTGTTTTTTATTGAGCCTCTTTCCATTCAAACCTTAATTGTGCCACGTTTTTCAATGCAAGTGCTAAATTTCAGATACCACTTTTATTTGCTCATCTCCTGGATCTCTCTTGACCCTTTACCGAGTTAGCTACACCTCCATTCTGCTGTCACTGGCAGAGGGGAGGCAAGCACCTGAAATAAACAATCGGGAGCACTTTGCAAATCCTCAATCTACAATTGTGTCTTCTGTGGGGGAATTGAAGCTGATTCAACATGTAAAAAAAACCGGAATGATTAGGCTGCTGTTTATTTTAGGTGTGGAGATAATTCAGACATTCAGAATAAACAAATCGTGCACATTATTGGTATTACTAATGGAAAGGTTTACAGAGTCTTTGCTTTCCACTCCTGATTAATACCGCTGCCTCTTGTGTTCCCACTCAGGTCCCAGCTGATCTAAGTGCCTTCATTATGACTTGCAGTGAGTCAGGCTTCTTACAATCCAATTCAGATAAGCACCTCTTAAACAGGAAGGACCTTTAACTCACACAGATGAAAGGCAAACTCTAGAACCAGACTGAAGCCATTGTAGAATCCATTTGTTAGCCTACTCGAGTTGCGACATTGAAGCTTTCTCCAAGTTTTCTGCACGTACCTGGGCTCACTCCACATACAGACTGATAGAGTTTTTGATGTTGCAACAGGCCTTGCAGGCTATTTCTATCACCCAGGGCAAAGAAGATGGGGGAGTTACCTAGACGATGTTGGACAGAGAATGTAGAACTATGAAACAGGCCATTCAGCCCAACAAGCTGTGCTAGTGTTTTATTGTCCTTTTGCCCAACTTTAGCTTACTCTTCTTTCATTCTCATTAACATTTCTAGTTTCATTTTAATTCCTTCATCCTTTAGAAAAGGAACAGAGAGAAACAGGATGCTGATATAGAGCCATACGCCTTCCTCAGTCATATGAGCGGAGAGATTCGGCTGGAACTCTTCGCAACACTAGTTAGACTGAAGATTGAGCATTGCCACCCAATTAAACCCATATGACCAATTACCTACAGACTCATACGCCTTTGGAATGTGGGAGGAAACTGGAGCACCTGGAGGAAACCCGCGCATTCAGAGGGAGAATGTACAAACTTCTTACAAAGAACAGCAGAATTGGACCCGAGATGCTGGTGTTGTATTTACATTATACTAACTGCTACCCTACCATATGCCTTATGGTTATTGTAACGGCAAAAACAAATCCAAGATCAAAACAAAATAATTGCCGCCTGCCTGCGACCTAATAGACCGTTATACTTGCGTGACATGCCCACAGCTCCCATGATCGCTCCAAGAGTAAAACCCTATGTTTTAGAAGAATGCAGGGGCATCTCATTGAAACCTACTGAATGTTGAAAGGACTAGATGGGGTGGATGTGGAGAGTATGTTTCCTATGGTGGGGGTATCCAGAACTTGAGGGCACAGCCTCAAAATTGAGGGGTGACCCTTTAGAACAGAGGTGAAGAGGAGTTTTTTTAGCCAGAGAGTATTGAATCTGTGGAATGCTCTGCCTCAGACTGCGGTGGAGGCCAAGTCTGTGCATACGTTTTAGGCAGAAGTTAATCATTTCCTGATTGGTCAGGGCATCAAAGGATATGATGAGAAGGTAGGTTGAGTGAGATCCAGGATCAGCCATGATGGAATGGCTGAGCAGACTCGATGGGCTGAATGGCCTAATTCTGCTCCTGTGTCTTATGGTCTTATATTTGAGACTTTATTAGCCTTTAGCAAACATGCAATTAAGCATTACTGAGCGTTATCTCAGCGGTCAGCAAAGGTATGACTTCCACTGTTCCCAAGCTACCACGAAAATTCCCTTTGCTTTTACCACACCCCCACTCATGTCCCTGCAACACAGAATACAAAGTGCGTAGAGAACAGATGCATGCCTGTTACGTTTATGCTTAACAGATTACATGATGATCGAGGAGAGTCCAGAGGGGATTTATGACGATTATCACAAGTAGTAGTGCAACCGTTCAAATCGAGTATGATGTTCTCCTTCATGAAGAACGCCTGTGTGAGACTTTATTTAACGTGGGGAGGCTGATGTATGGGCAGTCATTAGATTAGATTAGATTATGAGGACACGCAGTCCTCTTTTATTGTCATTTAGTAATGCATGCATTAAGAAATGATACAATGTTTTTCCAGAATGATATCACAGAAACACATGACATACTGACTTAAAAAATTAACAAAAACCACATAATTATAACATATAATTACAACAGTGCAAAGCAATACTGTAATTTGATAAAAACAGACCATGGGCACAGTAAAAGTCTCAAAGTCTCTTGAAAGTCCCATCATCTCACGCAGATGGTGAACCTCCAGCGCCGCCAACTTGCCAATGCAGCATCCCGGAAGCATCCGACCACTGTCTGACTCCGAGTCCGTCCGAAAACTCCGAGCCTCTGACCAGCTCTCCGACACTGGTGCACCGAGCACCATCTCTGCCGAGCACTTCGATCCCAGCCCCGGCAACAGGCAGTAGGCAAAGCCGAGGATTTGGGGCCTTCCCCTCCGGAGATTCTCGATCGCACAGTAGCAGCGGCAGCGAAGCGGGCATTTCAGAAGTTACTCCAGGTGTTCTTCTGTGCTTCTCATGGTTGTCTCCATCAAATCCGGATTGTGCACGGCCCCCTAGTTAACACATATCGATATCAATTCGGAACGGCCGCGCGCACTGCATCGCACCGCCATCTTCTCCTCCCTCCATCGCACTGTCCTTGACAGATTGAGTTCAGGGTGTAATGGTATGGCGTCGAAGACGACTGGGAACCCTTCACTGCTCAGCCTTCCTCCACCTTCACTGTCTTTGTTGTCATCTTCCATCAGCTTCGCTGCTGAGTTCTAGGTTGGTTAGCTCTTTGCAGGAAAGTCCACCTTGACCGGTGGCCCTACCAGGAACCAAGTGCCAATGGGTAAACTCCAGAATGGCATCATTCCCTGGATCTTGGCAACTCACAAGCCTTTCCCAGGATAAGGTGATGATCCTTGGAGTGGGCATTGTCTCCAAGATGAGATAATGTAGTGTTGTTTTCTTCGAAACAGTAGAGAACAAAGGTAAACTTAATTGCAGTGTATAAAATTATGTGACTAAAACATTAGAGAGGTTAAAATCATGGGGTAGAGCTTTGAAGCAGTGAGCAGTAGGATTAGAGTAAATATGAGGAAAACCTTGTCAACGCAGAAGGAGGACAGATTCTGGAACTTGTGGCCTGAAAGAGTGGTAGAGGCAGGAACTTTCCCCACGTTGAGTGGTAGAGGTGGGACCCCTCCCCACGTTGAGCAGTGTAGGCAGGTTGAGAGAACCTGTACTGGAAGAGCCCTGAAGGACCATGGATGTAATGTTGGCAGAAACGATGAGAGTCATTGATAAAAAAGATTACAGGGAAAGTCTCCCCATAGCAGAGGGTGAGAGGCCATTGGAGCCAAGAGGAGGTGGGGGAGGCAGGTGGCTTCACAATTTTAAGAAGTAATTGGGGTAAAACAGCCTGTTCCTGTACTGTACCGTTCTAATAAAGTACAAACGTAGATGACCATTTGAATCATTAGATTAGATGGTTATTAATCATGTGTACATTCAAATGTACAGTAAATACATCATTTGCGTTAACAACCAGCGCAATTTGAGGATGCCCGGGGGCAGCCGGTGAGTACAGTCACACATTCCAGCACCAGCATAGCGTGCCTGCAGTATCCAACAGAGCAACACACGTGCGACAAGTAACGGCAGCAAAATGAACCCCTTTTCCACGCCCTCACCATACAAACACACACACACACACACACACACACACACACACACACACACACACTCTCACACACACACACACACACGCACACACACTCGCACACACACTCGCACACACACGCACACTCACACACACACACACACACACACACACACACTCGCACACACACACACACACACACACACACACACACACTCACACTCATTCAACCCCAGGACAGACAGCCTCCAGACCGTGACCCGCACTTGCAGACGTCCAGACTTGCTGATCTCGGGATTTTGACTTTCGGGCTTTGACTGCTGGATTCTCCAACCCCAGGTTTCAACCCAGACGGACCTAGTGCTGGTAATTGAGACGTGTGCCTGCTGGTTGGCACGGAAGTTATGGGCTGATGGGCCTGTTTCTGTATAACTATGCTGTATAACTATAACTCAGTTACTGGTGCTTGTGAATGGAGGTGGGCTGGCAGACGAAGTCTTCCCAGGCAACAATGTTCGAGGTAAGACTATGTACAAGCAGAAATTTTGTTAGGTCGGTGCTGAATATTAGTAGTATAGGCAGGTTGAGTGAACCTGTACTGGAAGAGCCGCTTCCGGGTTGAATGAGTCGCTTGATGTCGTGGTGTTCACCGAGCTGGGCAATTAGCTTGCAGACGTTTCACCACCAGCCGAGGTGACATCCTCAGTGCACAGTTGTTTGTGTTTCTGTCTGAGAGTGATCGCCTTTACAGTGGATCGTGTCTCCAGACCGCCAGTTTGTGCTCCCGTGAACGAGTTGAGAGTTTGCGTCCTGCCTGGCTGACGTGGTTCTTGTTGCATTATAGACAATAGGCAGTAGGTGCAGGAGTAGGCTATTCAGCCCTTCGAACCAGCACCGCCATTCACTGTGATCATGGCTGATCATCCACAATCAGTACCCCGTTCCTGCCTTCTCCCCATATCCCTTCACTCTGCTATCTTTAAGAGCTCTATCTAACTCTTTCTTGAAAGCATCCAGAGAATTGGCCTCCACTCCCTTCTGAGGCAGAGCATTCCATAGATCCACAACTCTCTGGGTGAAAAAGTTTTTCCTCAACTCCGTTCTAAACGGCCTACCCCTTATTCTTAAACTGTGGCCTCTGGTTCTGGACTCCCCCAACATCGGGAACATGTTTCCTGCCTCTAGCATGTCCAATCCCTTAATAATCTTATATGTTTCAATCAGATCCCCTCTCATCCTTCTAAATTCCAGTGTATACAAGCCCAGTCGCTCCAATCTTTCAACATATGACAGTCCCACCATCCTGGGAATTAACCCAGTGAACCTGTGCTGCACTCCCTCCATAGCAAAAATATCCTTCCTCAAACTTGGAGACCAAAACTGCACAATTCTGTTCAGGTGATCCGGTGCACTGCTCTGCTTTGCTTTTCTTGGTTGTCTTTACTGGTACTTTTGTTCTTGAACTGCGGCCACATTGGATAATGGAATAAGATGCAGGTGTGGCTGGTCTCTTCCTGCTCCACAGAGTGCTTTGGGGTATTTGATTTTACTCTCCTGAGGCAGCCTCTTTAATGCTGAAGAGGAAAGCATACTGGTGCACACGCAACAATTAAAAGCCTTTGTGCTACAAACCCAGACCCACAAAATGGTGCCACACAGCGTCAAAGGTCTCTTAAATTTAACTCGTAGAGATTAGCAAAACAATGTAATACAAAATGCTCTTTATGAGCAGACTGCCGAATTTCTAAAGTACACGGGTGCCCTGCTCATTTGAGAGTTGAAGTAAACACCGTTCCGAAATCTCTCTCTGATAATTTCAAACTTGCGGCCACTCTGCTGAATAACAGCGATAGTCCACTACGATGTTTTGGCTTCATTACTTCTCCACTCTGGCTGTAAAAGTCATGCATTCTGTTTGGGAACACAGCGTAACTTTATTAATGAGAAGTTTGATAGTCCACGACAATGCTTAATAAAGAAAAGGTCAGTTGTTAAAAATGTCTGACATTAGCTTGGCCTTTGGATGTAATGGATGCTATTCCTGCAAGAATGAGTGGCAGAAACCTTTGAATGTATTAATTAATTTAACCAGAACCAAATGGATTAGACGTTCTCCTTATCAATATCAGGGAAGAGTATTGTCTCTTTGCTCTTGGCCAGTAACCTTTTCAACTTTGTTATTCTTTAATACAACAAATCCATGCATTGGTGCCTTTGGTCTGTGTCCATTGGACACTGCTGTCACTTAGTTGCAGCAATTACGTTGATAATGCCACAATGCATTCAGTGGCCACGTTACTGTGTACATCATTAATGCAAATATCTAATCAGCCAATCATGTGGCAGCAACTCAATGCATAAAAGCATGCAGACATGGTCAAGAGGTTCAGTTGTTGTCCAGACCAAACATCAGAATGGGGAAGAAATGTGATCTAAGTGACTTTGTCCGTGGAATGATTGTTGGTGCCAGACAGGGTGGTTTGAAACTGCTGATCTCCTGGGATTTTCACACACAGCAGTCTCTAGAGTTTACAGATATTGGTGCGAAAAGTGAAAAAGCATCAGTAAGCAGCAGTTCTGTGGGCAAAAACACCTTATTAATAAGAGAGGTCAGAAAATGGCTAGACTAGTTCAAGCTGATAGGAAGGTAACAGTAACTCAAATAACCATACGTTACAACAGTGGTATGCAGAAGAGCATCTCTGAATGCACAACATGTTGAACCTTGAAGTGAATGGGCTGCAGCAAGAGCCATCCGGAGCATTCATGTATAGCAACCATCTAGAGACTTCCGCATAGTCTTGGTGAGTGTCCACCTCTCACATCTGTACGTGAGAATGGACTCTATGACTGCTATGAAAATCCTCTTTTTAAGCCCTCTGGTCAGGTTCAACTTCCAGATTTCCTTCATGTCGTTCACAGCCCTCCACGCCAGCACCTTCCGTATCTTTATGTCCTTCTCCGAACTTATCATTCTTGACCCAAGGTACTTGTAGTCAAAGACTTTCTTAATGGTATCATTCTTTACGGTCTTGAGAGTACCTTCGTTGCAGTTAAACGCCATGTACTCTGTCTTTTTAGCATTTAGGTGAAGTCCAACTTTATTGCACTCAATTTCCACTTTTGTCAGTAGCTGCTATGCTTCCTCCATCTGGTCAGAGAGCAGGACTATGTCATCTGCAAAATCGAGATCTGTGAGCATAACTGGTCTGACTATTTTGGTTCAGCCTGGTTTTATGGTAAAACCAAGCTTGTCATGATCTTTGGTAGCTTGACATAGATTGAAGCAAACAGTGAAATGCGTCATTTCGTGTCAGATCACTGAGGATTGTGGTGGTAGGAGCCCATAAGTGGCACCAACATAGCAAAGGTTCAAAGTATATTTATTGTCGAAGTAGGTGTACAGAATACAACTGTGAGATTTGTCCCCCCACAGGTAGCCACCATGGAACCCGCTCAAAGAAACATCAAACACCCAGCACACAAAAAAAAGAACAAATTGTGCAAACGGCAAAAAGCAAGTGAATGTAGAATATCAGACGTTAAAGCAGGGGTCCGGGAGTAATCAGTTCAGTTCAGTGCTGCACTGCTAGCTGACTGCAGGCCGCTGAGTTAGCCTTCGCCGTAGTGCCGCCAGTCAACATCGATCACTCCAATCAAAGCATTCAAAAACAGTATTTACAGGAAAAAAATGTAATAGAAATTTGCAAAACTATACTTAAAGACTGACAACCAATGTGCAAAAGAAGAAAAATAGTGCAAATAAAAAAAATGAGAATGTAAGTTGTAAAGGTTCCTGAAAAGTGAGTCTGTAGGTTGTAGAATCAGTTCAGAGTAGTGGCGACTGAAGTTATCCAGGCTGGTTGAGGAGCTTGATGATTGTAGGGTAATAACTGATCCTGAGGAACAGTAGTTAAGACTGCTGCACCTCCTATCCGGTGGTAATACTGAGAAGGGGGCATGGCCTGCAAAGTGGAGTTTCTTTTTTTCAAGCAACACACATCAAAGTTGCTGGTGAACGCAGCAGGCCAGGCAGCATCTCTAGGAAGAGGTACAGTCGACGTTTCGGGACGAGACCCTCTTTTTTTCGGTGGTTGTTCCTTTGTTGTGACAATGCTCCATGTAAATGTACTCAATTAATTTTGCCTGTGATGCCCTGGGCTGTATCCACCACTTTCTGTAGCCTCTTCTGTTCCTGGGCATTAGTGTTTCCATAACATACGGTGACATCACCAGTCTAGATACTCCCCGCCGTGAATCTATAGAAGTTTGTCAAAGTTTTTGCTGACATGCCAAATCCACACATTCTTCTAAGAAAGTCGAGGTACTGCCATGCTTTCTTGTGTGCTGGTCCCAGGACAGATTGTGTAATATCAAAATGCCAAGGAATTTAAATCTAATGACTCTTTCCACCTCCGTTCCCTAATGAGGACTAGTTCATGCACCTCTGCGTCATTTCTCAGAGGCCCTTGCCTAGAGGTAAAAGAATCATCTCAAGTTACATATCATCAAAAGTATTGACTCAAGTCTTCAATGCCACCGGATCAGAATCTAGGAAATGTTTAACTTAGAGCAATATACAGGCTCCTTCTTCATATGGCTGGCAGTGGATTGTAAAGGTCTCTCTCCATTATCTTCGTCTCTCTCTATGATCTTCTCCATGACAACGAGACATGAGAAATATATAATAGCCTTTTTGGTAAAGCCTACAGTACTGTGCAAAGGTTTTGGGCACATTAATATAACTAGGGTGCCTAAGACTTTTGCACAGTACTGTGTTTGTCAATATGGAGTGGAGAGTGAGTTAGTAAATCTGGTGTGAGCAAAGGACACTGGGAATGGTGAGGGTGGAGCGCCGCGGGTGGGGTGAGGGACAGGTGGCAGAGGAGTGCTGGGGAGTGGGGTGGTGCAGGTGCAGACACACCCAGCCCTGAGTCCCCAGGCAAGGACGTTAGATTGGTTCATTGGTCATTACAAAATGTCTCTCTGGTGCTTCCTGCTCCCTCCCCTCTCCCCAATCATAATTCCCCTCTCCCTGCCCCTTCCCATTCTCAGCTCACAATAGAGACCCATATCAGAATCATGTTTATCATCGCTCACATATGTCATGAAATTTGTTTTGTTTTACAGCAGCAGTACAGTGCAATACATAAAATTACTAAAGTTCCATGCAAAAGTCTTAGGCACCCCATCTGTATATACAGTATATGCCCAAGACTTTTGTGCAGTACTGCACATCAAAAATCTCAACATAAACTTTGGCCCAATTACTTTTTTCAGTTCTTGGCAGTGTTTATTAAGCCTTTATCTTCATATAGGACAAGAGAAACATAAACTGGACCATAATTATAATGTGTCTATAAGAGCTGCTACATTTTTAAGTGTCCCCCAAGATATATCAAGAACTTTCAGGGAAGGAAGAATACATAAGAGAAAGACGTTGTTTTAATTCCTATCACTGACAATGAGCCCAGAACAGACAAGCTGCAGCTTATCGTCAGTAAGAAAGCAATTGCTTATACTAGGCTTATATTCGTTGGAATTTAGAAGATTGAGGGGGGATTTTATTGAAACGTATAAAATCCTAAAGGGATTGGACAGGCTAGATGAAGGAAGATTGTTCCCGATGTTGGGTAAGTCCAGAACGAGGGGTCACAGTTTGAGGATAGAGGGGAAGCCTTTTAGGACCGAGATTAGGAAAAACTTCTTCACACAGAGAGTGGTGAATCTGTGGAATTCTCTGCCACAGGAAACAGTTGAGGCCAGTTCATTGGCTATATTTAAGAGGGAGTTAGATATGGCCCTTGTGGCTAAAGGGATCGGGGGTATGGAGGGAAGGCTGGTACATGGTTCTGAGTTGGATGATCGGCCATGATCATACTGAATGACGGTGCAGGCTCGAAGGGCCGAATGGCCTACTCCTGCACCTATTTTCTATGTTTCTATGTCACCCTAATTTTATTGGACCTCAACATGATGGTGGGACTGAATGGGACAGTGTTATAATTAGAAGCTGATCACCATTTTTAAAAGCAGTTTGACCATCCTCTCTAATCAATGATTCCTTTGATGATATTAATTCTTGTCTTCCAATGTTTCTCAACAATACCAGATGTGGGCTTTAAGCTGAAGTTCAGATTCAAGTTTAATTGTTTTTCAACCATACACATGTATACAGCTAAACAAAACATTGTTTCTCTGGGGCCAAGGTGCAAAACACTATACCAACAGTTACACACACCACAAAGGGCATATAATCACAAATAATATTAGTACAAGTCCCTGTGTGACCTGTAGATTGACAGTGTATGAGATGTTGTCCTGGAGCCACCTTTCTGCAAGAACAAGCACGCAGCAGTTCCTCATCTCACGCTGGGTCAGCTGCAGACAAAGGCAGTCCAGCTCATCTTCCAGGGGGCGAATCGACTGGAGGGCCGGCTTGCTGAGGCCAGCTCTCAGCCCAGAACGGATTCCAATGTGCCTGCTGTGCCTCAGGCCTCTCCCAAACTGCCTCTGACGTCTCCTCCCCTGGGTGGCTGCAACAGTCAATATCACAGCATGGGGGCCTGGGCTGTATAGCAGCCGAAGGCCACGCAGCTCCTCGGTAGTTGGTCTTGCCAATGAACTACTCAATAGGACTTACAGTATTTTCTATTACCAATGTCCAAACAGCGTCTCAAAGGGCACTGACCTGTTGTAAAGGCACATTTCAGAGACAAAGTTGGACTTGCTCTTCCTACTGTATTTTTAAATGAATACCTTCTATTAGCCTTTGGTTATAGCACTCTTATAGATGTAGTCCATCAAAGATTGTATTATGAATATCTGAGACTGGTGGATAATCTAATATCTTGGAGGGGGGTGGTGGTTAGGGAAATACAGATGACTGTGTTTCTTTTCACAGCTTGTAGATTCATAGGGGAACAGACTCTTTTTCCCCCTCTTCTTCAATCCCCACTCTGTCTCTCCCAATCACCTGCCTATCACCTCCCACTGGTGCCCCTTCTCCCTCCCTTTATCCCATGATCCACTCTCTTCCAATCAGATTCCTTCTATAGTCCTTTACCTTTTCTAGTTATCACCTCCTAGCTCCTTATTTCATTCCCCCACCCCCACCTTCACCTACCACCTCCTTCCCCTCACCTTCTTCCTCCTTTCTTTCCACTCCCGATAAAGTGTCTCAGCCCGAACCTTCCACTGTTTATTTGCTCCATAGGTGCTGTCTGACCTGCTGAGTTCCTTCAGCATTCTGTGTATGTAAAGCAGTGGCTGATTGGCAGGAGGCAAAGAGTGGGAATAAAGGGAGACTTTTCTGGTTGGCTGCTGGTGACAAGCGGGTCTATGTTGGGACTGATTCTTTTTATGTTATATGTCAGTGATTTGGATGATGGAATTGATGGCTTTGATGCAAAGTTTGCAGACAATATGAAGATAGGTGGAGGGACAGGTAGTTTTGAGGAAATAGGGAAGCTGCTGAAGGGCTTAGATAGATTAGGAAAATGGGCAAAGAGGTGGCAGATGGAATACAGTATTGGGAAGTGTATGATCATGCACTTTGGTAGAAGAAATGAAAGGGTTGACTATTTTCTAAATGGAGAGAAAACACGAAAATTTGAGGCACAAGGGAACTTGTGCAGGATTCCCCAAAGGTTAATTTACAGGTTGAGACTGTGGTGGGGAAGGCAAATGCGATGTTAGCATTCTTTTCAAGAGGAGTAGAATATAGAATCAAGGATATAATTTTAAGACTTTATAAAGCACTGGTGAGGCCTCACTTGGAGTATTGTGAGCAGTTTTGGGTCCCTTATCTTAGAAATGATGAGTTGAAACTGGAAAAGGTTCAAAGGAGGTTCATGAAAATGATTCCAGGATTAAACAGCTTGTCATATGGAGAGCTCTTGATGTCTCTGGACCTGTATTCATCAGAATTAAGAAGAATGAGGGGTGACCTCATTGACACTTATTGAATGGTGAAAGGCCTTGATAGAATGGAAGTGGAGAGGATGTTTCCAATGGTGGGAGTGTCTAAGACCAGAGGACACTGCCTCAGAATGAAAGGGTGTCCTTTCAGAATGGAGATGAGGGGGGATTTCTTTGGCCAGGGAGTGGTGAAACTGTGGAATTCGTTGCCACAGGCAGCGGTGGAGGCCAAATCTTTATGCCTATGTAAGGTAGAGGATGCTAGATCCTTGATTGTTCAGGGCATGATGGTATAAGGGGGGCGAGGCAAAAGATTGGGGCTAAGAGGGAAAATGGATCAGCCATGATGAGCTGGCTGCACAGACTCGATGGGCCAAATGGCCTAATTCTGCTCCTATATCTTATGGTCTTATGTTACTCTGGATTTCCAGCATCTGTAGAATCTTTTGAGTTTATGATTTATAGACGTGTTGATCTTTGTGCTAGTCCATTAAGTTTTAGGTTAATTAGAAATTTCCTCTTGTTAGTTCATTTTTCATTGGTAGAGTTAACTATTTTCCAGAAATGTCACTCTTGTATGATATTTCCAAACTTTCCAAATATAATGAGTTCCTCTGTACATTCTATCAGTTCAAAGTTCAATTACATTTATTATCAAAGTACATATATGTCACTGTGTACAACCCTGAGATTCATTTTCTTGTGGGAATACATAGTAAATGTCAAAAAGCCAAACAAGTCAATTAAAAACTGCACACAACAAAGATGGACATACAACTGTCTGTCTAGGTACCATATCCAATTCGGACGTTGGTGACCATGGTTTTCCGTGTAGATCTATCCCTCTTTCATTGGATGACTTCCATTTCCTTGATGTGTAGCCACCTGGCTAGGCTTTTGATGTACATAAGCCGAGGTCTTCCTCGAGGTTTGCTCCCCTCAATCTTTCCAGAGAGTATGAGTTTTTCTAGTTCATCTTTCCGCATGATGTGTCCTGGGAATCTGAGTTGTCTTTCTCTTATTGTTGGTATGAGTGATCGAACTGCTTGGGCTCTTCTGAGAACTTCTTCATTTGATGAGTGTGTGGTCCATGATATTTTTAACATTCTCCTGTAGAACCATAATTCAGCTGCTTCTAGTCTCTTTTTCATTGCTGGGGAAATGGTCCAGCATTCACTTCCGTAAGTCAGGATGGAATAAATGTAGCACTGCAAACAATGGATGTGCAAAAAAATCAACAAATTAGGCAAATACAAAAGTAAGAAAAAGAAAGTTGAGAACATGAGTTGCAGAGTTCTCCACAATCCCCCACAATGATGAATGAAAACGATGAGCCCCTTGGCTTTCTAATCTACAGGGAACACTATCTTGGTAATGTAAATTAATTTTTAATTCCACACATCATCCTCACAATGGTATTCAGCACACCCGCCTTCTTTTCCGTGGGGAGGAGGAGGCTGAGGAGTGAGAGGATTGATGTATATAAGGTTATGAGACAGATGAGTAGATTAGGTCAAAATCTTTTCCCAAGATTGAGCTATCAAAAACAAGAGGGCAAAGGTAGGAGATTTAAAGGGGAGTTATTGATAGCTCTTTCAGACGGAGATGAGGAGGAATTCCTTTAGCCAGAGGATGGTGAATCTGTGGAATTTGTTGCCACAGATGGATGTGGAGGTCAAATTATTGGGTATTATTAAAGCAGAAGTTGATAGGTTCATGAATAGTCACTATCAATGTCATTAAGTGGCATGCTGTTTGACATGGATGATCATGGTCTTTCCACGACCATTATTGTTCTGGGCAAATTTTTCTGCAGATGTGGTTTGCCATTGCCTTCATCTGGGCAGTGTCTTTACACTCTTCAGAGACTATCTGCCTGGCATCAATAGTGGCAGGTCTTGTGATATACACCAGCTGCTCATATGACCAACCACTGCCTGCTCCTATGGATTCACGTGACCCTGATCGGGGGGGGCTAAGCCAGTGCTACACCTTGCCCAAGAGTGACCTGCAGGCTAGTGGAGGGAAGGAGCACTTTACACCTCCTTTGGTAGAGACGTATCTCCACCCCTCCACCCAAGGGTGATTAGTAAAGGTAACAGAAGTTATGGAGGGGAGATAGAATGCGGTTGAGGGGTATAATAAATCAGCCATGATAGAATGGTGGAGCAGACACAATGGACTGAACGGCCTAAATCTGCTCCTATGTCCTATGTTCTTACCTGGAATACAGTGTTAGAACCAGATACAACCACTGTCTTAAAGAGCCACTTTAGAACTTAAGTAGCAAGGTTTAGGAGGACGTAGTTGTAATCTGAGCAAACAGGATGAGTGTAAATGGGCAAAAGTGTCGGCATGAGTCAAAAAACCAACTTCTGTACTCCATAACTCCATCGCCCTGTGAGCAATATATCCCTGCTGAGGTTAGCACACAGAATTAGTCCCACTTCTCCAGGCACAGCATTATAATTATTTATCTTTTATTTCGAGCTACAACAAGGTAACAGGCCCTTCTGTCCCAATCAGCCTGCGCTAACCAATTAGACCCATCGGCTAATTAACCGACAAACCGGTACGTTGTTGGAATGTGGGAGGAAACTGGATCCGGCACCCAGAGGGGACCCACTTGGTCACAATGTTTAAGACAGCAGCGGGAATTGAACCAGGGTCACTGGCGCTGTAACGGCATTATCCTAACTGCTACACTACCGTGCCACCCTGTTGTGCGATCAGGGAAACAGAGCTTCGCAATATGGAGCAAGGACCACTCACTAGGGTAGGATAATCTTGCCCACTTGTCCTCAAGGGCCACTTTGGACCTTTCTCTGAGGTCAGACAGGAGGGAGAGAGGTGGCAGAGTCTAAACACCCCACGTCTGATTCTGTAATAGGGTGGTGGACGGAGATTGAAGTTCTGGTAGACTGATGTTAATAACATCCTTTCAGAAGATTACATGAGGTTCCTTTTCAGAAAGTCGCCCATGTGTCTGAATAATTGTCGGTGTCTTCTTGATGTGTTTGCAAACTCACTGATTGAAACCGGGTGGAAACGCATAATCGTATGTGTCACCCGTGCTTGGCATACTGGCAACAAATGACTTCATTCTTGTGATTCTTTTCCATGTTTGTCTCCCTGGCATGCCAACAAAGAACAGGCAGTTCTCAAATACCATTGATTGACAGATTACCAGTTAAATACTTAGCAGACTGAAGCTGTGTTCCAATTTCTTTATTTTGCTGTCTTTTTTTTCCTGAGATATGAGTAATGTCATCTGTAATGAGGCCCCAGTCACAGTGAGGGGCTCACAACCGTAACGGTCTCATCAGCAAGAACGATGAGTCAGCATACAGAGAGGAGGTGCAGCGGCTAACGGACTGGTGCAGAGCCAACAACCTGTCTCTGAATGTGAACAAAACAAAAGAGATGGTTGTTGACTTCAGGAGGACACGGAGCGACCACTCTCTGCTGAACATCGACGACTCCTCCGTAGCGATCGTTAAGAGCACCAGATTTCTTGGTGTTCACCTGGTGGAGAATCTTACCTGGTCCCTCAACAACAGCTCCACAGCAAAGAAAGCCCAGCAGCATCTCTACTTTCTGCGAAAGCTGAGAAAAGTCCATCACCCACCTCCCCCATCCTCACCACATTCTACAGAAGTTGTATTGAGAGCATCCTGAGCAGCTGCATCACTGCCTGGTTCAGAAATTGCACCATCTCGGATCGCAAGACCCTGCAACGGATAGTGAGGTCAGCTGAGAAGATCATCGGGGTCTCTCTTCCCGCCATTACAGACATTTACACAACACGCTGCATCTGCAAAGCAAGCAGCATTATGAAGGACCCCACACACCCCTCATACAAACTCTTCTCCCTCCTGCCATCTGGCAAAAGGCACCGAAGCATTCGAGCTGTCACGACCAGAGTATGTAACAGTTTCTTCCCCCAAGCCATCAGACTCCTCAATACCCAGAACCTGGACTGACACCATCCTACTGCCCTCTACTGTGCCTATTGTCTTGTTTATTATTTATTATAATGCCTGCACTGTTTTGTGCACTTTATGCAGTCCTGGGTAGGTCTGTAGTCTAGTGTAGTTTTTGTGTTGTTTTACATAGTTCAGTGTAGTTTTTGTATTGTCTCATGTAGCACCATGGTCCTGAAAAACATTGTCTCGTTTTTACCGTGTACTGTACCAGCAGTTATGGTCGAAATGACAATAAAAAGTGACTTAACTTTTCTTGACCCTTTCCTTTTCTTTGTGCTGTATCTCTGACAACCATATCACTTCAATGCCTTTCAATCCCTCTTTTCCCCAGGATGTTACCAGAGAATCCCATCTCCCCATCTCTCAACTCTATAGTCTTTAGCTCTGCATTCGCCAGAACACAGGTGCCCCTCCTCCTTCTCTTCTTCCCTGATCCACTTTCCTCTCCTATCAGCTCTTTACCTTTTTTACCTCTACCCCACCGCCCCATCAGATTCCTTCTCCAGGCCATGCCTTCTACCTATCACTACCCAACTTCTTTCTTCATCCCCACTCCCCCACCTACTTGGCCTCACCTATGACCTTTTAGCTTGTATTCCTTCCCCTTCCCCCCCCCACCTCCTTCCCCCCACCACCTCCTTCCCCTTTTCAGTCCTGAAGAAGGGTCTCGACTTTATTCATCACCATAGATGCTGCTTGACCTGCTGAGTTCCTCCAGCATTTTGTGTGTGTATTGCTCTGGTTTTCCAGCAACTGCAGAATACCTTGTGTTTACCAGAACACGGAAGTCTGGTATGGAGGGGCCACTGCAAAGGATTGGGTAAAACTGCCGAGGGTTGTAAGCTCATGCAAATCCATCATGGACGCCAGCTTCTCCACCACCGAGGACACCTTCAAAAGGTGCAGCCTCAAAAAGGTGGCGTCCACCATTAAGGAACCCCACCATCCAGGACATGGTTCTCGTTACCACCATTAGAGCTGAGGCACAGGGGGCTCGAAGACACACATTCTACGTTTCAGGAACAGCTTTCCTCCCTCTGCCAACAGATTTCTGAATGGTCAATGAACCCATAAACAATGCCTCGGTATTTTTGCTTCCTTTTTATGCTTCTTATTTTAATTTTATAAATATATTGTTTACTGAAATTTATGGTGCATTTTATGTATTGTACTGTACTACTGGTGCAACACAACAAACTTCGTGACCAATGTCAGCGACAATAAACCTGCTTCCGATTCTGACTGAGAAGACACTTGAGGTTCTGGAGGTCCATTTGGTGGCTTTAGCCCTCAGGGTCTTAATAGTATCCTGGCATGATGTCTCCTATTTTAGATCCGTCTTAACCTTAAGCAACCATCTTGTTTAAGTTCTCTCCCTTATTCTTCTATCTACAAAAAGCAAGAAACTCATGGACGTCTTAAGATTGTGAATTTTATTTTGCTTTCGGCTCCTATCAGAACATAGAACAGAGAACGTTACAGCTCAGTACAGGCCCTTCTGCCCACAAAGTTGTGCTAACCTTTTAACCTACTTTAAGATCAATGTAACTCTTCCCTCTTACACAGCCCTGCATTTTTCTATCACCCATGTGCCTATCTAAGAGCTTCTAAAATGCCCCTAATGTGTCAGCCTCTACCATCGTCCCTGGCAGCGTGTTCCACACACCCACCACTCTCTGTGTAAAAACCTACCTCTGATACTCCTTCCCCTCCCCCCCAATACTTTCCTCTAATCACCTTAAGGTTATGCTCACTCATATTAGCCATAAACATAAATTTACGGGCAGCATAGTGGTGTAGCAGTTAGCGTAATGCTATTACAGCACCAATGAACCAGGTTAAGTTCCACCACCATCCATAAGAAATCCGTTCTCCCCAAGACTGCATGGTTTTAAAGACACTGGGCAATGCCTGGCATTGTCCGTAATCCACAGAAGCTTGAGGTTAAAGAGTGCTGTAATCTCAGATGATGAGCCCTTCAGACAACAAAGCTATAGATTCATGCAGTAGAGAAACAGACCTTTGCCCCGTCTGGTCCATGCTGGCCAAGAAACTGTGTGGGTTTCCTCCAGCGTTGCAGCATCCTCTGATATTCCAAAGACATATAGGTTAATTGGGTGACACGGGGTCATTAGCTGGAAGGACCCATACCGTGCTGTATCTCTAATTTAAGACTAAACCAAACCTATTCCAGACTGAACATGGTTCCATTTCCTCTGGCTCGGCACCCCCCCCAACCCGTTCAAAGCTGCCATCATATCCCTGTACCTGCAAATGCCTAGCCTCATTGACTGACAATGCTCCCAGTTCTGTGCATGATGTGGCCTGTGGCAGTTGCTCAGTACATGTGGTACACACCAGAGTGAGTTAAACTAGATGCTTCTCTGAGGATTTCGTCATGGCGAGTTCCTGAGATCCAGAGACTGATGCCATCTAGAGTTTAACCATCTGCTGCTTTGCTCCTAGAGGAGTCACCCATGACAATAAGGTCAAGGGGGAGGTTTTTTTAAGATTATGAGAACACTCAGTCCTCTTTTATTGTCATTTAGAAATGCATACATGCATTAAGAAATGATACAATGTTTCTCCGGAGTGATATCACAGAAAACAGGACAAACCAAAGACTAACACTGACAGAACAACATAATTATAACATATAGTTACAGCAGTGCAAAGCAATACCATAATTTGATGAAGAACAGGCCATGGGCACAGTAAAAAAAAAAGTCTCAAAGTTCCCGAGTCGATCGACTCCCGAGTTCCCGATAGCAGGCGGCAAAAGGGAGAAACTCCCTGCCATAAACCTCCAGGCACCGTCAACTTGCCGATACCTTGGAAGCAGCTGACCACAGCTGACACTGAGTCCATCCGTCTGAAAACTTCGAGCTTCCGACCTGCCTCTCCAATACAGCCTCACAAGCGCCATCCTCTGCCGAGCGCCTTCAACCTCTCCCCGGCCGCTGAAACACGTAAAGCCGAGGATTTTGGGGCCTTCAGCTCCGGGGATTCTGGTTACCACACAGTAGCAGCGGCAGCGAAGCGGGCATTTCAGAAGTTTTCCAGATGATCCTCCGTGTTCTCAAGTCTGTCTCCATCAAATCAGGATTGTGCACGGTCCCCTACTTGACAGATAACAGATATCATCACTGAAGTGGCCGCACACGCTGCCGTCGCGCCGCCATCTTCTCCCCCCTCCCCAATGAGTGATCCAACCAAGACCTCAACGGTGAAGCCGGCAGAAGATGATGACACATCACAACAGCAGAGAAGACGGAGGAAGGCTGCTGCCGTGAAGGGTCCCCAGTTGTCTTGCACTCCATGTCACTGGACCCTGTCCCCGATCTGTCAAGGACTGTGTGCTGGCTGCCCGTGGATCAGCCTCCCCATGTTAAACAAAATCACATGCGGCATTCCCCATTAAGGGAATCCACCAACCCCTTAGGAAAACATCACACACATCTTGAGTGATCACAATACTACTACTGCTAACTAGATGAAGGAATTGGAGGGATGGGTAAATTTTAGGTGGAAATTCTTTCTGCTGCCAATGGTTTAGGCAGCTGTAGGAAAAAATTGAAGATGTGCTTGAAACTTGTCCATTCAAACATGGCTTCTTAACTTGTGAAGCAATTGAACGATAAGCATCTTTGTCATCAGACATGGAGCGCAATGCCAAGCAAATCAAGGGTTTTAGTGATTGAAGTTCCTTCCTCTTGCCTGGAAAGTTGAACAGCAGAGGTCTGGAGAACCAAGTCATGATTGTGGCAATATATCTCCCTTTACATAATGTGTGTGTCAGATGTTTCAGGGCACTTAAGGCAAGATTCACTCAGAGGCCACTTTATTAGCTACACCTGCTCATTAATGCAAGTATCTTCTCAGCCAATCATGTGGTAGCAACTCAATACACAAACGTGTAGACATGGTCAAGTGATTCAGTTGTTATTCAGACCAAACATCAGAAAGGGGAAGAAATGTGATCTATGTGACTCTGACCGTGGAATGATTGTTGGTGCCAAACGGGGTGGCTTGAGTATCTCAGAAACTGTTGATCTCCTGGGATTTTCACACACAACAATTCCTAGAATTTACAGAGAATGGTGCAAAAAACAAAACACACGCAGTGACCATCAGCTCTGTGGGCAAAAACACCTTGTTAATGAGAGAAGTCAGAGAATGGCCAGACTGGTTCAAGCTGACAGGAAGGCGACAGTAACTCAAATAACCATGTGTTACAACAGTGGTGTGCAGAAGAGCACAGCACATTGAACCTTGCAGTGGATGGGCTACAGCAGCAGAAGATCACAAATGTACACTCAGTTGCCACTTTATTAGGCACAGAAGGTGGCCACAGAGTGCATAATAAAAAGCCCTTTTCAAATAAAATGCAGCTTTTATATAAAAATGAAATTTAAAGTGCTGCATTTGGGTTGGCAGTCACTTCATGCAGCCTCGTTAATCTGATTTGAATCATTTCTAAAGCAGTCAGACTCACTTCCACTAATGTGAAAAACAAGAGTATTTAGCTGGGGTGTTTTATTTCTGTTTGGTGAAATATTTATGAACAAAATGCATTGAGCTTTCTTTTGACTAAGCTGTTTGATCTCTGTTTCGATCTTTGAAACCTAAACGGTTGGTACTAGTGAGCTGATTTATATATGTATGGGATATAATATTCAGAGATATTCTGAGGGAGTGCAGCCCACTTGTATCTCTACTCTTGCAACCTCTTCGCTAAACACTCATGGATAGGTACTGAGGCCAGTGTTGTAAAAGCTTTATTCAAAGTCTCAGAGTCAAAATCTTAATCAGGTTTATTATCACTGGCATACTCTCAGTTGTCACTTTATTATGTGCCTTCTGTACATATCAAGTGGCCACTGAGCGTATGTCCGTGGTCTTCTGTTGCTGTAGCCCTTCCACCTCAAGGTTTTATATATTGTGTGTTCAGAGATGCTCTTCTGCACACTACTGTTGTAACGTGTGGTTACTTGAGTTCCTGTCACCTTCCTGTCAGCTTGAACCAGTCTGGCTCTTCTCCTCTGACCTCTCCCATTAACAAGGTGTTGTCGCCCACAGAGCAGCCCCTCACTGGATGTTGGTTTGTTTTCTGCACCAGTCTGTAAACTCGAGAGGCTGTTGTGCTCGAATACCCCAGGAGACCTGAGATACTCGAGTCACCCCATCTGGCACCAACATTTATTCCACAGTCAAAGTCACTTTGATCACATTTCTTCCCCATTCTGATGCTTGGTCTGAACAACAACTGAACCTCTTGACCATGTCTGCATGCTTTTATGGGTTGCTACCACAGAATTCACTGATAGGTATTTGCATTGACAAGCAAATGTGCAGGTATATCTAATAATGTGGCCACTAAGTGCATGTCATGAAATTCATGGAGGGAAATAAAGAGACAACACTTCGGGCCAAGGCCTTTCCTCAGGTCAGGTCTTGGCCCTAATCATCGACTATTTATTTCTCTCCGTAGATGCTGCCTGACCTACTGGGTAACTACAGCATTTTGTCTGTGTTACTCAAGATTTACAGCATCTGCAGAATCTTGTGTTTATATTGTGAAATTTGTTGTTTTGTGGCAGAAGTACAGTGTAATGCACTGAGTTACAAACTAAAATAAATAAACTCTGCAAAATTTGAATAGTGAGGTTGTCTTTATGTGTTTGTGGACCATTTTGAAGTGAGTGACTTTGGTTCCCAACTTTTCACTGCAGAGAACTAAGACCATAAGAAACAGGAGTTAAATTAGTCTATTTTGGCCAATTGAGTCTTTTCCATCATTTCATCATGGCTGATCTACTTCTTTATGTCTGATCCATTTCCATCTCAGCCCCAATCTCCTGCCTTCTCCTCATATCCCTTCATGCCCTGACTAATCAAGAATCTATCAACCTCTGCCTTAAATACACCCAATGATTTAGCCTCCACACATTCACCACCCTCTGGCTAAAGAAATTCCTCCACATCTCCGTTGTAACTAAAAGCAGGAGAGAAAGGAGAAGGAGTAGGCTATTCAGCTAATCGAGTCTGTTGTGCCATTCTCTAATGCTGTCATGGCTGATCTTTGTTTCATTATCCATATCCCCCAGTATCCTGGGCCGGCTACATAGATGCAGTCGCAAGGAACACATAGCAGGGTTATGTCGACGGACGCTCTAATAAACGTCCACTATTGAAAGTATCCTGACTGGTTGCATGACGGTCTGGTACTGTAATCCAAACATGCAGGAGCGTAAGATACTGCAGAGAGACATAGACTCAGCCCAATACATCATGGGACCAACCTTCCCCCACCATCGGTGGTATCTCCAGGAGGTGCTGCCTCAAGAAGGCAACATGCATCATCAACGATTCCCACCATCGGGCCATGCCACCTTCTTGCAGCAACCATCGGGCAGCAGGTTCAGAAGCCCCAAGTCCCTCACCACCACAGCTCCTTCCCTTCACCCATTTTGGTTCTTAAACCAACCACCACAGCTCTATTCACTAGAGTTTAGCAACACTATGTCCACTTTGATCACTTTGCACTGAAGTGGGCTTTGTTGTCCTTTCATTTTAATCATGTTAATTCTTGTAAAAATTGTGTGTAATTTATGCTGTGTCTCTAATGGTATGTGCCTGTGATGCTGCTGCAGGTAAGTTTATACTTATACCTGTGTGTACGCATATTGTGCGCGCGACTATAAACTTGCCATTGACTGTTCCATGACTCCAACATAGTCCAAGCGTCTGGCAATCTCGGCTGTCAGTGGCTCAGCTTCCACTGCTTTCTGGGGTAGAGAATTGCAAGGGCTCACAGCCCCACATCCGATGATGCATGCTGGTTTAGGGAGACAGAACAGGTCATGGATCTGCCTCTCCCTTCAAGATGATCCTCTTTGAATCTTCCAATGCACGACAGGATGATCACACTGCACATTGAACGATGGGTTGTTTGGAAGACATTTGGTGCCAGGCCACCAGAAAATTAGCTGCTGATAGGGCAGGCTACACGTTGAACTCTGAACCCTGACTGAAATTCAAGCACGCTCGGAGGCCATTTGATCCGTCTGACCGTGCTAGCCATCCTGATCCCAGCTTCCAGTCCTTAGGCTTATGAGATAGAGCACATCAAGTGCTCACCTCAGTCACTGTGAATCACCCTTAGTGTGTATCATTGCTTACTGCTTTCACACAGACCCAACCGGCGGTTAAAACCTCTTCCTCATCTCGCCGATGATCCTTCTGCCAATTATTTTCAGCTTGCGCGGCTTCCTCCTGGTTGTCACGGCAACAGTGAGGTGCTGTATATAAGGCATAAAAAAATCTGAGCAATTATAAAGGTTGAATCAGGCGTCTCAATGGGTGGAAACATTGACCAGGGAGGGTTGTGGTGACAGTGGTGGGAGGGGCGACCAAAATCACATTGGGGGAGTGGTTTCATTATTTCCTCTCATTTTGGGAGCATTGTTTGTACAGTCAGATTTTCACAGTCAACATGTTAATTAAACAAAGCCTTGATCTGGCAGAGCCCAGTTGATAGTAATTAAGTCTGGTGCGCACGTTGTCAGTGTAAAACATGGGGTTACAGAGTGTGATTTTAGCACGTACAGGCTCTGACTGCAAAGTTTATTTTCACAGGGCTGGAATCATTCACGGTAAAAGCAGGGGCTGCACATCTAACCAGAGCTGGTGGTTAGAATGTCAACTTGAAGGCTTTAATTTCCTTGAAAAATTGAATTTAATGGATAGCATGAATTAAACAACTCAAACAAGGCAGTCCAATGCAAAAAATAATTACAAAGCACCAGTAAATCAAAGCAAATGGCTTGCAATCAGAAGCAGTGTTGGGAGTTGTGTTATAGGTGGAAGACATTTTGTAGGATTGGCTTGAGTAGATCTTTTTTTCCCCTTGCTAGTATGGAAAAGATGGGCTGACTGGCCTGTTTCTATGCCTGAATTTCTATAGTATTGCGAAAGCATAAGACTGATATGGAGGTGGACTGCATACTACACTCAGTGGTCACCTGCTATACCTAATGAAGTGGCCACTGGGTGTATCTTCATGGTCTTCTGGTGCTGTAGTCCATTCACTTCAAGGTTTGACATGTTGTGCGTTCAGAGATTCTCTCCTGCACACCACTGTAACGCATGGTTATTTGAGTTGCTGTTGCCTTCCTGTCAGCTTGAACCAGTGGGGCCATTCTCCTCTGAGCTCTCTCAATAACAGGGTGTTTTCGTCCACAGAACTGCCATTCACTGGATGTTGTTTTTCTCACCATTCTTTGTAAACCCCAGAAACTATTGTGCATGAGATTGGAACCAAACTGAAGAGATGGAGGAATGGGCGGTTGGCTCACAAATATTGAAAGCTTGTAGGCAGTGTGAGAGGGAGCCTAGGCAGGTGATAGAGAAGGGATGCGCTCAGACCGATGGTTTGAGATGTGTCTATTTTAATGCAAGGAGTATTATGAACAGAGCGGATGAGCAAAGAGCGTGGATCAGTACTTGGAGCTATATTACAGAGACTTGGATGGCTCAGGGGCAGGAATAGCTACTTAGAGTGCCAGGCTTTAGATGCTTCAGAAAGGACAGGGAGTGGGGCAAAAGAGGTGGGGGCATGGCACTGCTGATCAGAGATAGTGTCACAATGGCAGAAAAGGAGCAAATCAGGGAGGGATTGTCTACTGAGTCTCTGTGGGTGGAAGTTAGAACCAGGAAGGGGTCAATAACTCTACTGGGTGCTTTTTATAGGCTACCCAATAGTAACAGGGACATCAAGGAGCCGATAGGGAGACAAATTCTGGAACAGTGCAATAATAACAGGGTTGTCGTGATGGGAGATTTTAATTTCCCCAATATCGATTGGCATCTCCGTAGAGCAAGGGGTTTAGATGGGGTGAAGTTTGTTAAGTGTGTTCAGGAAGGTTTCCTGACACAATATGTAGATAACCCTACAAGAGGAGAGGCTGTACTTGATCTGGTATTGGGAAATGAAACTGGTCAGGTGTCAGGTCTCTCAGAGGGAGCGCATTTTGGAGATAGTGATCACAATTCTATCTCCTTTACTATAGCATTGGAGAGGGATAGGAACAGACAAGTCAGGAAAATGT
The DNA here is from genome assembly GCF_963921235.1 of Mobula hypostoma. Classification (NCBI taxonomy): domain Eukaryota; kingdom Metazoa; phylum Chordata; class Chondrichthyes; order Myliobatiformes; family Myliobatidae; genus Mobula; species Mobula hypostoma. The sequence goes on along the minus strand of NC_086117.1, from coordinate 12,393,791 downwards.
TTAATTGGAGTAAGGGGAAATGTGAAGCTATCAGGCAGGAACTTGGAAGCATAAATTGGGAACAGATGTTCTCAGGGAAATGTACAGCAGAAATGTGGCAAATGTTAAGGGAATATTTGCGTGGCGTTCTGCATAGGTACATTCCAATGAGATGGAAAGGATGGTAGCGTACAAGAACCATGGTGTACAAAGGCTGTTGAAAACCTAGTCGAAGTAAAGAAAAGATATGAAAGGTTCAAAAAACTAGGTTACAATCGAGATCTAGAAAATTATAAGGCTAGCAGGAAGGAGCTTAAGAATGGAATTAGGAGAGCCAGAAGGAGCCATGAGAAGGCCTTGGCGAGCAGGATTCAAGAAAACCCCAGGGCATTCTACAAGTATGTGAAGAGCAAGAGGGTAAGATATGAGAGAATAGGACTAATCAAGTGTGACAGTGGAAAAATATGTATGGAACCAGGGGAGGTAGCGGAGGTACTTAATGAATACTTTGCTTCAGTATTCACTATGGAAAAGGACCTTGGTGATTGTAGGGATGACTAACAGCAGACTGAAAAGATTGAGCATGTAGACATTAAGAAAGCTGGAGCTTTTGGAAAGCATCAAGTTGGGTAAGTCACCTGGACCGGACAAGATATACCCCAGGCTACTGTGGGAGGTGAGGGAGGAGATTGCTGAGCCTCTGGCGATGATCTTTGCATCATCAATGAGGATGGGAGAGGTTCCAGAGGATTGGAGGATTGCAGATGTTGTTCCCTTATTCAAGAAAGGGAGTACGGATAGCCCAGGAAATTATAGACCAGTGAATCTTACTTCAGTGGTTGGTTAGCTGATGGAGAAGACCCTGAGAGGCAGGATTTATGAACATTTGGAGAGGCATAATATGATTAGGAATAGTCAGCATGGCTTTGTCAAAGGCAGGTCGTGTCTTATGAGCCTGATTGAATTTTTTGAGGATGTGACTAAACACATTGCTGAAGGTAGAGCAGTAGATGTAGTGTATATGGATTTCAGCAAGGCATTTGATAAGATACCCCATGCAAGGCTTATTGAGAAAGTAAGGAGGCATAGGATCCAAGGGGACCTTGCTTTGTGGATCCAGAATTGACTTACTCACAGAAGGCAAAGAGTGGGTGAGGACAGGTCATATTCTGCATGGAGGTCAGTGACCAGTGATGTGCCTCAGGGATCTGTTCTGGGACCACTTCTCTTTGTGATTTTTATAAATGACCTGGATGAGGAAATAGAGGGATGGGTTAGTAAGTTTGCTGATGACGCAAAGGTTGGGGGTGTTGTGGATAGTGTGGAGGGCTGTCAGAGGTTACAGCGGGACATAGATAGACTGGGTTGAGAAGTGGCAGATGGAGTTCAACCCAGATAAGTGTGAGGTGGTTCATTTTGGAAGTCAAATATGATGGCAGAATATAGTATTATGGCAGTGTGGAGGATCAGAGGGATCTTGGGGTCTGAGTCCGTAGGACATTCAAAGCTGCTGTGCAGTTTGACTGTGTGGTTAAGAAAGCATACAGTGTATTGGCCCTCATCAAACGTGGGACTGAGTTTAAGAGCCGAGAGGGGTAATATTACTGCTATGTAGGACCCTGGTGAGACCCCACTTGGAGTATTGTACTCAATTCTGGTCATCTCACTACAGGAACGATGTGGAAACTATACAAAGGGTGCAGAGGAGATTTACAAGGATGTTGCCTGGATTGGGGAGCATGCCTTATGAGAATAGGTTGAGTGAACTTGGCCTTTTCTCCTTGGAGCAACAGAGGATGAGAGATGACCTGATAGAAGTGTATAAAATGATAAGAGGCATTGATCTGGTGGATAGTCGGAGTCTTTTTCCCAGGGCTGAAATGACTAACAGGAGAGGGCACGGTTTTAAGGTTCTTGGAAGTAGGTACAGTGGAGATGTCAAGGGTAGGTTTTTTACACAGAGGGTGAGTGCGTGGAATGGGCTGCCAGCAATGGTAGTGGAGGCGGATACAATAGGGTCTTTTAAGAAACTCTTCTATGGGTACATGGAACTTAGAAAAATAGAGGGCTATGGGTAACCCTAGGTAATTTCTAAAGCAAGTACCTGTTCGGCACAGCATTGTGGGCTGAAGGGCCTGTATTGTGCTGCAGGTTTTCTATGTTTCTAGATTCTTAGGTGATCAGCAGTTTCTGAGATACTCAACTCGACCCACCTTGTCTGGCACCAACAATCATTCCACAGTCAGTCACTTAGGTCATATTTCCTTCCCATTCTGATGTTTGGTCTGAACAGCAACTGAACCTCTTGACCATGTCTGCATGCTTTTGTGCATTGAGTTGCTGCCACATGATTGGCTTATTAAGTATTTGCATTAACGAGCATGTGTACAGGTGTATCTAATAAAGTGGCCACTGAGTGTAAGTGATGTTAGTGAAGAGTGAATGAAAAGTGTTGTCGCCAATTAATCGACTCTGAAAATGTAGACTCGCTCCGCAGTCATACTTGTGCACAAGGAGAACAGCCTGGCCTCTGTCACCACACTGTTCTAAAGTTTGAACAAAGAAATATCATTTTTGCACAAAATTGACTAGTTAGATGCAGATATTGACTAATTAGTAAGTTTGTGTATGTTCATATTCTTTATTTGCATGGTCAGTCACCATTCACAATACAGGTGTTAACTGTTAATGGAAGCTACAATGATAGTTTGAAGTTAGTGAAGGTATTTATCCTCTAGTTAGTATGGCCTTGCATCCTCAATGACATCTTTATCTGCACCCTAACCCTACGTCCTTGGAATGTAGAGGGAAACCAGAATTCCTGGAGGAAAGTTGGTCATGGGGAAAACGTACAAGTTCCTTATAGAACTGTGTTGGGTGATAGTTGGCATGGTGCTACACAAAGGTGTCGTGATGCAGACGTTGGATGGGACAAGTTCACAATGATCAGGGCAGAAATGTGAGTGCACTGCCATTTGATGCTCTCATTGTGCCTTCCAAATGCCTCCTCAGATTTATTTATTTATTTAGAAAACCAGCACAGAACAGGCCCTTCCGGCCTAATAGGCAACAACCCATCTTTTTAACCTTAGCCCAATCAAAGGGCAATTTACAATGACCAATTAGTCCACTAACCTGTACGGAGGAGACCCACGCGCTCACAGGGAGGACGTACAAACTTACAGACAGTGTTGAAATTGAACTCCAAGCTCCAGTGTCCTGAGCTGTAATAGCATTGGGCTAGCTGCTACACCATCCAAAATATTCTGATCTTCCAAAAAGTTATGAAAATTGGTCCAAAACATGTGTCAAAAGTGTATAAAATCACGAGGGACTGAATGCACATATTCTTTCCTCAGGGATGTGGGACTCAAAACTAGGCGGCAGATGTTTAAGGTGAAAGGTGGAAGATTTAAAAGGGTCCTGAGGGGTAACAGACTGTGGTGTTTATATGGAATGAGCTGGCAAAAGAAATGATTGCGCCAGGTGCAATAATAATATTTAAAAGTGAGACTGTATCCCTGGATTTTGAGCTATAATCAATCTGTTGGAGGAATTTAGTGGATGATGCATCATTTGTGGGGTGGTGGGTGGTGGTAGGCAACATTCCTTCTTTTTTTTTATAGCAGCATGTACCAGCCATCATTCTGAGCAGGAAAGTTTTACATGGCCTGAAAACTGTGCAACACTTTAAATATTTGGTTTTTGTAATTTGCACATCAAACAAATACAAATTACAACTCACAACACAAGTAAACGGTGTCATGTAGTCAAGACAACTGACGGGCACAATGGCTAAAGTAAAATGTTCTGACTAGACGGCATTGGCATTCAGCCTGCCTCCAGTTTATAAGCAATAAGCTACTGACTTCCATTCTGTGTTTATTGTTACAATTTGTAATAGTGTTTTAACTTGAACCACTGACAATGTAAATACGTGAAGCTCTAAAATGTTTCATAGTAAAGGTTATATGCTAGGTAGAACATTTATGGATAACATTCATTAACACATAATTAATTACAGGATATTACACAATTATATTCACAGAATTTCAAAATTATATAAACATTATATAAAAGAAAATTCCAGCTGCACAGCAACAAAGGCTATGTGCGTGGGAGCATTTCAGTTACTGCATGGCTGCATACCCGTGCAGCTTAGAGGAAACAGTGGGGGGAAGTAAGGAATGTCGACATTTCAAGTCAAAATTCTGCATCAGGACTCTCAATTCTGTTCCGTCCACAGAAGCTGCCCGAGCTACAGATTTCCTCCAGCAGATTATTTGTTGGTCCAGGTTCCAACATCAGCAGTCTCTTGTGTCTCCCTGGATCTAGATCTCAGCTCAGAGAACCTGCCTCTGTCAATCCTTCTTTCTGCTGGAGTGACATTTCTTTTAATTCCTCTAAATTACACAGGCTGTACTGAATCACATTGGTCCAGTTTGCTCATTATTCTTTCAAAGAGGCAATATATTTTTTCTGAATTGAATTTAAAATGAAAGTGTGAATTTTTGCCTTTACCAGCAGGTTGAATTGATTTGGTTTCTTTAGTGGGTACAACCTGCAGTGTTGAAGTGGCCGTGCATTGTGCTTACTTTCTGAGACTTGGTTTCACGGAATTCCACAGAGCAGAGTTCAATATGTGGCTTGTAGTACCCGTGGCTTATGTTGGATCATCAAATCAGGCTGAATTCTTATATCCTGGAAAGGTTGGGCTTCCTGTGGGTGCAGGTGTCTGTGGTGCTGTCATTGAGCGAGTGGAATTGCAAGGAGAGTCTCAGCGTTAACATCTGGAACTTGGAGATAATGGTGAGGGAGAGGTTCAGAGATCAGAAGTGATACCACGGTGAAGGTGGGGTGGGTGGTATTGTTGAGAAATAGCTCTACTGGGCTGATTAACTGTGGGTGAGGGAAGTAACTCCAAGGGAGAAGGGGGCAATACATCCAATGGAGATGAATTCTGAGGCAACAGGGAAAAGTCCATTGTGGGAGACAGGCGCCTGTGTTTTGTTTACACAAGAGTTTCTGTAGATGCTGGAAATCTAGCTCTACACACACACAATGCCTAAGGAACTCAGCAGGTTGAGCAACAATCAGCGTTTCGGGCCAAGACCGTCAGGGCTGGAAAGGAAGGGGGAAGAAGCCAGAATAAGTAGGTGAGGGGGAGGGGAATGAGTACAAGCTGGGTAGTGGTAGGTGAAACTGTGGGGGAGGGGAGGGGTGAAGTAAGAAGCTGGGAGGTGATAGGTGGAAGAGGTAAAGGGCTGAAGAAAAGGGAAACTGAAAGGAGAGTGGACTATGGGAGGAAGGGAAGGAGCAGAGGCACCGGAGGGAGGTGATGGACAGGTGAGGTGAAGTGGAGGCATGTGAGGGGAGCCAGAATGGGGAATGGAAAAAGAGAGAGGGAGAGAATATTCAGTTTTCCTGTTTTGCTGATGACTGAATTGTGGTATGACTTATTTCAAACACTTATTACAATGTTTACTGCTTTGAAAGTACAACAGCATGAATTTAGGTTGCAAACAGGATGAGAATTTATTTTATTGTGTTTAGCTATTACTGGTAGAAGAGTGTTTAAAAGTATGTAACAGTGTTTTGAAAGGATTCTGCACAGATTGTGTGTTAAGTGTTAATGCCTAGAGACTGTTTGATAACATTCCCACTCTTGATCCTCTCAAGCCCTATTGAGCCATAGAAATGTGCAGTATAGTATGGAAGGAGGATATTCAGCCCACTACATCCATGCTGACTAGAGTGCACCTTTTGTCACTAATTCCTATCTTCCAGCGCTTTCCCCACACCCTTCTAACCATTGGCAATTCAAATGCTCATCTCGAGGATTCGTAAATGTTGTCAGTGACTTTGTTTCCTGTTCTATTCATGACTAAATTGTGGTTTGATACATGCAGTGGCCACTTTATTAGGTACACCTGTACACCTACCTGTTAATGCAAATATCTAATCAGCCAATCATACAGCAGCAACTCAATGCATAAAAGCATGCAGAGATGGGTAAGAGGCTCAGTTGTTGCTCAGACCAAATAACAGAATGAGAAAGAAATGTGATCTAGATTACTTTGACCGTGAAATGAACGTTAGAGCCAGGCAGGGTGGTTTGAGTACTTCTGAAACTGCTGATCTCCTGTGATTTTCACGCACAACAGTCTAGAGTTTGCAGAGAATGGTTCGAGAAACAAAAATCATTCAGTGAGGGACCGTTCTGTGGACAAAAACTAACCTTGTTGATGAGAGATGTCAGAGAGAGTGGCCAGACTGGTTCAAGCTGACAGGAAGTGCACCGGCCAGCGTATCCCCTCCCTAGGATGAAGTAATGCAATCATTGACTAACATACAGTGCTATCTCCTCTTTTGCTCCCCACAACCCCCATCCCATTTTCATTAAAAAGTCTCTCTGATTATTTGAAATAACATATCCATTTGCAGTTGGAAAGATGTTGGAGTCAATTGTTAAGAATGAGATTATGGAGTACTTGGTGACAAAGGACAAGATAAGTCAAAGTCAGCATGGTTTCCTTAAGGGAAAATCCTGCCCGATGAACCTGTTAGAATTCTTTGAGGTGATTATAAGTAGGACAAAGGGGATGCAGTGGATGTTGTATATCTGGACTTTCAGAAGACATTTGACAGTGTGCCACACATGAGACTACTTTCCAGGTTAAGCGTCCACAGTATTACAGGAAAATTACTGTCATGGTTAGAGCATTGACTGATTGCTAGGAGGCAGTGAGTGGGAATAAAAGGATCCTTTTAGCTGTTCCGAAGGGGCTGGTGTTGGGACCACTTCTTTTTATGCTGAATATCAATGATTTAAATGATAGAATAGATAGCTTTGTTGCTAAATTTGCAGATGTTATGAAGATTAGTGGTGGGCAGGTAGTGTTAAGGAAGCAGGAGGGCTGAAGAAGGACAGACAAATTAGGAGAATGGGCAAAAAATTGGCAAATAAAATACAGTTTTGAAAAATGCATGGTCATGCACTTTGGTAGATGAAATAAATGTGCAGACTATTTTCTAAGTGGGGAGAAAATCCAAAATTCTGAGATTCAAAGGGACTTGGGAAGCCTTGTGTAGAACACCTTAAAGGTTAACATGTTAACATTCATTTCAAGGGATCTGATTCTGATGCTTTATAAGGCACTGGTGAGGCCTCACTTTGAGTATTGTGAACAGTTTTGGGCTCCTTAACTAAGAGAAGCTGTGCTGGCCTTGGAGGAGGTTCTGGATCTGTACTCATTGGAATTTAGGAGGATGTGGGGGGATCTCATTGAAATCTTTCAAATGTTGAAAGGCCTAGACAGAGTAGATGTGGAAAGGATGTTTCCTGTGGTGGGCGAGTCTAGGACAAGAGGGCACAGCCTCGGGATAGAGGGGTGTCCATTTAAAACAGAGATGCAAAGAAATTTCTTTAGCCAGAGGGTGGTGAATATGTGGAATTTGTTACCACAGGCAGCTGTGGAGGCCAGGTCGTTGAGTGTATCTAAGGCAGAGATAGATAGGTTCTTGATTAGCCAGGGCATTAAAGGGCTCGATGGGCTGAATGGCCTACTTCTGCTCCTATATCTTATGGTCTTATGGTTCCCCTTAAACATTCCACCCTTCACCCTTAACGTATGACCTCTTGTTCTAGTCTCACTCAACCTCAGTGAGAAAAACCTGCCTGCATTTGCCTTTTCTATACCCTTCATAATTTTGTAAATCTCTGTCAAATCTCCCCTTGATCTTCACGTTTAAGGCGATAATGTCCTAACCATAGAAACCATAGAAACTACAGCACAGAAACAGGCCTTTTGGCCCTTCTTGGCTGTGCCAAACCATTTTCTGCCTAGTCCCACTGACCTGCACACGGACCATATCCCTCCATACACCTCCCATCCCTATTCTACCTTTCCCTGTACTTCAGGTCCTGGGCCTAATCTGACCGTAAATAGTATTTTATGCAATTGGTCACCCTATCGGAAATGTTCATTTTATTTCACCCATCCCTGCTGTACCTTCTCTGATACGGATTTATTTTTTGCATTTCTCACTTCTGATGAAGCGTTTCCGAGCTGGAACGTTAGCGACCCCTGGTCGGGGTTCAATTCCCGTCCCTGCCCGTATGTTCTCCCTGTGACTGCATGGGTTACCTCCGGGTGCTCTGGTTTCCTCCCACGACCCAAAGACATGCAGGTTAGGGTTAGTGAGTTCTGGGTGTACTATGTTGGTGACGGAAGCATGGCAACAACCCTCGCTGATTTGATTTGATGCAAGGCATACATTTCACTGTGTTTCGATGCAAACCATGCATTTTGAAGTACTTGAGCCAAATAAAGTTAATATTCATCTTATCTATTGCTTAAACTCCTACTGTAGTTAAAGGAAAGAAATAACCATAAGATGACCCATATTAATTTATGTTTCTTGATTCCCAGAATACTGACTGCGCACCGGGAACTTGGCACCGGACCGACGTGCATCTAGAGAACCCGGAATATCACACCAGATGGTATTTCAAATACTTCCTAGGAAAAGGTAATGTCTCAAATACAGAAGAACTCTTCAACGGGTATATTGACTGTATCCTGTATGTGGAAGAATCCTGCTTGTTTTGGAGAGGTGGCACCTGATATCCCAAGAGTCTGTCTCGCTGTGTTCTGGTTTCCATACAGTAGTTCTACAACTTTGCATAGCTTTGCATGGGTAGTGAATGGGTTGAAACTCACAGACCTGGGGTTGGTAGAAGGTGTGTGCATTATGTAATGCTATTGCATTGCCTGGCCTACTGCTCAGAGAGGACTGGTTGTTGAGAGTCTGAATCACCGTGTTGCTCTGTTAGCTGGCTGTGTGTGAGAGTTGCCGCAGTCTTGGAGCTTTTAACCCAGTAAATATTTAATGTTTAGAGAGAACCTGTCTTGAGACCTTCAGAAAAGCATCAATCATTGATACAAACAATCGTCTTATCTTACAGCACCCCCGGTGCTGAAACAGCATATGGCACTCCGAGTGGGAATGAATTTGAACGTGTCCCTTCCTTGCTGGGTGGGCACCATGGTTGTTGTGGACTTATTGGGCTGAAGGGCCTGTATCTGTGACGTACTGCACTCTGAGTTTCTGGCTCTTTGCAACTCTTGTTCTCATTATTATCTTTTTATTTGCATGGTTTGTCTTCTTTTGCAAATCGGTTGCTTGTGAGTCTTTGTCCATGTATCACAAACACAAGAACATCTGCATTCCATGACCTCCTCTACTGTCACGATGTAGCCACTCTCAAGTTGGAGGAGCAACACCTTATATTCCGTCTGAGTAGCCTCCAAACTGATGGCATGAACATCAATTTCTTGAACTTCCAGTCCCCCCCCCATTGCCCATTCTCATTTCCCTCTTGCACCTTTCTCGTCTTACCTGACCATCGCCTCCTCTGGTATCTCTGCGCCTTCCCTTTCTCCTATTGTCTTCTGTCCTCTCCTATCAGATTCCCCCTTCCCCAGCCCTTCAGCAATTTCACCAGTCAACATCCCAGCTCTTCACTTTAGCCTCCCCCCACCCCCACACAGTTTCACCTGCCACCTTGGTACCTTCTACCTCCCTCCCCACACGTTTTCCAGTCCTGATGAAGGATCCCGGCCCAAAACATCAACTGTTTATCTTTTTTTCCCATAGATGCTTCCTGGCCTGCTGAGTTCCTCCAGCATTTTGTATGTGTTGCTTTGTCTATGTATTGTACTTCAGTGAAATTCCATTGTATTTCTTTTTCTTTCCTGCAAATGCTTGCAAGAAACTGAATCTGTGATTTATGCTTTCCTCTTTCTTAAAGTTCAAAGTAAATTTATGATCAATGTATATTCATGTCATCATACACAATTCTGAGATTCATTTTCGTGTGGGCAGACTCAGTAAGTACATAATAAAATCATTGAAAGACTGCACCAACAGGGAATTCAACCGATGTGCAAAGTCTGTGTAAATACAAAATGAAATAAATAGTAATAATAAATAAATATGTAGAAAGTATAAGAGCTTCAGGACTCACACCCCCAAGAACAGTTCAAGAACAGTTACTACCCCTCTACCATCAAGGTCTTGAACAAAAGAGCATAACTACACTCATTCTATTTCTGGTGTTCCCAGAGCCAATGAACGCACACAAAATGCTGGAGGAACTCAGCAGGCCAGGCAGCATCGCGGAAAAGAGTACAGTTTACGTTTCGGGCCGAAACCCTTTAGCAGGACTGGAGAGAAAAGCTGAGGAGGGGGGGAAGGGGAGAGAGAAACACCAGAGTAGACGTGTGTGAAATGGAAGAGATGCAGTTTAGGGCAGTGCTGACTGTGGAGGAAGGGAAGCCCCTTTCTTTGAAAAAGGAGGACATCTCCTTCGTTCTAGAATGAGAGCCTCATCTTGAGAGCAGATGCGGCAGAGACGGAGGAATTGAGAGAAGGGGAAGGCATTTTTACAAGTAACAGGGTGGGACGAGGTATTGTCCTCTCCCACTCCCACTACCAGTGATCTCACTTTAAGTGCTCTTTATCTTGTTATTTCACGCTCGTTATTTATTGCTGTTTATTTATATCTCCATTTGCACAGTTTGCTGTTCATTGATCCTGGTTGCAAACACTATCCTATAGATTTGCGGTGTATGCCCGCAGGAAGAAGAAAGGCAGGGTTGTTTGTGGTGATGTGTATGTACTTTGACAATAAATTTTACTTTGAACTTTTGAACTTTGATATCCAGAACATGGGATGAAGAGTCCTTGAAAATGAGTCCATAGCTTGCGCAAACATTTCAGTGGTGGGACAAGTGAAGTTGAGTGAAGTTACCCCTTTGGTTCAAGAGCCTGATGGTTGAGGAGTAATAACTGTTCCTGAACCTGACTTCTGAAGCTCTTGTATCTTCTTCCTAATGGCAGCAGAGAGTAGAGAGCATAACCTGGGTAGTGGGGGTCTCTGATGATGGTTGCTACTTTCCTGTGACAATGCTCCATGTAGATGTGCTCAGTGGTGGGGAGGGCTTTACCTATGATGGACTGGGTTGTATCCACTGCATTTTATATGATTTCCCATTTAAGGGCATTAGTCTTTTCATACCAGGCTGTGATGTAACCAGTCAACATACTCTCCACCACACATCTACAGAAGTTTGTCAAAGTTTTAGATGTCATGTCAAGTCCCTGGAAACTTCCAAGGAAGTAGAGTCACTGCCATGCTTTCTTCGTAATCTCACTTATGTGCTGGGCCCAGGACAGGTCCTCCGAAATAGTAACACAGAGGAACTTAAAGTTGCTAACCCTCTCCACCTCTGATCCCCTGATGAGGAATCGCTTGTGGACTGCTGGTTTCCTCCTCCTGAAGTCAATAATCAGCTTTTTGGTCTTGCTGACAATGAGTAGGAGCTTGTTGTTGTGGCACCACTCAGCCAGATTTTCAGTGTCCTCCACTCCAGGAAATAAAGTCCTAACCTATTCACCCTTTCACTATGACTCAGGTCCTCAAGTCATGGCAACATCCTTGTCAATTTTCTCAGTACACTTTCTTTCTACGTGGATCCAATGTCATCAAAGCTTGAGTTTCGAATCTGCTTAGAAAAGGTCACTCAAAAGGCAAGTGGAGCATTTGCCTTACTAACAGGGTGGATAGAATAGTGGAGTCGGAATGAATGCAAGAACTACAGAGGGGTTTAGGTGAGATTGCCCCTGGTGATCTGGTGTTGTACGGTAACATATACAGTGTATTCCGGTTAATTGGGATACATTGGGATCAATACATTTTTGCCCAATTGAGTGGTTGTCCCAATTAGCCAAAATTTTATGGAAATAGTTAAAAAAGGTATAATAGACAAACTGCCCATTTTACTGAGTAGCAAATGATGGATTTAAATGGAATACAGAACAAATTAGAACACTACCAATATAACTACAGTACGATCAAACTGTGTATTCCTAAAAGTTACCGACAGAGGAATTCATCCAGTGTACGATGCCGTGTTGACTGTAAATGAACAAGGTCAGCACAGACTCCTAGTGCAGATAATGGTCTACCTTCATTGCCTTTCTGCATGAAATACTGTGGTAATCCAAAAATAATTCACTGCTTTTTAAATCGGTGTCCACCGGCCCTAATGGATAACTTAACACGAGCGCACGCATCTGGCACTATTTGTAAACTGTTCGCTGTGAAAATGGTAAAGTGTCTAACACTCACAAAAGTGCACACAACTGATGTTAGTTAGAAACTATTCAGCAACAGTCTCATGTCCCAATTAAGTGCCAATTAAGGAGAAACTAAATTCCACCGTGTCAGTATTTCAGTGGAATAAAGGCAATTACAGTGGTATGAGAGGGGAATTGGCCAAGGTTGACTGAAAAGAGACACTAACAGGAAGGACAGCAGAGCAGTATTGGCTGGAGTTTCTGTGAAAAATGAGGGAAGTGCAAGACAGATATATTCCAAATAAGAAGAAATTTTCAAATGGAAAGAGGACACTACTGTGGCTATCAAGTGAAGTCTGAGCCAAAGTAAAAGCAAAAGAGAGGGCATACAAGGAAACCAAGGCTAGTGGGAAGGTAAAGGATTAGGGAGCTTTTAAAAACTTGAAGAAGGAAACTAAGAAGGTCATTTGGGAAGGAACAGATGAATTATGAGAGGAAGCTGGTGACTAATAATAAAGAAGATACTAAAAGCTTTTTTAAATATATAAAGGGTAAAAGAGAGTCGAGGATAGATATTAGAACCAATGGAGTTGTTGTAATGAGAGATGCAGAGATGGCAGAGGAACTGAATGCATATTTTGCATCAGTCTTCACAGTGGAGACATCTGTAGTATACCGGACATTCAAGAGTGTCAGGGAAGTGAAGTTTGTGCAGTGAAAATTATGACAGAAGGTTCTCAGGAAGCTTAATGGTCTGAGGGTGGATAAATCTCCTGGACCTGATGGAATGCACCCTCAGGTTCTGAAGGAAGTAGCTGGAGAGACTGTGGAGGCATTAACGATGATCTTTCAAGAACCGATAGATTCTGGCATTGTACTGGATGACTGGAAAATTGCAGATGTTACTCTGCTATTTAAGAAGGGTGAGAGGCAGCAGAAAGGAAACTATAGACCTGTTAGCCTGACATCAGTGGTTGGGAAGTTGTTGGAATCGATTGTTAGAGATGAGATTGTGGCGTACCTGGAGGCACATGGCAAGATAGGCCAAAGCCAGCATGGTTTCCTGAAAGGAAAATCCTACCTGACTAACCTACTGCAATTTTTTGAGGAAATTACAGGCAGGGTAGACAAAGGAGATGTAGTAGATGTGGTGTACTTGGATTTTCAGAAGGCCTTTGACAAGGTGCCACACATGTGGCTGCTTAGCACGATAAGAGCCCATGGAATGAAAGGGGAGTTACTAACATAGGTGGAGCATTGGCTAGTCGGCAGAAAACAGAGAGTGGGAATAAAAGTATCCTATTCTGGCTGGCTGCCGGTTACCAACAGAGTTCCACAGGGGTCTGTGAGGGACCGCTGCTTTTTACGATGTATGTCAATGATTTGGACTATGGGATTAATGGATTTGTGGCTGAATTTGCCAATGATACAATGATAGATGGAGGAGCGGGTAGTGTTGAGGAAACAGAGAGCCTGCAGAGAGACGTAGATGGTTTAGGGGAATGGGCAAAGAAGTGGCAAATGAAATACAATGTTGGAAAGTGTATGGTCATGCACTTTGGTGGAAGAAATAAATGGGCAGATGAGGAGAGAATTCAAAATGCAGAGATGCAAAGAAACTTGGGAGTCCTTGTGCAAGATACCCTAAAGGTCAATCTCCAGGTTGGGTCAGTGGTGAAGAAGGCAAATGCAATGTTGGCATTCATTTCTAGAGGTATAGAATATAAGAGCCGGGATGTAATGTTGAGGCTCTATAAGGCACTCGTGAGACCACACTTGGAGTATTGTGTGCAGTTTTGGGCTCCTTATTTTAGAAAGAATATACTGACATTGGAGAGCGTTCAGAGAAGATTCATGAGAATGATTCCAGGAATTAAAGGGTTACCGTATGAGGAACGTCTGTCAGTTCTTGGGCTGTATTCCCTGGAGTTCAGGAGAATGAGGCAGGATCTCATAGAAACATTCCGAATGTTAAAAGGCCTGAACAAGTTAGATATGGTGAAGTTATTTCCCATGGTGGGGGAGTCTAGGACAAGAGGGCACGACTTCAGGATTGAAGGACGTCCATTTAGAACAGAGATGCGGAGAAATTACTTTAGCCAGAAGGTGGTAAATCTGTGGAATTTGTTGCCACAAGTGGCAATGAAGGCCAAGTTTTTGGGTGCATTTAAGGCAGAGATAGATAGGTTCTTGATTAGCCAAGGCATCAAAGGGTATGGGGAGAAGGCAGGGGAGCGAGGATGACTGGAAGAATTGGATCAGCCCATGATTGAATGGCGGAGCAGACTCGATGGGCTGAATAGCCTTCTTCTGCTCCTATATCTTATGGTCACAGTGTTGCAAATAATCAAAGGGAATCTTGGCTATTTTCTCAATTAGTTTTTGTTCTTTAAGAGTTGTCCCAATTAAACAACTACCCTGATTAACCGATGGCCCCCTTAACCACAATCCACTCTACATAAATTGGTAATAAATTTACATTGAACTTTTGAAATCATGTCTATCATAACATGGAACTATAACACCAGTGCTTTACCATCACTGGGTCTAGAACCTGGAACTCATTTTCTAATATACTTCATTGTTCTGCTGTGAATGGCCGCAAGAAAAATAAATCTCAGGATAATATATGGTGACATAAACTGTAGGTTGAGCACATGGCCAAGTGGTTAAGGCACTCGACTAGCGACCTGAAGGTCGTGAGTTCGAGCCCCAGCTGAGGCAGTGTGTTGTGTCCTTGAGCAAGGCACTTAATCACACATTGCTCTGCGATGACACTGGTGCCAAGCTGTATGGGTCCTAATGCACTTCCCTTGGACAACATCGGTGTCGTGGAGAGGGGAGACTTGCAGCATGGGTAACTGCTGGTCTTCCATACAACCTTGCCCAGGCCTGCGCCCTAGAGAGTGAAGACTTTACAGGCACAGATCCATGGTCTCGCAAGACTAACGGATACCTTAAAAAAAACTGTAGGTACTTTGATAATAATTTACTTTGAACATGAACCTTGAACTTCGAGCATCACAAGTTGAAGTAGCAGCATAGAGTGGGTAAAAGACAGTGAATGTGAAAAGCAAAACATCTGAAAACCCTCTTACTCACTCTTCCTTCAGTTAGTCCTGACGAAGGGTCTCGGCCTGAAACGTCGACTGCACCTCTTCCTAGAGATGCTGCCTGGCCTGCTGCGTTCACCAGCAACTTTGATGTGTGTTGCTTGACATCTGAAAACCCACTGTTTCTCTCTCCACAGCTGGTGCTTGTCATTTTGAGTATTTTCCATTTGCCCTACTAACTGTTATTCCTGAATTTAATTACCCAGTTGAGTAGTTTGATATGCCTCCTCAGGGGCCAGCGAGGATACGGCTCGATCAGTGCAAGTCCTGTATTTGGCAGATTTCCTTTTTTGACTACGTTAAGCTCATTTGACTTTCTGATTGGAATGGCTTTTGAATCACTCACACAAAATGCTGGAGGAGCTCAGCAGGTCAGGTAGCATTTATGGAGAGAAATGAAGAGTCGATGTTTTGGGTCGAAACCTTTCTTCTTCTGATTACCCTGATGAAGGATCTTGTCCTGAAATTTTGGCTCTTTATTCTTCTCCATAGAGACTGCCTGACCTGCTGAGCTCCTCCTGCATTTTGCGTGATTTACTTTGGATTTCCAGCGTCTGCAGAATTCCCTGTGTTTCAACTTTTGAATTATTTCGTCCACGGAAACTGAACCCTTGCAGAGATGAGAATATTATTTCAATCGGTAAAACAGACTAATGGTGTTTAATCCTCTCTCCTGGCACCATCCTTGTCTCTGCAAGGGTTAAACGCAGCACAGATTTGCATGTTGCTGGAATGGTTCCAGCAGCTTAATGTGTTGTCAACTTGTACGCGGCCCCTGTGCTGCGTCAGCGAAAAGACTGATAGATCGACCTGTAACTGAACAATCCAGCACTCCGGATCTCCGGATACAATGCCTGAAGTTTGGCAAATGGTCACAACATGACTCATAGTCACGTGATGCCCTCTGATAGTCATGACTGTTCCAATCGGAACAACTCCTGTGTGGCATAGTAGTCTGTAGGATGTAAAATTATTCAGTCTTCCATCTGCTTTGCCTCTTCATTATCTGATGTGCAGTTAGATCTTGGTGGAAAGGATCACCACAGTCAGCCCATAACTATTATTATTTTATTTCACACTTATATAAAAACGTATTTATCTTTCCCCAACATATTTTAACTCCATTCTAAGCAAATTGCAATAACTAATTATCAATGCTGATTTTTTGTGTGTTCACGGGGTGTGAATATTATAGTTGTGTTCAGGAGATATTTTTCATGTCAAGTCAAATTTATTGTTATTTAACTGTCTACATGTATACTGTCAAATGAGACAACATTTCTCCTAACCAGGGCGTAAAGTACAGTAGTACACATAACTTAGGAAAGTTAGGATAAAAACTACAGATGAATTGCGCGTAAATAACAAAGTAAAGTGCATAAGTTAAATATTATAGGGTAGTTACAGAAAAGATTAACCAGCAGCACTTTCAATACGACGTGGCAGGGAGTTCAGAAGCCTAATGGCCTGAGGGAACAAACTGTTTCCCATCCTGACTGTTCTTGTTTTTATGCATCAGAGTCTCCTGCCTGATGGTAGAACGTCAAAGAGGATACTGGATGGATGGGATCCTTGATAATACTAAGGGCCTTGTGCGCACAGCACTCCTGATAAATATCCCCTAATGTTCACTATTAGTTCACAGCAGAACAAGCTATAAATGAAATCCACTGCTCTGTGGAGCAGTGGCTTTGTAAGGTTTTTATTTTGCCTTAAGAATGGAAACAAAAAGCATTCACAGTGTGTGATTTGTCCAGCAGAAGCTGATGCTGAAGGCTCATTTTAACCTATAACGCAATCAAAATAATCCATGACAACCCGATTATTGTTTTGCATCAATTATTTATTTGTTAATAATTCATTCGTCATCATCATTATGTGTTGTGTTTTTCTGATGTGGGTGATCATGGTCTCCATGGCCATGATTGTTCTTGACAAAGTAATTCATTGTTGCATCAATGTCCATTACATTTGGGGCAGCACGGTAGTGTAGTGGTTAGCGTAACCCCATTTCAGCACCAGCAACCCCGGTTCAATTCCACTGCTGCCTGTAAAGAGCTTCTACATACTTGCCGTGACTGCGCGGGTTTCGTCCGGGTGCTCCAGTTTCCTCCCTCATCCCAAAGACATACGGGTTAGTAGGTTAATTGGTCACAGAGATGTAATTGGGCGCCGCAGGCTCGTTGGGCCGGAAGGTCCTGCTTCCATCTCTAAATAAAATAAAACATCTACAAATGTTAACCTTTTCCAAAGAAAGCCCACGCCAGGAAAATGCCACCCTGCTAAAATTAGAGTTCTAATTTCAACAATCCCATTTCTGTGGTACCTCATCTTCAACCCAAATGTCCCCAGGCTCTTTGGAAGAAAATTTTACTAAGAGGACATTGTATTGAACATACAGTGCACTGGGAGATGTTAGGGCAGACAACAGGGCGATTGATAGGGTGAATACATACAGGATTTCCCCCCTTAAGCCTGGTTTATACTTCTGTGTCAACGCGTCACCGTAAGGTCTGTGTCACCGCAAACCCTAGGCAAAACTGACGCGGAACCCTACGCGAGAGCTTGCGTTGCTGCGACGCGCACCTCTCCCAAAACATAACCGCGCGTCGTGGCAATGCAGAACGCAACAGCTGTGATTGGTCCGCTTGGCAGCATCGCATGTCGTCCTAGGCTGCAATAGCTTCCCATTGGGCGACTGAAGGGCAGGGAAGGAACTCTGGCTGCAATGCTTTCCATAAAGCTTTACAGACCTTCGAAATTATGGAGGACAAATTTCACACGAAAAAAGACGCTCGTGTTCTGTTTACCCCGAGACTACCATGACCATGAAGCCTTGCGCGGGCAGGTGAGTGCGCATGTGTAACATGTGCGCATTGCAGAGCGACGCAGACACACTAACGCACAAATATAAATGCTCTCAACGCGCGTAAGTCGCTTGCGTAGGTTACGGCGTTGAGTTAACGCAGAAGTATAAACCAGGCTTTAGTTTAGGTGAGACCGTGACTGCAGGTCATGGGTTAAGGGTGAAAGGTGAATTATTTAAGGAGAATCTGAAGGGGAACTTCTTCACTCAGATGGTGGTGAGAGCGTGAAACGAGCAGCCTGCGGAAGTGAAAACTGCGGGTTCCATTTTGTAACATTTAAGAAATTTGGATATGTACAAATATGTGGATGGGAGGAACTTGGAGAGACATTGTCCAGGTGCAGGTTGATGGGACTAGGCAGAAGATTGGGTTGGCATAGACCGGATCGGCTGAAGTTGCTGTATCCGTGCCGTAGTGTTCTATGACTGGTGTTCTCAATGGGTTCTAAAGAGCATTTCAAAGAGGAAAGAATGATGTAGAGTGATTTTGGGAGGGATTTTCAGAGCTGAGGGGCTTGGTAACTGTTCTTGATGGGGGTGATTGAATGCAGGAGCACCCAATATGCAGGACTGGAGGAGCACAACTATCTCGGCTGGGAGTGTAGATTACAGTGAAAGGGAAGGATGAGATCAAATCATCTTCAACATCATCCTGTGCCTTGTTGTATGAGAAAGATGATCAGGGACCCATAACTGTGATTGTTCTTGGCAAATTTTTCGACAGAAGTGTTTTGCCATTGCCTTCTTCTGGGCAGTGTCTTTACAAGACTGGTGACCCCAGCTGTTATTAATACTCTTGAGACATTGTCTGCCTGGCGCCAGACGTCACATAACCAGGACTTGCGATATGCACTGGCTGCTCATACCAGCTGCACCCATGGTTTCACGTGACCTTTATTTATCAATAGCTCTGCAATTTCTTCAACGTGATGTAAATAAGTGTTCCATATCGCTTTAAATATTGCCACTAACTCATGGATACTGGAGTGCCTGATGCCCTTGGGGTGCTCTAATATCAGATTTACAGTTTGCATGGTTACAATGTTGGGGGTTTCTTCCCTGGTCAGCCACACCGAATGCTGAATGGAGCTGTGGAAAATGTGCTTAGTGTTTCTGGCCAGCACAATTACTGCCATTGGAACTGACGAATTTCTGGGTAACACTATGCTCTTGTATTTTATAACTGTGTGCTGTAGCAGGTAGACAACTAAATGGCAGTGGAGGAGAGGATGAGGTAATTGCACTGTCACACAATGATTTTTTTGATGAGACATAAATTTGGCAACAATTGCTGACTTCCATGTGTATTCTGAACTAAAGTAACTTCCTTTCAAAATATAAGGTGGAAGCTATTGCAGATGGCTTGAGCGTTTTCGGTTCTCAGATTTTATATTTGTTACATTTATACTTTGTCTTTATTGTAAGTCTTCCTTTGTATGATAAAAATGCTCTCTAATATTTTTCATCTTCTCCAATTTTCTTATGACGGAGCAGAGGCCCATGGGGGCAGTGCCACCTCTCAGAACACAGCCCAGAGTCCCAGTCATTCAGCATGGAAAGAGGCCCTTCAGCCCTACTAGTTCATGCTGTATCCAAGTAAACTAGTCCCATTTGGCCTATATCCCTCTGAATCAGGGGTTCCCAACCTGGGGTCCACAGACCCCTCGGTTAATGGTAGGGGTCCATGGCATAAAAAAGGTTGGGTACCCCTGCTCGAAAACTTTCCTATCATTGTACCTGTCCTTTTAAGCCTTTTAACCGTTGGTATTGTACCTGCTTCAACCACTATCTCTGGCAGGTCATTCCATACTCTGACCACCCTCTGGGTGGAAAATGTTGCCTTTCGGGTTATTATTAAATCTCTCCCCTCTCACCTTGAACTCAGGCTCTGTAGTTCTATGATGAAGTCCTGATGAAGAGACTCGGCCTGAAATGTTGACTCTTTATTCCTCTTCATAGATTCTACAGCATTCTACTGAGTTCCTACAGCACGGTGTGTGTGTGTTACTCTTTAGTTCTTAATTCCGTAGCCCTGGGAGAAAGACTGTGAGCATCCACCCTATCTATGCGCCTCGTAATTTTGTACACGATTGCGGTCACACTGTTGCAAGGAAATCCTTCATTTAGGTGGAGAATCAGAATCAGGTTTAATCTCATTGGCATAGGTCATGAAATTTGTTGTCATGTGGTAGCAGTGCATTGCAACGCATAATAATGAAAACTGTGAATTACAGCAAGAAGTGTAGATATATAGAGCAAAAAGAAAAAAAAAGCTGAGAGGTAGTGTTCATGGTTTCAATGTCCACTCAGAAATCAGAGGCAGAGGGGAAGAAGTTATTCCTGAAACATTAAGTGTGTGCCTTTAGGCTCCTGTACCTCCTCCTGGATGACAGCAATGAGAAGAGGGCATGGTCTGAGTGAAGGGGGTCCTTAAGGACGGATGCCTAACCAGAGTTTTATAAAGCTACAATATAACTATGGTTATGTTTTGCACCGGGATTTTCTGTAGAAGTTAGAAGCTGCGCAGTCACACACAGACACTGTTCTGTTAAATCATATGCAGACTTAGCTTTGCAGTGCAGTATTGCTTTGCTTTTCTTTGTGTAGTGCATAGTTTGATTCGAAAGGTAATTATAGGAGCTATCAGTGTCCTCAGCTGACTACATTTTGGGTTTAGTATACGCAAAAGTATTTTTAAAAATATAATTTGATTAAGTTTGTCTGAGTTTGAAAATGGGAGTAAGTCTTCCTGTGTGTGGGGTTGTTCCTTGAGGACAGGCTGTGTTATGTTTTGTAGTTTCAAACCATTAACCTAATTCAAAGGAAACATGTGAGTCCGAAGAATGTGGGTTTAACTTTGTCATTACTTTAAGTGAGGTGTGCATTATCACATGGAAGTGTGATTTCATAAGCAGTTAATGTATTTTTACATATGACGTCGACTCAGACTATGAGAGGCCTGTGTCGGGTGTTTTCATACCTTACAAGGCCTCTCCCCCCTCCCTATATATAACCCATAATTAATTATTTAAAAGAAACAAGATTAATCAAACAATATGTATGATTACTCAAATGTTACTAAAATATTAAATACACAACATGTTGCTTCCGCAGTGATGGGAGGTGGTGGAAAGTTGGTCCACAAAGTCCCTGGGGTTGGCAGACACTGAGTGACCTTTGCCTTGTTCAGCAGCAGGTTGGAACAGTGCTCAAGGCTGCTACATTTTTGAAGGAAACCCTGCTGCAGATGGCAACTCTTTGACTAAGAAGGTTCTAGAATGTAAACTGTAAACAATCTTGACGTTAGACCGTGAATTCCCATAAGAAGGGAAGAATTAGTAGGGTGTGGGCTGATACTGGTGTCACCAGGGTAGGACATAGGCTTTTGTAACTTCTGCCTGATGTGAGAGGGGGGAAGAGAGAATGTCTGGGGCGGGTGGGGTTTTTGATTATGCTGGCTGCTTTACTGAATCAGTGAGGAATGTAGACAGAGTTCATGGAGGGGAGACTGATTTCTGTGATGTGCTGTGTTGACAACTCTCTGCAGTCTACAACCCTACCCCTGTGAATTGGAACAAGAGGAATTCTGCAGACGCTGGAAATTCAAGCAACACACATCAAAGTTGCTGGTGAATGCAGCAGCCCAGGCAGCATCTCTAGGAAGAGGTACAGTCGACGTTTCAGGCCGAGACCCTTCATCAGGATTTATGTGTTGGCAATTTACATGTAGTTTAGGTAGTACTCCCGAGATTACAATTGCAGTTCTGCTTTGTAATGCAGATCGAAACTGTTCACACCCCTTTGGCAGAACTGCCTTTGTAGTCTTGTCAGTGTTCTTTGCTTCCCATATGGGTTGCTGCATTCATGCCCTCCCTCTTCTGTGCTGTTCCTTTTCAGCTCTGGGAAAATACTCTTCTCACTGATACTGACCACTGTTGCTTCTGTGATACAAAAGATCTTTGGAAGTCAAGAATGAGGCATAAAACTTAATGCCAGCAATCTTATTAAGTGTTACAACAGTGTTTCCCAAAATGGGTGATATCGCCACCCTGGGGTGGTGGAACTTTCTAAGGGGGTGATAAAGATAAAGGGGCCTGTGGGGGGGGGGAGGCTGCAGGCTTAATTTAAGAAATTAATTGATCCTCACTACCTCATAATTGAATACAATGATCACGTAATCGCCTCATCTCTTGCTAACCCCCCTTGTCTTAGACTTTGCTTACAGTGCGGTGTCGTTGTTGAAAATCAATGTGACACGTCCATATTTGCCATATTATGAGAAATCTGGACTGAAGAAAAGGTATTATTTCCAGGTCTGGCCCGCTCGCGCTTTATCTCCATTCACTACTGTAGTACAGTGTTAGCTAGTACGATTCCCATACTCTAATCACGCAGTGACGCAAATCCTGCGAACCGGAGAATGGCAGTCAATGGAGTAAAGTTCAGTATCTGCCCTTTCTAATGGCCTTGACCGCATTTCTCTGACCTACTGCTGACTGAGGTATCGCTGTCCCACTTTATGTACTTTGAGGCATTGAGTTAGGTATTGCCTCAGCTATGATGATGTCATAACTTTTCACTTTATTGATCGCAGCACTTGAGGTTGGACTTAAGCAATAGGCAAGTAACTGTGGTCGTTAATCGATAACAAAAATGACAGAAGCAGACCAAATGAAAAAGAAGTTCTGGCAATATTGCATGGGGTATTTGAAATATGGATTTATACCAGCACCAAGCTATGTGAAAAAGTTTTTTCAAATGAGGCATTGAAACCATCCAGGCTCCTTGAACATTTGAAGAGAATACACTCTGATAATGCAAATAGGAATCTGGCTTATTTTCAATCACTTTGTGAAAATCTTTAGAACTGGAAAATACTTCAGAACATGTTTGCCAGCACTTCATAACAAAACAGTGATGGTTGACATGCTTCGTACAGCACTTCATTGCTCATTGCTAAATTGGGAAAGCCGCATACGATTGAAAAGCGTATTCTGCCAGCAGTAAGGGAGATTCTGAGAATGGTTCTGCATGAATCACCAGACTAAATAATTAAAGCAATGCTGATCAGCAACAACTCTTTTCAAAGATGAATAAATTAAGTGTCTGAGAATGTGGAAGGCACGTTGCGTAACGTGCTTAGGACAACAGAATTCAACAGAATTTGCTCTGCAGTTGGACGAGTAAACTTTGCCAGGCAAGGAATCTTTGCTTGGTTATGTTCACTTCATTAGTTAAAGTTCAAGTCTAATTGTAATTCAAATCATACATGAATACCCACGAATGCAGCCAAACAAAACATGGTGGTGCATGGATGTGGTTGGCAGGAACAATCCCGCAGCAATCCACGGGTGAATGCAGTCCAGGTTGTCTTCTACTAAGCGAGCCTGGAGGGAAGCACTGATGGGGGGACCAGCCTCAACCCAGCACGGACTTCGTGCCACACTGCCTCCATTGTCTCCAATCTCTCCTGTCCTGGTCGGCTGCAACAGGCGACCCTGCGGCATGAGGCCTAGTCCGTGCTACAACCAAAGCCACGCAGCTCCACCGCCACTGGACTCAGGAGTAAACCAGCAAACTGGACTTGCAGTATTCTGTATTACCAATGACCAGTCAGGTCTGGGGATCACAGGAAAAACAATCACTCGCTGTTAGACTGCACACCGTCTTTGCGCACCGACGCCATCACCTTTCTGGAGCAGGTAGGAACAATGTCAGCTCCTCCAGCTCCTCCGCTGATGGGCTAGACCTGCAGTACTTGAGGTTCTTAGTATACTTGCCATCATAAAATAGACATTTAAGAAAAGATAATAACACCTTCAGTTGGACCCAGAGAGGCCCTTGCATCCAAGTGTGTTGCAATTAATAAAAGATGAAAGTGCAGCTCAAGAGTTGTTATTTGGAAGGGGACTAGAAACCTACATGAAGGGAAGTCAATATTTCAGGTTGTTGAGCAATTGTTCAAAGAGAAGGACAATCCACTCACCAGTGTTCTTGCTTGTGTACCTCCCATTTGGGTGGTGGGGTCAGGATACGTTCCTACTAAAGGAGGTGTAAGGCATTCCTCCCTTCCGGTAGCCTGCAGGTCATCTTTGGGTAAGTGGTAGCACCTACCTAGCCCCCCCCCTCCCCCCACCAATCAGGGTCACGTGAAGCCATGGGAGCAGGTGGTGGATGGTCGAATGAGCAACTGGTACATATCACAAGCCTTGGGTATGCGACCACTGACTCCAGGCAGACAATCTCTGAAGAGTATTGATAACGGCTGGAGTCAGCCGTCTTGTAAAGACACTGCCCGGAAGAAGGCAATAGGGTCATAGAGAAGTACAGCACAGAAACAGGACCTTCAGCTCATCTAGTCCATGCCGAGAACTATCTAACTGCCTACTCCCATCAACCTGAACCTCGACCATAGCCCTCCTTACCTCTACCATCCCTGTGTCTATCTAAACTTTGATGGTCATGCACTTAGGTACTAGAAATAAATGTGCGGACTATCTTCTAAATGGGGAGAAAATCCAGGAATCTGAGATGCAGAGGGACTTGGGAAGTTAACTTGCAGGTTGAGTCACTGGTGAGGAAGGCAAATGCTATGTTAGTATTCATTTCAAGAGGCGTAGAATGCAAGAGCAAGGATATGATACTGAGGCTTTATAAGGCACTGGTGAGGCCTCACCTTGAGTATTGTGAACAGTTTTGGGCCCCTCATCTTAGAAAAGATGTGCTGGCATTGGAGAGGGTCCAGAGGAGGTTCACAAGGATGATTCCAGGAATGAAAGGGTTATCATACAAGGAACATTTAATAGCTCTGTGTCTGTACTCACTGGAATTCAGAAGGATGACGGGGATCTCATGGAAACCTTTTGAATGTTGAAGGGCCTAGACAGAGTAGATGTGGTAAGGGTGTTTCCCATGGTGGGAGGATCTAGAACAAGAGTGCACAGCCTCAGGATAGAACGGTGCCCTTTCAAAACTTGGGGAGGAATTTCTTTAGCCAAAGGGTGGTGTGGTGAATTTGTGGAAATTGTTGCCACATGCAGCTGTGGAGGCCAGGTCGTTGGGTGTATTTAAGGCAGAGATTGATAGGTTCTTGATTGGACATGGTATCAAAGGTTACGGGGAGAAGGCCGGGAACTGGGGTTGAGGAGGAAATAGAAAAAAGGATCAGCCATGATTGAATAGCGGAGCATACTCGATGGGCTGGATGGCCTAATTCTGTTCCTATGTCTTATGGTTAAACTTCTCTTAACCATTGAAATTCAGCTTGCACGGACCACTTGTGCTGGCAGCTCATTCCACACTCTTACAACCCTCTGAGTGAAGAAGTTTTCCTTCATGTTTCCCTTAAACCTCATGTTTCACTCTTAAGCCATGACCTCTGGTTGTAATCCCACCCAACCTCAGTAGAAAAAGCCTGCTTTCATTTACCCTATCTATACCCCTCATAATCTTGTGTATCTCTTGTCAAATCTCCCCTCAATCTTCTATGCTCTAAAGAATACAGTCCTAACCTGTTCAATTTTCCCTTGTAACTCAGGTCCTCCAGACCTGGCAATGTATTTGTAAATTTTCTCTGCACCCTTTCAGCCTTATTTACATGTTTCCTGAAGGCTGGTGACCAAAACTGCACACAAAATCCCAAATTAGGCCTCACCTACGTCTTAGACAACTTCAACATAACATCCCGTCTTCTGTACTCAATACATTGATTTATGAAGGCCAATGTGCTAAAAGCTTTCTTTACAACCCTATCTACCTGTGACGCCACTTTCATTGGATTATGTACCTGTATTCCCAGATCCCTTTGTTCTAATGCTCTCCTCAGTGCCCTACCGCTCATGGTGTAAGACTACTGAAGTGCAACACCTCACACCTGTCTGCATTAAATTCTATCTGCCATTTTTTCCAGACCATTTTTTCAGCTGATGCAGATTGCTCTGCAAGCCATGATAGCCTTCCTCATTGTGAACTACACCCCCAGTCTACATCCACAAATTTGCTGATCCAGTTAACCACATTATCAACCAGATTATTGATATAGATGACAAACAACAAAGGACCCAACACCGATCCCTGTGGCACGCCACTAGTAACAGGCCTCCAGTCAGAGGGGCAACCCTCTATGACCACTCTCTGGCTTCTCCCACAAAGCCAATGTCTAATCCAATTTACTACCTCATCTTGAATGCCGAGTGACTGAGCCTTCTTGACCAGCCTCCCATGTGGAACCTTGTCAAATGTCTTACCAAAGTCCATGTAGATAACATCCTCTGCCTTACCTTCATCCACGTTCCTGGTAACTTCTCAAAATCTCTATAAAATTGGTTAGACATGACCTACCACGCACGAAGCCATGCTGACAAGCCTTAATCAGTCCCAGTCTACCCAAATACTTATATATCCAGTCCCTTAGAATACCTTCCAATGACTTTCCTACAACTGATGTCAGACTCACTGGCCTATAATTTCCTGGTGTATTTTTAGAGCCTTTTTCAAACAGTGGAACAACATTGGTATCCTCCAATTGTCTGGTACCTCTCCTGTCACTAAGGATGTTTTCTAGGTCCCTGGCAATTTTTGCACTTGTCTCCTGTAGGGTCCGAGAGAACGCCTTGTCAGGCCTTGGGGATTTATCCACCCTGACTTGCATCAGTGTAGCAAAAACCTCCTCCTCCATAATCTGTACAGGATCCATGAAGTTGATGTCACTTTGCCTCATTCCTACAGACTCTGTATTCATCTCCTAAGTAAATACCGACACAAAGAATGCATTGAAGGTCTTCTCCATCTGTTTTGGCTCCACACATGGATTGCCATTCTGGTCTTCCAGAGACCAATTTTGTCCCTTGTAATCCTTTTGCTCTTAACGTACCTGTAGAATCCCTTAAGATTCTCCTTCACCTTGTCTGCTAGAGCAACTTCGTGCTGGTTTTTAGCCTTCCTGATTACCTTCTTAAGGGCTCTCTTGCATTTATTGTATTCCATAGGAACCTCACTTGTTTCTACCTGCCTATACCTGCTATGCACCTCCTTTATTCTCTTAACCAGGGCCTTAATACCTCTTGAAAACCATGGTTTCCTACACGTGTTATCTGTACCTTTTATTCTGACAGGCACATACACACTTTGTACTCTCAAAATGTTGTTTTTGAAGGCCTCACATTTTCCAAGTATACCTTTGCCAGAAAACAGCCTGTCCCAATCTACACTTGCCAGATCATTTCTGATGCCATCAAAATTGGCTTTTCTCCAATTTAGACCTATCTGTTTGCATATTTACTTTGAAGGTAATGGCATTCTGGCCACTGGATGCAAAGTGACCACCGACACAAGCTTCCGTCACCTGCCCTGTCTCATTCCCTAATAGCAGATCTATTATTGCATAGTGTCTCGTTGGGACTTCTACGTACTGATGGAGGAAAGTTTCCTGAACACATTTGACAAACTCTGTCCCTGGGATGGCCAACCTATGGCGCATTGGATCATTAGAAGTAGCGCATTGCACCCCAGTGATAATAATAAAAAAGTAAGTCTACTCATGCAAAAAGTATTAACCAAAAACTGATTTGTAGCAAAAAATATCTATAACAGGAATTCAAGTAGCTTCGAGCTAGAAATAGGTTTTACTGAGAATAAATCTTAAAACTTAGCAATTATTTTTAGCGATTTTATTATTTCATGCACATCTTTTAGCGAATGTTATCTTCTTTCACATTAATCTGTTTTCAATTTAAAGAAATGTTCAGTGAGTCAAACTAGGAAGGAAAGACTTTTGCTCGCTGTTGTTCCATAACCGTTCAATACACGTTTGATACTTGTTTGATCCTGAGGCGCCAGGCGTCTGCACCAGCGGTGCATCGCAGGTTTTTGCCAGTCAGTTTACAATTGACACTCGTGCGCTACGGAGTTGAACTTTGTTCGTCCTTTATGAACATTTGCAGTTTTGTACTTCTTCAAAAATTAAGCCTTGTTTTTATATTCAGTTACCCATCACAGTGCAAAAGAAAGGCAGAAAGTGATAGTAAGCGTGAATTCAATGAACAGCGGGAAAATGAGTTCTTATTTATAGTGGGTCCGTCAGGAAAACCGTTGTGCATTGTTTGTGAAAACACTTTCTCACATAATAGAAGACATGATCCTAATAGACACTATAAAACACAACATCAGACTGAAATAGAAGGAAAACTGAAGCTAGTGCTTGGGTCTGAGTTACGGAAAGAATATGTGATTAAGAAAAAGGAAGAAATCAAAAGAAGACAAAATACATTTTTTTAAAGTCTCATTAAGGTTAGTAATGTTTATCTTGTTTTTATATTAAATCAATATATAATGTAAAAATGCTAAATATGCAAACAACAGGAATTCTGCAGATGCTGGAAATTCAAGCAACAGTTAGAAATTCAGTTAGTCCTGACGAAGGGTCTCGGCCTGAAACGTCGACTGTACCTCTTCCTAGAGATGCTGCCTGGCCTGCTGCGTTCACCAGCAACTTTGAAATGCTAAGTATGTCTATTTTTACAAGAATTGAATGGGGGTACAAGAGCTGTATGGCACATCTGAACTCGTGCATGAAAAAAGTGACATATGGTATGTAAACGTTGTCCACCCCAGCTCTATCCCATCTTGCCCTTTTATAGTACGGGGTTCCAACAGTTCTCTTACAACAGTCCATGACCTCTTCACGACTTTGTTCCTCTAAATCCCTTGGAGTATTGGGTGGTCTGTAATATAGCCCCATTAACGTGGTCATACCTTTCTTATTTCTCTGGGCCACCCATAATGCTTTACATCGAATTCTCCAGTCTGTGCTGACAGAGCACTGGCGTGACGTTTTCCCTGACTAGTAATGCCACCTCTGTTCCTTTAATCCCTCCCGCTCTGTCATGTCTAAACAATAGACCCTCAGAATATTGAGCTTCCAGTCCTGCCCCTCCTGCAACCTATTCTCATGAACGGCTACAATGTTGTAATCCAGGTGTTGCTCCTTGCCCTGAGCTCATCCACCTTTCCTACACTACTTCCTGCATTGAAATAGATGCAGTTCAGGACACTAATTGCACCATGCTCAACTTTTTGATTCCTGACTTTGAGATCTTACTAACATCTGCCTCCACAATCTCTCCACTAATTGTTCTGGCACTCTGGTTCCCATCTCCCTGCAACTCATAGTTTAAATCCCACCATGCAGCATTAACAAATCTTCCCACGAGGAATAGATCCCCCTCCAGTTCATGTGCAAAATGTCCGTTCTGTACAGGTCCCACCTTCTCTGGAAATCTTATTCCCTCCTTCCTGACACCAACTCCGTAGTCACGTATTAAACTGTATAATCTTCCCAGTTCTGGCCTCACTAGCACGTGGCATGGGTAGCAATCCTGAGGTCACATCCCAGGAGGTCCTGGTCTTTAACTTAGAACCTATTTCCCTATGCTCTCGTCCTACCCATGTCATTGGTACCCACATGGACCACAACCTCTGGCTGTTCGCCCTCCCATCTAAGAACGCTGTGGTCTCCGTCCAAGGTGTTCCAGGCCCTGGCACCTGGGAGGCAACATACAATATGGAAATCTTGTTCTTGCCCACAGAACATCCTGTCTTTTCCCCCAACTGATAAATCCCCTATCACCACAGCGTGCCTCCTCTTCCTTTTCCTTCCAGGGCACAAAGCCAGACTTAGTGCCAGAGACGCGACCACTGTGACTTTCCTCTGTTAGGTCACCCTGCCACCCCCCACCACCCACTGACAGTATCCAAAGTGATATACCTGTTGTTGGGGATGGCCACAAGGGTGATCCTTAACCCTTTTCCCCTTGCTGACTGTCACCCAGCTTTCTGTGTCTGCACCTTGGGTTTAACTACCTCTCTATATGTCATATCTATCACCCCTTTATCATCCTGAATGGTCCAGGGTTCACCCAGTTCCAGCTCCAACGCTTTAACATGGATTGTTAGAAGCTGCAGCTGGGTGCCCTTCTCACAGTTGTAGTCGTCAGAGACACTGGAGATCTCCCTGCCTTACCACATCTCACAAGAGGAGCATTGCACTATCCTTCCTGGCTTCTCTACTGTTCTAACTGAGTTGCTGTAAAGAAAGGAAGAAAAAAAAACACTTAACCTGGAGCTTTTCTTTTCTTTTGCTTCCTCTGACTGAAACCTCGAAGAGCTAAAGCCTCAAGATCTCCACTCTGACTCTGCCCACTCTGACAATGGCCGCTGCGGTTGCCCCGCCTCCCTTTAATTTGCTCTTGCTAATCAATGGCTGGAAAGGGAGGGGGGATGCTGGGGATGTGGTCTGGGAGCCATGGAGACGGTAACCCAGAAAAAATTTGGGAACCACTCTGATACAGAAAGAAGGAACGAATAAAGAATGATGAGCTGAGAGAACAAAGAAAAGACAAAGGAAAAAGCAGTCATTGTTGTCTCATACTCAGACGATAGACAACAAACGGTCCAGTGATAACAATGGCTGATAAGATAGCCAGATTCAAATAGCATGACACTTGCTACCTAAAACTAATAAGTTTCTAGAAAAATACAAAAGGAAATGTACCATAATTACTAGACAATCCATGTACATGGATGATTACATAAAATAGAAGCAAGAATAGGAAAGTTAAACTACAGGAAAAATAGCAGTTCTGTACCTTAATCCAGCACCAGCCATCACATCACTTGGGAAACATGCTTTATGGTCGAAGGGAACAGTTGCTCCCACTCTTCCCAATTTCCCATATCATTGCCACGTTCCTTTCCACGCCCCAGATTGTGCGGCCTTCTGTACCCAGGTGCAGTGGTCAGTTTGCTTGATCCACTCCGCAGTCTCTGCTGTAGCCCACCCAGGACGTAAGTAGCTGGTACTGGTTGGACAGTGGTTGGCGGGGGGTGTGGACAGCATAGTGGTTAAGTGGCCTGCTCATCAATGACCCGGAGAGATGAATGAAAAGAGTGGGCACTGTGCTGTGGCACGGCTAAATGAACTGTTGCCTCACGGTGCCAGAGACCTGGGCTCAATCCTGATCCCAGGATGTGTGGAGCTCCCATGTTTTTTCTGTGACCCCATGGGTTTTCCCTGGACTCCTGGGTTTTGGGAAGGAGGGTGAGAGAGAGGAATGGGGCTAGTTTCGTTGCTTCTTGGGTACCACTTTGTTGTGTCCTATGTTGTTCCACCAAGCGACACTTGCAGGCCCCAAGTCCATCCTAAAGTGTGTCGGTTGTTAACACAAACAACACGTTTCAATGTGTGTTTTGATGTACCTATGATAAATAAATCTGAACCTGAATCCCCCACGTTTGAAAAGAATTCATGTTGATAGGTTAGTTTGTTACTGTAAATTGCCCCGAGTGGTAGAATCTCAGGGCGTTGATGGAAATGTGTGGAGATTAAGAGAAAAAGGAATTAGTGTATATGGGCAGGATGAACCTGTTTCTGTTCTGTACCTCACTATGACTGTGATTTAAATTTAAATTGCTGAGGTTACAATCCATGCTCCTACACAGTGGTCGCACCTCCCTCTTCCTCCCGAAAGATCATTTCTACAGTGCTTAATCTCAGGCGTGTGCCCGTCACCTCCACCCTGCAGCTATCAAGCTCTGACCTGTGTGGGTAGCTTCACTCAATTCAGCTCTGAACTGATTCCCCCAACTTGCAGACGTGCTCTCGAGGACTTATGTTCTCTGAATGATTGATTGATCAATTATCTGTATATCTGCTTCTCTCTCTATCTGTTTGCACAACTTCTCTTCTCAGTCTTCGCTTATGTATTATAAATTCTACTGTATTTCTTTATTTTTCTTTAAATACCTGCAAGAAATGAATCTCAGAGTAGTATTTGGTGACATAAACATACTTAAATAATAAATTTACTTAGACTTTGGCGGGAGAGGCTGCTGCACAGGACTGAAATAAGCTGCAGAGGGTTGTAAATCTAGTCGGTTCCATCTTGGGCACTAGCCTACAAAGTACCCAGGACGTCTTCAAGGAGCGGTGTCTCAGAAAGGCAGTGTCCATTACCCAGGACATGTCTTTTTCTCACTGTTACCATCAGGTAGGAGGTACAGAAGCCTGAAGGCACACACTCAGCGATTCAGGAACAGCTTCTTCCCTTCTGCCATCCGATTCCTAAATGGACATTGAACCTGTGAATACCACCTCACTTTTTAAATATTTATTGGAAACCATAGAAACCATAGAAACTACAGCACAGAAACAGGCCTTTTGGCCCTTCTTGGCTGTGCTGAACCATTTTCTGCCTAGTCCCACTGACCTGCACACGGACCATATCCCTCCATACACCTCCCATCCATGTATCTGTCCAATTTATTCTTAAATGTTAATAAAGAACCCGCATTCACCACCTCATCTGGCAGCTCATTCCATACTCCCACCACTCTCTGTGTGAAGAAGCCCCCCATAATGTTCCCTTTAAACTTTCCCCCCCTCACCCTTAACCCATGTCCTCTGGTTTTTTTCTCCCCTTGCCTCAGTGGAAAAAGCCTGCTTGCATTCGCTCTATCTATATCCATCATAATTTTATATACCTCTATCAAATCTCCCCTCATTCTTCTACGCTCCAGGCAATAAAGTCCTAACCTATTCAACCTTTCTCTGTAACTGAGTTTCTCAAGACCCGGCAACATCCTTGTAAACCCTCTCTGCACTCTTTCAACCTTATTTATATCCTTCCTGTAATTTGGTGACCAAAACTGAACACAATACTCCAGATTCGCCCTCACCAATGCCTTATACAACCTCATCATAACATTCCAGCTCTTATACTCAATACTTTGATTAATAAAGGCCAATGTACCAAAAGCTCTCTTTACGACCCTATCTACCTGTGACGCCACTTTTAGGGAATTTTGTATCTGTATTCCCAGATCCCTCTGTTCTACTGCACTCCTCAGTGCCTTACCATTAACCCCGTATGTTCTACCTTGGTTTGTCCTTCCAACGTGCAATACCTCACACTTGTCTGTATTAAACTCCATCTGCCATTTTTCAGCCCATTTTTCCAACTGGTCCAAGTCCCTCTGCAGGCTCTGAAAACCTTCCTCACTGTCTACTACACATCCAATCTTTGTATCATCAGCAAATTTGCTGATCCAATTTACCACATTATCATCCAGATCATTGATATAGATGACAAATAACAATGGACCCAGCACTGATCCCTGTGGCACACCACTAGTCACAGGCCTCCACTCGGAGAAGCAATTCTCTACTACCACTCTCTGGCTTCTTCCATTGAGCCAATGTCTAATCCAATTTACCACCTCTCCATGTATACCTAGCGACTGAATCTTCCTAACTAACCTCCCATGCGGGACCTTGTCAAAGGCCTTACTGAAATCCATATAGACAATATCCACTGCCTTCCCTTCATCCACTTTCCTGGTAACCTCCTCGAAAAACTCCAATAGATTGGTCAAACATGACCTACCACGCACAAAGTCATGTTGACTCTCCCTAATAAGTCCCTGTCTATCCAAATGCTTGTAGATTCTGTCTCTTAGTACTCTCTCCAATAACTTACCTACTACTGACGTTAAACTCACCGGCCTATAATCTCCCGGATTACTTTTCGATCCTTTTTTAAACAACGGAACAACATGAGCCACTCTCCAATCCTCCGGCACCTCACCCGTAGACAGCGACATTTTAAATATTTCTGCCAGGGCCCCCGCAATTTCAACACTAGTCTCCTTCAAGGTCCAAGGGAATACTCTGTCAGGTCCCGGGGATTTATCCACTTTAATTTTCCTCAAGACACCAAGCACCTCCTCCTTTTCAATCTGTACAGTTTCCATGATCTCACTACTTGATCCCCTCAATTCCAAAGACTTCATGCCAGTTTCCTTAGTAAATACAGACGCAAAAAACCTATTTAAGATCTCCCCCATTTCCTTTGGTTCCACACATAGCCGACCACTCTGATCTTCAAGAGGACCAATTTTATCCCTTACAATCCTTTTGCTCTTAATATACCTGTAAAAGCTCTTTGGATTATCCTTCACTTTGACTGCCAAGGCAACCTCATGTCTTCTTTTAGCCCTCCTGATTACTTTCTTAAGTATTTTAGAAACATAGAAACATAGAAAATAGGTGCAGGAGTAGGCCATTCAGCCCTTCGAGCCTGCACCGCCATTTATTATGATCATGGCTGATCATCCAACTCAGAACCCCGCCCCAGCCTTCCCTCCATACCCCCGACCCCCGTAGCCACGAGGGCCATATCTAACTCCCTCTTAAACATAGCCAATGAACTGGCCTCAACAGTTTCCTGTGGCAGAGAATTCCACAGATTCACCACTCTCTGTGTGAAGAAGTTTTTCCTAATCTCGGTCCTAAAAGGCTTCCCCTCTATCCTCAAACTGTGTTTTCTTGCACTTCTTATACTCCTCAAGCACCTGATTTGCTCCCTGTTTCCTATACATTTCATACAACTCCCTCTTCTTCTTTATCAGAGTTGCAATATCCCTTCAGAACCAAGGTTCCTTATTCCTATTCAATTTGTCTTTAATCCTGACAGGAACATACAAACTCTGCACTCCCAAAATTTCCCCTTTGAAGGCTTCCCACCTACCAATCACATCTTTGCCAGAGAACAACCTGTCCCAATCCACTCTTTTTAGATCTTTTCTCATTTCTTCAAATTTGGCCTTCTTCCAGTTCAGAACCTCAACCCTAGGACCAGATCTATCCTTGTCCATGATCAAATTGAAACTAATGGTGTTATGATCACTGGAACCAAAGTGCTCCCCTACACAGACTTCCGTCACTTGTCCTAACTCGTTTCCTAACAGGAGATCCAATATTGCATCTCCTCTAGTTGGTCCCTCTATATATTGATTTAGAAAACTTTCCTGAACACATTTTACAAACTCTAAACCATCTAGACCCCTAACGGTATGGGAGTCCCAATCAATGTATGGAAAATTAAAATCCCTTACCACCACAACTTTATGTTTCCTGCAGTTGCCTGCTATCTCTCTGCAGATTTGCTCTTCCAAGTCTGGTTGACTATTGGGTGGTCTGTAATACAATCCCACTAATGTGGCCATACCTTTCCTGTTTCTCAGCTCCACCCATAAGGACTCAGTAGACAAGCCCTCTAATCTGTCCTGCCTGAGCACTGCTGTATGGGGTATGGAGGGAAGGCTGGTGTAGGGTTCTGAGTTGGATGATCAGCCATGATCATAATAAATGGCGGTGCAGGCTCGAAGGGCTGAATGGCCTACTCCTGCACCTATTTTCTATGTTTCTATGTAATATTTTCCCTAACAAGCAATGCTCTTCCCCCACCTTTCATTCCTCTGCCTCGATCACATCTGAAGAATCGGGACCCTGGAATATTAAGCTGCCAGTCCTGCCCCTCCTGTAGCCAAGTTTCACTAATTGCTATAACGTCATAATTCCACGTGTCAATCCACGCCCTCAACTCATCCGCCTTCCCCGCAATACTCCTAGCATTGAAATATATACACCTCAGAAGATTTTTACCACCACTCACAACCTTTCTATCAGCAGATTTGCTTGAACTTTTAACATCATTTATTTTCACCCCAGCCACACTGTCAGCTCTGGCACTCTGGTTCCCATCCCCCTGCAGATCTAGTTTAAAGCCCCCCCAATAGCACTAACAAACCTCCCTGGAAGGATATTGGTCCCCCTGTAGTTCAAGTGTAACCCGTCTCTCTTGTATAGGTCCCACCTGCCCCAGAAGAGGTCCCAATGATCCTGAAATCTGAAACCCTGCCCCCTACACCAGTTCCTTAGCCACTTGTTCATCCTCCAGAGCATCCTATTCCTACCCTCACTGGCACCTAGCACAGGTAGCAATCCTGAGATTACCACTCTTGAGGTCCTGCTTTTCAACTTCCTACCAAGCTCTCTATACTCACTCTCCAGGACCTCCTCACTCTTCCTTGCTGTGTCATTGGTACCGATGTGCACCACGACATCTGGCTGATCACCCTTCTACTTTAGAATGTCTTGCAATCGATCAGAGACATCCTTGACCCTGGCACCCAGGAGGCAACAAACCATCCTGGATTCTCTGTCACGACCACAGAACCTCCTATCTGCACCTCTAACTATCGAATCCCCTATCACTACCGCTCTCCTCTTTTTCCCCCCTCCCTTCTGCACTGCAGAGCCAGACCCAGTGCCAGAGATCCGGCTACTGCAGCTAGTCCCAGGTAAGTCATCCCCCCCAACAGTATCCAATGCGGTATACTTGTTCTTGAGGGGAATGGCCACAGGGGAACCCTGCTCTGCCTGCCCTTCCCTCTTCCCTTGCCTGACAGTGACCCAATTTCCTGTCCTCTGCTCCTTTGGCGTAACTACCTCCCTGTAGCTACTATCTATAATCTCCTCATTCTCCCGAATGATCCGCAGGTCATCCAGCTCCTGCTCCAGTTCCTTAACGCGGTTTGTCAGGAGCTGCAGCTGGATGCACTTCTTGCAGGTGTCGTTGTCAGGGACACCAGAGGGCTCCCTGACTTCCCACATCCTGCAAGAGGAGCATTCCAACATCCTGCCTGGCATTCTCTCTACGCTAGACAATCTGAACAAAAAACTTACCGGAACCTACCCTGGCCTCTACCTGTTCTCGCCGAAGCCTGTTTGAGCCAAAGCCGTCCCACTCTGACTCAGTCCACTCCGACGATGGCCGTTGTATATGGTGGTCTGATTTTTAAACCTTGGCGCGCCACGTCATGCGCCTGCACAGTGCCGACCCTTCTCCCCGAGCAGTGTTTAAACAAAAATGACTTTTTCTACCCGATTTCTTCCACTCTCTTCTCAGCTGCTTGCTTCGACTGAAAAGTTTTCTGTTTTTTGCATGATTTAATCTATTCAATATGCATATACTGTAATTGATTTATTATTATTAATCTTCTCCTTCTATATTCTGTATTGCATTGAACTGCCGCTGCTAAGTTAACAAATTTCACATCACATGCCAGTGATAATAAACCTGATTCTGATTCTGATTCTGAATATCATGTCCAGCTAACTCTGCCCCTCCCTGATGTCTTCCCTCCAGTGAGAATACTCACTGATTCACTCCAGCCCACCCTCTCTGAGCCAAAATTCTTTGAGCTGCAGGCACAGAGTGGAGAGGATTTGGAGGTGGAAGTGGAACAAAGGAAGAGCGAGGAAGGCGAGACTTTGGAGGGATTTGGAAGCAAAGTATGAGAGCCTTAATACTGAGATATTGCATTCCGAGGAGCCAGAATAGGTTACAGACCAGTGATAAAGAACAGGCAGCAAATCTCAGATTCTGAAGAATAAACTGAATGGGTTTAGAGCAATCTTTGAAGTTGGAAGTAATGGTAAAAAAGAAAGGCACGAATGCTAATAAGTTCAACATCAAAGGATTTTTAAATATAAAAGAATGCAAACCAGGATGAGTGGTTGCAAGAGAGAGCAGAGATGACAACCATTCAGAAGTGAGTAGTTTTGCACGAACCAGTTTATGACGGACAAAGTGGAAATTTATCATGCAGTGATTAAATTTATAAAGGAAGGCAAGCCAAGCCAAATTTTATTTTATCTGTCAGAGAGAGTTACGGAAAATCTCATGGAGGTTTATTAAATCATAAACACGAGAGATTCTGCCGATGCTGGAAATCTGGAGCAACACACACACACACACACACACACACACACACACACACAGTGCTGGATTTAGTCATCAAGTCAGGCAGCATCTATGGAGAGGAATAACAGTTTTGATCTTAGATGCTTAATCAGGATTGGAAAGGAACGAGGAAGAAGGTGGGGAGAGTGTACAGGTTGGTTGATGCAACACTCACAACACGGTGGAGGAACTCAGCAGGTTGGGCGGCATCAGCGGAGGTGCTCGACGAAGCGGTCCCCCAATCTGCGTCAGGTTTCACCGATGTAAAGGAAGCTGCACCGGGATCACCGGATGCAATAGATGACCCCAACAGACTCACAAGTGAAGTGTTGCCTCACTTGGAAGTACTGTTTGGGGCCCTGAATGGTGGCAAGAGAGGAGGTGTAGGGACAGGTGTAGCACTTGCGCTTACAGGGATAAGTCGAGCACCTCCGCTCCGTCCGCCAAAACAGACAGGATCTCCCAGTAGCCACCCACTTCAACTCGGCTTCCCACTCCCATTCAGATATGTCCATACATGCCCTCCTCTACTGCCATGATGAGGCTAAACTCAGGTTGGAGGAGCAACACCTCAAATACCGTCTAGGTAGTCTCCAGCCCCTTGGTATGAACATAGAATTCTCCGACTTCTGGTAATTCCCTCCCCTTCCCTTCCCCTATCCCTATGTCACTTTGCCCCCTCCCCCAGCTGCCTATCACCTCCCTCATGGTTCCGCCTCCTTCTACTACCCATTGTGTTTTCCCCCTATTCCTTCTTCA
Organism: Mobula hypostoma; assembly: GCF_963921235.1. Classification (NCBI taxonomy): domain Eukaryota; kingdom Metazoa; phylum Chordata; class Chondrichthyes; order Myliobatiformes; family Myliobatidae; genus Mobula; species Mobula hypostoma. The sequence goes on along the minus strand of NC_086117.1, from coordinate 12,355,287 downwards.
CCTTTCCTGCCTATCACCTCCCTGCCTCCCCTCCCCCACCCCTTTATCTTTCCCCTTACTGGTTTTTCACCTGGAACCTACCAGCCTTCTCCTTCCCATCCTCCCCCCACCTTCTTTATAGGGCCTCTGCCCCTTCCCTCTACAGTCCTGACGAAGGATTCCGGCCCGAAACGTCGACCGCTCTTTTTCACTGCTGCTGCCCGACCTGCTGAGTTCCTCCCAGTGTGTTGTGAGTGTTGCTTTGACCCCAGTATCTGCGGAGTACTTTGTGTTTACAAGTTGGTCGATGATAGGGTGAAATCAGGAAGGAGCAGGGTGAGTTGGTGATGAAGTAAGAAGCAGGCAGGTGATAGGTGGAGGAGGTGATAGGTGGAAGAAGGAGGAATCTGATAGGAGATGAGAGTGGACCATGGGAGAAACGCAAGGAGGAAGGGAACCAAAGGTAAGCGATGGGCACCTGACAAGAGAAAACGTGAGAGGGGAGCCAGAATGGGAAATAGAAAAAGAGACAATTGAGAAAGTTTGGTGGGGGGGGATTACCGGAAGTTAGAGAAATCAATGTTTATGCCATCAGGTTGGAGACATGCCCTGAAGAGGCTAAATAACAAAGACTAGCTTCTACTGATGAATGAGTGCAGACCTAAGCTTGTCATTAAAATCCAATGCAACGTAAATACCATCAATCTGTGTTTGATTTATGGTGCTCATTGTGAGTGGAATGAAGCTGAATCATAAAGCCTCTGTTGTAAGTTGTCGCTCATTAGAAGCAGCTTTGTTTTGGAAACAATTTAGAGTGGGGATATGATTCATCAGGCATGTCATGTTGGCAACATCCAGCTCGTATGGTGTAGGGCAGGGCTTCCTAACCTTTTTTATGCCCTACCGTTAGCTGAGGGGTCTATAAACCCCAGGTTGGGAACTCCTGCTGTAGGGGAACTTCCGTAAGCAGCTTAAAGTAAGCAACTTTAAGTTATGTCATAAGACATAGGAGCAGAATTAGGCCATTCAGCCCATCGAGTCTGCTCCGCCATCCCAACATGGCTGGTCCCGGATCCCTCTCAACCCCATATATCTGCCTCCTTTGATGCACTGACCGATCAGGAAACTATCAGCTTCTGCCTTTAATATACCCACAGACTTGGCCTCCACCACAGTCTGTGGCAGAGCATTCCACAGATTTACTACTCTCTAGCTAAAAGAATTCCTCCTTACCTCTGTTCTAAAGGGTTGCCCTTCAATTTTGAGGCTGTGCCCTTTAGTTCTGGATATCCCCACCATAGGAAACATCCTCTTCACATTCACCCTATCTAGTCTTTTCAACATTTGGTAGGTTTCAGTGAGATCCCCCCAAATTCTTCTAAATTCCAGTGAATACAGGCCCAAAGCTGCCAGACACTCCCCATATGTTAAACCCTTCAATCCCAGAATTATCATCGTAAACCTCCTCTGGACTCTCCCCAATGACAACACATTCTTTCTGAGATATGGGGCCCAAAATTGTTGACAATACTCCAAGAGCGGCCTAACTAGTGTTTTATAAAGGGCTCAGCATTATCTCCTTGTTTTCATATTTTATTCCCCTTGAAGTAAATGCCAATATTACATTTGCCTCCATTAGCACAGACTCAGTCTGTAAACTAACCTTCTGGGAGTCTTGCATGAGGACTCCTAAGTCTCTCTGATGTTTGAACCTTCTCCCCATTTAGATAATAGTCCGCACTACTGTTTCTTTTACCAAAATACATTGTCATGCATTTCCCAACACTGTATTCCACCTGCCACTTTTTTGCCTATTCTTTCAATTTGTCTAAATTTTTTTGCAATCACATTGCTTCCTCAGCACTACCCACCCCTTCAACTACTTTCATATCATCCGCAAACTTTGCCACAAAGCTATCAATTCCATTATCTAAATCATTGACAAACAACGTGAAAAGTAGCGGTCTCAGTACTGACCTCTGAGGAACACCACTAGTCAGTGGCAGCCAACCGGAAAAGGCCCCTTTTATTCCCACTCACTACCTCCTGCCTGTCAGCCATTCCACTATCCTTGCCAGTATCTTTACTGTAACTCCGTAGGGTTTTATTTTGTTAAGCAGCGTCATGTGTGGCACCTTAACAAATGCCTTCTGAAAATCCAAGTAAATGACATCTACCGCCTCTCCTTTGTCCACCCTGCTTGTTACTTCCTCGAAGAATTCTAACAGATTTGTCAGGCGAGATTTCCTTTTACAGAAACCATGCTGATTTTTACTTATTTTATCATTAGTCTCCAAGTACCCCGAAACCTCATGCTTAATAATAGACTCCAACACTTTCCCAACTACTGAGATTAGGCTAACTGATCTGTAATTTCCTTTCTTTTACCTTCCCCCCTTCTTAAAGAGTCAAGTGACATTTGCAATCTTCCAGTCCTCCAGGACCATGCCAGAATCAAGTGATTCTGAAAGATCATGACCAACGCATCCGTTATCTCTTCAGCAACCTCCCTCAGGACTCTAGGATGTAGTCCATCTGGCCCCGCTGAATTATTCACCTTAAGACCTTTGAGTTTGCCTAGCACTTTTTCTTTTGTAATAGCATTGGCACTCACTCTTGCTCCCTGACATTCACGGACCTCTGGCACACTGCTAGTGTCTTTCACAGTGAAGTATCCAGCTTATTCCGAATGCTATGCATATTTAAATAGAAGATTACTTCCAAAAAATGGTAGTATTGGATCAAGTGTCACTTTTTTGAAATTAATTAATAAGACTGTTTAATTAAAAATAATTATCAATGTGCTTTCACTGGAATACTACCTATTAATACAAGAATTCCTCATTAAAGAGTAATATTTTCTGTATTCTTCTGCCAGTCAATAAACATATATTTTCTTGCACCATAATGTTCCTAATCCACATTGATTAGTGCTAATCATTGTTTTTACCTTGTAGAATCTTAAATTCTGGTTACTGAAACATCACTGCAAATATTCAGAAAGAATCACAAATATATTTTTGGCCCATTGGCCTTCATAAATCAATGTATTGAGTACAGGAGATGGGATGTTATGTTGAAGTTGTATAAAATGTTGGTGAGGCCTAATGTGGAGTATTGTGTGTAGGTTTGGTCATCTACCTGCAGGAAAGATGTAAAGAAGGTTGAAAGAGTACAGAGAAAATTTACATGGATGTTGCTGTGTCTGAGGGACCTGAGTTATAAGGAAACATTAATAGGTTAGGACTTTATTCCTTAGAGCGTAGAAGATTGAGGAGGAGATTTGATAGAGTTATACAAAATTATGAGGGGTGTAGATAAGGTAAATAAAAGCAGGCTTTTTCCACTGAGGTAGGCCGGGACTATAACCAGAGGCCATGGGCTATGGGTGAAAGGTGAAAAGTTTAATGGGAACATAGAAACATAGGAAACCTACAGCACAATACAGGCCCTTCGGCCCACAAAGCTAGGCCGAACATGTCCTTACCTTAGAAATTACCTAGGGTTGCACAGAGCCCTCTATTCTTCTGAGCTCCATGTACCTATCCAGGAGTCTCTTAAAAGACCCTATTGTATCCGCCTCCACCATTGTCGCTGGCAGCCCATTCCACGCACTCACCACTCTCTGCGTAAAAAACCTACCCCTGACATTTCCTCTATACCTACTTCCAAGCACCTTAAAACTATGCCATCTCACGCTAGCCATTTCAGCCCTGGGAAAAAGACTCAGGGTATCCACATGATCAATGCCTCTCATCATCTTATACACCTCTATCAGGTCACCTTTCATCCTCCGTCGCTCCAAGGAGAAAAGGCCAAGTTCACTCAATGCTCCCCAGTCCAGGCAACATCCTTGTAAATCTCCTAACATGCGGGGAAACCTCTTCACTCAGAGGGTGGTGAGAATGTGGAAAGAGCTGCCAGTGCAAGTGGTGAATGTGAGCTTGATTTCAACATTTAAGGGAAGTTTGAACATGTACATGGATGGTAGGGGTATGGAGGCCTATGATCCTGCCGCAGGTCAATGGGAGAAGGCAGATTAAATGGTTTCCTCATGGACTCCATTGGCCGAAGGGCTTGTTTCTGTGTTGCACTTTTCAATGAATCAATGACTCAATATTTAGTCTTTAGATAACAGATAACTTTCTGACTTGTAATCTTAATTTTGACATCACATTTTTAGCCACGCTTTTACAATGTAATTTTAATGAACACCATCTCAGCATTTCCCAGTCAGCCCAGCTATGTCAACAGCCACAGGGAGCCCTGTCAGTTAGGAGGCTCTAGGTTTAAAGTCTCTGTTTTTTAATACCCTTGTCATCTCATGTGTATTGATGTTGTGGGCATTTTACTGGGAGTACTGGACTTCCTTACTGATCCATTCGTAGAGTTATAGAGCACTATTTGTGGTGCGATCACTTGAGTCCAGTACGAATTTCTCCTAGGGGGTTATTCCTTTAATGGTGAACATGTGTGTGTAACTTTGTTTAACGTGGGGAGGCAGCTGCCACAGGGTCATTGACAGATTGGGGTCATGGAATGCAAGATAACTGAGACTCTTCACTGCTGCAGCCTTCCTCCATCTTCTCTGCTGTGATATCCTCCGCAAGCTCCACTGTTGATGTCATGGTTGGACCGCTCTTTGTCTGGAACATCCTCCTTGACCTTACCGCCATGGGTGTCCCTACCAAGAGCTAACCTCTAGACACCATCGCTCTCGGGATCTCAGGAACCCACAAGCCTCTCCTCTACAACAAGTTGACGATCCTCATTGAGCACTGCAGTGCAGGAAACTGCACTTCGGCCCATCTAGTTCATGCTAGCCCAGCCTTCTGCCCAGTCCCATCTATCGGTGACTCATTGCAATTGAATGTGGACTGGTGAAAAACAGGGACCATTGAAGAGATAGAATTAGAAGTCAAAGTCAAATTCAAGTTTATGGTCATGTGCATGAGTACATGTATGCATAGATGCAATGAGAAACTTCCTTGCAACGGCATCACAGTATGTAACATCTGATACACAACATTCACAAGAAAAACATCCATTACAGATAAATTATACAATATTAAACAAGAAAGAACACAGAATCAAAAAAAGAGCCTGCAGTACTACAAAGTGGTCATAATGTTCCCATACGGAGGTAGTGATTAAGGTTGTACAGGTGGTGCAGAACTTCAGGCTTCTGTATCTCCTGCACAATGGTAGCTGTAAAAAGATGACATGGCTGGGGTGGTGGGGATCTTCAATGGTAATGTTGGGTTCTTGAGGTGGTGATCTTATTAGGTACACCTGTGCACATGCTCGTTAAGCAAATACCTAATCAGCCAATCATGTGTCAGCAACTCAGTGCAGAAAGCATGCAGGCATAGTCAAGAGGTTCAGTTGCGTTCAGACCAAATATCAGAACAGGGAAGAAATGTGATCTAAGTGAGTTTGACTGTGGAGTGATGGTTAGTGTCGGACAGGGTGGTTTGGGTATCTCGGAAACTGCTGATCTCCTGGGATTTTCACACACGACAGGCTCTAGAGTTTACAGAGAATGGTGCAAAGACCAAAATAAAACATCCAATGAGCGGCAGTTCTGTGGGCAAAAATGCCTTATTAATGAGAAAGATCAGAGGAGAATGGCCAGACTGTTTCAAGCTGACAGGAAGGTGATAGTAACTTAAATGACCACGGGTTAAAACAGTGGTGTGCTGAAGAACACATCGAGCAGCTGAAGAGCACACTGGGTTCCACTCCTGTACCAAAGAAAGAGGCCATTGAGTGTACGTTATCAATGGAGGGGGAGGATGTGCCCAAGATGTATTAGGCTGAGTCCACCACTCTTTGCAGCTTCTGACAGTCAAAGGTTCATTTTAATATCAGGGTACGTGTACAGTATGCAACCTGAAATTCGTACTCTTCACAGACATCCATAAAGTAAGAAATGTTGAAGCCCCTCCTCCCCCTCCCATTGTACAAGTAGCATCAGAAGTATCGACCATTCCCCCTCCCCCCCTTGTGCCAGCAGAAGTGCTGATCCCCCCCCCACCCACCATGCAAGCAACACCAGAAGCCCCAAAGACCCAAAGAGTCCTTGATCCAGCATCCATCAAAAACCACAATCCACAAACCAGCACTTCGGTACCTCAGTCAGGCTGTCTCTCCCACTGTGAGAGAGGGAGGGCGCTCCTACAACAATGAGAGCTGATGTTACAATCATCTGCATTGCTATTCCAAGCCCCTTATCTTGAGGTTCGACAGACTTTCACTCTCCATCAAAAGAGAGAGAGAGGTGGGGGGAGGGAGGGAGGGATCACTCGTGTACAGGGGCCTTCCTCTGATAGCGGCCAACGATCAGCAAAATCACCACCTGCAGATTCGGTGTTCCAGTCTCACACGACAGTTCAGTTGGTGAAATCAGTAAGGAACCAGGTCACCCACAGGGCTGCTCCCCACCTTACGAACTCCCTGCCCTGAGGCTGCATGTCTTCCAGGCCGTTCCTAGAGATAGTGAAGCGCTAGGCTGCACAGTCGGCTGTTCCTGCGCATCGTGAATTATATTGCTGGAGAAGAGCTGTATGTAACCAGGGTGCACCTGTGGAGACTTCATCCTTGTGAATTCATCACTTGACTGAGAGGTTCCCATTCTGGAGACACAAGGGACTGCAGCAGCCCACTCTGATCATGGGGATGGGAGCGTGAGGCTGCAGCAGGCAGCTGAAGCTGTCAAGACAGGAAGAGGAGTGAAGTAAAAACAGAAAATGAAGAATCACTCGGCAGGTCAGGCAGCATCTGTGGGCAATGAAGCAATTAATGTTTCAGCATGGAGACCTTTCAGAGAGTTGGGGAAAGGTAATCTCGAGTTCTACGAAAGTAGATGTGCCTTCTTTGTGATACTGCTGAGTGCTTCCAGCATTTCCTGTTCGTCCGAGTTACTCCATCTGCAGATCTCGTTTAAATTTGACAGAACTATTTCAGCTTGTCAGGGAATCCAGGACCAAGGGGAATAGCCTGAAAAACAAGAGACAAGATCACAGTCAGAGACTCTTCTACAGACAGAGGGCAGTTGAAATTTGGAACTCTCTTCCCATGACAGTGATTGATTGGAATAAATCTTTGTTGATGAAAGAGACACAGAGCTATATGGAGTTAGTCAGTAGATTGGTCTGGTCGCATTAAAAGGCTGAACAAGCGTGTGGAGTGAAATTATATTTTTTAAATTTAGATGTACAGTGCAGGATATGCCTTTCTGGCCCTTTGAGCCATGCTGCCCAGCAACCCCCAACAACCCCCAATTTAACCCTAACGTAATCCCAGGACGACTTACAATGACTGATTAACCTAGTAACCAGTACGTCTTGGAAATGTGGGAGGAAACTGGAGCACCCGGACAAACCTCACGCATTCCACGGGGGGGGGGGCTTTCAAACCCCTTACAGATGGCGTCGGGATTGAACTCTGAACTTCGACACCCTGAGCTGTAATAGTGTCGTGCTAACCGCTATGCTGCCGTGGTGCCTTGGCTCTTTCCCCATGTACTTAACCCAATGTGCACTTGCCACCACAGTGTTTAAAGTTGAACCAGACTGTGCTGCGGTAGGGTTGATGGTGAGGTGAATCACAGGGACAGAAACACTAGTCAGGATACCAGTCCTTTCATTAACCCTTTGCTGAAGTACATGTGTATGATGGCATTGAGTTAACCATTGGATAGGCCTTGGATACCATTGGATAGACCATTGGAAACATTGAATCCATTGGATAGACCATTGGAAAGGTCTTGGTTTTGTTGTCTGCCCAATTCGATGACTTTTGCGTTGGTTTATTATTGATCTTTATAGAGGGATCAGAAGTGGAGAGAGTGAGCAACTTTAAGTTCTTGGGTGTCAACATCCAGGAGGATCTAGCCTGGACCCAACATATTGATGCAGCTTCAAAGAATGCACGACAACAGCTATGTTTCATTAGGAGTTTGAGGAGATTTGGTATGTCACCTCAAACACTCACGAATTTCTATAGATGTACTATGGAGGCCATTTTAGTTGGCTGCGTCGCCGTCTGGTATTTGTGGGTGGTGTGGGGGGAGTGAGGCTACAAAGTAAACTGCAGAGAGTTGTAAACTTAGTCATCTCCGTCAAGGGCACTGGCCTCCGTGGTATCCAAGGCACCTTCAATGAACATGTCTCAGAAAGGCAGCATCCATCATTAAGGACCCCCATCACCCAGGAGACGCCTCTTCTCATTATTACCATCACGGAGGAGGTACAGAAGCCTGAAGGCACACAGTCAACAATTCAGGAACAGCTTCTTCCCCTCTGCCATCCGATTTCTGAATGGACACTGAACCCAATAACCTCACTACTTCCTTAATTCTATTTTTTGCAGTACATATTTAATTATTTAATATATGTATACTTACTGTAATTCAGGTATTTTTTCTATATTGTCATATATTGCATTGTGCTACCACAAAGTTAACAAACTTCACAACAATGCCGGTGATATTAAAGCTGATTCTGATGTGCCAAAATACAGTGCAAAGATTTTGTTTGTGTGCCATCCAGAGGGGTATTTCCAAATGTAAGTACATCAAAGAGAAAACGGAATGCAGAATATTGTTACGGTTACCGAGAAAGTGCTCTGCAGGTAGTCTAATAAAGTGCCAGGGACTCTGCAAGATAGATTGGGAGATCAAGACCTTTTTATTCTCTGGCTGTCTCCCTCTGTTTTTCAGTCCACATAAAGGATCTCAACCTGAATTAGCGACTGTCATTTTCCTCCCTGGTGCTACCTGACCCGCTGAGATTCGCTAGCATCCTGTGTGTTGCTTTGGGAAATGAAAAGTTCATATTTTAATTTATGAGAGGATGTTTCAACAGTCTGATAACTGCTCAAATTTGTAACTTGCAGATGCATACTTGACTGCTGGAAACCTAGAAAGGGTTAATGGCCACGAGGGAAGAAAATCTGTAAGAAAAACGAGACTGCCTTAGCCAAAAATAAAACACATTGAAGCTTCTTCCCCCTTGGAATTATTGCTGCATTAAATTACCATAAAATTCTTGGTCTGACTCAGACAGGAAGCAGAAAGAATGTGGGGAAGACTCCTTTTATTGTGGACATAACCCAGCTGAAGCAGTTCTGTACTGCTTTTTAAGGACTGCAGCAACTGTATCACTGCAGAGTTTGTGCTTTTCTGTCAACACAGGTAATGTGAACAGACGGCATTGCAGTGACTGTGCGCCGCCGCACTGCTCTTCCCTGGACAGCAGCCACACCAGCCAGTCACCCATCAGTGCCGGAGTCCTGCCTCCGATAACGTGAGGCTCACACATCAGTCTCACCCAGCGACGGAGGAAAACTCTTTTACAGCAGGCATTACCAAGCGCCAGCCGCAAGAGACCGATTAAACCAGGTTAATTAAAACAGGTGCCTGGTGCTGGAATAAGATGAGACTGAAGACTGTGATAATAGCAGCACCCCAGCATTAAACAAATGTACATCTAGCTTGTAGATACTTCCATGCTACAATTTTTGTGCCTATCTTGCAAATAAGAAGCATCTGAAAAACACACTAAAGTCTGCAGATGCTGGAAATCCAAAGCAGCGCACACAAAATGCTGGAGCAACCCAGCAGGTCAGGCAGCATCTACAGGAATGAATAGATAGTCGACATTTCGGGCCGAGACCCTTCTTCGGGACTGAGAAGGAAGGGGGAGGTGCCAGAATAAAAAGGTGCAGGAGAAGAGAAGGAGGCAGGTGAAGCCAGGTGGGTTGGAAAGGTCAAGGGCTAGAGAGGAAGGAATCCGATAGGAGAAAGGGGAGGAGGAGGGGACCCAGGGGGAGTGATCAGCAGATTAATTTCAAGTTGAGTTTATTGGTATGTTCACAGGTAAGGTGAGATACAGGTACAATGAAAAGCTTGCTTAGAGCAACATATAGGTATGGGCCACACACAGAAAATAGGTAAATTGTGCATAAATTATATATAAAATTATACCAAACATTGAAAAAAAATTCTTAGCAAACATGACCTCAGTGTGGAAGAAATACAAAGGCATAATCGAATACATGTCTATGGTAATGCACCAAGTGGTCCATTGTTCTCCATTGCTGAGGTAGGGGTTGGGTTGTGCAGATCAGTTTACAAACCTGATGATTAAAGCAAAGTAGAACCATATAACATTGAACATTACAGGGCAGTACAGGTACTTTGTCGTACAATGTTGTGCCAACCTTTAACCTATTCTAAGATCAATCTAAACTTTCCCTGCAACATAACCCTCCACGTTTCTATCATTCATGAGCCTGAACCTGTATTCACTGCTCCTGAAACTTTGGTAACCAACTTAACACTGGTACATGAGAATTTGCCACAGTCCCTGCACATTCAGCTCCATCCAGAGTACAGTCAGTATCGTCTGCAACGCACGCAAAGTGCTGGAGGAACTCAGCAAATCAGGCAGCATCTGTGGAGAGGAATAAACAGTTGATGTTTTGAGCCCAGACTCTTCATCAGGGCTGGAAAGGAAGGGGGAAGAAGCCCGAATAAGAAGGTGGGGTGGAGGGGAAGGAATACAAGCTAGCAGGTGATAGGAGAGGGGGAAAATGGCTGCATGGGGAAGAGGGGGGATGATGTAAGAAGCAGGGAGGTGATAGGTGGAAGAGGTAAAGGGCTGAAGAAGGAATCCAATAGGACAGCCATACTTTGCATGTGTTTAATATTAGGAAACACTGACAGATTTATCCACTTCTGACCCCCTATACACTCTCCCAACTTCACTCCATAAGGCTTTGGAGAGAGGCTAGAAGATGGGGAGTGATAGATGATGTTGACCTCTGGCCCCCAAAGGCAATCAAGCAAGTTTAGCAGCCTGACCGCTCTCTCACCTGGAGTTAGACAGTTCATTTTGAACCATTAATGACACTGTATCGGATGCACTTAAAATTTAAGTTACCAGTTGGAAATCTCCAACAAATAAACACTGTCAGAAAACCAGACCATTATGAACTTTATGAGAGAAGTTTGCAGGTTGATTTCATTATAAAATTGCATTCTCACTTAATGTAGATACAATAGCAGATCCCGTTAACAGAGAGGCCAGTAGCTGAGGGACAGAGAGTTGGGTTAACAGTTAGAATTATTAAAGAGTGGAGAGGGCCTGTAACTCACTACGTGAAAGAGCCTGGGTCAGGTGGGGTGCGGTGAGGAGTGGGGTTGGGTATCAAAAAACCTCAGCACATTTAGAGGATATTAGGATGACAACGTCAGATGCCAGAAGATGGGGAGAATGTTCTTTACACAGGTTAAAATGTCAGCACAACATTGGGGGCTGAAGGGCCTGTACTCTTCTATGTTATAAGAGAGAAGTTGACTCCAGTGCTGCCACATTCAGTCAATTAACGCAGAGCTTGGTTGAGGTCAATTTGAACATATTTGTTTTGGTTTCTCTGAGATGATTAAGCCTGAATAGTTACACTGCAAATGGAGGATTGCAACAGTAGGTTGAGCATTGTGAAATCCGTGAGGCAGGGAAATATTGCAGTATCCTGATCATGATGTGCATTGTGCTCTGGGAGAAAGGTAATCAATATAACCTAAGAAAGTGTTGTCTGGTGGACAGGATTGGCAAGTGTAGCACTATCTAGACATCTGGGTCACTGGTGGAGAGGATGGACCAATGTAGAACTATCTAGTGGTAGCAAGGTTGGGCCAGTGTAGAATTACCTAGACATCAGAGTCACTGGTAGCGATGATGAGCCAGTATAGCACTACCTAGACCTCTGGATCACTAATTGTACACAGTATTTGGTGACCCACAGAGGACTTTCATTGTAGGTTGGTAGTACTCATAATCTATTTAGGACTATCAGTACATTACATTCATTCAGTGTAATGAATTTCAGAGGCAGAATACAGCAAAGTTCCACCAAAGACTTGAGGTTGACTTTGCCCAGTGTCCTGCTGTTACTGTGTATCAGAGTTCTCACAGAGTTATAGAGCACTACAGCACAGAAACAGGCCCTTCAGCCCATTTACTCCATACTGACCTCTTTTTCTGCCTAGTGCCATATATCTTCACCCGGACCAATGCCACTCCATACCCCTCCCCTTTCCAAACTTCTCTTAAATGCACCTATCCAAACTTCTCTAAAAGGTTAAAATGGAACCTGCATCTACCATCTCCACCAGCAGCTAGTTCCACACTCACTACCCACTGAGTGAAAAAGTTCCCCCTCAAGGAGTACTTAAATATCCCTTAAGTATTTCATCTTTCACCCTAAACCCATGACTTCTAGTTTTAGTCTCATTGAACCTCAATGGAGAAGCCTGCTTCATTCATCCTATCTATACTCCTCATAATTTTGTACACCTCTATAAGATTTCCCCTCACTCCTATGTTCCAGGAAATAAAGTCCTAACTTAATCAATATTTCCCTATAACTTAGGACCTCATGTCCTGAGAATATCTTTGTAAATTTTCTCTGCACTCTTTCAAGCTTATTGATATCTTTCCTGTAGGTTTGTGAACAGAACTGCACACAGTACTCAACTTCAGCCTCACCAATACCTTATACAACTTCTACATACTATTCCACTCCGATAGTCAAAACTCTGATCTATGAAGGCCAGTGTGCTGAAAACTCTCTTTACGATCCCATCTAACCATGACGCCACTCACATTGCCATCCCATTTATATGGGGTACAATGAGTGGCCAATACTACAGAGCCAGCTTGTATAAGAATGGTGCTCTCTTCCCAGCTCTGTCCCAGCAAGAGATTTCTGTACTGTTGAACATGACATCCCCCACATCTAGTCAACTGTACATCCTGTACTGGTGTCTTTAGCTAACCAGGGAGGAAACCAGTCTTCTCAAGCCCTAAGAGAAAGAAGCAAAGGAGAAGAGATTAGCAGGTGATGATGCTTTCATCTCTCGGTATTTCATTCCTGGTTTAAGGATGACAACTGGTCCACATCTGGCATCTCCTTAAGTAAGTTCAACTTTAACTCATACTATTGAAACAATGCAAACTAAAGCAAATGGAATGTTGACCTTCATTTAGAAATATTGAATTTAAGAACAGGGAGGTTAGGAGGATAATGTAGACTTGCACAGCTGGAACTGGAGCAGACAGGTTGATAGTTTGAGAGTTGGTCCTCCCTTTTTGCCACTTACACAGGGCTTCTGATCTGATGCACGGACCCACAGTTCTCAACACCATCCCAAATGCCCCTTCTTCACTCATAGGTCAGTGGAGATGTTTCAGTTCTCCAAGGAGACTCTGAGTGTAACCTTGAACCCTTTTCCACATGAAGACAACATACATGATCAATGGCAGGGTCATGGCTAAACTAGTTATAGGGAATGTGTTCATGCCCAGGACTTTGGTCTAAGAGCTCAGGCGGGACATTAGGTTCATTGTGCTCGCTGTCTCTTCTTGCTTGATGTTGAATGACAAAGTTTGCTGGACATTGCCACCTGGGCTAATGGGAACTCAGGAACTCCAACCTAAACATTTTGCAAACCTGTTGGCCTTGCTTGCATGTTTTGGCTTTGTATGAGAGCTGTCTCGTCAGGGTCTGGGATTAACATGTTGAGTATTTGGTAGGTGAGGCTCGTTTTGAAAGGAACTTGTTCTATCTTGCTGTGAAAGTTTCCTGTCGGTTGTCCCAGGAAACATCTCTGTGGAAGGCTGCTATCTGCTGAATTTCTGAGCTGATTGACAAGTTGCTGGCAGTTGTGCCTTTCTAGGGGCTATTAGTGACAGGAAGGCATTTGGTTCAGGGCAGTCAAGATGAAGGATGCCCCTTTGAATATAGGACATTTGGAAACCCAGCTCCTTGTACCCACACTTGTCTGATTATCCAATGTCAATGTTCATCAGATACTCTAGAACATAAAGGCTTGGGCTGCCTCCTTGGCTCCATCCCTCCCCCTCCTGTCTTCTACATTTCGGGTCTCTCCCCCCCCCACTTTCAAATCTCTTACTATCTCTTCTTTCTGTTAGTCCTGACAAAGGGTCTCGGCCCGAAACATCGACTGTACTTCTTCCTATAGATGCTGCCTGGCCTGCTGTATTCACCAGCATTTTGTATGTGTTGCTTAAAGACAAAAAAAAAGCTCCTTTCCTCCCTCCTACCCACCCACCCTCACACACAGATAGTCCTCCAACCCTAGGGCAGGCTCCAGACTTCCTTATTATTCCTTAACAATATTCATCTCACTTGTTATAGCCACGGGTGGTAGTGGGGATTAGCTCCCGCCAGCTATTAAATGCTCCCAACAGTGTGCATCTCAAACAGTCACTCCGGGCAGATGAGGCTCCTTGGCTGTGTTTGGCAGCTTATCTAGGAGAAGGAAAGCTCTGATCTCAAACTTCCCACTCATGGGGAAAGTTTCAGGAGTAAACCCTGGGGAAAAATCTGGAGCTGGAGTCCCTGAGGCAATCCTGCGTTGAGTTTAACGCTGACTGGTAGTTACTGTGAGCAGGTGGGGCTCATTGGCTGTGTTTGGCAGCTTATCTAAGAGAGGGAAAACTCTGATCTGAAACTTCCCACACATGGGGAAAGCTGCTGGCGCTAAACTGTATGGGTCTCTCCTGTTCCTTTGGATTAATCAGCTGTGTGGAGAGGGCGAGCCTGCTACATGAACAACAGCTTGTGCTCGATATCATACTGCCCTGGCTTGCGTATCACGTAGACAGCTAGGATGCAGCATCCGTGGTCGACCCTGACCAAAGGAGGGCCTCCTTCATCTGACTGGGCTGTGAGATGTTTGTGTGCACAGAACAAGTTCAGCGGGAATGATTACTGATCTTTGTTCTATGCCCAGCTCTGGAGGGAAGAAGTTAAGCTAAAATGGGATATGAGCGGGTATGTGTTTAGTTCCTTTCAGTGTTTTTCAGTGTCAGCACTGTTCCTTTGTACAGAAACTTTGAACCCTGGGCTCCAGCTTTCAATAGAATTGACCTGTTGAGCTGTTCCAGCATTTTTTGGTTTCTGTTTAAGATTTAAAGCTCCCGCAGTTTCTTTGCTTTTCCAAACAGAGGGGTAGTCAGCTTTGCGTGACTTGGTCGGACAAAAGAGAAACAGTTGGGGAGGGTGGTGTAGCATGCAGCACCAGCCTGATCAGGACGTGGAGTCTCAGTCATCTGTATAATGAAGTGTAAAGCTCTGTGGGATAAGCAAGAAATTCACTTTGTATTACAAGAGCTTTCTACATCAAAAGGATTCTTCACGATCAGAAGCCTTTGAAACAAACTCTCTGTCTGTCGAGCATCTCAGTGTGGTTTGCTTTCATCGAGATAAAGGATTGATATGAATTCAATTTAATTAAAGCAGATTCTCAGAGCAGGTTGCTTGTTCCATACACTCACAACGTATAAGGGGTTTACCAGCACTGCAGAGAACCGTAGAAACTTAGGGCACAGAAGGAGGCTGTTCGGCCCACTGTGATCATGCTCTCCTTTTAAAATGTGAGCTACTTTAGTAGCACAGTAACTTTCCCAGCCAGTCCGCTAAGTTTAGAGGGAGCACAGGATATGGGCTCCAGTGGGTTTAAAAAGAAAATAGAATTTGGTGTCCTGGTGATTTTAGAGGGTGTGGCTGCCGATGCCCCAGTGAGTTCAAAGAGAATGCAGCAACCGATGCACTGGTCTGATAATGCTTGAGGAGCATTTGATGGCTCTGGGCCTGTACTCCCTGGAGTTTAATAGAATGAAGGGGGATCTGATTGAAATCTGTTGAATATTGAAAGGCCCAGACAGAGTGGACATGCAGAGTATGTTTCCAATATCAAGTGGGTCTAGAGGGTACCACCGCAGAATACAAGGATGTCCCTTTAGAACATTGATGAGGAGGAATATCTTTAGCCAAAGGGTGGTGAATCTGTGGAATTTTTGTCATAGATGGTTGTGGAGGCCACGTCATTGGGTATTTTTAAAGTGGTCCTTGACTCGTAAGGGCGTCAGAGGTTACAGGGAGAGGGAAAATAAATCAGTCATGACTGAATAGTGGAGCAGAGTCAATAGGCTAAATGGCCTAATTCTGCTCCTATGTTTTATGCTCTCATGGTCAATGAGACGGGAAAACTGGTGCAGGAATTACAACCAACAGGACAGTGAATTACCACAGTTTTACTGCACAAATGTCCACTTGTTACAGGTATTTTGTCAGCTTGTAAGCAACTTAGTAAATGGGGACATAATGACGTAATATGGCAAGGCTTCTCAGAGAAAAACAGAAAAACCTCCAGATGTTAGAAATATAAAACAAAAATTGAAGACGATAGAAATATCTAGTAGGTCAGGTGTTTTAAAGCTTTATTTAAAACTTTTTCATCCCTATGTTTACTTACTGCCCATTATGCCATTGGTGTTTAGGTCAGCAATGTAGGTCCTCCATCTCTTGTCGGTATAGAAGGATTCCTCATTGCTGTTTCTGTAAGAATTGTTTTTTGACCAGTCAGGGTTGTCAGGCTTGTGTTGACCCCCAAACCTGGAGTATTAGTGGACCACTCTTAGCCTGGCCCCTTCCCTTTGACCTGTTTGGTGTGGGTGACCATAGCAAGACCCAAAGCACAAGGCCCTGACTCCAGCCAACATAGGTCTCCGGGTTACTGAGGCACACACACCTCCAAACCCAACGACAAGGCTGTGGTCCTCTTGGAGGCTTCCTATGCTGAATGAAGGAAAAATAACCTTAGTGCCAGAGACAACACTTACCCCAAGATCAATACTTTGAAGGTTGATTATGTGGCTGTTATCATGATGCTGTTTGTGAGAGCTTATTGCTTCCCTTACCAGAGCAATTGTGTTCACTTATATCGTAAAGTTGTGAAGGGGGACAGAGACCAGTCACTGTTATACTTTGAACAAATACACATAACAAGCTTTCTCAAATGGCCGAGCAGTAATGAGTAGATAACCTGTTTTCAGAAACAACTACTCAGCAGGTCAAGCAGCGTCTATGGGAGGAAGGGAATTGCCAGTGTTTCAGGTCATAACCCTATCGCATGATCTGACCCACAGCACTGACAGTTCATCCCCTCCGCCACACCCCACAGATGCTGCCCAACCAGCCGAGTAACTCCAGCAGATTGTATATTGCTCCAGACTCTTGTGTTTCTGGTTTGTACTTGGTGATGATTTAAGGGTAAATACTAGTAAGACACGGAGGATAGCTCTCTGTCCTTGTTCAACAATGTACAAAGGGATAGGAAATAATGAAGAAAATGTGTAGCTCAGGTGGTTGATGGCTGGGTTGAATTGTTCTCCAATCTTAGCAAGGTACTTGCAAGTAAATTGCCAAGATCAGAGAGCAACTCAACCCAACCATGCAAAGGTATAGTTTCCAACCCCTAAAACAGCTGACCTGAGTTTAACACTTTATCCAAAGAATCATACCTTCAACTATGCAATGGTGGACAATCACCTTTTTTTGGTCTCTGGACTGTAAGCCCTCAGTACTTCTGATGCGGAGACCTATCTTCTGAACAACATCTGCACGATTACTTCGAAGAGCAAAGATTTGTTGTAGGTCCCAAGAATTGTCTAGCTACCCCAGGGCAGGGGCTGTGCCAGGCAACAGCCAATCATCAACGAGTATACTTAACACCATTAAAATTCTTCTGGAAGGTGGCCAGTGATTTGCTCTCACCGTTCATAGTGGCCACGCAAGTTGTAATAACACCTGATTATTCTGCTGATAGGCTTATCATATTCATAGCATTCAGTTTTCATGGAACATAGAGCATAGGACAGTACAACACATTTACAGGCCATTCAGCCAATGAATTTGTGCTGACCCCTTAACCTATTCCAAGATCAATCTAACTCTTCACTCCAATTAGCCCTCCAATTTTTCTGTCATCTATGTGCCTATCTACGAGTTTCTTAAAAGTCCCTAATGTACCTGCCTCTACCACCACCCTGTGCTGTGTATTCCATTGTATATTTTCACTGGTGTACTGTATCTCCAATCCACCCCAGACATTCTCTCTTCTCCCCCTGCCCATCATGCAGAAGATCCATAAGCCCTGAAAACACACACCAAAGGACAGTACCTTCAACTATACAATGGTGGACCATCAGGAGAGCTTCTACACCACTGTTATACAACTATTGAATGGACCTCTAGTACATCAAGTTGGATTCTTAACCTCACAATCTACCTCAGTATGTTCTTGCTTCTTATTGTCTACCTGCACTGCACTCTCTCTTTTTCACATTATTCTGCTTTCTGTATGTATTATTTTACCTTGTTCTACCTCAATGCACTGTGTAATGATTTGGTAAATTTTCACTGTATCTTGGTACACTTGACAATAATAAACTAATTTCAATTCCAATCTTTAATGATTATTCATATATTCAGGTTCATATATGAATAATTATGCCTAGATATGAATAATTATGCCTAGATATGAATAATTACATAGAAACGTATAACCAGGTTCAATTTTGGATAGTTATTCACCTGTAGGTACAGGTTGGCATGATTATTCACAGCTGTGTTTACATTATTATTGATATCTTTTGGTCCAGATTTGAATAATTATTGTGGTAGACAGGTAATTGTTAGATCATTTAAATTCAAGAACATTTGGATTATTTCACATCTGTTGGCACAAATTTGCATAATTTAATGCAAGTATCAATTTGCATGATTTTTCATCGGCAGACATTTGCATAATTATTCATATCAATTGGTAAATGTTCATAATTATTTACACATGTGCATAACCATTTATATGTGCACATACAGGTGGACATTTAGATTTACATAATGTCACATCTAGTTATAGAGTTGCATGATGATTCACAACCTCAGTGTCAGATGCATTATTGCAAAGAGCACTCTAGTTATGGGAGTGGTAAGATAAATAAATACACAGAATTGATGATAATTGATACGAGAAATGCGTAATTTATTTATTACTTCATTCATGGGATGTAGCTGGAAATGCCGGGTTTTATTTCCATACTTTGAGGTCAGAATCACATTCCTGAGTGGAGTCTGCTGTCTGTATAATCCTGTTCGGATAATGGTGTGGGGGTTCCTTAGGGATTCATAGCCAGGGGAGGAAGTAGGGATAAGCTCCCAATACCTATTAAATGTTCCCAATACGTGGTGTGTGCCTCAAATAGCCTTTAACAACCAATTACAGCTCCAGGCCTTCACGTGTCGCTTATCTACAAAGCCACCTGCGATGCCACTGATGCCAAACTGGATCGGTCTCTCCTGTTCCTATGAGTTCATCAGATGTGTGAAGAGGGGGTGCCTGATGCAGGGGCAACAGTTTAGTCTCCATATCATCACTGCCCTGGCTTGTGTTTGCCCCCAACTTAAACCCAAAACAACTATACTGTGTTCAGAGTTAAAAGTTCAAAGTGCAGGGTAATTATAACTGGTGGAAATGTGCGTAATTCACAACCACCAACATTGAGTCGGGGTTTCACTTTAAGAAGCTGGCCTGACGTGATGATGTAATTACGTAATGGGTTTTTAGTGTGCTTTGAGTTCAGCTTTTTGTTGTCCAATAAATGAGTTGCTATGGCTTTTCTGAAACGTAAGATGCCTCTGGTATTTTATTTGTGAAAACCTAGAAAAGTAAATTATTAACAAAGTACAGATATTTCACTATGTACAACCTTCAGATTCATTTTCTTGTGGGCATACTCAATAAATCAATAGAATAATAACCATAACAGAATCAATGAACGTCTGCCCTACTTGGGCATTCAATCAAAGTGCAGAAGGCAACAAAATGTGCAAATACAAAAAGAAATAAATAATACAAATTAATAAGTAGGCAATAAATATTGAGAACATGAGATGAGGAGTCCTTGGTACTGAGTCCATTAGTTGGTGGAACACTTCAATGATCGGCCGAGTGAAGCTGAGTGAAGTTATCCCTTTGGTTCAAGAGCCTGATGGCCGAGGGGTAATAACTATTCCTGAGGCTCCTGTACCTTCTTCCTGATGGCAGCAGCAAAATGGGAGCATGACCTGGGTGGTGGGGATCCTTGATGATGGATGCTGCTTTCCTGCGACAGCATTTTATGTAGGTGTGCTCGATGGTGGGGAGGGCTTTGCATGTGAGGGACTGGACCATATCCACTACTTTTATCTGAATTTTATGGAAAACCTTCTCAGTATCCACTCTGTCGGCTCTTGAACCAGCTTGCAGATCCCTAATCACTACCTCAGTATAGTAAATCTATCCAGTTGCAGGCTGATGGGACTAGGCAAATTAAAAGTTTGGCATGGACTAGATGGGCCAAAGGGCCTGTTACTGTACTGTAGTGTTCTATGACTTTTTTGCTCTGATTGTTGAATATTACGGTACAATCTGAACTGGTTGGAATTGCGTTCTTGACTGGGGGGGTGTGCTTCTAATGTATTTTTCTTATCTTTTCCTCCTAGTTCATCAAAATTACATAGGCACAGACACAGAAAAGAATCCTTTCTTTCTTTCGGTTGTGCTTTCCGATCAAAACAATCAACGTGTGCCACAGTACCGTGCTATTCTCTGGAAGAAAACAGTAAGTGTGTTGATTGGCGCTGCCTCGTACAACGACGTTCAGCTCATTCAGAATTATGGAGCCACAGTAAATATCTTAACCACATAAAATGGTTGAGTGAGCTAGGGCTTTTCTCTTTGGAGAGAAGGAGGATGAGCACTGACTTGATAGACAGGATGATAAGGGGCATAGATAGAGTGGACAGCTAGAGACTGACTGGAGGAGAGGAATGGAACAGGATGCTGGAAATCCAAAGCAAATGCTAGAAACAGTAGGGTCTGGGGAAAGTCATTGTTTCAGGGCAAAGACCCTTTGTCAGAACTAGAAATCTAAATTTAGGAATGAGAGAAGATAGAGGCATAATTTCTGATTCATAAAAGTTTGTTAGAATTAGAATACTGCAAGGGATCAGGATTAGCCAGCTGGTGGCGTAGTGGCATCAGCGCCGGACTTCGGAGCGAAGGCTCACGAGTTCGAATCCAGCCGGCTCCCTTGCACGCTTTCCATCCATGCTGGGTTGAGCGTCGAGGTAGCAATTTGGCCTCATAAAAATAAGAAAGCTTGCTAAAAAAAACGCTGTCACGACGGCGTCCCAATGACTCCATTCGGAGTTCTTCCTCTTCTTCAAGGGATCAGGATGACAGCTAACGTGATTCCTGTGTTAATGAAAGAAGCAACATTTTGGGATGTATCAACTCACTTAATGTCAGCAGAAAGTATTCAATGTAGAGTACTACAGCATAGACACAGGCCCTGCAGCTCATCTATTTAGTGCCTAGTCACATTGACTTGTGCTTGGACCTTATCCCTCTATACCCAATCCATCCATGTACCTTCTCTTAAGTGCTAAAATGAAACCCACATCCACCACTTCCACTGGCAGCTCGTTACTCACTCTCACCACTCTCTGAGTGAAGCAGTTCCCCCTCAGGATCCCCTTAAATATTTCACCTTTCACCCTTTACCTGTGACCTCTAGTTCTAGTCTCACTCTGCCTCAGTGGAGAATGCTTGCTTGCATTTACCCTATCTATACCCCTCATAATTTTGCAAACCTCTAACAAATCTTCCCTCATTCTCCTACACTCTAGGGAATTAAGTGCCCTAACCTCTTCAACCTTTCCCTATAAATCAGATCATTAAGTCTCAAGAACATCCTTGTAAATTTTCTCAGCACTCTTTCAATCTTATTGAAATCTTTCCTCTAGGTAGGTGACAAGAGCTACACACAATACTGCAGATAAGCCTCACAATGTCCTACACAACTTCAACATGACATCCCAACTCCTGGACTCAATACTTTGATCTTTGAAGGCCAACGAGCCAAAAGCTCTCTTCATTTC
Source organism: Mobula hypostoma (assembly GCF_963921235.1). Lineage (NCBI taxonomy): Eukaryota > Metazoa > Chordata > Chondrichthyes > Myliobatiformes > Myliobatidae > Mobula > Mobula hypostoma. The sequence continues at coordinate 12,333,450 of NC_086117.1, read as the reverse complement.
TACTAATTTATTATGTATTCCTCACTCAAAATTGTATCAGAAAGAAATGTTTAGAAATCAAAAATGTCATAAAAACAAATAAATGTAAGTTGGGAAAAAGATGGTTTAATTGTCCATCCTGCTAAATTCACTGAATAAATTGCATTAGAGTTATTGTGATTATTTTTTATTTTCAAAAGTGTTTTGGTCTGATCCTTAGACACATAATAAAGTTCAAACAGACAATGGCAGGGAGATTGGTTACAAAATGGAACAGGTTAAAGGTCGTTACTCAGACAGACACGATATATGAAGCAATTCAGCTCAAGGATTACACCCAGCTCCGCTGGCATTCACTGTTTCCGTAAACAGTTCCAACTGTGAATTGGTTGCACATTTCAAATTGCGGGGGTATAGTCAGCAAAGAAAACAATGTCAGAATAGATTATAGAATGTAAATTTCAATGTGGTAGAGTTGCCAAGTACTCCAAGAAAAAATAGATCCAATTGTGGTTGAGAAGCAGAGGGATTTGTGGTTACAAGATAAACAATTCCTTAAAAGTGGTGACACAGGTGAATAAGATTGCTGGAAAAGCTGACCAGTAAGTGGGGTTAGAATGTTTCACACTAGTAACATATATTTATAATGCTTCGTGGCCATGGAGTCCCTTTTGTGAACTTCAGTTTTGAATGCTATTTACTTACTTTTATTGTTGGCATGATTTGCTTTTTACCCTCTCTATATATTGGGGGGGGGGGTCGGTGGTCTTTTTTTTAATGGGTTCTGTGGGTTTCTATGTTTTGTGGAAGCCTGTAAGGATTGTTTACAATATACATACTTTACTAATAAATGAACTTGGAACTTTGATGCACTTCAGGTGATTAAAGAGGTTTTAAGGTTAGACCTAACGGAATACAGAAGACAATTTCAGTGGCCACATAAAAACAGCCTAAACAGAGTGGATGTGGAGAGGGTGTTTCTAATAGTGGGGGAGTCTCAGACCAGAGAGCTGGGGCATCCCTTCAGAACAGAGAAGAGGAATTTCTTTAGCCAGAGAGTGATGAAGCTGTGGAATTTATTGCCACAGATGGCTGTGGAGCCCAAATCACTGGGTATATTGAAAGCAGAGATTGATAGCTTCTTGATTAGTAAGGGCAGGTTATGGGGAGAGGGCAAGCAAGAGGGAAAGTAAGTCAGCCATGGTTGAATGGTGAACCAAATGGCTTAATTCTGCTCCCATGTTTCATGGTCTTAGGTGTAAAACCGATTTAACTATTGGTACCAAAAAAGAGACGGATTGGATTGGCTGAGGGTGGCCTCTGTAGGAATAGGAAGGTTGACTAATAAACTAGTGCAACCCCTTAACTTTACAATGGCTTCTGATATTGAAGATGAAAAGAAGATGTTTTCAGTCCAGTGGGAGGTTGGAACTAGGAACCTCAAATATATGAGGCCCTTCGTTGGCTGGAGTTGACCACGGATGTTGTGTCAATAGACAATAGACAATAGGTGCAGGAGTAGGCCATTCAGCCCTTCGAGCCAGCACCACCATTCACTGTGATCATGGCTGATCATCCACAATCAGTATCCAGTTCCTGCTTTATCCCCATCTCCCTTGATTCCACTATCTTCAAGAGCTCTATCTAACTCTTTCTTGAAAGAATCCAGAGAATTGGCCTCCACTGCCTTCTGAGACAGAGCATTCCACAGAACCACAACCCTCTGTGTGAAAAAGTTTTTCCTGAACTCCGTTCTAAATGGTGTACCCCTTATTCTTAAACTGTGGCCTCTGGTTCTGGACTCAGTGTCCCAGCTGACTACATGATACGCAAGCCAGGGCAGTAGGACATGGACAGCAAGCCGTTGCCACTGTAGCAGGTGCCCCTCCTTAACACAGCCGATGAATCCAAAGGAATAGTAGAGACCGATACAGTTTAGCGGCAGGAGTTGCCAGTCAGCATTGCACTCAATGTAGGGCTGCCTTAGGGACTCCAGCTCTGAATTTATTCCTGAAACCTTCCCGATGAATGGGTAGAGCCGCAAGGCAGCTGAGGTTTGAAATTAGAGTTTTCCTTCTCCTAGATGAGCTGCCAACCACGGCTAACCAGCCCCATCAGCCCAAAGCAACTGGCTTTAAGGTGCCAGTCTTCTGCCTTCGCCCTTCTCCTCAGTAGAAATGGTTTCACTGGGCTAAGTAGCTAAGCCACATGTGAAGGCAAGGAGGTAGACTTGGTTGGCAGAGACTTTTTGAGACACACACCATTGGGAGCATTTAATAGGGAATGGGAGCTTCTCCCCACTACCACCCCCACCACCCTGCTATAACGACGTTAAGGAACTCCTCAAATATAAGAAACCAAATAATTTGGCAGAGTTAAGAATCCCAATAATTCTTTTAAGGGAATTCAAAAGAAGCGTCTTTTCCCAGAGAACAGTTGGAATGTGGAATGTTTTCCTCAAGGAGAATTTGAAGGGACTAGAATGGATGTCTTTACAAGAGCACCAGATCAGTAGAGGAAAAAAATAGGATTAGAAATTGTGTTTACAGATATAAATAATGAAAAGTAATGTGAAGATGTATACAGCACAAACACCACCTTGGACTTCGTTGGGCTGAATGATCTCTCTCTGGGTTGTAAACACCACCTAATTTCGTGCCACATTCTTCAGTTTCAGGCTGCCTCTACCAAACTTAACTTGCAATGTTATCTACAAGTAACAGTCTGTAGAATACTAAATCAATTCGAAAATGGTCATGCAAGGCATTGCACAGAGGATAGTGTCATTTAAAATGTTCTTGCTTTTTTAAAACCTAGAAATCAAAGAAAGAAGCTATTTGATTCAGACTGACAAAGTTTTTTTTGTTTAATGTAAAGTCAGGATAATTAGGAAAGGACTGTTTTCCCATGTTGTGTGGGTCCTGGAGTCGACCAAGGCTTCCACACCCTCTGATCCTTTAGAATCTCTTCACAGTTGGACACTGGGGAGAGTGTATGGGATTCCCTTTACCACTGAGTATTGGGTGGAGAGATAATCTTTCACAGTTTTGGTCCTGGCCCTTGTCGCTCAAGTAGGAGCTTCATGAAGAAACTGGAGCTGTACCCGAAAGAGCATCTTTGGGATTACGAGGCAAAGAGGAGTAGATCTCATCACAGTTGGATGTTGAGAGAGGGAATGGGGATACAGGTAGATGATAGCTTTCAATGGTCAAGGTGAGGTAGATTGATGTTGGGATAAGATTCCATCTTAATGAACAAGAGGTCCATTCAATAGTCTTATAACAGTGAGATAGAAGCTGTCCTGGTTCCAATAACAATGCAGAATGAAGTGTCACAGCTACAGAGAAAGTGCAGTGTATATAAACAATAAAGTGGAATCATAACAAGGTAGATTGTGAGGTTAAGAGTCCATCTTATCATAGCGTAGGGCTGTAAAAACTGTCCTTGAGCCTTGCTGACATGCGCTTTCAGACTCTTGTATCTTCTGCCTGATGGGAGGGGGAGAAGAGCGAATGTCTGAGGTGCATGGGGGGGGGGTCTTTGATTATGCTGGCTGTTTTACTGAGGGGGTGAGAATGGTAGACAGGAATCCATGGAGGGGAGGGGAGGCTGGCTTCTGTGATGTGCTGACCTGTGTCCACAACTCTGTGCGGTTTCTTGCGGTCCTGGATGGGCTAAGCCACAATGCATCCAGATAGGATACATTCTGTGGTACGTCAGCACAAATAAGTGAGATTCATTAGGAATATGCCAATTACTTTTTCTGGGTTGATTCACACCCACACACTTGGTGTGAGTCAGAGGCCTCAGGAACAGGATCTGTGGGCAAAGACCAGGAGACTTCTTATAAATTACTGAAAATTCTGGACACTTTCTGATCACCTTTACTTATACAATTCTTCTCTTCTTCTTCCACCAGGGGACACAGAAAATTTGCCTTCCTTATAGCCCTACAAAAACACTTTCTGTCAAATCTATTCTAAGGTACGTAGCCCTCGCATTATTGTGGCATTCTCTCTGTCATTTGACTTCCACCATTAAGAGCTGGCCCGCTGTTGAGGGGGGATTAATCTGCATTGCTGGACTATGATGTCCTGTGTCTTCTGCATCACCCCCCTCTGGTATGGCTGCAATTCAGTAATGCTTACAGCTGGTAGAACATAGGCAGAAGAAGTTGGTCCTCAGTGGAAGTCATAGGATAGACTTCATGGCCAAAAACCACTTCCTCCTCCAGTGCCTTCCTAATTATTTGTTACATCTGTGCCAAATTCTTTAAGCTAATGATGCCTAATTAGCTCGCTGCTACCATTGGGTAGGAGGTACAAAAGTCTGAAGTTTCTGATCACTAGGTTGAGGTGTAGTTGTTACCCCACAACCATCAAGATACTGAACCATTGTAGATGGCTTCACTCATGTCAGCTCTGTCCTGATTCTACAACCTACAGACTTATTCTTTAAGGACTCTACAGCTAATGTTTTCAGTGTTTATTTATTTAATGCAATTTGTCATCTTTGCACGTTGGTTGTTTGTGGGTCTTTGATTGTGTATAGTTTTCATAAATTCTATCGTATTACGCAAGTTTTCTGTAAATGGCTGCAAGAAAATAAATCTAAAGGTAGAATATATTGACACATATATAGTTCAATGATAAATTTACTTTGACTTTAATTACACTAATTCCTTTTGCCCGCACATGTTCCTATTCCCCCCAACTTGCATACTAGCATGCCTATCTGAGTCACTTAAACACCTCTATCACCACCACCCTGATAGCACATTCCAGGCATCCATTGCACTGTAATAAAACTTGCCCCACCCGTCACCTTTGAACTTCCCCCCTCAGCTTAAATGCACACCCTCTAGTATTAATTCTTCCCTGGTAAAAAAGGTATGGTCTGCCTGTCTGCGAAGTAGACACGATAGGCTAAATGGCCTAATTCTGTTCCCATGTCTCATGGTCTTACCCTTTAAGAATGAGGACGCACTGATCTTTCTTTATTGTAACATTGTCTACTTCATCTCTATTGAAATTAATTTCTTCCTAAAGGTAGCCCGATTCTCTTCTCTTTATCCATTTCCAGGTCATTTGTTCTACTCACAAATTGCATATACAAACTCTTCACCATTGTATCATCAGTAAATTTAGCTGCAGTCATCAGTGACACACACAAAATGCTGGAGGAACTCAGCAGGTCAGGCAGCATCTGTGGAGAGGAATAAAAAGTCAACGTTTTGGACCATGACCCTTGGTTATGACTCAGAAGTAAGGGGGCAGAAGCCAGAATAAGAAAGTGGGGAGGGAGTGGAGGGGAAGGAGTACAAACTGGCAGGGATAGGTGAAGCCAGGTGAGGGGGAAGGTGGGTGGGTGCCATTGACTTTTAAGCTATTGAGACCCCCTTATACTCCCCAGTTACAGCTTGCCGACCTGAACACAATCTGTTTTTCCAATACTCTGTTTGCTTTAAAGTTAATGAGACTAATATATTACTCCCAATAACTGAAGCTCTTAGAGTAACAAGTTGAATTTATTGTTCTGTGCACAAGTCTGGTGAGGTATAACAGCATTACAGGCACGCGGGTACAGAAAACACACAGATTGAGAAATTATTCATACTTTGTACAAGACTGTGAAGAAAGAAGGATTGTGCAAAGAAAGACATTGGTGCAAATAAAACACAATCAGGGAATTTATAGGGGCACATTATCAAATGCCTTTTGGAAATTCAAAGTGCACCACATCATTACCACCACCGTTATTACCTAAAACAGATCAAATACATTTGCGAAACAGAATTTCCTTTTCATCACAACCACATTGCCTCTGCTGATCTTATTATGAAATTGTGGTACCAGCTGCTATAATGGTGCATGTTTCAATTTTCTGTCCATTGCAAGTTTTATGCTTGGGACTTGGTTGAACATCAGTAATTTCAGAAATGTAGAGACTAAGGGAGAGGAATCTCAGTCCCAACCACAAGACTCAAAAGCGGTTACGTCCCCCAAGCCGTCAAGCTAATCAACACCCATCTGTTAACCCGTCAACCCGTCACACCATCACTACATCCACATCAGCTAAACAAGAGAAAATCTGCAGGTGCCGGAAAACCAAGTAACACACACAAAGCTGCTGCAGGAACTCCGCAGGTCAGGCAGCATCTATGGAAAAGAGTAAACAGCCAGTGTTTTAGGCCAAGACCTTTCATCAAGACTGGGAAAAGAAGATTTCTCATAGAGAGATCTATCCACATGAAGTGGAGCCACTCCTTGAAACTCCCCCATGCACTGCCACTCCACAGTTACTTGTAGGTTGCATTTTATAAGATTGCTTTTATATTTATGTTTTTATGCTTGTTGTGTTTTTGTTTATGCTACATTGGATTCAGAGTAACAACTGGTTTGTTCTCCTTTACACTTGTGTGCAGGAGATTGACAATAAATAATCTTGAATCTTGAATTTTAACAGAACAGCAATGCAAATCACTCTGTGGCCACTGTATTATGTACCACTTGTACCAAATAAAATGGCCACTGAATGTGTGTTCGTGGTCTTCTGCTGCTGTAGACCATCCACTTCAAAGTTCAGCGAGTTGTGTGCACAGAGATATTCTGCACACCGCTGATGTTTGCCTTCCTGTCAGCTTGAACCAGTCTGGCTATTCTCCTCTGGCCTCTCAAATTAACAAGGTGTTTTTGCCCAAGAACTGCCACTCGCTGAATGTTTTTTGTTTCTCACACCATTCTCTGTAAACTCTAAGTACTGTTGTGTGTGAAAATCCCAGGAGATCAGCAGTTTCTAAGATACTCTGGCCACCCCATCTGGCACCAGCAATAATTCCACAGTCAAACTTACTTAGACCACATTTATTCCCCATTCTGATGTTCGGTCTGAACAACAACTGAACCTCTTGACTATGTCTGCATGCTTTTATGTGTTGAGTTGCTGCCGCGTGATTGACTGATTAGATATTTGCATTAACGAGCCGGTGTACAGGAGTACCTAATAAAGTGGCCACAGTATAGAACGCGATATTCAGAGAGTTAGCATAGTTCCTCAGAGAATGAAGTCATTGGGCAGGTGCACATTACGTTGCACGTGGCGTTTTAGTCACAGTTATAGTACTTGCAGGAATGACCTGCACTGAACACCTTTGTCAATCTCCATATTGTTTTACAGTGCCATGAACCTTGATAAATTTGAGAAAGGCCCCAGGGAAATATTTACTCCAGAAATACAGAAGGTAAGATCTAGATTATGGATTGCTTTGTACTTTACATTTTAATCGCAATGTCCTACTTTAAATAGAATCTGTCTACAATTTAGACTTCATATTAGTACACATTTTTCGGTGTGTGTTATTCAGAAGTAGGAATCCCTGTCTCAGATAAGTTCCGATTTGGCATGAGGAAGACAAGAGATTCTGCCGATGCTGGAGTGCCAGAGAGACACCCACACAAAATGCTGGAGGAACTCAGCAGGTCAGACAGCATCTATGGAGAGGGATAGTCAACGTATCAGGCCGAGACTTTTCATCAGATGATAGTTCCACCTATCATCTTGCCAACTTATACTCCTGCTACTCCCCTCCATCTTCTTATTCTAGGTCCTGCCTCCTTCCTTTCCAGTCCTGATGAAGGATCTTGGCCCGAAATGTCAACTGTTCTGTGTGTATTAGCTTGAGGAATCTGTACTGAATGAGTTTAAATTCTGTTTTGCTGAAGTTCTTCCCAAAAGTCCTGCAACGATGGATGCCTGTTTATTTTGTTCTTTTCGCTGAAAGTATATTGAAGAAAGAGATTGAGAAATGATCCAATCCATTGAGTACACTTGGGGTTCCCTTCCCTTCCAAAGTGAGAACCACAGGACTACAACATTTCTATATAAAGTTCTAAAGTTTCCTTGCTGTTAATGAAATTGAATAAAGAAATGTGATATGGATGAAGTTGATTGAACCCAGAAATGGATAAGGAAGGGTGGTGGCTCTGGTGAGAAGGGAAGCAGATTCATTTTGAAAAGGTGAAACTTTTATATTGATTTTACAACTGATTGATGGCCTTTAGACTTGGAAGTAGCAGAAGTCTAAGGTGCTGCCAAAGCCTCATGCTCCTCCCTTTGTGCTTGACAGGACTTGCTGGTTCTCGAGGAACAGGAGGTAAGTGCGAAGATAATGACGAGGCCTCTCGTCCAGTGGACATGGCTGACCAGACATTACATGGCCGCATCTAACTGACTTAAAATTGGTACAGATGTTTAGGCAAAAAGAGAGAAGTGGCTGATAGAGAAGGGTAGAGGGATGGGATAGGTGAGAAGAGGGATATGAGGAGGAAGGGGAGGAGGGGGGTAGAATGATAGGAAGAAGTTACAGGAGATGGAGGCGTGCAGTAGGAGGGAGGTGTCAAGGGAATGATTGGCTAAGGGGGAGTGTTACAATGTGAGTGAGATATGATGGGGAGGGAGGTAATAGGTGAGGGATGGATTGCTGGGAGAGGAAGGGATGCGGGGGAAATGGGTCACAGGAGGAAGGAGGAAGGGAAGTGGGAGGGAGGAGGTGGGGAAATGGAAGCATTATGAGTGGAGTTGGTGGTGATGGGAGAGATTACAGGTTGGGAAGGTTGTAGGGGAGAGAATGAGGGAGTGAAGTTATGGGGGGTTACAGGGATGGGAAGGTTACCCTGGAGAGGAGAGCTACAGCAAAGGATAATTATGGGGGGTGATTACAGGAAAGGGAAGGTTATAGAGGAGAAAAGGTTTATAGGGAAATAGGGGAGAGAAGGGTAATGGGGATGTTACAGGGGAGGTAAGGCTATAGGGGAGGGAAGGTTATTCTTCCCCAGGGCACCACTGCTCAATACAAGAGGACATGGCTTTAAGGTAAGGGGTGGGAAGTTCAAGGGGGATATTAGAGGAAGGTTTTTTACTCAGAGAGTGGTTGGTGTGTGGAATGCACTGCCTGAGTCAGTGGTGGAGGCAGATACACTAGTGAAGTTTAAGAGACTACTAGCCAGGTATATGGAGGAATTTAAGTTGGGGGCTTATATGGGAGGCAGGGTTTGAGGGTCGGCACAACATTGTGGGCCGAAGGGCCTGTACTGTACTGTGCTGTACTATTCTATGTTCTGTGTTATAGCAGGGGATAACTATGGGGGTAGGAAGGTTACAGGGCAGAAAGGGGCTATGAAAGGAAGTTATGGGGGGACTACAGGAGAAGAGATTGAAAGTTACAGGGGAGGAATGAAAAGGGAGGGAATACAGAGGGGAGGGGTGCATTAGGAGGGAGGGTTTACTAGGGAAGGGCAAGGTACAGGGGAAGTACCAATGGGGTTGGAGAGGCCGAGAGGAAGAAATAACAGAGCGATGTGGGGGTACAAGGGGAGCAAAGTTAGCAGTGGGACAGAGCTGGAGGAAGACTGAGACGACATTGTGCAGACCAACAGGGTCGGGGAGCAAACATTTCAGAACAAGAGTGGAAAGCAGGTTAGAGGGGGATCTTAGGGGCACCAGTTGGGGGCGATAGAGGGGTATCTGAGGGGGAGCAGTAGAGGTGGATAGAGAGTGATAAGGAGAAGCCATCGAGGACTAATTCTATGCCAGGAAGAAAGCATTGGATGGAATCTGTACAATTCCCCTCCCTCTTATTGTACACCCCCATCCCTGTAACCACTCGCTTTGCGCTCCTGCTCTGTAACTCTCCCTCCCCTGTAACTTGCCTTCTTCTATAATGCCCCTGTAAATTCCTACCCCCCCCCATAACCCTTCTCTCCCCTAAAACCTTCCCTCCCCTGTGATCCATACAAATGGATGAATGGGGCAGGGATGGAGATAAGGCCTCACTGGTAAGTAGTTAAGACAGTTTTACCCTGGGGGGGGGATGGTGCAGTGGGATAATAAGTGGAGAGATTAGGGATATAAATGTTGGGAAGGGATGGCAGATGGAGGGGAGAAAGGGAGTGGGTTTTGGGAAAGAGAGTGGTTACAGGGGAAGGGAGGGAGAGGTACAGAGGAGCTCCAGGGTTAGGGGTAGGGAGGGCAAGGCCAGAGTGGTGGGGGTGAAGTCAGGGCTGTGGGAATGAGTACAGAGGGAGGGGCTGAGGACCAGTAACAGGTGATGTGAGGGAAGGGAGTAGTGGGGAGGAAGGGGAATAGGAATATTGGGAGAGATATGAGTTCTGGTGAGGAGGATGAGTCCGTGGATAGGGACAGGTCCAGAGTGAAGGGGAGGGGGCTACAGGGGGAGGGTCGGGGAGGGAGTGCAGGTGAGGAGTAGGTACGGGGCAAGGCATGCTTACAGGGGTACAGTGTGTAACGGGATGCCCCAACTCTAGGATGGGCCTGGATTGTTCTATTAAACAGAGAACACCATCTCCCCGTGTGTTTGGTTTTAGCTAAATAATGCCATAGTAACAGACAGCCTTCCAGGCCCCAGAGGATAGAATGAGCTCATTGTTTGGAACATGCTCTCCTGTAAACAACACTATTATCTGACTTAATGAACAAGCTGAGAGGCTGTTTATCTTGTCCTCAATATGTTCTTCATATAAAGCTGTTCCATTTAGCATTTTGTAAACTATAATTTTCAATCTCAATTGCTAGGTTTCATAACATTGCGGCATTGTGTGTAATAAATATGACATTGCGTGCATATTATTGTGAGTCTCTGAACTTTTTGTCCAACTAGGGTTCAGTGAACTTTAAGTTTGGAGTTCTGTACGCGAAGGATGGACAGCTCACAGACGATGAGATGTTTAGCAATGGTAAGTGAGCGTATGTGCATTCATGTGTATTAGTGTGTGTGCATGTATATCTGTGTGTATATTGCATCAGCTGCCTTTGGGAGACTTCGGCGTAGAGTCTTTCAGAAGAGGAGCCTTCGTCCCTCCACAAAGGTCGCCGTATACCAAGCGGTCTGTGTCACCACCCTCCTTTATAGCTGTGAAGCTTGGGTAACCTATAGCCATCACATCAAGTCCTTGGAGCGCTTCCACATAAACTGCCTCTAGTGCATCCTGGGAATTACCTGGCGTGAGCGGGTGTCTCACACTGAAATACTTGTAAAGACCAACTGCAGGAGTATTGAGGTCTGATCACCCAGTGTCAGCTGCAGTGGCTGGGGCACGTGATAAGGATGCCCCCATGTCGGCTACCCCGCAGGGTGTTATACGGCCAGCTACATCATGGTCGACGCTCAGCTGGAGGGCCGAAGAAGCGCTATAAGGATCAGATGAAGAATGCTTTAAGGAAGAGCAAGATCAGACCCGAGGACCTGGAGGATGTTGCTGCTGACCGTACCAGTTGGCGACAGCTGTGTAGGGACGGGGTTCGTAGTCTGGAGATGGAAAGAGCAACCAGAAGACAGCAGAAGAGAGCCAGGAGAAATGCAGCCATGGGTTGGCACCATTACCACCACCACCACTATCACATGTACATGTCCCACCTGCAATAGAGCTTGTGGGTCCAGGACAGGACTGTATAGTCATCAAAGATCTCACCGTTAAAGGAGTGGATGTCGTCATCGGATTCTGATGGACAATCGAAGAAGAAAAATATTGTGTGTGTGTGTGTGTGTGTGTGTGTGCGCGTGTGTGTGCGCGTGTGTGTGCGCGCCATGTGTATCTGGGCAAAGGTTCAAAGGTTCATTGTCGAAAGTATGCATGTACTACACAACTCTGATATTTGTTTTCTCCAGATAGCCATGAAATACAGGAAGAAAAGGCATCAACTACCCCCCCCGGCATGAAAAAGAAAAAGAACAAAACTCAAAAAGACCCAAAATCCCCAACTCCTTCCCCCCAACAGGAAACAAGGCAGAGACAATAGCATCAAATTCATAACCCCTCCCCAGCGGGAACAAAAACAGTGGCATTAACAATCCCCAACCCCCTCACTCACAAAACTGAACAACAACAGTAGCATCAAAACCACTAACCCCACCACACACACAAAAAATTAACTGATCACCCACCCTCCAATCAGCCACAAGAAAGAAAACACTGAAAAACTAAAGGAGACCAAGATAAAATACATTTCAATAGCCACTTAAATCTCTGAATATCAAAAACATCTTTCCGTCAACGTACGATGAGAGTGGCCGCACGAACTCAGTCCTTCCATGAGAGTGACCATGCTGGTTCCGAACACCGCCGATCAGGCTGCTGAGCGTCGTCGCCCTGGTGGCTTCCGTTGGGAGCGAACGCTGGCCAGGCCCGAAAGCTACCAACATGCTGCTAACCATCATTGCCCCAGTGGCTTCTGTTAGTTGTGATCACTGACCGGGTTCGAATGCTGCACACCCATCTACTGACCGTCATCGCCCCAAGTGACTGCTGACCCTCTCCGCATTCTCCTTGATGCTGCAATCTCCCTCACCGCTTTGAGATGGAGTTATTTACGATCCTGCGCCTTGTCTTGGTCTTTTCCTCAAGTCAGCTTGTGTTCTCAGACCTTTTCGGGCGCCCATCGCTGGTCTCCACAAGGCAGCTATCCAGACCCAGCATTCGTCCCTCCCCATTGCTCTCCCTCCTGGCACTTACCCTTGCAAGCAGAACAAGTACAACACCTGCCCCTACACCTCCTTCCTCACTACCATTCAGGGCCCTAAACAGTCCTTCCAGGTGAGGCGACACTTCACCTGCGAGTCTGTTGTGGTCAGAAACTGATTCCGGTGCTCCCGCTGTGGCCTGCGGTATGTCGGTGAGACCTGATGCAGATTGGGAGACCGCTTCACCGAGCACCTACGCTCCACCCACCAGAAAAAGCGGGATCTCCCAGTGACCACCCATTTTAATTCCACTTCCCATTCCCATTCCGATATGTGCATCCATGGCCTCCTCACTGTCGTGCTGAGGCCACATGTAGACTGGAGGAACAACACTTTACAATATATTCCTTTTTGGATAGCTTCTAACCTGATAGCATGAACATCAATTTCTCAAACTTCCGGTAATGCCCCCCAGCCCTCTGCCCTCCCTCACCATTTCCCATCCCCCTTTCCCTCTCACCTCATCTCCTTGCCCACCCATTGCCTCCCTCTGGTGCTCCTCCGCCTTTCTTTCTTCCATGGCCTTCTGTCTCTTTCACCAATCAATTTCCCAGCTCTTCAGTTCACCCTTCCTCCTCCAAGTTTTATCTATCATCTCTCCCCTCCCCTCACCTTTTAAATCTGCTCCTCAGCTTTTTTCTCCGGTCCTGCTGAAGGGTTTCGTCTCGAAATGTTAACTGTACTCTTTTCCTCGATGCTGCCTGGCCTGCTGAGTTCCTCCAGCATTTTGTGTGCGTTGCTCGGACACAGCAGAGCGCTAGATCATTTGATCAAGTTCCACACTGTATGTCACAGGCTCCAACAATTTCTGAACTAAAACAAGAGCAGAAGAATAAGCGGGAGGCAGAGAAAAAGTGAAATAAGTTAAGAGATTGGCTATCTGGAAGATGTTGCCCGAGGAATCATTGTTTGCTGGTGGCACATGACCGGAAAGAGTGTGAAGGAGAGAGAGAGAGAGAGAGAGAGAGAGAGAGAGAGAGAGAGAGTGTGTGTGTGTGTGTATCACTGTGTGCATCTCTGTTCATTATAGCCAGCGATTTGGAACTTCATCAGTTTTTCACCACAGCTTTGATCCTTGGCCTCCTCCTGAACTTAATTACAGAGTCATTGACTGATGCAAATCAGAAGGAGACTGTTCAGCCCTTTGAGCCAGGATTGATAGCCTTGCCTGGCTGACAGCTCTCTCAAGGGAAATGATGATTTGGTTTTAAAAAGAGATGCTAATCAGAGAACAGGATGGGGTAGAGACCAAGGCTGTTCGACCGCTCATCATTGGAATGTTGGGCACAGTTTTACAGTGCTTCTGTTTTTGGTTTAGGGAGATGGATCTGTTGAGGTTAAGTCTCACTAAAATAACTGAGGTTCTTAACTTCATTTACCTAATTGCAAAAAGGATTTAGAGCATAGGATAAGCTGGCACCTCACTGGGAGATGGCGAGGTCATCTCCTACTCTTATAATACATCTTCTTAAGTTTGCTTTAAGAGAGGAAATCCTGTGATTATCTGATCTGCGACAAGATTTTCTTTCTGCAAGTGTTTGTGTGTCCAGTATTTTGTCATTAAGTATAATAGGCTTTCTGTTTTCATAAACACAAGAGATTCTGCAGATGCTGGAAATGTTGAGCAAAACAGAGAGAGTGCTGGAGGAACTCAGCAGGTCAGGCAGCATCTATGCAGAGGAATAATTTGTCGCCGTTTCTAGTCGAGGAGACCCTTCATCATGACTGGAAAAGTCGTGGTGAGAAGCCAGAGGAGGCATAGAGAGAGTGGCCAGCCAGCACCTTTTTTCCCCAGAGTGAAAATGACTAGTACAAGAGGGTAAACATGAGGAATTCTGCAGATGCTGGAAATTCAAGCAACACACATCAAAGTTGCTGGTGAACGCAGCAGGCCAGGCAGCATCTCTAGGAAGAGGTACAGTCGACATTTCAAGCCGAGACCCGACAGTCCTGACGAAGAGTCTGCTGCGTTCACCAACAACTTTGATGTGTAATACAAGAGGGCATAATTTTAAGGTGACTGGAGGAAAGAGAGGGGAGATGTCAGAGGTAGTTTTTGTACTCACAGAGTGGTGGGTGCATGGAACGCTCTTCCAAGTATAGTGGTACAAGCAAACACAGTACTGTACAAAGTACTAGGCACATATATATATCTAGGGTGCCCTAGACCTTTGCGCAGTACTGCAGTAATTTTATGTATTGCACTGTACTGCTACCACCAAAAAAAAACAAATTTCATGATATATGTGAGCGATGATAAACCTGATTCTGATATGGGTCTCTATTGTGGACTGAGAGTGGGAAGGGGACAGGGAGAGGGGAATCATTTTTGGGAAAAGGGGAAGAGAGGGGAGGGAGTGGAAAGCACCTGAGAGATATTCTGTAATGATCAATAAACCAATTGTTTGACCATGCGTGGTGTCTCAGGGCTGGGTGTGTCTACACCTGCACCACCCCCTGCCCCTAGCGCTCCTTCTCTGCCACCTGTCCCTCACCTCTCCTGCGGGGCTCCTCTCTTGCCTTTTCTAACACCCTGTGCTCTCGGCAGATTTACAAACTCGCTGTCCGCTTCACGTTGACAAATACAGTACTGTGCAAAAGCCTTAAACACCATAGCTTTTTGCATGCGCCTAAGACTTTTACACAGTATTGTGCATTAGGGACATTTAAGAGACTCGAGGAACATAGATGGAAGAGAGATGGAGGGCTGTGGAATGGAAACATTAGGTAGATCTTAGAGTAGGTTAAAAGGTTGGCAGAACATTGTGGGCTGAAGGGCCTGTACTGGGCCTCACTGCCCTGTTCTACGTATATCAGCTGCTCTCAGAGTAACTTCCAGCAAACAATACAGTCACTATTTTACTGTGAGAAACACAGCAGCCAGCTGTTGTACTCCAGGATGAAAATGGACACGCAACCTGTTTCTGTTACGTTGATTAAGGGGTAAACATTGGCTGGGGCACCTTTTAAACCTTTCCCCTCTCACTCTAAGTGTATGCCCTCTAGACTCACCTACTCTGGGGAAAAAGGCAGGCCATCCTCCTTAGCTATGCCCATCACGATTTTATAGGTCACCACTTAAGATAGTGATGAGCTGAAGGGGAGCCAATGAGTTGTGATGTTCCCGTGTGCCTCGTCCCTCCAGGTGAAAGAGGCTCCAGATCTGGACCACAATGGGAATCTGATCCCCAAATTGGGACTGGGATCCTGAAGGACCGGAGCACACATTTTTTCATGTAGGAAGTGAGCTCACGAGAAGAATGCTCACCTTGTGATTACTTCCTGCAGCTTACACAGATGCATAAATTGGCTTATCTACCTCAAACACGGAGAGAGACATCCTTACAGTTAGAAATGGTGGAATTTGTGTTTACAGAGTTGGGTGGTGTCTTGGCCCAAGGAACTTCTGAGGGGAGGATGTCCTAATCCACTCAGCTCTCTCTTTTGTCTCCACTTTTGTGACAGAAACTGGAAGTGAATGTTTCCAGAAGTTTCTCAATCTGATGGGCGAAACAATTACGTTGAAGGGATGGATCGGTTACAGAGGAGGACTCGACACAAAAAGTAAGCATTGTACCATGTTCTGTGGGGCTGTCAGATGACACACAAAACCAGCAAGAACACTGGATGTCCAAACAATGTGTCAAGCCCACTCCCAAATGACATTGCTCTGGATTGGTTTCATTAGTTCTGCTGAACCTTGAAAAGGCAAGACTGAGTACGGCGGGATGAGGTCAAATTAAAACATGTGGGAATTTCATTGGTCGGGCAGGTATCTGTGGAGAGGGAATCTCAGGATCCTGTAAAGTCATCAGGGCAAAATATCCAGAGTTACATGGAGATGCAATATGGTAGCAGGCCGTTGGCACCTGGGTCCTTTCAACCATATACCACGCGTCCGCACTAATCTTCCATTTATCCAATTTTTAGCTGCCCACACATTCTCATCAATGTTGACACATTGGATTCTACCAATTTGTTTTTTAAGATTAGCTTTACTTGTCACATGAACCAAAACATGTAGTGAACTATGTCGTTTGCGCCAACGACCAACACAGCCCGCGGATGTGCTGCAGGTAGCCTGCAAGTGGTACCAACATAGTATGCCCACAATTTACTAACCCTAAACCGTAGGTCTTTTTGGAATATGGGAGGAAATTGGAGCTCCTGGAATGGTTATAGTGGAAAGGGAGGGAGGGGAGGAGGGAATTTCGACTCAGACCTTGAGAAGCCTGCGTCAGGCATTTTCATGCCTTGCAAGGCACAGATTGGAAGTCTGTGTGGGGCGCCACTCCTCACACAGACACTAGAGCAATGTGTGGTTAAGTGCCTTGCTCAAGGACACAAACACGCTGCCACAGCTGAGGCTCGAACTAGCGACCTTCGGATCACTAGATGAGCACCTTAACCACTTGGCCACGTGTTATAGGGAGAATGTCCATGACCCCTTACAGACAGTGGTGGGAATTGTGATCAGTGGAGATGCTGTACTACCATGCCACCCACATCCTGATAACACACACCAATTAGCCTACCAACCAGGGTGCCTTTGGCATGTGGGAGGAAACTGAAGCATGTGAAGAAAACGTATGTGCTGACTGGAAGAGCAATCTCCACAGCTTCCAACAAGAAGATTGAACCCAGGTCTCTGGTGGCGTGAGGAAGCAGCTGTCCCAGCCGCACCACGCTACCACCAGGCAATAGAGTGGACTGTGGCGGTTCTGAATGGAATCGAGAGCATTTAGCTGTTTAAACACCAGTAAGTATGTCCAAGAAATATACACGTGCACTTAGAAGCAGGGATGTTTTTTAAACAGCAAAATGTGAGCCATTCCATCCATAATCTCCTCAATGGACTCAAAATGGAGAAGGCCTTTGTCCTGTTGAGGTTTCGCATCCACTTTTTTAACTTGTGTTTTTAGAAAACTATTTGTTTTTACTTCTAAAGTTGTTGTATATATTTTAATTTTATATTTTAATATCAATTGTTGTTAAACCTGCCTAAATATCAGAGGCATTGAAGATTTCATGGGTGGTGGGGTGGAGATACGTCCCTACCAAAGGAGGTGCAAGGAGCTCCTTCCTTCTGCTAGCCTGCAGGTCACCCTTGGGTAAGACGTAGCACCTGCTTACCCCACCTCTCCACCCGCCCCCCCCCCCGATCAGGGTCACATGAAGCCATGGGACCAGGTGGTGGATGGTCATTGGAGAAGCTGATGCACATCACAAGTCCTGGCTGTGTGATCACTGACGCCAGGCAGACAATCTGTGAAGAGTATTAATATTGGATGGGGTCACCTGTCTTGCTGTCTTGTAAAGACCCTGCCCAGAAGAAGGCAATAGCAAGCCATTTCTGTCGAGAAAGTTGCCAGGAACAATCATGGTCATGGAAAGAGCAACAGTGTGAAGGGAGCCTTCGCCACAGGCAACGACCCCTCGCTCAGTAGACAGGTTAAAGATAATGGAAGACCATGATCGCCTACATTATATGATATGGCACATAATGATGACGGTGATAACGATTTAACATTTCAGAAATCAGTTCCAATTTTGAAGCTGGAGATAGTCTAAAACTCACAAGGGGTTTGAGAGCATGGATGCTTCATTGAACCTGCAAGATCCTGTTGTCATTGGAGCAGTAAACCATGGATGTGATAATCTGAGGGCAGGGGGCATTTTTAGTAAACACTTGCCCAGAATCTCGGCTTCTTTATCCACTTATGCTGCCTGTCTTGTAGCAACTTTTGAGAATTTACCAGTTTTCCTTTTAGATTTCTGGCTCTGGAGGTGCGTTGCATCTGTAAGTCTCTTAGAGGTCTTTGTAATGGATAAGTGTTATAAGAATATTTTCACTGATCCAGAGTTTAAAATCTACCATTATGATGTCGACTATTTTGGACTGAAATTTCTCACAGCGAGCAACGCTCTTAAAGCTCAGAGGACCATGGACCTGCAGTTGAGTGTCATTGGGCCGAGGCTGCACGATTGTTGAACGTAATGGGAGATGCATAACAGTGACTGTCAGGGCTGGGTGCATGATGGAGCTGAGGTAATGGTGGAAATGGCTTTAGAATCTGACTACACTGATCCTGCTTCTAATTCTCATGATTTAATGAGAATGTAATTATATACCTCTGGACCAAATAATTGCCAGTTCCCTGGCTTCCTGCCAACATGAAGCCCATCTGGCATGTTGTGTATAGATTCCAGTCAGGCTGGCTTTGTCTTGATGCAGGCTTTGCTGTATCCAGATCCAACCTGTGTGTTCATGATTTAGACTGGGACCAGACAATGCAATGCATTGATGTGTCTGTCATACTGCCATGGTGATTGTGAAGCTTAAAGCAAGGTGGCTATTGTGCTCAACAGTCCAAGGCAGCTTTGCATTATTCATTATGAGCCAAACAGCAGCTGCCTCGAACTTGGACGGACCACAGAACCTTTTTTGCAGTTCTCCCTCTCTCTTCCCTCAAGTCTCTCTCTCATCACCCCTTTCTCCCTCCCTATCTCATAATTCTCTCCCCATCTCTCACCGTTTCTTTCATCACTTCTCTCACCTGCCCTCCCGATCTCATTCTCTCCATCTCTTTGCCTATCTCTCTCTCATCACCTCTCCTCCTCCCTATCTCATCTCTCTCTCTATCTCTCTTGCTCTCTCTTTCTCTTTGCCTTTATGTCACTCTTTCTCTCTTTCTGTTTCTCACCACCCTTCTCACATCTCTTTCACTACACCTCTTTCCCTCTTCTTCTCTCGCCACCTCTCTCCCTCTCTTCCGCTCTCGTCTCTCTTTCCCTTTTAATCTCTCTCTCTTGCCCTCTCTCACATATTCCGAAGGCAAATGATCAGGGTTAGTAAATTGGTACTGGAGGCATGGCGACAGTTGGGGGCTGCCCCCAGCACATCCTCGCACCATGTTGGTACGAGCTCCTTACAGACAGCGGCAGGAATTGACCCCGGGTCAATTTTACAGCTAGCACTGTAAAGCACTGCACTAACCGCTGTGCTACTGTGCCACTGACTTTCTGAGCCGCGTGACAAACTGCCGCACCTTCTTCCTGAGGAGGGAACAATAGTGGGTCGGTAACATTAGGAAAGATTTCCACTGCGATTCAGTGTGATGATGCCTAAGGCAATATGCTGGTCATGATTTTTGGTGCTATATTGTAACGTCAGCTTTCTTTGTGTTTACAGATGACACCACGGGGATTCACTCTATCTACACCGTGTACCAGGGGCATGAAATCATGTTTCACGTCTCCACAATGCTTCCATACTCGAAAGAAAACAAACAGCAGGTGACGTGCCTCTCCACTGCCTATAGCCACGGGCTGAGAGGTGTAGGATTGCGTGGAGTACCGTTGTGTGCTAGTTTTTAAAGTTTAGCTTTATTTGTCTATTTTTCCACATTGTTTGTCAGTGATTTGGATAATGGAATTGATGGCTTTGTGGCAAAGTTTGTGGATGATACAAAGATAGGTGGAGAGGTAGGGAGTGCTGATGAAGCAACATGATTGCAGCAGGGCTTAGACAAATTGAAAGAATGGGCAAAAATAGTGGCAGTGTTGGGAAATGTTTGATAATGCATTTTAGTAAAAGGACCAATAGTGCGAACTATTACCTAAATGGGGAGAAAGTTTCAAACATCTGGGGAGCAGAAGGACTTTGGAGTCCTTGTACAAGACTTCCAGAAGGTTAATTTACAGGTTGAGTCTGTGGTAAAGAAGGCAAATGCAATGTTGGCATTTATTTTAAGGGGAATAGAATATAAAAGCCAGGAGATAATGCTGAGGCTTTATAAGACATTAGTCAGGCCACACTTGCAGTATTATCAACAGTTTTGGGCCCCATATCTCAGAAAGGGTGTTGTCCAGAGGAGGTTCACAAGGATGATTCTGGGAACGAAGGGGTTAATATGGGGGGAATGTTTGGCAGGCTTGGACCTGTACTCACTGGAATTTAGAAGAATGCGGGGGGGGGATCTCGTGATGGAGTGGTGGAGCAGACTCATTGGGCTGAATGGCCTAATTCTGTTCCTGTGTCTAATGGCCTTATGGTTTTTGTCCTATGTAAGTTGAAACGAACAGTGAAATGTGTCGTTTGCGTCAGCGAGCAGCACAGTCTGAGGATTGTGCTTTGGGAAAGCCCACGTGCTTCCAGTGCCCATGCAGCATGCTCACAACTTACTGGCCCTAACTTTTTGGAATGTGGGAGAAAACCTCAAAGTTTGCACAGATGCCTGGATATCCCTGCAGCTGAGAGGAATTTCCAGCATGTTCATTCTCGCCGAAAATCCTGGAATTTCCTCTCAGTGCGGGAATACGCATGATTCTGTGAAAACGTTAGGGCGGGGCAATTTTCATCTGGCACTCGTGCGATCAAATTCCTGGGTATAACAACCAAAGCGAGTAGTGCCAAATAGAGCTGTGGTTTAGTCAACGGCACCCTTACCCCTCAGTCGAGCCCCTGTCCAAGGCTCTGAGCATGACAGACATAAACCAAGGCCCAGCCTGACCTCAGGTGGACGTAAGGGATCCATTCTGCCACATATTCAATGTCAAGCTGCAGGAGTTGTGGTCAATTTTTATCCTGTAACCCACATCGCATGGCTCGTAGATTATCTTACTGCTGTGTGTGGGACCTTGCTGTGTACAAATTGGCGTCTTGTTTCACCTGTTGTAATAGCTTATACATCAATGGCTGTAAAGGACTTCAGGGTTCAAAGTTCAAAGTAAATTTATTATCAAAGTATGTCACCATATACCATACTGAGGATCATTTTTTGCAGGCATTTACTGGAAAAATAAAAAAAATACAATAGAATTTATTTTAAAAAGCTATTAATAACAAAGAATGACAAAAAATTGTGAAAGAGAAGACAAATCATGCAAATAATTAAAAATAAAAAAATCATACTGAGTTGTGGAGTCCTTGAAAGTGAGTCCATAGGTTGTCGAATCAGCTCAGAATTGCAGTGAGTGAAGTTATCCTCTCTTGTTCAGGAGCCTGATGGTTAAAGAGTAATAACTATTCCTGAACCTAAGCCTGCACTGCTCCCTGTTACTATTGATGGTGAGGGCATGGATTTGGTGAACACCTACAAGTACCTGAGGGTGTACCTGGATGACAGACTTGAATGGAGCACCATCACAGAGGCTGTGTACAAGAAGGGTCAGAGTCACCCTCTACTTCCTGAGGGGACTGAGGTCCTTTGGAGTATGCAGGCCTTTGCTTCACATGTTCTACCAGTCTGTTGTCACCAGTATAATCTTCTATGCGGTGGTGTGCTAGGGCAATGGCATCAACACGGGTGATGCCAACAGGCTCAATAAACCGATTAGAAAGGCTGGCTCTGTTGTAGGAGTCAAACTGGACTCACTGGAGGCTGCAGTAGAACAAAGGACCCTGTGGAAAACCCTGGCAATTCTGGACAATGTTTCCCACCCTCTGCATGCCACCTTGGCTCAACAGAGGAGTGCTTCTAATAATAGACTCAGACAACTGTGCTGCTCCAAAGAGTGTGATATGAGGTCATTCTTACCCTCGGCCATTAGGCTCTATAATGAGTCAACCTATAGCCGGGGAGGTGATGACCTCCTCTTGTTAGATTGTTTGTGGTAACTTATATTTTATTCCTTCTACTTCTTTTCTGATATTTATGTCTGTGCACTTGTAATGCTACTGTGACACTGTAATTTCCTTTGGGATCAATAAAGTATTTATCTGTCTATCTAGTGGTGTGGTACCTAAGGCTCCTGTACCCCCTGCCCGATGGTAGTGGTGAGAAGAGAGCACAACCTGGATGCTGGGGGACATTTCACTGTATGCTACGATGCGCATGTGACAAATAAAGATAGTGTCTCTTTAAAAATAGTTTCACAGTCCCATTATGCTGGATTTATCACAGTAGTTTAAGTTTAATCTCCCTGGCTGTTGTGGTGGGGGCGGCAGGATAGTGTAGCAGATAGCATAACGCTTTACCATACCGGCAGCCTGGGTTCATTTCCACCGCTCTCTGTAAGTACGTTCTCCCCGTGACCACGTGGGTTTCCTCTGGGAGCTCCAGTTTCCTCCCACAGTCCAAAGATGTGGCTGTTAGTAGGTTGAGCGTAATTGGGCGCCATGGGCTCGTCGAGCCGGAAGGACCTGTTAACGTGCTGCAACTCTAAGTAAAAACTGTCTGCTTCTAGCTCTGCAAATGAGAGCTAGGAAACATCCGAAAAGTTACCGAGCAACACACATAAAATGCAAGCAGACTTGATTGAGTGAGGCTACAACCAGGGGTCACGGATTAAGGGTGAAAGGTGAAATATTTAAGGGGAACCAGACGGTGAACTTCTTCACTTAGAAGGTGGTGAGAGGGTGGAACAGCTGCTAGCAGAACTAGTGGATGTGGATTTGATTTCAATATTTAAGAGTAATTTACATGAAGTCCTGATGAAAGGTCTTGGCTTGAAACAGGGACTGTTTATTCATTTGCATAAATCCTCCCTGACCTGCTGGGTCCCTACAGCATTTTGACTGTGTTGCTCTGGATTCAGCATCTACAGAACCTCTTGCATTTTAGAGAAGATTCTGAAATGGTTTCTGAGAAAAACTTCCCTTAGTTGAATTGAATGCCATGAAATGAATCAAATTTTTAAAAATGTGTTTTCTTTTTACTATCTGCAAAGTTAAAGCAATTATGCTCCTTAGGCTTCCTGTGGCAAGACGCTGCCCATGTGTTCTGTTCGCAGAGTAACGGGGATGCATTCACTGTAAGCTGTCGAGTTAGTGGGTGCCAGGGGAAAAGAATAAGGAATGAGTTTTGATGAAATGAGATAAGGCATAGACTGTATCCTTTTACATTGTTTAATTCACAAATTAGGCAAATACAATAAAGTAAAATAAAAACAATTTCTGAAAGCCCTAAGAGACAAATTAAGTCTGATTATTGTTCAGCAGTTTAGCCTTCCTCTGTGTTTCACTAATTACTTTGCACTTTTCGCAACTGGCAGTGCTTTCATGTTAGCTGTGCTTTGGCAAGTGTCAGTCTTAACCTTATCGTCATTATTTCACACTCGGATCATTAAGGACTTTCAGTGAAAGACATCGGAATTCTGATTGGAATGGATGCTGGTAAGCGTGGAATTGGAGATCTGTTGATCCAGTGCTGCTGATCGTCAGTGGAAAGGGTGAGCAGCTTCAAGTTCTGAAGATCTAACAACTTTTTGATGCAGTTACAAAGAAGTCATGACAGTGGCTATATTTCATTGGGAGTTTTGGGAGACTTGGTATGTCACCAAAGACTCTCGCAAATCTCTTCAGATATGCCGTGGAGCGCGTTCTAAATGGTTGCATCACTGTCACAGGATTGGAAAAAGTTGCAGAAGGTTGAAAACTCTGCCAGTTCCATCATGGGCACTGCCATCCCCAGTATTGAGGACACTTTCTAAAGGTGATGTCTCAGAAAGGTGGCATCCATCACGCAGGACATGCCGTCTTCTTATTGCTACCATCAGGGAGGAGGTACAGGAACTTGAAGACCTCCCCTCCACAGCCGCTAATATAATATTGCCCCAACTCCAGACTTTCCGCTTCTAATTCTATCAAATTCCGTTATCTTCAACCCTTTGTCGCTTCCAACTATCACCTCCCAGCTTCTGACATAATTTCCACTCTCCCTCCCTCACTTGCTTGTCACATCCCCCCCCCCTTACTGCACCCCTTCCCTTCCCCTCTTTCTACTGTTTTTCTCGAAATGGTGGCATACCGGTTGGAGTGTTTTACAGTGCCTGCGATTGCACTTGCAATCGGGATTTATTTCCCACCGCTGTATGTAAGAAGTTTGTATGATCGAGTGAGTTTTCTCCTGTTGCTGTGGTTTCCTCCCACATTCCAAAGACGAATGGGTGAGGGATAATAAGTCATAGGCATACTGTGTTGGTGCTGGAAGTGTGGCGATACCCGTGAGCACCTTGGACACTGTTGGCCATTGACGCAAAACCCGGCCCACTTCACTGTATGCTTCAATGTACATGTGACAAATAAAGCTTTTCTTTATCTTTATCTTCACTCTATCATTCAGTCCAATGAAGGGTCTCACCTCAATTTGTCAACTGTTAACTTCCCTCCACTGATGCTGCCTGAGCTGTGTGAGTTTCTCCACTGCCTTGCGTGTGGATCTAAATTCCAACATCTGTGGTCCCTTGTGGCAACACCTGCTGTAGGCTGTTCTCTCCCACAGCAGCGTCAGATGTGGGGAATGGGTTTCGACCAGCGTACCGACCGTCAGGCTTAGTCAGTGGCAGTTTGTCGGAGATGTGTCATGGTTTACAGGCTGTTTTGACTTCCTGTGGTCTGATGTAGCGTTTACGTTAAAACAAACCAATGCCGCTGAGAGACTGAGCCAGAGACCTGACACTGAGTGACGCCCTTCCGAATAACTGAGTTCCAGGTCGAAGAAAGTACGTTCGATCCTTTATTACAAAACCAGCAAAGACAAACAATCTTATAGTGATATTAGAAACGAATGAAACTATATTAGGGATACAGCAGAATTAAGAGTAATTAGCACTCAAATTAGCATAATTAAGTGCTCAACAGAAAAAAATGCCATCCCTGTCCCTGGCTACCTCTAACTAAAGTAAAACTAACTAAGTGTAAACGTAACTATACTCATTTGCTTCTACCACACCCTGACCCACATGACAGATTACTGTGACCCTTAATAACCTTGCAGCAGAAAATACAATGCAGACAGACCGAAAATGGATAGATGGCTCCTATACCTGAGAAGGAAACGGATGATTCAACAAGGGGATAAGCAAGTGCAAGTCCCCAGTACTGGGGTTGCACCTGTTGGTCTGGTGCTCTGCATACATTCAGGATCTGCGGAGAGCTGGAGCAACTCTGACATGAACACTGATCTACTGGTGACTGCTCGAAGGAGACTGGAGGTCTGCCGCTTTTGGCAACCTTTCATTGTTATAAGGTTTTGCCCTTTGCTTTGTAAAATAAAATGCATGTGATCGGTTCATCGCAAGAAGCAACGAGACAGGATTCTGGCGATGTAGTTGCAAACTCATATATTACTTGTCACAATGCAGACTCATTTTCTAAATGCATAATATGAACTATAGCCCCTGATATGTTCAGTACAAAAAGAACCAAATTTGTAGCCTTGTACATTCATGATTCCAGATCATACATGGAATTTTTTGGGCAATTATTGGAGGTGGGATATGATCTTCCACTTGCTGCCTCCCCTCCACCCCTTCAGAGACCTAAACGTGAGAATCCAAGATGTCACTGCACTTTGGTACCGAGGGAGCCCCCCTGCCAGCTTTACCCACCACCTTTGCCTTCTTAGGAAGTCCATTTGGACAGGGAGTGATTTGTTTCCACTCCAGTTCTGTGCGATCTGACAGGACTCCATTCAGGACATCTTCAAAAGGTGATGCCTTAAAAAGGAAATCCCATCACTCAAGACATGCCCTTTTCTCATTGCTATCGTCAGTGAAAACACACATTCAGCATTTTAGGAACAGCTTCTTACTCTCCATGATCAGATTTCTGAACGGTCCATGAAACCACTACCTCACTAATCTCACAAACACTAGAAAGTCTGCAGATGCTGGAAATCCAAAGCTAAACACACAAAGTGCTGGAGGAACTCAGCAGGTCAGGCAGCACCTACTGAGAAGTGTAAACAGTTGACGTTTTGGGCCAAGACCCTTCATCAGGACTGGAAAATGAGATGAGAAGCCAGGAAATCAGAAATCACTACTTTGCTTTCTTTTTGCACAACTTGTTTAATTCTTATTATAACTTAGAATATTTTTCATGTATTGCACTGTACAGCAGCCACAAAACAAGTTTCATGACATATGCCAGTGATATTAAACCTGAACCAGAATCAAGTTTAATATCACCAGCATGCTGTACATCGTGAAATGTGTTGTTTTGTGGCAGCAGCTCAGTGCAGTACATAAATTACAATAAATTGTAAAGAACTATAAATTACAACCAGAACTATATATGAAAAAATAAATAGGAGAGCAAAAAAATGAAAAAAGCTACTGAGGTAGTGTACACGGGTTCATTGTCCATTCAGAAATCAGATGGCAGAGGGGAAAAAGCTGTTCCTGAAATGTTGAGTAGGTGTCTTTGGACTCCTGTACCTCCTCCCTGATGGTAGTGGTGTTTAGAGGGTGATATTCGTCCTTAATGATGGAGGCCACCGCATTTTGATGGTGTCCTCGAAGCTAGTGCGGTCATCGCCCATGATGGAGCTGGCTGAGTTTACAACTTCCTGCAGCTTTTCAGGATCCTGTGCAATGCCCCCCACCCCCATACCAGACAGTGATGCAATCAGGTAGAATGCTCTGTATGGTACATCTGAAGAAATTTGCTGAGTTCTCTTTGGTGACATACCAAGACTCCTCAAACATCTAATGAAAAATAGTCACTATCGTGTCTTCCTTGTAGTTGCATCAATATGTTGGGCCCAGGATAGATCTTCCGAGATATTGACATCCATGAACTTGAAGCTGCTCACCCTTTCCACTGCTGATCTTGCAGTGAGAATTGGTGCGTGTTCTCCCAACTTCCCCTTCCTGAAGTCCACCATCGATTCTTTGGTCTTACTGATGTTGAGTGCAAGGTTATTGTTGCAACACCACCAGGTGATCTTGCCGACTGGTGGCGTAGCGGCACCAGCGCCGGACTTTGGAGCAAAGGCCCCCGAGTTCGAATCCAGCCAGCTCCCTTGCACGCTTTCCATCTGTGCTGGGTTGAACATCGAACTAGCAACTCGGCCTCGTAAAAGTAAGAAAGCCTGCTAAAAAAAACTCCACTCGGAGTTAAGGGCTTTCTTCTTCTTCTTCTTCTTCCAACAGGTGATCTACCTCAATCTTGTGTGCGTCCTTGTCCCCATCTGAAATTCTACCAATAATAGTTGTGTCATTGGCAAATTTATAGATGGCGTTTGAGCTGTGGATGTACAGAGAGTAGCTTACTGGACTAAATACACACCCCTGAGTTGCCCCAGTGCTGATCCCCCAGTGAGGAGGAGATGTTATTTCTGATCAGCACAGATTGTGGTCTCCTGGTGTGAAAGTCAAGGATCCAGTTGCAGTGGGAAGTACAGAGGGCCAGGCTTTGGAGCTTGTTGATTAGAACAGTGTGATAATGTTGAATGCTGATTCTGATTCTGACTGCTGTGGCTAAGGTGGGAGCTGCAGACGTGGAGAAGAGGAGCATGATGGGCAGGTGTGTGGCTAGTTTGTGAGAAGCTGCATTCCTCCTGATAAGCAAGCAGAACTTCTGTTTGTCCCGATGCATGGAAACAATTCTATTCCAAATGCTGCTGCTTTTTCTAGGGCTAGGGGCCAAGGATTCCAGGATTTAGTTGGAATGTTGCTGTGATATACTGGCAGTAGCCCGCAGGGGTCACCACGCTTCTGGCACCAATATTTACTAACCCTAACCCATATGTCTTTTCGGAATCTGGGAGGAAACTGGAGCAGCTGGGGGAAAACCTTGTGATCACAGTGGTCGTGGGGAGAACCTACAAATTCCTTACAGACAACAGCAGAATTCAACCCTGAACTTCCAGTCACTGGTACTGAAACTTGCTGAATGAGATTAGTGTAGAATTAGTGTAAAAGGACAGTGTAAAAGCAAAAATGGATCCAGCCCGAGTTGTTTTACTTGCATGACATGCTCACAGTAATGATTGCTCCAAAGAGTCAAATTCCCTATTTCGATCCTTTATTAGCAATTAGCAAACATACAATTAAGCAGTATTGGATGTTATCTCAGTAGCCTGCAAAGATCAGACCTCCATGGTCCCAAGCTACAAACTGTCCTGAAATAAGCATGAATACGTAACCTATTCCCTTTGCTTTTACTGCCCCCGCCCCGCCACCAATGTGATTATTTACCATAATAAACATAGTAAACACACAGAACAGAATACACAGCTCCTATACCCAGTAATTTAGCCGAGAGGTTAGCCTAACACTTTACGTTTCGGTAATCTGGGTTCAATTCCCGCCACTGTCTGTAAGGAGTTTGTACTTCCTCCTCGTGATCACAAGTGTTTCCTCTGGGTGAGCTGGTTTTCTCCCATGTTCCAAAGATGTACAGTATGGGTTAGAATTAGTAAGTTGTGAGCATGCTATGTTGCCACTGGAAGTGTGGTGGCATTTGTGGGTTGGTCACTGACATAATAACACATTTCATTTTGTGTTTCAATGTGTATGTGATACAGAAAGCTGATCCTAAAATATCTTAAAATGGGTTGTTGATGGTTACCACAGACTCAATGGGCTGAAAGGCCCATTTCTGAGTTTTATGAACTCTACGACTGTTGTATAAACAGTAGTTGGGATGTGAACTATAGATTAAAATGGGAAATAGTAAAGGCATGTCAAAAGGACAATGTTGTGATAGTCATGGGAGTTTTTAACCTGTAGGTAGGTTTGGAAAACCAGCTTGGTAATAGATCTCAAGGGAGTGAGTTTGTTGAATGCCTGCGAGATGGCTTTTTAGAGCTGTTTGTTGTTGAGCCTACTAGGGGATCAGCTATACTAGACTGGGTGTAATGCAATGAACCAGAGGCAGTTAGGGAGCTTCAGGTAAAGGAAAACTTAGGATACAGTCATCACAGTATGATTTCCTGATGAACCTGTTAGAATTCTTTGAGGAGATTACAAGTAGGATGGATAAAGGGGATGCAGTGGATGTTGTATATTTGGATTTTCAGAAGGTGCTGCACATGAGGCTACTTACCGAGAGAAGAGTTCCTATGGAACTCCCTTGTCCATTCGTCCCCCCCAACCCTCCCCACTGATCTCCCTCCTGGCACTTATCCGTGTAAACGGAACAAGTGCTACACATGCCCTTACACTTCCTCCCTTACCACCATTCAGGGCCCCAAACCGTCCTTCCAGGTGAGGCAATACTTCACCTGTGAGTCGACTGGGGTGATATACTGCGTCCGGTGCTCCCGATGTGGCCTTTTATATATTGGCGAGACCCGACGCAGACTGGGAGACCGCTTTGCTGAACATCTACGCTCTGTCTGCCAGAGAAAGCAGGATCTCCCAGTGGCCACACATTTTAATTCCACATCCCATTTCCATTCATGTCTATTCACGGCCTCCTCTACTGTAAAGATGAAGCCACACTCAGGTTGGAGGAACAACACCTTATATTCCGTCTGGGTAGCCTCCAACCTGATGGCATGAACATCGACTTCTCTAACTTCCGCTAAGGCCCCACCTCCCCCTCGTATCCCATCTGTTATTTATTTTTATGCACACATTCTCTCTCTCACTCTCCTTTTTCTCCCTCTGTCCCTCTGAATATACCCCTTGCCCATCCTCTGGGTCACCCCCCCCCCTTGTTTTTCTTCCCGGACCTCCTGTCCCATGATCCTCTCGTATCCCCTTTTGCCTATCACCTGTCCAGCTCTTGGCTCTATCCCTCCCCCTCCTGTCTTCTCCTATCATTTTGGATCTCCCCCTCCCCCTCCAACTTTCAAATCCCTTACTCACTCTTCCTTCAGTTAGTCCTGACGAAGGGTCTCGGCCCGAAACGTCGACTGCACCTCTTCCTAGAGATGCTGCCTGGCCTGCTGTGTTCACCAGCAACTTTGATGTGTGTTGCTTGAATTTCCAGCATCTGCAGAATTCCTGTTGTTTGCGTGAAATGAAATGCAGTGTTGGAAAATGCATGGTCACGCTCTTTGGTAGTAGAAATAAATGTGCACACTATTTTCTAAATGGGGAGAAAATCCACAAGTCTGAGATGCAAAAGGGACTTGGGAGTCCTTGTGCAGAACACCCTAAGGGTTAACTTGCAGGTAGAGTCAGTGGTGAGGAAGGCAAATGCAATGTTAGCATTCATTTCAAGAGGGCTAGAATACAAGAGCAAGGATGTGATGCTGAGGCTTTATAAGGCACTGGTGAGGCCTCACCTGGAGTATTGTGAACAGTTTTGGGCTCCTCATCTAAGAAAAGATGTGCTGGCATTGGAGAGGGTTCAGAGGAGGTTCACAAGGATGATTTCGGGAATGAAAGGGTTATCATACGAGGAATGTATGGTTGTTCTGGGTCTGTGCTTGCTGATATTCAGAAGGATGGAGGGGGGGATCTCATTGAAACCTTTCAAATGTGGAAAGGCCTAGACAGAGTAGATGTGGAAAGGATGTTTCCCATGGTGGGGGAGTCTAGGACAAGAGAGCACAGCCTCAGGATAGGGGGCATCCATTTAAAACAGAGATACAGAGAAATTACTTTCGCCAGAGGGTGGTGAATTTGTGGAATTTGTAACCACAAGCAACTGTGGAGGCCAGGTCATTGGGTGTATTTAAGGTGGAGATTGATAGGTTATTGATTGGTCATGGCATTAAAGGTTATGAGGAGAAGGCCAGGGAGTGGGGCTGAGGAGGGAAAAAAGAGGATTAGCCAGGATTGAATGGTGGAGCAGACTCGATGGGCCAAATGGCCTAATTCTGCTCCAATGTCTTAAGGTTTTATGGACTTTATGACATAGAAACATAGAAAACCTACAGCACAACACAGGCCCTTCAGCCCACAATGCTGTGCCGAACATGTACTTACTTTAGAAATTACCTCAGGTTACCCATAGCCCTCTGTTTTTCTGAGCTCCATATACCTGTCCAGGAGTCTCTTAAAATACCCTATTGTATCCACCTCCAGCACCATCACCGGCAGCCCATTCCACTCACTCACCACTCTCTGCGTAAAAATCTTACCCCTGACATCTCCTCCGTACCTAGTTCCAGGCACCTTAAAACTGTGTCCTCTCGTACTAGCCATTTCAGCCCTGGGAAAAAGTCTCTTACTGTCCACACAATCAACGCCTCTCATTATCTTATATATCTCTATCAGATCATCTCTTATCCTCCGTCGCTCCAAGGAAAAAAGGCCAAGTTCACTCAATCTACTCTCATAAGGCATGCTCGCCAATCCAGGCAACATCCTTGTAAATCTCCTCTGCACCCTTTCTATGGTTTCCACCTTTTTTTTTCTTTTTAAAGGACATCTTTATCAGCTTAAAATTAGAAAGAGTGACAATGATTTTCTATATTCGGCTATCGGCCAGAACTGCGAGATGGCTCTTTGGAAGTTATCATAACATTAATTGAAACAACGGTGAACTTCAGACCCATATCTTTGGAAATCGATTGCATGGGACATTTTATCTGTAGCTGCACCGTGTTTCGAATTTAATATTTAGAACCTTAGGCTTTTGAACTGAAGATCCACTCAAGTTCAATTTAAATGTTGATAATTAATTATAGTACTTTTCCTTGGCATCCCTTTTTAAAATTTCAGATCTGAGCAACTGGGAAGAAGAATACCATAAAAGATAGGAGGGAATTAAATTCTGTTTCAGAACAGAACTTCCATAGAAAATTCTTTTACTCAAGTTCAAGGTTATTGTCATTCAATCATACATATGTATACAGCTAAATGAAAACTGGTTCTTCTGGGGCCAAGGTGCAAAGCACAGCACATACAGTCACAAAATAATATCAGCTCAAGTCCCTGAGTGATATGGCCTGGAGATTGACAGGTTGACATGAAGTGCGAGGTGTATGTTTATGTAAGACAGTATAATGTTACTGGCAAAATTATAACAAAACAAACAGTCGTATAAATATGTGAAACAGCAACAATAAAAGATTAAAAGTGACCAGTGCAGGATGAGAGAGTGTCTATGAGTTGGGGAGTGGAGGGGTGGGCAGCATAGTATTCAGACAGGGTGTACTTGTGTACAAGGTTGGTGGGGTGGAGATACGTCTCTACCAAAGGAGGTATAAAGTGCTCCTTCGCTCCACTAGCCTGCAGGTCACCCTTGGGCAAGGTGTAGCACTTGCTTAGCCCCCCCCCCCCCGATCATGTAAAACCAAGGGACCAGGTGGATGGTCGTATGAGCAGCTGGTGCATATCACATGTCCTGGTTATGTGTCCACTGACACCAGGCAGACAATCTCTGAAGAATATTAATAATGGCTAGTGTCACCCATCTTATAAAGACGCTGCCCAGGAGAAGGCAATGGCAAACCACCTCTGTAGAAAAATTTACCAAGAACAGTCATGGTCATGGAAAGACCTTGATCACCTATGTCAATATGACAGGGCACATGAGGAATGAATGACAACCGTGTGTGCTGGTTAGCTTGGGGGACAAAGTCGTTACCTAGCCTGACAGTTCTGGTTCTTATGATGTACTTCTGCCTGACAGCAGGCAGTCAAAAGGATTGTGGGAAGGATGCCCGTTTATAACTCCACGTGGCAAGGTGTCAAGATTCATGAATGTATCACTGGCACGTTCAGTAATATCCATTTCTTGTTCATTTCATTTTCATTTTATTATCAAAGTATGTACGCAGAATACAACTCTGAGATTTTTCTTCTCCAGATAGCCATGAAATACAGAAAAACCACTAAAAGAAACTGAAACAAAATTCGCAAACCCCAAATCCCAACCCCTGCCTTACACAAAGGCTAACAGATCTCCCACCCAGACACAGGAGATAAAACATCAAACCCCTAATAACCAAATCTCTCCCACGCAAAAAAAACCCAGCAACAATAACATCAAACCATCAACCCCTCTCTCGCACACAAAAAACTAACAGATCGCTCACACGGAAAAATACCAACAAGAACATCAGACCCCAAATCCCCAACCCCTCCCTTGCCCCAAAAAAGTAACATATCACCCACCTGCCAATTGCCAACAAGAAAGAAAACACAGCAAAACCCAAGGAGACCAATGTAAACTGCAGTCCACACCAATAATCACGGAAGTCTCAGAATTACGAAAACATCCTCTGTCAGCACTGAGGAGAACGACAGCTCAAACTCAGACTTTCCGTGGGGAGTGACCGTTGAGCCGTGGCCTCCCGTGAAGAACGACCGCCGACCCAGCCTCCTCCGCATTCGCCTGGATGTTTCAGCCTACCTCGACGCTTCGATCGGCGAGTTGATCACAGCCCCTGCACCCCGTGTCTGGTCTCCTGCTCGAGACAATTCGTGCTCATGGTCCTCTCGTGGAACTTTCTTGGCGACAGCGGAATGCTAGATCACTTGATCGAACTCCAAATCGTATGTTGCAGGCTCCAGCAGTTTCCGAAACACAATCAGGACAAAAAGAGTAAGTGGAAGGTGTAGTGAAAGTGAAGTAATTAACTGTCTGGAAGATCTCACCTGAAAAATCGTTGTTTGCTGGTGCCACCTTGACTGGAAGATATTCTGGTCACACTTCATTTGAATGGTGTATCGTGGCACGTTGCTTTTAAGGCACCAAATTATTGCTTGATCCATTTAGTGTTCTCCATCCAAGGCAACATCTGGGTTTCCTTTATTCAGATGCCAAGGGAATATAATGTTTCAGATTTCTACTATTTACACACAGTGGCCACTTTATTAGGTACACCTGTACACCTGCTCGTTAATGCAAATGGCTAATCAGCCAATCGTGTAGCAGCAACTCAGTGCATAAAAGCATGCAGACACGGTCAAGAGGTTCAGTTGTTGTTCAGGGAAAACATCAGAATGGGGAAGAAATGTTATCTAAGTGACTTTATCCATGGAATGATTGTTGGTGCCAGACAGGGTGGTTTGAGTATCTCAGAATCTGTTGATTCCTGGAATTTTCACAGACAACAAAACGAACAAACAAAACCATGCAGTTAGCGGCAGTTCTGTGGGCAAAAATGCCTTGTTAGTGAGAGAGGTCAGAGGATAATGACCAGATTGGTTCAAGCTGACAGGGGCGACAGTAACACAAATAACCGCGTGTTACAACAGTGGTGTGCAGAAGAGCATTTCTGAATGCACAACAAGTCGAAGCTTGAAGTAGTTGGGATACAGCAGCCGAAGATCACGGACATACACTCGGTGGCCACTTTATTAGGTACAGGAGGGACCTAATAAGGTGGCTGCTGACTATATTTATGCCTTGAAATTCATTCCTCTCGTGGCAATATATTCTTCCTTCAATTACTAAATCTGTTGTCTGAATTCTAAAGGGGTAGTGCTCATCATTTAACATTATCAACCAAGGATGCATTTCTTGGCATTTATTTTTGCTTTTGGTTACTGTTTTTGTGCCTTTCCCAAGAACGCCTCTGACTCTTGCTGCCCTCGCTTTTGGTCATTACCAATTCATATCTGACCTTATGTGCTTGTGCTCCGTTGTCAGATACTTTCCTTCTCATTATTTTTAGCCTGAAAACTGACAGCATCAACATGAACGAGCTTCTGTGGCTTAGATGTGCAGAAAATTGCCGACAGTTTCGCTCCTTGCCTGGAACCATCTCCAGTAAGGTCATTAGGCTTCTAACCATGCTGGAGAACTTGAAGAGAGCTATCTCTGCTCTGTGCGGAACTCGGTTACACTTAGTTATTTTCAGTATATTTTCAATCAACAAATCAATCCCTTTGCTAAAGTTGGAGGCATTTGAAAGGTCAGCTCAGCTTTTTGATGACAGTTTATTCTTGTTATTCCTGTTTTCCACGGAAGAACTTACTGTTTTATTAAGTTTTATTTCTTGAGTCAACAGCTTCCCTTCTTCGTCCTATATGTTAATAATATTTCATATTCCAGAATTCTGTGCTGAGACCCCAGAGTAGAGGTGCCAGCTTTAGGATATGATATTAAACCTGCTCTTTTGGGTGGGTAGGGGAAAAGTGGATGCCAAAGTTTCTCCCAGGGGCCACGCATTTTAATTCCACGTCCCATTCCCATTCTGATACGTCTATCCATGGCCTCCTCTACTGTAAAGATGAAGCCACACTCAGGTTGGAGGAACAACACCTTATATTCCGTCTGGGTAGCCTCCAACCTGATGGCATGAACATCGACTTCTCTAACTTCCGCTAATGCCCCACCTCCCCCTCGTACCCCATCTGTTATTTATTTTTATACACACATTCTTTTTCTCTCACTCCTTTTTCTCCCTCTGTCCCTCTCACTATACCCCTTGTCCATCCTCTGGGTTTTTTCGCCCCTTCCCATTTTCTTTCTCCCTGGGCCTCCCGTCCCATGATCCTCT
Source organism: Mobula hypostoma (assembly GCF_963921235.1). Classification (NCBI taxonomy): domain Eukaryota; kingdom Metazoa; phylum Chordata; class Chondrichthyes; order Myliobatiformes; family Myliobatidae; genus Mobula; species Mobula hypostoma. The sequence continues at coordinate 12,297,858 of NC_086117.1, read as the reverse complement.
CATACCCCTTTTGCCAATCACCTGTCCAGCTCTTGGCTCCATCCCTCCCCCTCCTGTCTTCTCCTATCATTTTGGATCTCCCCCTCCCACTCCCACTTTCAAATCTCTTACTATCTCTTCTTTCAGTTAGTCCTGATGAAGGGTCTCGGCCCGAAACGTCGACTGTACCTCTTCCTAGAGATGCTGCCTGGCCTGCTGCGTTCACCAGCAGCTTTGAGTTGTGTTGCTTGCGTTTGCCAAAGTTTATGTATTTATTTATTTATTGAGATGCCGAGTGAAAAAGGCCCTTTCTGGCCTTTCAAGCCACACCACCCAGCAATCCCTGATTTAACCCGAGCCTAATCATGGGACAATTTACAATGACCAATTAACCTTCCAACCGGTATGTCTTTGGACTGTGGGAGGAAACCGGAGCACCCGGAGGAAACACATACAGTCACAGGGAGAATGTCCAAACTCCTTACAGACAGCGGTGGGAGTTGGACCCAGGTCGGAGTCGCCCTTACTGTCAAGCGTTGTGCTAACCTCCATGCTCCCGTGCCACCCCATGTATAAGAATAATAGCTCCTCCCTCCACGTATAATTATTGCAATTTAATTTAACTAATTAAATAAACCTGGAACAAAACGAAGGAAAGTATCAGGGACCACGGAGACCACTTGACCCACCATTATCAATTTGGTTGAAGTTCGCCTTTCTCACCCAGACTCGAGGTATTCCAGATCCATAGCAAGTGGCCCAGCAACTAAGCTGTTCAAGGGGCGATTAGGGATAATTTCTAAATGCCCTCCTTTCCTGCAAGGTCCACAAAAGGGAAGACCCATGTGTGTTAATCCCAGAAGGAAGTTAGCTGAGTTGGCATATGGTTCAAGCCTTTCTGTCCACACGTGAGGTGGCAGGGCTTTTGGTGGATAGAATAAATGGATGTCTATAAAAGAGAGGTAATGCTGAGGAGGTTTTATAAAGTATTGGTCAGATCATATAGAATATTGTGAGCGGTTTTTGGTCCCTTATCTGAGAAAGGATGTGCTGGATGGGGTCCAAAGGAGTTTCATGAGAATGATCCCAGAATGAGGAATGGTTAATGTATGAGGAACACTTGATGGCTCTAGTCCTGTACTGGCTGGGGGGCGGGGGGGGTGGTCTCATTGAAACTTAACAAATACTGAAAGGTCTAGATAGAGTGGACATGGAGAGGATGTTTCCTACAGAGGCGAGTCTAGGACCTGAGGACACAGCTTCAGAATACAAGAAAAAAGATGAGGAGAAATTTCTTTAGCCAGAGGGTGGTGAATCTGTGGAATTTATTGCCGCAGACAGCTGTGGAGGCCAAATCATTGAGTATATGTAAAGTAAAGGTTGATAGGTTCTTAATTAGTGAAGGCATCAAAGATTACGGGGAGAAGGCAGGAGAATGGGGTTGATAGGGATAATGAATCAGCCATGATGAAATGATGGAGCAGCCTCACTGGGCCAAATGGCCTAATTCTGTTCCTATCTCTTGCAATCTTCTGCCGATTCCTTCATCACTGGCTGTACGACAGTAGATATAAACTCACAACAATTCTGAATCTTTGCTTTTCAGGTGGAGAGGAAACGACACATTGGGAACGACATTGTGACCATAGTGTTCCAAGAAGGAGAGGATTCATCGCCATCTTTCAAACCTTCTATGATCCGTTCGCACTTCACACGTATCCTCTTCTCTTGTACTAAGGATGAAAACCTTTGGTCTAAAGACGTGTGCCTGGTTTAGATTACTCTTTCCCTTTTTTCAACACCTTCCACAAATCCGTGTGGGCACGTGGCCAAATGGTTAAGGCGTTCGACTAACGATCTGAAGGTCATGAGTTTGAGCCCCAGCAGAGGTAGCATGTTGTGTCTTTGAGCAAGGCACTTAATCACACATTGCTCTGCGATGACACTGGTGCCAAGCTGTATGGGTCCTAATGCCCTTCCCTTGGACAACATTGGTGTCGTGGAGAGGGGAGACTTGCAGCATGGGCAACTGCCGGTCTACCATACAACCTTGCCCAGGCCTGTGCCCTGGAGAGTGAAGACTTTCCAGGCGCAGATCCATGGTCACAAATCCAGTACCTTCCTGGTATTGAAGACAACCCTGATACTTTGCAAAGAGAGTCCATGCTGTTACCTTGTATCAGTACTGGAGCCTTGAGCAAGGTGGCTGAAGATCTGTGGGCCGGATTTAGTTCCCTCCGTCTGTTCCCATGGGCAATGACAGACTGGCCTGTTACAATTTCACTAGGATAAGGCAAGTTCTGCAGCTGCAATGTCTGCTCACGAAAGGATGAAACTGGAGATCTTTGTTCAGTAGGTGTAGCATTGTGTTAGGATGTGTTTGCAACCCTTCTAATGTTTTCCTCCAGAGTAACACACACAAAAAGGCTGGAGGAACTCAGCAGGTCAGGCAGCAACTATGGAGGGAAACAAACAGTTGGCATTTTCAGGCCAAGACCCTTCATCAGGACTGGAGAGGAAGGATGTGAAGGGTGTGGACTCCTTCTTAGCTCTTCTGTTTTTCTCACCTATCACCTCCTACTGGTGTCCCTCCTCCTTTCCTTCGCATGGTTCACTCTCCTCTCCTTTCAGACTCCTTCTCCTCCAGCCCTTTACCTCTTCCACCTCACCTCTCACCTCTTAGCTTCTCTCTTCATTCTTGCTCCCCCACCCACCTGGCTTCACCTATCACCTTCTAGCTTGTACTACGTCCCCCGCCCCCGCTTCCAGTCCTGATGAAGGGTCTCAGCCGGAAGTGTTGATTCTTTATTCCCCTCCATTGTTGCTGCTCAGCCTGCTGAGTTCCTCCAGCAGCTTGTTTGTGTTACTCTGGATTTCCAGCAGCTTGTTTGTGTTACTCTGGATTTCCAGCAGCTTTTATGTGTTACTCTGGATTTCCAGCAGCTTTTATGTGTTACTCTGGATTTCCAGCAGTTTGTTACTCTGGATTTCCAGCAGCTTTTATGTGTTACTCTGGATTTCCAGCAGTTTGTTACTCTGGATTTCCAGCAGCTTGTATGTGTTACTCTGGATTTCCAGCAGCTTGTTACTCTGGATTTCCAGCAGCTTGTATGTGTTACTCTGGATTTCCAGCAGCTTGTTTGTGTTACTCTGGATTTCCAGCAGCTTTTATGTGTTACTCTGGAATTTCAGCATCTGCTGAATCTCTTGTGTTAATGTTTTCTTTCATCTTGCTGGTGGAGGTGAGAATGGTGGTTGGGGTAGTGAAGTGAGGTGGTTTTAATAGAGGATGTAGCTGCGAAGGAACAACGACAAACCATGAGAAAACTTCCTAGGTGTTAGAACCTGTTAATCACTGACAGCTCCCCCAAAACCTGGAGCCTCCACTGTCTACAAAATAAAATATCCCAAACTTGACTAATTGAGATAATGATGTCTAATTACATTAATCCATTTCTGTCTGCACAATAGTCCCTATCTCTACATTCTCTGCACATTCATGTGCCTATGTAAAAGCTTCTCAAATATCTCTGTCATATTCATCTCCATCACCACCCTAGCAGTGCATTCCAAGCACCTGCCCCTCTCTGTGTAAAAAAAAATAGCTTGCCTCGTACATCTCCTCTGGCCTTTCCCCCTCTCACCTTAAGTCAGGGGATCCCAACCTTTTTTATGTCATGGGCCCCAGGTTGGAAACCCCTGACATAAATGCATGTTCTCTAATACTTGGCATTTCAATTTTGGGGAAAAGATAAAGCTGTTTACTCGATCTATGCTTTTCATAATCTTATAAACCACTGTCAGTTCCCCAATGAACCTCCCCTCTGCACTCCATGGAAAACAACCTAAGCTTGTCCAGCTTCTCCTTTAGTTAGCATTCTGGTAAACCTCCTCTGCACCCTCTCCAAAGCCTCTGTATCCTTCCCATAGCATGATTTTTGATGAGAATGTGGCTCGTGGTGTGAGCTCATAGCTCAGCACGCTGGAAACATCAAAGTTAGTATCCTGAACTTGAGAAAGTGAACGCTGACTGTCCACCGAACTTATCCCAGGTCCTGAGTGCTAACCGTCCACAGAACATATCCTAGGTCCTGAGTGCTAACCGTCCACAGAACATATCCTAGGTCCTGAGTGCTAACCGTCCACAGAACATATCCTAGGTCCTGAATGCTAACCGTCCACAGAACATATCCTAGGTCCTGAGTGCTAACCGTCCACAGAACATATCCTAGGTCCTGAGTGCTAACCGTCCACAGAACATATCCTAGGTCCTGAGTGCTAACCGTCCACAGAACATATCCTAGGTCCTGAATGCTGATCGTCCACAGAACATATCCTAGGTCCTGAGTGCTAACCGTCCACAGAACATATCCCAGGTCCTGAATGCTGACTGTCCACAGAACTTTCCCAGGTCCTGAGTGCTGACTGTCCACAGAAACTTCCCAGGTCCTGAATGCTGTACTACTCTTCACACAGCTTAGTTTCAGTTATTAGGTTTCCTCTGTTAATTCACAGCGGATTTCATGTTCAATTGAAAGATGAATTTATAGCTGTTTAAACATGCCTGGTACTTGTGTCAAAATGGCCATGCTATGCGTAACAGGAAGCTAGGCTTGCCTTTGTCTGTGCATTCTCTCCAGTATCTGGAGACAAGGAACCAGACTTGTGAACCGTTCTTGCATTGGTTGGTCTCCTGTTACAGCGAGTAAAGATTTTCTATGAACGTTACTGTTCACTTTGCCTTGCAGTCCTTCAGCACAACACTTCTTCATCCTGCAGATAGTTCCCTCTGCTGCCACTGTTAGCATTTCCTGCCTCCTCCTCCAATGAGGCAGCCCCTTAGGATTGAGGATGGCTCAGCTCCACTCCGGTCCCCTCGGCTCCACTCCGGTTCCCTCGGCTCCACTCCAGTCCCCTCGGCTCCACTCCGGTCCCCTCAGCTCCACTCCGGTTCCTTGGGTTCCATTCCGGTCCCCTTGGCTCCACTTCGGTCCCCTCAGCTCCACTCCGGTCCCCTTGGCTCCACTCCAGTTCCTTGGGCTCCACTCCGGTTCCTTGGGCTCCACTCCAGTCCCCTCAGCTCACTCCAGTCCCCTCGGTTCCATTCCAGTCTCCTCAGTTCCACTCTGGTTCCCTCAGTTCCACTCCGGTTCCCTCGGTTCCACTCCAGTCCCCTCGGTTCCACTCCGGTCCCCTCGGCCCCACTCCGGTCCCCTCGGCCCCACTCCAGTTCCCTGGGTTCCACTCCGGTTCCCTCGGTTCCACTCCGGTCCCCTCGGCTCCACTCCGGTTCCCTCGGTTCCACTCCAGTTCCCTCGGCTCCACTCCAGTTCCCTGGATTCCATTCCAGTCCCCTCAGTTCCACTCTGGTTCCCTCGGTTCCACTCCGGTCCCCTCGGCCCCACTCCGGTTCCCTGGGTTCCACTCCAGTTCCCTCGGTTCCACTCCAGTCCCCTCGGCTCCACTCCGGTTCCCTGGGTTCCACTCCGGTTCCCTCGGCTCCACTCCGGTTCCCTCGGTTCCACTCCGGTTCCCTGGGCTCCACTCCAGTCCCCTCGGTTCCACTCCGGTCACCTGGGCTCCACTCCAGTCCCCTCGGTTCCACTCCGGTTCCCTGGGTTCCATTCCGGTCCCCTCGGTTCCATTCCGGTCCCCTTGGCTCCACTCCGGTTCCCTCGGCTCCATTCCGGTCCCCTCAGTTCCACTCCGGTCCCCTCGGTTCCATTCCGGTCCCCTCGGTTCCACTCCGGTCCCCTCGGCTCTATTCCGGTCCCCTCGGTTCCACTCCGGTCCCCTCAGCTCCACTCCGGTCCCCTCGGTTCCACTCCGGTTCCCTCGGCTCCACTCCGGTTCCCTCGGTTCCACTCCCGTTCCCTGGGCTCTACTCCGGTCCCCTCGGTTCCACTCCGGTTCCCTGGGTTCCATTCCGGTCCCCTCGGCTCCACTCAGGTCCCCTGGGCTCCACTCCGGTCGCCTGGGCTCCACTCCAGTCCCCTCGGTTCCACTCCGGTTCCCTGGGTTCCATTCCGGTCCCCTCGGTTCCATTCCGGTCCCCTTGGCTCCACTCCGGTCCCCTTGGCTCCACTCCGGTTCCCTCGGCTCCATTCCGGTCCCCTCAGTTCCACTCCGGTCCCCTCGGCTCCATTCCTGTCCCCTCGGCTCCACTCTGCTCCCCTCGGTTCCAGTCCTGTTCTGTAAAAAGTGATGTGACAGGTAGACAGGAGGGTGAAGAGGCTTTGTCGTACTGCCTTTCATCAGTCAGCATGCTGAGTAGAACGTTGAGATATTATGTTGCGGTGGTACCTGACATGGGCAAGGCTGCATTGGGAGTATTGTGTTCAGTTTTGGTCACCCTGCTGTAGGAAATGGGTAGTGGGGTGGAGATACGTCTCTACTGAAGGAGGTGCAAGGTGCTGCTTCCCTCCGCTAGCCTGTAGGTCACCCCTGGGCAAGGTGTAGCACCTGCTTATCCCCCCCCCCCACTGATCCCCCTGATCAGGGTCACGTGAAGCCGTGGGAGCAGGTGGTGGATGGTCGTATGAGCAACTGGTGCATATCACAAGTGCTGACGCCAGGCAGACAGTCTCTGAAGAGTATTGATAATGGCTGGGGTCATCCAACTTGTAAAGGCACTGCCCAGAAGAAGGCAATGGCAAACCACTTCCATAGAAAAAAAATTACCAAGAACAATAATGATCACCATGATGACCCATGTCATACGACACGGCACATAACGACGACCATTGTAGGAAAGATGCCATAAAGCTGGAAAGAGTGCGGAGAAGATTTACGAGGACGTTGCCAGGACTTGAGAGATTGGGTTATAAGGAGAGATTGGACAGCCTAGCTCTTTGGACGTTGGGGTGTAGGAGACTAAAAGGTGATCTTGTAGAGATGTTTAAAACCATTAGGAGCATAGATAGAGTGGATACACACAGCCTTTCCCCAGTGTTGAGAAATTAAAAAACAGAGGACAGAGGCTGAAGGAGAGAGATTTGACAGGAACCTGAGGGGCAACATTTTCACATTCTGCTACATACTCCCAGTGGCCACTTTTTTAGGTACTTAATAAAGTGGTCCCTGAGTGTATGCTCATGGTCTTCTGCTATAGAACATCCACTTCGAGGTTTGACGTGTTGTACATTCAGAGATGCTCTTCTCCACACACTGTTGTAACATGTGGTTATTTGAGTTACTGTCGCCTTTCTGTCAGCTTGAACTAACCTGCTGTTCTCGAGATGGTTGTGCATGAAAATGCTAGGGGACCATTAGTTTCTGAAGTATTCAACCCACTCTGTCTGCACGAACAATCATTCCATGGTCAAAGTCACTTAGGTCATTTCTTCCCCGTTCTGATGTTTGGTCTGAACAACGACTGAACCTCTTGACCGTGTCTGCATGCTTTTATGCATTGAGTTGCTGCCACATGATTGGCTGATTAGATATTTGCATTAATGAGCAGGTGTACAGGTGTATGTAATACATTGGCCACTAAGTGTGTGTAGGATGAGCTGCCAAAGGAAGTAGTTGATGAAGATCCATTAGCAAAACGTAAAAGACATTTGGGCAGATACATGGATATGAAAGGTAAAGGGGAATATGGGTCAAATGTCGGCAAATGGGGCTGACTTGGATGGACAACTTGGCTGGCATAGATGAGTTGTGCTGAAGGGCCTGTTTTCTTGTTGTATGGACTCTATGATTTAAATTTGTGTTTGGAAGCTCCTTGATCATATTGGGCAGGTCTGCAGAGGTGTGCACCTGGGAATCTGAGAGGGGTTGATTGATGGATTGTGGATGCTGAGAGATTATTCCCTAAGGTTGGAGAATCTAGATGTAGGGGTGTCCATTTTAGTCCAAGATGAAGAGCAATTTCTTTTTCAGATGTTTATAAATTTGTGGAATTTGTACTCAGTCAATAAGTAAATTCGAACTTGGGACCCATAGATCTTTAATCTTCGGTGAATTTAGAACTGGGACAAGTTTGCACACTTGAGGAATTGGAATTGGTTTATTATTGTATCATGTGCCAAGATACAGTGAAAAGCTTGTCTTGCAAATGATCCACACAGATCAAATGCATGCAGACAGCAGCAGCAATTAGGGTTCTTTTCCCATCGCTGTCTGTAAGGAGGTTGCAGGTTCTCCCCATGACCACGTGGGTTTCCTCTCACATTCCAAAAATGTACGGGTTAGGATTAGCGAGTTGTGGATATGCTGTGCTGCACCAGAGCATAGCAACAATTGCGGACTGCCCTTTGCACATTTAATTTAATTTTCAGTTCAATTTGATTTAGAGATTCAGCACAGTAACAGGCCCCACCAGTCTGATGAGCCTGTGCCACCCAATTATAACCCACCTGGCCAATTAACCTACGAACCCGTATGTATTTGGACTGTGGAAGGAAGCAGGGCACCAGAAAGAAGCTCACGCAGTCACAGGAATTGAACTCCGGTTGTTGGTGCTGCCAAGTGATGTACACAATGTTACACTGTCCTCAGGCTCTGATAGTCATTGACACCAACAACGCATCTCACTTTGTGTTTTTGATGTTTTGATGTACGTGGCAAAAAAGACTAAACTCTGTCTAAATCTTTACACAGTGCATTGAGGTAGGACAAGGTAAAAGATTAACAATAACGTGTAACAGCTACTGAGAAAGTGCAGTGCAGGTAAACAATAAAGTGCAAAATCGTAACGGGCTTGATTATGAGGTCAAGAGTCCCTCTTATTGTAGCAGAGAACTATTTAATAGTCTTATCATAGTGGAGTAGAAGCTGTCCTCGAGGTGCTAAATCAACCATAGCCGTGTTGAATAGAGAAGCAGGCGAGAGAGGCCCACTTCTGTTTTGGGAAGTTTGATATCATGTTTTCCTGTTTTGGAAAGTCATTCAGAAAATGGCTTATTCCTCTGTTAGCTTCAGAAACCAAGTACAAAGAAAACTACTGAATCTTCTCAGATTTTGAGCTCTTTGTGAATTAACGTCAGCATCATATTGTGAATAGTCATTGTGAAAAAAAATACTTGCTCGCAAAGTTGAGAGCTCACGTTCAAAGTCAAGTTTATTGTTATCTGACTGTACCTGTGTATGACCAAACAAAACAATGTTGCTCTATACTATGGTGCACCCAGAAAACATAAATCACACACATAGCACATAAAACAAAATACTATCATAGATAAGTTAATAAAATATAATTCAAAACTGTGGCACAGGTAAACAGTGAACTGCTCGCTGTCCTAGTGATGAGACCTCAGTGGTGGCAGGGTATTCATTAGTCTCATAGACTGAGGGAAGAAGCTGTTTCCCAGTCTGGTAGTCCTAGTCCTGATTTCTGTCTCCTTTCTGATGGTAATGGGTCAAGGAGATTGTGGGAATACTTAAGGGTCCTTTGTACACAACGCTCCCGGTTAATGTCACGAATCGGCGGGATGGAGACCCCAGTGATCATCTTGGCAGTGTTTTCTATCCTATGTAAGGTCTTGTGGTCCGATACCTTGCCGTTTCCGTACCACACAATGGTGACGGTAAAAGAGTTTGAGGTGAGAACTAAGTTTGGAGTTATTTTGTCAGTTATGATTAAATAACTGAATTATTATCTTAAGTGGGAGCCAAGGTAAGCACGAATAATTGAACTCAAATATTCTGTTATCAATTATCTATTATAGTTAATGTCTGCTTTAAACTATGACTTAGTATTAATATGAAAAATGTGGTTATTTCTTTAGCTTTTGACACAGATATTTTTGCCTTAGTCCGATATAACAAACAAAATGACAGCTACAGGTAAGTCTGATTTTTTTAATGGTGTGCTTTGTTTTACTTTACAATGGATGAGGAAAGAGCAGCGCTGCTGGTGGTTAAAGAGGAGAGAAGTGAGGCTTAGCCTTACTATATATTTGAGTGACTTTCTTGCACCTTGCTGTGACACTACAGGAACCCAACCATCTCAACCACTGTTCAGTCCCTTTAGAATGGCCGAGGGCCGATCTTGTGGCTGATTTACCCTCCTTACTGCCGTTAGCACTGCTGGCATATAGGGCAGCGATGAAGGGTCTTCGTCTCTATCTGTCCATCCAGCTGCAGACAGATGTAGAAGGATTCTTCTTTGTTGCTTCCATAACAATTTGGTATTACTACTCAGGGTTGTTAACCCTGAGCTGAACCCCCAAACCTGGACTATCAGTGGACCACTCTTAGTCTGGCCTTTACCCTTTGACCTATTTGGCATGGGTGACCCAAACAACAGCCAAAGCACACGGCCCTGACTCCAGCCAACATAGCTCTCTGGGTCATTAAGGCATGCATGTCTTCAAACCCTACGACAAGGCTGAGGTTCTCTAGAAGGTGGGTTACACTGAAATTGTCGCCAAACATTTTCTTGCAAGGAGAGCAAGCAGTGACAGGAGGGGAGTGTACGTGATTAACAGAGGGTTAGGAGCGAGCGACCATGGCAAGGCACAATGACTTTACCATGAGCATCACCAATTTATGGCTCCAGTGTAAAGCCTCCCGCAACCCAATCCCTTTTTCCTTGCAACTCCATTTTGCTTGATGTTCCTCTCTGGATCTTCACTACAATCCAGAGAACACCAAAAAAAATAAAGCCCAGTACAAGGCCTACTAATATTGAGTGACTCACGCCAGTCCCGATGAAGGGTCTCGGCCCAAAAACGCTGACTGTTTACTCTATTCCATAGATGTTGCCTGGCCTGCTGAGTTCCTCTAGTATTTTGTGTGTGTTGCTCTGGATTTCCAGCATCTTCAGATTTTCTCATGTTTGTGATTCTGCAAATATAGAGTTATAGAATCATAGAACACAACAGCTTAGAAACAGACTCTTTATGCAAACTAATCCATGCTGAATGATCATTCTGCTTAGTCCCAGCAACCTGCACCTGGGCCATAGTCCTCCACACCCCTCTCATCCACGTACTTGATCCAAACTTCCTTTAATATTGCAATTGTTGGGGCATTGACCACTTCCTCTGACATCTCGTTCCCTGCTCTCACCACCCTCTGAGTGAAGAGTTCCCCTTCATGTTCCCCTTAAACATTTCACCTTTCACCCTTAACCTTTGACCCCTAGTTCTAGTCTCACCCAACCTCAGCATTTATCCTATCTATACCCCTCATAATTTTGTATACCTCTATCAAATCTCCTCTCATTCTCCTACGCTCCAGGGAATGAAGTCTCAACCTGTTCAAACTTTCCCTTTCACTCAGGTCCTCAATTCCCAGCAACATCCTTGTAAAGTTTCTTTGTACTCTTTCATGCTTATTGATATCTTTCCGGTAGATGGGTGACCAGAAGTACACACAATACTTTGTATTGCTCCCATAAAGTTCTATTAAAATTTGATGTACTTGCCAAATGCTATAAATTTAGTGGTCAGTTTACCTTCGTTCAACGAGTTAATAGATAGATCGACTTCCTTCAGAAAGTTCCCTGTCCAGGCTGTGCTCAGTCTCACTGCTGCCATCAAGAAGGAGGAACTGGGGCCTCAGGACTCGCACCACCAGGTTCAGGAACAGTTATTACCCCTCAACCATCAGGCTCTTGAACCTGAGTGGATAACTTCACTCACCCCATCATTGAACTGTTCCCACACCCTATGGACTCACTTTCAAGGAATCTTCGTCTCATGTTCTCCGTATTTATTGCTTATTTATTTATTATTATTATTTCTTTTTTTTTCTTTTGTAATTACTGTTTTTTGTCTTATGCACATTGGTCGTTTGTATGCCCCATTGGGTGTGGTCTTTCATTCATTCTATAATAGTTCTTGGATTTGCTGAGTATGCCCACAAGAAAATGAATCTCAGGGTTGTATATGGTGACATACTGCATAAGTACTTTGATAATAAATTTACTTTGAACTTTGAACTTTTGTAAATCGTAGTTGGTGGAGAGAGTGTCTCCTTTATTTCCCATCTGTCTGTGCAGATGTCTGACCGTTGGATTCATTTTTTTGTCCTCTCTGATACTTAGGGTCTGAAGATCTCTTGACATTTATTTTTGGTTCAGTCCTTCACTTGTTATTTGTGATCAGAACACTAAAGTCTTTTCAGTTATTAATCAGTCGAGAGATGTGTCAAGTGCTGCTTTCTGCAAAACACAGCTAAATTGAAATGGCAGCGGTGATAATCACAGTCCAGCTCAAATATTGTGTTAATTATTAATTTATTTCATTTATTTCATGTTTTTTGCTTCACTTTCGTATTTCTCATAATTCTGGAGCCGGGCCTTTGTCCCATTGAGCGTCTACCAGTTCTGATCGATCTCATTCCTCAACCTCTCTGTCATCTCTTCTCCCCCAGGCACAGAAACAACCCTTTGACATACCCACTAGCAAACATGCATTTTACGCCAATCCCCACTCCCCCATCAGCTCCCACTCGCCTACACCAGGGGCAATTCATAGCCACCACTTCCCCTCCCAACTTGCACTTCTTCGGGATGTGGGAGGGAATCAGAGTGCCCAGAATGCACCCACGTGAATACTCCACAAAGCACTGACAATCAGGATTGAATCCTGGTCAGTAATCGGGGTTCAATTCCTGCTGCTCTCTGTTTGGAGTTTATATGTTCTCCCCAGGACTGCACGGGTTTCTTCCCCTCCCTTCCAAAGACATACGGCTTAGTAAGATGTGGGCATTCTATGTTGGCACTGGAAGTATGGCAACATTTGCGAGCTGCTACCAGCACATCCATGGACAGGATTGGTAGTTGCCACAAACAATGCATTTCATTGTATGTTTCAATGTTTCGATAGATATGATAAACAAAGCTAATCTTTTAGGTGGCCATGGGGCCTCAGTACTACCTGCCATACCACTGTTCTTCCCACTGGGTCTTGGGCATTTTCTGCTGTTTGCCACTGCCAAGGTGCCAACTGATAAAGGGTCTCAGCTCAAAATGTTGACTGTTTTATTAATTTCCATAAATACTGCCTGACCTGCTGAGTCCCTCCAGCATTTTGTCCTGATGAAGGGTCTCAGCCAGAAACATCGACGTTTTATTCCTCTCGGTAGACGCTGCCTCTGGCAATCTGTGTTTGTTGCTCCGGGTTTCTGGCATCTGCAGAATCTCCTGTGTGCATGTTTTACTGCCCTGGATCATTCCTAAAGCAAAATGAATGTAAATATAGACTCTGCCAGTGCACACTTGCTGCCAACACATAAAAGAAGTTAAAAACGAAGAGAGTTTTTAATGTTCCCAATCTTTTGTTGAGCAGTTCAATCTCTGCTGATATTAACAATGTTAAGGCAGGTAAAATTACTTTGGGCTTTATCTTATACTGCTGGAGGCCACTAGACACATTTGTTCCCCTCTTTGAATAAAAAAGGGAAATATTAAAGTGATAAAAATCACAAAATATTGACATAACACACCTCAGCTGCACTCTTACTTTGTACAACTTAAAGACTCACTTTCAAGGACTCTTTACAACAATGTTCACAGTATTATTTATTTTAATTTGCACAAGGTCTTCTTTTCCACATTGGTTGTTTATCAGTCTTTGTTCATGTATAGTATTTTGTAAATTCTACTGGATTTCTTTATTTTTCTGTAAATGCTGGATGAAAGTGAATCTCAAGGTTGCATACGGTGACGTAATTGTGCTTTGATAATAAATCTACTTTGAACTTTGACTTTGGATGAATGTTGCATACTGTACGATTTCTAACGATGTTCACTCATTTTTGTTTAACAGACTTAAGATATTTTCTGAAGAAAGCGTCCCACTGTTTGGACCTCCTCTACCATCTCCTCCAGTGTTTACAGACCATCATGAGTTCAGGGACTTTGTTCTAGTCAAATGTAAGTCTGCCTTTCTTGGAACACCGTTCCATTCCAGGGACCAAGGCACTATCGCAGATAATGAACTACCATAAAAATCCATGACGCTAAACAGACAGTAAAGAGTTATTATAGAAAGAGTGAATATTAACCTGGATCAGCTCTGAGGTGAGGCGGGAGGCTAATCTGTAGATCAGTGGGTGGAAAAATGATTGGGAAGGATGAATGGGGAGTTACTGGGGAAGTGGAGGTGAACTACAACTAGGGGACATAACCTCAAGATTTGGAAGAGTAGATTTAAGATGGAGATGAGGAGGAACTGCTTTTCACAGAGGGTGGTGAATCTGTGGAATTCTCTGCCCAATGAAGCAGTGGAGGCTACCTCAGTAAGTATATTTAAGACAAGGTTGGATAGATTTTTGCTAAGTAGGGGAATTGAAGGTTAAGGGGAAAAGGCAGGTGAGTGGAGATGAGTCCATGGACAGATCAGCCATGATCTTATTGAATGGTGGAGCAGGCTCGACAGGCCAGATGGCCGACTCCTGCTCCTATTTCTTATGTTCTTGTTTGTGGGGTCTGAGGAGAACAGGTAAGAAAAACATTTATGGGTTATACCTTTGCCGTACTCCCATCTCTGGGCTAAGCACTTAATATGGAAGTCCCATAGAGTCATACAGCACCGAACCAGGCCCTTCGGCCCAACTAGCCCATGCCAGCCAAAATCCCTTTCCAGTAGGCCACATAAACAGTTTGCATGTTATTCCAATGTGACCTCGTTGGTTTCCTCTGGGTGCTCCCGTTTCCTCCCATGTTCCAAAGACATTAGTAAGTTGTTGGCAATGCTATGCTGGTGCTGAAAGCACAGCGACGCTTGCGGGATGCCCTCCTGTCGCGTTCTCAACACAAACAACATATTTCACTGCATGTTTTGACGTACATGTGACAACTAAACCTAACTTTGATATTTTGATGTTTTTCTTTGAATGACTAAATGGTTTTCTTTGTTTCGTGGGTATAGATAGATAGATAGATAGATATACTTTATTAATCCCAAGGGAAATTTGGTTTCCCTACAGCCGCACCAACCAAGAATAGAGCGTAAATATAGCAATACAAAAACCACAAACAATCAAACAACAAAATGCAAACTATGCCAGATGGAAAATAAGTCCAGGACCAGTCTATCTGGCTCAGGGTGTCTGACCCTCCACGGGAGGAGCTGCGCGTTCGATGGCCACAGGCAGGAACGACCTCCCGTGCCGCCAAGTGTTGTATCACGGTGGAATGTGGCCAAAGTCCAACAGTAAAAAGTTCAATATCCAGTCTGCAAACACATTCCTCGATCATAATATGCCCCGGATTGCACCATCCGTTGTTAGCCAGAACAGTAAGCACCCAACTCCTTTACGCTTACCGCTCTCAGTACACTTCCGGTCAGCTGGAACGGTATTACCCACCGAACTCCTCTTCTCCATAAGTCTCTGTTGTCTCGACCCGGTCCTCTTTCCTCGCTTTGTGATTCCCCTCTGCATCCTCTGTGTGTTTTCCTCCGGATTTCAGCAGGGGTGTCCGCCGCTCTGCTCACTAAACCGGCTGGGATTTGCTGGTCCATGGAATACACAATCTGGGGAAAACACATCTCAGTTGTATACTGTGTACATAACTTGATAATAAATGAACCATTGAACCTCTTCTTTAATCTTTTTTAATCCATGTACCTGGCAACAGTTCTTTGAAAAATTAAAGTTGTGATTGTACCTGCCTCAGCCACTTCACCTGGCTTATTCTCTGTAATGCTGGATGTTACACTCAGTGACCATTTTATTAGGTACAGGAGTGGAACCCTGCAGGGTCCTCTGCTGCTCTAGACCACCCACTTCAGGGTTCAATGCATTGTGCATTCAGAGGTGCTATTCTGCACACCACTGTTGTAATGCATGGTTATTTGAGTTACTATCACCTTCTTGTCAGCTTGAACCAGTCCGGCCATTCTCCTCTGACCTCTCTCACTAACAATGCATTTTTGTCTGCAGAACTGCTGCTCTCTGGATGGTTTTTATTTGTCGCCCCACTCTCTGTAAAACTAGAGACTGTTGTGCATGAAAATCGCAGGAGATCAGCAGTTTCTGAGATACTCAAACCACCCCATCTGGCACCAACAATCACTCCATGGTTAAAGTCACTTAGATCCCATTTCCTCCCTGTTCCAATGTTTGGTCTGAACAAGAAATGAACCTCTCAACCTCGTCTGCATGTTCTTATGTATTGAGTTGCTGCCACATGATCAGCTAATTAGATATTTGTATTAACAATCGGATGTAGAAGTATACCTAATAAAGTGGCCACTGAATGTATTTCTGTTAATCCTCCTACATACTCTTAATGCAGATTTTGTTTTAGGTTGCACACAGTAGAATAATATATTCTGAGTGAACGTGGTAAAGTGCTGGAAACAGACCCAGGGGAGTTTCGGGGGACACAGGTACTGGGATTCTGATGAGTTTAAAGGGACTGTGGGAACCAGGCTTTCAGTGTGTGACAGGGGATACAGGGATCGGTACTCAGTCAGTTAGACACCAAACCACTGGCAGTTCTGAATTGTCTGATAGTAGATTAATAGAGTCTTACTGTACAGGAATTTGCTAAATAGGGAATTTGCCAACTGGACACAGGGAGAAAGCAGATTGCAACAAATAATGACTTGCCACCTTTACCCCCATCTGGAAAAGGGAATAAATAAGACAGGATCAGTTCATTTTAAAAGCATAAGAACCATAAGACACAGCAGCAGGATGAGGCTATTTGGCCCATCGAGTCTGCTCTGCCATTCTATCATGGCTGATTTATTATCCCTCTCAACCCCATTCTACTGCCTTCTCTCCATAACCTTACTAGTCAAGAACCTATCAGCCTCTGCTTTAAATATACCCAATGACCTGGCCTCCACATCATCTACAGCAATGAATTCCACAGATTCGCCACTCTCTGGTTAAAGAAATTCCTACTCATCTCTGTTCTAAAGGGACGTCCTTCTATTCTAAGACTGTGCCCTGTGGTCATAGACTCCCCCATTATAAGAAACATCATCTCCACGTCCATTCTGTATCCGATGGGTTTCAGTGAGATGCTCTGTCATTCTGCTAGACTCTAGTGAGCACCGGACACTGCTTATACTTGCTCTCTGATGTGTAATTTTTCAGTAATAAATGGAGAAAAGGCAACTCTGGAGACGCCAACATTCTCTCAGAAACGTCAGCGTACGTTGGACATGTTGATAAGGTCCCTGTATCAGGATCTCATACCGGACTTACACAAGGTACGACAGCTACTGATATATATTCGCTGCCTGCATGAGGTTGCATGCCAGTAAAGTCATGGAGTTTTATTGGCTCTGTGTTGTTGCCACAAATCTTCTTTTAATCCGCCATTAACTCCAACCTCTGCAAATTCAAAACAAAAATTATCAGCATGACTTGGAATATTGTGTTCATTTCTGGTCACCTCATTATAAGAAGGATGTGGAGATTTACCAGGATGCTGCTTGGATTAAAGAGCATACCTTGGGAGGACCGGTTGGGCAAACCAAGGCTTTTCTCTTTGGAGAGAAGGAAGATGAGAGTTGACTTAATCCAGGTGTACAAGGTGATAAGAGACATAGGTAGAGTGGATAGCTAAGGCAGAAATACCAAATAAAAGGGGGCATAAGTTAAGGCAATTGGAGGAGGGGATGTCAGAGGTAAGTTCTTCACCCAGAGACTAGTGGTTATGTGTAACACACTGCCATGGGTGGTGGTAGAGGCAGGTACATTAGGTGCATATTAGAGAGTTACAGGAATGATAGAAAAATGGGGCTCTATGTGGGAGGGAAGGGTTAGATTGATCTTAGAGTAGGTTAAAAGGTCAGCACAACATCTTGGGCTGAAGGGCCTGTTCTGTGTTCTATGACAATTTTGATTCCTGCCCAGAATTGATCATATTCCTGGAGCAGTTTCAATTTAACTACTGTTAAATGATTTATGCAAAACTTTGTTATTAAGAAATAATTAATGAACGTTAAAGGCCTGGTAGCGTACTGGTGAGCACAATGCTTTACGGTACAGGTGACACACGTTCAATTCCTACCGCTGCCTGTAAGGAATTTGTACATTTTCCCCGTGACCGCGTGGGTTTCCTCCCACAGTCCAAAGATGTACTGGTTGGTAGGTCAATTGGTCATTGTAAATTGCCCCATGATTAAGCTAGGATTAAATCAGGCGATTGCTGGACAGCGTGGCACAAAGGGCCAGAAGGGCTTATTCCACCCTGTATCTCAATAAAATAAAATAATTTTTAAAAAAATTTTTAAAAAGTAGTTGGAGGAATTTCCTCCTTAAGAATACATATAAGGGTCCAGAATTAGGCCATGGTACTCCCTCAAGCTTGTTAATAGGATCATTGTGTGTCATAGACTCATAGAACACTGCCGTACAGAAACAGGCCCTTCAGCCCGTTCAGTTTATGCTGAACTGTTATACTGCCCAGTCCTATGAACCTGCACCCAGACCATACCCCTCCCATCCATGCACTTACCCCAACTTCTCTTAGGTGTTGAAATCAAACCTGCGTCCATCACTTCCACTGGCAGCACATTCCACACTCCCTTCCCCCTCATGTTCCCTTAAACATTTCACCTTTCACCCTGAACCTATGACCTCTAGTTCTAGTCTCACCCAACCTCAGTGGAAAATGTCTGCTTGCGTTTGTCCTCAGAATTTTGCCTCCTTGTATCAAATCTCCCCTCGTTCTCCTACGCTCCAGGGAATAAATACCTAACTTACTCAATCTTTCTCTACAATTCAGTTTCTAAAGTCCCAGTGGTAGGTACATGGGTCATGACCAAAGGAAATATACTGTAGCTGGAGTCACTTAGCACATTAGTACAAGGGTGTTTATTTGGTGTGTCAAAAGTCAAACTTACAAAAATTAGCAGAAATAGCGACAAGAAAACTGCCAATGTTTGCAAAGAGATATCAGAAAACAATAATAACTGCATACCTTGTCCAGTGTGAAGTCGTGGCAGCCCCGATCTTTCCCTCACTGAGGGTGAAGAGCCCCGTTTATTAGGCACCAGGACATACCACCCTTAACAGACATCCCACCTCTCCCGGAAGCTCCGGGAGTCTCCCGCATATTAATAGTGGCTCCCTGATGCCCGCAAATTATATACAATGTCCCAGAAATTGATCTTTTTGAGAGCGCGCGTGAGGGAGCGAGCGCAAGAGCAAGAAAGCAAGCGCAAGAGAGTGAGCGCGAGTGACAGTGACCACGAGAGAGCGAGAGCGAGAAAGCAAGTGCAAGAGCGAGAAAGTAAGCGCGAGTGAGAGTGACCATGAGAGAGAGAGCGTGCGTGCGAGAGAGAGCGAGTGAGAGCAAGAGCAAGAGCGAGAGAGTTCCAAAAAAAGTCAATGCCAGAGTGTTCCAAAAAAAGAAAATATAAGACGTACACCACCCCAGACTACACTGAAGTGTACCCTGCCTAATAGGGGTCAAAAGTAATGACAGTGTTGCTCGCTGCACTGTTTGCAACAGTGACTTTTCTATTTCCCATGGTGGGTTAAGACTGTAAAAGACATGTTGAGGTGAGTTTAACAGGTGTCATTCGTTCATTAACATAGCTAACGTTATTTAAACTAGCTGGCTAGCTGCTAAGGAGCTACTCTATTGCAGACATCCCACCTCTCCCGGAAGTCTCCCGCAAATTGATGATGCTACCTCCCTGAAATGAGTTTCTGCAGGGTGGGATGTCTGCTTTAATGACCTACAAAGTTAACTTAAGACTACACATGAATTAGAATATGGTGTACCCCACAGTGTAGTTACAATCATATTACAAAATAAATAGAGGTATCTACCTTAAATACAGTATACATACATATTTACATATCCCCATTACTAAAGGAATGGAATATTCTGCTGTGTATGGTGGAAAAGGCCCCATAAAGCCAACCTGAGCATATCAGTAAACATGAGGAATTCTGCAGATGCTGGAAATTCAAGCAACGCACATCAAAGTTGCTGGTGAACGCAGCAGGCCAGGCAGCATCTCTAGGAAGAGGTACAGTTGACATTTCGGGCCGAGACCCTTCGTCAGGACTAACTGAAGGAAGAGTGAGTAAGGAATTTGAAAGTTGGAGGGGGAGGGGGAGATCCAAAATGATAGGAGAAGATAGGAGGGGTTAGGGATGGAGCCAAGAGCTGGACAGGTGATTGGCAAAAGGGGATATGAGAGGATCATGGGACAGGAGGTCCGAGGAGAAGGAAAAGGGGGAGGGGGGGAAAACCCAGAGGATGGGCAAGGGGTATAGTCAGAGGGACAGAGGGAGAAAAAGGAGAGTGAGAGAAAGAATGTGTGTATATAAATAAATAACGGATGGGGTACGAGGGGGAGGTGGGGCATTAGTGGAAGTTGGAGAAGTCAATGTTCATGCCATCAGATTGGAGGCTACCCAGACGGAATATAAGGTGTTGTTCCTCCAACTGGAGTGTGGCTTCATCTTTACAGTAGAGGAGGCCGTGAGTAGACATATCAGAATGGGAATGGGATGTGGAATGAGCATATCAACTCAGTTTAGGACCCATTATGAGAACATACTGGGGAAGGCACTGAAGGGCATCCACTCAGCACAACGACCACAGAATAACAAGACTGTGTGTGTGTGTGTGTGTGTGTACATTTACTGAGTGCTCACTGTCACACCCAGCAACATCCTTGTGCATTTTCTCTGTACTCTTTCAATCTTAGTGATATCTTTCCTGTAGGTAGGTGACCAGAAAGGCACACAATATTCCACATTAGACCTCTCCAACCAACATCTGTGTATACAGCTTCTGTGCTTGTCCTGTACCTCAGGCACATTTCCCCAAATCTCCCACCCAACAATCCCCGGATCACTGTGATCTGTGAACTGACTAAAATGTTATTGAGATCAGCACTGAATAGTCCCAGTGGAGGCTATTTAAATCCAACCTGCACAATGTCTATTGCTATTTAAATTAATGCAGAACCCTGCACATAGTCCATCTGGTCTAGGTGATTTATCTACCTGCAGTCCTTTCATCTTCCCAGACACCTTCTCCTTAGTAATACAGCACAGTATAGGCCCTTTGTCCCAGGATGTTGTGCTGACCATTTAACCCCATTTAAGATCTAACCCTTCCCTCCCACACACTGTTCCAGTTTTCTATCATCCATAGTTACATAGCCTAAATACTGAGATTTACAATAGAAGCCTTTATTGGAGGATTTTATTTTATTTTAGTGTTTATTTTAGTCTAGCAAATTTAATTTACAGAATCATTACAGTCAGTGGGATGAGTTGCAGTGTACCATAAGGGCAAAATCCAAAAGGGGGATGAATACAGGACTGAAGATATTATACCTGAATGCACGCAGTATTAGGAATAAGGTAAACCATCTTGCAGTGCAGTTAGAGATTGTCAACTATGACGCTATGGGCACCACTGAGTGTGGCTGAAAGGAGATCATAGTTGTGAGCTTAAAATCCAAGGATACACATTGTATTGAAAGGGCAGAGAGGTTGGCAGAGGGGATGGGGTGTCTCTATTGGTAAAAAAAATTATATCAAATCCTTCAAAAGACATGACATAGGATTGGAAGGTGTGAAATCCTTGTGAGTAAAGTTAAGGAACTACAGGAGTAAAAAGACCCTGATGGGAGTTGTATTCAGGGCTTCAAATAATAGCCAGGATGTGGGATACAAATTCCAATTTGCTCTTCTCTCATGCCTCTGTAATTCCCTTTCCCCACTGTAATGCTGATACATCTGATTTTATCTTCTCCCTCTCAAACTACAGGGTGAATTCTATTATATTATGGTCACTACTTCCTTAGGGTTCCTTTACCTTAAGCTCCCTAATCAAATTTGGTTTATTACACAACATCTAATTTAGAATTCCCTTTCTCCTCCTGGACTCAACCCCACAAGCTGCTCTAAAAAGCCATCCTGTAGGCACTCTCCAGATTCCCTTTCTTGGAATCCAGCACCAACCTGATTTTTCCAATCTAGCTGCATCAATGTCTGGTATGGGGGTGGGGGGCATTGTACAGGATCAAAAGAAGTTACAGAAAGTTATGAAATTAGTCAGTTCCATTATGGGTACTAGTCTCCGGAGTGTCCAAGACATCTTCAAGAAACAGTGCCTCAGAAAGTCTGCATCCATTCCTAAGGACCCCCATCACCCAGGATATGCCCTCCTGTCATTTTACCGTCAGGAAGGAGGTACAAAAGTCTGTAGGCACACTCTCAGCTTTTCAAGAACAGCTTTTTCCCCTCTGCCATACGATTTCTAAATGGATATTGAACCCATAAGCACTACCTTACTTCTTATTATTTCTGTTTTTGCACTGGTATTTTTAATTTAACTGTTTAATATACAGATATAGACTTACTGTAATTTATTTAGTTCTTTTTCTATATTTATCATATATTGCATTGTACCGCTGTCACAAAGTTAACAAATTTCATGACATGCCGGTGATATTAAACCTGGTTCTCATTCTGATATTGATTTCCCCCATGGCTATTGTAACACTGCCCTTTTTACATGTCCTTTCTATCTCCCATTGTATTTTGTATCCCACATACTGGCTACTCTTTGGGGAAAGTAACTGTTTTTGGGTCTGGAGGTCCTGGCGTGGATGCTTCCCTGATAGGAGTGGGGCAAGTAAATAAATGGTTTCTACTGCAACCACTGAACAACACAGAGTGGGTAACTAATATCTCAATGGGGCAAAGTCTCTATAAAGTAATCTCTATTATTAAAGAGTATTCTGGAGACAAAATTGTATCAAAGAATTTTGATATTTTTGCATGCATTTTAATGTGTTAAAAATATTAATTTCAGTCTTACATGTATTTATTAAGTAAATTGTTTAGAAAGTTCAGTGGTTGATTTTGCATGCAATTATTCAAGTACAATTACCCACAATGTTATATATTAACATTGTTTAGAGAATATTATTTGTGTGATCTTGTCCCAACACAAGCTTTGAGACTGGGCTCGCTTTCTGGTTTAGCGTTAACTTGTTAATATTGAGATCATATCACAGTGAACCACTGTTTTGTGTCACATTTCTTCTTTAGGAAATGAACGAAATCCAACTAGGCTGGATAACAGTGAGACCATTTATCTTTTATTTCCCTTTGCATCTGAGTTCATGAGCATTTACCCCCCTTGAACTAAGATGGGCAACTTCAGTGCATTCAACCAGCATCAGAAACAGTGGAAGCCAAGCAATTATTGAGTCTGGATTCCCTGGACCTTTCTTTCAAATTGTGCCTGTTCTCAAAGGTTTACGTAACCACGGCGATGGTTTCAATTAGAATGATGTGCCGGCACGCTAAATCTCTCATCAGTATTCCGTGGCACACAGACCTTAAAGGGTTTTGTTTTCTGATGCACGAATGCGCAGCTTGTCCTTAAAGGATTAACACTGCTTTGCCCATGTTAATAACATTCATTGTAACATCTGACTGCATCTAGCGTTGAAGCATGGTTTTCAAAAGTGCTTAACAATGTGCCCTAACCTTGCCTCTAACTGAAAGAAAGCATTGCGTTTATTGGACTAAAATATTACAAGCCCTGTTGTCTCTTGGTTCTTGTCATGTGTGAAATTGGTGTCCATTTTATTAAGAAGCAACAGGCTGAGCTAACAGGCATTGAAAGCAAATTCTGTGAATTAACATTAATGGTGTGTTATGGGTGACTTTCAGCGTGATGATATGCCTCGGGTAGCTGTTTGACCCAGTGTGCTGTGTTTACTTGTTAAAGCATCATTCGTCCTGTTTTCCTCATCCCCTCCTACCCATTCTGATCATAAAGTCATAGAGCCATAGAACACAGAGAAACAGGTCCGTCGGCCCATCGAGACCATGCCAGACTAATATTCTGCCTAGTTCCATCGATTTGCACTTGGACCATATCCCTCCATACCCTCCCATCCATATACCTAGCCAAATTTCTCTTAAATGTTGAAATTGGACCTGCATCCACCACTTCTGCTGCAGCTTGGACTACACTCTCACAGTGAAGAAGATCCCCTTAACCATTTCACCTTTCACCCTTAACCCATGATCTCTAGTTCTAGTCTCACCCACCTCAGTGGAAAAGACCTGCTTTCATTTACCCTATCTATGCCCCTCATAATTTTGTTCGTTATTTTGTATATTATTTAGATCTTAAGATATAGGAGCGGAATTAGGAGCGGATATAGGACCTTAAGACAGAGGAGCGGAATTAGGCGATTTGGTCCTTTGAGTCTGCTCCGCCATTTTATCATGGCTGATCCATTTTCCCTCTCAGCCCCAATCTCCTCCCTTCATGCCCTGACTAATCAAGAATCTATCAACCTCTGCTTTAAACATGCCCAATGTTTAGGCCTCCACAGCCGCTTGTGGCAATGAATTCCAGAGGTTCACTAGTCTGGTTAAAGAAGTTCCTCTCCACCTCTGTTCGAAAAGGGCACCCCTCTATTCTGAGGCTGAATTATAGGTTGGTATAACAGTTAGTTCCAAAAGCATTGCAACTCCAAATATTTTTGTTGCTTTCTGCATGAAATGTTGCCAGTCTACCTCATTTGCCAGCTTGGAAGAAGATCTCCAAACAAAACATCCATATCCTTGCAGTTTGACAGCAGGGTGACTTGCAGTGCCAAAAGTGGATTAATTAGGGAATATTTGCTTATGTTTGTGGACAGAGATAATGACAGAAAATGTGAGTGCCCAATTGAATTTACAGATTAATTTTCAGTATGAAATTAAGAACATCATAAAACACATCTGTTTCCCCCCACCCAACCCAACCATTTTTAC
Organism: Mobula hypostoma; assembly: GCF_963921235.1. NCBI lineage: Eukaryota > Metazoa > Chordata > Chondrichthyes > Myliobatiformes > Myliobatidae > Mobula > Mobula hypostoma. The sequence continues at coordinate 12,273,201 of NC_086117.1, read as the reverse complement.
TTGGAAATGTATCTTTGCTTACAAAGTTAAAGTCAAAGTCGGGTTTATTGTCATCTGCACAAGTCCATGTATGCGTGGTTGGAATGAGAAACTTGCAGCCACATCACCGGCACATGGCTTCATATTGGGAGGATTCACAAGAAAAATACCGATTATCAGTTATACAGGATTTCTACGTGGAGGCACACAATTAGTACAAAATAAACCAAGTTCAAATTAGTGCAAAGTGATCAAAGTTGCAAACTGCAGTGATTAGGGTTGTGCCGGTTGGTTCAAGAACTAAATGGTTGAAGGGAAGTAGCTGTTCTTGGTGTTGTTGGCCGAAACTCTGGAACTGCCACCTCGACACCACTCCTGTAATAGATTTTGCACATAGCTTTCCACAGCTGTCTTATTAGGAGTTTGTACATTCCCCTTGTGTGTTTCCTTTGGGTGCTTTGATTTCCTCCCACATTCCAAAGGTGTACGTGTCAGTGGATTAATCGGTCACATGGGTGTAATTGGGCAGTGCAGGCTCGTTAGGCTGGAAGGGCCTGTTACCATGGTGTATCTCTAAATAAAACAATGCAGAGATTGCGGGAATTCAGGAAGGCAGCTCACCACTGCTTCTTAAGGGCGGTTTTCCCAAAGAGTAGATAATCTGTTGAATTTTCTGACCAGGAAAACAGTAGAGGCTACCTTATTAAATATACTTAAGACACAGTTAGATAGAATTTGGATAACACAGGAATGAAGGGTTATGGGAAATATCCAGATGAGCCATTGAACGACAGAGCAGGCTGAATTGACTAGCTGGCCTATTCCTGCTCCTATTTCTTAAGTTCTTAGGGATAGGCAGTAAATGCTGGTTAATTGGTCATTGTAAATTGTCCTGTGATTAGTCCAGGATTAAATCAGAGGATTGCTGGGTGGTGTGGCTAGAAGGGGAAGGACCTGTTCTATGCTGTATCTCAATAATCAGATAAATAAATCATGTAATTGTGGAGACCTGATCTGATTGAATTGATTGAGAGCTACCAGCACATTCAATAACAAGATTAATCTGTAGTAGGACGGAACAGAGATCAGGAACTGGTTACAGTAAAATCATAAAACCATGAGACAGAAGCAGAATTAGGCTAATTGGCCCATGGAGTCTGCTCCACTATTCCATCATGGCTGATTTATTTTCCCTCTCAACCCCATGCTTCTGCCTCCTCCCTGTAACTGCTGCTGCCCTTACCAATCAAGAACCTATCAACCTATGCTTTAAATAAACCCAATACACAGTCCTTTGGGTTGTATACGGTAGTCCATATCAGAAATCATTAATATTCATTATCATCATCATTAAGTGCCATGTCATATGACGTGGGCCATCATGGTTTATGACCACGATAGTTCTTGGCAAGTTTTTTTGCAGAAGCGGTTTGCTATTGCTTTCTGGGCAGTGTCTTTCCAAGACAGGTGACCCCAACCATTATCAATAATCTTCAGAGATTGTCTGCCTAGTGCCAATGTTTGCATAACCAGGACTTGTGATATGCACCAGCTTCTCATACAACCATCCACCACCTGATCCCGTGGCTTCATCTAACCCTGATCAGGGGGCTAAGCAGGGGCTACACCTTGCCCAAGGATGACCTGCAGGCTAGCGGAGATGAAGAATACCTTACACTTCCTTTGGTAGAGACATATCTCCACCCTGCCCCCCACATTAATATTAGTGCTAGATTAAAATTAGATCAGTGAATGAATGAGATTTTGCTGTCTTTTGGCTTGTAGCGCAGATCAATAGAAGTAATATCGAAGTGAACATCTAATAAGATTCCATCATTGGGATAAGGTAAAAATAGAAGCAACGAATCACAATCAATGCTTACCTTCACCGATGAGAGGAGATACATTGTAGGTGTTTACATGTATTACATTTAAATTAAAATTCAAAGGTCAAAGTAAATTTATTACCAAAGTACATATATGTCACCATTTACAACTCTGGAATTTATTTTTTTGTGGGCATACTCAATAAGTATACACTTTATACTTTATTGTCGCCAAACAATTGATACTAGAACGTACAATCAACACAGCGATATTTGATTCTGTGCTTCCCACTCCCTGGATTACAAAATCAATAGTAAATATTAAAAAATTAAATTATAAATCATAAATAGAAAATAGAACAATGGAAAGTAAGGTAGTGCAAAAAAACCGAGAGGCAGATCCGGATATTTGGAGGGTACGGCCCAGTTCCGGGTCAGGATCCGTTCAGCAGTCTTACCACAGTTGGAAAGAAGCTGTTCCCAAATCTGGCCGTACGAGTCTTCAAGTTCCTGAGCCTTCTCCCAGAGGGAAGAGGGATGAAAGGTGTGTTGGCTGGGTGGGTCGTGTCCTTGATTATCCTGGCAACACTGCTTCGACAGTGTGCGGTGTAAAGTGAGTCCAAGGACGGAAGATTGGTTTGTGTGATGTGCTGCGCCGTGTTCACGATCTTCTGCAGCTTCTTCTGGTCTTGGACTGGACAACTTTCATACCAGGTTGTGATGCACCCTAGAAGAATGCTTTCTACGGTGCATCTATAAAAATTAGTGAGGGTTTTAGGGGACAGGCCAAATTTCTTTAGTTTTCTCAGGAAGTAAAGGCGCTGGTGGGCCTTCTTGGCAGTGGACTCTGCTTGGATGGACCAAGTCAGGTCATTTGTGATATTGACCCCGAGGAACTTATAGAATAATAAAAAAGACACCCAACTTGGGGTCAACCAGAGGGCAGAAGACAACAGGCTGTGCAAATACAGAAAGAAAGAAAGAAAGAATAATAATAAATAAATAAGCAATAAATATTGAGAACATCAGATGAAGAGTCCTTTAAATTGAGTCCATTGGTTGTCGGAATAGTTCAGTGATTGGGCATGTGAAGTGGAGTGCACTTAATAGTTTCTGTTGGTTACTGGTCAGTAGTATTTGATTACATTTTTAATTGTAGCTAAAGTTAATAGGCCACAGATTTAGCCTGTTTGAAAATGGGCACTAGTGAAAGTAATATTTAGATTTGTTTCATGCTACTGAAACCTCAGAAATCTTTTACTCACTGTTATATTTTGAGGCCACGGTGGTAGAGTAGGTGAGGTTGGTGGCATGGGAGCCATTTTGCAACAGTTTTCAATGGGCTGTTAGTTGGACAGAGCTGACTGAAAGACTTCATCTCATTATTTTTTGTTCTGTTCTGATTCTAAGGGAATCAAAAGATACGGTACTACTGTAAAATGCTGGTGACAGAGATAGACAGGATGATGAAGAAAGTGGTTTGCATGCATGCTTCATTTGGCAGGATATTGAGTAGAAGAGCTAGGACGAAATGTTACAGCTGTGTAAGATGTTGGTAAGGTTATCATTGGAGCACTCTGTACAGTTCTGGTCGCACTTCGGTAGGAAGTATGTCATTTGACCATTTGAAGGAACACACTTGACCACCGTTATACCACCGTCAAGAATGCTTATCGTTCTATCCCATGCCCACACTTCAGAAGGTCCAATTGCCTGGCTGCACTTCTGCTCCCAGCAAATAGGCAGAGACTAAGGACCGCAGCACCAGTGGTGTGGACCAAGAGGAAGTGGAGCACTTACAGGACTCCTTTGAGACAGTGGACTGGACAATATTCAGGAATTCATCTTTGAATCTGAGTGAATACAATTACAGTTTTCACCAACTTCATCAAGACCTGTATGGATGAGTGTGTGCCTTCGAGAACAGCACAGACATACCCAAACCAAAAGCCATGGATGAACCAGGAGATTTGTACTCTACTGAGGGCTAGATCTGTGGCATTCAAGACCGGCGATCCAGAACTATCCAAGAAGTTCAGGTATGACCTATGGAAGGCCATTTTAAGATTTAAAAAAAAGCAAATCCCATTGAGGTTAGAGATGGAATCAGATGCATGTTGGCACTGGCAAGGTTCGTGGGCCATTACTCCCTATGAAGGGGAACCTAACACGAACGGCTGTTATGTTTCGCTCCCAGATGAGCTCAACGCCTTTTATGCATGCTTTGAAGGAGAGAATAAAACTACGCTTGTGCGAATCCCTGCAGCATCTGGTGACCATGTGATCTCTGCCTCGAAGGTCAAAGTCAGAACATCTTTCAAGGGGCCAGGCCCTGATGTTGTACCCGGTAGGGCACAGAAAACCTGTGCCAACCAACTGGCGGGTGTGTCTAAAGACATCTACAGTCTCTACCTGCTGCTGCCGGAGATTCTCACCTGCTTCAAAAAGGGCAACAACCATACCATTGCCAAGAAGAGGGTGGACTGCCTTAACGACTATTGCCCAGTGGCATTCTTATCTACTGAGAGGCTGGTCATGACTAGAATCAACTCCTGCCTAAGCAAGGACCTGGACCTGCAGTGGTTTGCATATCACCACAATATGCCAACAACGGATATAATCTTACTGGCTCTCTAATTGGATCACCTGGACAATAACAATGCCTACGTCACGTTGCTGCTTATTGACTGCAGTTCAGCATTCAATACAACCAAACCCTCAGTTCTAATCAACAAGCTTCAACATCTGGGCCTCTGTACCTCCTTCTGCAACTGGTTCCTTGACTCCTCACTGGGAGACCACATCCTGTACGGATCGGAAGTAACATCTCCTCCTCACTGACAGTCAACACTGGTGCATCTCAATGCTCAGCACACTGCTCTGATCTCTCTGAACCCACAACTGTGTGGCCAGGCATAACTCAACCAACATCTACAGATTTTCTGACAACACAACTATTGTTGGCAGAACTTCAGATGGTGATGAGAAGACATACAGGAGCGAGATAAATCATAGCACATGCCCTCTAATCCAGGCAGCATCCTGGTAAACCTCTCCTGCACCCTCTCCAAAGCCTTGTTATCCTTCCTATAATGGGGCGACCAGAACTGTAGGCAATACTCCAGATGTGACCTAACTTTGTGACTTTTGAACTCAATTCTTGACTAATAAAGGTAAGCGTGCCATATGCCTTCTAAACCATTCTCTCAACCTGTGTAGTCATATTCAGGGAGCTATGAACTTGGACTCGAACATCCCTGTGCTCTCAACACTGTTAAGTATTTCGGGTCCTGGACTTAACAGTGTACTCACTCTTTATGTTTGACCTGTCACGGTGCAACATCTCACATTTGGCCAGTTGAATACCATCTGCCATTTCTCTGCCCATATCTGCAACTTATCCATATCCCACTGTATTCTTTGCCAGTCCACTGCACTATCCACAACACCACCAATCTTCGTATCATCTGCAAACTTACTAACCCACCCATCTATATTTTCATCCAGGTCATTCGTACAGCAGAAGTCCTAGCACAGAACCCTGAGGAACACCACTGATCACAGATCTCCAGTCCTCTTGACCACTGTCCTCTGCTTTTTAAGGGCATGTTGGGTCTGACTCCAAACAGCCAATTCACCATTGATCCCATGCACCTGGATGAGCCTCCCATGAGGGACCTTGCCAAATTCCTTACTAAATTCCATGTGGATAGCATCCACAGCTCCACCTTCCTCAATCACCCTCGCCATTTTGTCAAAAACTCAATCAAGTTAGTAAGACACAACTTGCTCCGCACAAACTCATGCTGGCTCTTTCCTAATTTGGCCATGGTTTTCCAAATGCTCATAAATCCTACCCCTAAGAACTCTGTCCAGTATAACTCATTGGTCTATGCTTTCCAGAATTATCCCTGGTTCCCTTCTTGAATAATGGAACAACATTAGCTACTCGCCAGTCCTCCAGGACTTCACCCGTAGCTAGAGAGGACACTAAGGTAATGGTCAAGGCCCCAGCAGCAATCTCTTCACTAGCCTCTTGTAATAACTTGGGCTATGTTGAATCAGGCACTGGAGACTTATCCACCTTAACGCTCTTTTAAGAGACCCAACACTATCTCATTCTTTACTTTGTAATGCCCTAGCATACTTATACTTTCGGTAATGATCTCCTTATCCTCCATGTCCTTCTCCTTGGTAAATACTGATGTAGATCAGTACCAATTGGTACCAAATACATGGGTAGAAAAAGGAAGGAAGTCCTGAAGAGAGCATATGGGGAGTTCAGCAGAAAGCTGAAAAGCAGGACCTCCAGGGTAGTAATCTCTGGATTGCTGACTGTGCCACGCCCCAGTGAGGGTATGAATAGGATGATTTGGCAGGTACTCAAGTATTACTGCCACTTACCCGCAGGGTGGGGGGGGGAGCTTTGGGGTTCTAACATTTAACTGTTGTTCATTCTTTGGGGCACTCCTCTGTTTTTTGTGGATGGTTGCGATAAAAAGTATTTTAGGATGTATGTTGTATACATTTCTCCGACATTAAATGCACCTTTGAAACCTTTGAATACACAACACTCTTCCCTGCTTAGCTATAAAATCCAACTCATCATAGAATCCATTTCAACTTATATACATACAGTATATACACATCCTATATAATACAACTACTGTATAGACATCCACAGCATAGTCAAGTTTAAATTGTCCCATTCAGGACTAAAGATTTAATTGCTGTGGAGGCTTTCTTAATCTTGTGAGATAACATCTTTTGTAAAAAGAGGGGATCACACTGCTTGCCAGATGAAACTTGTGGCTGTGAAACAATCTCAGCTGTTGGCGTCTCCTCTGTGGTAGTTGTAGGAGTTAACTCTGGGACCGCAGGGAAAGGTTCTGACCACTCAGGACACCTTTCTTCTGGGTGTGTTGGTATCCCAAACAGTGCATGGCAGGCGTCACTGGATGATGTGAATCATAATGTGTGAGTACGGTGTCTGACATCACCGCTTCCTTTACCTTTTGTAAACCACCTCACACTGCTTTGTCCAATGTCATTTCTTCCTGATCTGTAGCAGAGTTCAAGGGGTAGAGCACAGTAGCCAAGTTTGGCAGGAACTTGCTTAAGTAATTGGCAAATCCTAAAAAGGACACAGCTATGACATGGCCTTGGGGCATCTACTGCTGCTTGAATTTTCTCAGCACTCTTGTGTAAATTTATGTGTCTATGGTGTGACCACAGTAAGTGATACTTGGTTAAAATAATTCACACTTGCTGCATTGTGCTCTGAACCCATAATCTTCTAATCTTTTTAACACTGTCTGGAGATTTTAGAGATGTTCCTTGTCGTCCATACTGGTAACACTGATGTCATCCAGGTAACAGTGAGTGCCTGGGCAGCCTTGCAGCACCTGGTCCACAGCTTTCTGTCAGAATGCAGGTGCAGATGCTACTCCAGAAATAAGCCCATTTTAGTGATAAAGTCCTTTGTGGGTGTTTATGGTGAGAAACACTTTGGACTCTTCTTCTGTCTCCATCTGCAAGTAGGTCTCTGCTAAGTCCACTTTGCTGAAGTGTTTCCTTCCAGAAAGGTTTGCAAAGATAACTTCTATCCTGGGCAGAGGGTTTTGATCTGCTTTCAGTACTGGGTTGATGGGGACCTTAAAATTGCCACAGGTACTGACAGACCCATTCTTCTTGACTACTGGACACTGGCATTGTCCATAGCCTCCACTCAACCTTGGAAAGAATTCCTTCAACTTCCATGTGATCTAACTCACTGGCTACTTTATCACAGATGGTACAACGAACCAGATGGGCTTAATGTGGCATTTTCATTTAACACTATTTTAGTTTTGATATGTTTTGAGTTTTCCAATGCCATCCTTGAACATTGCTGTGGCACCATCCGGTACCTTTCTTAATTCACTTTCAGTTTACTCTATTACAGGGGATGTGGCATAAAAATAGTGGATGGATCTCCAGTCAAGTTGTAGTCGTCTCAGGCAATTACACCCCACATTGCTGGCCCTCCTGGTTTTTACCACATACAAGCCCAATGTGGGTTGTTGGTGGTTCTATTTCACTTTTACAAATGTCATTTCCACAGGAGTTATCTTTTCTCCAGTATAAATTCTGAGCTGGCTATCAGCAGACTTCAGTTTAGTAGCTTAGTAACCTCATTTTCTGGAATGACTGAGACAGCTGAGCTAGTGTCCCATTCCATTGTAATTAATTTGCCATTCACTCCTGGTGCAAGCCATATTGCTTGTCTCTTGTTAGTTTTCACATTGTAAATCTCAAGTCTACTCAGTCCCAGTCCTGTGTCACTCTCATCATTATCAGATTTTAACAGCATGCAGATTAGTATGCTTATTAAAACTGCAATTGACTTTTTATCATTTTCTCTTCCCTGTGCAGTCCAATTATTTTGTCTTCCTGACATGCTCTTTGTGTGTGCCCTAGTCTGTTACATTTACTACGTTTCACCTTTAAACCTGCATTGGTCTGGTGTATGTGAGCCCCTGCCACAACAATTTGTTTAGCCAGGCCAGTTTCTGTTTAGATTTTACAGTTTTGTTCACTTTCATTCCCGATTGCAACTCAGTTGCATCTCTGTCTGCTGTTTCCATTGATACAGCTGTTTCAACTGTTCTTTTAAATATAAGTTGTGCTTCAGTTAGGAAGTGCTATTGAATGCTTTCTTGCAAGATTTTACAAACTAAACAGTCTGTCAGTGCATCATTAAGTCCATTACAGGACTGACAATGTTCAGACAATCCCTTCAATTTGAAATGGACTCCCCTTCTTTTTGATTTTGCTTATGAAACCTAATGCACTCTGCAGTCAACAGTAGTTTCTGTTCTAAATGTTCCTGCATTACTGGTTGGGTGCCAGTGACTAGTGGTGTTCCGCGGGGTCATTGTTGCAACCACTTCTTTTTAAGCTGTATTATCAGTGATTTAGATGTTGGAATAGATGGCTTCATTGTCAGGTTTGCAGATGATACAAAGATTGGTGGAGGGGCGGATAGTGTTGAGGAAATAGGTAGGCTACAGAAGGACTTAGATAGATTAGGAGAATAGGCAACAAAGTGGCAAATGAAATGCATGTTGGAAAATGCATAGGCATGCACTTCGGTAGAAGAAATAAATGTGCAGACTATTTTCTAAGTGGGGAGAAAATCCAAAAATCTGAGATGCAAAGGGACTTGGGAGTCCCTGTGCAGAACACCCTAAAGATTAACTTGCAGATTGAGTCGGTGGTGAGGAAGGCAAATGCAATGTTAGCATTCATTTCAAGAAGTCTAGGATTTAAGAGCAGGAATGTGATGCTGAGGATTTATTAGGAACTGGTGAGGCCTCACCTTGAGTACTGTGAACAGTTTTGGGCTCCTTATCTAAGAAAAGGTGTGCTGGCATTGGAGAGGATTGAGAGGAGGTTCACAAGGATGATTCCAGGAATGAAAGGGTTATCATATGAGGAACGTTTGATAGCTCTGAGTCTGTACTCACTGGAATTCAGAAGGATGAGGAGGGATCTCATTGAAACCTTTTGAATGTTGAAAGGCCTAGACAGAGTAGATGTTTCCCATGGTAGGGGATTCTAGGACAAGGGGGCACAGCCTCAAGAGAGAGGGACGTCCATTTAAAACAGTGATGTGGAGAAGTTTTTTTAGCCAGAGGGTGGTGAACGTGTGGAATTTATTACCACAATAGGCTGACCCCTGTTAACATTAATGGATCTGGGGTTGAGAGGGTGAACAGCTTTAAGTTCCTTGGCTTACACATCACCGAGGATCTCACATGGTCTGTACATAGACTGTGCGGTGAAAAAAGCACAACAGCGCCTTTTTCACCACAGAAAGTTGAAGGAGTTTGGTATGGCCCCCACCAATTCTAAGAACTTTCTATAGGGGCACGGCTGAGAGCATCCTGACTGGCTGCAGCACTGCCTGGTATGGGAACTGTAATTCCCTCAATCGCAGGGCTCTGTAGAGAGTGGTGCGGACAGCCCAGCGCATCTGTAAATGTGATCTTCCCACTATTCAGGACACTTACAGAGACAGGTGTGTGAAAAGGGCCCGAAGGATCATTGGAGACCCCAACCACAAATTGTTCCAGCTGTTACCATCCGGGAAACGGTACTGCAACATTAAAGCCAACAGGCTCCAGGACAGATTCTTCCACCAGGCCATCAGACTGATTAATTCACACTGGTACAATTGTATTTCTATGCTATATTAACTGTCCTGTTGTACATACTATTTATTACAAATTACTATAAATTGCACATTTAGATGAAGATGTAACATAAAGATTTTTACTCATGTATATGAAGGATGCAAGATATAGTCAATTCAATTCAATTCAAGGCAGCTGTGGAGGTCAGGTCATTGGGTGTATTTAAGGAGGAGCTTGATAGGTTCTTGATTGGACACAGCATCAAAGTTTACAGGGAGAAGGCCGGGGAGTGGAACTGAGTGGGGGAGAGAAAGGATCAGCCATAATTAAGTGGTGAAGAAGACTTGATGGGCCAAATAGCCTAATTCTGCTCCTATGTCTTATGGTCTATTACTTTCACGATATCAGCAAAGCTCATTTTGGCTGGTTTGGTTAAAGCAGATCAACTTCTAAGCAAACCGTATGCCTTTAAATCCAATGCACTTAGTAAAATTGTCACTTGTTTCTCATTGGCTATTTTATTTGCTTTAAAATGCTGCTTAATTCACAGTGTACGATACCTAGTTGTCTTTTGTGCAATTAAATGTGTCAGTCTTTCTGATGTATTTCTGCTATTTCTGCTTTTTTTAATGATTATTATCACTGTTCATGCACCCATGAATTTCTCCGTTTCTGCCTTTTTAAAAATTTGATCATCTCACTGCACTTCTTTTAAAACTCGAAAGTCTCACTGCACCTTTTTTTTAAACTCGAACCTCTTACTGCACTCCAACAGGTAGGTCATCACAGGTTCGTTTTAAAAGTTCCTCCTCACCACTGTTATGTTTTGTAACTGCAAAACATAAGAACTAATTGAAAGAAAAACAAGGGAACCAGGAATGCGAGTCTAACTTTGTTTTTTTACTTTAAGTGAGATGGGCACGTGTGACGTGGTGGTGTGATGACGTATGCCATTCACATACTTTTACATATAACCTGTAATGCATTATGTAAACAATAAAGAATGCTTAATCAAACAATATATTTACAATATTACTCAAATATTACTGAAATATTAAATACACAACAGGAAACTCTAGGACCAGAATGCACAGCCTCAGAATTGAGGGACGTCAATTTAGGATGGAGATGAGAAGAATCTTCTTTAGACAGAGGGTGGTGAATCTGTGGAATTCATTGCCACAGACAGCTGTGCATGCCGAGTTATTGGGTATATTTTAGGCAGACGTTGATAGCCTCTTGATTAATCAGGGCATCAAAGGTTACAGGGAGAAGGTAGGAGAATAGCGGAGAGGGATATTAAATCAGTCATGATGGCACACTTGTTGGGCTGAATGGCCGGATTCTGCTCTTCTGTCTTATGGTAAAGTATTCATTAAGGATCTCAGCCACATTCTCCCCATCCAGGTAGATGTCCCCCCCTTTATCCATGAGTGGTTCTACCCTCTCCCTAATTATCTTCTTGCTCCTGTTGTATGTATAAAATGCCTTGGGATTCTCTTTAATCCTATTTGCCATGGCCCCTCCTGGCTTTCGTAATTCCCTCCTTGAGTTTTTTATAATCCTCAAGGTCTCTGTTTGATTCTAGATTCCTAAGATTTACCTTGCTCTCTATCTTTTCTGAAGTATCGAATCCCCGAAACATTAATCGCACATTCCGGTCCCTCTCTCAACCAAGTCTCTGTAATGGCCACATCATCATTCCATGCACTGATCCATGCTCTAAGTTTATTGCCTTTACCCATAATACTCCTAGCATTAAGATACACACACACTTCAAACTATCTGTCTCATCTTATCTATTACTTTGCTCCTGCCTATTTTTACTGGCCCTGACATCTACCTTCATTTCCATCCCTCCACTTTCTGACGTGGTGCTCTGATTCCCATCCTCCCTTGTCAAACTAGTAGCATTAATGAACCTCCCGAATTCTGCTCATCTGTACTCTCCTGAGAATATCCATCAGGCATTTTGAGGAACTCAACTACTGTCATATTCTGATTAAAATGTGTGACACATAGACTGCCACCTCTGATTAAAAATTCACTCTGAAGTAGCGGTAAATTATTTGGGGTTGCAGCTTGTGAAATGGGGTGCTGTGGGGGGACAGCTGCCAATAGCAAAGGCTTGTGCGTTGCAAGATCCGTTTCCTCCCTCCGGAGAATTAAAAGACTGAACGAGCAGGGAGGAATGGCACAGGGGTTTTAACCTTCCTTTCATTGTGTGCCCAGAACATGCTGAACAGGCGGTCCTTCAGCGATGTGTTACCGGAGTCACCTAAGTCAGCACGGAAAAAAGAAGAAGCACGCCAGGCCGAGTTTGTCCGAGTGGGTCAGGTAAGTTATCACCGAACGGCAAAGGATTCTATCAGAAACCTGGAATGACAGGGGTATTTAACGCAGAGGTGAGGTGCCAGAGGATTGGAAGATAGCTAATGTTGTTCCATGATGAGAGTGTGGTACGAGCTGGCTGATTTCAACATTTATGAGAGGTTTGAATATGTACATTGATGTGAGGGGAATAGAGGGCTATGGTCCAGCTGCAGGTCGATGCATGGACACAGTAATAAAAAACAAGGAAATCTGCAGATGCTGGGAATCTAAAACAACGCACACAAACTGCTTACTCTTTTCCATAGATGCTGCCTGTGCTGCTGAGTTCCTCCAGCATTTTCAGCGTGTTGCTAGGCAAAATAGTAGTTTGCCAAGGGCTAGAGGGGCTGAAAGTGCTCTACGACTACAGCTCAAAATGGCTGCTCTCCCTTTCCTTATCGAGCTCAAGCCTCTTTGCACTTTGTCTGCATTCTGACAGCGCGGCGTCACTTGACTTCAACGAGAGGCATTTTAACGAGTCTCTTAATGAATGCACTGAGCAAACTACGCAGAGCCCACCTGACAGCGCAAAGTCTGTCTTTCTCTCTCCCCTTCATTATCCTTGGCTAAAGGTCATGTGATAGGCAACGGCTGCCCGATGGAGCGGCAATCATATTAAGATGGTGCTCAGCTGAATTATTTCTCTCCAGACACAGACGGACAACCCCTTCTATCTGAAATGTTAAAAGCATGGCATATACAAAATGGAGCATTGATTACCGATGATATTTGCATCTTCTCTCAGGGGAGAATATGCTGAACTTTCAAGTATGCAGGTAATGCAGTTCAGTGAAATGGTGATTTTTCGCAATTTCCGCATGATATTCAGCCCATCAAGCAAATGCCAGCTCTCAGGATGATCCCACCCCCCCCCCCACCACCACCAATCAAATTTGTTTATTTATTACACGCACCTCGTAATATACAGTGAAATGTGTCATTTGCATTAATAACGGTAGCGTAGCAGTTAGCACACCGCTTTACAGCGCCAGTCATCACCGATCGGGATACAATCCCACCGCTCTCTGTCAAGAGTTTGGGCGTTCTCCCCGTGTCCACGTGGCTTTCCTCTGGGTGCGTTGGTTTCCTCCCACATCCCAGAAATGTATGGTTAGTGTTGGTAAGTTTAGTGCAGGACGGGCCGTCCCCAGGCTTCCATTCAAGTTCAGGTTCAAAAGGGGCACCGGATGGAATTAAGTCACTGCTTCACGCTTCATTGGCCTGGGGGAAGGCTGCGGCTACGGAAATCTAATAGCCAGATCTCCCTACTTTCAGTGGGAGTGACGGCAGCAGGCAGTTGTCTCCTGGACCCTTTCGTAATGTCAAGTCCAAATTCTCAAGGGCTGGGTCGCTTGGTTAACCAGTTCCCCGGACCGCAGGTCCAGATGGACATTAACAAAAATGAGGGAGCAATTGACAGAGGCGATCGGTGTGAAATCATTTCTCAATGTAACATAGAACAGTATAGCATGGGAACAGAGCCTTCGGTACATGATGTTGTGCAAACTAATTAAGCTAATGACACAAAATTCCTTCAACCTGCAGATAGTCCGTACCCCTCCTTTTTCATACCCCTCCACTCTCTGCACATCCACGAGCCTACCTAAGAGCCGCTTGAATCGCTCTAATGTATCTTGCTACACATCACCCCGAAAGCAGATTCTAGGCATCCACCGCTTCCTGTGTGGAATAAAAAACTGCCCTGCACATCTCCTCCAAATCTTCAATTTCATTGTAACATTCAAGGTGATTGTTGATACCTTCAAATTCCTCAATCTTCCTAACTTGTTGAAGTAGTGAAATCATTTCATTTTCATTCCCGCCCATTTCTGGCATGTCCAAGCCTGAATGCTTGAAACTGCAGTGAGCAAAACAATTCTGAATTCTCTTACTGCTTATTACTTAACAACTATCAGTGATGAAAATCACTGCTTTTTGAACACAAATACATTTAACCGATGCCATTTAAAAACTGTTCACTCAAAACTAGTGTAGTATCTTATGGCCATACAGGTACACATGCCTGATGCTAGTTAACCTCCTGTCCCAATTAAGTGACGTAGTGTCTCCACCAAATGGAAGGAATCTTGGCAATTTGGGGGCCATGCTAGCGTAACAGTTTGTGCAACGCTATTATAGCTCGGGGCGTTCCAGAGATCAGAGTTCAATTCCGGAGATGTTCTTTAAGGAGTCTTTATGGAGCGTGTGGGTTTTCCTCGGGTGCTCCAGTTTCCACCCACAGTTCAAAAACAGACCAGGTTGGTTAATTGGCCATTGAAAATTGTCCCATGATTGGTTAGGGTTAATCGGGGCTGCTGGGTGGGGCGGCGTGGCTCGAAAATGGCCTACTCTGTGCTGTATCATTAAATAAATAAATATTTTCTTGATTAGTTTTTGTTCTTTAGGGGTGTCCCAAATAAGTGGCTGCCCCAATTAACCGGAATCCACCGCATCTGTAAATAATAGAATGTCTTCAGTGGACAAATCCCACTGGGAAATGCACCTGTTCTGTTGTGAATTGTCGACATTCGCCATCGTTCTGAATGCCGATGGGCTCAGAGCTTTGTCCCAAGTTTCTTGAAACGAGGGTCTAGCAGACCAGCTGACAAATTCCAGGTGGTGATGTCAAAGTCAAGTTTATTGTCATCTGTACAGGTACATGTATGCACAAGTGCAGTAGCATCACAGGAAAGACGTACGTGAATTAACAATATTATACAAAGATCACAATTAGAACAAAAATAAGCAAATCCATTCTGGTACGAAGTGGTCATAGTGTTGCTATTCTGATGTAGTAGTTAAGGTTGTGCAGGTTGGTTCGAGAGCTGAAGGCTGAAAGGAAGTAGTTGTTCTTGAACCTGGTGATGTGGGACTTCAGGTTTCTGTATGTCTGGCCAGATGGTAGTGGTCTCTGCACTCTACCCCTGCACAGACTGGCTGTAATCCCTTAGCACTTGCATGGAGGGGGGTAGGATTTGCTCCCAAATCCTGGGCTGGATTTGACCCAATGCATGGCTTGTTAGATGAGAATTATTAATCAAGGAGGTAATGTAGGCAGAAGGTTACATCATATTTTTAATATTGCTTATAGTTGTCATGAGCATAATTATTTTTAAAAAGTGTTTTTAACCATTTCACATGTTTATATTTAAATTTAAGAAAAACTTTTGTAATAGATACAGTTTCTTCAGTATTTTGTGCATGGGGAGAACTACTACATAAACACAAGAGATTCTGCAGAAGCTGTAACAGTTGAGGAACACACGCAGTGTGCTGGAAAAACTCAGCAAGTCGGGCAGCACCTATAGAGGGGAATAAACGGTCAACTTTTCGGGACGAGACCCTTCATCAGGACTCGTGTAGAGTCTTGGCCAGAAGTGTGGACTGTTTATTGCCCTCCGTAGGTGTTGCCTGACTTGCTGAGATCCTCCAGCATTTTATGTGTCTCAGTCTGACTCAGCCATGTTGCCCAGGGTCGTGAGCCAGTGCAGAATCCACTGGCCATGTCCAGGTCCCTGTCCACCAATAAGGTCGAGCCTGCAGGTCCAAACTGAGTGACAATTGGCCTGATGTATATATATGATATGCTCATCCACGGCCTCCTCTACTGTCATGATGAGGCCACGTTCGGGTTGGAAAAACAACACCTTATGTTGCATCTGGGTAGCCTCCAGTCAGATAACAGGAACATCGATTTCTCCAACTTCTGGTAATCCCCCCCCCCCCCACATTCACCATTCCCCATCTCCTTTTCCCTCTCTCACCTCATCTCCTGTCTGCCCATCACCTCCCTCTGGTGCTCCTCTCCTCAACCCCCTTCTCTTTCTCCCATGGCCTTCTGTCCTCTCCTATCAGACTCCCCCTTCTCCAGCCCTGTATCTCTTCCACCGATCAACTTCCCAGCTCTTTACTTCACCCCCTCCCCCTCCCGGTTTCTGTCACCTTGTGTTTGTCTCTCCTCTCTCCCCACCTTGAAATCCACTCCTCATCTTTTTTCTCCCGTCCTGCTGAAGGGTCTCGACCCGAAACGTTGACTGTACTCATTTCCATGGATGCTGCCTGGCCTGCTGAGTTCCTCCAGCATTTTGTGTGTGTGTGTTGATTCCCTCACCATGCACGGCTGTTTTACAATTTAGACTCTTTCTTTCAGGCCCTCAAGCTGAAAACTATCGTGAGAGGCGACGCCCCGACCAGCTTGGTGACAACAGGCTTGTACAGGAAGGAGGTGAGTGTATTACCGACCGCCCGTCTTCCTCCGTAAACGTTTGAGTGGATGATGTCACTACAGAGCCGTGGTTCCAGCAGTGTCTGAGGACTTCCCTCCGTGTCTGAAATACAGTGGGGTGTCCGTGATGGGCAGAGGGGAGAGTAGGACTGCTGCAGGACTAGAGTCTGGCTTCACTACATTGCCGGCCTTCTCCTCCTCCCACCTGTCATCCTTGTTCATGGCTGTTATCAGACTCTTGAACGGAATTCTCACACACCAAAAGGTGTGTCCTTGTTCTTGTGATCTACCTCGTGAGACAGATGGTAGCTGTTGGTGTGATTGAGTCAGTTACTAAGAAAGAAAATTCTACAGAAGCCGTCAAGGCTGTCGGTAAAGTATGAAACAAGAAGTGAGTATCGCCCAGGTCACCAGGATTGAGCAAACCCCAGAACGTTTCACTTTATTTGCCTACCTGCACTGAACTTTTCTCTGTAACTGTAACACAATAATTAACATCATATTAGAGAAACAAAGGTTACTGCACATGCTGCACGAAGGGACTCGTTCCAAAATATCGACTGTATATTTCCCTGTATAGGTGCTGCCTCACCTGCTGAGTCAGACAGCAACTATTTCAGAATCAGAATCAGGTTTAAAGTCATTGGCATATGTAATGAAATTTGTTGTTTTGTGGCAGCAGTACAGTGCAATACATATTAATAAAAAATATAAATTACAGTTATATGTAAAAGATAAGTAGATAGTGCAAAAAGAGAGGGAAAATTGAAAATACTAAAGCTGTGTTCATTGGTCTGTGGTCCACTCAGAAATTTGATGGTGGAGGGGAAGAAGCTGTTCCTGAATCACTGAGTGTGTGTCTTCAGGCTCCTGTACCTCCTCCCTGAGGATAACAATTAGAAGAGGGCATGTCCTGGGTGATGGGGTCTTTAATAATAGATGCCACCTTTTGAAGATGTCCTCATTGCTGGGGAGGCCAGTACCCATGATGGAGTTGCTGAGTTTTTGTGAGTGAGTTCAATGTTACCCTGTCCTGAGGATTTTGACTGACCAGTTGAGTTCTTCCAGCATTTTCTGTATGTGTTACTATATTCTGCATTCTGTTTTTCTTCCTACTTATCTCAGTGTGATGACGTTCAGATAATTTGTTTGGATGGCACACAAATGTAAGCTTTTTATTCTATCCCGGTACATGTGACAACAATGAACCAATTCTAATTCCAATACCACATGATGATATCAGGAATAGCAAAGCCGCACTGATTTGTCCATTTCTGGAAATTTAGACCCCATGTTAAGAAACTGAACTACCCAGAAATGATCACCAAAGCAGTGTGGTTCTGACGAGAAATACATTAATCTCTTCCGTGTAGAATGAGTATTTTGCATATCGTATCCTGGACAATCGGAATCCTGGCGTGATACAGCCCAGAAACAGACCCTTTGGCCCATCGAGTATGTGCTGATGATCACATACCAACTTTACCAGAACTCTTTTCATCATGTTTTACTCTCCCCACACACCCATCAATTTTTCCCAGATTCCACCTCTCATCTACCTACCAGGGGAAATTTATAGTGGCCGGTTAACTTCTGAACCTGCATGCCTTTGGAATGTGGGAGGAAACTGGATCGCAATAGGGAGGAGGTGGAAACTATGTGGGCAGCTCCCGAAGCCAGGATTGAACTTGGGTCCCTGGAGTTGTGAGGCAATGCCTTTACTGGCTATGTCACTGTGCTACCAAAGATAGATTTGCTCTCTTTGTCACAAGTACCTTGATCTCAAGGTAGTGTAAAATATATATACTTCAATAAAAAAAATGCACTTTAAACTTTGAAACATAAGGTGACATACGTTCTTTACAACATCGGCCAACGCGGGCTGAGGATGTGTTGGGGCTGCCCTGCTAAGGCAGCTGGATTTACCTTGCAACACACACAAAACACTGGAGGAACTCAGCAGGTCAGGCAGCATCTATGGAAATGAACAGTTAACGTGTTGAGCCAAGACCCTTCTTGTGTCCTTTGCTCCTTCTGCCCTCTTTACAATTTGCTTTCTTGCCATCTTTGTAAGACCATAAGACTTAGGAGCAGAATTAGATCATTTGACCCATCAAGTCTGCTCGGCCATTCCATCATAGCTCATTTATTTTCCCGCTCAACCCCATTTTCCAGCCCTCTCCCCATAACCTTTGACACCCTTACTAATCAAGAACCAATCAAACTCTGCTTTAAGTTCACTCGATGACTTGCCCTGCACAGCCATCTTTGGTGCTGAATTCCACAGATCCCCCACCCTCTGGCTAAAGAAATTCCCCCTCCCCCCATCTCTGTTCTGAAGGGACCTCCTTGTATTCTGATACTGTGTCCTCTGGTCCTAGACTCTCCCACTATTGGAAGCATCCTCTCCATGTCCACTCTGTTGGGGCCTTTCAATTGGGTAGGTCTCATTGAGATATGCTGAAATGTATCCAATATCTTGCATTAGAATCTCAGAGAGAACACTCTATGCAAGAGACCGGAATCTGGAACAATAAGTAATCTGCTGGAGTGTCTCAGCAGGTGAAGCAACATCTGATGGGGGTAAAGATCTGTTGCCCTGCTGAACTCCTCCTGCAGATAGTTTGTTGTTTATTATTATGCTATAAGCAGGCGTCAATTACACTGGTGCCCAAGAAGAGCGTGCTGACCTGCCTCAGTGACTATCGTCCAGAAGCACTTACATAAACTGTGATGAAGTACTTTGAGAGTTTGGTGATGAAACATATCAACTCCTGCCTGAGGAGCAACTGGGATCCACTCCAGCTTGCCTACTGGCACAACAGGTCAACAGTAGATGCCATTTCATTGGCTCTTCACTCAACCCTGGAACATCTGGACAGTAAAGATGCCTACATCAGGATGCTCTTCATTGACAACAGCTCAGCACTCAATACTATCACCCCCTCAAAACTAATCAATAAGCTTCAAGACCTTGGCCTTAATACCTTCTTGTGCAATTGGATCGTCGATTTCCTCACTTGCAAGCTCCAGTTAATTTGGATTGGCAACAACATCTCCTCCACAATCTCCATCAGCACAGGTGCACCACAAGGCTGTGTGTTTAGGCCCCTGCTCTACTCACTTTATACTTATGACTGTGAGGCTAAATGTTGCTCCAATGCCATATTTAAATTTGCTGATGACACCACTGTCACTGGTCGAATCAAATTGGTGACGTATAAAGATAGAGGAGGGAGATTGAAAATCAGGATGAGTGGCGTCACAGCAACAACCTGTCACTCAATGTCAGCAAGACAAAGCAGCTAATTATTGACTTCAAGAGGAGGAAACTGGAGGTCCATGAACTAGACCTCATTCGAGGATCAGAGAGCTCATTCGAGGATCAGAGAGCATCAGCAACTTCAAGTTTCTTGGTTTTATCATTTCAGGGGAGTTGTCCTGGGATAGCATGTAAATGCAATTACAAAGGAAGTACAGCAACACCTCTACTAACTTAGAAGTTTGCAAATATCCGGCACGATATCTAAAGCTTTGACAAACCCAGCGGAGAGTATATTGACTGGTTGCATTGTGTCCTGGTATGGAGACACTAATGCCTTTGACAGAAAAGCCTACTAAAAGTAGTGAATACAGCCCAGTCCATTGTGGGAAAAGCCCTCCCCACTATTGAACACATTTACAAGGAACGTTGTCCCAGGAGAGCAGCATCCATCAGCAGGGATCCCCACTATCCAGGACATACTTTCTTCTCGTTGCATCAGGAAGGAGGTACAGGAGCCTCAGGTCCCACACCAACAGGTTCAGGAACAGTTATCACCCCTCAACCATCAGGCTCTCGAACCAGAGGGGATAATTTCACTCACCCTATCACAGTATTGCTCCTACAAGCTATGGACTCACTTTGAAGGATTCTTCATCTCATGTTATCAATACTTACTTATTATAATTTTGTATTTTTCTTTTTCTCTTTTTGTATTCACACAGTTTGCTGGCTCTTACCCACCGGTTGTTTGTCCGTCTTTGTTTTTCATTGAATGTATTGTATGTCTTTGTATTTACTGTGAATGCCCGCAATAAATGAATCTCAGGGTTGTATATGGTGACATATATGTAATAAATTTACTTTGGTAATAAATAGACAACCCCTTAGGAGGACATTATACTCAAATTGAGTGATCACATTACCACTAATGTTACATTTATAGTGACCCACTGTCTCCAGCAGGTGGTTACACGTGTGTGTAACAGAAACTACTGGAAACTGTAGGTCGTTATTCATGCAAGTTCACCAGGAACTGTGACCTTTAGAAGCTGAGGGAGATTACTTAGCCCCTCACACTGATGAAATCAGGATTGACCCGCAACCCAACACACATCCCCAGTGTTTTGCTCCTGTGCGTGGAGAGGATCATTAGTCAAACAGTTGTTCTAACACCTACTAATGTCACCCCTTGCACTCTCAACCATCTGCTTGAATTTCAAGCTTCAAAGTAAATTTATTATCAAAGTGCATATGGATCACTATAAGATTCATTTTCTTGTGGGCATACTCAATAACTCCATAGAATAATAACCATGACAAAATCAATGAAAGACTACTCCTACATGGGTGTTCAGCTGGTGTGCAAAACACAACAAACTGTGCAAATACAAAAACAAAGGGGGGAAAAAAAACAATTAATTAATTAATTAACAATAAATATTGAGACTTGAGATGAAGTGTCTTTGAAACTAACTCCATTAGTTGTGGGAACATTTCAATAATGGGGCAAGTGAAGTTGAGTGAGGTTATCCCCTTTGGTTCAAGAGTCCGATGGTTGAGGGATAGTAACTGTTCCTTAACCTGGTAAAGTTCTGAGGCTCCTGTACCTTCTCACTGATGGCAGCAGTGAGAAGAGAGCGTGACCTGGGTGGTGGGAGTCTCTGATGATGGACCCCACCATCCAGTGAGTAGGGGAGGGAGAAGTTTAGGTTTTCTCAAGGGATGTAGCCCGCCTAGGCCTTATACCACTGCCTTCCTCCCAGTTCCCTGACATAGATGCCCCTCTGCACCTCAAGGGCATCTGAGCTACAGCTCCTTTCTGGCATTCTCCATGTTATTTCCTTCCAGTGAAGTAGCTTCCCATCGACAGTGCTGTTTACTGATGCCCATCTGACAAACAATTTTCTGAGATGTTTTCTCAGTAAAATGACGGGAAATGTTGGCGTTCGGTTTTCAACTGAAGATTTGTGGAAGCAGTGCTCATTTGAAGTAGTAAGGGTGTTTGTTTCTAAAGTGTTAAATCGAGTGGCTGTTCCATTTGAATTACTGCTGACTAGTGTCATCAGAAGATTAATGCGGACCGTGTTTTAATGCACATTTAATCCCATCAAATTAACTGATGGATGTGTTTGGTGAGCTTTGCTTTGAGAGCTGTTCCCTTTACACCGGAGGATATCTCTGAACACCGATTCCTAATTTGTCTCAATGTTGTCTGGAATCTGACCTGAAGCCGTAATTTATCAGTGGTGGATATAGCTTTCGTTCTCCTTGAGCAGAGGCACTGAGGCAGGCACATTACATCAGCAGCACTTAAATGATACCGTGACAACCCTGCACCTTTTAGTCATTTCCTTTATAATTCAGCAGGATATTGAGACACCTTCAAAATGAGAGGACAGTGAAATAAGCGTCTGCATGCCACAAATTGTGGCTCAGTCGGTTAAGGTTGTGATAACAATTTATTGTTCATTTCAAGGCTTGGAAACCTCTCACCAACAAACAAAATAGATTGAATTATCCTTGATTCAAATTCATTTATTTATAACATGTACATTGAAACATGCTGTGAAATGTGGCATTTGTATTAACAGCTAGCAAAACCTAACGATTAAAGATTAGTTTTATTTATCACATGTACATCGAAACAAGTAATGGCAGGTGCGACACAGATATCAAATACAGAATAGCAATGACGAAAGAAGCTTTCCAAAAAATAAAGATCACATTAACAGACAGAAAGATGAGCATGTACACTAAAAACAGAATACTGCAATGCTACATTTATTCTATCCTGACTTATGGAAGTGAATGCTGGACCATTTCTCCAGCAATGGAAAAGAGACTAGAAGCAGCTGAATTATGGTTCTACAGGAGAATGTTAAAAATATCATGGACCACACACACATCAAATGAAGAAGTTCTCAGAAGATCCCAAGCAGTTCGATCACTCATACCAACAATAAGAGAAAGACAGCTCAGATTCCTCGGACACATCATGCGGAAAGATGAGCTGGAAAAACTCATACTCTCTGGAAAGATTGAGGGGAGCAAACCTAGAGGAAGACATCAAAAGCCCAGCCAGGTGGCTACACATCGAGGAAATGGAAGTCATCCAAAGAACGAGGGATAGATCTATATGGAAAACCATGGTCACCAACGATCGCATCGGATATGGTACCTAGACAGACATTGAAATGCATCATTTGCGACATAACCTGAAGATTAAATGTTAGCTATATGTTACATATACAAGACAACGTCGAAACATACAGTGAAATGCTTTCTTTGCATCAATGACCAACACAGTCCGAGATGTGTTTGGGGGGCAGCCTGCAAGTGTCGCCATGCCAACATAGCACGACCACAACTTACTGACCCTAACCGTAAGTCTCTGAAATGCGGGAGGAAACTGGAGCACCTAGAGGACATGCAAGCTCATAAAAGACAGCAGGGGGAATTGAACTTGCGATGCTGGTGTTGTAAAAAGTTAGGTTAACCTCAATGCTGCCATGCAGTCCCACAGCTGGTGACAGTTGTTGTTGGTGTAGTTATTGGGTAAATAGATAATACTCCATCACACTCCTGACTTATGGTAATGTATTATTAGATAGAACAGTACATCACAGGGACAGGCCCTTTGGACATCATACTTGGGTTCAGCCAAATACCAAATTAGTTGTTTTTTGGCAGCAGTACATAATCATTAAAAACTATAAATTACAAGAAAAATATTATAAAATTTTAATTAATTAATAGTGCAAAAGAGAGCAAAAATTGTGAGGTAGTGTTCATGGATTAGTTGTCCTAGATATCTGATGAGGAAGAGGTTGTTCCTGTCTTCTCCTCATAACCTTTGACACCCTTACTAATCAAGATCCCATCAAACTACACTCCAAATTTATCCACAGATTCACCCCCCATCAGGGTAAAGAAATCCCTCCTCCCTCCTCATATCTGTTCTAAATTGATGTCCTTCTGTTCTGAGGCTGTGCCCTCTGTTCCTAGACTCACCCACTACAGGAAGCAACCACATCCACTCTATTTAGGCCTTTCAATATTCAATAGGTTTCAATGAGATCCACCCCCTCCCACCTCCACTCATTCTTCTAAACTTCAGCAAGTACAGGCCCAGGGTTCCTCACACTTTAACACTTTCATTCCTGGGATCATATTTGTGATTGTCCTGTAGACCCTCTCCAATGCCAAAACCACTCACAATACCCGGAGTGTGGCCTGACCAAAGTTTTTTAAGGCCTCAGCATTACATCCTTGCTTTTCTATTCTAGTCTTCTCGAAATGAATGTTGACACTGCATTTGCCTTCCTTACTACTGACTCAACCTGCAAGTTAACCTATAAGGATCCCACATGAGGTATCCTAAGTCCCTTTGCACCTCTGATATCTGAATTTGCTCCCGGTTTAGAAAATAGTCTGCACCTTTACTCCTTCTAACAAGGTACATGACCATACACTTCCCTACACTGTATTCCATCTGCCACTTCTTTGCCCATTCTCCCAATCTGTCCAAGTCCTTCTGCTTCCTCATCTCTACCTGTCCCTCCACCTACCTTTGTATCATCGGCAAATCTGACCACAAAGCCATCGATTCCGTCATCCAGATCATTGATATATAATACAAAATGAAACGCGGCTGACACTAACCTTTGCGGAACACCATTGGTCACCAGCAGCCAACCAGACAAAGGCCCCCTTTATTCCCATTCTTTGCCTCCTGCCAGTCAGCCAATCCTCTGTCCATGCCAGTATTTTTCCTGTATTACTGTGGGCTCTCATCTTGATTAACATTCTCAGGAGCAGCACCCTGAAGTGACTAACCAGCTACAGTACTAATGAATCACTCATTTGTTGGTCTCCTCCGCGCCCTCCCCAAGTCACTGAAAGTAAGCATGCAGGTACAGCAGGCAGTGAAGAAAGCTAATGGCATGCTGGCCTTCATAACAAGGGGAGTTGAGTATAGGAGCAAAGAGGTCCTTCTGCAGTTGTACAGGGCCCTGGTGAGACCACACCTGGAATATTGTGTACAATTTTGGTCTCCATATTTGAGGAAGGACATTCTAGCTATTGAGAGAGTGCAGTGTAGGTTCACGAGGTTAATTCCCGGGGTGGCGGGACTGTCATATGTTGAAAGATTGGAGCGACTGGGGTTGTACACACTGGAATTTAGAAGGATGAGAGGGGATCTGATTGAAACATATAAGATTATTAAGGGATTAGACACGCTAGTGGCAGGAAACATGTTCCCGATGTTGGGGGAGTCCAGAAACAGAGGACACAGTTTGAGAATAAGGGGTAGGCCATTTAGAACGGAGTTGAGGAAAAACTTTTTCACCCATAGAGTTGTGGTTCTGTGGAATGCTCTGCCTCAGAAGGCAGTGGAGGCCAGTTCTCTGGATTCTTTCAAGAAAGAGTTAGATAGAGCTCTTAAAGATAGCGGAGTCGAGGGATATGGGGAGAAGGCAGGAACTGGATACTGATTGTGGATGATCAGCCATGATCACAGTGAATGGCAGTGCTTGGCTCAAAGGGCCGAATGGCCTACTCCTGCACCTATTGTCTATTGTCTACTGTCAAGGAGGTTTTATGGCTGCAATTCTTGGTTTTGACCAATATTCCAGGGCTTCTCTGTGGCTGAGTGATTCCAAGGATAAAACAAGAATGGGAATAAGCAGGACAGGGATTTAAAGCAACACACAAAATGCTGGAGGAACTCAACAGGTCAAGCGGCATTTATGGAAATAGAAGTTTCAGGCCA
Organism: Mobula hypostoma; assembly: GCF_963921235.1. Classification (NCBI taxonomy): domain Eukaryota; kingdom Metazoa; phylum Chordata; class Chondrichthyes; order Myliobatiformes; family Myliobatidae; genus Mobula; species Mobula hypostoma. Next base: position 12,247,583 of record NC_086117.1, on the reverse strand, counting down.
AGACCCTACTTCATCACTGGAAAGGAAAGGGGTGGACACCAGATTGAGAAGGTGGGGGCAGGGGTAGGAGGACAAGCTGGGAGGTGATAGGTGAAGCCAGGTGGATGGGGGAGTGGGGATGACGTAAGAAGCAGAGAGGAGATAGGTGGAAAAGGCAAAGATCTGGAGAAGGAAGAAACTGATAGGAGAGGAGACTGGATCATGAAAGAAAGGGAAGGAAGAGGGTCACCATGGGGGAGGTGATAGGTAGGTGAGGAGAAGAAGTAAGGGATCAAATTGGGGAAATGAACAAGGTGAAGGGGAAAGGATCACCGGAAGCTGGAGAAATCAATGTTCATGCTGTCAGGTTGGTGACTACTCAGGCTGAATATAAGGTGTTGCTCCTCCAAGCTGAGAGTGGACTCATGGCAGAAGAAGAGGCCATGGACTGACGTGTCAGAAGAGGAAAGGGGGTAGGATTTGAAATGATTGGCTACCGGAAAATTTTGCTTTTCCATAATGCAAAATTCAAAATTGGTTAATTTCATTTCTTGTACACAAGTGTAAGGAGAACGAAGTAATTGTTACTCTAGATCAGATACAGCACAAAAGAAAATACACTAAAGACAGACATAATAATATGATAACAAAAACACATAATAAATATAAATACATAAGATATCTTATATAGATATGTCCATAAACTGACACTGGGCTGTACATAATGTGACTGACAGGAAATAATAAAGTAGTGGTGGAATTAGTGAATGGAGGTGTTGATCAACCTTACTGCTTGGGGAAGGTAACGGTCTTTGAGTCTGGTGGATCTGGTGAAGACAGAACATAGCCTCCTTCCTGATGGGAATGGGACAAACGGTCCATGAGCAGGGTGCGTGGGATTCTTCGTGATGCTACTGGCCTTTTTTTCCAGCACTTTTCTCTATACATGTCCTCGACAGCAGGCTGGCTGGTGTCAGCGTTGTGTTGGGCAGTTTTGACTACCCACAGTAGCGTCTTCCTGTGTGCCACAGTGCGGTCTCCGTACCAAGCCGTGATGCAGCTTGTCAGGATACTCTCCACTGCAAATCTGTAGAATGATGTGAGTATGGATGTGCAAAGTCCAGCTCTCTTCAGCCTTCTTAGAAAGTAGAGTTGTTGCTGGGCTTTCTTGACTCTGCAAGATGTGTTCTGGGTCCATGAGAGGCTGTATATGATGTGGACTTCCAGAGCGTGACACAACTTTCTGTTTCCATTGCTGTGCCACTTATGTAAAGAGCGGTGTGAGTGGTGTGCCCTCTCCTGACAACAGTCTCCTTTGTCTTGTTGACATTAAGGATTAGGTTATATGCCTGGCACCAGGACTCGAACACTTCCGCCTTCGTAGGCCATCTCATCAACGTTGGTGATGAGCCCCACCACTGTTGTGTCATCGGCGGACTTGATGTGATTGCTCAGGTGCTTGTCCATGCAATCGTGTGTGAGCAAAGTGTCTTGAAATAGTCTCAGCACATGGCCCGGGGAATAATGGGGAGAGAGGAATGGTTGTGCATCTTGACTTTCTAAGGTCTATCTGTTGGTTAGGAAGAACAAAACCCTGTTGCATAGTGGTGCGTTTAGACCAAGGAGTGAGAGTTTGTGGTTGAGGGCGAGATGCTCCACAAAGCAGTCTCACCAATATAGAGGAGAGCACCAAATGCAATAGATGAAACCAACAGATTCACAGCTGAAGTGTTGCCTCACGTAGAGAAGGTAATTGGGAGAAGGATTAGAGAGGAATTGAGACAAAAATATTGGCCCAAAGATGATGTGGAAAGTCAGTGTGTTAAGAAATGCTGGGTACAGCAACACATTTGTGAGGTATCTTCATAAGTACTTAAGTGAGAGAGCTGGGAAGTGGGATCAGCCAAATATTGTGATTGTTGACATGGAGACAGTCATCTAAATGGTTCTGTTCTTTTCTATAGTTTTCTATGATTCATAGGAGAAGCTTGTCTCTGCTCAAAAGCATTTGACAGACCCGGATTACTTTCTAAATGAACGGCTTTAAATTGATTTCAAAAAGCAAATGGTTGTATTGAATCAGTGAGGAATACTTCAGTAAGGAAAAAGTCAGTCTGGACGGTACATCAATGCAACAGACATTGAGCCTGGCCAATTCAGAGATTCAAGAGGGAACAGACTTCCTGTGTCTGAGTATGGTAATGCACCAACATCTGTGAAAGAGCATGTTTGGAATTTAATTATACTCAATGCATTACCCCTCAGCCATCAGGCTCTTGAACCAGAGAGGATAACTGCACTCACCCTGACACTGAACTGATTCCACAGCCTATGGACTCTCTATTAGCGAGCCTTCAATGCACGTTCTCGATATTTATTGTTATTTATTTATTATTATTATTACTTTTTTACTCTTTTTTTGTATTTGCAGATTTTAGTCTTTTGCACACTGGTCGTTTGTCTATAGTTGTGTGCATTTTCATAGATTCTATTGCACTTACTCTGAATGCCTGCAAGAAACTGAATCCCAGGGTAGGATACAGTGATGTGTATGTATTTTGATAATAGACTTTGAACTTTGAGAGGACGCCTTCAACATTTCAACGTGTCAGGCAGCTTCTATGGAGGGAAATGGACAGTCAATGTTGCAGGTTGAGACCCTGCATCAGGACTGGTATGGAATCCCAGTGGGTTCCATAGCCTTGAATTTTGGAACAATTTTACATTCCAGCTCCTATGAACTAGGTTTCATTGGTTGGCTTCAATCATCGTGGCATGTTGTGCTAGACATCAGCTTCCCGGTCAGATCACCTCAATGCTTTTGTTTTTGTCTGCTTTGCTCGCAGCCCTGGGAACCTCAGTGTTTCTGCAACAATTTCCCCCTCGAAATCATCTGCAGCGATTCCTGGGGCCAGTCGTTACTGATTTCCACAGAAGCTGGGGTTCTGCTGTTGGATGGTTAGTGTGACGACAATTTTGGACTAATTTTCAGTGATTTTTACTGTGTAGTGGCTGTGTGTGTGTGTGTGTGTGTGTGTGTTTGTTTGTTTGTTTGTGCTAGGTGTGTGTATGTGTGTTCCTCTCAACCCCATTCTCATACCTTCTTCCCATAACGCCTAGACTACCCAAGAACCTATCAACCTCCACTTTACATACCCAATGTCTTGGCCTCCACTGCTGTCTGTGGCAATGAATTCCACAGATTCACCACCCTCCAAGAGATTCCTCCTAGGACCAGGGGGCACAGTCTATTCAGACTCCCCCACTATAGGAAACATCCTCCCCACATCAACTCTATCTAGGCTTTTCAATGTTTCAATAAGCTCCCCCCTCTTTCTTCAAAACGCCATTGAGTGCAGACCCAGAGTCATTAAAACCCTCTGCTCATCTCTCTGGGATATCTACACCCATTCAGTTTGTGGACCCTTAGCATCCCGGAATGGACTGCTCAGATCTCAAGCCTGGAATTCCCTCCCTAAATCATTTCAGCTTCTCCTGTAAATGATCAAGGATCAATTTTATTCACCATATGCACTTACATGTATTTACATGCAACAAAAAGCAAAATTGAATAATTACAAAGAATAAAGAATTACATAAAAAAATAAAGTTGGAGGATAAATACAGATATAGACTAACATTTGCATAAATATATAAATACCACCATGTATTTAGAAGGTACACTGCATTACAAACAGTGGTTTAAAGTGTTTACAGTGGAGTGATGCGGGTAATAGATGGGGGGGCGCTAACTAGAATGGTTGATCAGATAACCGCTTGGGGGATGAAACATTTAAAATGGCATGAGGTTTTTATTTTAATACTCGATAGTGCTGAATAGACATGAGCTTTTCGATAAGGTAGTTTGCAGGGTGTATGGTATCCATGATGATTTTTCCTGCCTGTTTCTTTGTCCTGGACACACACAAACCCTGCTGTGGTAGTAGAATGTAGCCAATGGCCTTTCCAACTGACCTGACAGTTCACTATGCTTTTTATATATTGTGAGAGAATGCTACGCAAAACCAGGCAGTAATGGCTCTTGTGAGAATGCTCTCTATGAGGCAGTGGAGGATGTTGGATCTGAGGATACTCTATGAGGCAGTGGAGGATGTTGGATGTGAGGATACTTTATGAGGCAGTGGAGGATGTTGGATGTGAGGATACTCTGTTATTGGTGTGCAGGATGTTGGATGTTTGGATACTCTATGAGGTAGTGGAGGATGTTGGACGTGAGGATACTTTATGAGGCAGTGGAAGATGTTGGATGTGAGGATACTCTATGATGAGTGTGCAGGATGTTGGATCTGAAGATACTCTATGATGGGTGTGGAGGATGTTGGATGTGAGGATACTTCATGAGGCAGTGGAGGATGTTGGATGTGAGGATACTCTATGAGGGAGTGGAGGATGTTGGATGTGAGGATACTCTATGAAGCAGTGGAGGATGTTGGATGTGAGGATACGCTATGATGGATGTGGAGGATGTTGGATGTGAGCATACTCTATGAGACAGTGGAGGATGTTGGATGTGAGGATACTTTATGAGGCAGTGGAGGATGTTGGATGTGAGGATACTCTGTTATTGGTGTGCAGGATGTTGGATGTTTGGATACTCTATGAGGTAGTGGAAGATGTTGGATGTGAGGATACTCTATGAGGATGTTGGATGTGAGGATACTCTATGATGGTAGTGGAGGATGTTCGATGTGAGGATATTCTATGATGGTAGTGGAGGATGTTGGATGTGAGGATACTCTATGAGGATGTTGGATGTGAGGATACTCTATGATGGTAGTGGAGGATGTTGGATGTGATGATACTCTATGAGGCAGTGGAGGATGCAGGATGTGAGGATACTCTATGATGGTAGTGGAGGATGTAGGATGTGAGGATACTCTATGAGGCAGTGGAGGATGTTGGATGTGAGGATACTCTATGATGGTAGTGGAAGATGTTGGATCTGCGGATACTCTATGAGGCAGTGGAGGATGTTGGATCTGAGGATACTCCATGAGGTAGTGGAAGATGTTGGATGTGAGGATACTCTATGATGGTAGTGGAGGATGTGGGACGTGAGGATACTCGATGATGGTAGTGGAAGATGCTGGATGTGAGGATACTCTATGATGGGTGTGGAGGATGTTGGATCTGAGGATACTCTATGAGGCAGTGCAGGATGTTGGATGTGAGGATACTCTGATCGGTGTGCAGGATGTTGGATGTGTAGATACTCTATGATGGGTGTGGAGGATGTTGGATGTGAGGATACTTGATGAGGCAGTGGAGGATGTTGGATGTGAGGATACTCTATGAGGTAGTGGAGGATGTTGGATGTGAGGATACTCTATGAGGCAGTGGAGGATGTTGGATATGAGGATACTCTATGAGGCAGTGGAGGATGTTGGATATGAGGATACTCTATGATGGTAGTGGAGGATGTTGGATGTGACGATACTCTATGAGGCAGTGGAGGATGTTGGATGTGAGAATATTCTATGAGGCAGTGGAGGATGTTGGATGTGACGATACTCTATGAGGCAGTGGAGGATGTTGGATGTGAGAATATTCTATGAGGCAGTGGAGGATGTTGGATGTGAGGATACTCTATGATGGGTGTGGAGGATGTTGGATGTGAGGATACTCTACGATGGGTGTGGAGGATGTTGGATCTGAGGATACTCTATGAGGCAGTGGATGATGTTGGATGTGAGGATACTCTATGAGGCAGTGGAGGATGTTGGATGTGAGGATACTCTATGAGGCAGTGGAGGATGTTGGATATGAGGATACTCTATGATGGTAGTGGAGGATGTTGGATGTGAGGATACTCTATGAGGCAGTGGAGGATGTTGGATGTGAGAATCTTCTATGAGGCAGTGGAGGATGTTGGATGTGAGGATACTCTATGATGGGTGTGGAGGATGCAGGATGTGAGGATACTCTACGATGGGTGTGGAGGATGTTGGATCTGAGGATACTCTATGAGGCAGTGGAGGATGTTGGATGTGAGGATACTTTATGAGGCAGTGGAGGATGTTGGATGCGAGGATACTCTGTTATCGGTGTGCAGGATGTTGGATGTGTAGATACTCTATGATGGTAGTGGAGGATGTTAGATGTGAGGATAATCTATGAGGCAGTGGCGGATGTTGGATATGAGGATACTCTATGATGTTAGTGGAGGATTTTGGATCTGAAGATACTCTCTGATGGTAGTGAAAGATGTTGGATGTGAGGATACTCTGATCGGTGTACAGGATGTTGGATGTGTAGATACTCTATGATGGGTGTGGAGATTGTTGGATGTGAGGATACTTGAGGCAGTGGAGGATGTTGGACGTGAGGATACTCTATGAGGCAGTGGAGGATGTTCGATGTGAGGATACTCCATGAGGGGTGTGGAGGATGTTCGATGTGACGATATTCTATGAGGCAGTGGAGGATGCTGGATGTGAGGATACTCTATGACGGGTGTGGAGGATGTTGGATGTGAGAATATTCTATGAGGCAGTGGAAGATGTTGGATGTGAGGATACTTGATGAGGCAGTGGAGGATGTTGGATGTGAGGATACTCTATGATGGTGGTGGAGGATATTTGATGTGAGGATACTCTATGAGGGAGTGGAGGATGCAGGATGTGCGGGTACTCTATGATGGGTGTGGAGGATGTTGTATGTGAGGATACTTTATGAGGCAGTGGAGGATGTTGGATGTGAAGATATCTATGATGGGTGTGGAGGATGTTGGATGTGAGGATACTCTATGATGATAGTGGAGGATGTTGGCTGTGAGGATACTCTATAATGGTAGTGGAGGATGTTGGATATGAGGATACTCTATGATGGTAGTGGAGGATGTTGGATGTGAGGATACTCTATGATGGTAGTGGAGGATGTTGGATGTGAGGATACGCTATGATGGTAGTGGAGGATGTTGGATGTGAGGATCCTCTATGATGGCAGTGGATGATGTTGGATGTGAGGATACTCTATGATGCGTGTGGAGGATGTTGGATGTCAGGATACTCTGTGAGGCAGTGGAGGATGTTGGATGTGAGGATACTCTATGATGGGTGTGGAGGATGTTGGATATGAGGATACTGTATGATGGTAGTGGAGGATGTTAGATGTGAGGATAATCTATGAGGAAGTGGAGGATGTTGGATGTGAGGACACTATGAGGTAGTGGATAATGTTGGATATGAGGATACTGTATGATGTTAGTGGAGGATGTTGGATCTGAAGATACTCTCTGATGGTAGTGGAAGATGTTGGATGTGAGGATACTCTATGAGGCAGTGGAGGATGTTCGATGTGACGATACTCTATGAGACATTGGAGGATGTTGGATGTAAGGATACTCTATGAGGCAGTGGAGGATGTTGGATGTGAGGATACTCTATGATGGTAGTGGAGGATGTTCGATGTGAGGATACTCTATGATGGTAGTGGAGGATGTTGGATGTGAGGATACTCTATGATGGTAGTGGAGGATGTTGGATGTGAGGGTACTCTATGATGGTAGTGGAGGATGTTCGATGTGAGGATATTCTATGAGGCAGTGGAGGATGTTGGATGTGAGGATACTCTATGATGGTAGTGGAGGATGTTGGATGTGCGGATACTCTATGAGGCAGTGGAGGATGCTGGATGTGAGGATACTCTATGACGGGTGTGGAGGATGTTAGATGTGAGAATATTCTATGAGGCAGTGGAGGATGTTGGATGTGAGGATACTCTATGATGCGTGTGGAGGATATTGGATGTGAGGATACTCTATGAGGCAGTGGAGGATGTTGGATGTGAAGATATCTATGATGGGTGTGGAGGATGTTGGATGTGAGGATACTCTATGATGGTAGTGGAGGATGTTGGATGTGAGGATACTCTATGATGGCAGTGGATGATGTTGGATGTGAGGATACTCTATGATGCGTGTGGAGGATGTTGGATGTCAGGATACTCTATGATCGGTGTGGAGGATGTTGGATGTGAGGATACTCTATGATGGTAGTGGAGGATGTTAGATGTGAGGATAATCTATGAGGAAGTGGAGGATGTTGGATGTGAGGACACTATGAGGTAGTGGATGATGTTGGATATGAGGATACTCTATGATGTTAGTGGAGGATGTTGGATCTGAAGATACTCTCTGATGGTAGTGGAAGATGTTGGATGTGAGGATACTCTATGAGGCAGTGGAGGATGTTGGATGTGAGGATACTCTATGAGACATTGGAGGATGTTGGATGTAAGGATACTCTATGAGGCAGTGGAGGATGTTGGATGTGTGGATATTCTATGAGGCAGTGGAGGATGTTGGATGTGAGGATACTCTATGATGGTAGTGGAGGATGTTCGATGTGAGGATACTCTATGATGGTAGTGGAGGATGTTCGATGTGAGGATACCCTATGATGGTAGTGGAGGATGTTGGATGTGAGGATACTCTATGATGGTAGTGGAGGATGTTGGATGTGAGGATAGTCTATGATGGGTGTGGAGGATGTTGTATGTCAGGATTCTCTATGATGGGTGTGGAGGGTGTTGGATGTGAGGATATTCTATGATGGGTGTGGAGGGTGTTGGATGTGAGGATACTCTGATGGTAGTGGAGAATGTTGGATGTGAGGATACTCTATGAGGCAGTGGAGGATGTTGGATGTGAGGATACTCTATGAGATAGTGGAGGATGTTGGATGTGAGGATACTCTATGATGGGTGTGGAGGATGTTGGATGTGAGGATACTCTATGATGGTAGTGGAGGATGTTGGATGTGAGGATACTCTATGAGGCAGTGGAGGATGTTCGATGTGAGGGTACTCTATGAGGTAGTGGAGGACGTTGGATGTGAGGATACTCTAGGAGGTAGTGGGGGATGTTGAATGTGAGGATGCTCTATGAGGTAGTGGGGGATGTTGAATGTGAGGATGCTCTATGATGGGTGTGAAGGGTGTTGGATCTGAGGATACTCTATGAAGCAGTGGATGATGTTGGATGTGAGGATACTCTATGATGGGTGTCGAGGATGTTGGATGTGAGGATACTCTATTAGGCAGTGGAGGATGTTGGATGTGAGGACACTCTATGAGGTAGTTGAGGATGTTGGATGTGAGGATACTCTATGATGGGTGTGGAGGATGTTGGATGTGACGATACTCTATTAGGCAGTGGAGGATGTTGGATGTGAGGATAGTCTATGAGGCAGTGGAGGATGTTGAATGTGAGGACACTCAATGATGTGTGTGGAGGATGCAGGATGTGAGGATACTCTATGATGGTAGTGGAGGATGTAGGATGTGAGGATACTCTATGAGGCAGTGGAGGATGTTGGATGTGAGGATACTCTATGATGGTAGTGGAAGATGTTGGATCTGCGGATACTCTATGAGGCAGTGGAGGATGTTGGATGTGAGGATACTCCATGAGGTAGTGGAAGATGTTGGATGTGAGGATACTCTATGATGGTAGTGGAGGATGTGGGACGTGAGGATACTCGATGATGGTAGTGGAAGATGCTGGATGTGAGGATACTCAATGATGGGTGTGGAGGATGTTGGATCTGAGGATACTCTATGAGGCAGTGCAGGATGTTGGATGTGAGGATACTCTGATCGGTGTGCAGGATGTTGGATGTGTAGATACTCTATGATGGGTGTGGAGGATGTTGGATGTGAGGATACTTGATGAGGCAGTGGAGGATGTTGGATGTGAGGATACTCTATGAGGTAGTGGAGGATGTTGGATGTGAGGATACTCTATGAGGCAGTGGATGATGTTGGATGTGAGGATACTCTATGAGGCAGTGGAGGATGTTGGATGTGAGGATACTCTATGAGGCAGTGGAGGATGTTGGATATGAGGATACTCTATGATGGTAGTGGAGGATGTTGGATGTGACGATACTCTATGAGGCAGTGGAGGATGTTGGATGTGAGAATATTCTATGAGGCAGTGGAGGATGTTGGATGTGAGGATACTCTATGATGGGTGTGGAGGATGTTGGATGTGAGGATACTCTACGATGGGTGTGGAGGATGTTGGATCTGAGGATACACTATGAGGCAGTGGATGATGTTGGATGTGAGGATACTCTATGAGGCAGTGGAGGATGTTGGATGTGAGGATACTCTATGAGGCAGTGGAGGATGTTGGATATGAGGATACTCTATGATGGTAGTGGAGGATGTTGGATGTGAGGATACTCTATGAGGCAGTGGAGGATGTTGGATGTGAGAATCTTCTATGAGGCAGTGGAGGATGTTGGATGTGAGGATACTCTATGATGGGTGTGGAGGATGCTGGATGTGAGGATACTCTACGATGGGTGTGGAGGATGTTGGATCTGAGGATACTCTATGAGGCAGTGGAGGATGTTGGATGTGAGGATACTTTATGAGGCAGTGGAGGATGTTGGATGCGAGGATACTCTGTTATCGGTGTGCAGGATGTTGGATGTGTAGATACTCTATGATGTGTGTGGAGGATGTTGGATGTGAGGATACTTGATGAGGCAGTGGAGGATGTTGGAAGTGAGGATACACTATGATGGTACTGGAGGATATTGGATGTGAGGATACTCTATGATGGCAGTGGATGATGTTGGATGTGAGGATACTCTATGATGGATGTGGAGGATGTTGGATGTGAGGATACTCTATGATGGTAGTGGAGGATGTTAGATGTGAGGATAATCTATGAGGCAGTGGCAGATGTTGGATATGAGGATACTCTATGATGTTAGTGGAGGATTTTGGATCTGAAGATACTCTCTGATGGTAGTGGAAGATGTTGGATGTGAGGATACTCTGATCGGTGTACAGGATGTTGGATGTGTAGATACTCTATGATGGGTGTGGAGGATGTTGGATGTGAGGATACTTGAGACAGTGGAGGATGTTGGACGTGAGGATACTCTATGAGGCAGTGGAGGATGTTCGATGTGAGGATACTCCATGAGGGGTGTGGAGGATGTTCGATGTGACGATATTCTATGAGGCAGTGGAGGATGCTGGATGTGAGGATACTCTATGACGGGTGTGGAGGATGTTGGATGTGAGAATATTCTATGAGGCAGTGGAGGATGTTGGATGTGAGGATACTTGATGAGGCAGTGGAGGATGTTGGATGTGAGGATACTCTATGATGGTGGTGGAGGATATTGGATGTGAGGATACTCTATGAGGGAGTGGAGGATGCAGGATGTGCGGGTACTCTATGATGGGTGTGGAGGATGTTGTATGTGAGGATACTTTATGAGGCAGTGGAGGATGTTGGATGTGAAGATATCTATGATGGGTGTGGAGGATGTTGGATGTGAGGATACTCTATGATGATAGTGGAGGATGTTGGCTGTGAGGATACTCTATAATGGTAGTGGAGGATGTTGGATATGAGGATACTCTATGATGGTAGTGGAGGATGTTGGATGTGAGGATACTCTATGATGGTAGTGGAGGATGTTGGATGTGAGGATACGCTATGATGGTAGTGGAGGATGTTGGATGTGAGGATCCTCTATGATGGCAGTGGATGATGTTGGATGTGAGGATACTCTATGATGCGTGTGGAGGATGTTGGAAGTCAGGATACTCTGTGAGGCAGTGGAGGATGTTGGATGTGAGGATACTCTATGATGGGTGTGGAGGATGTTGGATATGAGGATACTGTATGATGGTAGTGGAGGATGTTAGATGTGAGGATAATCTATGAGGAAGTGGAGGATGTTGGATGTGAGGACACTATGAGGTAGTGGATAATGTTGGATATGAGGATACTGTATGATGTTAGTGGAGGATGTTGGATCTGAAGATACTCTCTGATGGTAGTGGAAGATGTTGGATGTGAGGATACTCTATGAGGCAGTGGAGGATGTTCGATGTGACGATACTCTATGAGACATTGGAGGATGTTGGATGTAAGGATACTCTATGAGGCAGTGGAGGATGTTGGATGTGAGGATACTCTATGATGGTAGTGGAGGATGTTCGATGTGAGGATACTCTATGATGGTAGTGGAGGATGTTGGATGTGAGGATACTCTATGATGGTAGTGGAGGATGTTGGATGTGAGGATACTCTATGATGGTAGTGGAGGATGTTCGATGTGAGGATATTCTATGAGGCAGTGGAGGATGTTGGATGTGAGGATACTCTATGATGGTAGTGGAGGATGTTGGATGTGCGGATACTCTATGAGGCAGTGGAGGATGCTGGATGTGAGGATACTCTATGACGGGTGTGGAGGATGTTGGATGTGAGAATATTCTATGAGGCAGTGGAGGATGTTGGATGTGAGGATACTCTATGATGGTAGTGGAGGATGTTGGATGTGAGGATACTCTATGATGGTAGTGGATGATGTTGGATGTGAGGATACTCTATGATGCGTGTGGAGGATATTGGATGTGAGGATACTCTATGAGGCAGTGGAGGATGTTGGATGTGAAGATATCTATGATGGGTGTGGAGGATGTTGGATGTGAGGATACTCTATGATGGTAGTGGAGGATGTTGGATGTGAGGATACTCTATGATGGCAGTGGATGATGTTGGATGTGAGGATACTCTATGATGCGTGTGGAGGATGTTGGATGTCAGGATACTCCATGATCGGTGTGGAGGATGTTGGATGTGAGGATACTCTATGATGGTAGTGGAGGATGTTAGATGTGAGGATAATCTATGAGGAAGTGGAGGATGTTGGATGTGAGGACACTATGAGGTAGTGGATGATGTTGGATATGAGGATACTCTATGATGTTAGTGGAGGATGTTGGATCTGAAGATACTCTCTGATGGTAGTGGAAGATGTTGGATGTGAGGATACTCTATGAGGCAGTGGAGGATGTTGGATGTGAGGATACTCTATGAGACATTGGAGGATGTTGGATGTAAGGATACTCTATGAGGCAGTGGAGGATGTTGGATGTGTGGATATTCTATGAGGCAGTGGAGGATGTTGGATGTGAGGATACTCTATGATGGTAGTGGAGGATGTTCGATGTGAGGATACTCTATGATGGTAGTGGAGGATGTTCGATGTGAGGATACCCTATGATGGTAGTGGAGGATGTTGGATGTGAGGATACTCTATGATGGTAGTGGAGGATGTTGGATGTGAGGATAGTCTATGATGGGTGTGGAGGATGTTGTATGTCAGGATTCTCTATGATGGGTGTGGAGGGTGTTGGATGTGAGGATATTCTATGATGGGTGTGGAGGGTGTTGGATGTGAGGATACTCTGATGGTAGTGAGAATGTTGGATGTGAGGATACTCTATGAGGCAGTGGAGGATGTTGGATGTGAGGATACTCTATGAGATAGTGGAGGATGTTGGATGTGAGGATACTCTATGATGGGTGTGGAGGATGTTGGATGTGAGGATACTCTATGATGGTAGTGGAGGATGTTGGATGTGAGGATACTCTATGAGGCAGTGGAGGATGTTCGATGTGAGGGTACTCTATGAGGTAGTGGAGGACGTTGGATGTGAGGATACTCTAGGAGGTAGTGGGGGATGTTGAGTGTGAGGATGCTCTATGAGGTAGTGGGGGATGTTGAATGTGAGGATGCTCTATGATGGGTGTGAAGGGTGTTGGATCTGAGGATACTCTATTAGGCAGTGGAGGATGTTGGATGTGAGGACACTCTATGAGGTAGTTGAGGATGTTGGATGTGAGGATACTCTATGATGGGTGTGGAGGATGTTGGATGTGACGATACTCTATTAGGCAGTGGAGGATGTTGGATGTGAGGATAGTCTATGAGGCAGTGGAGGATGTTGAATGTGAGGACACTCAATGATGTGTGTGGAGGATGTTGGATGTGAGGATACTCTGTGAGGCAGTGGAGGATGTTGGATGTCAGGATACTCTATAAGGTAGTTGTGGATGTTGGATGTGAGGATACTCTATGATGGGTGTGGAGGATGTTGGATTTTCTGGATACTCTATGAGGCAGTGGAGGATGTTGGATGTGAGGATACTCTATGATAGGTGTGGATGATGTTGGATGTTAGGATACTGTATTAGGCAGTGGAGGATGTTGGATGTGAGGATACTCTATGAGGCAGTTGAGGATGTTGGCTGTGAGGATATTCTATGATGGGTGTGGAGGGTGTTGGATGTGAGGATACTCTATAATGCAGTTGAGGATGTTGGATGTGAGGATTATCTATGATGGCAGTGGTGGATGTTGGATATGAGGATTCACTATGATGGTAGTGGAGGATGTTGGATATGAAGATACTCTATGATGGGTGTGAAGGGTGTTGCACGTGAGGATACTCTGTGAGGCAGTGTAGGAGGTTGGATGTGAGGATGCTCTATGATGGGTGTGAAGGGTGTTGGATGTGAGGATACTCTATGAAGCCGTGGATGATGTTGGATGTGAGGATACTTTATGAGGTAGTGGAAGATGTTGGATGTGAGGACACTCTATGATGGGTGTGGAGGATGTTGGATGTGAGGATACTCTATTAGGCAGTGGAAGATGTTGGATGTGAGGATACTCTATGAGGCAGTGGAGGAAGTTGGATGTGAGGACACTCTATGATGTGTGTGGAGGATGTTGGATGTGAGGATACTCTATGAGGCAGTGGAGGATGTTGGATGTGAGGATACTCTATGATGTGTGTGGAGGATGTTGGATGTGAGGATACTCTGTGAGGCAGTGGAGGATGTTGGATGTGAGGATACTCTATGAGATAGTTGAGGATGTTGGATGTGAGGATACTCTATGAGATAGTGGTGGATGTTGGATGTGAGGAAACTCTATGATGAGTGTTGAGGATGTTGGATGTGAGGATACTCTATGAGATAGTGGTGGATGTTGGATGTGAGGATACTCTATGATGAGTGTTGAGGATGTTGGATGTGAGGATACTCTATGCGGCAGTGGAGGATGTTTGATGTGAGGGTTCTCTATGAGGTAGTGGAGGTCGTTGGATGTGAGGATATTCTATGAGGCATTGGATGATGTTGGATGTGAGGATACTCTGAGTTAGTGGAGGATGTTGGATGTGAGGATACTCTATGAGATAGTGGAGGATGTTGGATGTGAGGAAACTCTATGATGAGTGTTGAGGATGTTGGATGTGAGGATACTCTATGCGGCAGTGGAGGATGTTTGATGTGAGGGTTCTCTATGAGGTAGTGGAGGTCGTTGGATGTGAGGATATTCTATGAGGCATTGGATGATGTTGGATGTGAGGATACTCTATGAGTTAGTGGAGGATGTTGGATGTGAGGATTCTCTACGAGGCAGTGGAGGATGTTGGATGTGAGGATGCTCTATGAGGTAGTGGAAGATGTTGGATGTGAGAATACTCTATGATGGGTCTGGAGGATGTTGGATTCTCAGGATACTCTATCAGGCAGTGGAGGATGTTGGAAGTGAGGATACTCTATGAGGCAGTGCAGGATGTTGGATGTGAGGATACTCTATGAGTTAGTTGAGGATGTTGGATGTCAGGATACACTATGATGGGTGTGGAGGATGTTGGATGTGACGATACTGTATGATGGTAGGAGAGGATGTTGGATGTGAGGATACTCTATGATGGGTTTGGAGGATGTTGGATGTGAGGATTCTCTATGATGGGTGTGGAGGGTGTTGGATGTGAGGATATTCTATGATGGGTGTGGAGGGTGTTTGATGTGAGGATACTCTATGATGCAGTTGAGGATGTTGGATGTGAGGATTATCTATGATGGCAGTGGTGGATGTTGGATATGAGGATTCACTATGATGGTAGTGGAGGATGTTGGATATGAAGATACTCTATGATGGGTGTGAAGGGTGTTGCACGTGAGGATACTCTGTGAGGCAGTGTAGGAGGTTGGATGTGAGGATGCTCTATGATGGGTGTGAAGGGTGTTGGATGTGAGGATACTCTATGAAGCCGTGGAGGATGTTGGATGTGAAGATACTCTATGAGGCAGTGGAGGATGTTGGATGTGAAGATACTCTATGATGGGTGTGGAGGATGTTGGATGTGAGGATACTCTATGAGATAGTGGAGGATGTTGGATGTGAGGATAGTCTATGAGGCAGTGGAGGATGTTCGATGTGAGGGTACTCGATGAGGTAGTGGAGGACATTGGATGTGAGGATACTCTTGGAGGTAGTGGAGGATGTTGGATGTTAGGATTCTCTATGAGGCAGTGGAGGATGTTGGATGTTTGGATTCTCTATGAGGGGGTGGAGGATGTTGAATGTGAGGATGCTCTATGATGGGTGTGAAGGGTGTTGCAGGTGAGGATACTCTATGATGGGTGTGGAGGATGTTGGATGTGAGGATACTCTATGAGGTAGTGGAAGTTATTGGATGTGAGGATACTCTATGATGGGTGTGGAGGATGTTGGATGTGAGGATACTCTATGATAGGTGTGGTGAACGTTGGATGTGAGGATACTCTCTGAGGTAGTGGAAGTTATTGGATGTGAGGATACTCTATGATGGGTGTGAAGGGTGTTGGATGTGAGGATACTCTATGATGGGTGTGGAGGATGTTGGATGTGAGGATACTCTATGAGGTAGTGGAAGTTATTGGATGTGAGGATACTCTATGATGGGTGTGGAGGATGTTGAATGTGAGGATGCTCTATGATGGGTGTGAAGGGTGTTGCAGGTGAGGATACTCTGTGAGGCAGTGGAGGATGTTGGATGTGAGGATGCTGTATGATGGGTGTGAAGGGTGTTGGATGTGAGGATACTCTATGATGGGTGTGGAGGATGTTGGATGTGAGGATACTCTATGAGGTAGTGGAAGTTATTGGATGTGAGGATACTCTATGATGGGTGTGGAGGATGTTGGATGTGAGGATACTCTATGATAGGTGTGGTGAACGTTGGATGTGAGGATACTCTATGAGGCAGTGGAAGATGTTGGATGTGAGGATACTCTATGAGGCAGTGGAGGATGTTGGATGTGAGGACACTCTATGATGTGTGTGGAGGATGTTGGATGTAAGGATACTCTATGAGGCAGTGGATGATGTTGGATGTGAATATACTTTATGAGGCAGTGGAGGATGTTAGATGTGAGGATACTCTATGATGGTAGTAGAGGTTGTTGGTTGTGTGGATTCTCTATGAGGCAGTGGAGGATGTTGGATGTGAGGACCCTCTATGAGGCAGTGGAGGATGTTGGATGTGAGGATTCTCTATGAGGCAGTGGAGGATGTTGGATGTGAGGATACTCTATGAGATAGTGGAGGATGTTGGATGTGAGGATACTCTATGATGGGTATGGAGAATTTTGGATGTGAGGATAGTCTATTAGGCAGTGGAGGATGTTGCATGTGAGGAGACTATGATGTGTGTGGAGGATGTTGGATGTGACGATACTCTATGGTGGTAGTGGAGGATATTGGATATGAGGATACTCTATCATTGTAGTGGAGGATGTTGGATGTGAGGATACTCTATGAGGCAGTGGAGGATGTTGGATGTGAGGATACTCTATCAGGCAGTGGGGGATGTTGGATGTGAGGATACTGTATGAGATAGTGGTGATGTTGGATGTGAGGGTACTCTATGATGGGTGTGGAGGATGTTGGATGTGAGGACACCATATGATGGGTGTGGAGGATGTTGAATGTGAGGGTATTCTATGAGACAGTGGAGGATGTTGGATTGGAGGATACTCTCTATGATGGTAGTGGAGGATGTTGGATGTGAGGATATTCTATGAGGTAGTGGAGGATGTATGTGAGGATACTCTATGAGGCAGTGGAGGATGTTGGAGGTGACGATACTCTATGAGGCAGTGGAAGATGTTGGATGTGAGTATACTCTATGATGGGTGTGAAGGGTGTTGTACGTGAGGATACTCTGTGAGGCAGTGGAGGATGTTGGATGTGAGGATGCTCTATGATGGGTGTGAAGGGTGTTGGATGTGAGGATACTCTATGAGGCAGTGGAGGATGTTGGATGTGGGGATACTCTATGAGGCAGTGGGGGATGTTGGATGTGAGGATACTCTATGATGGTAGTGGAGGATGTTGGATGTGAGGATACTCTCTATGATGGTAGTGGAGGCTGTTGGATGTGAGGATACTCCATGAGGCAGAGGAGGATGTTGGATGTGAGGATACTCTATGAGGTAGTGGAGGATGTTGGATGTGAGGATACTCTATGATGGTAGTAGAGGTTGTTGGTTGTGTGGATACTCTTATGAGGTAGTGGAGGATGTTGGCTGTGAGGATACTGTGTGAGGCAGTGGAGGATGTTGGATATGAGGATACTCTATGAGGTAGTGTAGCATGTTGGATGTGAGGATACTCTATACTCTATGAGGCAGTGGAGGATGTTGAATGTGAGGATACTGTATGAGGTAGTGGAGGATGTTGGATGTGAGGATACTATGATGGTAGTGAAGGATGTTGGATGTGAGGATACTATGATGGTAGTGAAGGATGTTGGATGTGAGGATATTCTATGAGGCAGTGGAGGATGTTGGATGTGAGGATACTCTATGAGGTAGTGGAGGATGTTGGATGTGAGGATACTCTATGAGGCAGTGGAGGATGTTGGATGTGAGGATACTCTATGAGGTAGTGGAGGATGTTGGATGTGAGGTTATTCTATGATGGGTGTGGAGTATGTTGGATATGAGGATACTCTGTGATGGTAGTGGAGGATGTTGGATCTGAGGATCCTCTATGAGGCAGTGGAGGATGATCGATCTAAGGATACTCTATGATGGTAGTGGACGATGTTGGATGTGAGGATACTCTATGAGGCAGTGGATGATGTTGGATGTGAGGATACTCTATGAGGCAGTGGAGAATGTTGGATGTGAAGATACTCTATGATGGGTGTGGAGGATGTTGGATGTGAGGATACTCTGTGAGGCAGTGGAGGATGTTGGATATGAGGATACTCTATGATGGTTGTGGAGGATGTTGGATGTGAGGATACTTTATGATGGGTGTGGAGGATGTTGGATGTGAGGATACTCTGAGGCATTGGAGGATGATGGATGTGATGATACTCTATGATGGGTGTGGAGGCTGTTGGATGTGAGGATACTCTATGAGGCAGTGGAGGATGTTGGATGTGAGGATACTCTATGAGGCAGTGGAGGATGTTGGATGTGAGGATACTCTATGAGGCAGTGGAGGATGTTGGATGTGAGGATACTCTATGAGGTAGTGGAGGATGTTGGATGTGAAGATACTCTATGATGGGTGTGGAGGATGTTGGATGTGAAGATACTCTATGAGGCAGTGGAGGATGTTGGATGTGAGGATACTCTATGAGGCAGTGGAGGATGTTGGATGTGAGGATACTCTATGAGGTAGTGGAGGATGTTGGATGTGACGATACTCTTATGATGGGTGTGGAGGATGTTGTTTGGCGCCATCTTTGTCGTAGCTGTATGGTTTATTACTGGATGTCTTTTGAGATTACCCCTGTGAACTGCTGTAAGATGGTTTGGTATGTTCTGGACATATTTATTCTTGTTGACTTCAGAGTTACGTACTCCCCTCCCATCCTGTACTGAACCCTTGCATTCACAATTACATACTCCCATCCCGTACTGAACCCTTGCAATCATACTGTGTACTACTGAGCCTTCACGGCCTAACAAATGTCACTGGAGTGGTCACATAGAGCCAATTCACAAAGCATTTGCGGTTTCACCTTTGATGTTGAATATCATTGCCACTATTTGGAAACTTAGCTGTCGGAATTGTGATGGAACATAACCTAAAAAGCCCTGTTTCTTTAAATTGCTTTAAATACATTTATTAATGGTCACTGTTTATCTAAAGAGCTGTATCTCAACTTATCATCTTATTTGTGATGTTTGTTATTCTTACATTGCCCACATCTGTCTAAACTTCAGGTCAATATCAAACAGGCTCTAGATGATCTGTACAATGTGACCAACATGTGTGAAACATTATTTTGGGGGATTTTAACCAGGCCAGCTTGAAAATGTCATGATTGTTCTTCACGAATTTTTCTACAGAAGTGGTTTGTATTTGCCTTCTTCTGGGCAGTGTCTTCACAAGGCAGGTGATCCTGGCCATTATCAATCCTGTTCAGAAATTGTCTGCCTGGTAACAGTGGTTGCATAACCAAGGCTTGTGATCTGCACGAGATGCTCATCCGACCATCCACCAGCTGCCTCCATGGCTTCACGTGACCCTGCTTGGGGGGGCTAAGCAGGTGCTACACCTTGCCCAAGGGTGACCTGCAGACTGTTAGAGGGAAGAAGTGCCTTACACCTCCTTTGAAAGAGACATATCAAAAAAAGTAATGAGGTAGTGTTCATCAGTGCAATGTCCGTTCAGAAATCTGATGGCAGAGGGTAAGAAGCTGTCCCTGAAACGTTGAGTGTTTGCCATCAGGCTGCTGTATCTCCTTCCTGATGCTAGCAATGAGAAGGGGGCATATCCTGGTGACGGGGGTCCTTAATGATGGACGCTGCCTTTTTGAGGCATTGCTCCTTGAAGATGTCCTGGACTTCATGGTACACTAGTGCCTCGAAATCTTTAAACAGCCTTTACTCTGCACCTCTCTAATATTAATGTCCATCTTCTGTCTCTGTCTCAAATTGGGTCCGGTCAAACTCCAGTGAAATGCCTTGAGCATTTCTATCCTCTGTTATCGACAGAGGAGCTGCTGTTCTGCTCAATTCTAAGGGAGGTTCAAATCTTAAAATTCTGCTTTGAATCCTCCAGTATTCCAGCAGTGGGGTTAATTGGCCTTTGGCTAACTCTAATAGCAGTGGGTGGAACTCTGCAAGTGCAGGCTGGCGCTTACAGGGGAAGGATTGGAACAGTTTGGAGATGGTACCTGCAATGTCAAGCTTCTAATCACACAGAATATTAATTATATGCAAGCACACAGTAAAATAAGAAAATGAGTTGATGGTGTAATGAATGCAGAGAAAGTTGTGTACTGAACATACACTCAGTGGCCAGTTTATTAAGTACCTCTGTACCTAATAAAGTGGCAACCGAGTGTATGTTTGTGATCTTCTGTTGCTTTCGTTCAGCGATGCTCTTCTGCACACCACTGTTGTAATATATGGTTACTTGAGTTATTGTTGTCTTCCTGTCAGCTTGAACCATCTGGCCATTCTCCTCTGACCTCTCTTATTAACAAGGTGTTTTCACCCACAGAGCTACCACTCACTGGATGTTTTATTGTTTTTCAAACCATTTTCTGTAAACTCTAGACACTGTTGGGGGTAAAAATCCTAGGAGATCAGCAGTTTCAAACCACCCTGTCTGGCACCAACAATCATTCCGTGGCCAAAGTCACTTGGATCACATTTCTTCCCCATTCCAATGTTTGGTCTGAACAGCAACTGAACCTCTTGACCTTGTCTGCGTGCTTTTATGCATTGAGTTGCTGCCACATGATTGGCTAATTAGTTATTTGCATTAACAAGGAGATGTAAGTTTAATTATTATAAGGTATATTTTTGAAATGTAAAAAAAAGATAATGAGGAGTCAGCACTGACAGTACAATTCTAGTCTAGTTTCAACGTGAATTTGCATAATTGTATTTCATTCGTTTTAAATTTGATTGGGCTTTAATTTGACCACCAGTTATTTGTGTGGTGAGTTGCAGGCTGCAATATAAAAATTTCTGGATTTTATCCCAGATTCCTGAGGGACAGGGAAAGAGTTAATTGATATTTTTGTAGGATGAATCTAACTGTGGTCTAATTTTAGCTCTGGT
The DNA here is from genome assembly GCF_963921235.1 of Mobula hypostoma. Lineage (NCBI taxonomy): Eukaryota > Metazoa > Chordata > Chondrichthyes > Myliobatiformes > Myliobatidae > Mobula > Mobula hypostoma. The sequence continues at coordinate 12,225,889 of NC_086117.1, read as the reverse complement.
TGTTTTTGGTCCATACAGAGGGGCAGAGCCCAGTGCCAGTGTTTGACAGGACACTACCGGTGAAACAGATGGATATTTTAGAAACTCAGGACCTCTTCCTCTGCCGAGCTGACAAAGGTAACTGTAATGAGGACTAATTAACAGAGGGACAGATGCATGTAGCTACCACCATGACCTCGCTTCCCCCTACCCAACCACAAGGACCTGTAATGTGTCCTCAACTATTTTTGAAGGAAAAAATGATTGGCTTTATTTGTCACATGTAAAATGCCTATAAAAAGTATTCACCTCCTTGGAAGTTTTCATGTTTTATTGTTTTATAATGTTGAATCACAGCGGATTTGATTCGGCATTTTTGACACTGATCAACAGAAAAGACTCTTCGCTGTCAAAGTGAAAACATATTTCGACAAATTGGTCTAAATTTATTACAGTTATTAAACGCAAACTAATTGATTACTTAATTACTCATCCTTCAAGAGAGCATGTAGTAAATGCACCTTTTGCAGCAATTACAGCCTTTAGTCTGTGTGGATAGGTCTCTGTCAGCTTTGCACATCTGGACACTGCAATTTTTTTCCGTTCTTCTTTACAAAACTGCTCAAGCTCTGTCAGATTGCATGGGGATCATGAGTGAACAGCCCCTTTCAAGTCCAGCCACAAATTCTCAATTGGATTGAGGTCTGGACTCTGACTTGGCCACTCCAAGACATTAAATTGTTGTTTTTAAGCCACTCCTGTGTAACTGGCTTTATGCTTGGGGTCATTGTCTTGTTGTTCCCAAGTCACGGTTCTCTTGCAGACTGCATCAGGTTTTCCCCCAGGATTTCCCTAAATTTTGCTGCATTCATTTTACCCTCTACCTTCACAAGCCTTCCAGGACCTGCTGCAGTGAAGCATCCCCACAGCATGATGTAACCACCACCATGCTTCACGATAGGGATGGTATGTTTTGATGATGTGCGGTGTTTGGCTTACGTCAAACATAGCGTGTAGTCTGATGGCCAAAAAACTCAGTTTTGGATTCCTCAGACCATAGAAACTTTTTCCAGCTGACTTCAGAGTCTGGCAAACTCCAGCTGAGATTTCATGTGAGTTGTTTTCAACAGTGGCTTTCTCTTTGCCGCCCTCCCATAAAGCTGTGACTGGTGAAGCACCCGGGCAATAGTAGTTGTATGCACAGTCTCTCCCATCTCAGCCACTGAAGCTTGTAACCCCTCCAGAGTTGTCATAGGTCTCTTGGTGGCCTCCCGCACTAGTCCCCTTCTTGCACGGTCACTCAGTTTTTGAAGATGGCCTGCTCTAAGCAGATTTACAGCTGTGCCATATTCTTTCCATTTCTTGATGATTGACTTAACTGTACTCCAAGGGATATTCAGTGTCTTGGAAATTTTCTTGTGTCCATCTCTTGACTTGTGCTTTTCAATAGCCTTTTCACAGGGCTGCTTGGCATGCTCTTTTGTCTTCATGGTGTTGTTTTATGCCAAGCAGTTGGACCTTCCAGATACAGGTGTATTTTTATCTCTGTCAATTGAAACACCTTGACTGCACACAGGTGATCTCCATTTAACTAATTATGTGATATCTAAACCCATTTGGCTGAATCAGTGATCATTTGGTGTGTCAGATACATGGATGGGAGGTGTATGGAGGGATATGGTCCATGTGCAAGTCAGTGGGACTAGGCAGAAAATGGTTCGTCACAGCCAAGAAGGGCCGAAAGGCCTGTTTCTGTGCTGTAGTTTTTCTATGGTTTCTATATTAAAGGGGGTGAATACTTATGCAATCAGTAGTTTTGTGTTTTCTATTTGCAATTAATTTAGAACACTTTGTAGAGATCTGTTATCGCTTTGATACGAAAGAGTCTTTCTGTTGATCAGTGCCAAAAAAGCCAAATGAAATCCAATGTGATTCAATGTTGTAAAACAATAAAACTTGAAAATTTCCATGGGAGGTGAATACTTTTTATAGGCACTGCGCATCCAGACATACAGTGAAATGCATTGTTAGTGTCAATGGCCGACACAATCTCAGGATGTGCTGAGGGGGCTGATGGTGGTGCAGCTCACAATTGTTGTTATGTCTCCAGCATCAAATTCGCATGCCCACAAATTACTAACCCTGACTAACTATACATCTTTGGAATGAGGAAGGAAACAAAAGCACCCGGAGGAAACCCACACAGACACAGGGTTAATAGAATAGGATAGAACTTTATTGTCATTGCTCGAGACAACAAGATTCCAGTCCGTGCAAAACAGATATGTAGGACGCATGTGGTACGGCTTAACTTAAAAAAATTCTGGTGTTTACATCCAACAAGTGGCTTAGATAGTCCATAACATTCAAAGGCATTTGGCAAGCTGGTGTGTAGCATTGCTCGGCTGCACAACAGCCCTCAGGAAGAAGTTGTTTTTCAGTCTTACTGTCTTGGCTGAGATGTTTGTGTATCTCCTACCAGATGGCAGGAGATTGAACACATAGTGTCTGGGATGTTGCAGATGGAATTGAACCCTAGTCTTACAACTGGCACTGTAAAACTTTGTGCTATCCGCTATGTTACCCTTCTCCCTTCAGTCCTCTACTTCTTCCACCAATCACCTCCCACCTTCTTACTTTGTCCCCCACTCCTCCCCCATTTACCCACCTGCCGCCTCACCTGGTCTCACCTGTCAGCTTGTACTCCTTCCCCTTCCTCCCCCTTTTTATTCTGGTTTCTTCCACCTTCCTTTCCAGTTCTGATGAAGGGCTTCAGCCCGAAACGTCGACTGTTCATTCCCCTCCATAGATGCTGCTTGTCCTGCTGAGTAACTACGGCACTTTGTGTGTCGTAGGAGAGTCATCTGTGGTTTGCTAGCCATAGCTCCACAAAGGGATTATCTCTCACTTTCTGTCTCTGCATCGGAATTGGCCATTTCTGATGTAAGTCAGCCGCATGATATGATCTCAGCTTTTTCTCTGCTCATGAGCACAGACTGAACTCTTGGACGTCTGACAGGGGTTCTTCAATATGGCGCACTGCTTCTGCAAGTGAGATTGTGGCCCATCTTTACTGCCATTGAGTGCAAAATGTCTGGCTTGTTCCAACAGGGAAAGACGCACGGCTGTTTGTCTTTAGACTGAGCACTATCAGGAGGGCTGTGGAGGAGAGACAGCTTGTGAAGAGTAAAGCCGACTGCAAGGACAACAAGCTTGAAAAAACAAAAGGTAATGCCCTGCGCCTTGGAAATGATGCTTCCTGGAAGTACCCTGTACACACCCTGAGGTCATGGGTTAAGGGTGAGAGGTGAAAAGTTTAAGGGGAACATGAGGGGAAACTTCTTCGCTCAGAGAGTGGTGAAAAGTGTGAAACAAGGCCTGATGGGTTACAGGCAGACAGCAGGATGCTAGGGCTGAGAGGAAATATGGATCAGCCATGATGAAATGGCAGAGTGGACTCAATGGGTCAAATGGCCTATTTCTGCTCCTATATCTTATGGAATGAGCTGCCAGCACAAGCTCGATGTCAGTGTTTAAGAAAAGTTTGGATAGGTACATGGATGGTAGGGGGTATGGGGGCTATGGTCCTGGTGCAGGTCAATGGAAGTTTAAATGGTTTGGCACGGACTAGATGGGCTGAAGGGCCAGCTTCTGTGCTATACTTTTCTGTAACTCTATGAATATTAATCTAATGATGGTAAGACCCTTAATAGTGTCGGTACACAGGATAATCTTGGTTGCATTCCACCGCATCATTACGAAGCTGTACAGGTTGACAGGGTAATAGCATATAGAATTTATTAGCCTTTATTAGTTGAGGTGTTCAGCTCAAGAGTCAGGAAGTTATGTTGCAGATTTATAAAACTTCAGAGTTTTTGTATTCATTTCTGGTCACCCCATTATAGAAAGTTTGTGGAAGCTTTGGAGAGGGTGCAGAAGAGGCTTACCAGGACACTGGCTGGATTAGAAGTCTAGAGGTTGGAAAAACTAGGGTTTTTCACCAGTACTGATGAAGGATCTTGGCCCGAAACATTTATTCCCCTCCACAGATGCTGCCTGACCTGCTGAGTTCCTCCAGCATTTTGTCTGTGTGGCTCCAGATTTACAGCATCTGCAGAAGCTCTTGTGTCTGAGGTAGCTTTGTCTACAGTGGCAGAGAATTCCTCGGAAAATCTCTGATAGAGATTTATAAGAGGCATTGATAGGGTAGAGAGGCAGTAACTTGTTCCCAGGGTTGGAATATCTAATACTAGAGGGCATGCATTTATGGTGAAGGGGTTAAGTTCAAAGGAAACGTGCAGGGTAAGATTTTTATACAGAGAGTGGTGGATACCTGGAATGTGCTAACAGGGGTGGTGGAGGAGGCAGATACAATAGGGGCATTTAAGAATCTCCAGACAGGCAAATGGAAGTGCAAAGAATTGAGATATGCGTGCATTGCACAGGCAAAAGGGCTTAATTTAATTACTAGTTCCATTAGTTTCATAACCATAAGGCCTTAAGACTCCATTCTGCCCATAGACTCTGTTCCACCATAGTTGATCTATTTTCCCTCTCACCCCCAATCTCCTGCCTTGTCCTGGTAACCCCTGCATCAGGTCTCAGTCCGAAATGTCGTTTGTTTACTCCTCTTCCTAGATGCTGTTTGACTTGCTGAGTTTTCCCTGAATTGTGTGTGTATGTTGCTCAAATCCCTGTGGATAGATCCTGAGGTCTGGATCAAAAGCACGTTCCACAACATGTATGCAACCTTGTTGCCATCAGCATCAGGCTGCGTTGTATATATACATACATTAGGTGCAGAGGAGATGTCAGGGGTAGGTTTTTTACGCAGAGTGGTGAGTGCGTGGAATGGGCTACCGGCGACGGTGGTGGAGGCGGATACAATAGGGTCTTTTAAGAGACCCCTGGACAGGAAAGTGGAGCTCAGAAAAATAGAGGGCTATGGATAACCCTAGGTAATTTCTAAGGTAAGAGCATGTTCAGCAGAACTTTGTGGGTCGAAGGGCCTATATTGTGCTGTAGGTTTTTGATGCACTATCAATTACTCCAAAAGACTGGAAATAGAGTAAATACTGAAAGGCTTTTATTAACAGTAAATGGACCAACGTCCATGCTGAGTATCTGTCCTGGACTGAGGGAGGAGCAGTGACACAATCGCCTTTATTCAGGGGTCTGTGGGAGGAGCCACAGGAGCAGTCAGCAGAGGGGTGTGTCCAAGGCGTCCAGACAGGTATACGTGGTTTACCACATTGCCTGTATTGTGCTGTAGGATTTCTATGTTTTTATATATATAGTGGTTTTACCAGTGGTTGGATGCTATCTCTGGGTATCCGTAATGGCTCCCCCTTATTTTAAGTAAATTTGGAATTGGCCCCTGCCAATCGAACAAATTATAAATGTGGATTATTTTCCACATCAGTAACTATAAAGGAAAGCCCTGAATTTACCGAGGGAGTGACTGTGAGGCCATCGGTGTTCACTGCAGCAATGAAGAAAACTCGGTGAAGTACCTTCAATTACTCCAAAAGACTGAGGTTTGGTAAAATACTGAAAGGCTTTTATTCGCTGTACAATACGACCTCCACGGTGAGTGTCTGCCCCCGGACTGAGGGGGAGGGGCAAGGCGAACACCTTTATACAGGATTCTGTGGGAGGAGCCACAGGGGCAGTCAGCAGAGGGGTGTGTCCAGACAGGCAACCGAGTTACAACATATATACATGGTTTACCACACTCGGATCTGCATGGGCGGTGTTAACTGAAGAATTCTAGACCTTGCAGTCAGTGAGGCAGCGCTTTGCCACACAGTTCACTGCCACAGCCTTCTCCGCCATGATGTGTCACTGTAATTGGTTTATCATTGTCACTGAGGTGCAGTGAAAAGCTTTGTTCTGCCTGCCGTCCACGCAGATCATTTCACCACGTCAGTATATTGAGGCAGTAGAAGGGAAAAGCAATCACAGAATGTAGGAAGTAGCGTTCTTGTTACAGAGAGTGTACAGTACAGGCAGACGATAAAGTACAAAGCCAAGACTGGGTCGACCGTGAGATCAGGAGTCCATCTTATTGTGCAAGAGGTCTGTTTAATAGTCTTACAACAGCGGGATGGAAACCCACTTTGAGCCTGGTAGTACATGTGTTTTAGCTTTTCTATCTTCTGCCTGATGGGAAGGGGAGGAGGGAGGTTGTCTGCAGTGGGAGGAGTCTTTGATTATACTCTATTGGCTGCTCGTCCAAGGAACCTCCAAGAGGACAACACTTTTGTCCTGGTTTGGATGCTTACGTGTCTCAATGACCCAAAGAGCTATGTTGTCTGGAGGCAGGGCTTTATGCTTTGGCTCTTGGTAGGGTCACCCATGCCAAACAGGTCAAAGAGTAGAGGCCAGACTAAGAGTGGTCCATTGGTCCTTCAGGTTTGGGGGTTCAGGGTCCAGCTCAGGGCTGACAACCCTGACTGGTAAAGCAAAATTATTACGGAAACAGCGATGAAGAATCCTTCTGCATCTGAGTGTGACAGTATTCCTGAGTCTCCACCCGGGACTTGCGTGACTGACAGTAGTGAAAAGCAAGAGGAAGCTACTGACATGATGAAGGAAGCCCTGAACATGGCCAGAGAGGGAGGACCTTCATTGCTGCCCTAAAAACTTACTGTAATGGGCAGTAAGTAAGTTTTCCAAGGAAGTAGAAATGGAAATCAGTGAACTGGTAAGAATTCCAGGTATTAGCCATGAATTCTGGCCGTAGAACATAATGTGTCTCAGTCACTGAGGTGTAATTGAACTTAAATTGGTATACTTAGTCTTGTTTAACTGGCAAAGGAGGAGGCTGTTTGGATGATCAAGTCCATGCCAGTGTATAATCTATTAGCCCAAATCCCCACCCCTCTCATTATCTCCTTCTACCCAGACAATTTATTCTCTCTCGTATTCCCATCAGCTTCTCTTTGAATCAATCTTCTTCACACTAACCTGAGTCCCTAAAGTGAGTTATTTTATGCATGCCATTTAATACGATAAATGTATCATAATTTCATGCTTTCTAAAATGGTAAAATTTACAAATGTTTCTGAGAATTCACCTTCTACTTAAATCACATCAGCAAGTCACAAATTTTATTTTGTTCTGTTAGTAGTTTCAAAAAAAGAGATAAATGTAAACACAAGAGATTCTGCAGATGCTGGAAATCCAGAGTAATACACCCATTGAAAATCTTCACATTGCACATTTAGACGGAGGCATAATGTGAAGATTTTTACTCCTCATGTCTGTGAAGGATGTAAGAAATAAAGTCAATTCAATTCAAATTCACAGAATGCTGGAGGAGCTCAGCAGGTCAGGCAGCATCTACAGAGAGAGAGGTAAAGGGCCATCATTTTGGAACAAGGCCCTTCATCAGGACAAATGTTTTGCTTTTTGCTTCCTAACTTGCCAGCTGTAGAAATGCTTCAGTGATACTGGATGCTGGGAATCCCTTTCAAGTGACAGCAGACCAGAGTCAGGAGAGGAAGCGTTCTGCTGGATGCTTGCAAGCCGCCTCACCCGGGGTCTCCTCTTTTTCTTTCTGCAGGCTGTCACTTGTACGCCACTAACACGCACCACAGCAGCGAGCTGCGTATTGTGGTGGCCATTCGGAACAAGCTGCTCCTCATCACGAGGAAAAACCTCCACAGCTCCAACAGTTTTCCCAGCTTGCAACCGTGCGCGGAATCTCCTGTTGAAGAATTCCAGTACATTAGGGTAAGCTCTAATAGCTGGACAAGGGGTTTGCATGGGGCATGGTAGCATAGAGATTAACTTGCCAGACTAGCAACCATTAAATCAGAACCAGGAGTTCAAATCCCACCAATGGAAGAAAATAAATGTGATTTTCTGTGAGTTTCATAAATAATAGCCGTGAGCTGATTAGAATACCGCAGAGTTCATTAATGTTCTTCAGGAAAGGAAATCTGCTGTTCTTGCTGGATAAGGTACAAGACCCATCAACGTAGGGATCTGTTCTGGGACCCCTGCTCAATGTCGTTTTTACAAATTACCTTTTTTAGATTAGATCATGAGGACACGCAGTCCTCTTTTATTGTCATTTAGTAATGCATGCATTAAGAAATGATACAATATTCCTCCGGTGTGATATCACAGAAACACAGGACAGACCAAGACTGAAAAACTAACAAAACCACATAATTATAACATATAGTTACAACAGTGCAACAATACCATAACTTGATGAAGAACAGGCCATGGCACAGTAAAAAAGTCCAAAGTCTCTCGAATGTCCCACATCTCTCGCAGATGGGAGAAGGAAGAAAACTCCCCCTGCCATGCCCGACCATAGTCCGACTCTGAGTCGTCCGAAAACTTCGAGCCTCCGATCAGCCCTCCGACACCGAGTACTGAGCACCATCTCTATCCGAACGATTCTGCCTCAGCCTCGGTCGTCAGCATCAGGCAAAGCTGGGGATTTTGGGGCCTTCCCTCCGGAAGATTCTCAATCGCGACAGGGGCAGCAAACCGGCGTTTCAGAAATTTCTCCAGATGTTCCTCTGTGCTTTCACGTCTGTCTCCATCAAATCAGAATTGTCCACGGCCCCTATTTAACAGATATGATATCATTTCACCGGAGAGCTGCGCACGCGGTGTCGTGCTGCTATCTTCTCCTCCCTCCTCAGTAATTGGATGAGGAAGTGGAAGGTTGAGTTAGTAAGTTTGCAGGTGACACAACGTTGTAGGTAGTGTGGAAGTAGGTTACAACAAGCCATTGACAAGCTGGGCTGAGAAGTGGCAGATGGAGTTTAAACCAGAAAAGTGTGAAAGAGCTGTGAGGTAATGTTGCAGCTGTGTAAAACGCTGGTTAGACCACACTTGGAATATTGTGTTCGGTTCTGGTCACCTCATTGTAGGAAGGATGTGGAAGCTTTAGAGAGGGTGCAGAGGAGATTTACCAGGATGCTTCCTAGATTAGAAAGCATGTCTTATGAGGATAGATTGAGTGAGCTAGGGCTTTTCTCTTTGGAGTGAAGGAGGATGAGAGGTGACTTAACAGAGGCTTACAAGATGATAAGAGTTATAGATTGAGTAGACAGCCAGACACTTTTTCCCAGGCTGAAATAGGTTATACGAGCCAGCGTAATTTTAAGGTGAATTGGAGAAAGTATAGGGGGATGTTAGAGTTAAGTTTTCTGCACAGAGAGTGGTGGGTAAGTGAAATGCCCTGCCAAGAGTGGGACATTGAACCCATGAACACTACCTCACTACTTTCTTATTTCCTATTTCTTGCACTATTTATTTAATTTAACTATTTAATATATATATTAAACATCTAAATTCTGGGGAGGTCTCTCAATGTCCTCTTTGATGCAGTATCCTGGGATTTGTTATATTAATCCTAGTGAACAAATTGGGCCTGTTTTACCATCCCATGAAATCTGGTATCTCCAGCAGCGTAGAACTCCCAGTGTCGAATAATGATCTGAAACCGTGAAGGCCCAAGGTTCATCATGAAATGAGCCTCTTTTATAACCTAAAAAATGAGTTAATGTAATTACATTGAAAAATGAACTAAAAATAACTCACCTACCACAGTGATAATTAACAGCTCTGCGTACCTGGAGAGAAATAGCTGCCATAATCTTTTCTCTGTTGATCAGAATGTATTCAATCTGATGGAAGCTAAGTTTAAATGAGGACTACCTTCTTCTAACACAGAAACCAGTGCATTCAAGCCTCTACATGGGAATAGAGCATACCCCTTAAACTTCCCCTCATTGTAATGTTGGAGGAGCTTTGCTGCCCTTAAGACCATTCTGCCCCTATTCTGCCATTTAGAGGGATTATGGGTAATCCGATATTCCACAATTCTACTTTCCTGCCCTTTGACTCCCATGGTTGCCCACTCACTGAACCTATCTATATCCCTTTGCAACCTCCTTATACCATCTTCTTTACTTGTTTTCATTCCACTCCCTTTCCCCATTTCCCTTTGACTTCATGCTGTGAGCACTCGTGATCATGGAAGTAGAGGGCCTTTCCTCCCTGCTTTCTGCTTCTCGGTGGTAGTCATCTCGCCCTCTGTGTCTGTCCGCAGGAGATCTGCCTGTCTGACCCCCCAGTCGTAATGACGCTCGTGGACGGGCCAACGGGAGAGAATGACAACCTGATCTGCGTGGCCTACCGCCACCAGTTCGACCTGGTGAATGAGAGCACAGGCGAGACCTACAGGCTGCACCACGTCGATGCAAGCAAGGTGAGCAACAGACCGCGAGACAAAGAAAACCCCTCGGCCACCACTGAGTCATATTAAATAACATGGAAAAAATGTTTGTCTAAACTTAATAATGAAGCAGAGCTATTAATACTGATCTTACAATATAGTTAGTCACAGAATGCATTAGAACGCAAATCAGTATCTGAGAGCTATTTGAATTTGCCCCATATCACCTGAATAGTGGCATTAAAATACAAGTAATTAAGGTGAGTGTGACATTTTGTTTTTTTTTAATTCACTATCTGACCAAGCCTTGCTTGCCGAGTATAATTCAATATCAACCAAGCTTTAATTATGTTGGTGGCCTGTAATGCTGTAAACGTTCAGCAGGTCAATCAGTATCTGTGGAAAGAGAAACAGAGTTAATGTTTAAGGTGGAGGATGTGTCATCCAAACTGGGAATGTGGGAAAAATCATTTCAAGTTTTAGAGAGGGTGGTGGGAGGTGGTTGTAATTGGTTTACTATTGTCACAAGTACCAAGGTACAGGGAAAGGATTTGTTTTACATGCCATTCATACAAATCAAACTGTTGCAATAACAACAAGGTCACCGAAGAGGCACAGCTAGTAGATTTAAAAGTAGTCCTTTATTCAACATAATGAAACACTCTCTGAAGGAAGAGGCCACCTTGACCCAATATTACGTGGCATTTCATAGGCTACAGATCAAATGATTATTCTATAGTTACAATGTTTCTATAATGCTTCCTCTGAATTACATATCATTTTCACACCTCCTTCTCTGCACCCACACTCCAGATGCCCAAAATGAACGTTAATCAGCATTGTCTGGTTTTCAATTAACTTATGTCCACAGCTCCAGGAAACTATTGACCAGGGCTGCATTTTAAATTTAATCTACAATCCATATTCAGGTCTAAAGATTAGTTGCTAAAGTTAATATTTGCTATAATATGCACTAACACATTCCAAATATAATTACATCAATTTAGTACAAAAAATGACAACAATGCCGAATATGATGTTTACAGTGCAAGTAGATGATATAGTGCAACATCATGATGAGGTAGATTGAGAAAGATCAACCATGTTCGAACGGCCTAGCAGACTCATTGGGCCTAAATTGGCTTCTACTATCTGTCTTATGTTCTAATAAGACAGCTTATATGGTTTTATAAGGAACAGCTTCTTTCCCTCTGCCATTAGAATTCCAAATGGTCCATGAACACCACTTCATTATTTGATTTTTTTTTGCACTATTTATTTATTTTGTAATTTATAGATTTGGGAAAAAAGACTGTGACAATTCACCTTATCTATGCCCCTCATGATCTTAAGTACAGTACCTCTACAAGAGGGGTTCCGGCCTCCTTTATGCCATGGACCCCAGATTGGGAACCCCTACTCTACGAGGTCATTTCTAACCCCATTACCATGCCTTACAGTGTCAGCTATAAGATGGAGTTCAATTCCTGCCTGTACGTTTTCACTGTGACCGCGCGGGTTTGCTCCAGGCGCTGCAGTTTCCTCCCACCGTCCAGCAGTGTACAATTAGAGTTTATGAATTGTGGGGTCTCTTTGTTGGCACGGGGGGCTTGGCATCAGTTGTACGCTACCCAGCAAAGTCCTCGCTGATTTGATTTGATGCAAATGATGCATTTCACTGGTTTTCTGATGTAGATGTGATGAGTGCTGTCACAGGAAAGCAGCATCCATCACAAAGGACCTCACTATCCGGGCCATGCTGTCTTCTCGCTACTGCCATCAGGGTGGAGGTAGAAGTCCCGCACCACCGGGTTCAGGAACAATCATTCACCTTCAACTTCTCGCACCTCAACTTTGAACCGATTCCACAACCTATAGACTCACTTTCAAAGACTCTACATCTCATGTTCTCAATGTTATTTATTGATTTCATTATTTAATTTGCACAGTTTGTCCCGTTTTACGCCCTGGTGGTTTGTCAGTCTTTGTATGTAGTATTTTTACTGACTCTATTGTATTTTTTATTCTATTGTGAATGCCTGCAAGAAAATGAATCTCTGGGTAGCATATGGTAATAAATTTACTTTCAACTTTGAGCTAATCTTTTCATCTGGGCTTCCAAAGCCCTTCTATTTCTCTCCCAACCAGATTGCATGGAGATATAGATTCTGCTGCTGCTTCTACCCAACAGCCAATACAGCTCTTCTGTCTCCATGGTTACCGTTGATGGTCATCTAGGAGCCGCAGTTTGTGATTATGAAGTGATCTAGTCTCTGTTTTAATGTGTTGGGAAAGACTGCTGTTTGGCTCATCATGGGATGTTGCTCCCCTTTGACTCCGATGTGTCAGATACTGCCCTGCCTCCTCCATTTCCATGGAAGATGTTCGCAATGTTAATTATCACAGTGGCCACCAGCAAGAGCTGGTGTTTCTCTGGGGCAGAAATTAGAGGGAAACTCTCAAAGTACGTCACACGTCTCATTCAATTACTATATACGTAGTAAATGTTACAAATGGCAAAAGTGCCTCTCATTCTGCCCAGGAGCTAAATTTTTTATTAATCACTCTTTTTTTCTGGGAAATGATCCTCACCAGCAATAGTGTGTAAATTCCCTTCGGACTGGGAGGCAATTCGGTGAGGCAGAGCCGAGGTGAAATGAGGCAGCAGGCCCACTGCTGAGAGTGATGAAGGCCCGAGATGCGACTGATTTAAGCGCCGTGCTGAATTGGAAAGGTCAGGTACAGGCCGAATCGAGGAGGCATGGCCCAGGCCCCAGAGCATATTGAAGCGACAGAAACTGATGTTTGGACAATGATTTAGGCATTGGGTCAGATTGAAAAGATCAAGGTGTCAGGGCAGGGCCCTAGGCAAGGGACAGGCCGGTTCAGATCACTGCTCCACGTTGTTTACTGGGCTCTGTGCTGAAATAAGGGTCCGTGGACAAGCTCTCCTTGTGGACTTCAGTTCAGAATGCTGTTTGCTATTTGTTTGCGTGATTTTTTTTCCTTTCTCTGCACACTGGGTGTTTGCCAGTCTTTTTTTCAGAGTTTCTTTGTTTCTTGGCTGCCTATAAGGAGACGATTCTCAAGGTTGTATAATGTATACGTACAGTACCTTGATAATAAATGTACTTGAACTTTGAACTTGAACTTTAAAAATACGTGGCAACATGTCTGTGCGTGGTGTTTTTAACCAGAGCTGGTCATTGATCTCTGGGGGGGGAGGGGCGCAGTGCACATGGACTGTGCTGAGGTTGAGAGGTCAGACAGCTTCGGGTTCTGAGGAGTGAACATCACCTGTGCTGGTCTAGTAACGTAGTCGCAATTGCGAAGAAAGCTTACCAGTGCCTCTCCTTCCTCAGGAGGCTTTGCCCTCACAAATGTTTATCAGTGCACCACTGAAAGCAACCTAGTTGGATGTATTTAAAACCGCAAACACGAGGAAATCTGCAGATGCTGGAATTTCAAGCAACACACATAAAAGTTGCTGGTGAACGCAGCAGGCCAGGCAGCATCTCTAGGAAGAGGTACAGTTGACGTTTCGGGCCGAGACCCTTCGTCAGGACTAACTGAAAGAAGAGCTAGTAAGAGATTTGAAAGTGGGAGGGGGAGGGGAAGATCCGAAAAGATAGGAGAAGACAGGAGGGGGAGGGATGGAGCTAAGAGCTGGACAGGTGATTGTCAAAAAGGATATGAGAGGATCATGGGACAGGAGGCCCAGGGAGAAAGGGGGAGGGGGAAGCCCAGAAGATGGGCAAGGGGTATAGTGAGAGAGACAGAGGGAGAAAAAGGAGAGAGAGAAAAAGAATGTGTGTATATAAATAAATAATGGATGGGGTACGAGGGGGAGGTGGGGCATTAGCTGAAGTTAGAGAAGTCAATGTTGGAAAATGCAGAGAGTTGTGGACATAACTCAGAGCATCGTGGAAACCAGCCTCCCCTCCATGGACTCCATCTGCACTTCTTGCTGCACCAGTAGAACAGCCAACATCATGTAAAACAGAACCAGTCACCCCCGACATGCTCTCTTCTCCCCCCTCCCACCAGGCAGCAGATGTAGAAGCCTGAAAGCATGTACTACCTGGCTAAAGGAGAGCTTTTATCCTGCTGTTATATAGGAAGACTAGTGAATGGCCTCCAACCTAATGGAATGAAATTCGATTTCTCCTTCTTGTAAACAAATTCCCCCCACCTCTTCCTCATTTTGCCTCTTCTCACCTGCCTGTTGCTTCCCCCCGGGTCCCCTCCTCCTTCCCTTTCTCCTGTGCTCTGCTCTCCTCTCCTATTAGATTCCTTCTTCTCCAGCCCTTCATCTTTCCCACCCACCTGGCTTCCCTTATCTCCCTCCAGCTGATGTTCTTCACCTACCCCCCCCCCACCTTTCTTTATTCCTGTGTCTTCCCTCTTCCTTCTCAGTCCCGAAGAGGGATCTCAGCCCGAAATGTTGACTCATTATTCCTCTCCGAAGATGCTGCCAGGCCTGCTGAGTTCCTCCAGCATTTTGTGTGTGTTACTCTGGATTTCCAGCGTCTGCAGAAACCCTCGTGTTTATGATTTATCGTTCTCTTTGAACTCACAATCTACCACATTGATGCCCTTGCACCTTGTTGTCTGTAACTGTAACACTTTATTCTGCATTCTGTTATTGTTTTACTTTGTACCATCTCAATGCACTGTTGCAATGATTTGTATGAATAGAATGCAAAACAAACCTTTCACTTGTATACATGGGACAGTAATAAGCCATTTGCCACGTGGGGTGGAGTTGTTGGCAGCTCTTGGAGGTCAGGGAGTCCTGGGTTTTGAATGTTCTGGGAGGATTTCTGCATTTCCTGCTCTCTTAGGTGGTTCCTGACACAACCTGGCATCACTGCATTTGCACGTGAGTCTAACCCATTTCCTTGTGCTGCCTTTATCCCAATGGAGGGTTGAACACTAGCGGCCATTCATCAATCCAGTGCCACATGCCTCCTGCTTTCTTCTAAAGTTCTTCTCCACCTCCTTCTGCTAACGGCAGGGGGTGGGGTGTGTGGATTTCCTCAGAGCAGCTCTTGTTCTGACTGTTAAAATCTTACCCTTCACACTTTGCCGGTCCTTAGGCTTCGCAATTTGTACAGTACTTGGTTTTCTATTTCCTACACGGTGATCACAAGTTCTGACTCCCAGCACAACGCACAGGCGGCTGGAAAAACTCAGCAGGTCGAACCGCATCAGGTGGCAGGAAAGGAATTGTTGACGTCTGGGTTCGAAACCCTAATTCTTCAATCCAGAATGTCAGCAATTCCTTTCTGTTTTGACTGTGATTGAAGTCATGGGAGTAACTCTGAAGCTGGTGCTAATGAAGTTTTATCGGAATGAGCAGGCATTTTTTTGGAGACACTGATGGTCTCACAAACTCAGAGTACCGTTGAGGTCAGTGGGTGATTTGGTACAGATTCACTACTCACAATGGCATCATTTACTTCCATATTTGGGTTGGATTGCATATCTGTAATGGGGAAGACACCCCCAAATGTTCAAATAATATGGCTTGGACAAACTAATTGCAAACTTCCCTGAACTTAGACCATAAGATCATAAGATATAGGAGCAGAATTAGGCCATTTGGCCCATCAAGTCTGCTCCCCCACTTCATCATGGCTGATCCATTTCCCTCTCAGCCCCAATCTCCTGCCTTCTCCCCGTATCCCTTCATGCCCTGACCAATCAAGAACCTATCAACCTCTGCCTTAAATATACCCAATGACTTGACCTCCACAGCTACATCTGGCAACGGATTCCACAGATTCACCACTCACTGGCGAAAGAAATTCCTCGTCATCTCCGTTCTAAATGGATATCTGTCTATTCTGAGGCTGTGTCCTCTGCTTTTAGACTCCCGCACCACAGGAAACATCCTCTCCACATCCACTCTATCGAGGTTCTTCCACCGTTCGAAAGGCTTCAATGAGGTCACCCCTCATTCTTCTGAATTTCATCCCTCCTGATTGGTTAGTCATCCGTGAAGAGGATGGCAGAGTTTGTCATCGAAACGTGGGTTACAATCGATGCCTGTACTTGGTTTGAAGCCCGAGAAGAGTTTATTCACCCTAGATATATATTTTTGCCCAAGATGTTTGCACAATACTGTAACTCCAGAATACTCCCTATCACCTTCCCCCAACAGATGCTGCTCAACTCATGAGTATCTCTAACAGATTGTTTGTTGCTCCAGATTCCGGCATCTGCGGTCTCCTGTCACTCTGTTCTGATTCCAGACAATGGAATCCATAATTGTCTCCAATGCAACAGAGTATGCTGTTCCTCAGCTCATGTTCTGAGGGTCGTAATTCATATTTGATTTTTAACTTTTCTCATTTCAGAAAATATGTTAACTGCTTCTCTCTTCACAGATACCACCCGACTTACTGAGCCTTCCCAGCCATTTTTTTAATTCATTTTTATTTCAACCAGGGGTTCCCAACCTGGGGTCCATCGACACTTCGGTTAATAGTCGAGGTCCATAGCATAAAAATGGTTGGAGTCCCCTGATTTAGAGATGCTGTACCTCACAGTAGCAGGCCCTTCTGACCCACAAGCCCAATTACACCCTCTGCGACTAATTAACCAAATAACCTGAATGTTTTTGATATGTGGGAGGAAACCAGAGCATCCAGAAGAATTCCATACAGTCATGAGGAGAGCGTACAAACTCCTCACAGATAATTGCAAAATTGAACTTGTACCATAGGTGCTATATTAATATTAGCTATGCTATACCTGTACTACCATTCCTGGTAGCAGAGAATGGTTACAATCCATCAACTTCAAGGTTTTATTTTCTTCCTTCCTTCCTCCCTCTTTTCCTTTCTCCCTTCCTTCCTTCCATCCATCCATCCCTCCATCTATCCAGCGGAGAATAGGCCTTACAAGCCACGCTGCCCAGCAATCCCCTGATTTAACCCCAACCTAATCACGGGACAATTTACAATGACCAATTCACCTATCGGTACGTCTTTGGACTGTGGGAGAAAACCAGAGCACCCGGAGGAAACCCACACGGACATAGGGAGAACGTACAAACTCCTTACCAGCAATGGCGGGAATTGAACCCGGGTCATCTGTACTGTAAGGCACTGAGCTAACCACTACGCTACCAAACTGCTTCTGGACCTGGCACATTTTTAGTTCAGATTTTCAGCATCTTAACTTATTTTGCTTTTCAGTGGAGGAGAATTCTCTGAAACGACGGACCTACCTCCCGTGTTTAGAAGTTAAGGCTTTCCATACTTCTTGCTGACGTTATGCACTCCCCTTACCCATTCTGATTGCAGGTTAGTTTTGTGGCAGCTATTGATGTGTATGAAGATGGCGAGGCCGGACTTCTTCTCTGTTATAACTGTAAGTCAAACATTTCATCCAGTTGTTTGCATTTATCAGGAATCTTTTATAATTTATCTAACTTCTGAAAGGGTTCATCTCCCATTTTTCATTGTTCTAGATTGTATGTTCTTTCTTGAGGTTGGATAGGATTGTGTCAGGAAAGTGAGGCAGCCACTAAAATAATGTAGCACGTCCTGCGTCTCAGTTTTTACTCAGATGCTCTTTGGTCATCAACTTGCCTCTCCATGCCATTGCTGGGCAAGCTGGGCTTTAGACTTAGACTTTAATCACTCTCATAGCTCCTGAAGGCCTCAGGTAAGGTGCATTGAGGTTGCAAGGTGCCTTTGATCGTAAAACATAGAACAATGCAATACAGTCCTGGCCCTTCAGCCTACATTGTTGCTCTGGCCCTCTAACCTACTCTAGGATCAATCTAACCCACTCCCTCCCCCATGGCCGTCTATTTTTCTTTCATCCATATGCCTATCCAAGAGTCTCTGAAATGTCCCTGATGTATCTGTCTCTACCACAGCTCCTGCCAGCACCTGCCTGTTGTTACGTGAATGACGTCACCGAAAAGAAGTACTGATAGAGATGAAGCAGTTTCTTTCAGAGCAAGAGTTCTGCCAGCACTACATCACATTTTATATGCTAAGGTCAAAGGACAATTCCATATTTACAATGCTTCCTTTGAATTACGCGTAACAGTTTCAAATGCCTGGATCTTCCCACTATCACACCTCTCTGTTCGCACCTGTATTACAGACACCCAAATACACAGAAGTAATGAATTGAAATCAGCATTTTCTGTTCTTCCAATTTAACTTGCATTTTACCTGCATTTTAGACTTAATCCACAATTCATATTTGAATCTGAAGGCTAGTGTCTGAAGTCAGTTAGAGTTATTTGCTACATGTGCTAACCCCAAAATTCGCTCTGATACTGTCATGCACCCACCACACTGTGTGAAAACCTGCCTTGTAATGACCATTCTTTTCAGACCATTGACAGCAGGCTGTCGGAGTGTGTCTACCTGCCATCCAGACAGTGGAACGTTAACAATTAAAGCATCAATCACTTCCCTTCATTGTCATTTTCCTTTCCCTCTGCCTTCACAAACTTCCCCTCTTACATGATAAATCTCTAGGCATTAAAATATTCTGAGCAAAACACACGAAATGCTGGAGGAACTCAGCAGGCCAGGCAGCATCTATGGAAAAGAGTATAGTCGACGCTTTGGGCTGAAACCCTTCACTATTTTCCATAGATGCTGCCTGGCCTGCTGAGTTCCTCCTGCATGGTGTATGTGTGTGTTGCTTGGATTTCCAGCATCTGCAGATTTTCTTTTGCTTGAAAATATTTTGAGGTTATCTTTGTAGATCTTTAACAAAATAAGTATTAAACAGTTATTTTCAGAGTTTTTAAAACTGTTTCCGTGAATGTTGGTGCCATAAAATTTAAAAATTTAACAAGCCATTTCTCACCTCTCAGTTCTGTCTATCTTATTACTGCTATCTTTGGACTACCTAAAATTTCTAGTAATCTTTCCCCTTCAGCCCGTAGAATGATTGCATTTCTTACTTTAATGGCGAAAAGATGTATTTTACAACATTGGAAAGAGCTTAATGCTCCAACTACCTTTTTTTGGTTTTCTCAGACGATTTTATGTTTGAATCTGGAGAAAATTAGAAGTAACCTTTATGATTCTTCATTTAAATTTGAACAGATTTGGGGACCTTTTATTCGATATTTTCATTTAATGTAATATTTACCCTTCTTGTTTTTTCCTCACTGTTTTAATGGAGGTCGGGATTGAGGACGTGATTTTAAGTTTAACTCTGTTTGGTTTCAAGTTAGCCCATTGCTTTGCTTTGCTTTTAGTTAGTTGCACGGTGGGTTTTTTTTTTGGGGTTTTTTTTTTTCTTTTTTTTTCCATTGATATATATAAAATCTAGTATACTATTATGTTATCTTGGTTTCTTATGCTTAAATTACATTGTTTGTAGTATTTTCTTTTTGGTATTGTTATCTTTTGGAATTTTATTATACTTTAACATTGTATTAATGTTTATATGGCTTACCTTTTTTGTATACTTACTCAATAAAAAGATTTAAAAAGAAAGAAAGTTCTGTCTATCTTTGTGGTATCATCAGCACCCCAGGGAACTTTTTGATTGCAATTCTCCTGTCACTAGACAATGGTAAACTACAATAACTATCTTATTTTAGATTTCTGCACACAGTTATTTTGCTGTACAGTGAAAATTAAACCTTATAAAGTTCTCTACTTATACATTTATGTTCAAATGCTTCCATTGTCTCATACTCAGCTCTGAGATCTCCCTTTTAACCCTCTGGGTTACCTGCATTCCTTCAACTCGGGGAACGTGATCACACCATGTTTAATCAACCCCCCAATGGTGGCCTTGTCTTCAATTGACGAAGCAAGCCCTGAGAGGATACCACAACAAACCTCTTCACCTTTCTTTCTGGCTTCAGATGCTGGATAAAACCTAATTCTTGGCCCGAGTTCTCGGTCACCCCCACTAAAGTGCCCTAGATTCATGCAGCACAGAATCAGGTCCAATTTGTTTGTGTTCACAATCATGCACCTTCTTTTCCTTAATTCCCTACAGCGTAGGAGAATGAGGGGAAATTGGATACAAGTATACAAATTATGGGGTGGTCTCTTGAGCAGCTGGTACATATCACAAGCCCTGGTTATGCAACCACTGACACCAGGCAGGCAATCTCTGAAGAGTATTGATAATGACTGGGGTCACCCGTCTTGTAAAGGCACTGCCCAGAAGAAAGCAATGGCAAGCCACTTACGTAGAAATATTTGCAAAGCACAATCATGATCATGATGAACATACAAGATTGTGAAGGGTATGGATAGGGTAAATGTAAGCCGGCTTTTTTCATTGAGGTTGGGTGAGACTAGAACTAAAGGTCAAATATTTAACGGGAACGTGAGGGGGAGCTTCTTCACTCAGAGGGTGGTGTGAGTGTGGAACGAGCTACCAGCAGAAATAGTGATGTGGGTTCGATTGCAACATTTAAGAGAAGTTTGGATAAGTACGTGGTGGAAGGGTTATGGAGGGCTTCAGATCAGGTGCAGGTGAATGGGACTAGGCAGAATAAAAGTTTAGCATGGACTAGATAGGCCGAAGGCCTGTTTCTGTGTTGTAACAATCTACAACTCTATGTGGCTCAATTATCAAATTGTGTTTAAAGTGTTCCTATTCGGTGCTGAGGTACATTTTGCTGCAGTAAGGATTCTATAAGAATGAAGGTTGTGGTTATGTTAATCTTTCTCAGTTCAGTTATGAACCATATACCAAGGGAGTTCTAATTGTAACTCATTGAAAATAGTCTCACTGCTCCTGGTGTTATCAGGGCTTTAAATGTTACTGATTTTTCTTTTTCCTCACGTCCTGAAAAGAATTTTAACCAGTCTAAAACACAAGAGACTCTGAAGAAGCTGGAAATCCTAAAGTGACACACTCAAAGTGCTGGAGGAACTCAGCAGGTCAGGCAGCATCTACAGAGGGGAATATTCAGTTATCCTGCCTGAATGCTCCAGCATTTTGTGTGTGTTGACCAAGTCCAAATCCTGAATTCCAGTTAGGAGAATTTTACTTGGCAGTCCACAATGAAGGTTAAGAAGTTTGGTAACATCATCAGTCTGGTCTGTAGTCCTTGGCATGACGCAGCAGACTGGCACAGCTGGTAGAGCCACTGCCCTGCAACTGCAGAGACCCGGGTTCAGTCCTGACTGCCTCATCCAATCCACTGCTGACACCTCGATGAGGACAGGCAGGTGTTCTCCTGTCCTCCCCTTCCTGAAGTCCACAGCCAGTTGGTCTTCCTGATGTTGAGTGTGCACGGAAGTGTGAAGGAACTATGATGCAGGACCGCGTGCCAGTTAGAGGGCAGTGGTACTCCCACTTTCCTCTGGATGGCAGAGGTGGAAATTTTGCATTTAATTCCAGGCCACAACGAAGTGATTGAGTGTTCCTTTGTCGCATTGCAGATGTTTGCTACTACAAGAAGGTGTGTCCCTTTAACAGTGGCTCTCCGTTGATGCAGCCGTCGGCTTCCGACTTCCACTTCAGCTGGAACCAGGTCCCCAACTCCATAGGTATGAACACCTTTCACCCCAGCATCCTTGTTAATTATAAGCTGCTTCATATTCTAATTACCGGAAACCTTCTGAAGATTTTACATGTTGCTTAGCAATTGAATTGGCCATGCATGAAAGCAAAAAAAGGAATTAAACTTTGAGCTGAAACGTTTTTTCCAGCAAGCAGAGTTACTGAAATGGTTGCACATATCGCTTGATCTCAGGGCTGCATCAGCCCTGTGAGTGTGAGTTGGAAGATCTAGGGCTCATTTGCATGAAAAGTTTTCTATAATTAAGTTCTTATTTATTTATTTTTTCTCAGCTCAAGCTCACTCATTTCTCAGTTGCTGGGACCTTTTGGACTAATCTGGTGGTGTTTTGTACTACTGTGTTGCTCTAATTGTTTAATGCTCTTGTGTAGTGCCTTGGGGCTGATGCCAGTTGTAGATATTACTGTTGGGACAATGTACACCCTGTTCGTGTTCTAAACTTCCTCTCTTAATTCAGCACATTTCTGGTGTATTTCACGTACTGATTTCTGTATGTGTGTGTGTGTGTGTTTGGAATGGCTAAATGTATTAGGTAAGTTGTTCTTGCCTGTTTATCCTCTATTATTCTATCCAGATGGTTATAAGTTATTATTATTATTATGCTTGGCAAGTATGGAACACAGAGGGAAGCACAGTGTCAGCTCAGATTAAAACAGGATCCTTACAAGCTTGGTTGCTCCAGCTACGAGGATGTAGAGTCTCCAAAAGACATAGTCCAACTCTGATGACTGTGGAGGCACACGCTGCTCCATTTCTGCCACCACTTTGGTAACCTGACCCTGTCGGGCATCTCTACCCACTGGGACAAGCCCGCCCATTGGACAAGCACACTGCTCTGGGCAATTCCCCCAACTCAGGTGCCATGTCTACCCAGGTAACTGCACCCACACTTGTAACCCCTTCCACCCGGGTAACTCCACCCACACTTGTAACCCCTTCCACTCAGTAACTGCACCCACACTTGTAACCCCATCCACCCGGGTAACTGCACCCACACTTGTAACCCCATTCACTCAGTAACTCCACCCACACTTGTAACCCCATCCACCTCGGTAACTCCACCCACACTTGTAACCCCTTCCACTCAGTAACTGCACCCACACTTGTAACCCCATCCACCTCGGTAACTCCACCCACACTTGTAACCCCATCCACCCGGGTAACTGCACCCACACTTGTAACCCCATCCACCTCGGTAACTCCACCCACACTTGTAACCCCATCCACCCGGGTAACTGCACCCACACTTGTAACCCCATCCACCCGGGTAACTGCACCCACACTTGTAACCCCATTCACCCGGGTAACTGCACCCACACTTGTAACCCCATCCACCCTGGTAACTCCACCCACACTTGTAACCCCATTCACTCAGTAACTGCACCCACACTTGTAACCCCATCCACCCCGGTAACTCCACCCACACTTGTAACCCCATTCACTCAGTAACTCCACCCACACTTGTAACCCCATCCACCCGGGTAACTGCACCCACACTTGTAACCCCATCCACTCAGTAACTGCACCCACACTTGTAACCCCATTCACCCGGGTAAATGCACCCACACTTGTAACCCCATTCACCCGGGTAAGTGCACCCACACACACCATGTGGAAGCCCTATCCACTCTATTCAATCTACTTGAGTGACGTGACCCTCGGCTACTGGTGGGGCCCCCAGGTTTAGACCTGTCCCCACTGGGAGAGGCAACCAGCAAACAAGTCAAAGTGGAAAATGCTCTCGTGGACAAACTGACTCCACCCCCACCCCCCCCCGCTCCTCATGCTGACCCCTCAACACTAACATCACCCGACCCCTCAACACTTTTATATATAGGCATCCGTTAGTCTCATGAGACCATGGATTTTTGCCTTGGAGGGTTTCCAGGGCGCAGGCCTGGGCAAAGTATTATGGAAGACCAGCAGTTGCCCATGCTGCAAGTTTCCCCTCTCCACACCACTGATGTTGTCCAAGAGAAGGGCACTAGGACCCATACAGCTTGGCACCGGTGTCGTCACAGAGCAATGTGTGGTTAAGTGCCTTGCTCAAGGACACACACGCTGTCTCAGCCAAGGCTCGAACTAGCGACCTTCAGATCACTAGACGAACACCTTAACCACTTGGCCACACGCCAACACTAATCCCTCAACACTAACCTCACCCAACACCCCACACTGACCCTCCCCATGCTAACAGTCCCACTGAAGACTCCCTTTTCTGACACCTCCCCACAGCCACACATTCCCTCTCCCCCACCACCACAGCCTAATTTACTCTGCACATCCTCGAGCCCCCTCTGCCAGAGACTGCGGGCTCCCAGCATGCGATCAGCCCACTCTCACTCCAGCTCGTGGCGTGTCGGGGTCTCACAGAGGAAGGAACCTCACACCCACACTGTGACTCTCCCCCTGCGTTCTCCCGCTTTAGTCGCTGGGGCGCAGCGGGAAAACTGAGAAACCGCCTGGTAACGTCTCTGCTGACCTTTCCTTCCCACAGTCTGTGCGTTTCCTTACATCTTGGCCTTCACCACTGATTCCATCGAGATTCGGCTGGTGGTGAACGGAAACCTCGTGCACACGGCCGTGATGCTGGAGCTCCATCTCACCGCGTCACAGGTAGGAGCCGCTGGAGCAGGACCTCTCCCCGTATTCAGCCGCATATGTGGGAACAATGCAGCATTACAAAATGTAGGACAGCTGTGATCAGGGAGATACAATACTTAATTGTCGGAAACTTTACCGAATGATTGATTCAAATGTATTTACAAATGAAATCATCAAAGATGTGTGAGGTTGTGATGCTCCACGTGTTCATTCCTATGTGTGAGTACGTGAACATCACGTTCTTCCTCTGTGTGTGTGTGTGCTTGTGCAAAATCTTTATTCCTATGTCTGTGTGTGAAGATTGCTGATTCAAGTATGTTCATACACATTTAAGTGTGTAAACCATGTTCATTCATGTGTGCACATACATATATTATGTGTGTGCCAACCGTGTTCATATATATGTCTGTGTACACAAATGTTATACGTGTGTGTGTGTGTGTGTGTGTTCAAGCACCATGTTCATTCACATGTCTGAATGCACGCGCACACGTTTATGCGTGTTTGCGTGTTTGCGTGTGTCTGTGCATATACATGCTGTTAAAACCACTCCTGTTTGCTGGAGAATGGTGTGTATTTTTTATAGTGAATAAAAATTAGTAATTTCTGTTTGTCACATTTAGGAGCCAGAGCTGGGCAACACCTTTCCAAATACTTAGCCTTCTAGAAACTCCATGCTGGGATCCGTGACGTATAGCCCCACTCACCAGCTGCTGAATCCCTCCTGCACAGACCTGCATTCAAACTAGTCCCAGTCTGACTGTGGCCAGTCGGAACCCAACCTGACACAACTGCAGCCAGTTGGAGTCAAACCTTATCCAAGTGCGGCCAGTCGGAACCCGAGCTGACCCACTGGAGCCAATCAGAGCCCAACCTGATCCAGCTGTGACCAATCAGAACCCAACCTGACCCAACTGAGGCCACTTGGAGCCAACCCTGACCCAAGTACAGCCAATTGGAGACCAACCTGACTAGACTGTAGCCAGTTGGAGCTCAATGTGACCTGACTGGCCAATTGAGACCCATATGTGGCCAATCAGAACACAGCATGACCCTACTGTAGCCAATCAGGTCCCAACCACATACAACTGCAGCCAATCAGAACCCAACTTCTCTGTGGCCAATTGAAACAAGACTCAACCACTATCAGTAAATACTGTATAGCAGAAATCTGTGGTGCTGGTTGAGGACCTAGACAGTGTTCTTACTTATACGTTTGCAGCAACTTCAAGTTTGAATTGCTGTTTTCTAACTCCTGCCCACCCTTAATCATTCAAAGTTCTGCAAATCCAAAGTCATCCAAAATTCTGCTGTTCTTCTCCCAAATCATATTGAATCCTACCCTCCCACCACCTTTAAGGTCCTTGACCATACACCGGTTCACATTTACACACCACCTTGCTTTTAACATTTTTACCCCTGTTTTTATGCTCTTCCTTGTCCTTGCCCTTCCTGCTTCTGTAACCTCCTCCTCCCCCACAACTCCAAGGCCGCTGTTTCCTTGCAATTCTGATCACTGGAGCGTGCCCCAACGTTTTTTATGTAATTCAGCTTGGCACCTGTACCTTCTGCTGCGGAGTCCCCAGGCTCTAAAATGCCCTCCATAAATCTTTACGTTTAAAATGCTCCCTGAAATCTCTTGGCATGATCAAGCTTTTGGCTCAATGACAGCTTCTAAACTGCTGCTATGACGCAGGAGTCCTGAAGAAGGATTGCACTCTGAAATGCCAACTGTTCGTTCATTTCCATAAGATGCTGCCTGACCTTCTGAGTTCCTCCAGCATTTCGTGTCTATCCTTATGACTATTGAATGGTTTTCTTGTATGATAAGATGGACTCTTGACCTCATAATCTACCTTGATATGACCTTGCACCTTATTGTTTACCTGCACTGCTCTTTTTCTGTAGCTGTCACACTTTATTCTGCATTTTGTTGTTGTAGTAGAGTGGATGGGGAGAACCAGTGGATGTGGTATACTTGGATTTTCAAAAGGCTTTTGACAAGGTCCCACACAGGAGATTAGTGTGCAAACTTAGAGCACACGATATTGGGGGTATGGTATTGATGTGGATAGAGAATTGGTTGGCAGACAGGAAGCAAAGAGTGGGAATAAATGGTACCTTTTCGAAATGGCAGGCAGTGACTAGTGGGGTACCGCAAGGCTCAGTGCTGGGACCCCAGTTGTTTACAATATATATTAATGACTTAGACGAGGGAACTAAATGCAGCATCTCCAAGTTTGCGGTTGACACGAAGCTGGGCGGCAGTGTTAGCTGTGAGGGGGATGCTGAGAGGATGCAGGGTGACTTAGATAGGTTAGGTGAGTGGGCAAATTCATGGCAGATGCAATTTAATGTGGATAAATGTGAGGTTATCTACTTTGGTGGCAAAAACAGGAAAACAGATTATTATCTGAATGGTGGCTGTTTAGGAAAAGGGGAGGTGCAACGAGACCTGGGTGTCATTATACACCAGTCATTGAAAGTGGGCATGCAGGTACAGCAGGCGGTGAAAAAGGTGAATGGTATGCTGGCATTCATAACAAGAGGATTCAAGTACAGGAGCAGGGAGGTACTACTGCAGTTGTACAAGGCCTTTGTGAGACCACACCTGGAGTATTGTGTGCCGTTTTGGTCCCCTAATCTGAGGAAAGACATTCTTGCCATAGAGGGAGTACAAAGAAGGTTCACCAGGTTGATTCCTGGGATGGCAGGGCTTTCATATGATGAAAGACTGGATCAACTAGGCTTATACTCGCTGGAATTTAGAAGATTGAGGGGGGATCTTATTGAAATGTATAAAATCCTAAAGGGATTGGACAGGCTAGATGCATGAAGATTGTTCCCGATTTTGGGGAAGTCCAGAACGAGGGGTCACAGTTTAAGGATAAAGAGGAAGCCTTTTAGGATCGAGATGAGGAAAAACTTCTTCACACAGAGAGTGGTGAATCTGTGGGATTCTTTGCCACAGGAAACAGTTGAGGCCAGTTCATTTGGCTATATTTAAGAGGGAGTTAGATATGGCCCTTGTGGCTAAGGGGATCGGGGGGTATGGAGAGAAGGCAGGTACAGGGTTCTGAGTTGGATGATCAGCCATGATCATACTGAATGGCGGTGCAGGCTCGAAGGGCCGAATGGCCTACTCCTGCACCTATTTTCTATGTTTCTATGTTTTACCTTTCTCTACCTCAAGGCACTGTGTAATGATTGATCTGTACGAACAGTATACATTACAAGCCTTTCAGTGTACAGTATTTTGTGTGTCTGACCATAGTAAAACAATTTATTTCTGCAGTCTAATTATCTGTCCTAACATTTTCCTTATGTAGTATCAGAATAGTGTCCTGTGAGACACCCTGGAACATGTTATTACATTGAAGATATTGTATAAATGGAACCTACTGCTTTTAATAACAGTTGCAGACAGTTTCTGTCACATGAGTGTCACTGGTGTTCATCGACGTTACACAGAAAGTAAATTGAATACCACAGATGCTGGAAACCTGCTACAAATTGATTCTGTACGGAGTGTCCATTTGGAACTATTGCACCAAGGAAATCCAGTGTAGGTGGACCTTTGTGGGAAGGATCGTACCATGTATGGTGTGTTGGCCTTCGCTAATCTGGAGATTGAGTTCAAGAGCCGTGAGATAATGTTGCAGCTCTATCAAACCCTGGTGAGACCACACTTGGAATATTGTGTTCAGTTCTGTTGCCTCATTATAGGAAGGATGTGGAAGCTTTAGAGAGGGTGCAGAGGAGATTTACCGGGAAGTTGCCTGGATCAGGGAGCATGTCTTAGGAGGAACGGTTGCGTAAGCTGGGGCTTTTCTTGCTGGAGTGGAAGGGAATGGGAGGTGATTTGACAGAAGTGTACAAGATGATGAGGCATAGCTGGAGTGGACATCCAGTGCCTTTTCCCCAGGGTGGAAATGGCTAATATGAGGGGGCATACTCCTCATTTAAAATGATTGGAGGAAAGTATAAGAGGGGTGTCAGAGGTAAGTTCTTTATACAGCTAGTGGTGGATGTGTGGAACACGTTGCAGGTGTGGTGGTAGAAGTTGGTTAACATCGTGGGCAGAAGGGTCTGTACTGAACTCTATGGAGTTCCATCTTCTAAAAGTAATACCAGCAGATCAGGCTAAGGTCAATCCCGGCCCGAAATGTTGACGGTTTATTCATTTCCACAGATGCAGCCTGACCTGCTAAGTTCTGTCAGCATTTTGGGTGTGTTGCCCTGGATTTCCAGCATCTGCAGAATCTCTTGTGTTTATAGTTTACCCTGGGAGCTGACTGTTGTTTCTCCCCTCTCTCACTCTCCAGTCAGACATCTACTTTACATCTGCTGCTGCTTCAATGAATGCAACACCCTGTGGCAGTTCGAAGGAGGCAAGTTTGCAAAGTTCTCCGCAAACACCGACAGGTCAGGAGATGCCAGCCCTCCCCTCATCTCAAGGTGAAGGTAAGCTCGAACCTCCAGGTGGCTGAAGACTCGACAGGATTTAAATCTGGAGGAATAAGAGTCATTTGTAGTTCTCTGCTTTTGGTAGGCTCAAACAGAGGCTTCAGTGTTCAAAGTAAATTTATTATCAAAGTACATATAAGTTACCACATATTACCTTGAAATTAATTTTCTTGCAGTTATATACAGGGAAAAAAGAAATTAAATAAAATTCAAGAATTCTGTTGTGTTTCTATTTTTACTGAAAACAAACACTGAGAAGTAATCTATGTGGAAAAGAAGACAAACTTTGCAAACAAAAATCATACTGAGAACATGAGTTGTAAAGAGTCAGATTCAGATTCATTTATTTATCTGATATATGCTGAAACCTACAGTGAAATGCATTGTTTGTGTTAACAGCCTACACAGTCTAAGCATGTGCTGGGGGCAGCCCGCAAGTGTTGTCCCATATCCTGGTGCCTATCTAGCAAGCCCACTGTACTGAAATCTTGATGTGTACACAGTGCAGCACCAAGCCAAACTCCGCTCAACTGGATACAGGACTCAGAATGTAACTTCTAAGTTCCTGGTGCTTTATTGGGCAGCACTGAATAAAATTACAACTGAATAAAATTAAAACTGAGAAAAATACTGTAAGCACTTAATACAGCAGACTTATGATGATTAATTCACATATTCGTAAAAAGTTAGGAATATATAAAGCCTGGACTTACATGTAAAATACACAAATATTATGTACATGAGTATGCAAAGCTTTAAAGTATGCGAGAAGATTAATATCATGTAAGCATTCATAGTCAAAGTATATTTATTATCGAAGTATGTACACGACACACAACCTTGAGATTTGTTTCCTTACAGGCAGCCACAGAACAAAGAGATCTGAGAGAAACTGTTTAAAAAAGGAGACCGTCAAACGCCCAACATGCAGGGAAAAAAAATCATGCAAACAGTAGAAGTAAGCGAATAGCGTTCAGAAAGTGAGACCCCGGCAGTGAAGGCAGCAGCCGGGTCGGGAGCCTGTTGGTGGCGGACTGTGTCTCAGTTCAGCTCGGAGATAAGTAAACCTCATTGAGCAGCTGGCTGAACCGGCCTATCCCTCGCCCCCAGTTCCAATACCCAGACCTTTTCCATCTAGCTTGGCACTTAAATCGTCCAAACCTCGGGTTATTCCTTGCTCTTGTGCCGGCCCCCACTGCCTCAATTCGGCCCGTAACCGACCTTTCCCAATCAGCCCAGTGCTTAAATCGATCAAACTTCAGGTCCTTCCTTGCATTAAATTACCAAGGCTAGTCAAAGACTGTACTGATAATCGGGACTAAATTTTTACATATTGTTAACGCAAAATATTGCTCAGATAGCATTCTTCTTTATGAACTAAAACAACACTTACAGACAATGATTTTGATGGTGCAAATGAAAGGAGGCAACATAGGATTGTTTATATGTTCTTCAATCTGATCAGAACACTCCACCAAAAATGAAGTGCTGCCCTCCTGACGTGGTCCAATTGAATTTCAAAATTGAAGTTGGGGGAGCTATCCAAATAAAAGTCGGCAGGGCTATTATTTCAAAATAAAAGGGTGAACACTCCCCACCTAGATGCCATAAACAATTAACAGGACAGGTTACAAAGTTCAGCCCTACTTTTTCAGAAGGAGGACAATCTCGGACACTGGCCTGAAGAACTTCTTGCTTGAGCCTTGCTTTGTTACCTTGAGCTCTATAAACCTTTCCATCTTCACTTGGAAAGGTGCATGTTTCTAATACCATGGCGCGGTCATTTTGGGCTACTGTGCAGTCCTTCATAAGCACGGCCTCGCCTTCTTCGATGTTAGAGCATGACTTGCCATTTGTGATGACCTTTCAGTGCCTGCAAATAGTCCTGTTTCCATTGTCTCCAGAACTGGTCAGCTGAGTTCTGCACTTGATGCCATTGCTGCTTGCACAGGTCCTTTTCTGTAAAGTTTCCGGTTAGGGGCAGTGCTCTGTGTTTCTGGGTGAGAAGCATAGCAGGAGTAAGAATGCAAGGTGAGTCTGCATCTTCAGAGACTGGAACCAATGGCCTCGAGTTGATAATTGCCATTACTTCTGCCATGAAAGTGCACAGAACCTCACGACTCAAGCTGGAGGATCCTGTGCCCATCAGCATAGAGCCCGAGATTCTCCCTGACACTCTGATCCCATGCTCGCAAGCGCCACTCGTATGTGAGGAGCATGGCGGATTGAAGTCCCAAGTTCAGAGCTGGCTTCTGATAGACCTCTGCACCTTAGAGTTTGTCATCACTTTGCGGAACTCAAGTTCAAGGCAAACACCAATAAAATTCATACCGCAGTCAGTGTAGGATCCTTTCATGGGACCAAGGACAGGAAAGGACCCGTCTCAGCATGTTAATGTTGGTAGATGTATCCATGAATTCAGTCACTTCTATGTGAGCAGCTTGAGTGCTCAGGTAGGTAAAGAGCACTGCCCATCGCTTGCTGTGAGTTCGGCCTCCTCTTGTATGTCTACTAGAGGACCAAAGACATCCAGACCAGTGTATGTGAAGGGTAGAGAGGTGCTTAGTTGCTCCTCTGGCAAGTTGGACATCATTTGCCTTCCCGTTTTATCCCTCTGCTTGCGACAGGTGGTACGGTCATGTAAAATGCTGCTTATGCGACTCTTGCCTCCAATCAGCCATCTACTGCCCTTGCAGTGTGTTGTGTACAAAGCTAGGCAGGGAGCTAAGCACCTTCTCAAATATCACCTGAGCTGATGCTTTCTTCAGGGTTTTTAATGGGAAAACTTTGTGAAGCTGCAGGAAGTTAAGTAAAACATGTATTAAATTTGAAACAGAATCGTTGCACACCTGAGTATACTAATATTGTCAATTATTCTCAGGATCAGCATTGAACAAGGTCATACACACATGCAACATTCTATAGCTAGCCATGGACTAGAGCGAGTTCGAGGTACAACAATAGCTTAATAGCAATGAGCAATAAACATATAACTTCCTACAAGGTATATCTACTAACTGTTTACCAATATTAACAAGCTCAAGACTAACAGATGTTGCTGTTTCACGGGCAAATAAAAAGTGGATGGAGATAGTTGTCTTTCTCCCATGTGTGCTTCAAGTCAAAATCCCAATTAACCCACGCAGGAAATGATGTAAAAAAAAAAGCTTAAAAACAGGATGTGATGTTTGTACAAAACAACCAGCACTTCTAGAGGCAGAAGAAGACATAACACCAGCAGCTGTAATGGTCCCTTCCATGAATTCATCCTTGATGCTCCACCTGTTATTGATCGTGCCAGACAAAATAATTGGGTTCCCCTCTGAGCTGCCCAAATCCACTGCTTTTTTAGAAAATAAGGGGATTCCTCTCTGAGCTGCTCATATCAACTTGCTTTTTTGCATAATAAGAGGGTTCCTCTCTGAGTTGCTCAAAACCACTTGCTTTTTAACGAAATGGGAGGAGTTTTGCATGATGTCCAGTTCTTCTCATTCTGAGGTTTCCCAAGTGCCTTCAAAATTTGCTCTTTCTTCCTGTGCTCTTCTCCACGCAAATGATGGTGCTGTTTTGAGAGAACTTCAGTAAACCCATCATTCACAGTTGGAGCACAAATTTCTACCCTCTATCTCTCGCCAATGATTCTTGAAACGTTACCAAGACTGGTTAGTTCCAACTCTGCCATCTCACTTGTCTACATCTCCCAGCTCTCTCAACGTACAGTCAAAAGACAGGAATGAAACCGGCCGAATAGCATACGAAGAGTCGATGGTGGTGAATAACAAGCACTGTGGATGAGAGATACTACACACAAACCACACAACGCTACAGGATCGACAAAGCACACAAGACGGAGCGTCTGACAGCAGTTCTCATCACAGTTCATTGTCATTGTGCAGATCATCAGCAGAACGAGCCAGAGCGAAGGCAGAGGCTACATGAGCACATGCTACCTTTGCAGAGAGGGAGACCACCATTAAAACAGACAAATCTTGGCTAGAGGCTCATTTGGAAGCCCTGCATCTTCAAAAAGGAGCTGGAGCTGCTATCGCCCAGGGAGAGATATTGGGGGCAGCAGCAGAGCAAGAAGGTGAGGGCTTTACAGTAAACAGAAAGACACCCAGCAATAAAACAGGACACACATGAGTGTATGAGTGATTATGTCTTAGCCAGCAGTCTGAGTTGCTTGTAATACACGACAGGATCAAAAGTCATAACACTTCATTTAATTTACTTCTCACACTTCACCTAACCCTCTGGAAAACAGCAATCAGCGCACTGCTGGCAATGGTCGCCCTCCAGTAAGTTGCTTACAGCAAAGCTCAGAAATGTGGCAGACAGCGGACTTGGGCGGAGAAAATAATTAGCTGAACTCCACAACTGTACTTGTGTATGACCCTCCTCCTATCTCAGTCACTTTCTGCAGCCACCCAGTATCGAGCCAGTGAGCAGTACAGAGGCAGTGAAGCCCGTCAGTACAAGAGGTCATGACAGCCCTGCCACTGGCCTTTTGGCTAACCCTAAACTGAGTGGGAGAGGGGGGTAGTTTAAAACATGGTCCCAGGCGTTATCACATTGTTCTGGTGTCCTGTCCCCTGAATGAGTCAAGGAGAAAACTGCTTCCTCTTTGCCAGGTTGCTATGACCCCTCTAAGGCTTTCTGGTCTTGCCTTGACAACCCAGACTTTGACCAACAGGCATCAGACCCCTAAAGAGCATTTACTTCACTGGGCACCTTGGGTTGCCATGGGACTTAGGCTCACATAGCATAACGTACAGCAGGACATCCATTTAAGGTGGGTGGAGGACTGTTGAGGACAATCAGAGGTAGATTTTCTATTCAGAGAATGGTTGGTGCCTGGAATTCATTGCCAGGGCGCCAGTTGAGGCTGATACAATAGGGTACATATAAAATACTTCGATAGGCACATGTTTGGAAGAAAAATAGAGGACTATAGCTTGTGTGGAAGGGAAAGGTAGACTGTTCATAGAGTTACAACTCACCGCAACTCGTTTTTACCCTTTACAACTCATGTTCTCAGTATTATCTTTATTTGTGCAGTTCGTCTTTTGCACATTGGTTGTTTGTCTGTCTTTGTTTAAATATAGTTCTCATAAATTCTATTCTATTTCTTTTTTTCCCATAAATGCCTGCAAGAAAACGAATCTCAAGGTTGTGTCTGATAACATACCACAGATGTACTTTGATAATAAATATACTTTCAGCTTTGAATAGGTTTATGAAGGTCAGAAAGGTTGGAAGGTCCCTACGGTTCTGGACAATTCTGCATTCTATAACCTGACTGGTGAATCTGAACTCTGGGTCTAACAGATGATAGAGAATATATGTCGCTGGTCATTTTCTCTTTGGCGCTTTGAAGGGCCAATCGAGGGCCATGTCCCTGCAAGCCCAACTCCTTTGAGTATTCAGCCAATTCTCCTTCAAAAAAACTATTCCCAACTTGAAGAGTTTTGGATACTCTCCAGGATTTCACATCAAGAACACAGTCTGACAACACAGAAACGCTCGGCTGGAAATGTAATCGAAATGTTGAAGGATGATAAAGATATTTTGCTGATTGTAATTGTACTTGAATCCAACTGACAGCAAAACTGTTGCCAGTATCTGCCAAGTTTGCTGCCATTTTGGAAGGAAAAGATGTTTATTGGTGTTACTGCCAACAGTATAATGCCTTGTCCTGCTTAAGTTCCAATGGGATTTGAAGGCTGCATTCGCATTCCTACAACATAGCAATCGATTTAAAACCCCATGCTGTTCCAAAGCAGCCAACTAATCACATGCATTGGACATTTGAATTTAATTCTATCTATCTATCGATTTATCTATGTATTTATTAATTTATTTGAGATGCATTGCAGAATAGGCCCTTCTGGCCCTTCTTGCCACACTGCCCAGCAATTGCCCCGATTTAACCCTGGCGCAATCACAGGGCAATTTACAATGACCAATTAACCTACTAACTGGTACGTCTTTGGATTGTAGGAACACCCGGAGTAAACCCACACAGTCAAGGGGAGAACATACAAACTCCTTACAGGCAGCAGTGGGAATTGAACTAGGGTCGCTGGTACTGTAAAGCGTTGTGCTAACCACGATGCTACTGCGCCACCCCGTATGACGGCATTGTTTGTAAGTCCGTCTCCGTAACCTAGGGATGGCTTGTAGAGATAGTTCCCGGGTTGTGTAAGGGTTCCGTCCTAAGAATAGTCTATAAGCTGACCTCGGTAAGTCAGAGTTGTCCAGTGTTTACAATTATTCATATATCAGTCTGTGCACACTTACTATATAACCCTTTTGGTATGGCTTTGGTATCTCTGACTCAATCATTCTTGTATATGGTTTAAATTTAATTTGCACTTCCCAGTTTAGACTGTGTGTGGGTGAGGATTGTGGGGGGGGTTATGATTTTAAGGTGATTGAGGAAAGTATGTGGGGGGTGTGGTGATGTCAGAGGTAAGTTCTTTACACAGAAAGTGGTGGTGCATGGAATGCATTGCTGGGAGTGGTGATAGAGGCAGATCCATTCGGGGCATTTAAGATACTCTTAGACAGGTACATAGATGATAAAAAAAATAGAGGGCTATGTTAGATTGATCTTAGAGCAGGTCAAAAGGCCAGCAAAACATCGTGAGCCAAAGGGACTGTCCTGTCCTATGTTCAAATGGTCGACTGCTTACCAAATGCTATAAAATATTATAAATTCCAACTGCATAGTAAGTAGTTTGAAAGACAGACTTCATATATTGAAGTTTGTCCAGAATACCATTTTGAAAAGGTAGCTTCCTTGACGTACTTCTGCTCAGTGATTGGTCACAGTCCAATCCAATCATTTTCACAGAATCTCCGAATTGACAATACAGAAGCAGCCGTCATGGCCCACCCCTCTCGGTCAACCAGGAAGCCTATACCCCCTAATCCCATTTGCACACAATAGGTTCATATCTCTACACCTTTCCACTCTGTGCCTGCCCAAACACCTGATAAGTGTATTTACATTTGTTTGAGGTTCATACATTTACACCTTTCCTATCCAAGTACCTGTCCAAACACCTGATAAATATAAATATAGTCTGCCTCCTTCATCAGAAGTCTCCCGCCCTCAATGAGAAAATGGTCTGTATTCCATGTTCTATGATTCTTCTATTGAAGAACCCTGCAGTTTTTTTTAGTTGCATTCCTAGTTCTTTACCTCAGCTTGCTGCAAATCAGACTAAATCCTACAAAGGGGAGGGAACGTCGACTCAGACCATGAGAGGCCTGCGTCGGGCATTTTCATGCCTTACAAGGCGCAGATTGGAAGTCTATGTGGGGCGCCACTCCTCGCACAGACTAGAGCAATGTGTGATTAAGTGCCTTGCTCAAGGGCACAAACACGCTGCCACGCTGAGGCTCGAACTAGCGACCTTGAGATAACTAGACAAACGCCTTAACCACTTGGTCACGTGCCCAACGTGCCCAAATCCTACAAAAACTCTTGGTAACCATTGACGAGTGTTGTTCATTAGCCGCAAAATATAGAATCATCTTCTCTTACTGGTTTATTATTGTCACATGTACCAAGATACAGCGAAAAACTGGTCTTGCATCCTGTTTATACAATGCATTGAGCTAGAATGAGGTAAACAATAACAAAGTCACTGAAAAATTTCAGTGCAGGTAAGCAATAAAGTGAAAGATCCTAAGGAGATAGATTACGAGGCCAAAAGTCCATCTTATCATAGAAGAGGTCCATTTCACTAGTCTGATAACAGTGGATAGAAGCTGTTCTTTACTTGCGTCCCTGGCACACAGGGCAGCAATGGAGGTCCTCCACCTCTGTCCAACGATAGGGTTCCTCTTGTCCTCACCTACGATCTTACCAGCCTTTGCCTCCAGCAAATAATTTGCCATAAATTCCGCCATCTCCAACGGGATCCCACCACCAAGCGCATCTTTCTCTTCCCCTCCCCCCTCATTTTTGCTTTCTGCAGGGTTCACTCTCTACGCAGCTCTCTTGTCCATTCGTCCCTGCTGGCACTTACCCTTGCAAGTGGAACAAGTGCTACACCTGCCCCTACACCTCCTCCCTCACTACCATTCAGGGCCCTAAACAGTCCTTCCAGGTGAGACGACACTTCACCTGTGAGTCTGTTGGGGTCATTTACTCTGTTCGGTGCTCCCGGTGTGGCCTCCTGCACATTGGTGAAACCCAACGTAGACTGGGAGACCACTTCGCCGACCGTCTATGCTCCGTCTGCCAGAACAAGCGTGATCTCCCAGTGACCACCCATTTTAATTCCACTTCCCATTCCCATTCCAATATGTCAATTCATGGTCTCCTCCACTGTCGGGATAAGGCACACTTAGGTTGGAGGAACAACACCTTATATTCCGTTTGGGTAGCCTCCAACCTGATGGCACGAACATCAATTTCTCAAACTTACAGTAATGCCCTCCCCTCCCCCCACCATTCCCATCCCCTTTTCCCTCTCTCACTTTATCTCCTTACCTGCCCATCGATTCCCTCTGGTGCTTCTCCCTCCTTTTCTTTCTTCCATGGCCTTCTGTCTCTTGCCAGCTCTTCACTTCATCCCTTCCTCCTTCAGGTTTCACCTATCGCTTATCACCTCTCTCCTCTCCCCCCGCCTTTTAAATCTACTCCTGGGTTTTCTTTCTCCAGTCCTGCTGAAGGATCTTGGCCCGAAGTGTGAACGATACTCTTTTCCATAGATGTTGCCTGGCCTGCTGAGTTCCTCCAGCATTTTATGTGTTTTCTCTTGTTTGTGACCAGTTCACGTGAACAAGATTTTCTCTTGTTTGTGATCAGTTCACGTGAATGTTCTGGAGAATGAAAGGATGTCTCTGGACCTGTACACACTGGAGTTTAGAGGAATGAGGAGGTTCTCATTGAAGCCTATTGCAGTCTTTGGATATATTTAATGTGGAGGTTGGTAAGTTCTTGATTAGTAAAAATTTACAGAGAGATGGCAGAAGAATGGGGTTGAAAAGGATAATAAGTTGCAATCAGTTTTAGGAACAGATTTGATGGGCCAAATGGCATAATTCTGCTCCAATGTCTTATGGTGTAGTGTGTCTTTGCAATTCTAGTACAAGCATCTAATCTGGAAGTTGTTGAGTGAGTCATACATTAATCCTTTCATTCCTGGAATCATTCTTGTGAACCTCCTCTGGATCCTCTCCAATGCCAGCACATCTTTTCTTAGATAAGGGGCCTAAAAACCATCCACAATTCTCCAAGTGAGGTCTAACCAACGCTTCATAAAGTCTAAGCATTACAACAAAAAAATCAATGCTAACATTGCACCAGCCTCCCTTACCATCGACTCAACCTGTAAATTAACAGAGGCCATATGCTCCACGACCTCTGGACTAAGTGTGTAAATGTAGGAGGGGACTATGTCGAAAAATAGATGTGCTAGGTTTTCTGAAATTGACTC
Source organism: Mobula hypostoma (assembly GCF_963921235.1). Lineage (NCBI taxonomy): Eukaryota > Metazoa > Chordata > Chondrichthyes > Myliobatiformes > Myliobatidae > Mobula > Mobula hypostoma. The sequence goes on along the minus strand of NC_086117.1, from coordinate 12,187,638 downwards.
CTTCTACCTTAGGCCACGAACTTATCAATCACCCCTCGTAGAACCATTCAAATCACACAGCATTGAAATAGACCCTTCACGCCAATGGTGGGGAGTGTTGACCTGTGTTTCAACATCTCTGAAGATCTCTGCCAGCCCTGTAATATTGATGCAACTATGAGGAAGGCACATCTGCAACTATATTTCCTGGGGAATTTGGTATGTCACCAAAGCCTTTAGCAGATTTCTGTAGAGGGCATTCTAACTGGTTGCGTCATCGCGAGACCGTTGCACAGGATTGGAAAAAGCTGCAGAACGTTGTAAACACAGACAGCTGCATTATGGGCACGAGCTCGTTCATTCTGTGCTGTGTCGTATGACGTAGGCGATCACAGTCTTTCCATGACCATGATTGTTCTTGGCAAATTTTTCCAAAGAAGTGGTTTGTCATTGCCTTATTCTGAGCAGTGTCTTTACAAGATGGGTGACCCCAGCCATGATCAGTACTCTTCAGAGATTGTCTGCCTGGCGTCAGTGGTCACATAACCAGGACTTGTGATATGCACCAGCTGCTCGTACGACCATCCACCACCTGCTCCCATGGGCTTATGTGACCCTGATTGGCATGGCGGCCGGGGGGGGGGGGTGCAAAGCAGGTGCTACACCTTGCTCAAGGGTGACCTACAAGCTAGTGGAGGGAAGGAGCGCCTTACACCTCCTTTAGTTGGGACATATCTTCACCCTGCTATGGGCACCAGACTCCCTGTTAGGTTTTGCAGCTTCAAAACATGAAACAAATTCAAAGGAAAACAAAAAAGTCAAGAGAGATGCGAGTCTTAATTTGTTCTTTAAGTAAGGTGTGCAGGTATCACGTGGTAGCGTCATGATTTATGCGATTTGCTTATGTTTTCATATAACCCATAATGAGTTATTTAAACAAACAAGTATGCTTAATCAAACAATATATTTATATTACTCAAATACTACTGAAATATTAAATTCACAACGCTCCCCACCATTGAAGACATCTTCAAAAGGCGATGCCTCAGAAAGACGACGTCCATCCATGAGGACCTACACCACCCAGGACTTGCCCTCTTCCCCTTGCCACCATCAGAGGGAAGGTACAAGAGCCCAGAAACACACATTCAACACGTTAGGAACAGCTTCTTCCCCTCCACAATCAGATTTCTGACAGGACACTGAACCCATGAACACTACCTCACTATTTTTGCTCTCCTTTCGCGCCACGTTTTAAATTCCTTTATATTATTGTAATTTATAATATTTTTTATGTATTGCACTCTACTGCTACTGGAAGGCAACAAGTTTCATGACATATGTCAGCGCTGACAAACATGATCCTGATTGAAGCACCCATTTATATCAATCCTCTCTTCATCCCATCACATCTCCCTCACTAGGGGGAAGCCAGTTTATCTACCTGTCTTCAGATCCTCCTGCAACTTGAGCAGATTTGCTTTTCTTGACATTCTGTGGTAACAACCAACATTAGGTGGCAAATTGGATGTAGGATGGAATGTTCAACCAGCCTCGAAGTAGATTGTACAATAATGTTTTACCCCAGTCTATCTAAAGCATGCAGGAAGGTGGGGTGGGGGAAGCCAAGGATGAAACCACAGTAGTGTGCATTCACCAAAAGAGAATTTAGGTTCAGATTCATTTGTACATCAAAACATAAGGTAAAATGTGCCATTTGTGTTAACAAACAACACACCTAAGAAAGTGGTCCTGATAAAGGGTCTAGGCCTGAAACATCAGCTGTTTACGCTTTTCCGTAAGAACATAAGACCTAGGAGCAGAATTAGGCCACTTGGTCCATTGAGTCTGCTCCGCCATTCAATCAAGGCTGATCCTTTTTCCCTTCCTCAGCCCCACTTCCCAGCCTTCTCCCCGTAACATTTGATGCCGTGGCCAATCAAGAACCTATCAGTCTCCACCTTAACAGACTCAACGACCTGGCCTCTACATCTGCCTGTGGTAACAAATTCACCATCCTCTGGCTAAAGAAATCCCTGTCTTGAATGGACGCCCCTCTGTCCTGAGGCTGTGCCCTGTTGTCTTCAACTCCCCCACATCGGGAAACATCCTTTCCACATCTGCTTTGTCTAGGCCTTTCAACATTCAAAAGGTTTCAGTCACTATCTCTTCTCATCCTTCTAAATACCAGCAAGTACAGGCCCAAACCCGTCAAAAGTTCCTCATATGATGACATTTCATTCCCGGAATCATCCTTGTGAACCTCTTCTGAACCCTCTCCAAGGCCAGCACATCTTTTCTTAGATAAGGAGCCAAAAACTGTCCGCAGTACTCAAGGTGAGGCCTCACCAGTTCCTCAGCATCACATCCCTGCTCATGTTCCAAACTTCTTGAAGTGAATGCATTTACTTTCCTCACCACTGACTCATTCTGAAAGTTAACCTTTAAGGTGTTCTGCAACGAGGATTTGCATCTCAGATTTTTGAATTTTCTCCCTGTTTAGAAAATAGTCTGGATGTTTATTTCTTCTATCAAAGTCCACGACGATGCATTTTCCAACATTGTATTTCATTTGCCTCTTTTTTGCCCATTTTCCATAGATGCTGCCTGACCTACTGAGTTCCTCCAGCATCTTGTGTGTGTTGCTTTGGATTTCCAGCATCTGCAGGTTACCTATCTTTTGCACGCCTAAGAATTGTGCGGAGGCTACAAACAAAGTAAATCTCTCGCTGCTTAATCATGGTTTGGGCGTTATTGGGTAATTCCACTGTCAATCATGCCTAGTAATCTTCCTGGATGCTGTAATCATCCGGATGCTGTAATTAAAATATTAAAAAAGCAGTTGCTGGAAATCTGAATTAAAGGCAGAAGATGCTGAAGGGCCTCAGGAGGTGAGGCAGCAATTCACTTGGATGCTTCCCAGCTTAACGTTCAGCATTAGATTTTACCACATGCCCTTCTCTTAGAGTAATAAAGTCTTAAAACAGTACATCGCAGAGTCCATTTAGCCATGCTGAGCCATATTAATCTGCCTAGTCCCATTAACCTGCACCCGGACCATTGCCCTCCATATCCCTCCCAGCCACATAGCTATCCAAATTCCTCTTAAATGTTGGCGTCTTCACTGGGAATATATAACATAATTTGAGTGGCCACGTGAAGTTCAAAGTTCAAAGTAAATATACTATCAAAATAAACACGAGAAATTCTGCAGGTGCTGGAAATCCAAAGCAACACACACACAAAGTGCTGGAGGAACTCAGCAGGCCAGGCAGCATTTAAGGGAATGAGTGAAGAGTCGACCTTTCAGTTCTGGAGAAGGGTTCTTGTTGCAAAACATCGACTGTTTACTCATTTCCATAGATGCTGCCTGACCTGCGGAGTTCCTCCAGCATTTTGTGTTTGTGTTGCTGAATATATTATCAAAGCATGTTTATGCCATCATTTACTACCTTGAGATTCATTTTCTTGCTGGCATTCACAACAGAATCAATGAAAAACTGCACACAAAGTCTGACAAACAGTCAATGTGCAAAAGACAAACTGTGCAAATGCAAAAATACAATAAATAACCAATAGTTTCACCTTAAGAACACTTTATCTTGTTATTTCATGCTCATTATTTATTGCTATTTAACTATATTTCCATTTGCACAGTTTGTTGTTCATTGATCCTGTTTACAGTTACTGTTCTATTGATTTGCTAAGTGTGTCCACAGAAAAAGGCTGTCAGGATTGTATGTGGTGACATGTGTGTACTCTGATAATAAATTTTACTTTGAACTTCTGAACAATGAATCAATCTAAGAACATGAGTTGTAAAGTCCTTGAAAATGAGTGTGTAGGTTGTGGAATCAGTTCAGTGTTGAGGTGAGTGAAGTTGTCCACCCTGGTTCGGGAGCTTCATGGTTGAACTGTTCCTGAACCTGGTGGTGTGGGGCCCAGGGCTGCTGAACTTCTGCTCTGATGGCGGCACTGAGAAGAGAGCATGTCCTGGATGGTGACTGTCCTCGATGATGGATGCTGTTTTCTTGTCGAGGTGTTCAGTGGTAGGTGGGCAAATTGTAGCGGATACAAGTCACTCCTCAGGCAAGAGTTGGTGTGCTTCATGACCAACCTCTCAAAGAACTTCATCACAGTGGCTGTAAGCCCTCCTGGATGATAGTCACTGAGACACCACTCCTCGGTCTGGAAGGTGATGCTGAAGATCCTGTCACTTTAATTCCCCCCTTCCCCACATGGATCTCTCCACCCTCTGCCTCTTACACTTCCCCTGCAAAGCCCAACAGAAGCTCGAGGAACAATGCCTCATCTTCCTTCCAGCTGTGTTTCAGATAACCAACCTTTCCAGTTTTTGTCAGAACTGATCGGTTCTGGTACAAGAAAAGAGAATATTGGGTGTGCCCAGCTGGTCAGTTCACATCTGCAGTGGAAGGGAGACAGGACTAATATGTTGGGTTGACAATCTTTCATGTTGGCACCTCACTGACCATAAGACATAGTAGCAGAATTAGGCCATTCAGCCCATTGAGTCTGCTTCACCTTTTGATCTCATCTGATTTATTTTCCCTCTCAACCCAATTCTCCTGCATTCTCCCCAAAACCTTTGATGTCATCACTACTCAAGAATCTATGAAGTTCCGCTTTAAATATACCCAGGGACTTGGCATCCACAGCCATCTGTGGCAATGAATTGCACAGCTTCACCACTCTGATCTGGGGTTTTGCCTCAATCTCTTTCTCCTCAGTTGCTGCCTGACCCGCTGAATGTTTCTGGCTTTTTCTGCTCTTGTTTCAGATTTCCAGCATCTGCATTGCTTTGCTTTTCAATCCCTGGCCATTTTCCTCTCCCCACAGAAGATGTCTGACTTGCAAAGCTTTCTCAACACTTCTCATTTCAGGTTTCCAACTCTGTTCTCAAACTCAAAGGATTGTCTGCAATCTCGATTAACGTTATCACCATTATTTTCGGTATAGTATGACGTGGGTGATCATGGCCTCATAACCATGATTGTTGTTGGCAATTTTTTCTGCAGAAGTGGTTTGCCATAACTTCATGTGACCCTGGTCGGAGCTGGTTGGGGTGGGGCTAAGCAGGTGTTATACCTTGTCTAAAGGTGACCTGCAGACTAGTGGAGGGAGGGAGTGCCAAACACCTCCTTTGGTAGAGACGTACAGTCCCTGTAAAATGTATTCATCCCCCTTGGAAGTTTTCATGTTTTATTGTTTTACAACATTGAAACACAGTGGATTTGATTAGGCATTTTTTGACACTGATCACCAGAAAAAGACTGTTTTGTGTCAAAGTGAAGACAGGGCTCTACAAAACGATCTAAATTAATTACAAATGTAAAACACAAAATAATTGATTGCATAAGCATTCACCCCCTTCAAATGAGTATGTAATAGATGCATCTTTGGCAGCAATTGAAGCCTTGAGTCTGTGTGGATAGGTCTCTATCAGCTTTGCACATCTCGACACTGCAATTTTTCCCCATTCTTCTTTACAAAACTGCTCAAGCTCTGTCAGATTGCATGGGGATCATGAGTGAACAGCTCTTTTCAAGTCCAGCCACAAATTCTCAATTGAATTGAGGTCTGGACTCTGACTTGGCCACTCCAGGACATTAATTTTGTTGTTTTTAAGCCACTCCTGTGTAACTGGCTTTACGCTTGGGGTCATTGTCTTGTTGGAAAACAAATCTTTCCCAAGTCACAGTTCTCTTGCAGACTGCATCAGGTTTTCCTCCAGGATTTCCCTATATTTTGCTTCATTCATTTTACCCTCTACCTTCACAAGCCTTCCAGGACCTGCTGCAGTGAAGCATCCCCACAGCATGATGCAGCCACCATGCTTCACCGTAGGGATGGTGTGTTTTTGATGATGTGCGGTGTTTGGTTTATGCCAAACGTAGCATTTAGTCTGGTGGTCAAAAAAGCTCAGTTTTGGTTTCATCAGGTCATAGAACCTTCTTTCAGTTAACTTCAGAGTCACCCACGTGCCTGCTAGCTGAGATTCATGTCAGTTTTTTTCAACAGTGGCTTTCTCTTTGCCACTCTCCCATAAAGCTGTGACTGGTGAAGCAACCTGGGCAACAGCTGTTGTATGCACAGTCTCTCCCATCTCAGCCACTGAAGCTTGTAACTCCTCCAGAGTTGTCATAGGTCTCTTGGTGGCCTAGTCCCCTACTTGCACGGTCACTCAGTTTTTGAGGACGGCCTGCTTTAGCCAGATATACAGCTGTGCCATATTCTTTCCATTTCCTGATGATTGACTTAACCATACTCAAAGAGATATTCTGTGACCTGGAAATTTTCTCATATCCATCTGCTGACCTGTGCTTTTCAATACCCTTTTTGCAGAGTTGCTTGGAGTGTTCTTTTGTCTTCGTGGTGTAGTTTTTACCAGGATACTGACTCACCAGCAGTTGGACCTTCCAGATACTGGTGTATTTTTACTACAATCAATTGAAACACTTGACTGCACATAGTTTGGACACCCTAACTAGTTACGTGACTTCTAAAACCATTTGGCTGCACCAGTGATGATTTGGTGTTATCATATTAAACAGGGGGTGAATAATTATGCAGTCAATTATTTTGTGTTTTATATTTGTAATTAATTTTGCTCACTTTGTGGAGATCTTTTCTCACTTTGACACGGAAGTCTTTTTCTGTTGATCAGTGTCAAAAAAGCCAAATTAAATCCACTTTGATTCAATGTTGTAAAACAATAAAACATTAAAACTTCCATGGGGGTGTGAATATATTTTATAGGCACTGTATCTCCACCCCGCCACCCAATCTCTACATCTCTTCTGATATTTGAGCCTTCAGCTCCCCCTGCTGGTTGACATCAGTCATGTCTTCTCATGGTCTCCTCCCCTTGCTCTCTCAACCTCCCCAGCTTCTCGGATGATTTTGCAGTTTCTCTCTTCATGTTGAGTACCTCAGCACTAACTAGTTTTTTTTTCTTGACTTACCACAATCTAGGAAAGAATTTTTCAAATGCAAAAGCACGATGCAAATTATTAAACAAGCTATCAGTCAAGTGCTACCTGAACCAATCACAAAAAGCCATGTTTTTCAAAGTTTCAAAGTAAATTTATTATCAAAGGACATGCCGTGTACTATAGGTCACTATATACTATCTTGAGATTTATTTTCTTGCAGGAATTTACAGGAACATGAAGAATGATGATAGAATCATTGAGAAACTGCACACCAGGAGTGAGAAGCAGTCAATGTGTAAAAGAAGGCAATCTATACAAATACATTTAAAAAACTGATAATAAATAAATAAATAACACTGAGGACATGAGTTGTAGAATCCCTGAAAGTGAGGTCCACAGGTTGTGTTCAGTGTTGAAGTGAGTGAAGTTATCCACACTGGTTCAGGAGCCTGGTGGTGTTGGACCCTTAAGGCTCCTGTATCTCCTTCCTGATGGTAGCAGTGAGAAGAGAGCATGGCCTGGATGCTGGGATGCTTGATGATAGATGCCGCTTTCTTGTGCTAGTGCTCTTTTTAGATACGCTTGATGGTGGAGGGGGCTTTTCCTGTAATGAACTGAGCTATATCTACCTAATTTCATAGGCTTTTCCATTCTTGGCTCCATTCGAATACGTTAGGCACTCAGACCCCAGAAAACATTACCCAGAAAGTTTGGAAGGGGAATTGGAAATGGAACTGGTCTCGAGAATTGACAATAATAAGTTAGTTTATTATTGTCAATAATGGACACAAGATTAGGGAGGCACAATTGCATGGTGGTTAGCATAATGCTATCACAGTGACTGGGGTTCAGTTTCTGCCATTTTCTTCTGCAGTTTATACATTCTCCTTGTATCTGCACGGGTTTCCCCAGCTGCTCTAGTTTCCTCCCATGTCCCAAAGGTGTATTGGTTAGGGTTAAGTTGTGGGATACTATGTTGGCGCCAGAATCACACCATAGCTTGCAGGTTGCCCTCAGCACATATTTGCACTGTGTTGGTCGTTGTCGCAAATGATGCACTTCACTGTATGTTTCAATGTGTATGTGACAATAAAGCTAATCTTACAATCTTTCATCCTACAGTGAAAAGCTTTACTTGCATTCAATACAATTCATTATACAGTGCTTTGAGGCAAAGCATTGACAATGCAGAATAAAGTGTAACAGCTACGTGGAAAGTGCAATAAGGAGCAACATCACAGCAAGATAGTTTGTCGGGTCAAGGGTCCAACGAATTGTAATTTAACAGCAGCTGAGAAAGCACAGGATGGAATCCAGGAGTAATGTTGCTATCCCTTGAGCGGGAACCTCTCTGGTGTCCATGGGATTAGTGAGCGAGCATCTCATGAGCGCTTTAAGTGTTTCTCTGATGCCCTCCCTATCCAAAGCAACACACACAAAATGCTGGGGGAGCTCAGCAGGTCAGGCAGCATCTATGGAAATGAATAGTGGAAGTTTTGGGCTGAGACTCTTATTCAGGACTCACTCCATACCATCTCCACCATTCATGAGTTCTTAGTGAGACTGCCTTGGCCCAGACCTTGATATGGATGCTCTAGACTAGATATCAAGAGGAGGTTATAATGATAGAGAGGGATGAAGTCATCGAGGAATTAAAGATGCACTATAGGTGAAATCACAAAAAACAAGGGATTCTACAGATGCTGGAAATCCAGAGCAACACAAAAAAATGCTGGAGGAGCTCAACAGGTCAGGCAGCATCTATGTGAGGAATGAAAAGGTCTTGGTGAAGGGTCTGAGCCTGAGACATCAGCAGTTAATACCTCTCATAGATGCTGCCTGACCTGCTGAGTTCCTCCAATATTTTGTGTGTAAGGCAACAATTCTGTTTCAAAAATAAAAGGTGTAAGTAATTGCTAGTTATGGAGTCAGCGTCCTTGGAATTGTGGAGGTTGTGTTATCTCCTCTGGAGACCAGCAACTGCGGAATAATAGCCACTATCCTCCTTAACAACCTGGTTGAAAGGGGCATCAGTAGCTCCCTCGCCCTTCAGAGCAGTGGAAGGGACTGAACTGCCTCACCTTTATCTCCTTCCCCCTTGAGAAACTATAACACCTACTTCTTTGAGCAAAGTTTTGCTGCAGGACATGATGCATCCAGTCAGTAAACTCTTCACCATGCATCTATAGAAGGTTGTCAAAGTTTTAGATGACATGCTGTATACTTGCAAACCTTTAAGAAAATAGAGGCAACGCCATGCCTTCTTTGTAATGCTGGACCCAGGACAGATTCTCTGAAATGATAATGCCAAGCAATTTAAAGTTGCTAACCCTCTCCACCTCTGATCCCCTAATGAGGACTGGCCCATAGATATCTGATTTCCTCCTCTTGTATTTAATAATCAGCTCTTTGGTCTTGCGGACATTGAGTGGGAGGTCGTTGTCGTGGCACCAATCAGTCAGATTTTCAATCTCCCTCTTATAAGCTGATCCGTCACCGCCTTCGATTTGGTCAATAACAGTGGTGTCCTCAGCAAACTTAAGTATGGAATCAGAGCTGTACTTGGGCTTCACAGTCATAAGTGTAAAGTGAGTAGAGCAGGGGACTAGGCACGCAGCCTTGGTGTGCTGATGGAAATTGCTGCTGATCCAAACTGACTGGGGTCTGCAAGTGAGGAAATCCAGGATCCAATTGTACAAGGAGGTTTCAAGGCCAAGGTCTTGGAGCTTACTGATTAGTTTTGATGGGATGATAGTGTTAAATGTAGAGCATCCTGATCAGAATCAGGTTTAATATCAATGCCATATGTTGTGAATTTGTTATCTTTGCAGCTGCAGTACAGTGCAGTACATAAGTATAGACAAAAACGGAATTGCAGTAAATATATGAACATTAAGTAGTTAAGTTAAAATACGTGGTGCAAAAACAGAAATAAATAAAATAAAGGTAGCGAGGTAGTGTTCCAATCACAAAGAGAAAATCTGCAGATGCTGGAAATCCAAGTAACACACACAAAATACTGGAGGAACTCTGCAGGCCAGGCAGCATCTATGGAAAAGTGCACAGTCGACATTTTAGGCCAAGACTCTTCGGCAGGTTAGTGTTCATGAGTTCAATGACCATTTAGAAATCCAAAGGCAGAGGGGAAGAAGCTGTTCTTCAATCGTTGAGTGTGTGCCTTCAAGTTTCTGTACCTCCTTCCTAATGGGAACAATGAGTGGTAGGTATGTCTTGAGTTGGTAGGGGTCCTTAATGATAGATGTCACTTCTTTAGGTACCATTTCTTGAAGATGTCTTGGATACTACGGAGGCTAGTACCCATGATGAAGCTGACTAAGTTTACAACGTCCAGCAACTTCCTTCAATCCTGTGCAGTAGCTCCCTTCCCCCACCCCCTGCCCATACCAGATGGTGATGCAGCCAGTCAGAATGCTCTCCACATGACATCTGTAAAAAATTTTGAGTATTTTAGGTGACAAACCAAATCTCAAACTCCTAATGAAAAACAGCCACTGTCTTGCCTTCTTTATAGCTGCATCAATATGTTACGTCCAGGTTAGGTCTTCAGAGATGTTGACACCCAGGAATTTGAAATTGCTACTGTCTGCACTTCTGATCTCTCCATGAGGATTAGATTAGATTAGATTATGAGGACACTCAGACCTCGTTTATTGTCATTTAGAAATGCATGTATTAAAGAAGTTTCACCAGATGTTCCTCCGTGCTCTCATGTCTGCCTCCATCAAATCAGAATTGTGCACGGCCTCCTACTTGACAGATTGCAGATATTCATCACCGGAGAGGCCACGCACGCTTTGTCACGCCGCCATCCTCTTCTCCTCCCTGTAACTCCCTGTACAGGGAGGAGGATTGGTGTGTGTTCCCTCGTTCTACCCTTTCTGAACTCCACAATCAGCTCTTTGGTTTTCCCAACGTTGAGTGCTTGGTTGTTGCTGCAATGTCACTCAGCTGGCTGATAGTCCTTGCTCCTGATCACTGCCTAGAGGATCCAAGGCTGAGTGAAGAACCAATGAAATGGCACCTGCTGTTGACCTGTTGTGACAGTGGGCAAACTGGAGCAGATCCAAATTGCTCCAAGGTTGACTGCAGCTTTGAAATCCAGAGAACAGTGATCACATGCTAGAAACCTGATTGCCATTTTAGATGCCTACAGTATTGAGCTTAAAGTTTCTTGAATGGAAGACATGATTAGAACTAATTAGTAAATGAAGAAGCATTTTGTTCTTCTTGGGGACCTTTTACTAATAGGTATTACTCACTGCAGGGAACCCGAATCAAGAGATGATGGCTTTTACTTAAAAGGTGGGACAGTGTTTTTTTAATGGTGTTGTATTAGATGAGAGCTGCTGAGTTTCTCATTCTTTTATGAAATAATCTGCTGTCTTGTGTTCCATCTGACGATGGAAGCACTCTTGTTCAAGTTGTACACAGTGTTTGGCCTGGCACTGCTCCTGAAATGTAAGCTGCATTAATTTAAGAATGATTCTGACATTCAGAATTGGCACTCTAACGAGTACATGGAAGCAAAGAAATTATTGAGAATTTGTGATGGTTAATTTTACATGAATATTGTGTTGAGTGAGCAGACTTCTAAGCTTACAGTTAATACAGAATAGAAATTGGACCTTCGGCCCCGCTCAGGCATGCTGACCAGGGGATCTTCCTGTACCAGTCCTGCTTGAGACATTTACAGTCATGGAGCACTACAACACAGAAACAGGCCATTCGGCCCATCTTGTCTATGCTGAGTTATTAATCTGCCAGCTCCCATTCACTTACACCTAAACCATAGCCCTCTAAGCTTTGGCCCATATTCCTCTAAACCAGAGGTTCTTAACCTTCCTTATGCCATGGACTTCTTTGTCAGTCCAGTGAAGCTTCTGTGCCCCTTTGTCAGTCCGGTGAAGCCTATGGACCCCTTCTGAGAACATATTTAAATAATATATATAAATAATGTATTTAAATATAAAAAATAAACTATATAGGATTACAAAGGAAACTGATTATATTCAAATGCAGTTATCAAAATATTAAATTTGTGATATAGTAATGTATGTGCTTCTTTATTAACACATGAAATAACAAGACTATATATTTAAAATACAGGCAAGTTAAAATTAAATTTTATTGTTGAAAGACTTATCAGTGTGAAGGCTGTTGTTGCTTAGCTTGAATAAAAACTGTTGGATGGCCTCTGATAAAGCAGTACGCATGTCATGTTGGACATCCAATCACGGAGCTGCCCGATAGTTGGCCAGCTACGAGCGTCTGCAGACAGGAAGACTGTGATCGCGTTCGATCTAGCAGCGGGTCTAATAACTACCGTAGTTTCAAAGTAGTGGTGAGTGTGCCATAAATGACATTTTGAGATATCTCTAACAACTGTAATGTGATATGAAAATCTCTGTGATTTCTATTGGTGACAAAGTCACAGGTACTGTGAATGCTACTGTGATTTGTTGCCTACATTCATCATTGAAGGAAAGGCTAAAGTTCAGTTAGAGGTTAGTGAAAATAAAGATGTAAATTTTTTCCCATCCAGGTTCACTGAACCCCTGGAATCTATCCATGGACCCCCAGTTAAGAACCTCTGCTTTAAGGCTTTCCTATCAGAATCAGGTTTACTGTCCCTCATATATTGAAAAATTTGTTGTTTTGTGACAGCAGTATAGTACAATACATAAAGAATACTATAAATTACAATAACAAATATATATTTAAACAATAAGTAGTGGAAAAACAGAGCAAGATAGTGATAGTTTGTGGGTTCGTGGAGCGTTCAGAACATTGATTGTGGAGGGGAAGGACCTCCTCACTGATGATATTAATGAGAGAAGAGAATGAGAAGAGGCCATGTCATGAATGATGAAGGTCCTTAGCGATGGATGCCGGCTTCACCTTTTGTAGATATCCTTGATGGTGCAGAGGGTTGTTCCCAAATGGAGCTGTCTGAGTCTACAACCCTCCGCAGGTTCTTCCAATACCGTGCGTTGACACCTCCACACCAGAGAGTGATGCAACCAGTCAGAATGCTCTCCACGGTACATCTGTAGAAATTTGCTAGAGACTTTGGTGACTCACCAAGTCTCTTCAAACTCCTAATGAAGTATTGCCCTGGCGTGGCCTCTTTGTGATTGCATCAATATGCTGAGCCCAGGATAGATCTTCAGAGATATTGCTGTTGCTCACCCTTTCCACTGCTGACCCTCGATGAGAACTGGTGTGTGTTCTCCCAGCTTCTCTCCTGAAGACCACCATCAATTCCTTGGTCTTACTAATGTTGGGTGCAAGGTTGGCTTCCCCACTATGCAGAGGATAAAGGGCAAAGTTTTGGGGCTAGCATGGGACTCAGGGCAAGAAGGATTGGAACTAAGGCTTGGGATCCTTTCAGCCAGAATGGCCTCAGAGTTACGGAGAGGTATGGAAACAGGTCCTTTGGCTCACCAAGTCTTCACCAAATCAAGTATTCAGTTCCACTAATCCCACATTAATCCCATATTATTCCCCAAACACAATCTCCTTAATCCTTCAGATTGTACCACACACCTACAAACTAGGGGAAATTTATTCACCTCTCCTCTCTCAGTCCCTATAACAATTCCTTTCCTCCAACAGATGAGTTCCTCCGTCAGATGTGGTATAGTATTGTCACGTGTACCGAGATACAGTGAAAAACTTGTCTTGCGTACTGTCCATACAGATCAAATTATTACACAGTGCATTGAGGGAGAACAAGGTAAACAATAACAATGCAGAACGAAGTGCAACAGCTACAGAGAAAATGCAGTACAGGTAGACAATAAGGTGCAAGAACATAATAAGTTCGGTCTCGAACTAAGGAACCATTCAGTAGTCTTACAACACTGGGACAGAAGCTGGTGATACATGCTATCAGGCTTTTGTATCTTCTGCCCGATGAGAGAGGGGAGAAGAGAAAACGTCTGGGGTGGGTGTGGTCTTTGATTTTGCCAGCTTTTTCACTGAGGCAGCAAGAAGAACAGACTGAATCCATGGACAGGAAGCTGGCTTCCATGATGTACTGAGCTGCGTCCACAACTCTCTGCAGATACTTGCAGTCACGTGCAGAGCAGTTGCCAAGCCAAGCTGATATTCAGACAGACAGAATGCTTTCTATGGTGCATTGATAGAAGTTGGTAAGAGTCGACAGGGACATGCCAAGTTTCTTAGCCTCCTAAGGAAGTAGAGGCATTGATGTGGATTCTAGCATCTGCAATTCCTTTTGTCTGACCTCCAATATTTGGACTTGAGTTTTTTCCACTGATATTGTCCCAGAAGGATGACATTTGTTAACAAGATGTGGATATGCTGCTCCAGAGTATGAGTTCAGGGTCTGTCTTTCATCGCATTCAGGAAACAGTGATTGTATTTAATTTGGTTTATGGTCACAAACATACTCGTATATATTTCATGTGCTGTAAAGGACTAACAAAAATGTTGGCAAGCAATGAAAGCAGAAATTTTGTCCCCAGTTTCCATCTATAAACTCTTCGAGCTCTCCAGTAGCAATTTATTAGTTGGCTAACCTACTTGTCTGTTTTCTTCTAGTTAGTGAAAAAACAAAATGTGTGGCAATATATGAAAGGGATAGATAAGACAGAGGCAGGAAGGCTGCTTCCACTGGTAGGTGAGACTAGAACTAGGGGACATAGCCTCAAGATTCGGGGGAGTAGATTTAGGACGGGGATGAGGAGGAACTGCTTTTCCCAGAGAGTGGAGAATCTGGGGAATTCTCTGCCCAACGAAGCAGTGGAGGCTACCTCAGTAAATATATTTAAGGCAAGGTTGGATGGATTTTTCAATAGTAGGGGAATTAAGGGTTATAGGGAAAAGGCAGGTAGCTGGAGATGAGTCCATGGCCAGATCAGCCATGATCTTATTAAATGGCGGGGCAGGCTCGACGGGCCAGATGGCCAACTCCTGCTCCTATTTCTTATGTCCCTATGTTATACTTTCCTCATAGTAACACGCACTAAGAGCTGGGGGAACTCAGCAGGTCAGGCAGTACCTATTGAGAGGGATGAACAGTCGACATTTCAGGGCTGGAAAGGAACTGGGGGGGTAGACCAGAATGATAAGGTGGGAGGAGAGGAAGTACAAGCTGGCAGGTGATAGGTGAAACCAGGTGGGGGGGGTGGATTGTGGGTGCTTTGGGGAGGGGTGGGGTGAAGTAAGAAGCTGGGAGGTGATAGGTGGAAAGGGTTAAAGGCTGAAGAAAAGGGAATCTGATAGAGGACAGTGGACCATGGACGAAAGGGAAGGAGGAGGGGAACCAGAGGGAGATGATGAGCAGATGAGAAGAGGTAAGAGGGGAGCCAGAATGGGGAAATGGAAAGAATCAGAATCAGATTTAACATCACAGGCATCTGTCGTTAAATTTGTTAACTTGTTCATAGAGAGAGAAGAGTGATAGGGAGAAATAACTTGAAGTTAGAGAAATCGATGTTCATGCCACCAGGTTGATGACTACTCAGGCAGTACATGAGATTTTGCTCCTCTAGCCTGAGTGTGCTTATCAAAGTGACAGTGGAGGTCATGGGCCAACATGTCAGAATGGGAATGGGAAGTCGAATTGAAATGGATGGCCGCCTGAGCTTTGAAGAAAGAGAAGGAGGAGGGTGGTTCAGCCCCTTGCAACACCCCCTCCCCGTTCGATAAGTTCAGGCTGATCCTCTACCTCATTGCCATTTTTCTTCTTGATCTCTCGTCCGCTCCTCTGCAATTCCTTTAATATCTTGAGATTTGTTGCTGCCTGCACAGATTTGGGCTGTTTTATTTTCAGTCCAGTGAACCCTCACAGACCTCCCTGTATTACAAGTATAATGTCCGTCCTGAGGGAGAGCAAACGTGCACATTATTTTCCAGATGTGACCACACAGGCTCTGATATGATTGGAGCTCTTCTACTCAGATTCTTTTGAAACCATTTCCCTTGATAATCGTTGCATATTATTGGAAACAGAACTGGTTTATTATTGTCACATGTACTGAGATACAATGAAGAGCTTATCTTGCACACTGCTCATACAGATCGGATTATTACACCGCGCATTGGGGCAGAATAAGGCAAATCAGCAATGATGAGGCCTCTGTTGGTCACAGTTGGCCAAGGATGTTGTGTCCTAGGTGTCAAGATACATACACCATCCTGTCCAGTGCAATATGGAAAGCAAGCTTCTCCTCTTCACACATCTGATGAACCCAAAGGAATGGCAGAGATGGCAGTTTGGTGCAGGAGTTGCCAGTCAGCGTTGAACGCAGCGTAGGACTGCTTTAGGGACTCCCCTTTGGGATTTTTCCCTTGGGGTTTACTCCCGAAGCCTTCCCCATGAGTGGGCATAGCCGCAAGGCAGCAGAGGTTTGAGATCAGAGTTTTCCTTCTCCTGGATGAGCTGCCAACCATGGCTGACTAGCCCCATCTGCCCGAAGCGACTGGTTTTGAGGCATCAGTAACCCACCTTTGCCCCTTCTCTAGTCAGTAGAAGCAGTTCCACCAGGCTTAGTAGCTAAACCACACATGAAGGCCAGGAGCTGGACTTGGTTGTCAGAGGCTATTTGAGGAGCACACCATTGGGAACATTTAATAGGTAGTGCGAGCTTGTCCCCATAACCACCTCCAGCTACAACAACCTTAAGGAACTGGTAAAACAATAGCAATACAGATTAAAGTATAAAAGCTACAGAGAATGCATAGAGCAGGTAACCAGTAAGGTGCAGGAGCATAAAGAAGCATATCGTGAGGTCGAGTCCATCTTCTCATACTAGGGAACTATATATAGTTGGAGATAATTTGTAAAATGTGTAGCTCAGGTGGTTGACGGTTGGGTTGAGTGGTTCTCCATTCTTGGTGATTGACTTGCAAATGTTTTGTTACCCTACGAGGAGACACCATCAGTGCGCTGTTAACTGTGATGTCCTCCGAATGCTTGGCAGACATCCCACCCTGCAAAAACTCATTTCAGGGAGGTAGCGCCATCAATTTGCGGGAGACTCCCAGAATTTCCGGGAGAGGTGGGATGTTTGCAATAGAGTAGCTCCTTAGCAGCTAGCGAGCTAGTTTAAATAACGTTAGCTATGCTAATGAACGAATGACACCTGTAAAACTCACCTCAACATGCCTTTTACATTTACAATCTTAATCCACCATGGGCAATAGAAAAGTCACTGTTGCAAACAGTGCAGTGAGCAACACTATCATTATTTTTGACCCCTATTAGGCAGGGGTACACTTTAGGGTAGTCTGGGGTGACGTACGTTTTATATTTTCTCGCTCGCTTGCTCTCAAAAAAATTGATTTCCGGGATATTGTATATAATTTGTGGGCATCAGGGAGCCAATATTAATATGCAGGAGACTCCCGGAACTTCCGGGAGAGGTGGGATGTCTGGCTTGGCCTTTATATACTTACCAATCAGCTGAGTGGCCGTCATTATGGAAACTCAATTGTGATGTGGGGAGGAAATCTCGTTGCTGATTGGCTATGGCCTGGAAGCCTGGTTTTCCATGAACAATTTGATAACTAGACACATGGGCCTCAATCCTATTTATGCCCCAAAGTGGGCAAGATTTCAGAGGTCACACCACAACCAACAGCGCACTGATGATGACTTCTCACATGGTGATGAAACGTTTGCAAGTAAATTGCCAAGATCGGGGAACAACTCAACCCAGCTGACTATGTATGGTTCTTATAAGAGCTGTCGATCTCAGCAGTATATGCTTTCAGGCTTTTATTATCTTCTGCCTGAGGGGAGGGGAGAGGAGAGAACGTCCAGGTTGGTTGGGGTCTTTGATAATGCTGGCTGCTTTACTTAGGTAGTGAGAAGTATAGACAGAGTCCATCTACCTCTTATTCCCAGTGCTGTCTCCTCGCCCTGGGGAAACCTCTGCTGCACCTGCAGCTGCCCACTTTGCGTCACTACCCACTGGAGGAATGACTTGTATGTTTTTCAGCTTGTCAGAACAAGCACAGTTCACTTGTCATTTACTGCTTCCTTACTGGGAAGAGATTAATGAGTTTCTGATTTCTTTTCTCACAACTGGTACACCCCGCAAAGGTCAGCGATTTGCTGTACCTCCTGCTGCACAAGCTTTCATGTTGCAAAAGATTCATTAGGACTTTAATTCTATTTATATTATGGCACATCGGGATCAGTCATTTTGGCCCAGTTAAGCGGCAGCCCTAATTAGCCAAAGTCATAGATTCAAGGAAAAGTACAGCTCAGAACTAGGCCCTTCAGCCCATCTAGTCCATGCTGAAACCATTTTAAACTGCCTACTCCCATCAGCCTGCTCTGGGACCATAGCCCTCCATACCCCTATGATCCATGTACCCATCCAGACTTTGCTTAAACGTTGAAATCGAGCTCATATGCACCACTTGTGCTGGCAGCTCGTTCCACACTCTCACGACCCTCTGAGTGAAGAAGTTTCCCCTCTTGTTCCCCTTAAACTTTTCACCTTTCACCCTTAACCCATGACCTCTGGTTGTAGGCCCACCCAACCTGTGGAAAAAGCCTGCTTGCATTTACCCCATCTATACCCCTCTCAAGTGTCCTCTCAGTCTTCTACATTTGAAGGAATAAAGTCCTAAGTGTCATGGAAATTATTTAAAAAGTATAAAAAAAGACAAATGACCTTTCAACTGAGTATTTCAATATTTATGTAAGATACAGAATAAATTAAAGCAGAGCCAATACCTCTGCAGCACTCTAAAAATGTGTATTAGTTCCTAATTCTTCAAGGCTTCGGTGAAAAGAGGCTTCAGTCAGAGAAAGCAAAGGAAAGAAAAGCTCAAGTTTTTTTTTCCTTCTCTTCTTTCTGTCTGCTGGGACAGTAGAGATGCCTGGCAGGATGGTTGACATCTCCTCTTATGGATTGTGGGAAGGCAGGGAGACTACCAGTGTCCCTGGTGACCACAACTGCAAGAAGTACATTCTGCCACAACTTCTAACAAACTGCGTTCGGGAGTTGGAGCTGGAACTGGATGAACTTTGGATCATTCAGGAAGCTGATAGGGTGATAGATAGGACACAGGGAGAGATATTTACACCCAAAGTGCAGGACATAGAAAAAGGGATGACAGTCAGGAAGGGGAAAGGGGTTAAGGAGCCATTGCAGAGCACATCTGTAGCCATCCCCCTCAACAACAGATATGTCACTTTGGATACTGTTGGGGGGAGGTTCGTGGTTGATCTAACGGAGGGAAGTCACAGTGGTCAGATCTCTGGCACTGAGTTGCCTCTATGACTCAGAAGGGAAGGGGAAGAAGAGGTGAGTTGTGGTGATACGGGATTCGTTAGTTAAGGGAAGGGACAGGAGGTTCTGTAGGCAAGAACGAGATTCCTGGATGCTGTGTTGCCTCCCGGGTGTCGGTGTCTGGGATATCTCGGATTGAGTCCTCAGTATTCTTAAGTGGAAGGGTGAACAGTCAAAGATTGTGGTTCATGTAGGTACCAGTGACATAGTTTGGACGAGGGTCGAGGTTCTGCATAGGGAGTTCATGGAGTTAAATGCTAAGTTAAAGGGCAGGAACTCCAGGGTTGTGATCTCAGGATTGCTACCTGTACTATGTGCTAGTGAGGCCAGAACTAGGAAGATTATACAATTTATTACGTGGCTAAGGCATTGGTGTAGGAGGATGGGCAAAAGATTTTTGGGTATTTGTGCTCTCTTCCAGTGAAGGTGGGACCTATACAGAACAGACTGTTTGCACCTGAACAGGAGGAGGACTAATACCCTAGCAGGATGATTTGTTAATGCTGCACAATGGGGTTTAAACTAGAGTTGCAGAGGGATGGGAACCAGAGTGCCAGAATAGTTAGCGGAGAGGTTGTGGGGGGGCAGATCTTGGCAAGTCCTCAGACAAAGTTAGGAATTTTGAGCATGGTGCGACTAGTGTCCTGAGCTGCATATATTTCAATGCAAGAAGCAGCGTAGGAAAGGCACATCATAATGCTGTAGATGAGGTATGTAGCTGGTTTACAAACAGAGGCTGTTATAGGGCAAAATTGCAGACAACAGGATGAGTTGCAACGTAAAAGGCAGACAAAATCGACAAGGGGAGGTGCAACGAGACCTGGGTGTCATTATACACCAGTCATTGAAAGTGGGCATGCAGGTACAGCAGGTGGTGAAAAAGGCGAATGGTATGCTGGCATTTATAGCGAGAGGATTCGAGTACAGGAGCAGGGAGGTACTACTGCAGTTGTACAAGGCCTTGGTGAGACCACACCTGGAGTATTGTGTGCAGTTTTGGTCCCCTAATCTGAGGAAAGACATCCTTGCCATAGAGGGAGTACAAAGAAGGTTCACCAGATTGATTCCTGGGATGGCAGGACTTTCATATGAAGAAAGACTGGATGAACTGGGCTTGTACTCGTTGGAATTTAGAAGATTGAGGGGGGATCTGATTGAAACGTATAAAATCCTAAAGGGATTGGACAGGCTAGATGCAGGAAGATTGTTCACGATGTTGGGGAAGTCCAGAACAAGGGGTCACAGTTTGAGGATAAAGGGGAAGCCTTTTAGGACTGAGATTAGGAAAAACTTCTTCACACAGAGAGTGGTGAATCTGTGGAATTCTCTGCCACAGGAAACAGTTGAGGCCAGTTCATTGGCTATATTTAAGAGGGAGTTAGATATGGCCCTTGTGGCTACGGGGGTCGGGGGTATGGAGGGAAGACTGGGGCGGGGTTCTGAGTTGGATGATCAGCCATGATCATAATAAATGGCGGTGCAGGCTCAAAGGGCCGAATGGCCTACTCCTGCACCTATTTTCTATGTTTCTAATACAGGACAGGAGGTGTTGTATCTGAAAGCGCACAGTATATGGAATAAGGTAGATGAATGTGTAGCACAATTGCAGATTGGGAGGCATGATGTTGTAGGCATCACTGAATCATGGCTGAAAGATTAGAGCTGGGAGCTGAATGTCAAAGGATACACATTGTATCAAAAGGATAGGCAGGAAGGCAGAGGGGGTGGTGTTGCTCCGTTGATGAAAAAATGAAATCAGATCATTAGAAAGAGGTGACATAGGGTCAGGAGGTGTTGAATCATTGTGGATAGAGGTAAGGAACTGCAGTGGTAAAAAGACCCTGATGGGAGTTGTATACAGACCCCCAAATAGAAGTAAGTATGTGGCCTACAAACTGCAATGGGAGATAGAAAAAGCAAGCCAAAAGGGCAATGTTACAATAGTCATGGGGGATATCAATATGCAGGTAGATTGGGAAAATCAGATTGGTGCATAATTACAGGAGGTGGAATTTCTAGAGTGTCTACGAGATGGCTTTTTAGGCAGCTCATGGTTGAGCTCAGTGGAGGATGAGCTATTCAGACTTTGGTGTTGTGCAATGAACCAGAATTGATTAGCGAGCTTAAGGTAAAAGAACCCTTAGGGGAAAGTGATCATAATATGATTGAATTCACCCTGAAATTTGAGAAGGAGAAGCTAAAGTCAGATATAGCAGTATTACAGTGGAGTAAAGGGAATGACAGAGGCATGAGAGAGGAATTGGCCAGAATTGATTGGAAAAGAACACTGGCAGGGGTGACGGCAGAGCAGCAATGGCCGAAATTTCTGGAAGCAATTCGGTAGGCACAGGATATATACCTCCCAAAGAGGAAGAAGTATTGTATCTTCATGGTCTTCTGGTGCTGTAGCTGTTAAACACCACATCAGTCACCTTCATTTACCGACGGCCCAATTCACTGGAATCCATAGATATACACTCAGAGCTCACTTTTTTAGGTACACCTGTACACTTGATTGTTAATGCGAATATCTAATCAGCCAATCACGTGGCAGCAACTCAGTGCATTAAAATCATGTAGACATGGTCAGATGTAATCTAAGTGCCTTTGACCATGAATGGTTGTTGGTGCCGATTGGGGTGTTTCGAGGACCTCGGAAATTGTTGATCTCCTGGGATTTTCACATACAACAGTTCTGGAGAATGGTATGAAGAACAAAAATATCCAGCAAGTGGCAGTTCTGTAGGTGAAAACACCTTGTTAATGAGATGTCAGACGAAAATAGCCAGACTGAGTCAATCTGATGAGAAGTCAACAGTAACTCAAATAACCACACATTACCGCAGTGGTGTGCAGAAGAGCATTCCTGAATGCGTAATACGTTGAACCTTGGAGTGGATAGGCTACGGCACCAGATGACCATGATCATGGCCATATTACTGGGTATAGGATGTACCTTATAAAGTGGCCACAGAGTGAATGTCACTCAGCAACCGTGTCTTGTCTGGCTACACGTTTTGTGACAGTTGGCTACATCAGCAGAAGACCACACTGAGCTCCACTCCTGATCCTAATATACTGTGTCTATTTATAACGTCGTAGGCACCCTAGATTTTTTAATATTAGTTTCGGATAGTATGATCTCCTCAGAGCCCTGATTGCAACATCATCGAGGCTGTCTGGGATTACCTGGAGAGACAGAAGCACGCGAGACAGCCAAAGTCTGCAGAAAAACTATGGGAAGTCCTCCAAGATGCTTGGAACAACCAACCAGCCGATTTTCTTATAAAATGGGACAACAGTATACCTAAGAGAATTGATGCAGTTTTAAAGGCAAAAGGTGGTCACATCAAATATTGATTTGTTTTAATTTTTACTGTTTACTGCTCTTTATGTTTTTATTGATATTTAGAAACTTCATTTCATTATTTCTGAAAGCATTTTTGCTTTACAAAGTTTTTTACATGTTCCTAAGACATTTACACAGTACAATATATATGTGTGTGTGTATATACAATATATATTCATGTATGTACATGTGACTTTTATATATTATACAGTGGATTCAAGTTAATTAGGCCATTGGTTAATCAAGGCAGGTGCTTATTTAGGACAAGAATATAGCCGGGATTCCCTTCATTTATTTGAAACACTATGCAACTTAATTGGGACACGGGACTATTGCCGAACAGTATCCATCTATTGTGAGTCGCGTGTCCTTGTGTGGCTGTTAGACTCTACACCATGCTTAGAGCGAACAGCTTTTTAACAGTGCCAGTTGTGTGTTTGTGTTCAGAAAGCAGTGATTTTTGTTGTTGATAGTTGGTGGGAAATAAGCAGTAAGACAATTCAGAACTATTTTGCTCACCGTGCTTTAAAATGTTCAGGCTTAGAAATACCGAAAACAGCCTTTAGACATTAACAAACAGTTTTTAAATAGCATTCATTGTGGGTGCTTGCGTTATGTTATGCATTTGGGCCAGCAGACACTGATTCAAAAAGCAGAAATTTTTGATAATTTTGTTCTTTATTTGACTTTACGCAGGAAGGCAATGAAGGCAGTCTATTACGCCTACTAGGTGTCTTCTGCACTGATTTTGTTCATTTCTAATCAATCAAAAGAACACAGCAGTGATGAATTCTTCCATCAGTAACTATTGGGAATCAATGTGCAGTTTTATAAGCAGTAAGACAACTTAGAACTGTCTTAATTGGTAATACTGGTAGTGATCTAATTTGTTCTGCATTTCATTTAAGTGCATGACTTGTAACTCATTTAAATTGTAGCTTGTCTTTGTTATGCTTTTTAACTATTTCCATGAAACTTTGGCTAATTTGGGTAACTGCTTAATTGGGCCAAAATGCACAGGTCCATAAGTGTCCCAATTTAGCAGAAACCACAATTTACCAAGAAAATTAGTGCAAATACTGGAAATATTTAATGAAAACAGACAAAGTTGGGAACACCCAACAATTCAAACAGTTCCTATGGAGAAAGAAACATGTTTTAGGTCAATAATGGGATCTAAACTCACCATCTTGATTGGTTGGGACATCGAAGGTTACAGGTAGAAGGCAGGAGAATGGAGTTGAGAGGGAAAGTAAATATTAATAGAATAATAATAAGTATTTTATTGATCCTGAGTGGGAAATTACAGCAGCAACATTTAAAAACACACTTAGCAGTGTGCAGACTTAACTAATAATAAAGTACAGAATAATAATATATACAATAATAATGTACCAATGTGCAATAATAATGTATGAAATAATAAAGCAGAGACTATTGTTCTATGATATGTGTTCTCCTGTCACACAGGGATGAACTGTTGTATATGCTTATTGCATTTGGTAGGAAAGATTTCCTGTAACGATCCTTGTGACAGTGGAGCTGAATGAACCTGTTTGAAAGGGTGCTCGGCTGCTTATTCAGTAGGCCGTGAGAGGATGTGCCTGATTGTCCATGATGGATAACAGTTTGTTTAGCGATCTCCTCTCCACCACTAACTCAAAGGAATCCAGGTTTTAACCAAGGATGGATCCAGCCTTTTTGATGAGTACGTCAGCTGTGATGGAATGGCAGAGCAGACTCAATGGGCCAAATAGCCTAATTTTTTGGGTTTTTGCCTTATTTCTGGGTTCAGAAGCACACTGGAATGCCTGAATTGAGTCACAGTTCAGGTTTTTTTAAAATTTTTCATTGTGTATTTTTAGGTCTGTAGGGATAGGTTTGTGACAAAAGGGAATTAGGGATCAGGTTAGGGTTTAGAGACTGAGATGTGGGAAATTAAAGGTCAGACCATAGTCAAAGTCTCCATTAAGCATTCAAGGACTAACAACGTTGATGTGGGACATCCGTGGTCGGATGTCAGACTGACAGAGAGTGGACAAACTCTCCACCTTCCCCAGGTCAACAAGTTGTCGGTAGGTTCCATGTGGGCAGGAGGAACAAGTGATGATGATGTGATTTGGTCGAGACCGAAGTTCAAGGCCTAGAGTTTAGGGACTCATCATTGGCCAGTCCAGAGTTCAAGGAAGGTGCATGGGTTTGCAGTGAATTGGCTGTCTGGACGCAGAACTGGCTTGCACATCGAAGACACAGGGTAGTCGTTGAAAGAATTTATTCAAGCTGGAGGACTGTAATCAATGGAGTTCCACAAGGATCTGTGCTGTGACCTTCGCGGTTTGTGATGGATATAACTGACCTGGTTGAAAATGTAGATGGAGGGGTTAGTAAGTTTTGCAGATGATACCAGGACTGGTGGAGTTGCGGATAGTGCAGAAGACTAGCAAAGAATGCAGCATGATATGAATCAGCTGCAGATATGGGCAGAGAAATGGCAGATGGAGTTTAACCCAGTTAAAGGTGAGGCGTTGCACCTTGGTAGGGCAAGTACAAGGAGACCGTACACTGTGAAGGGCAAGATCCTGGACAGTGTTGCTGAGCAGAGAGATCTTGGGATCCAAGTTCATAGCTTCTTGAAAGAGGCTACACAGGTCGATAAGGTGGTTAAGAAGGTTTATGGAATGCTTGCTTTTATTGGCTGAGGCACTGAATTTAAAAGTGTTATGTTGCAACTTTATAACACTCTGGTTAGGCCACATCTGGAGTATTGTGTACAGTTCTGGCCCCACTATAGGAAGGATGTTGAGGCTTTGGAGAGGGTGCAGAGGAGATTTACCAGGATGCTGTGTGGTTTAGAGAGTATCTGTTTCCCAGGGTTGAAAAGTCTAATACAAGGGGGCAAGCATTGAAGGTGAGAGGGGGTAAGTTTAAGAGGGATGTGATCGGTGTGTTTTTTTAACTCAGAGAGAGGTGGATGCCTGGAATGTACTGCCTGGTGTGGTGGTAGAGGCAAATACATTGGAGGCTTTTAAGAAACATGGATGTAAGGAAGATGGAAGGATATGGACACGGTGTAGGGAGGAGGGATTCATGTTTGGCTGTTTCTGATTTGCCTTTTAGCTGGTTCGCACAACACTGTGGGCCAAATGGCCTGTTCCTGTGCTGTACTGTCCTATGTTCTATGGTGGGATCTGTAAGGAGAATCCAGGGCATCTTCCTCAAAGGTATCACCGACATTGCTGTTACAAGACTTTTGAATAGTCCCCTAGTTTGACAATCTGCCTCATGCTCCTGGGAATGAAAGAATGAGGAGCATTTGATGGCTTTGGGCCTGTACTCCCTGGGGTTTAGAAGAATGAGGGAGAATCTTATAGAAACCCACCGAATATTGAAAGTCCTAGATAGAGTGGTTGTGGAGAAGATGTTTCCAGTACTGGGGAAGGCTGGGACCAGAGGGCACAGCCTCAGAATAGAAGTTTTTTAATAGTGGGTTCAGTGGCGGGGTAAAGATACGTCTCCACCAAAGGATGTGTAAGGCGCTCCTTCCCTCTGCTAGTCTGCAGCTCCTGCTTAGCCCCGCGATCAGGGTCACGTGAAGCCGTGGGAGCAGGTAGCCGATGGTTGTATGAGCAACTGGTGCATATCACAATTCCTGGTTACGCAAACACGAACGCCAGGCAGACAATCTCTGAAGAGGATTGATAATGGCTGGGGTCACCCGTCTTGTAAAGACACTGCCCACTTCTGTCGAAAAATTTGCCAAGAACAGTCATGGTCATGGACAGACCGTGATGGGCCACGTCGTACGTCACGGCACATCGTGATGGTGCTGATGACAGTGGGGTAGAAACTATCCTCGCCCCAATGGTGTGTGTTCTAGTTCTTCTGTAGCTTCTGCTTGATGGAAGGTGGTGTGGGGGGATGGAGCAGAAGAGAAAACGACTGGGGTGGCAAGGTGCTTTGATTACTTGGCTGCTCTCCTCAGGCAGTGGGAAGTATAGACAGAGTCGGTGGTTTGTGTGATGGACTGAGCTGTGTTCACATTCTCTGCAGGTTTTTGCGACCACGTGCGAAGCACTTGTCGTGCCAAGCCGTGATGATCTGGATAGGATGCTTCCTATGAAGGATCTGTAAAAATAGCTAGCCACACCTGGGATTACCCAAACATTGTCTTTCTGCCAACACCAGAATCTCATCTCCATTAAGACAGTGCATTGGGAAATGAAGCAAATATGTTTCTCATCCAGAAGCAGAAAGCAGGCAGTGCTTTAGTTTGTGAAACTGTTTCTGCATTTAATGTTGGAAAGCATAATCCTGTTAAAATTCAAAATTCAAAACTCAGCTTCCCTGACATTTTAACACAACTTTAGCCCTCCCCACCGTTGAGCACATCTACGAGGGGTACTGCCCACCAGAAGGCAGCGTCTAGGCCATGCTCTCTTCTCACTAGCTCCATCGGGTAGAAGACAGAGGAGCTTTAAATCCCACACTACCAGATTCAGGAGGAGCTATTACCCTGCAATTAGCAGCTCCTGAACTGGCGGATAACTTCACTCACCACAGCACTGAACTGATTCCTCAACCTACAGACTCGCTTTCAAGGACTCTGCAACTCATGTTCTTAGTGTTATTTATTTATTTATGTATTTATTTTTGCACAATTTGCCTTATTTTGCAGATTGGATGTTTATCAGTCTTCGTGTGTGTGTGTGTTTTCATTGATTCTATTGTATTTCTATTGTGGATGCCTGCAAGAAAATGAATCTCTGGGTAGTATATGGTGACATATACATAAATTTGATAATAAACTTACTTTGAACTTTGGACTTTAAATCCTTTGCCTTGTAGCATTTGTTCAATTCAAGCTCTCTCAGGATCCTCCCGGAGATCCATTTGCTTTGCGATTGGTTGCAGGATTTCAGACGACCATCTCCACGGTTCCCAGTGAAGGCAGCTGCAAAGTTGTCATTGTAAACTTCAGTGCTTCCCGAGCAAGGCCTATATACAGATTCAAGAGCCGTTTCAGGTCTATCTGAGTAACCACCTATCTCTCAGACCCTTCAATTCACTTCCAGCTATGAATATTCAAATTCCAAGATATGCTTATTATCAAAGTACATATATGTACCCCCATCACCCAGGACATGCCCTCTTCTCATTGTTACCATCAGGAAGGAGGTACAGGGGCTTGAAGACACACACTCAACGATTCAGAAACAACTTCTTCCCCTCTGTCATCCAATTTCTTAATGGACATTGAACCCATGAATACGACCTTATTTTTCTATTTTTACATTTGCACTAATTTAATTTAACTATTTAATATCTACGTGCTTACTGTAATTCAGGTTTTTTTTCTTTATTATTATGTATTGCATTGTACTACTGCTGCAAAGAGAACAAATTTCATGACATATGCCAGTGATTTTAAACCTGATTCTGATATGTCACCATATAGTATCCCAAGATTCATTTTCTTACATTCACAGGAAAATAAGGAAATACAATAGAATTTATGAAAATTGAGAAATAATCAAAGACAAGCAACGAATGTGCTAAAGAGGACAATCTGTCCAAATAAAATAATACTGAGGACTTGAGTTCTTGAGCCTGTCGTTGTCGAATCAGTTCAGTGTTGTGGTGAGCTATCCCCTCTGGTTCAGGAGCCTGATGGCTGAGGGGTAATAACTGTCCCTGAACCTGGTGGTATAGGACCTCAGACTCCTCCACCTCCTGCCCAATGGGAGTACTGAGAAGAGAGCATGCTGTGGATGGTGGAGGTCCTTGATGATGAACGTTGCTTTCTGGGGGAAGTTCTCCCTGTAAGTGTGCTCAACGATGCCATTTTCATCTAAGGTGGAGTTAGAGGATCTGCAGCCAGACAGCTCCAGTGATACGGGTTCAATCCTGACCCCTGGTGTTACCTGTACAGACTTCTTGTGGTCTCCCTGTGGCCCCAGGGGCTGCAGTATCGCTCCCACATCGCAGTAGCATGTGGACTGGGTAGGTTAGTTGGCCCCTGTAGATTGCCCCAGATGCGCAGGTGATTTGGCACAATGTGGGAGGAGCTGATGGGAGCAGAAAATAAGACTTGTGTGTGTTCAATGTGAAATTAAAAATTAGCTTTATTGATCACATGTACATCTAAACATACGGTGAGATACGTCACCAGCGTCAAATCAAATCAGCGAGGATCGTGCTGGGAGGACCACAAGTGTTGCCCCACTTCCTGCACCAACATACTAATCTCACACACCCCCAACTCATCTAA
Source organism: Mobula hypostoma (assembly GCF_963921235.1). Taxonomy (NCBI): domain Eukaryota; kingdom Metazoa; phylum Chordata; class Chondrichthyes; order Myliobatiformes; family Myliobatidae; genus Mobula; species Mobula hypostoma. Next base: position 12,158,793 of record NC_086117.1, on the reverse strand, counting down.
TCATATGTTTTTGGAATATGGGAGGCAACGGAAGCTCCTGCAGGAAACCCGTGTGGTCATAGGGTTTGGCGGACAGCAGTCAGTAAACGCACTCCTAACACACACACAAACATTATCTTTTCATTCTGCTGCTGTTGCATTGAGTGTGCGCGCCTTAATCTCTTCCCCAGTATATTCTCATATTGGGTCCTAAACCGAGCTGTTGTGTCCGGGTTGGCTTTATGGTGACTTTCTTCCTATATATGGCGGAATATTCTATTTCTTTCATAATAGGGATGTGTAAAGGTGCATGTGTTCTTTCTGTATTTAAGGTAGATACCTCTGTTTATCTTGTAATATAATTGTAACTACATTGTGGGGTGCATCATATTCTAATTCATGTGTTAACTTTGGTATTTAAAGATGGTAGGTCCTAGTGCTGAATAAAGGGAGCTCATTGCCCTCAGTGAGAGGGAGATGGGGGGCTGCCAGGTTTTCACACTGGACCAGAATAAGCTGGGAGCTGTTAATGTGATTTCTGATAGATATCTGTCTGTAAATACTGGCAGTTTTCATTATTTTCACTAATTTTTGTAAGTTTGATTTTTAACGCACCTAATAAACCAGCAGTGACTAGTGATGTGCCTCAGGGATCTGTTCTGGGACCCTTACTCTTTGTGATTTTTATAAATGACCTGGATGAGGAAGTGGAGGGATGGGTTAGTAAGTTTGCTGATGACACAAGCGTTGGCTGTTTATTCCCCTCCACCGAAGCCGTCTGACCTGCTGAGTTCCTCGAGCATTTTCTTTTTTTCTTTTTCAATCTTTTTATTATTATTTCGTAATGATAAAGATTAACATAACATAGTAATCATACAAAGTTATTGGGATTACATTGTTGTAATTATGATATATAAATATAAACCTGGTTAGTACATAGATATTAAACCTCCCAATCTTACAGAATACAAATATTATATATAAACAAATTATATATTCAATACCTCCAGCATTTTCAATATCAAGTTTATTTTCATGGGTATTGCCAAATGAAATAACATTCCTGCACACCAAAGTGTACAACGCAGTACATATAACTCACACACACAACACGTAACAGAATATTACCACAAATAAATTAACAAATAATTAAATACATTCCAGAAGGTTGATATTTAGCATCGGGTGCATTTACAAAAGAAGTTAAAAAGTGAACAGTATAATGCTATTGGTGCTTCATAAATAATGAGACCTGGGCAGTGGCCGGGAGTTCAGTAATCTCACGGCCTGGGGAAAGAAGCTGTTTCTCATCCTAACAGTCCGTGTGCTAATTTTGTGTGTGTTGCTGTGGCTAACTTGTGACCGTGCTGTTGTGTTATATTTGAAGGGGAGATTCAGTGGAAACACATTTACAAGATTCCCCTCAGCAACCTCGTTGGAAGGAGCATCGAACGGCCTCTGAAGTCCCCCCTGGTTGCAAAGGTTGCCACAACACCCACATCCAGTGTTACCGCGCCGATGCCAGTAACCCATTCACTCTCACTGTCCCGCATGGAGATCAAAGAGATTGCATGCAGAACACGCAAAGAATTGCTGGGTAAGAGATGCTCACTTCACCTTTGTCCCAAATGGCAAGCTGAAACTGGCCTTCTTGATAGCAAAGATGAACAAATCAATGTTTCGACACCGTATTGGTCTACAAGATACAATGTGGAATCTTTAGAGAGGATCCAGAGGAGGTTTACCAGGATGCTACCAGGCTTAGAAGAGCTTGACTTATGAGGAGAGCTTGTACAACCTAGAGTTTTTCTCTCTGGAATGAGGGAGGATGAGAGGAGTCTTGATAGAGATGTACAAAATAATAAGATCAAGTGGATAGCCAAAGATTTTTTTTTTCCAGTGCGGTTATGGCGAATTCAAGGAGGCTTACTTTTGAGGTGATTGTTGGAAAGTATGTGGGGGGGGGGGGGTGCCAGAGGTAAGTTTTTTACACGGGGAGTGATGGGTGTATGGAATGCCCTGGCAGGGATGGTGGTAGAGGCAGATACATTAGGGACATTTAGGAAACTCTTACATAGGCACAATGATACAAAACAGAGGGTTATGTGGGTGGGGGGGAAGTGTCTAATTGATCTTAAGAGTAGCTTAAAGGGTTGGCATTGCATTGTGGGCTGAAGGGCCTTTACTGTATTGTAATATTCCCTGTTCTATGATCTTTGGAAATCTGAAAATGGTTAAAATTCAAGGAGTGTTTATTCCTTCCCTTTCAAAAGCCCGTCTGAGTTTGCACAGGCAGGAAATAACACATAAAATATATATGTATATAGTTATTTATTTTTTTAACTCCTGCTCTATTCCCCATATATTTAAAGTACAGGAAGGTGACAATCCCCTCTTTCCTTCCTGAGGCCAGCTAGTCACTAAAATGCCTGACACAAAGCAGGTCTCTGAGTTTATCACAGACGTGGTGCCTTCCCAGGGTTTGGACAGAGTGGGATATCTATAGCTCATATTTCCACCCTTTCCGGGGTTTGGACAGAGTGGGATATCTATAGCTCATATTTCCACCCTTTCCGGGGTTTGGACAGAGTGGGATATCTATAGCTCATATTTCCACCCTTTCCGGGGTTTGGACAGAGTGGGGTATCTGCAGCTCACACTGTGGATGTGAAACATGGCATAAGAGAGCCATCAGCTGACAGGCACTTACAAAGTGTGCATCTGAAACCTTCAGGCAAAACCTCGGTGGGAGATGTGGATTAAACATTATTCAAGATTTCTTAACAAGTGCAGTCCACTGAAGCTGGAGTTATTACATCTTTGAATGTGTTTCTTCTGGCTCCCTCCATCCCTTGCTGACACTGCCCCTCTCTCTATTTCCTCTTTCTTTTTCTTTTCCCTTCTATCCCTTCCCACTCCTCTCCCTGTCTCATGCTCAGTTGCACAAGACAGCCAGTGTCATAACGCGAAAGAACATCTTTCATTTGCCACAGTTACACTCAGTCAGGGTTGCCTCCTGTCCCATTCCAAATGAGGCAATGAGAAAATGGGACCAATGAGCAAATGACTTCATATGCCAATCAACCTCTCGTCACATGGATCCACCTATCACCTGACAGCTTTTGCTCCATCCCTCCCCTTCACCACTTTAAACTGACCATCTCGCCACCGCTCTTTCAGTTCAAGTAAATGTTGAATGTCCATCTCCCTCCATGACTGTCCCTGACCCACTAAGTTCCTTCAGCAACTTGGTTTTATTTTGCCGAATCAAGGAATAAATATTTTACTAGCAATAACCGATTTGAAAGATGTTTGTTGTTCCATGATTCCCATTTCTCTGCAGTACTCTTCAATGTTCCAGGGTCTAAGGGGGTGGATGGGATGAATTTTCCTTATGTTATCATTTTCAAGGGGTTGGTCACGGTGTGTGTTTGCCTCTGAGCTGGCAGCTCCTCTTCACGGCTGAACATTGTACCTCCTTCACACTGTAGGCCTGACGACGGACTCAACTACGACCAAATCTGATGGTGCTCCAAAACACAAAAAGTGGTCTCGGAAAGGAACAGACGAACAGCCCAGGAAAGGTGCCGTGAGATCGACGAGCAGTGACAGGTAAAGAACAAGAGGTTTGGGTAGCCTTCAACCTGGTGTCATGAATATCAATTTCTCAAGCTTCCAGTAATGCCACCACCATCTCCCATCCCCTTGTCCCTCTCTCATGCTATCTCCTTGCCTCTCTCTGGTGGTCCTCACCCCAACCCCCACCCTTTTTCTTCTTTCTTCCATGGCCTTCTTTCTCTTTTACCAATCAACTTTCTAGCTCTTTGCCTCATCCCTCCCTCCACTTCCAAGCTTCACCTATCGCCTGGCATTCCTCTCTCCCCTTCCCCCACATTTCATATCTACTCCTCAGCTTTTTTTCCTCCAGTCCTGCCGAAGGGTCTCGGCCCGAAATGTCCACTGTACATTTTTCCAATAGATGCTGCCTGGCCTTGTGTTGCTAAGACTCCTGTGCGGGTTTTCACCACAGAGATTTAGTGGCTTCTCAGATTTCAAATTAAAACTTGACCAAGGCCAATCGAATCTGAGGACTTATCATGCAATCCAACCATCAATAGAACCCCAATGATCTATTGAGGTGTAAGGAGAGGTGGACTAACTTGGCCTATTTCTGGTCTGTACTGCTCTATTACCCGATGACTCTAAAAGCAAACCACCTAACTTTACTTAGTTTCTTGATGATGGCCGACGTGCCATTCAGATGGGCCGTTGTCTCATTGCAACGATGGATTTGGAGATGCTTCCACCCCACCTGCAACATCCCGTACTTTCACTCCGGAGTGCACAGAGGTGGATGTGGTGCATCTGGTGGAGGTGCTTCCTCACAACTCGAGTGAGCCAGGTTTGATCCTGACCCCAAGAATGGGTTGTGTGCAGTTTGCACCTTCTCCCCGTCACTGTCTGGGGTTCCTCCTTCGTCTCACAGAAGTGAGCGTTTGATCAGATCAGTAGGTTAATTGGCCACTGTCAATTGCCTAGAGTAGGGAGCAGGGTGTTGATGGGAGAGTGGAGGGTAGTCTCCAGGTTATAACGGGATTCATCTCCTGTTCCTAACCCAAATCAATCAAAGGCAGATATGAACAAGTGTGTGGGAGATACCAATCAGATACAAAAGTTTGAGAGTATGTACTAGACTCAAGCATAGCTTCTATCCTGCAGTTTCAAACTCTTGAATGGATCTCTCATGTCCTAAAGATCTCCCAATCTACCTCATTGTGGCCTTTGCATAATAGAATATAGAACATTACAGCACAGCACAGGCCCTTTAATCTACTCTAAGATCAACCAAACTCTTCCCTCCTACATAACCCTCCATTTTTCTATCATCCATGTGCCTAAAAGTCTCTTAAATGTCCCTAGTGTATCTGTTTCTGCCACCACCCATGGCAGACCACAGCATGCGCCCACCGCTCTCTGTGTAGAATATAGAATACTACAGCACTTCAAAGCAGAGGTTGATAGGTTCTTGGTTAGTCAGGGCATCAAAAGTTACGGGGTGAAAGCAGAAGAATACGGTTGAGAGGGATAATAAATCAGCCGTGATGGAATAGCAGAGTAGATTCGATGGGCTGAGTGGCCTATGTCTTCTGCCCTATTGGACTACCTGCACGGCACTTTCTCTGCAGCTCAACACTACATTCTGCATTCTGTTTTTATCTTCTCACTGCCTCGATGTACTTACACGTGGCACGATCTTCCCGGATGTCATGCAAACAAAAGCTTTTCACCATATCTTGTTCCACGCGCTGCCACGGTAGCATTGCGGTTAGCGTAACGCTTTACGGCACCAGCAACAAGGGTTCCATTCCCGGCACTGTCTCTGCGGAGTCTGTACGTTGTCCCCATGACCACGCGGGTTTCCTCCGCATGCTCCAGTCTCCTCCCGCCTTCCAAAGGCATACGGGTTACTAGGTTACATGGCCACATTGGTGTAAATAGGTGGCGCAGGCATTTGGAAGGGGCTGTTACTGTGCTGTATCTCAAAAATAAAATAATTATAAAATGTGAGAATAAGCAATGGTTCAGCGTGGGCTGAAGGGCTTGTTTTAGTGCTGTAGTTTTCTATAACTCTAAACCAGTAAACAGTCTGACCTACTGAGAAGGGGTATTGCATCTACATCTTGTATGACCAATAAACCCTTTCTGTTTTGCTTTCCTGTTCCAGGATTCTGGCGGAGGTCATGGATACAGAATCGGAAGCCCAGCGCCACTTATCCACCAGCTCCGACTCAGACACAACAGCAGCCAAGATCGAGAGCCCCCTGCCCAGCTGTTTATTTCACCTGAATGCATCTTTCGACGACGAAGTTTTGGACCTGAAGTGAAAACCTACAGAGACATTTGTTTCCTCGTTTTTTTTAAAAAAAAAGAGAAAAGGTCCCTTCTTCCTGCCCCAGACCATGCGATGAATCTGTAACCCATTGTTCCCTGCCCAAAATGTACAGTGCATGTCTGCTCAGATCCACCACTGTTGTTGACTTCCACAAGACCGATAACCTCTTCTCTTAATTTAATGTGAACCTCTGCGCACTTAACAACCGTCTCCACTAAAAGGTTTGGAATATTTTTGCAGGCGATTTTATTTATTACAGTGTATTTATCTCGTTGAATGGAAGACGTTTGTGGGCTGAGATTTGTACATTTTGTTTAAATGGCCTGATGTTTGGTTTTGACCTTTGACCCTTGACCTCTTAGCAGTGTTTTTTTTGTACTCAATGAATATGTACTGTCGACACTGTTGCTGGACCTCTGTGATGGAAAAAAAAACACCAACTGTCTTAAAATATTGTATTCCTATGGTTTTATGCCAAGTAACAGATGTAAATGTATTGTGTTTCAAACGTTGCCTCAAAAATTACTGAATTCATAACTACAAAAATATCTATTTTCAGTGCTGTTGAGCACTGTTGTGAAAGTAGATTATAATTCTGTTAATTAATATGAAATGAATATTAAGGGATTTAAAATGTCTTTTTCTTTACAAATTAAAATAAAGTTCAGTTCATCTGATAAGTGAATATTTTTGTTAAAGTGAATGGAAATCGGGAAAAAAAACACGACAAGCATTTTCTGTCTCCTCTTAATGTATTTCCTCCTGAGGTGGGCCTCTGGAAATGTCTTTGTGAAAAATATGCTTAAATAAATCTGTATTTATTATCTGGGATAATGTTGGACAATGTTATTTTCGCATGGGTTCTCTTTTAATAGTCTGTGTCAGGTGGCCAAATTGTTCTGATTCTGAGATGGTGGAGCTGGCCACTGTGATGTACTGGCCTGCGTGCATAACTCTCTGTAATTTCTTGTAGTCTTTGACAGAACAGTGGGTATATCTGCCAAGAGTGTTTTCCTATAGTGTACCTGTAAAAATTGGTGAGTGTCCCCAAGAACGTGCTGAATTTCCTTAGCCTTCTAAGGAAGTAGAGACACTGGTGTGTTTTCTTGGCCAAAGCATCCACCTGGTTTGGCCAGGGAGTATATTGTGGGTGATATTTACATCCAGGAATTTGAAGCTCGCAACCGTCTTTACCTCAGCAAAATGTGGATGACTCAAGTTAATGGAGTTGAGGCATTGTGCAGCCTCAGTGCAGGGGTCCCCGACCTGGGGACCACGGACCCCTTGGTCAGTGGTAGGGACTGTGGATATCTTGGTCAGCGGCAGGGAGCGCAGACCCCCTCGGTCAGCGGCAGGGAGCGCGGACCCCCTCGGTCAGTGTAGGGACCATAGAAGCATAGAAAATAGGTGCAGGAGTCGGCCATTCGGCCCTTCGAGCCTGCAAAGCCATTCAGTATGATCATGGCTGATCATCCAACTCAGAACCCTGTACCTGCCTTCCCTCCATACCCCCTGATCCCTTTAGCCACAAGGGCCTCTTAAATATAGCCAATGAACTGGCCTCAACTGTTTCCTGTGGCAGAGAATTTCACAGATTCACCACTCTCTGTGTGAAGAAGTTTTTCCTAATCTCGGTCCTAAAAGGCTTCCCCTTTATCCTCAAACTGTGACCCCTCGTTCTGGACTTCCCCAACATTGGGAACAATCTTCCTGCATCTAGCCTGTCCAATCCCTTTAGGATTTTATACGTTTCAATCAGATCCCCCCCTCAATCTTCTAAATTCCAACAAGTATAAGCCTAGTTCATCCAGTCTTTCATCATATGAAAGTCCTGCCATCCCAGGAATCAATCTGGTGAATCTTCTTTGTACTCCCTCTATGGCAAGGATGTCTTTCCTCAGATTAGGGGACCAAAACTGCACACAATACTCCAGGTGTGGTCTCACCAAGGCCTTGTACAACTGTAGTAGTACCTCCCTGCTCCTGTACTCGAACCCTCTTGCTATGAATGCCAGCATACCATTCACCTTTTTCACCGCCTGCTGTACCTGCATGCCCACTTTCAATGACTGGTGTATAATGACACTCAGGTCTCGTTGCACCTCCCCTTTTCCTAATCGGCCACCATTCAGATAATAATCTGTTTTCCTGTTTTTGCTACCAAAGTGGATAACTTCACATTTATCCACATTAAATTGCATCTGCCATGAATTTTCCCACTCACCTAACCTATCCAAGTCACCCTGCATCCTCTTAGCATCCTCCTCACAGCTAACACTGCCACCCAGCTTCGTGGACCCTCTCGATCAGTGGTAGGGAGCGCGGAGCCCTCGGTTAGCGGTAGGGAGCGCGGAGCCCTCGGTCAGCGGTAGGGACCGTGGAGCCCCTCGGTCAGCGGTAGGGACCGTGGACCCCCTCAGTCAGCGGTAGGGACCGTGGACCCCCTCGGTCAGCGGTAGGGACCGTGGACCCCCTCGGTCAGCGGTAGGGACCGTGGACCCCCTCGGTCAGCGGTAGGGACCGTGGACCCCCTCGGTCAGCGGTAGGGACCGTGGACCCCCTCGGTCAGCGGTAGGGAGCGCGGAGCCCTCGGTCAGCGGTAGGGACTCCTCGGTCAGTGGTAGGGAGCGCGGACCCCTCGGTCAGCAGTAGGCACCCCTCGGTCAGCGGTAGGAAGCGCGGACACCCTCGGTCAGCGGTAGGGACCGTGGACTCCCTCGGTCAGCGGTAGGGACCGTGGACCCCCTCGGTCAGCGGTAGGGACCGTGGACCCCCTCGGTCAGCGGTAGGGACCGTGGACCCCCTCGGTCAGCGGTAGGGAGCGCAGAGCCCTCGGTCAGCGGTAGGGACTCCTCGGTCAGTGGTAGGGAGCGCGGACCCCTCGGTCAGCAGTAGGCACCCCTCGGTCAGCGGTAGGAAGCGCGGACACCCTCGGTCAGCGGTAGGGACCGCGGACCCCCTCGGTCAGCGGTAGGGACCGTGGACCCCCTCGGTCAGCGGTAGGGAGCGTGGACCCCCTCGGTCAGCGGTAGGGAGCGCGGAGCCCTCGGTCAGCGGTAGGGAGCGCGGAGCCCTCGGTCAGCGGTAGGGACCGTGGACCCCCTCGGTCAGCGGTAGGGACCGTGGACCCCCTCGGTCAGCGGTAGGGAGCGCGGAGCCCTCGGTCAGCGGTAGGGACTCCTCGGTCAGTGGTAGGGAGCGCGGACCCCTCGGTCAGCGGAAGGCACCCCTCGGTCAGCGGTAGGAAGCGCGGACACCCTCGGTCAGCGGTAGGGACCGTGGACCCCCTCGGTCAGCGGTAGGGACCGTGGACCCCCTCGGTCAGCGGTAGGGACCGTGGACCCCCTCGGTCAGCGGTAGGGAGCGCGGAGCCCTCGGTCAGCGGTAGGGAGCGCGGAGCCCTCGGTCAGCGGTAGGGACCCTGGACCCCCTCGGTCAGCGGTAGGGACCGTGGACCCCCTCGGTCAGCGGTAGGGAGCGCGGAGCCCTCGGTCAGCGGTAGGGACTCCTCGGTCAGTGGTAGGGAGCACGGACCCCTCGGTCAGCGGTAGGGACTCTTCGGTCAGCGGTAGGGAGCGCGGACCCCTCGGTCAGCAGTAGGGACTCCTCGGTCAGCGGTAGGGACCGTGGACCCCCTCGGTCAGCGGTAGGGACCGTGGACCCCCTCGGTCAGCGGTAGGGACCGTGGACCCCCTCGGTCAGCGGTAGGGACCGTGGACCCCCTCGGTCAGCGGTAGGGAGCGCGGAGCCCTCGGTCAGCGGTAGGGACTCCTCGGTCAGTGGTAGGGAGCGCGGACCCCTCGGTCAGCGGTAGGAAGCGCGGACACCCTCGGTCAGCGGTAGGGACCGCGGACCCCCTCGGTCAGCGGTAGGGACCGCGGACCCCCTCGGTCAGCGGTAGGGACCGTGGACCCCCTCGGTCAGCGGTAGGGACCGTGGACCCCCTCGGTCAGCGGTAGGGACCGTGGACCCCCTCGGTCAGCGGTAGGGAGCGCGGAGCCCTCGGTCAGCGGTAGGGACTCCTCGGTCAGTGGTAGGGAGCGCGGACCCCTCGGTCAGCAGTAGGCACCCCTCGGTTAGCGGTAGGAAGCGCGGACACCCTCGGTCAGCGGTAGGGACCGTGGACCCCCTCGGTCAGCGGTAGGGAGCGCGGAGCCCTCGGTCAGCGGTAGGGAGCGCGGACCCCTCGGTCAGCGGTAGGCACCCCTCAGTCAGCGGTAGGAAGCGCGGACCCCTCGGTCAGCGGTAGGCACCCCTCGGTCAGCGGTAGGAAGCGCGGACCCCCTCGGTCAGCGGTGGGGAGCGCGGACCCCCTCGGTCAGCGGTGGGGAGCGCGGACCCCCTCGGTCAGCGGTGGGGACCGCGGACCCCCTCGGTCAGCGGTGGGGAGCGCGGACCCCCTCGGTCAGCGGTGGGGAGCGCGGACCCCCTCGGTCAGCGGTGGGGAGCGCGGACCCCCTCGGTCAGCGGTGGGGAGCGCGGACCCCCTCGGTCAGCGGTGGGGAGCGCGGAGCCCCTCGGTCAGCGGTGGGGAGCGCGGAGCCCCTCGGTCAGCGGTGGGGAGCGCGGAGCCCTCGGTCAGCGGTGGGGAGCGCGGACCCCCTCGGTCAGCGGTGGGGAGCGCGGACCCCCTCGGTCAGCGGTGGGGAGCGCGGACCCCCTCGGTCAGCGGTGGGGAGCGCGGACCCCCTCGGTCAGCGGTGGGGAGCGCGGACCCCCTCGGTCAGCGGTGGGGAGCGCGGACCCCCTCAGTCAGCGGTGGGGAGCGCGGAGCCCTCGGTCAGCGGTGGGGAGCGCGGAGCCCTCAGTCAGTGGTAGGGACTCCTCGGTCAGTGGTAGGGAGCGCGGACCCCTCGGTCAGCAGTAGGCACCCCTCGGTCAGCGGTAGGAAGTGCGGACCCCCTCGGTCAGCGGTGGGGACCGTGGACCCCCTCGGTCAGCGGTGGGGACCGTGGACCCCCTCGGTCAGCGGTGGGGAGCGCGGACCCCCTCGGTCAGCGGTGGGGAGCGCGGACCCCTCGGTCAGCGGTGGGGAGCACCAACAGACAGCAGAAATAGTTTTTCTGCACAGAGAGTGGGAGGCACACGGAATGCACTGCCTGGGGTGGTGGTAAGCATTTGTAGGAAAAAAATGGAATTTATGAAAAGCGATACATAAAGATATACATTTAAATACAAAAATATACATATGTTTTAGAGAGGGTGCAGAGGGGATTTACCAGGATGCTGCCTGGATTAGAGAACATATATTATGAGGATATGTTGAGCGAACTAAGGCATTCCTGGTTGGAGTGAAGGAGATTGAGAGGTGATTTGCTAGGTAGAGCTGTGCAAGTTGATAAGAGGCATAGATCGAGTGGATAGTCAAAGACCCAGTGGATAGTCCCAGGGTAGAAATGTCTACCACAAGAGTGCATAATTTTAAGGTGATTGGAGGAAAGTATATTGGGGGATGTCAGAGATAAGTTTTTTTACATGGAGCGTGGTAGGTGCATGGAACATGCTTCTGGTAGAGGTAGATACATTAGGGATATTTAAGGTAGGCACGTGGATGATAGAAAAATGGAGGGCTACGTGGGAGGGAAGGGTTAGATTGATTTTGGTGTAGGTTAAAGGATCAGCACAGCATTTTTTACTTATGTATTTAGAGATACAGCACAGTAACAAGCCCCTCTGGGACTCGTGGCTTGTTAAGCAGCCTCATGTGTAACACCTTGTTAAATGCCATCTGAAAATCCAAGTACACTAATGTCACTTGATTCTTTTGTCTATCCTGTTTGTTATTTCTTCAAAGAAATCTAGCAGGTTTTTCAGGCAGGATTTTCCCTTGAGGAAATCATGCTGACTAGGGCCTAATTTATCATGTGCCTCCAAATACCCTGAGACCTCATCCTTAATAATCGACTCCAACATCTTCCCAACCATTGAGATCAGACTAACTGGCCGATAGTTTCTCTTCCTCTGCCTCTCTCCCTTCTTTAAGAGTAGAATGACATTTGCAATTTTCCAGTCCTCCAGAACCTTTCCAGAATCTAGTGATTCTTGAAAGATCATATTCAGCCACCTCTTTCAAAGCTCTGGGGTGTACACCAGCTGGTCCACATGACTTCAGTTTCCTAAAAACCTCTCTCTAGTTACGGTAACTTCACATACTTCCCCTTGAAAGCTGGAACTTCTACCACACTGCTAGTGGCTTCCACAGTGATGACTGATGCAAGTTCATTCACCGTTTCCTTGTCCCCCATTACTACATCTCCAATATTGTTTTCCTGTAGTCCGATATCCACTCTCACCTCTCTTTTACACTTTATGTATCAGAAGAAACTTCTGGTGTACTCTTTAATATTAGTGGCTGGCTTAATTTTGTATTCCATCTTTACCTTCTTAATGACTTTTTAGTTGCCTTTTGTTGGTTTTTAAAAGTTTCCCAATCCTCTAACTTCCCACTAATTTTTGCTCTATTATATGCCCTCTTTTTGACTTTTATACTGGCTGTGACTTCTCTTGTTAGCCACGGTTGTATCATCATTCTTTTAGAATACTTCTTCCTCTTTGGGATGTATATATCCTGTGCCATCCAATTGTTTCTAGAAATTCTGGCCATTGTTCTTCCGTCATCCCTGCCAGTGTTCCTTTCCAATCAATTCTGGCCAGCTCCTCACTCATGCCTCAGTAATTCCCTTTACTCCACTGTAATACTGATACATCTGAGTTTAGTTTCTCCTTCTCAAAGTTCAGAGTGAATTTGATCATATTATGGTCACTTACCCCTACAGGTTCTTTTACCTTAAGCTCTCTACTCAATTCTGTTTTATTGATCCCCTAGGGGCTCAATCACCCTCCTGGAATCCAACACCAATCTGATTTTCCCAATCTACCTGCATATTGAAATCTCCCGTAACTCTTTTAACATTGCCCTTTTGGCATACATTTTCCATCTCCTGTTGCAATTTGTAGACCACAGCCTTATGACTGTTTGGGGGGTATGTATACAATTTCCATCAAGGTCTTTTTACCCTTACAGTTCCTTAGCACTATTGACAATGATTTTACACCTTCTGACCCTATGTCACCAATTTCTAATGATTTGATTTCATTTTTTACCAACAAAGCAACACTGCTCCCTTTGCCTTCTTGCCTGTATCTTTGGACATTAAGCTCCCAGCTACAATCTTCTTTCAGCCATGATTCAGTGATGCCTACAACATCATACCTCCCAATCTGCAACTGTGCTATGTTCATCTACCTTATTCCATATACTGCCACTTTCAGATACAACACCTTCAGTCCTGTATTCACCTTTTTGATTTTGTCTACCTTTTACATTGTAACTCATTCTGTTGACTGCAATCTTGCCCTATCAACAGCATTTCCTCACTACACATTGCCTCTGTTGTAAACCAGCTACCTCATCTTCAGCACTGTCATCTGCCTTTCCTACGATTCTTTTCGCATTGAAGTGTATATAACTTAGGACACTACTTCCACCACACTCATCCTTTTAGTTCGTAATTTTGTCTGACGTCTTACCATCATCTGCCTCCACACCTTCTCCACTAACTATTCTGGCACTCTGGTTCCCACCCCCCTGCAATTCCAGTTAAACCCCACCATGCAACATTAACAAACCTTCCCACTAAGATATTAGTTCCACTCTAGTTTAGGTGCAAACCATCCTGTCTGTACACGTCCCACCTTCCCTGGAAGAGAGCCCAATAATCCAAAAATTGTATGCCCTCCCTCCTACACCAACTCCTTAGCCACAAATTAAACTGTATAATCTTCCTAATTCTGGTTTCACCAGCACAGGCACAGGTGCACAATCCTGAAACCACAACCCATGGAGGTCCTGCTATTTAACCTAGCACCTAATTCCTTGAACTCCCAATCCAGAACCTCTTCACTGGTCCCACCCGTGTCATTGGTATAGAAACATAGAAACATAGAAAATAGGTGCAGGAGTAGGCCATTCGGCCCTTCGAGCCTGCACTGCCATTTATTATGATCATGGCTGATCATCCAACTCAGAACCCTGCACCAGCCTTCCCTCTATACCCCCTGATCCCTTTAGCCACAAGGGCCATATCTAACTCCCTCTTAAATATAGCCAATGAACTGGCCTCAACTGTTTCCTGTGGCAGAGAATTCCACAGATTCACCACTCTCTGTGTGAAGAAGTTTTTCCTAATCTCGGTCCTAAAAGGCTTCCCCTCTATCCTCAAACTGTGACCCCTCGTTCTGGACTTCCCCAACATCAGGAACAATCTTCCTGCATCTAGCCTGTCCAATCCCTTTAGGATTTTATACGTTTCAATCAGATCCCCCCTCAATCTTCTAAATTCCAACGAGTACAAGCCCAGTTCATCCAGTCTTTCTTCATATGAAAGTCCTGCCATCCCAGGAATCAATCTGGTGAACCTTCTTTGTACTCCCTCTATGGCAAGGATGTCTTTCCTCAGATTAGGGGACCAAAACTGCACACAATACTCCAGGTGTGGTCTCACCAAGGCCTTGTACAACTGCAGTAGTACCTCCCTGCTCCTGTACTCGAATCCTCTCGCTATAAATGCCAGCATACCATTTGCCTTTTTCACCGCCTGCTGTACCTGCATGCCCACTTTCAATGACTGGTGTATAATGACACTCAGGTCTCGTTGCACCTCCCCTTTTCCTAATCGGCCACCATTCAGATAATAATCTGCTTTCCTATTTTTGCCACCAAAGTGGATAACTTCACATTTATCCACATTAAATTGCATCTGCCATGAATTTTCCCACTCACCCAACCTATCCAAGTCACCCTGCATCCTCCTCGCATCCTCCTCACAGCTAACACTGCCGCCCAGCTTCGTGTCATCCGCAAACTTGGAGATGCTGCATTTAATTCCCTCATCCAAGTCATTTATATATATTGTAAACAACTGGGGTCCCAGCACTGAGCCTTGCGGTACCCCACTAGTCACTGCCTGCCATTCTGAAAAGGTCCCGTTTATTCCCACTCTTTGCTTCCTGTCTGCTAACCAATTCTCTATCCACATCAATACCTTACCCCCAATACCGTGTGCTTTAAGTTTGCACACTAATCTCCTGTGTGGGACCTTGTCAAAAGCCTCTTGAAAATCCAAATATACCACATTCACTGGTTCTCCCCTATCCACTCTACTAGTTACATCCTCAAAAAATTCTATGAGATTCATCAGACATGATTTTCCTTTCACAAATCCATGCTGACTTTGTCTGATGATTTCACCACTTTCCAAATGTGCTGTTATCACATCTTTGATAACTGACTCCAGCAGTTTCCCCACCACCGACGTTAGGCTAACCGGTCTATAATTCCCCGGTTTCTCTCTCCCTCCTTTTTTAAAAAGTGGGGTTACATTAGCCACCCTCCAATCCTCAGGAACTAGTCCAGAATCTAACGAGTTTTGAAAAATTATCACTAATGCATCCACTATTTCTTGGGCTACTTCCTTAAGCACTCTGGGATGCAGACCATCTGGCCCTGGGGATTTATCTGCCTTTAATCCCTTCAATTTACCCAACACCACTTCCCTACTAACATGTATTTCGCTCAGTTCCTCCATCTCACTGGACCCTCTGTCCCCTACTATTTCTGGAAGATTATTTATGTCCTCCTTAGTGAAGACAGAACCAAAGTAATTATTCAATTGGTCTGCCATGTCCTTGCTCCCCATTATCAATTCACCTGTTTCTGTCTGTAGGGGACCTACATTTGTCTTTACCAGTCTTTTCCTTTTTACATATCTATAAAAGCTTTTACAGTCCGTTTTTATGTTCCCTGCCAGTTTTCTCTCATAATCTTTTTTCCCCTTCCTAATTAAGCCCTTTGTCCTCCTCTGCTGAACTCTGAATTTCTCCCAGTCCTCAGGTGAACCACTTTTTCTGGCTAATTTGTATGCTTCTTCTTTGGAATTGATACTATCCCTAATTTCTCTTGTCAGCCACAGGAGCACTACCTTCCTTGATTTATTCTTTTGCCAAACTGGGATGAACAATTGTTGTAGTTCATCCATGCAATCCTTAAATGCTTGCCAATGCATATCCATCATCAATCCTTTAAGTGTCATTTGCCAGTCTATCTTAGCTAATTCACGTCTCATACCTTCAAAGTTACCCCTCTTTAAGTTCAGAACCTTTGTTTCTGAATTAACTATGTCACTCTCCATCTTAATGAAGAATTCCACCATATTATGGTCACTCTTACCCAAGGGGCATCTCACGACAAGATTGCTAATTAACCCTTCCTCATTGCTCAAAACCCAGTCTAGAATAGCCTGCTCTCTAGTTGGTTCCTCGACATGTTGGTTCAAAAAACCATCCCGCATACATTCCAAGAAATCCTCTTCCTCAGCACCTTTACCAATTTGGTTCACCCAATCTACATGTAGATTGAAGTCACCCATTATAACTGCTGTTCCTTTATTGCACACATTTCTAATTTCCTGTTTAATACCATCTCTGACCTCACTACTACTGTTAGGTGGCCTGTACACAACTCCCACCAGCGTTTTCTGCCCCTTAGTGTTATGCAGCTCTACCCATATCGATTCCACATCTTCCCGGCTTATGTCCTTCCTTTCTATTGCGTTAATCTCATCTTTAACCAGCAATGCCACCCCACCTCCCCTTCCTTCATGTCTATCCCTCCTGAATATTGAATATCCCTGAACGTTGAGCTCCCATCCTTGGTCACCCTGGAGCCATGTCTCTGTGATCCCAACTATATCATAATCATTAATAACAATCTGCACTTTCAATTCATCCACCTTGTTACGAATGCTCCTTGCATTGACACACACAGCCTTCAGGCGCTCTTTTACAACTCTCTTAGCCCTTATACAATTATGTTGAAAAGTGGCCCTTTTTGATGCTTGCCCTGGATTTGTCGGCCTGCCACTTTTACTTTTCTCCTTACTACTTTTTGCTTCTACCCTCACTTTACACCCCTCTGTCTCTCTGCACCGGTTCCCATCCCCCTGTTGTGAACTAACCTCCTCTCGCCTAGCCTCTTTAATTTGATTCCCATCCCCCAACCATTCTAGTTTAAAGTCACCTCAGCAGCCCTTGCTAATCTCCCTGCCAGGATATTGGTCCCCCTAGTATTCAAGTGTAACCCGTCCTTTTTGTACAGGTCACACCTGTGCCAAAAGAGATCCCAATGATCCAAAAACTTGAATCCCTGCCTCCTGCTCCAATCCCTCAGCCACGCATTTATCCTCCACCTCATCGCATTCCTACTCTCACTGTCGCGTGACACAGGCAGTAATCCCGAGATTACTACCTTTGCGGTCCTTTTTCTCAACTCTACATGGACCACAAATTCTGGCTGTTCACCCTCCCACTTAAGAATGCTGAGGACTTGAGCTGAGATGTCCCAGACCCTGGCACCCAGGAGACAACATACCATCTGGAAATCTCGTTCCCACCCACAGAACCTCCTGTCAGTGTCCCTAAAGGACAGGGAAAGGTAAAGGGCTGAAGAAGAAGGAATTTGATAGGATAAGAGAGTAGACTTTTTGTTGGATTTTGAGATCAAGAAGATTCTTCAGAAGAATGAGGTGTGAAACGTGTTGGTCACGGCGTTTTATTAAGTGTTACTAGAACAAAGAACAGGCAAAGAACAAAGAAGTATTGGTCATCTTATACTAAAAACTAGCCAGTTCAGATAAAGGACATTCCATTGATATGAGGAAACCCATGAAGCAGTCAGTTCAGTGGGTGACATAGGCTGCAAAGAGACTTCTAGAAAAGTGTAAAATCAGTTACAGTATACAATTACCAACTAATCCCTGTGCAATTACACACATACAAGGTGATTAAATTATAAGAAATAATTATATAAATTTATTTCGGTTTTTATAATTGTAATTATAAAAATATAAAAATTAGTTATGCAAAATTATATAAAACTAATCATATAAACAAAATTAGTTGTATAAAATATATAACATTTATTATTACGTAAAAGTTATAATAATTATAAGGAAGCAGAGGAAAATTAAACTACAAGAAAAATACAAATAATGTGGCAATTCTACAGCCTAATCCAACAGATTTGAGTTATAACCCTGAAATATTGCTGCAACTTCAGATTCTTTCCATACTCCCATATGAAAGATGAATATATCCCCTCTCAGATCAACTCAGACACTGATAATGCTGAATGACGCCAAAGCATTTCGACATGTCCTCAGCTCAGACTCAGCCCTTTCACAGATCACTGAGACAGTCACTGTCAGATTGTTCCAGTTACAATTCTGTGTTGTAGACGTGGGAAAATCTCCAAGGAGTCCATGCACTTTGAGTTTTTTTTTCCCCATAGGTTGCTATTCAAAACTTTACCACCGCTCAGCCCTTGATGCAAACTCATGTGTGTGATCCATTGTCACACAAATTTTGATTTGAGGTGTATGCTCCCAACTGACGCTATGTGTGCCTTAGGCCAGAGTGAACAGTAGACAGTAAAGGAGGAATTTCACTTTACATTGGTTTCATTCTGCACGGGTGTTGCTTAAACAAAAAGTGACAACTATATGCTGTGGTACTGAGGTATGTGGATGTCTGTGTACAAGAATCACAGAAAGCTAATAGGCAGGTACCCTTCTCTCTTCTTCCATTCCCCATTCTGGCTCCTTTCTTACCTATCACCTCTCCGTGGTGTCCCTCCTCCTTCCCATTCTCCCATGGTCCACTCTCCTCTGCTATCAGATTCCTTCTTCTCCAGCCCTTTACTTCTTCCCCCTCCTAGCTTCTCACTTCATCCTTCCTCCCCACCCACCTACATACCTCCTCTCCTGGCTTCACCTATCACCTTCTAGCTTGTACTCCTTCCCCTCCTGCACATTCTTATTCCAGCTTCTGCCCCCTTCCTTTCCAGTATCGATGAAGGGTCTCAGCTCAAAATGTCGACTGTCCACAGATGCTGCCTGATCTGCTGAGTTGCTCCAGCATTTCATGCGTGTGAAGTAATTAGGAAGATAAATAGTGTTGGCCATTTCACATAGGACTTAGAGTACAGTATTGTTACAATGGAAAAGAGCAATGGTGAGACCATAGTGGCAGTATGAATCCAGATGAAGGATCTTGGCCAAGTTGTCGACTGTCCATTTCCCCCATCAGATGCTGCCTGATTCTCTAAATTCTTCCATCATTTTGATTTTTGCTGGGAGTATCATGCACCGTTTAAAATTCATTACCTGCATTGGAAGCAGTTCACGTGATTTTATGCAGATTACCCCTCAATCTCCTACAAGTCCTCACCTGAGCAGCCTCTTGACATAAAGTCAGGTCCTCGAGTCCGGGTAGCATCCCGTGAATCATCTCTGCACTACCTCCGGTCTTGGTTGCTTGCTTTTATTGTTTGCACAATTCGTTTTTTTCCTCTCTCTCGGCACTTTGGGTATCTGTTGGATTTTTTTAAAATCCAACAAACTTGTTTCGTGGCTGCCCGTAAGGAGATGAATCTCCAGTTTGTATAATGTATACATGCATTGATAATGTACTTTGAAGTTTGATACTTTGTACTTTGAACTTTAATCTAGCAGGATGAGCAAATTACACACAAGACCCCAAGTGCTGCCTAGACTCTAGAGCTCAAGTTATAGGGAGAAGTTGACCTGGACTGTGTTTCTTGGAAGGTAAGGGACTGACAAGCGACCATGTGTAAAATCATGGGTGGATATAGATAGTCTCTTTTCCAGGAATGTGGAAATTAAAACTGGAAGACATACAAGCAACACATACAAAATGCTGGAGGAACTCAGCAGGCCGGGCAGCATCTATGGAAAAAAGTACAGTTTTGTTTCGGGGCCGAGAATCTTCAGCCGGGCATAAGGACAATAGCACATAATGATGACGATAGGAGAATGAGGGGTAATTTTATAGAAGTGTGTAGAATATTGAGGGGCGCAGATAGGGTCAACGCACAGTCTTTTTCCCAGGATTGGGGACTCAAGAACTGGAGGGCACAGGTTCCTGTGAGAGGGGAGAAATTTAATAGGGACTCTTTCACACAGAGGGGGAATCTGTATTTGAAATGAGCTGCTAAAGGAGGTGGTTGAAGGTTGTACATTTAATATTTCAGTAATATTTGAGTAATTTTGTATATATATCATTTGATTAAGCACCCTTGTTCGTTTAAATAATTATGAGTGATATGCATAAAACGTGAACTGCATCTGTTATCACATTACCACATGGTACACCCTATCCGCATTATACGCAGGGGATGCGTTCCTCGAAGTCGACGCATAATGTGAATAATTATTTAAATGGAGAAAATAGGGATGCGTTCTTGAGGGCTTCCTAAATATGTTTTATCTGTAATTTATTCACATTTTCATACCAATACGACACAAACACTCGTATTATATTTCATCAATTTAAGGTATATTCAATGTAATAAATCATAGAAAGTTAACATCTGAGGGTGTACAGTACTCACCAACAGTGGCAGGTGTGTTGGCTCTGGGAGATGAGTGGTTGTTGTGGTGTTGGACAGCTTTACATGGATGAGGTGGATGGTTGTGGTCGTCAGGATCATTAAGGACAGCAAAGGGGTGAAGGAAGACTCACAAAACTCTCAGTACTGCCGGCAGCAGGAGATGACACCAGTTTGAAGAAAGTGGTGAGGATTGTTTGCTTGGCAGCATTTTGCTTTTCAGCATAAATTTGCTTGGAGGGAAGAAGGCCTGACTGCAGAGAACGACTGAAATGCTGACTCCGTTCTAAACTTGGGTCCATGTCCATCACCATTTGTGCCAAGTGTTCCGCAGCCTTAAGAAATTCTGCCAGTTGCCTCAGAGTGGAAGACCTGACCTCTTTCCAGGATTCATCAGTGTTGTTCCTGGCATGTCTGATGTTGAAGGACTTCCACTATTCCCTCACCATTGGTAAACTCCCGGGATTTTCAAAATCGTCCGTTGCTTGCAGCATCTGAGAGACAGTTCGCCGTAAAAAATACGCCTTGAATGTGGATATCACACCTTGGTCAACTGGTTGTCTGTCTGTCTGTCTGTATCTTGTTTTACGGCGGTTGGCATCCAGCTTAATGGTGCATTACCGCCACCCTCTGCTCCAGAATGTGCACTAGACATGCATTCTAAATCCCTTCACCCAATCACACACACACGCGCACACACACACACACACTCACACACACACACAAACCTACACTTTACCCTCCCATCTTTGACCATCCTAGTATCCTATTCCTGTTTATTCGTCATATTCTATAAAAAACCCCTGTACTCCTTAAAAACGCTAAAAATACCCGGACTTGTGCTCTCTCACCCATGCCCAGCAACCCTTTTAATGTAAATTCCTGCATCCCCAACTCCCTTAATTTATTTCTCATCATCTCTCTCTGTATCCCATACTTCCTGCAACTCAGAACTACATGTTCTACTGACTCCTCTTCCTGACATTCCTCACACAATCCTGTCTGGTGTTTCCCTATCATTTTCAATGTTTTGTTTAATGCACAGTGCCCCAGCACCTAGTCCACACAATTTCCTCTCTTCTGTTTCCATTACCTACCCTAGTAACTGCAACACTCTTTTGTATTTGATATAAATGCCTCCCTTTCCCCTCCCTGTCCCATCTTTCTTGCCACATTCGGTTGACTTTTTCCCAGATTACACACTTAACCTCTGCTTTACTGATACTAATGTGCATTTCCACATTTTCTTTCTTTAACGCCCTCTTTGCCAACTCATCCACCCTCTCATTCCCCTTCACCCCTACATGTGCTGGAACCCATAGAAATTTTACCTGACCTCCCCGATTTGCAATTCTTGTAACTAACTGAAGGACTTCATAAGGTACATCTTGCCGACTGTTTGTGTGAAAAGACCTTAAACTTGCTAGAACTGAGGATGAATCTGAACATATCAATGCTTTGGATGGTCTGGCTTTCTGCACCCATTGCAACGCAACTAACACTGCCGGCATCTCCACTGTAAACACCCCTAACTTATTAGATGTTCTGCTGCTGATTCCAATTTCTTTTGCTGGTATTACCACCCCAAACCCTGTCACTCCTGTTTCAGGTTCCTTCGCACCATCTGTATAAATGTGAGTATAATCACTATACTTTTCCATCACATGACAGTTAAATGCATTTACCAAATCTGTTTTATATCTTTCTTTCCTTTTTACCTCTAACAAATGCCAGTCTATGTCAGGCCATACAAGCTTCCATGGAGCTACAACCGGATAAACTACTGAAGGACTTATCCTCAGATCAAACACTCCACATTCTTTCGCGATATCATTCCCTACCTGACTAAAGGTATCCCTCTGAAACCTCCCATTTTCCCAGCACTCCTGCAACACTCCTTTAGTAGGGTGAGAATCATTGTGCCCCTGCAAGTTAGCCCAGTAGTTTGCCATCAGTTGCATCCTTCTTAGTTCCAAAGGCATTATTCCCATTTCTACCTGTAGGGCTGACACTGGTGATGTTTTAAAAGCCCCGCTGCACACCCTCAAGGCCTGAGCCTGAATCACATCCAGTTTCCTTATAAGAGACCTAGCTGCTGATCCATATACTATATTTCCATAATCCAATACAGATCTTACTAAAGCCACATACATTCTCTTCAAAGCTGAACAACTTGCTCCCCATTCCCTACCAGTCAAACATCTCATCACATTTATTACTTTTTTACATTTCTCCTCAACTTTCCTGATATGGTCTGCCCATGTTAATCGTGAATCAAATATAACTCCCAGAAATTTAAATGATGCAACCCTTTCTAATTCAACCCCATACATCCTTAACTTCTTCCCTACCTCAACCCTTTTCCTGGTAAAAAGTACAGTTTGAGTTTTATCTTCTGAAAATCTACATCCCCAATCATAACCCCACTCCATCATTTCATCAATTGCTTCTTGTAGTTTCCTGATTATATAGTCCATGTTCCTGCCTCTTTTCCACAAGGCCCCATCATCCGCAAACAGTGACCTACCTATATCCACTGGTACCTTTGTGAAGACATCATTGATCATAATCATGAAAAGTAATGGGCTAATCACACTACCTTGAGGTGTGCCATTTTCCACTATGTACTGTTTTTGATAATTCTGATCCAATCCGAACTTGAATTTTTCTACCAAACAAAAAACTTTAATCCAATTAAAAACTCTCCCACCAACCCCCATCTTATGCAGTTTAATTAATAATCCTTCCTTCCACATCATATCATAGGCTTTTTCAATGTCAAAGAACACTGCCACTACTGACTCTCTATTTGCCTGGGCCTTCCTTATTTCAGTCTCTAACATAATCACTGAGTCCATGGAATTCCTTCCCTTTCTAAAACCACTCTGATAACTTGCCAGCATTCCCCTTTTCTCAAGCTCATATGATAACCTTTCTGTTATCATCCTTTCCATTATCTTACATATACTTGATGTTAATGCAATTGGTCTGTAGCTAGTGGGTTTTGACAGATCCTTGCCAGGCTTCCTTATTAGAATTACTACTGCTTCTTTCCATGCACTTGGTAATCTTCCCTCCTCCCACACTCTGTTATAAAAATGCAGCAACTTCAAGAGCGCTCCTTCTCCTAGATTTTTTAGCATCACAGAGCATATCAGATCTTTCCCTGGGGAGGTTGGTCTCGATCTCTTTATTGCTCTCACCATTTCTGCTAATGTAAATGGATCATCAATTATATCATCTGTTCCTTCCCTCCTGCTTAACACACCTGGGTGTTGGCTCATTAATCTTTCCCTCCTTCTTCTCCCTTCTTCAGACAAATTTTCTGAACTGTGTATCAGCACAAATGACTTGGCCATGACCTCAGCCTTATCCCTACTGGAGACTGCAGTTTCCTCCTCAGATATCATTACTGGATATTCCCATTCCCTTCTATCTCCTCCCATCCTCTTAATCATTCCTCATATCTCTCCCACAGGTGTTGTTCTTCCTACCTTGTCGCAAAAACTCCTCCAACTTGCCCTTTTAGCTTGACGCATAGTTCTTCTCACCACTGCCTGTGCTTTCTTATATTGAACCAAATGCTGCATATTATGGGTTCTTTTAACTAGCCTGAATGCTCTATTTCTGTTTTTTACAGCCTGACAACATTCCTCTGTCCACCATGGTACCAGTTTTCTATTCATCCTATTTTTACTCCTAGGTATAGACCCTTCTGCTGCCATGATAATTGCTGAAGTCACCTGACTGTTTAATTCATCTACATTTCCAGAAATATCAATCTTTGTCAATCCTTCTTCACTCAACTTCTGGAACTTACCCCAATCAGCTTTTTCAAACACCCACTTTGGGGTTCCGCCACCTGGTCTTACTTCAACTCTTTCACCCACTGAACACAAAACTGGGTAGTGATCACTGCCTACTGTTGAAGCAGTCCAAACTCCCCAGTTAGTAATGCCAGCCAAGGTATTAGACACTAACGTAATATCTAACACTGACTCAGTTCCTGTTGTTATATCTGTCCTTGTGCCGCTACCATCATTCATACACACCAAATCCCTTTCTTCCATCAAATCTTCAATTACCTTTTCATTTGGATCTGTAATCTGATCCCCCCATATTGTGCTATGAGCATTGAAATCTGCACACCACACTACTTTATGTCTGTTTTGTCCTTGTATCTTTAATAGGCTGTCCAAATCCAACCTTTTACATGGATTGTAGTAGTTAATTATAACCACTCCCTCCCCTCTCTCCCACACTTCCACCACTATGTATTCCTGATCATCTCCTTTCTCCAGTACCCTATATGGTATACCTTGCTTGATTAACATAGCACAACCCCCTCCTCCCCCTAGATTTCTATCTTTCCTTATCATTGTATACCCATATACCACGAAGTCTAAAGTTGGTTTCAACCAAGTTTCCTGAATACACACTACATCCGGTTTTACAACCATTTCTTTAATAAAGTGCTTGAATTCCTGGCTATTGGCCAGTAAGCTCCTTGCATTCCATTGTAAAAGAATCACCATAATTAGTATTAACCAACACATGACACTTCCTGGCTTGACTGATTACTGAGGTTCTCCCTCACTTCCTCCCATGTCAGTCCTACTAACCCTAAATGGTTTACTGCTGCTTTTACCACCAGCTGAATTTTGTCACTTTTTGACTTTACCTCAGCAGTACTATTAATCACTCCTGCAATGAATGTTACTAGAGCCTTTTTGTCTACATAAATCCTGTCATTTGTTCTTTGTTGCATCTCTCGTATCCCTATTGCTCCCTGTTCATTAGGAGCATTATTCTGTTCTCTTGACATTCTTACAGCTTCCGCATAAGTGATCTTTCTCTTCACTCTTATTTCTTGAATTTTAGTCTCCTGTCTCACAACCTCACACCCACCATATGCAACATTATGAGCTCCTCCACAATTGCAGCATTTTGGTTGAACTCCTGTTCCGCACTTTCCATATTCATGATCACCCCCACATCTAGCACATCTCCTCTGCCTTTTACAGTTTTTAGCCACGTGTCCAAACCTTTGACAATTATAGCACCTCAATGGCTTTGGCACATACACCCTTACTGGGTAACTCATGAAACCCAGAAACACCTTCCTTGGCACTCTTTCTTCTTCAAATTCAATCAATACTGATTCACTTTCCTTTTTCACTCCCTCCTTTGTTGTTTTCAGTCTTTGAACATTCATTACTTTCCCTCCTTTGATATTCCTCTTTATCTCCTCCATATTTATACTCATTGGTATCCCCGTGATCACTCCTTTACAACCACTGTTTTGTGCTCCCACCCTCCCAGTGTATTCCACCTTGCATTTTCCTATCTCTTTTAGCTTGAGTGCTTTCTCAAGTTGTTCCTCATTCGCACATCTTACCAATAAGTTGCCATCATTAAGGACTTTTGCAAATACTATTTCCCCTATCTTATTTGTCAGAGTTGTTGTTAGCACAAACGGGTTAATTTTCTTCATATGTCCCTGAGCCTTCTCATTAAACCTAATTATGACAACACCTCCTCTCTGAGCTTGTTCATCTTCCTCACTTTCAGAGCTTTCTCCACCATCATTTCTTATTCTTTTATTCCCTTTGTCTTGGTTTTTATTCATCCGACCCCTCACTACCTCCTCATTCCCTTTATTTCTCCCTTCACAATAATCTACCTCTCCCCAGCTGCCTACCTCTGGTCCCAAGTGTCTATCCCTCTCCTTCTCCACTTTCTTTCCCTCAACCCCGCCTCTTATCTTGTCCGCCATTACCGGACCCACACGACCCCCTCCCAGCAATTTCCGTTCCTTCCCCACTCTCTTTCCCTCAACAGGTTCCAAAACACACTCACGCATCAAGCAAAACACAGCCAGCTTCCAGCAGCAGCCCCGACAAAAACCCGAGATCGGTCAACTGGTTGGATCAGCGATGTTGTGTTAGGCAGCAGGAAATGCACTGTTATGTTAGGATGAATGCTGTCCAAATGTTTAGGATGGGCTAGCGCATTGTCAAGCAACAGAAGAACTTTAAAGGCAAGATTCTGTTCCCGACAGTAGCGTTCAGCCTCAATAGCAAAATGATTAGCAAACCAATCTTCAAAGATCTGACCAGTGACCCATGCTTTCTTGTTAGCTGCCCAACGGACAGGAAGCATATTCTTACTCAAACCCTTAAGAGCACGTGGGTTTAGTGAAAGGTAAACTAAGAGAGGCTTCGTCTTACAGTCTCCTTCGGCATTGGAACACATAAGCAAAGTCAATCTATCCTTTGCTGCCTTGAAACCTGACGCAGTTTTTTCATCCTTACTTATGTAAGTGCGTTTCAGCATACGCTTCCAGAAAAGCCCGGTCTCGTCTGCATTAAACACCTGCTTTGGTGCGATGCCTAACTCAGCGATCATAGCCCGCAACTGCACAGGGTAGCGTCCCAGAGCAGTGTTACCTTCACCTGATTCACCTGTTTATAATTTCCAACTTTTTTTTCTAAGTGTTAAAGCGGTCCTCTGCCGCTTGGCTGATGGCCCAGGACTTGACATCGGACGCTTAGGAGGCATAGTTAAATATTTCAACCACAAAATCACTGTACCGTAGGTAAAAACACTAAAGTTTAAGAGCGCAAGATCGCACATCCACCCGTCGCCAAAACCAATGTGAGACTGGCGGGAGTGAGACTGTGAAGTGTGCGTACCTGACTTGTATCGGCGGGAAAGCGGTGCTCCTCGCATAACTGTGAGCTTTGGACGCATATAACGAGAAGTTGGTAGAAATAGGTTCCTCCCATAACTGTGAATCCGCATAGTCTGAAGACGCATATAACGAGGATTGGGTGAATCTGCATGCCTCGCTTAAAGTAAACTCAAAGTTAGATTTTGGACTCCTGAGTCTTCCTTTGAATTAGCTTAATGTTTTGAAATTACAAAACATAATGGAGTACAATAGCAACACTTAAAAGACATTTGGATGGGTAGGGAAGGTTTAAGAGGGTCAAGTGTCAAACACCAGGTGGGACGAGTTTAGCTGGGCACCTTGGACAGTAAAGACGAGTCGGGCTGAAGGGCCTGCTTCCGTGCTATATGCCTGTGTCAGATTATCCTGATGCTGCTTTCCTGGAGTTATATGTAGGCAAAGCTATGTAATTGAAGTAGTTTTTATTACTGATTTAAATTTAAATTCTACACTGGTAGATTTCATTCTCATGCCCCCGCATCTTCGTTATCAGAGTCTGAATTATCGATCCAGGAACATTTGCTTCCTCACATTTGAGCAGACGACCACAGACCTGGTCAAAGGAGAAGAGGCCACAGCAGCATAATGGTTCGCCGGACGCTATTACAGCCAGAATTCGGAGTTCAATACCGTCGCCTCATGACTGCACGGGAATCTCCGGGAGCTCCGCTTTCCTCCCACAGTCCAAAGGCGTACCGGTTAATTGGTTAACTATTGTAAATTGACCTCTGATTAGGCTACGGTTAAAGAGGTGGGTTGCTGGGCGGTACGACCAGTTCGGCCGGAAGGGCTTGTTCCTTGTAGTATTTCTAAATAAGTAAATAAATAAATAGATAAATGATGGCATCTTGGATGGAGAGGATGGTGGCAAGATTTAGTGTAGAATGTCAGAGATCACATTCCAGAAGGCTGAAGGTAAATCTATTGCGGCTGATTGGCTCTTCCCTCTCTACGTGACAGATTTGCTACCACGTTGGAGATTTTGGACTGGACACAGGGAGCAATGGTTCAATATTCACCATCAGCCCCTCTAGTAAAACCCCAACTGTTGCACCAGTGCCAGTAACTTGCCTCACACCAATTTAATATTCATAAACTATCAATCCCACCCTGAGACAGCCTGAACTCCTACTGACTAATGAACGAGAGGGATCCAAAGATTCCCTAGCCTTTACCTGTAGAACTTACAAAATTAATAATCGTTATTGACAGGGGACGTGCTTCAGCTGATTTGCCCAGTTTGTATTTCGCTGCACACATCTTCTAGGATTGCCCACATGTACTTCAAACCTCAAAGCAGTCTTTCATTTGGAAAAAAAAGCAAAGCATCAATCTCCTCTTCTCATTTTCGACAAATGACTCAGGAGGGGAGCTGAGAAGCCAAGTGAGGTTTATTTGATTGCAGGAAGAAAGGGATGAAAGATTCTGATTCTGAACGGCAGACTTAAAAAACATTAATGTGCGAGTAAGGCTTCAAAAGAATGGAGACGAGCATTGAGTGACGCTGTTTCATCGCTTGGAAAGGTCATAGCTTGCATTACTATTTGGAAGCTGCCATTTATGGTTCGTGTAGCAGTCTTGTACACAGTGTGAAGAGTGCTTTATTCCTAATGGACACTTTGATCGGCAGGCCACTCTATGTCACAGGTGGGGCGGCACTGTAGCGTGGCGGTTAGCACAACGGTTTACAGCACCAGCAACCCAGGGTTCAATTCCCACCACTGTCTGTAAGGAACATGTACCTTCTCCCCTTGACCACGTGGGTTTCCTCCCGGTGCTCTAGTTTCCTCCCACAGTCCAAAGACCTACCAGATGGTAGGTTAATTGGTCATTGTAAGTTGTCCCGTGATCTGGCTAGGGTTAAATTGGGGGTTGCGTGGCTTGAAGGGCCCGGAAGGGCCTGTTCTGTGCACTAGCTCAAAAAATAGAAAAATAGACGGATAAATAGAAAGATAAATAAATGTGTTTGCAATATAAAATACTTTTATTAGGGTGACGGGGTGGAGGTATGTCTCTACTAAAGGAGGTGTAAGGCACTGCTTCCCTCCGCTAGCCTGCACGTCACCCTCAGGCGAGGTGTAGCACCTGCCTAGCCTCAGCCCCGCACGATCAGGGTCACAGGAAGCCATGGGAGCAGGTGGTGGCTGGTCGTATGAGCAGCCGGTGCACATCACAAGCCCTGGTTATGCGACCACCGACACCAGGCAGACAGTCGCTGATGAGTATTGATAATGGCTGGGGTCACCCATCTTGCAAAGACACTGCCCAGAAGAAAGCAATAGCAAACCACTTCTGTAGATATGGGCGATCATGCAAAGGCCATGATCGCCCAAGTCATATGACACGGCACATAACGAAAGAACAAATATAACTTATTATATTAGATGTTATTTCACCATATAATTCGGCTAGGAAATCTCACCACTTTGTAAGATGGAACTGCTTTGGGTTTCATTTCTGAACTGGCTCTTAAGAACATAATTTTAAAAACAGTGTGAATTCTCATTACTGTAAAAACCTGTTACAGCAAAATTCCAATTTTTAGGCCATCCAAACAGAAGCCTTGTTAGCAGGAAATGAGTTTAAATCGGCAAAAGAAAGATTAATTTCCTGTTGAGTTTTTGATAACAAACTCTCAGCAAATCGTTCAATATTTGTCACAAATGTGAAGCTTTTCAGTGCTGGGTCAACAAGCTCTGAATATCTTTAGTTTTTCCCACTAAATGGGACATATATTAAAGTGCCGGCGATCCAGGTTCAATTCCCACCCGTGTGCAACCAATTTGTACGTTCTCCCCATGACCATGTGGGTTTCCTCTGGGTGCTCCAGTTTCCTCCCACGTTCTAAAGACCTACAGGTCAGGAGGTCAATTGGTCACATGGGTGTAAATGGTCACATGGTGTAATTGGTCACATGGGTGTAACTGGTCACATGGGGTAACTGGTCACATGGGTGTAACTGGTCACATGGGTGTAACTGGTCACATGGGTGTAACTGGTCACATAGGTGTTATTGGGCAGCATGGGCTTGTTGGCCTGGAACTTGTGAGGTATCTCGGAATAAAATAAAATAGCTTATGAAATAAAAAAAATACAGGCTATAGAAATCTAAAATGAAAACAGACAATGCTGGAAACATAAACACGAGAAAGCCTGCAGATGCTGGAAATCCAGAGCAACACACACAAAATGCTGCAGGAACTCAGCAGGCCAGGCAGCATCTATGGAAATGTATAAACAGTTGATGCTTTAGGCTGAGGCCCTTCACCAGGACTGAGAAGGAAAGGGGAACGTGCCAGAGTAAAAAGTTGGGGTACATTGCGGATGGAGCAGAGGTGCTCCAGGAAGTGGTCTCTGTACTCATTCCCATGGTTATCTCGACTATAGTGCTCCCCATCCTGTAAAAATGCTCTTCACTTTTCTCACATCTGTTCCCAGGGCACAGCTTTCCATTCCAGAACATCAGTGACGTCTTCCTTCTTCAAAGAACGGTGTTTCCCTTCCTCCAGTATGGATACTGCCCTCAGCCACACCTCCTCCATTTCCTGAATATCCACACTCACCCCATCTTCCCACAGCCTTAACAGTGATAGAGTTTCTCTTGTCACCTCATCACTTCATCAGCCTCCACATCCAACACAGCATCCTCCACAACTTCTGCCATCTCCAAGGGGATCCCACCACTAAACATATCCACAGGGTGAAGCACCTTCAATTACTCCAAAAGACTGAGGTTTGGTAAAATACTGAAATTCGCTGTACAATACGACCTCCACAGTGAGTGTCTGCCCCCGGACTGGGGGGGAGGGGCAAGGCGAACACCTTTATACAGGACTCTGTGGGAGGAGCTTCAGGGGCAGTCAGCAGAGGGTCGTGTCCAGACAGGTAACCGAGTTACAACATATATACATGGTTTACTACATTCACCCCTCCTTTTTTTAAAAAGAGTCCCGCGGGGTGAAGTGACTGACAATATTTACAAGAAGTATATTTACAGGTCAAGTCTATCAGGCGGTCGAGTCCGTTGCTGTGATCTCCGTAGCACCGGCAGTGATTGCACCGGCGATGGCGGTTGTGCTGGCTCCGGCCTGACTTGAGGTGTCAGCACGTTAGGCATCGGTAATCCCTCATGCGTGTGCGTCGTGCCTGGTATGGGAGTGTCATGTGGTGTCTGTGTAGGGTTTGGAGTGCGCGGTGTCTCGTGGGTACATACATCAGTGGGTACGGGGTCAATAGTCACCACGGAGTGTTCAGGATAGGGGCCCGGAGCTCCTGCGGGTGCCAGGTCGCGGATGGAGACCGTGTCCTCCCGCCCATCAGGTAAAACCACGTAGGCATACTGGGGGTTCGCATGAAGTAAGTGAACCCTCTTGACCATCGGGGAGTATTTATTGCTCCTTGCATGTTTCCGGAGCAGCACTGGCCCCGGGGACGTCAGCCAAGTTGGTAGGGTGGTTCCAGTGGTCGACTTTCTGGGAAAAGAAAAGAGCCACTCATGAGGGGTGGCATTGGTGGCTGTGCATAACAGGGAGCGGATGGAGTGGAGTGCCTCGGGAAGGACCTCCTGCCAGCGGGAGACCGGCAGTCCCTTTGACCTGAGGGCTAAGAGTGTGGCTTTCCACACTGTGCCATTCTCCTTCTCCACCTGTCCATTCCCCCGGGGATTATAGCTCGTGGTCCTACTGGTTGCAATTCCCCTAGCCAGTAGGTATTGGTGCAGCTCGTCACTCATAAACGAGGACCCTCTGTCACTATGGATATAGCATGAGTATCCGAACAGAGTGAAGAGCTTGTGCAGGGCTTTTATGACTGACATGGTAGTGGTATCGGGGCAGGGGATGGCAAAGGGGAACCGCGAGTACTCGTCAATTACGTTAAGAAAGTACACATTGCGGTCGGTGGAGGGAAGGGGGTCCTTAAAGTCAACACTTAGTCGCTCAAAGGGGCAGGTGGCCTTGATGAGTTGTGCCTTTTCAGGTCGGTAGAAGTATGGTTTGCACTCTGCGCAGACTTGGCAGTCCCTGGTCATCATCCTGATCTCCTCAAGGGAGTAAGGCAGGTTCCGGGCTTTCACGAAGTGGAAAAGCCAGGTGACCCCCGGATGGCAAAGGTCTACATGTAGGGCGTATAGCCAGTCGATCTGCGCGCTGGCACATGTTCCCCGGGATAGGGCATCGGAGGGCTCATTGAGCTTCCCAGGCCTGTACATGATGTCATAGTTGTAGGTGGAGAGTTCGATTCTCCACCTCAGAATTTTATCATTTTTGATTTTGCTCCGCTGCTGATTATTAAACATGAATGCGACTGAGCGCTGGTCAATTAGCAGGGTGAACCTTTTGCCTCCAATGCCTTATAGCTTCCACTATGGCCTGGGCCTCTTTCTCTACCGCAAAGTGCCGAATTTCAGGGCCTTGAAGGGTACGAGAGAAGAACGCCACTGGTCTTCCTGCCCATTCATCCCTCCCCACTAATCTCCCCCCGGCATTTATCCCTGCAAGCAGCCTATGTCCTACTCCTGCCCATAAACCTCCTCCCTGACTTTCACTCAGAGCCCCAGGCACCTCCAGGTGAGACAACACTTCATCTGCGTATCTGCTGGGGCTGTTTATTGTGCCCGGATGCTCCTGATGCAGCCTTCTTTACCTTGGTGAGACCTGTTGTAGATCGGTGGACCGCTTCGTCAAGCGCCTCCGCTCCATCTGCCTTAAGCAGGACTCCCAGTGGTCGAACATTTTAATTCCCATTCCCATTCCTCTTCCAACATGTCGGTCTATTGCCTCTTCTTGCACCAAGATGAGGCCACCCTCAGGGTGGAGGAACAACACCCTATATTCTGTCTTGGTAGCCTCCAACCCAAAGGCATGAATATCGATTTCTCCTTCCGATAAAAATTTCCACCCCCACCCTTCCCCTCTTCCTCTGTTCCCCACTCTGACCTTTTACCTCTTCTCACCTGTCTGACACTTCCCCCTGAGTCTCCTCCTCCATCCCATTCTCCTCTCCTATCAGATTCCTTCCTCTCCAGCCCTTGACCCTCCCACCCACCTGGCTTCTCCAATCTCCTTCCAACTCATGTCCTTCCCCTCCCCCCCCCACCTTTATTTTATTCTGGCATCTTCCTCCTTCCTTCTCAATCCTGAGAAAGGTCCAAAATGAGGCCGGCTAGTGGTGCAATGACATCGGCGCCGGACCCAGGAGCAGAGGTTCCCGGGTTCAAAACCAGTCGGGTCCGCTCCTGAGTAGGCTTTCCATCCGTGCCGGGTTGAGTGTCGAGATCGCAACTCGACCTCGTAAAATATAGGGAAAATACTGCGAAAATATCTGTGTGAGGAGTGGTACGTCACACAGTCTCTCTCTCGCTCCGCGCCTTGTAAAAGCCATGAAAAAAACATCACCATGGACACACGCACAGACTTGCATGCACATGCCAAAAAAAAAGGAAAAGGTCCAAAATGTCGACTCTTTACTCTTTTCCATAGATGCTGCCTGACCTGCTGAGTTTGTGTGTGTTGCAAACAGAACGTTGAAATAGTTTTTGCCTGTAGCTCACGTTTCCAGATCAGGTTTCTGGGTGAGAGGCTTAATCTCTCTCTGCTGGAATGTAGTGTGCATACTTTGTCAGTCAGAGGGGCACAGAGTACTGAAGGAGGTGAACCTGACTTGTGGTCCAGCAGTGCTACCAGCAAGGTGTGAGGCAAAGTGTCCACCTCAGTGGGTGAGAAGGTTTTGTATTGTGCAGGTAGTAAGTTGAACGGAGGGAGGATAGTTGAAAGTTTCCTCTCCAAAATGGATCTGGGGATGTAGCAGCTCCATTTTGTATGTTTTACTGCCAGCTTCTAAAACTAGCATGATGATTGCAATCTGTAGCCCGTAAATTCCCTTTAAGGAACATACTTTATTGAACCATCTAAGCAAATGAGAGATTTTACGATCTCCTGAAGGATTCGGCAGACATTAATTCTCAGGAATGCAGGTATACAACATTGAAGTGGACGAAGTTTGACCTTCGACGCCAGGAGAGACAACTCAGGCAGAATTCAAGCAAGATTAAAGAGTCGAGGCCTGAGAGTGGAAATCAAACCAGTGTTCAGCCCCATTACTGTGTACCAGCCAAAATCCCTCTCCTGAGTCCATCCCATCTGCCCACCTTCGACCATCTCCCTCTCTTCTCGCTGCTACCATTTGGTGGGAGGTGCAGGAGTTTTGGGTCAGATTTAGGAGCGCTGGTTTCCCTACAGCCATCTTGGACTGGCATCACTCACCTCCGCACTGAACTGACCCCACAGCCAGTGAACGATTGGAGTCTCTGCAGCTCACATTCTCGGAACTATTTGCTGGCTTTTTAATTATTTGCATGACTTGTCCTCTTTGCACTTTGGATGGTCGTTGGTCTTTCTTATGTGTGGTTTCCCATGGATTCCATTGTACTACTTGTTATTCCTGTGGGTGCCAGTAAGAAATTTAATCTTCAAGTTGCTATGAAATACATAGTTTGAGAATAAATGTAGTTTGAACTTTGAACTTTAAAGGTGATGGTGGATGGCTTTGGTCACCTTTTTAGACACTAATAAAAAATATTTTAAACCTGCATCATTATGCAAAGAACCTTCAATAATGAAAGCACATCAAAGAACAGCACAGGGACAGGCATTTCAGCACACGGTATCTGTACCAACCAATCCGACTAAAACATCTTCTATATCCCTCCATTTCCAGCCTGTCCATGGTCCTGTCTATGTAGCACGTAGCTGTTGTATCGCAATTGTCACACCAGCGAGCCAGGTTCGATTCTGCTGCTGTCTGTAAGGAATAACTATGTTCTCCCCAAGACCAAATGAGGTTTCTTCAGTTTCCTCTCACACTCTAAAGGTGTCTGGGTTAGTGGGTTAATTGGTCACATGTGTGTAATTAGATGGTGCGAGCTCATTGGACCAGAAGTGCCCGTTACATAGAAACATAGAAACATAGAAAATAGGTGCAGGAGTAGGCCATTCGGCCCTTCAAGCCTGCACCGCCATTCAGTATGATCATGGCTGATCATCCAACTCAGAACTCTGTACCAGCCTTCCCTCCATACCCCCGATCCCTTTAGCCACAAGGGCCATATCTAACTCCCTCTTAAATATAGCCAATGAACTGGCCTCAACTGTTTCCTGTGGCAGAGAATTCCACAGATTCACCACTCTCTGTGTTACTGTGCTGTATCTCTCTGATCGGGGTGACCTGTACGGTCCGGAGTGCTTCAGCGAAGAATGCTTTGCCCGGCGGCCTGCAGTGGGCTAGCCACGCAACACGAACTGAACTAAACTGAATATTGCTGAACCCCCTGATACTCTATGTGCTGTCTGCTTGCTTTCTGCCGTTTGCGCAATTTGTTCTTTCTTTTCACGCGTCGGATGTTGGGCGTTTCCTTGAACGGGGTTCCATGGTGTTTCACGGCTGCTTGCAGGAAGATAAATCTCTGAGTTGTATTCTGTATAAATACTTTGATAATAAATGTATGTTGAATCTTTTAAAAATGAATAGTTGCCTCTTAACGATTGCTATCGTGACTGCTTCCGCTGTTGCCCCTGGCAACATGTTTCAGGCAGCTACCACTTTCTATATAACACTTTACTTGTGAATCTCCTTTGCACTTTCTCCCTCATGTTTTAAAGGCATATCTTCCAGCTACTGACATTTCTACCTGAGAAAAAGACACAAAGGAGGCGTTACATTCCCAAGGCCCCAAGTTCACTACATTACTTACAAATCTTTTCTAACGACCTACTCCTCTTTCTGAGGCCTGGTTGCCACTGAATTCTTCAGTCTTATGGACAGGTTGGGGCAGCAAGACCTCAGTTTAAATGGTCTGTAGACTGCAAAAAATTTTATTGTGGGGAAGCAGAGGGTGTGGAGCAAATCAAGAATGATTTAGTCCAGTATAAATGGCTTTTCAATTTGTACTTCCTTTACATTGGAGACGATTTCTTTATTGGTCTCCCTTTCTATCCATCTTGGTTTACTATGGCTATAATGTCTTGCTTACGTGGCAGGCTGGAGATGCGCCTCTACCAAAGGAGGTATAAGATACTCCCTCCTTCCACTATCCTGCAGGTCACCCTTGGGCAAGGTGTAGCACCTGCTTAGCCCCCGATCAGGGTCACGTGAAGCTGTGGGAGCAGGAGGTGGATGGTCGTATGAGCAGCTGGTACGTATCACAAATCCTGGTTATGCGACTACTGACACCAGGGAGACAATCTCTAGAGAGGATTGATAATGGTTGGGGTCACCCATCTTGTAAAGACACTGCCCGGAAGGCAGCAATGGCAAACCATTTCTGTAGTAAAATTTGCCAAGAACAATCATGGTTGTAAAGACCATGATCACCCACGTAATTCGGCATGGCACATGATGATGACAATGTCTTGACAAGAGAGATTAGAGATTAAAGATTATCTTTATTTGTTATATGCACATCAAAATATACAGTGAAATGCATTTTTTGCATCAAATCAACGAAGAGTGTGCTGAGGGCAGCTCGCAATTGTCACCGTGCTTCTGGCGCCAACATAGCCCAACACTTACTAACCCTACCCATACGTCTTTGGACTGGGGGAGGAAGCTGGAGCACCCAGAAAAAACTCACAGGGTCATGGGGAAAATGGACAAACTCCTTAAACTATGGAAGGAATTGAACACCAATCTTACAGCAGCTGCTGTAAACAGCTCTGTTACCACACGGCCCATTTCACAGGATGAGATCCAAATGGCCTTAGTGGGCTCTCCCAATGTTTCTTTCCACGATGCCTTCATAGAATAGTTATAGCTTTCACTAAAAGTTCCTTGAACAGATTTGCACATCACTTGTCTCAGAGGCCTTGTGGAGGGACCTTGCAATAAGCATCGAAGAACAACTTTATGGCAGATATTGGGAGGGTAAGAGACACAGAGACATGGGCCACTGCAGCACAGAAACAGACCCTTTAGCCCATCTAGTCTGTGCCACCCTGTTTTTTCCACCCTGTCCCATCTATCTGCCCCTGGACCGTAGCCCTCCATAACCCTCCCTTCCATGTACTTATCCAAACTTCACCTAAATGTTACAACTGAACTCACACCTACCACTTCCACTGGCAGCCCGAGCCACACTCGCACCACCCTCTGAGTGAAGAAAGTCCCCCTTAAATATTTCATCTTTCACCATTAACCCATGACCCATGGGGAGGAGAAGATGGCAGTGCGCCGCGCATGCGCAGTTCTCCGGTGAAAATGATATCGTATCCATTAAATAGGGGCCGTGGGCAATTCTGATTTGATGGAGAATGGACGTGAAAGCACAGAGGAAGATATGGAGAAATTTCTGAAACGCCCGTTCGCTGCTGTCGTTACTGTGTGGTCATGAATCTTTCGGAGGGTAGGCCTCAAAATCCCCGGCCTTGCCTGCTTTTGGCGACTGAGAAGGAGGTCGAATCGTTCGGACAGAGATGGCGCTCAGTAGTCAGTGTCGGAGAGCTGATCAGAGCTCGAAGTTTTCGGATGACTCAGAGTCGGACTGTGGTCGGGTATGGCAGGGAGAGTTTTTCTTCCTTCTCCCGTCTGTGTGAGATGTGGGACATTTGAGAAACTTTGAACTTTACTGTGCTCACAGACTTTTTCAAGTTATGGTATTGTTACACTGTTTGTAACTATATGTTATAATTATGTGGTTTTGTCAGTTTTTTCAGTCTTGGTTTGTCCTGTGTTTCGTGATATCACACCGGAGGAAATAATGTATCATTTCTTAATGCATGCATTACTAAATGACAATAAAAGAGGACTACGTGTCTTCATAATCATATCATAATTCTAATCTCACCCCACCTGTGGGAAAAAAACCTGCAAACGTTCTCCCTGCCTGTACCCTCATCAATGTTCACTCTAATTTGTAATGGCCAGTGTGCGTAAAAAGTTTGTGCCGTGCAATTTTTTTTACCCAGTGCCAACAACATGTGCTCATTGAATAATTTCTTCAATAAAAACGGTATAAATAAGCCAGTTCTAAAATCCGCAGACAAATCATCGCAAACTCCATGTCGTCAACACCACCCATATCAGAAACCAGAAAGGGAACTGTGATGATGTACGATTGTCAAATATACTTAACATGCCAATAATGTAGCAAATGATGTGTACATGCTCACACATGCACAACTTAGAGGGAATATTGTATACCTCTACAAGATCTCTATTTCCTGAGGAGACTGAGGTCCTTTAACATCTGCTGGATGATGCTGAGGATGTTCTATGAGTCTGTGGTGGGCAGTGCGATCATGTTTGCTGTTGTGTGCTGGGGCAGCAGGCTGAGGGTAGCAGACACCAGCAGAATCAACAAACTCATTCGTAAGGCCAGTGATGTTGTGGGGATGGAACTGGACTCTCTGACGGTGGTGTCTGAAAAGAGGATGCTGTCCAAGTTGCATGCCATCTTGGACAATGTCTCCCATCCACTACATAATGTACTGGTTGGGCACAGGAGTACATTCAGCCAGAGACTCATTCCACCGAGATGCAACACTGAGCGTCATAGGAAGTCATTCCTGCCTGTGGCCATCAAACTTTACAACTCCTCCCTTGGAGGGTCAGACACCCTGAGCCAATAGGCTGGTCCTGGACATTTCCATCTGACATAATTTACATATTATTATTTAATTATTTATGGTTTTAGATTGCTATATTTATAACGACATTTCATAATTTACTGGCATAATTTACATATTACTATTTATTTATTACTATTTTTCTATTACTATTCTATTACTATTTATTATTTCCATGACTATTACTATTTACTAATAGTAGTATTACTATTACTATTTCTATTACTATGGTGCAACTGTAATGAAACCCAATTTCCCTCGGGATCAATGAAGTATGACTATGACTATCTCCCCTCATTCTCCTGTGCCCCAGGATATAAAGTCCTAACCTATTCAAACTTTCCCTGAAACTCGGGTCCTCAAGTCCCAGCAACATTCTTGTAAATTTTGTCTGCACTCTTTCAAATTTATTGATATCTTTTCCCTTCTTTAAATTCTAAACCAGACAGCTTCTGTACAAAGGGTAATTACTGAGTGAAATATAGTAAGGACAAAAATTGGTGATTAAAATTAAACGTGTCTTGTGATGTATTTTATTCCTAAATGGAGATGCAGCAGTATGGCAGAGTGGAAGAATTCAACATGAGAGGAATTGGTGGGACTCCTGGACAGGATTCACATGGACCATAGTTCCAGGACACAGGTCAAAGGTGGATGTATGGAGTTTGGTCAAAGGGAGACTGAAGAGTGAAATAGGTGTCAGGGTCCGGCCAGCCTCCACCTTTGCCAGACTTCATTCTTACAAGTACTGTGCAAAAGTCTTATCACATATATAGCTCGGGTGCCTAAGACTTTTGCACGGCACTGTATATTGGTTAAAATAAGAGAGGTGGTTGGGGAACAGATATAAGAGCACTTAGCTTTGTATTAGCTCAGGATGTTACTTGGCAACTGGAAAGACATGGCATACAGGACAGTACTGTGCAAGAGTCTTAGGCACCCTAGCTCTAGTCATAGTCATAGTCATATTCATAGTCATACTTTATTGATCCCGAGGGAAATTGGTTTTCGTTACAGTTGCATCATATATAATTAAGTAGTAATAAAACCATAAATAGTTAAATAGTAGTATGTAAATTATGCCAGGAAATAAGTCCAGGACCAGCCTATTGGCTCAGGGTCTCTGACCCTCCAAGGGAGGAGTTGTAAAGTTTGATGGCCACAGGCAGGAATGACTTCCTATGATGCTCTGTGCTGCATCTCGGTGGTGTTATGTACCCCGTAACTGGGTTGCCAAACCAGCAGAAATGGATCACTCAGTTGGAGTCTGGATTACTAGATCTAAGGAAGTTTTATTAAAGAAACAAGCAACACAGTAATCGAAAGGATAATAAATGCAACAGTTCAGCAATGATAAACACACATGTGCACAGAATTAAGATAACAGGATCAATCAAGTTCTATCGTTGTCTAGGGGTAAATGACCAATTTCAAAGTGACACAAAGTCCAGTTCAATTTAGTTCAGTTCGCAGTAATCGTTGCCATGGCGATGGACAATGTGGGGGGGAAGCAGAGAGAGAGAACAAGAACGAATGATCATTCAAAACGGCTTCCACACACAGACCTGCGATATTGTTCACAAGCAGCTTTCGGGCGAGTCCTTTGTGATATCACCTGGGGTCACCGACTGTGACCCCTCCTCCAGATGCGGTCGATCCTCTGCAGTGAACCTGGCACCCCAGGCAAGGGCGGACACACACCGGGTTCCCGCTGATCATACCTTTTCACCCTGTGCGTTTTAAGGCTTGGTTCCGCAACCAGCCTTCCAAACGACTCCCGCCGACTTGCGGGGGGGCGGGGGGCACTGCTTCCAGGGTCTCGTTACCTCGTGGTGTCGTGTGTGTCCTGCCTTAGCGAACCAGTCCCTTTTTATCCCCCTGCTGGGGTATCGCCTGTCCATCACTTCAAACAGTTCAGGGTTCAAAGCGGGAGCCGCTCCAGACAGCTCTCTCTCCCGTCCCTTCATTACACATCTCCAGATCGCCTGTCCATCACTTCAAACAGTTCAGGGTTCAAAGGGGGAGCCGATCTTGACAATACCCAGACTGATGGCTCCTTCATTAACATCTCCAAATGCTGCTTCATTGTGTTCCTTATCTCTCCCTCCCCTGAGGACAGGTGGCAGACCAACTGCTGATGCCACTGGTGCTAGCCCAGGCCAGCAAACATCTTAATTTATGTGTATTCTCGTCACAGTGGAATGAGTCTCTGGCTGAATGTACTCCTGTGCCCAACCAGTCCATTATGTAGTGGCTGGGAGACGTTGTCCAAGATGGCTATATATATATATGTGCTAAGACTTTTGCACAGTACTGTACATAGAACATAGTACAGCTCAGTATAAGACTTACAGTCCACAATGTTTTGATAACCTTTTAACTTACTAGAAGATTAATCTAATACATCCCTCTTGCACAGACCCCCATTTTTCTATCATCCATGTGCCTTAAATGTCCCTAATGTACCTGCCTCTACCACTACGCCTGGCAGGGCATTCCATGCACTGACCATTCTCTGTGTAAAAAAGCCTACCTTTGACATCCCCCTATACACTCCCCCAATCACCTTAAAATTATGTCCCCTGGTATTAATCAATTCCGCCCTGGGAAAAATTACAAGCAAGCCATGTCTGTTCTGACAAGCTGAGATATACAATTCCATTCAACCAGTGACCAGAGAAGCCAGATGGAAGTGTGTAGGTGCAGGGAGAAGCTTCCCCAGACTGAGCAGACTAGCTCTGGAGATAAGAAGATCACTGAATACTGAGACAGGGAGAAGAAATTTCATCAATCAATTGCTGAAATTTCTGGAATTCTCTATTGCAGATGGTCAGAGAAACTCAGCCATTTTTTCAAATGTTGATTGGTAAATTTCCAGACCATTAAGATATGAGGGGTCAGGAGGCAAAGTGCAGGAGAATAATTTTGAGAGTGCAGATGAGATAATATAGAACACAGAACACAACAGCACAGATTAGGCCTTTCAACCCGTGATGAGGTGATGACCTTTTAACCTGTTCTAAGATTAATCTATCAGTTCCCTCCTCCATAGCTCTCCATTTTTCTTTCATCCATGTTCCTTTCTAAGAGTTTCTTAAATATTCCTTATATATCTGCCTCTACCACCACACCTGACAGGGTTTTACATGTAGCCACTAGTCTCTGTGTAAAAACCTACTTCTGACATCTCGCCTTCAATCTCCTCCAATCACCTTAAAATTATACCCCTTTGCCTCAAATCTCTGATGCAAGAGACATTACCTCCAGCTCACTCCATAACAACAAAAGACCTAAACCACCTTCACTTACACAACTTCCTATATTTTTTACTGACTATTTATAGTGCCCAAAAAAGATGGGAAGCAAATTAAAATGACAAATGAGTCCCTCGGGGGAAGAGAATGTTTTTTCTACCCAATTAATACTTTACTCCGGAGGCACCGGATGATGGCTGCATTGACGTCAGTAAGATTTCACTGAGACCTTTTATGCTTAAATTCTTTCTTCCCAAAAGTTGTGTTGACTTTTTCAAATTAGAAATACAGACATTTTTCTTCCGAGAGGCTGACAGTGAGTTCGAGGAGTGTTACCTAATGACGGCGCTGGGAAGTATCTGGCCTCCTTACTCCTCTCCCATATATCAACAGCAGCTTTCCAAGGGTTTGTAGCTGTTCATCAACAGTCATTCTCTAAGCTACCTGCGTTATCTTTGGAGACTGGGGTAGGAGAAAGTGCGGTAGAGGAATTAGAATCCTAGAGAGAAAGAACATGAAAAGAGGCCCTTCTGCCCAACATATCTGTGTATGATAATTACCCAGTAAGCAAGTCCCATCTGCCCTTGTTTGGCCCATAGCCCTCTAAACCTCTCCTATCCAGCACCATAAGGTACAGGAGCAGAATTAGGCCATTTGGCCCATCGAGTCTGCTCTGCCATTTCATCAAAGCTGATCCATTTTCCTCTCAGCCCCAATCTCCTCCCTTCATGCCCTGAGTCATCAAGAATCTACCGACCTCTGCCTTAAATGTACTCAATGACCTGGCCTCCATAACTGCCTGTGGCAATGAACCCACAGATTCACCGCTCTCTGGCTAAATAAATTACTTCTCATCTCCATTCTAAAAGGACGTCCTTCTATTCTGAGGCTGTGTCCTCTGGTCTTAGATTCCTCCTCCATAGGAAATATCCTCTCCGTGTCCACTTTACTGAGGCCTTATCACCATTTAATAGGTTTCAATGAGGTCACCCATCAATCTTCTGAATTCCAGTAACTAGAGGCCGAGAGCCATCAAATGTTCTTCATATGACAAATCTTTCAATCCTGGGCTTGTTTTCATAAACCTTCTTTGAAACACTTCCAATGTCAGCACACCCTTCCTTAGATAGGGGGCCCAAAACTGCTCACAATACTCCTCCACAGTGCTTTATAAAGCTTCAATATTACATTCTTGCTTCTATATTCTCATTTTCTTGAAATGAGTGCTAAAATAGCATTTGCATTCCTCACAACTGACTCACCCTGAAAATTATCCTGCACAATGACTCCCAAGTCCCCTTGTACCTCAGGTTTTTGAATTTTCTCTCCATTTCAGATATA
Source organism: Mobula hypostoma (assembly GCF_963921235.1). NCBI lineage: Eukaryota > Metazoa > Chordata > Chondrichthyes > Myliobatiformes > Myliobatidae > Mobula > Mobula hypostoma. Next base: position 12,115,511 of record NC_086117.1, on the reverse strand, counting down.
GGCTATCCCATAATTTCTTCTACCAAAGTGCATGTCCATAGACTTCTCTACTTCCTCAAAACTACTTGTCCCTCCACTTATCTCCTTATTGTCTGCAAACTTTGCAACTCAGTAATCAATTCCATCATCCAAATCATTGACATATAACATAAAAAGAAGCGGTCCCAGCACAGATTCCTGAGGAACACTGGCAGCCAGTCAGAAAAGGCTCCCTTTATTCCCGCTCTTTGCCTCCTGCCAATCAGCTACTGCTTTATCCATGCTTGTATCTTTCCTGTAATTCCTTGAGCTCTTAACTTGTTAAGCAGCCTCATGTGTGGCACCTTGTCAAAGGCCTTCTAAAAGTCCAAATACACAACATCAACCAATTCTCCTTTGTCTATCCTGCTTGTTATTTCTTCAAAGAATTCCAACAGATTTGTCAGGCAAGATTTTCCCTTAAGAAAACCATGCTGACTACGGCCTACTTTATCCTCTGCCTCCAAGTACCCCAAAACAACATCCTTAACAATCAACTCCTACATCTACCCTACCACTGAAATCAGACTAACCAGCCTATAATTTCCTTTCTTCTGCCTGTCTCCCTTCTTGAAAAGTGGCATGACATTTGGAATTTTTCAGGCTTCCAAAACTATTCCAGAATCTAGTGTTTCTCAATAGATCATTACTAATGCCTCCAAAGTCTCTTCAGTCACCTTTTACACTGAAAAATCATTCACTGAGGTGTATGCCATCAGGACCATGTGACTTATGTATCTTCAGACCTTTCAGTTTTCCAAGAACCTTCTCCACAGCAACGGCAACTTCACACACTTCTGTCCTCTGACACTCTCAAACTTCCAGAACACTGCTAGAATCTTTCACAGTGAAGAAATGATACCAAGTACTTAATCAGCTTGTCTGCCATTTCGTTGTCCTCCATAACTACCTCTCCAGCATCATCTTCCAGCGGTCCGATGTCTGCTCTCGTCTCTCTTTTACGCTTTATGTATCTGAAGAAACTTTTGGTATTCTCTTTAATATTGTTGGCTAGCTTATGTTCGTATTCCATCTCTTCCTGCTTCATGACTTTTTAAGTTGCTTTCTGTTGGTTTTTAAAAGCTCTGCCTTCTCACTCTGCAATATTGTATGCCCTCTCTTTGGCTTTTATGTTGGCTTAGACTTCTCTTGTTAGCCAGGCAGCTTTTAAACATTGCTAATATGTGTCAAGCACTATTTCTGGCATCTCATTCCAAATATGCACCACCCTTTGGGTGAAGATATGGCTCCAATATCCTTTTTAAATCTCTCACCCTTGATCTTCAACCTATGCCCTCTGTTTTTAGCACACACACCATCCCGCCCCCCACCTGGGGAAAAAGACTGTGCTGTCATCCTGTCTATGCCCCTTGTGATCATATATACCTCACTCAGGCTATGCCTCAATTTCCTGTGTTCCAAGGGAATGAAGACCTGGTGTATGCAATCTCTCCTCTCCTTGTAAATCAGGCCCCCATGTACAGGCAATGTCCTGGTAAATCATTACTGCACTCTTTTTAGTTTCATAGCAGAGTGACCAAAACTATACACAGTACTCCAAGTGTGGCCTCGCCAAAGTCTTACACAATTGCAATCTCCTATCTCCTAACTCAGTGCCCTGACTGATGATGGCCAACATGCCGACTCTGGAGGACCTGAGTCAGAAGGAAAGCTTGACCAGGTTAGGACTTTATTCCTTAGAATGTAGAAGATTTGATTGAGGTATACCAAATTATGAGGCGTAAATGCAGGCAGGCTTTTTCCACTGGGGGGCTATAACCAGAGGTCATGGTTTAAGGGTGAAAGGTGAAAAATTTAAGGGGAACATGAGGGGAAACTTCTTCACTTAGAGGGTGGTGAGAGTGTGGAATGAGCTGCCAGTGCAAGTGGTGCATGCAAGCTCAAATTCAATTTGGATTGGTACATGGATGGTAGGGGTATAGATGGCTATGGTCCTGGTAGTAGGCAGTTTAAATGTTTTCAGTATGGACTAGATGGGCCAAGAGGCCTGTTTATGTGCTGTACTTTCCTATAACTCTATGCCGAATGTCTTATTTAGCACCCTGTCTACTTGTGACCTCACTTTGGCACTTGTACTCCGAGGACCCTCTGTGCTATAACACTCCCTAGGTGTCTACGACTTATCATATAACTCCTACCCTGGTTTAATCTACCGAAACCCAGTATCAGAATGCCAAAGAACAAGATGTTTATTTCGAGATACAGCACTGTAACAGCCCCCTCTGGCCCAACCAGCTCGTGCCGCCCCTGTGACCAATTAATGTACCCGTACGTCTTTGGAATGTGGGAGGAAACTGGAGCACACGGTGGAAACCCATGGGGTTACAGAAAGAAACTCTTTACAGACTCTTTAGTCGGTCAGTTTATACAAACTCTTTACAGACAGCAGTTGAATGAATTTGGGTTGCTGGTGCTGTAATAGCGTTACGCTGCATCAAGAAGATAAATTTCCAAGGGTATTTGAGAATGTGAGGGCCTTTGCTCAAGTGGCGGAAGCCAAAACAGTGGGCTTTGAAATTCTGTCTCACATAGGGTGGTGATTACTCAGAATCCTCCAGGACAGGGGTTCCCAACTTTTTTTTACGCCAGTGGACCCCTACCATTAACAGAGAGATCCATGGACCCCAGGCTGGGAACCTCTGATGCAGAGAATGGTGGATGTTGTGTCATTGGATCTAATAGGGGCTGAATTTTAGATGATGAGTTAATCCAAGTTCTGGAGAACATCGGGAAACAGCTGAAGTTAGAATGATAATGGTCCAACTATTATTGAATGGTTGACCAAGGTTAGAGGGGCTGAAGAACCTACTGTGCTCCAGCAGAGGTGTCTTTGTTCACAAGATCAAGAAAGTTATTATGCAGGTACAACACTCAATTAGGAGAGCAAGTGGTAAATTGGCTTTCAGGGTACGTCTTGCTCCAATTATATACGATCCTGGTGAAATTGCACCTGGAATATTGGGTATGCATCTGATCTCTCTGTCAAAGGAAAGATAGAATTGCAATCGAGGAATGGATTCAAAAAATTCACCAGTGTTAGAAGAGTAATCAATAATCTCAATGAAACAGTCCATTGGCAGAAGGATCAATAACATTACAACACAAGGGACAGAAGTATGAGTAGGCCATTCATGGGCACTAGCCTCCCCCCCATCTCAGACATCTTCAAAAGGCACCATTATCATTATGTGCCGTGTTATATAAAGTGCCGATCTTGGTCTATCCATGGTCAGCATAACATTGTTGGCAAAACCCTGTACTGATCCATGTTCTGTGTGAATCTTACGAAGTATTGGCTTCTTAAATTCCATTTGTGTTCTATTTAATAATCCCAATGCTTTTTAAAAAAACAACATCCAATATCCAGCTACCTTCATGAATTCTACAACTAAATCCCCAGGGTGCTACAATCCCTGTAAGACCATACCCCTTACACCTTCACACATTTTGAACTTAATTTTCTTTCATTCGTTATGTAGAGTTTAATTTCTATTATTGTATATTGTTCTCCAACACCAATGGCTAAATAAACGATTGTTGGGTGCCTTCTGAAATCTAAATCATACAACACCACATGCCCCTGTCTGAAACCATAAACTTATGCGTAGAAATTCAGCTATGGATAATTCTCTCTGGATTCATACTTTGGGCATAAATTGCTTTTATAACTCAACTTTACTCAGCTCTGACCTTTTTTTTTATTTGTTTTCCTGTACACGGCGCAAACTATGTGAATCAATTCCTCTGTCTTTATTGACTTTTATTTAGAATTTGTCAGAAGTGGCCTTCCACTCACACACTCTGGGCTCTGTTAACGTCAGTCTCCAGTATTGCATCGGGCAGAAGTGGTGAGTGGATATATCATGGTGTCTGCCTGGGGGTGCCAAATACACGGATAGCTGGAATTGGAAAGAGATTCAATTTTTACTGATAACTTCAACACCAGAAGTGAAATATGAGTGGGGAAAAAAGTTAACAGCACATGTTAGAGCCCCTCTGAAATGAAATATTCCATTTTACTTTAACATAATTCAATAGCTTCATGACTTGCCATGAAACAGCAGTAGAACATAAAACACTACAGCATAGTACAGGCACTTTGGAACATTGTGTTGTACCAACATGAAGATCAATCTACCAAACATATACATATTGCCAAAGTGCTACACCTCCACATTCACCTCCTCCCTCACCTCCATTCCGGGCCCCAAACAGTTCTTCGGGTGAGGCAACCTGCAAATCTGAAAGCACAGAGGAACATCTGGAGAAATTTCTGAAATGCTCGTTCGCTGCTGTCATTACTGCGTGGTCGGGAATCTTTCGGAGGGTAGGCCTCAAAATCCCTGGCTTTGCCTGCTGCTGGCGACCGAGGTCGAGGTCAAATCGTTCGGACAGAGATGGCGCTCAGTACTCGGTGTTGGAGAGCTGATCAGAACTCAAAGTTTTCGGATGACTCAGAGTCGGACTGTGGTCAGCATGGCAGGGAGAGTTTTTCTTCCTTCTCCCGTCTGCGTGAGATGTGGAACATTTGAGAGACTTTGAACTTTACTGTGCTCATGGACTTCTTCATCAAGTTATGGTATTGTTGCACTGTTGTAACTATATGTTATAATTATGTGGTTTTGTCAGTTTTTTCAGTCTTGGTCTGTCCTGTGTTTTGTGATATCACGCTGGAGGAAATATTGTATCATTTCTTAATGCATGCATTACTAAATGACAATAAAAGAGGACTACATGTCTTCATAATCTAAAAAAAATCTGTTGGGGGTCACCTATTGTGTCTGGTGCTTTTGATGGAGTCTCTTCTACATTGGTGAGACCCGTTGTAAACTGGGGACCTCTTTATCAAGCACCTCCACTCCTCTACTCCATCCGCCAAAAGCAGAACTTCCCGGTGGCCAAACATTTTAATTCCAATTCCCGTTCATGTCGACCCATGATCTCCTCCACTGTCAAGATGAGGCCTCCCTCAGGGCGGAGGAACAACACCTTATATTCTGCCTAAGTAGCCTCTAACTTGGCATGAATATCGATTTCTCCTTCCGATATAAAAAAATTCTTCTATTCCCTACTCTGGCTTATTTCTTCTCACCTGCCTATCACCTCCCCCTGGGTCCCCTCCTCCTTCCTTTTCTCATAGAGCCCACTCTCCTCTCCTATCAGATTCCTTCATTTCCAGTCCTTTATCTTTCCCAACCACCTGACCTCATCTTCAACTTCCAGCTAGCCTCCTTCCCCTCTCCCCACCTTTTTATTCTGACAGTTTCTCCCTTCCTTTCCAGTCCTGAAGAAGGGTCTCAGCATGAAACAGTGACTCTTTATTCATTTCCTTAGATGCTTCCTGACCTGCTGAGCTCCTCCAGTATTTGGATTTCCAGCATCTGCAGACTTTCGCATGTTAATATATATCTTGATTTTTTGAAGTAATCAAAAATAAACAGTTTTGTCAGGTACTAAAACGAAGACAATGTTGGCATTAGTTCTGAAGCACCTAATGTTTCAGTAGAAAAATTACAGAAAGACACAGTGAAAGAGCAAATAGGAAGATCCAAACCTGATGTAGACTACAATGCAGTGATTGACAGCCTAATCATCGAATAACAGGCTAATAGGATTGTGGTTCGAGCGTTTGAGTTCACTGAGCTGAAATCTGAAGCAGAAAACCTAGACCAAGTGTTGAGAGAAAACGCCTTAAGCAAAATGAAAAGTCAACAAGCTTCTTAAAAACCACAAAGAAATGAAAATCTCTTGAGTGGATGGTAGGTTTTGACCAATTAATCTTCGTGCGCACTTACACACAAGTAGCCTCGCTTTGTTTATCAATACTGCAGCTGAGAGCCACTTTGAAGAGCATCTTTGGTTTTGAAGGGAATTGGAGTATGTTACTCTTGAGGCTGTGTTATTAAACTGGGAAGATAACACTGTCTCAGAGGATTAGCTCCAAAAGAAACATGGATGGAAGCAAATTAATGCAGGGTTGCCTGCTGTGGTAATAAAATTCAGCGTTTTATTAATAGTGGTAATGTTGACATACTTATGTCTGTGTATTATTGGACTGAAGGTCAGGGACTCCAGCGAGAATTCACCACAAAGCAACCAAGCTCCCCACGTAACACTCATACAGTTGGCATCACAATTATTTCAATTTTGTTTCCTTGGTAAATTTGATATGAAAATATTCTTCTGTGTGCTGTCTGGAAACAATTAAGCCCATGTGGCATCACAGTTGCATCTCAAAGTTCAAACTAAATTTTATTATCAAGGCACTTATACAGTATGCCACGATACACAACCCTGAGATTAATTTTCTTGTGGGCATACTCAATATATCTATAGAATAATAATCATAACAGAATCAATAAGACTGTCCAACAAGGGTGTTCAATCAATGTGCAGCAGACAACAAACTGTGCAAATACAAAAAGAAATAATAATAATTATAATTAATAAATAAATAAGTAAATAAGCAATAAATATCAAGAACATGAGATGAAGAGTCCTTGAAAGTGAGCCCATAGGTTGTGGGAACATTTCAATGATGGGGCAAGCGAAGTTGAGTGAAGGTATCCCCTTTGGTTCAAGAACCTAATGGTTGAGAGTTAGTAACTGTTCTTGAACCTGGTGTTGTGAATGCTGAGGTTTCTCCCATCTATTATTCACTTTATTGCCAAAGGGTATTACAGTATAAATAACACTTAGGCTTGTCAATCACTTTGCTTACTGTCAGTGTATCCATGTTATACAATTCCAAACTCTCTAACTACTTCCTACATCCGCAAAAAAAAGTCATTTTTTGGTGCAAGGTCATAACAAGGTAGATCGTGGGGTCAATCATACCAGGGAGCCACTCAGTAGTCTTATAACAGCAGGGTGGAAGCCGTGCTTGCGCCTGGCGGTTTGTGATTTGCACTTTCGAGCGTGGTGACTTTAAACCTGGATCACTGTTGCAGTGTAGATGAGCTAAGTGGTGTGGTAGGGATGAATCCATGTTGCAGAGATTGACGCAGCAAGAAACAACATGGGAGGTTACAGAAAAGATTTGGTATGTCACCAAAGACTAGCAAATTTCTACAGATGTACCATGGAGAGCATTCTGACCGGTTGCCTCACTGTCTTCTGTGGAGGGGGCACTACACAGGATTGGATTAAGCTGCAGCAGGTTGCAAACTCTGTCATGGTCACTAGCCTCCCAGCAGCAAGGACGTCTTCAAAGGTGGTGCCTCAAAAAGGCAAGATCCATCATTAAGGACCCTCATTACCGAGCACAGGCCCTCCTCTCATTTCTGCCATCAGAGGGGAGGTACAAGAGCCTGAAGACATACACTGAACATTTTAGGAACAGCTCCTTCCCCTCCACTATCAGAATTCCGAACGGACAATGAACCAAACCTGTAAACACTACCTCACTCTTTTTGCTCTCTGTTTGCATTACTTATTTAATTGTATATATAAATATATTTCTCATTGTGATTTACAGTATTCTTAATGTTTTGCATTGTACTAATACTGCAAAGCAACAAATTTCATGGCATGCACTCAGTGGCCACATTAGTAGATACCTCCTGTACCTAATAAAGTGGTCACTGAATATATCTTCATGATCTTCTGCTGCTGTCATCCATCTACTTTAAGGTTTGCTGTGTTGTGCATTCAGAGATGCTCTTCTACACACCACTGTTGTATTGCATGGCTATTTAAGTTACTGTCACCTTCCTGTTAACTCGAACTGGTCTGGCCATTCTCCTCTGACCACTCTCATTAACAATACATTTTCACCCACACAGCTGCCATTCACTGGAATTTTTTTTCATTCTTCACACCATTTTCTGTAAACTCTAAAGACGGTTGTTTGTTAAAATCCCAGGAGATCAGCATTCTCTGAGATACTCAAACCACCCCATCTGGCACCAACAATAACTCCACAGTCAAAGTCACTTAGATCACTTTTCTTCCCCGTTCTGATGTTTGGTCTGAACAACAACTGAACCTCATGACCATGTCTGCATGCTTTTATGCATTGAGTTGCTGCCACATAATTGGCTGATTAGATATTTGCGTTAACGAGCAGGTGTGCAGGTGCACCTGATAAAATGGCCGCTGAGTGTATGTCAAATGATGTTAAAAATGATTCCGCCTCTGAAATGGGTAGGTTGAGGCAGGGCCATAGTTCACAGTTTCCTTTCAGATCGCTGTGATTGGCAGGTATCGGGGGCATTGTGGGCTGTTAGTGACGAGGAATTGCTATCACAAACTGAATGTAGATGCAAAGATCGATTCAGACTGCACTACTGGTGTACTGTGGTTCTAGTCTATTCATAAGCCACCAATGTGATATTTCAAGTTATCACGAGTGGTGGCAGCAGATTGCACTGTGGGTGGTAAGGACTGGAGCTGGGAAGACTCATAGCAACACTGCTAAATTATAGAATCCTCGCACAGATCCTGCTCTCGGGCTCCTTGAAGTTTGCCTGTTTTTCAATGTGCACCATGCTAAGCTCTCCAAAAATCTCTGTGACTGGCTTATACTCTCCCTTTTTCCAAATAAATGGACTTGTCTTGCCCATTTCAGAAAGTAATAGACTTGCATTCCCAAGATCCCTCGGTGTATCAATGCTCCCAGGGCAGGGCTATGGAGTAAACGTGGGGGAAGGGAACAATGAGATTGGTTTGCTAGCAGCAAGCATAGATTAGTGATGGGTTGAATATTCTACTACAGGACTGGAACAACGCTACAGATCTGAGGTTTACAAGATACTGGCGAGGTATCCATCCACATCCACTGGAGTGCACAGCAGCGTAACGCTGTTACAGTGACCTGGGTTTAATTCCTCTGCTGTGTGTAAGGAATTTGTACGTTCACCCTGTGATCATGTGGGTTTCCTTCCACAGTCCAAAGATGTACAGGTTAGTAGGATAATTGGTCACATGGGTGTATAATTAGACTCCTTGAAGAGGATAAATTGGATCCAAATGCTGTGATATCCAAAGCAAGCTTCAAGACAGGGTATCACGCTGGATCTGAGCTTGAAACAAACATCACGAATAGGCTTATGATTGAGCTCCAAATCACAGTTCAGATGTTCCTTAAATGCTCAATTCTTGGCGCTCGAAACATAATTACCAATTAGTGGGACTGTCTTGATTCCTTAAAGGGGCCGCGTCAGCTATCGGTACTCCGGGGAGTTTGAATGTCTAAATCCCCGAAGTTGGCATGGTTGGGGGGCATCGCGGGAGCGGATGTAATTGGGCGGCGCAGGCTCGCTGGGCCGGAAGGGCCTGTTAGCGTGCCGTATCTCTAAATCAGATAAATGTAAATGAATTCTAATTCTGGTTGAAGCATCGTTTGCAATTCCTCGGCAAATCATTGGAATGATAATCTGAGAGATCACTATAGCCAGTCACCCGTAAGGAGTGTTACAAGCTGCATCGGAGGAATTCTACTAATAAGGTCATCTCAGAGGAGTAACCAATTAATCTCAGGGCTTTGGCAACATTGAACATAAAGTAGGAGAGAAAGTAAATCTGAAACACATAATAAATAATTCATTTTGATTAAAAAGACTTTTAAAAAGATGTTATTATTTTCTCTCTGATACTTAGAACTAACTTGGCAGAGAAGCATTAATAACTATTCCTTTTTTTTATTATCTACTTTATTTATTTAGAGGTACCAGGCCAGAAAATTAAACCCACGTGAGCAATTATCCTACCAACCGGTGCATCTTTGGAATGTGGGAGGAACGAAGAGCAGCCAAAGGAAACGCACACAGTCATGGGGAGAACATACAAACTCCTTACAGAGAGTGGCAGAATTGAACCCTGATCACTGGCATTGTAATAGTATTACTCTACTGTGCTGCCTTTGTCTACACTTCTCAGCATCCTGGCAAAGCAGCCAACACAATCAAAAACCCCTCCCACACCAGATGTTCTCCCTTCTCACAGCTTCCATTGGGCAGAAGATACAAAGGACTGGAATCATATAGTACTGTGCTCAAGGACAGCTTCTATCCCAATGTTATCAGATTGTTCCCTTATACAGTAAGTTGGACTCTTAACCTCACATTACCTCCTCATGGTTTTGCACCTAACTTTCTGCCTGCATTGTATGTTCTCTGTAAGTGTTACACTTGATTCTGCAGTCTGGTGATTGCCTTTCCCTTGTACCAACTCAATGTACTGATAGGTGAAATAATTTGTATGGATGGAATATAAAACAAAAGTTTTTTGTCATGCCAATTACTACACTTCTGCCCTTCATCAGCTTCTCTACTTCGTTCCTGGTGCCACTCAACCTCTTCCACGCCATGGAAAACATTAAAGTGACAAACACAAAATGTGGAAGGAACTCAGCACGTCAGGCAGCATCTACGGAAATGAAATAACAGTCAACGTTTCGGGCCAAGACACTTCTTCAGGACTGAGAAGAAAGGGGGAATCAGAACTAGAATCAAGTTTAATATCACTGGCACATGTTGTGAAATTTGTTGAGTTTGTGGCAGCAGTACAATGCAATATATGATAAATACAGAAAAAATAGATGAATTACGGTGATTATATATGTATATTAAATATACATATAATAGTGCAAAAACAGAAATATTAAAAAATAAGTGAGGTAGTGTTCATGGGTTCAATGTCCATTTAGGAATCTGATGGCAGGGGAGGAAGCTGTTCCTGAATCACTGAGCGTGTGCCTTCAGGCTCCTGTATCTCCTTTCCGATGGTGAAAATGAGAAGAGGGCATGTCCTGGTGATGGGGAGCCTTAACAATGGGCGTCACCTTTCTGAGGCACTTTTGAAGATGTCCTCAATGGTGGTGAGGCTGGTGTCCATGGTGGAGCTGGGTGAGTTCACGGCCCTCTGCAGCCTTTTCCAATCCTGCGCAGTGGAGCCTCCATACCAGACGGTGGTGCAACTAGTCAGAATCTGTCGACATTTTCAAGTGTCTTTAGTGAAATGGCATACATAAAAACAGGGGTATGAAGTCATGAAGAAGGGTCTCAGCCCAAAACATCGACTGTTTATTTATTTCCATAGACGCTGCTTGACCCGCTGAGTTCCTCCAGCAGTTTGTGTATGTTGCTCCAAAAGGAGCACGTTTTTAATTCTGAAAGAAACCTTGAAAAATGATCAATGGGAACACATAAGGGCCAACACAGAGAACAGATCAGGCAGCTGCTCTTGGGTGCTTTACATCTCAATGCCTCCAGCTCTAAGGAACGGTTCCACCACCTTCTGGAAATTTGTTGGAATTGTAGGCACATTGTAGAAATACTCAGGATACACACACAACTCCCAAAGGCACCAGTGAATTGCTGAGTAAATATTGGATTCCCTTTTACCCAAGAGCATGCACTGATATGTTGAAAGTTCAAAGTAAGTTTATTATCAAATTATGTTAATATAACCATTCATAACATTGAGATTATTTTCTTATCGGCATTGAGTAAAACAGTGAAATACAATAGAATCGATGAAAATTTTACACACAAAAGCTGACAAACAATCAATGTTCAAAAGAAGATGAACTGTGCAAATAGAAAAATAAATAGATAAATAAATAAATAATACTAGCAGTTGTAGAGTCCTTGAAAGTGAGTCTATAGGTTGTGGCATCCATTCAGAGTTGGGTGAGTGAAGTTATCCACACTGTTTCTGGAGCCTGATGGATGAGGGGTAATAACTGTTCCTAAACCTGGTGGTGTGGGATCCAAGGCTCCTGTACCTACTTCCTGATAGTCGCAGTGAGAAATGAGCATGGGCTGGATCATGGGGGTCCTTGGTGATGATGTTAACATATGGGCTGTAAATCTATTAAGATTAATCAGGGCAATTATCACAGAGATGTTTCCAATACTGCCTCGGACTAGAGGGCAGAGCATCAGAATAGAATGAACAGAGATGTTGAGAAATTTCTTTAACCAGACGGAGGTATTCTGTGTCTGTGGAATTCATTGCCACAGAAGGCTGTGGAGGCTAAGTCATTGGGTATATTTAAAGTGGAGCTTGATAGGTTCTTGATTGGTAAGGACCATAGGACATATGAACAGAATTAGGCCATTCAGTTCATCAAGTCTACTCCACCATTTCATCACGGCTGGTCCATTTCCCTCCTAACTCCATTCTCCCACCTTTCACACCCTGACTAATCAAGAACCTATCAATCTCCACCTTAGGGGTGTGAAGAAAGCAGGAGAATAGGATTGAGAGGGTTAATAAATCAACCATGATTAAATAGTGGAACAGACTCAATGGGCTGAATGGCCTAGTTCTGCTCCTATGTCTTATATTTTATGGAATCACCATGTTCAAAACATTTGGTTTTGGTCTCAGAGAAGTTGGCTGCACCAGCAAAGATCTGAGCACAGAGGTCTCGGCTGAGACATCAGCTGCGCTGTCCGAGGTGCTGGATCTGATTTGGAAAAGCTGTGATCCAATGAAGGATCCAATTACTCCTCTGAAGAAGTGTAGGAGCAGTATCCTTGCTGATACTTCTCCCTCATTAATTAATAAAACTCAGTGATCTCGCCAATATCTCATTGTTGTGGGAGCTGCCGTATACAACTTGATTACTGCATGGTGACAGCTCTTAATTACTTCATTAGCTGTAGAGTCTCTGTCATCAAGATGGGAAGGATTCGGTACACATCCAGGGAAATCTTTAGTCGATTCACTTCTATGTTTTGCAGCTGAAAACAAATATCTTGCATTATTAATCATGTAGTGATATTTATTTTTAGATTTTGCTGAATATTCTGAATTTCAATAAGAACCAGATGGGCAGTCATTACAAATTCATGATGAGGGAAAGCTCCTTTAAACTTTGAGAAAGGAAAGCATGTGATGATTAAAACCTCATCCATTAGCTCAGAGCATCACTTTTCTGCAACCACATCACCATTGGAGTGATACTGGTTAGTCTCTCCAATTTTCCCTATGTAATTTACTGCAGCACATAGAATAGACAACATAGAATACTACAGCACTGTGCAGGCCTTTTGGCCCATGATGTTGTGCCAAACTTACAACGTACTCATGGTCGACCATGGATGGTGCATCCTAGCTGTCTAGATATGCAACCCTGGGCAGTACGATACGGAGAGCAAGCTGTTGCCCATGTAGCAGGCTCCCCCTCTCTGTGCAGCTGATGAATCCAAAGGAACAGCAGAGACCAATACAGTTTGGCACCAGCAGAGTTGCCGGAGTTGCCAGTCAGCGTTGAACTCAACATAGGACTGCCTTAGGGACTCCAACCCTAGATTTTTCCCTGGGGTTTACTCCCAAAGACTTCCCCATGACTGGGTATAGCTGCAAGGCAGAGGAAGTTTGAGATCAGAGATTTCCCCCTCCTAGATGAGCTGCCAACCACTGCTGACAAACCCCGTCTGCCTGAAGTGACTGGTTTTAAGGTGCCAGTAACCCATATTTGCCCTTTCTCCTGTCAGTAGAAATGGATCAGCCAGGCTCAGTAGCTAAGCCACACGTGAAGGCCAGGAGCTGGACTTGGTTGTCAGAGGCTATCTGAAATGCACACCATTGGGAGCATTTAACAGGTAGTGGGAGCTGTCTCCATTACCACCCCCGGCTATAACAACCTTAAGGAACCATCTACTTAAGTGGATTTGATATAACTGTGTATGACTTGTTGGGGCATTTCAGAGGACAGTTAAGGTCAAACACATTCTCAAAGGTGGAATTATAAACAGGCTGGTATTATTTTATTTACTTACAGCATGGTAACAGGCCCTGCCAGCCCAGTGAACGCACACCACCCAATTACACCCATGACTAGTTAACCTACTAACCTGTGTATCTTTGGCCTGTGGGAGGAAACCCATGCAGTCACTGGGAGAGTGCACAAACTCCTTACAGACAGGAATGGGATTGAACCTGAGCCACTGGTGTTGTAACAGCATTACACTAGCCACTATGCTACCGTGTTGCCCATCATGCTTGCGCTATAACTATCACCTGGAGGGTGATAGGCAGGTGAGAAGTGTAAGAGAGAAGCCAGAAAAAGAGAAGGGGGAAGGGAAGAAATTCCAGGTAGTTGGAGAAATTGATGTTTAGTTGGTGCCCCCTCCTCCTCTTTCTCCCATGGTTCACACTCCTCTCCCATCAGATTCCTCCTCCTTCTGCCCTTTTCCAGCTATTACCTCCCAGTTTCTCACTTCAACCCCCTCCCCCCCACCCACCTGCCTCTCCTCTCACCAGGTTTCACCCATCACTTTACAGCTTGTACTCCTTCCCCCTTCCCTCCACCCTCTTATTCAGTCTTCTGGCCCCTCCTAGTCCAGATAAAGGATCTTGGCCTGAAACAGTGACTCTTTTTTTTTCCCTTCCATAGATGCTGCCTGACCTGCTGAGTTCACCTAGCATTTTGTGTATGTTACACTGCAACATTAAATTCTGCACTCTATTTTTTAATTAATTTCCTTGATGACCTTGTGTATAGAATGATCTGTATGGATGGCAATGAAAAACTTCTCACTGTATCTCAGTACACGTGACAATATTAAACCCAGTCAAACTTGCCCACTACTCCAGATCCTTGTTGCTACAGACTCTTTAATAGCTCATCATTCAGTCCCATCAACTTTGGTAATTTGTAAAGTTATTTAAATATCCAACATTCCTTTGAACAAGAAAGGAGAAAAACTACCCCAAAAAGCTAACTGTACTCATTTCCATAGATGCTGCCTGAGCTGCTGAGTTCCTCCAGCACTTTGTGTGTGTTGCAAAGACTACAGGTGTTGGCAGTCTGTAACAGTAACTGAAAAAATTGCAAACACATCAGTCAACAGCTGTAGGAAAAGGAGAGCTGGTTATGTTTTGACAAATTTGGCACCTGCTTAAAAGAAACACTCTAAACCGATAATTATGTGAATTCAGATCAGTGGGTGGAAAAGTGAGAAATTTTTAATGTGCCTCCAAACACCTACACCACTGTTACTGGCAGATCATTTTTGGCAATTAACTCCTGGCCAGCTCTCTCACCTGACCCTGAGGACATCTAAACATCAGCTGTCCATCAATTCAATTCATCCCATGGTTGCTAACTTACTGAGGCTGACACTTTCGTAGAGCCTCACAATTTAACTGTTCACTATTGTCTTGTACAGCTCAGTTCCTTCACTGCCCAACTACATTTCTTGCGGTTCTCCTCCCCAACCCCATCTCTGTAACTTCCTACAGTCCAACACAATCAATGACGTGCACATGGCCACTTGAGAACATTGGAGGACCTGCCTTCAACCACTGACAGACCAAGACTCCCATCTCTAAACCAAATACCTCCTTTAAGATTAAAGATGAGATTTTATTTGCAGCATGTACATCAAAACTGGGTGGAGGGGTAGAGATTAAATTAGATTAGATTATGAGGACACTCAGTCCTCGTTTATTGTCATTTAGAAATGCATGCATGCATTAAGAAATGATACAATGTTCCTCCAGAGTGATATGACACCAAAAAAAAAAGGACAAACCAAAAGACTAACACTGACAAGACCACATAATTATAACATACAGCAGTGCAAAGCAATACCATTACTTGATAAAGAGCAGACCATGGGCGCAGTAAAAAAAAGTCTTAAAAGTTCCAGTCGACTCCCGATAGCAGGCAGCAAAAGGGAGAAACTCTCCCTGCTATAAACCTCCGGGTGCCGACAACTGCCGATGCATTGGAAGCACCCGACCACAGCCGACTCTTGAGTCCGTCCGAAAACTTCGAGCCTCCGACCAGCCCTCCGACACCGAGAACCGGGCACCATCTCTGCTGAGTGCTTCGACCCCGTCCCGGCTGCCGAGCAACAAGCAAAGCCGAGGACTCGGGGCCTTCCCCTCCGGAGATTCTGGATCACACAGTGACGGCGGTAGCGAAGGCAGCATTTCAGAAATTTCTCCAGATGTTCCTCAGTGCTCTCATGTCCGTCTCCATCAAATCAGGATTGTGAACGGCACCCTACTTGACAGATAACAGATATCATTAATTGGAGTGGCCGCTGCGTGCTGTGTCGCGTCACCATCTTCTCCTCCTATGTAGATATGTCTCTACATGAGGAGGTGTAAGCCCATAAAACCATCAAATATTGGAGCAGAATTATGACATTTGGTCTGTCAGTCTACTTTGCCATTTCATCATGGCAGATCTAATTTTCCCCTCTGCCTTCTCCCCGTATCTCTTCATGTCCTGACCAATCAAGAATTTATCAACTTCTGCCTTAAATACACCTATAGACCTGGCCTCCACAGCTGCCTGTGGCACTGAGTTCCACAGATTCACCACTCTATGGCTAAAGAAATTCTTCATCTCTGTTCTAAAAGGACACTGCTGTATTCTGAAGCTGTGTCCTCTGGTCTTAGACTCCCCCACCATAGGAAACATCCACTCTATCAAGGCCTTTCACCATTCAGTAGGTTTCAATGAGGTCACCTCTCATTCTTCTGAATTCTAGTGAATGTGGGCCCTGAGCCATCACACTCTTCATACAACAAGCCAGAATTATTTTTGTGAACCTCCTCTGAACCCTCTCCAGTTTCAGTATATTTTCTAAGAGCCCCAAAAACTGCTCACAATACTCCAAATGAGGCCTCACCAGTTCTTCATAAAGTCTCAACATTACATCCTTGCTTTTATATTCTAATCCTCTTGAAATGAATCCTAACATTGCATTTGCATTCCTGACCTCAGATTCAACCTGCAAATTAACCTCTAAAGGCACTCCTTCCCTCCACTAGCCTACAGGTCACCTTTGGGCAAGATGTAGCACCTATATGATCCTCTAATCAGGGCCACATGAAACCATGGGAGGTGATGGACAGTTGTGCGAGCAGCCGGTGCAGATCACAAGCCCTGGTCATGCAACCACTGACACCAGGCAGACAGTCTCTGAAGTGCATTGATAATGGCTGGGGTCACCCATCTTCTAAAGACACTGCCCAGAAGGCAATGGCAAAGCATTTCTGTAGAAAAATTTGCCAACAACTATCATGGTCATGGAAAGACTATGATCACCCACATCGTACAACATGGCACATAACGAACAAATGAACATACATAGAAATATGCAGTAAAATGCATCATTTGTATCACATTAAATCAGCGAGGATTAATGTTGCCACACGTCTTTGGAATGTGGGAGAAAACAAGCACCTGGAAGAAACTCATGTGGTTAAAGGGAGAACATGCAAACTCCTTAAAGACAGAAGCAGGAATTGAAGCACTAAGTGATTCTGCTAACTGCTGTTACCATTTTGCTTCTTCAGTCTTTCTCTTTGACTGAACACTTGGCTTTTTCCTTCAATGGCTTAGTGTTAAATTTGGCAAAGATCGTAACGGTGCTCTGTCATGTTCAGTTTGCTATTTAAAACATTGTTTTAATGGCAGAAACCTGAAATATATTAAAAAGCTGACAACTTCAATTCATCCAAGAATCCCAAGTTATTCATTATGAATGGTGTGTTGAATTTTCTTCTTCTAGCGTAGATGGCAGTATAGTGGTTAGTTTTAACTCTTAACAGCACCAATGATCTTGCAATCACAACCAGGGTTCAATTCCCATTGCTGTCTGAGTACTATCTGTTTTGTGAATGGTGATTGATCTTGCAAATATGGAACTGGAACAGTTTACCAAATGGTCAATATCTGTAACTACTAGTCAATTCTGTTTAATAATAGTATTTCTTTGTTCAGATTTCAGAACAGTGTGGTGACAGTTCTCCTTGTGAACAATAATGTGTGATTGCAGAATGAATGTAACACACACAAAATGTTGGAGGAACACAGCAGGTTAGGCAGCATCTATGCAGAGGAAAAAACAGTCAGCACTTCATCGGGTCTGCGTGTTACTCTGGATTTCCAACATCTGCAGAGTCTCCTGTGTTTATGTTGAGGAATGAGTGAGAAGTATTTGTCTGAGTTCAGTTAATGGGTAACTGCAGCCACAACCCAGCAGAGATTCCCAAAACATATGGATTCACTTTCAAGGATTTCATCTCACATTCTCAAAATTTATTGGTTATAAATTTATTATTTCTTCTTTTTGTATTTGCAACTTGTCTTTTGCACACTGTTTGAACATCCTAGTTGGGCGTTCCTTCATTAATTCTGTTATGATTATTATTCTGGAGATTTAATGAGTGCCCATAATAAAAATGAACCTCAAGGTATGTACTTTAATAATAAATTTACTTTGAACTTTGAATCAATGTTTTACTCACAAAAGTTATCAATACATCTCTAAAACAGACTGAATATTACAGTAACTAATCTATGTGCATAGCCCTTTTCATGCGAGGGAGGGGATGTTTCTACTCTATTGCTAATCCTGCACTGTACCTGCCTTTCATCAATAAAAGGTTCACTCGAGTTCTTTACATTAGTTCAGAGCAAGGTTACTTGGACAAAAAGACAAGAAAAAAAGTTACAAAAATGATAATTATTAATTATTGTCCTGGGTTGGAAGCTTGTGTGCTTCAATGACCCAGAGAGCTATGTAGGCTGGAGTCAGGGCTTTATACTTTGGCTCTTAGTAGGGTCACCCATGTCAAACAGGTCAAAGCGTAGAGTGCAGACTGAGCCTGGTCCACTGGTCCACCGGTCCACCAGGTTTGGGGGATCACCTCAGGGCCAACAACCTTGACTGGTTTAAAAAAAAAATGGTTATGGAAACATCTGAGTGCAATGGTATTCCTGAGTCTTTGCCCGGGACTTGCATGACTGACAGTAGTGAAAACCAAGAGGGAACTGACATGATGAAGGAAGTCCTGAACACCCGAGACAGAGGGCCTTCATTACTGCCCTAAACCCCAGCGGCGTAACAGGCAGCAACACATTGTAATATCATTACAGAATAAAAACACTGCAAACAGAAAATCAAAAACATTCTATTTACCAAATAGATGTTTTTCTCCTTTAATTAGAAATGTCAAGTTCTCAATAATACTATAAATTGGCATACATGATGTTAGCTTCATTTAAATGACTGGTAGTATCAGCAGACCATCTAACAATCAATAAACAGGGCAAACATATGATTTACAGATTAAACTATCAGTGAGGTAGTGTTAAACTTGGGAAATGTTAAAAGAAAATTAAAATAATTAACTTTCACTTCATCCTCTGCATTAGTTGAGAGTAAACTTGCTCAAAAAGGATTTAAAAAAAAAGTTGAACAAAAAGCATTGCAAACAGAAAAGCCAAAACAACATTCAATTTACGAACAGGCGTTTTTTCTACTTTAATTAGGAACATCAGGTTCTCAATGATATTATGGATTGGCATACAATTATGTTAGTTTCATTTAAATGACTCGTATCAGCAGATCCAATCAATAAAATGTGTAAACATGGTATGCTTCACAGATTAAACAATTGCAGTGAGGTAGTGTACATTAGGATACATTAAAAGTAAACATGCACCAAATATCAAGGCAAAGAACATGTGTGTCCTTCAAGTTAAAGCTTAAGATAGCATAAAGTTTACCCATTTCTGCATTAAAACAAAATGGCCCCACTGGACACCAAGTTTGGAATACAATTAAAATAATGGTTCTCAAATACAGTATTCTGCCCTACTGTGAAACTTCTTTATTTCCTGTCCATTTTCATCCCCTGGTCATGTGCAAATAAAATACTTGCAGTGAATCATCCATTTTAAGATAGTTTCTGTGCTTTAGGCAGTCAAACTCTGTCACCCATTCTCTACAAAAGAGGTAAGCAATTAAAAGCAGAACTGTTGGATATGATGAAGGGTTTTGGATATGCAATATTAACTGTTCTGAAGAAGGGTCTTGGCCCAAAAGGTTGACTGTTTATTCATTTCCATTGATGCAGCCTGACCTGCTGAGTTCCTCCAGCATTTTGTGCATGTTGCTTTGGATTTCCAGCATCTGCAGAATTTCTCTTGTTTATTACTAACTGTTTGTTTAAATGCTGACTACCCTGCTGAGTGTTTCCCATATTTTCTGTTTTTACTTCAGATTTCTGGCTTTATTTTTAATTTTTCGGCAAGCTTTGCAGCTTCTTTTTGGCTATTCTGTTCTAACACTGACTGCAGTTTCTCAGATTTCACCCTCATGTGAATATTCCCCAATCACGTTCAGCTCCAAAAAAAGTTCGATACGACTATTGTGCCCCAGACTACAAACCTGTCGACATTTTACTTCAAGATGGCCAGAGGAATTGATTGCATAAAGTCTTTCTTTAAAATGGACCTATATACAACGGTTGTATATGGCAACATAATCTCTTAATACACTTTGAATTCTGATTTTTTTTTAAATTTAAAAAAAGCAAAGCGTAAGAAAAGTGACAAAAAATAAGTCAGTGTGATAATGGGCACCAGAAAAATCAGAAAGTCAGTGTCACCTTCCCCAAAGTATGGAACGAAAATTAAAACTTTGATGTAAAATAGGACCATGATTTATTAAAACTAATCCCAAAGTAAACAAACTAAGTAATATCTCTCCAGTACATCATTTATCCTCCAAGAGGACCACAGCCAGTGACCCAGAGAGCTATGCTGGCTGGAGTCAGGACTTTACGTTTTGGCTCTTAATAGGGTCACCCGTGCCAAGCAGATCAAGGGTAGAGTCAGACTGAGAGTGGTCCAGGTTCGGGGGTTCAGCTCAAGGCTAACAACCTTGGCTGTTTAAAAAAAAAATTGTTATGAATACAGCAATCAAGAATCCTTCTACACCCAAGTCTCCACCTGGGACTTGCATGATTGACAGTAGTGAAAACCAAGAGGAAGCTACTGACATGATGAAGTGCCAGCAAAGTTGGAGGACCTTCAATGCTTCCTAAACACCAACTATTAACCATAGGAATGGCAGCACAGTCATTTGGGCCCAATGTTCAGCTGGTGTAGCTTGGCTACTGAGTGCCAACACACATACTCAATGATTTTGCCATACACCCGTAAAACCACCTACTGACAATACTGGATGAAGATAAGTAAACAAAATGGGGTTGCAGTATTGCCAACCAAATACTTAGCCGCAGAGTATTGGTTAACTACTTAAAGATCAGTGACCGACTGTTACACAGCATCTTAAACAGGTATTCAGTTTGTGGGCACTCAGGCAGATACTTTAAAATGGGCCTCTATTTGTTCCAGTGTTTTCCCTTTGGTTTCAGGTATGAAGAATATCGTGAAGAGGAGATTCAGGAAACAGAAACCAGAAAAAAGCCAGAAGGTCCCATATTGAGTAATGTTCTCCTAGAAGAAGAATAAAGAGTTTGTCACTTCGCATTGCCCACACACGCACACCCAGACAGACACATGAACAACACAAAATGGAGGACCTCAGCAAGCCAGGCAGCATCCACGGAGAGGAATTCATACATCCTCCCCATGATCACTTGGGTTTCCTCCAGGTGCTCCAGTTTCCTCCCACATTCCAAAAAGATGTACCAGTTGGCATTACTAAGTTGTGGGCAAACTATGTTGGCGCTGTGTTACAAGAACCATCCCTTGTAATAGTGGTCAGGGAGACAGAGAAAATCTGTAAATACCAACAAGTACCTTTATTGCCTCAACAGAAGAACACATGAACCTACACAACCAAATACCTGTGTGCACACCCAAGTTTCCCTGACCTTCCATGAACAAAGAACAGAAAATATAATACCAGTTAAAAAGGAGTTTCTGCTGCTGGCCACATGCTCCTTGCAGTCCTGTTTCCAACCCTCAAGTCCCTCGGGTCCTCCTCATCCGCAATGGTTGTTCTATATATAGAGTTATCGTTGTTGGCACACTTGAAGCGTCTATTTTTATTTTCATTCCTTACCAATTCCATAAGACCATAAGACATAGGAGCAAAATTAGGCGATTTGCCCATCGAGTTTGCTCCGCCATTCAATCAAGGCAGATCCTTCTTTATTCCCCCCAAATGTTATATTCCAGTGACATTGGTTGTTGGTCATCTGTCTGATCTTTAACGTGTTTTTATTGGCTCAGCTCCAGGCCAGCAGGCATTTATTGCCCTCTTCCCAGCAAGTGGCAATCAATAGTTGAGAACAAAGAGCCATAAATCAGCAACCAGCTTGAATCACTAAGGACAGGCATAAGCTCCACCAGTCACAAAAGTACATGTTATATCCAACCAAAGAACACCTCACAAGTAACTTTGTGTTCGGATATTATCCTAGGTCAGTATTTTACCTGAGGCATCATTAGGTCGACTTCAAAACACTGATCAAATCAAGTTCATAAAATGGAGAACACAGTCCTTTCAAAAAGAAAAAAAAATGGCAGTCTCCATCTCCTCCCTCATGGCAAGAACAAAGGCAGTTGGTCTGTCTGCTTCCACTGTCCTTGATTCATTCCAATTCACCGATTTGTAGACTGTAGTTCTTTCTGGCCAACAGTTGTTAACAGGGTGACACTTATGGGCACATTCTCGATGCAAATGATGCATTTCAATGTGAACTGTTGTTGTTCCTTTCCACGCCTTGTGATGTATCAGGCGGCAACATTGCCATTCCTTTAGCACTTCAAAATTTTTTTTTAAAAAAAGGAGGCAGAGTTGATAATTTGATGCTGAACCCAGCACAGATAGAAAACGTGCAAGGAGCTGGCTGGATTCGAACCCAGGAACACTCAACTCCATCCAGTGCAGATGCCACTACACCACAAGCCGGCATGTTCTATGTACATTTGATAAATTAAGCTATTCTTTAAAAAAAAATTTAAATTTTGTTGAACCAAGGAAATGAGCACTCTGGGTACGAAAGTACAGCTGAGTATCTTGCAGCTTAACCTCAATGGCAAGACCCAAGTCAGTGTTCATCAGAATACGCTTCACTAGTCTATATGATTACAACTTCATCTCTTAAACTCATCATCCTTATCTGCTCGATTGACATCAATCACCTCGAACTGTCCCTCCTGTCACGGATGACACTGTTGTGGCTTCTGCGTAGACCACACTGGAGTTAACTACCTCTGCTACTCTGACTGCTCTTCTGCCTTAAAGAACAATGCCCTCCAAGTCACGCACTATTCTGATTTGTCAATATATTGCTTGCACATCATTGTCACCAAATCCAAATCATAGAATTTGTTTCCCAAAGGCACTGTGGAAGCACCTCACCACGAGTATTGCAGCGGTTCAAAACAGCAGCTCACCACTACCTTTGTAGACAAACAGGGAGTAGCCAAAATGCCCCAGTGAAGCATCTCAGCCCAAAACAGCGACTGTTTCTTCCTCTCCATAGATGCTACCTGACCTGCTGAATTCCTCTAGCATTTTGCGTGCGCTATTCTGGGTTTCCACCATCTGCAGAATGTCCTGTTTGTGGCCAAAAGAGTGCTGGTCTTTACAACAACGTCCAGGTCCTCAAAGATGAAGACACGCTGTCAATTTGACCTCATGTTAAGAATTTTTTTTTAATGCAAGCTAATTGGAGAAATACATCAGAAAAATACTTACAAGAAGATCATTAAATTCCTTAGTTACTAGGAATGCAGTTATCCAGTTTGTTAGGACACAGGCTCCACTTGCAATGCCTCTCACCCTTACTGGAAATATCTCCGACATCACCAGCCATGGAATTGGGCCACAGCCAATGGCAAATCCTGAAGGGGATAATTTATGTTCATTAGTAAATCTTGCTTAAAAAAACAAACATAAGTATTACAGTTCAGTTTTAAGTCTCATTTATTTTCTCTGAGATAATCACTACCAACAGATGGCATTGAAACTATGATTGGTTAGTGTCACGCCATCATATCCTATAATGGGGGAGTCTAGGACCAGAGGATACAGCCCTCTAGGCTGTCCCTTAGAACAGAGATGAGGAATTTCTTTAGCCAGAGCATGATGAATTTGTGGAATTCACTGCCCCAAAGAACTAGCTCACTTGATCTATCCTCATAAGATATGCTCTGTAGTTCAGGCAAAAGCCTGGTAAATCTCCTCTGCAGACTCTAAAGCTTTCACATGCTTCCTGTAATTCGGAGACCAGACTGAACACAGTATCTTGTGTGGTCTAAACCATGGTTTTGTAGAGCTGCAACATTACCTCATGGCTCTTGAACTTAATTCCTCACTAATGAAGGCTAACACATCATATGCCTCCTTAACAACCCAATCAACTTGTGGGACAACTTTGAGGGACCCCAAGATCCCACCATTCCTCCACACTGCTAAGAATTCTGCCATTAACCCTGCATTCTGCCCTTAAGTTTGACCTTCAGATTTGAATCGTGAACTTGGGAAAATGCTTTTGCATTTCAAAAGAGCATTCAAAACTTGTAAAAATAGATGATGGAGTCAAATTTACCTGCTATAAAAATAACCAGACAGACAAGAGGTAACCAAGTTGGAGCATCTGCCGCCACAGAGACTGAATTTTGAGCATCAAGCTTGTGAAGAGAAGAGTTATTGGAATTTTCTTGCCAGATTTTAAAATACACCCCAAAGACTGCTGTACTGACACACATGATCGAAGCTGTTAAATAAAGAGAAAAAAAAATTACTGACTGGTGAAAGCTCCAGTTATGATTAAGTTTAAAAGGTTGCACTTCCTACCAGCCCAAGCATACTAAACTTTATGTCAGTGTTAACCTCACTGATGCAAATTTATATTCAGTCTCCTGCTGACCTCAGAAAAGTTTGGACTGTGCTATAGTCCTGTGGCAACCCCTCCAGTACAACTTTTGCAGGTAGGACTTCAGAAGCTATAATGTAAATAACTAGTAGATAGTAAACAAGAGGAGGAGTGTGGAAAGATGGCACCTGTAGTTTTTGCCGACCCAGGTGACTTCTTCCAGTTTGTCCATAAATTTGCTTACTCTTCTACTCTTATCCCTTTCTTTTCTTTTCAAGGTTGGGGTTCTGTTGGAGCCCATGATCTACAGTTCAAACTCAGATTCTCCATAAACGGTGGTTTCTGGATGGGGCTGTGCGGCCTGACGCTTTGCTATCTCCAGGAAGATGTACGCCTTTGGGGAGCCACCCCATATATGAATATGCTCTTCGCCGACTAAAGTGTCCTGGGAGTCTGAAACATTGAGATAGCAAGCGATTTGTGCTGCTGTACTCTCCTTTGACGGAGAGTGAGAAGCTGTCAGTCCCCGAGACTGGGGGCCTGGAGAAGTGGTGTGCAAGATCGGAACAGCAAGTTGCTGGTCTCTGCTCCAGTTGCTGCAGGTTCGACCTCTCTCTCCTTCGATGGAGAACGTTGCTAATCATTATAATACACAGTAGTAATGTAATCACTCGTCGAGTATGATGCTCTCCTAAAGGATTGTCTACTGGTAGGTCCTCAGGATGTTTTAGAGGCTGAGCTGGCATCCACATATTCTGGTGCAATGTGGGAAGGAGTAAGTGGTGGATGTGGTTAGTGGTTGGGTCTTTTGGTTTTACAGTCTCTCCTTTTCCACCTTCCATTTGTTCTGTGTAGCACAGCAAAGGACGTTCTCATATAACACAGCTCCCTCTTGAACAGATTTCCTCCAGGTGTATCTATTGAGTGGTATGTCTTCCTAGCTTTTAGGTGTAATTTTGAATTTATTCCGGCTGGTTTTAATATTATCTTTGAAGAATTTCCTTTGTCCATTAGGGGCTCACTGACCTTCCCTCAACTCGGAATAAAGAATCTGTTTGAGAAGATGCATGTTAGGCATCCAGATGGCCACACTGAGATCACCTTGCACTACAGGAGACTTTGTTTTTGCTCTCATTATCTTCCTTGTAAAAGGTCATGTATAATATGTTTGTGTTTTTCTTGTGAGGACTCTTATCTGATGCCGTGTGCCTGTGATGCTACTGAAATTAAGTTTTTCACTGCGCCCCTGCGGAGGGCAATAAAACCCAACTTTGACTTCCCTGGTTCTTCAGATTTTCGGCAACTCCCTCTACAAGGTTGAAAGGTGGTGACATTTGGCAACCTGAGGAGTAAAGCATATTCTGCAATCTACATGAATTCAGATTGATGTGATGCTATAACTTGCCAGTGGAACCCTGGAACTGGTTCAGTGTGCGAGATTCAACACCTTCTACTATTACTGCACCCACACTCATACTGCTATTAAGTCCAAGTATGAGGAGGAAAAAAAATGAAACAATTACATTAGCATGGTCTGGCAGGGCAGGCTGGAAGCATGCAATCATCTCACAGCCATGCAGGGGGGACGGAGTTTAATTGGGCTGTCAAAGGGGTCTCAGTGTGTTGAGAGAGCTAGATGAGGCCTCAGCATTCCTCAATTCAAGATCTTCAAGATTCAAGATTGTTTAATGTCATTTTAAGTACATAAGTGTATAGGAGAATTAAATAATTTTTACTCCGGATCCAATGCAGCACAAAATAATCAAGATAAAGAACACAATACAAAAAACAAATACAAATACATAACTAATATACATAGATTGATTATATGTCCATGAAGGGACACTACGCACAGGAGTGTCCGTACATAAGGTAATTGGCAGGTAATGATAAAGTAGCAGCGGTTGGGGGGGGTGTGGGTTAGTGGGTGGAGGCATTGATCAGCCTTACTCATGCAAGAAAGTAGCTATTTTTCAGTCTGGTGGTCCTGGTGTAGATGCTATGTCATCTTCCTGATGGGAGTGGGAGGAATGGTCCCTGAGCAGGTAGGTGCGATCTTTCATGACGTTACTATAAAGCGTCTGACACTGCGCAGAGTTTACACCAGACGGATCTTTTAAGGTTGATAACCTTTACAATGAATGCCTCAAGTACCTTTAGAAATACTGAATTTGCAACATCAGTCTTATTAAGACAAAATTACTTTTGGTTCACACCTTGGATTTTAGATATACACATGAAGAGTTTAGAATCAGATTTAACATCACTGGCACATTGTGAAATGTGTTCTTTTGCAGCAGCAGTACAGGGTAAAAGAGAAAAAAAAATCTAATTACAATAAATATATCTAGTTATAATAAAAATAAGTTTTTTTTAGTTATACAGAGCCTTGAAGTAGTCCATCTGTTAGGAGCTCACCTGATACTGCCAGGAGGATTTTTCTCCCTGCTTTGTCCATGATAAGAGCAGCTATTGCAGTGAAAACCACTTGAACAACACCAACTATTACTGAACCTTCACTGCCGTTCTAAAAGAGAATACAGATGAACACAATCTACTCCAATAAAGCAAAAACAGCACAATATCATTCTCTAAATATTAAATCAACAAACAGCACTCTTTTGGTCACTTCTAGTGACGAATGCACCCAAAAGGAAAACAGAACCTATCTCCTTCTACCCTGGTTTCTTAAAAGTGCATTTTTGAGACAAGTCATCCCAATGTATTTCATGAGAGTATACATTCATGTGGCATGGATTGAAAACCAGGAATCTTGGCCAGGCAAGGAAGAAAATATAGGAAACTGACAAAAGCAAGCTGGCTAAAAGGTGTTGCCAGGGTGCTAGATGAACTCTAATAAGATATACCCTCCTCTAGTACTATGCTATATTACCCATAATATTTCAACCAACATAAGTAACTTGGTCCACTGTTGACCGCACCACTCCGGCTTTATACGTTAAATTAGAAACAATAGAGACAAATAGACAATAAGGTCTAGAAGAATAAGCAGATTTCTTACAAACAGTTTTCTTAGTAAGAGCATGGAACGTATACTGTAGAATTAAAATACACTGCCTATGATTACGACACTTTACCTTAAAATTTGCATGCTCAAAGATGGTTTCAGCATAAAACATAACAGCATTGATTCCACTCAACTGCTGAAAGAGCATCAGAAATATCCCAATAAGGAAAGGCTTGTAAACAGTTGGATCTTTAAGATCAGACAGTGCAAATTTGGTATCCTGCAAACAGAATTGAAGTAAAATTAAGGAGACAAATTTTGGAATAAATATTGCAGTACAGAAATAAGCCCACTGCAACATGTTACCCAGGTGCACTAAAGGTAAAGATAGCTTTATTCATCATATCTATATTGAAATATAGAGTAAAATGTGTTGTTTGTGTCAATGACAAAGTTCAAATATGTGCAGGCAAGTATTGCCATGCTTCCGTCACTAACATAGCATGCCCACGACTTACTATACCTAACTCACACATCTCTGGAGTGTGGGAGGAAACCAGAGCATCTGGAGGAAACCCACCTGCTTATGTACAGACTCCATTCAGACAGTGGAGGGAATTGAACCTCTGACTGCTGGCACTGTAACAGCATTACGCTAACAATGCTATTGTGTTCCCAAATGCCTCCACTGGGAGTGTATCCTACTATACCAGGGGTTTCCAGCCAGAGGTTCATGGATCCCTTGCTTAATGGTATTGATCCACTGCATTAAAAAGGTTAGGAATCCCTGTTCTATACCCTGCCTACTTACAAACGTTTGTAAATGCCCAAACCTATTAATTGTGTCTTATACATACATACATACATACACATACACATATATACACACACACACACATTTTTTTAAACAGAAATAATAAAAAAAAACAATGAGGTAGTGTTCATGGGTTCAATGTCCATTTAGAAACCGGATGGCAGAGGGGTAGAAGCTGCTCCTTCAGGCTTCTGTACCTTCTACCTGATGGTAACAGTGAGAAGAGGGCATGTCCTGAGTGATGGGGGTCCTGTATGATGGATGATGCCTTTCTAAGGCACCGCTCCTTGGAAGTGTGTTGGATACTACTGACGCTAGTACCCATGATGGAGCTGACTGATTTTACAACTTTCTGCAACCTACTTTGATCCTGTGCAGCAGCCCTTCCTCAACGTCAGCAAAACCAAAGAGATGATTGTAGACTATAGTAGGAAGAAGCCGGAGGTCCATTGGCCAGTTCTCATTAGGAATCGGAATGGGAGAGGATCAGAAGCTCTGAATTCCTTGGCTGTAACATATCGGAGGATGTCCTGGGACCAGTTCCTAAGTATCATCATACGGAAGGCACAATATATTCCTACTTTCTTAGAAGTTTGCATACATTCAGCATGTGACCAAACACACTTGACAAACATCTATAGATGCACAGTGGAGAGATTTCTAACTGGTTGCATGGGCTTGTATGGAAACACCAATGCACAGGAAAGGAAAAGCCTACAGATGGATACAGCCCAGTTCATCACAGACAAAGCTCTTCCCACTGTTCAGTACATTTACATGGAACGTACTAGTGTCCCTCGAGGTCCAAGACATCTTCAAGGAGCAATGCCTCAAAAAGGCGGCATCCATCATTAAGGATCCCCATCACCCAGGGGATGCCCTCTTCTCATTGTTATCCATCAGGAAGGAGGTACAGAAGCCCGAAGGCACACACTCAGTATTTCAGGAACAGCTTCTTCCCCTCTCCCATACAATTACTAAATGGACACTGGCAATTAAAAAGGTCAGGAAGAAAGTTATTTAGTAGCAAAACTTATTACCCAGAAAAGGAAAAGTCACACAGTTGGTGAGAGCCTAGTAATGCCAGCATGTAAAATTATAGTGGGTAAAATGCTTAGACAAGATGCGATATGAGAAATTGAAAACGTTTTACTCTCAAACAGTACGATAAATCAACGTTATTGATGACATGTCACATGATGCTGAAGAGGTTTTGTGTGATAAACTGAAAAACAGCTTCTCTTGTGCCAGGTCAATGAGTCAACAGATTTCCCCAATAAACGTCATGTTGGAGCATTTGTCAGATTTGTAAATGATGGAGAATTTCAAGAAAAACTTTTTCTGTTGCAAAGAGCTGCCTGGAACAAGCAAAGGCCAAGATACATTTAATGTTTTGATTTCATATCTGGAAACAAAAGGTCTGTCTTGGAAGAACTGTTGCTTTGGCTTATGTGTTTTAGTAACTTTCCTCTTCAACATTGTCTTGAATTTTCATGTTGTAAATAGCATTAATTAATCAATTTATAACCTTATTTAAATTAAATCTAACAAGTCTGCCTTTAGAAAAATTAAACCGAATTTTGGTTTAAGCCAATTATTTGACAGAAATTCATTATGTTTACCCTACGAGTTTTTAAAATTTATGAAAGGGAAAGAGATTAGTTTCAAGAAAGTTAAGCTAAGCTTAACTACCTGTTTTTTTTCCCCAAGAAAGGTTGGCTAAAAATTCATTCTCAACTCAAAAAAACATTGACGATTATTTTTGGATTATTATATCTACAACTTTGATCATACTAACGTACCGTAATAACTTTTACACAGGGGTTCCCTGAGACCTGATAATTATTTCAAGGGTTCCTCCAGGGCAAAAAGGTTGAGGAAGGCTGCTCTAAATAACAATGAAGAAACAAACTGCTGGAGGAATTCAGCAGGTCAGGCAGGAGCTGGGCAGGGAAATGAATGGTGAATCAGAATCAGGTTTACTATCACTTATGCGTGTTGTGAAATTTGTGGTTTCATTTGCCGGTTGTTCCAGATGAAGGGTCATGACCAAAAACATAAAAACAGGAGAAATTATTAACATACAACTTAGTCAAAAAGGTTCAGTTAAAGGTCACTGTTACCTGTGCATTGCAGCTCTCTTCAATCTGTCGGCATTCCTGTTCATAATCTACCTCAGGCCCTCGAAGCCACGCCAGGGCAGCTAGTGCTTCCGAGTATTGGTTTCTACTCAGTAGGTATCGTGGGGTTTCAGGCATGAAATACATTAGTAGTACCATGATGGCTGGTGGGACGGAGGCGAGCACAGCGAGCCAATACCAAGGCAGCACCATTCCTGACAAAACCAAAGAAACAGAACCACCAGTTCACCTCCACACTGCATTCCAGCAGAGACATTACAATGCTCCTCATACTATCATTGAACAAAATTGTGGGTTTATCAGATTCAAAAAACACAAAATTCAAATAATTTTTCAAAGTATATACATGTCACCATTTATTACCTTGAGATGTATTTTCTTGCAGGCATTTACAGGAAAATTAATGAATACAATGGAATATACAAATAAATACATAAATGAAGAAAATAGTGCTAAAGATAAAGTGTCCAAATAAAAGAAACAATACTGAGAATACAAGTTGTAACATGTCCTTGGAAGTGAGCATTTAGGTCGTGGAATCAGTTCAGAGTTGAGGTGAGTGAAGTTATCCACGCTGGTTCAGGAACCTAATGGCTGTAGGGTAATAACTGTTCCTGAACCTGATGGTGTGGGACCTAAAGCTTCTGTAACTCCTGCCCAATGGTAGTATCAAGAAAGGGACATGGCCTGGATGGCGGGGGTCCTTGATGATGGAAGCTGCTTTCCTGGGGCAGTGCTCCATGTAAATATACTGAATGGTGGGGAGGGTTTTGCCTGTGATGGACTGGGCTGCCTCCATCACGTTCCGTGACTTTTCTTTTCCTGTGCATTGGTGTTTCCATACCAGCCCATGCAACCAGTTAGGAATCTCTCCACTGTGCATCTATAGATGTTTGTCAAGTGTATTTGGTCACATGCTGAATCTACTCAAACTTGTAAGAAAGTAGAAAGGTATTGTGCCTTCCGTATGATGACACTTAGGAACTGGCCCCAGGATATGTTAATGCCACGGAATTTAAAGCTACTGATCCTCTCCAGTTCCCATCACTAATGAGGGCTGGTTGATGGGCCTCCGGCCTTTTCCTACTGTAGTCTACAATCATCTCTTTGGTTTTGCTGACGTTGAGTGAGAGATTGTTGTTGTGACAACACTCGACCACATTTTTAATCTCCCTCCTATACGCTGCATAGGTGGTTACAATTCAGCTACTTCAAATGGTCTTGGGCTCCCGTATCCTGCGTCTTTTATGGTTAATACCAATAATATTTTATTTTTTGGGGGGTCTTTGAACTGAGTTGCAGAAAGGGGGAGGGACAGAGAGAACAAAAGGAATTAGCTACAATGACAACAGGAGACAAAAATTCTCTGTGTCCAGAGAGGCAGAGTATCTCCTGGTTCAAACTTCCATCTGCACCAAACACTACCCATTTCATTGCACTCTCTCAGTACATGGAGAACTTACCCCTTTCAATCAGGTCATTATTCAAACAGTCCTTTGAACAGCAGTTATCCTGACCTATTGTATATGATGAAAACTGACCATTTGTCTATTTTATTTATTGATACAGCACAGTGACAGGCCCTTCTGGCCCAACGAACTTGTGCTACCCAATTACACCCACCAAACAGTACAGCACAAGAACAAGCCTTTTGACCCACAATTTGTTCTGACCACGGAGCCAATCTAAACTAATCCCAACTCCTGCTCGTGGTCATATCGCTACTGATCTGCTGAGGCCTCCAGCATTTTGTGTCTGTTTCTTTGGACTTCCAGTGTCTGCAGAATTTCTTGTGGTCATACCGCTTCAAGAGGTTCTTGATTAGTAAGGGTGCCAAGGGTTACAGGGAGAAGGCAGGGGAATGATGATACATCAGCCACGATGGAGCAGACTTGATCGGCTGAATGGCTCAATTTTGTTCCTACATCTTATGATCTGAATCCTGCCTGGCTAAAGACACTACTCAATCTGCTTCTACCACCTGCCCTGGCAGTGCTTTCAAGTGAATATAAAACTGACTGAAGGCACCAAAGCAACCATAAGACCATAAGACATCACAGCAGAATCAGGCCATTCAGCCTTTCACTTCTGCCAAAGCATTCCTTCATGGCTCATTTATTATCCTTTTCAACCCCATTCTCCCGCCTTTGAATCCATTACTAATCAAGAACCTATCAACTTCCACTGTAAATATAGCCATATGACTTGGCTTCCACAGCTGTCTGTTACAATGTATTTCACAGATTCACCAGCCTCTGGTTAAAGAAATTCCTCCATATTTGCTCTAAAGGGACAGCCTTGTATTCTGACCTGTGCACTCTGGTCCCAGACACCCCCACTACAGGAAACATTTTCACCACGTCCACTCCATCTAGGCTTTTCAATACTCAAGAGGTTTCAATAAGATCTCCCTTACAGTGAGTCATCAAACACACCTCGCACATTAGCGCCTTCATTCCCGGGATCATTCTTGAGTACAACCCTCTCTCTGAGGACAGGAAAAGAGGCCAGATTTGCAGGGTGTCATTAAGATGGGACGAGAGGCAAGAGAGGTGTGACTAGGGACAAGCAATGATTACATGCTGATTGGTGTAGTAAAAATACACAAACTTTCAACTTAAAGAATTTCATACCTCCAACATATGCACCCATGATTCCTATTACCACCATCAGCTGAACACAGGATCCCAAAAGCCCACGCACTTTAGGATGAGCTGTTTCAGAAATGTAAACCTAGGCAAAAGAAAAGTCCAAATTAACACTTTACATAATAAAGGCATTTTGATGACAACAATTCCATATAATCAGGAGAGCAGTATCCTGAGCAAAGGTATAATATCATTTGCAGATTAAGACCAATGTTTCCATTGCAAATGTGACTCAATGGTTATGCTCACGTCATTTTTGAGATGCGTCAGTTATGGTTAGTTGTCAGTAGTGGCTGGGATGTTGAGACGTCACAAGAGATCAGGTCACCAGTGAGTCAAGCAATCAAAATTGTAATGATCACTTATAAGCACTAATCTGTACTGCAGAGCACACAGATTTTCTTCAGCTAAGTTTGCCCTCCAGAGGCTGAACAGGGCTCCTACACACAGAAGCTCTTTTTGAATACTTGGCAGAAAATTGCAAAGTAAGCACTTTCTTTCCAAGTGGTGAATGAAAAGGCATCCATTAAAATCTAGAAAGCAGAGAAATGAGAGAAACGCTGACATTAAAGCAGGGAGCTTGCATACAGCAGATTTACTGGTTGGTTTTAGTTTCTGTGGGGTTGACTCGATTACATATTAAGGAGGATTATAAACTGGCATCAAATCCACACACAGAAGTAAAACAACAAACTGAAACTGTTTCAGATAGAAGTTTCTATAAATTTTTAAAAAATGTATTGACGAAGTGAATAATCATCCTAGAAAACAAATCCAAGGAATTAAAACCAGAAAACAAGGAGATGGCATGTGAATTCAGCAGGTATGTTGGACTCAGTGGAAGATATATACAATATCCCAGAAGTATCCTTAAGTTGGGAATTGGAAGGGAGTATTATATTAAGGAAAATCAGTTCAAATGAAGGAAACTAACTGAGCTCTGAGCTATGGTTAACTTCATAGTTAATGCGTAGGTTTTAATTTGCCAAAACTTCCTAGATTTGGGAAATGTGCTGTTAGATTGGAAAATAGCAATTGTTTCATCTTTATTCAAAAAGAGTCAGAAACCAAGCCCATTAACACCTGGCATTCAAAAATAATAACAGTTAGTAAACATGTTACATACAAAATTAAGGTCACATGCTTTTGTGAAAAGGAAAATCATTTCACCAATTTAGTGGAGCTCTTTGAAGGTATAACATGTGATGTGAATGAAGGAGACCCAGTTGCATGAATTAGACTTTGATTTCCAGGTGACGTGCTGTGGTATCAAAAGTTATTGCAGCAGGTAAATGCTCATCGTACCGGAGAATGGGGAGTTGACTGCCTAACAGGAAACAGCAAACATAAATGAGCAACATACACAAAATGCAAGAGGAACTCAGCAAGTCAGGCAGCATCTAGGGAAGCAAATAAATAACCAACATGTCAGACAGAGCCCTTTCACCCTGACTGGAAAGGAAAGGGGCAGAAACCAGAATAAGGTGGTAGAGGGCAAGGACTACATGTTGGCAGGTCTTTCCTCTCTATCCCCACCCCCTACCTCCCTGCCTTTTTGCATTTTGGCTTCTTCCCTTTACTTTCCTGTCCTGATGAAGAAAGCTCGAAATGTTGACAGTTTATTTCTCCTCATGAAAGCTGCCTGACTGGTCAAGTTTCTCCAGCACTTTGTCTGTGTTGCTCAAGTTTTCCTGTATCTGCATAATGTCTCACGTTTATGAGCAAACATAGATGGGTGTTTTCTTGGCTGCCCAAATGTAACTGGTGTGCCACAGGGATCAGTGTTAGGACCTCAGATTTTTTTTAACAATTTAAATAAATTACTTGGACGAAGGGACTGAATTAGCTGATGATAGAAAAAGAAAGCGTTAAAAAACTAAATTTTGGGGCCGGCTGGTGGCACAATGACATTGGTGCCAGACGCGGGAGTGGAGGTTCCCGAGTTCAAAACTAGTCGGGTCCACTCCCAAGTACGCTTTCCATCCGTGCCGGGTTGAGTGTCGAGATCGCAACTCGCCCTCGTAAAATAAAGAGAAAATACTGCATTAGATGTCTGTGTGAGGAGTGGCCCACCACAGTCTCTCTATCGCTCCGCGCCTTGTCAAAGTCATGAAAAAGATATCATCACAGACACGCAGGCACAGGCCAAAAAAAAACTAAATTTTGAAAAGGACATGGGGACAGACAAGTTAAGTGAGGAGGCAAAGGACAAATGAGAGACAATGTGTGTACTTGTCCCTTTTGGCAGGAAAAATAAGAGCATGTCATCTAAACAGTGAGATCTGAGGTTGCAGCATCTGAGCACCATGCACTGCAGTCTTCTTATTAAAGGAAGCATTTCAGGAGGTTTACCAGGCCAACATCTTTAATAGCAGGGTGTACCTGGAATCATAGGTTAAAAGGTCAGCACAACATTGTGGCCAAAGGGTCTGTACAATGCTGTAATGTTCTATGTTCTATGTCTTGTGATGAAAGGTTGAAAAGGCTACAGGGAAATAGGAAAGAGCATAGACAGGAATACCCCCTTGAGCCCTAATGAAAGGTCTTGGCCCAAACCATTTTGAGTCAAAACCTTTCATAGATGCTGCCTGACATGCTGAGTTCCTCCAGAATTTTGTGAAATGCCCTGGTGAGAGCTGGCATAGGGCCACTGGGCATTATAGCCTCGCTCTGTGTTGTACTAAGAAAGAAAACCATTGGCTACCGATTCCAAGAATGTTTTGAAGAACAATTTGTAGTCATTGCACATTACTGTATGAAAATTCTCCTGCCCATTACTTTGTTTGTTGAGATACAGCGCAGAATAGAGCCTTCAAGTCATGATCTTGCAAGATCCCTCCAGGTGCTCCAGTTTTCCCCCACGGTCCAAAGATGTACCAGTGCGTTTTTGGACTGCGAGGCAAAACCAGAGCACCCGGAGGAAACTTACACCACCTTGGAGAGAAGGCACAAACACTTTAGAGGCAGTGGCGGGAAATGAACCGGGGTCGCTGGTACTGTAACCGTGTTGTACTAAGAAAGAATACCATTGGCTACAGATTCAAAGACTGTTTTGAAGAATAATTTGTAGTCATTATACATTACTGTACAAAAGTACTCCTGCTCATTACATAGGATTTGTACTTACTGGCACAATGAGCGACGTTATTCCACTGGCTAATCCGGTCATGATTCTCCCAGCGTAAAGCATCCAGATATTCCGCGCTCCGATAATTACTGTAAACCCAGTAATAAACGGAAGGCCACACAACATCAGACTTTGCTTTCTGCCAAGCTTATCGACGAGCCATCCTCCTATGATGCCACCCACAGCTGCTCCAATGGTAACTAAGGACTGCAAAGGTACCAAAGTGTGAAGTTAAATTGCTTTATGATAAGCTTAGCAGTTTCAATCTCAATAGAATAAAACCCCTGAAGAAAACCAAAAGGTAATATTGTTCAATACACTTAACGAAGCTAAAAGTTCAGTCCTCAGTGCGTGTAATATATGTGCTACTTTGGAGCACGGAGTTAACAAAGAAGGTTGAGGCTTTTGTCAGGCAGGGTCATGGATGTTGCATCCCAGCTATCTAGATAAGCAAGCCCAATATGGCTGATGGGCCCCATCTGCTTGAAGTGACCCATTTTAAGGCACCAGTAATGCGCCTTTGGCCCTTCTGTCAGTCGAAATGGTTCCACCAGGCTTAGTAGTTAAACCATATGTGAAGACGAGGAGCTGGACTTGGTTATTTGAGGCGCACGCCATTGGGGGCATTTAATAGGTAGCGGGATCTTGTCCCCATTAATACCCCTCAGCTATAACAACCTTAAGGATCCAAAAACTAAGGAGGAAATCTGACCTATCAAGAATGAAGGGAGATCCAAAGAGATACTAAGTAACATTTATTTAATTATAAGGAAAACAATAATTACAAAGGAAAATAAAGAATTTTGATCTCCTCGATCTGTTTTTTTTCCCAGAAGTTAAGAGTGTGAAGACATTTGGGAAGATAGAATGGAAGTTGGGCACAGATTTAATTGTCTTGAGTCAAGAGTTTAAATTCCTATGTTACCTTTGTGACTTTTGATGACTTATGACAAGTCTACCC
Organism: Mobula hypostoma; assembly: GCF_963921235.1. Lineage (NCBI taxonomy): Eukaryota > Metazoa > Chordata > Chondrichthyes > Myliobatiformes > Myliobatidae > Mobula > Mobula hypostoma. The sequence goes on along the minus strand of NC_086117.1, from coordinate 12,078,252 downwards.
AGCACTCAGGATAGGGAACAATGCATTATTCTGGGGTTCTATTGAAGGGATGAAGATATTATTACAGAGCACGGAAACTGAAATGGGCCCATCACTTCTATCTGCCGCCATGAGGACTTCATCCCTCAATGCCTTATCTATTTAAGTGTCCTTCAAAATGCTCTTAAATACAGTCAAATTACACTTGTTTTTCTTCTCTACCCACTACCTACTGCAGTGTTCTGGTCATTCACTGATATACAATTCCATAGGAAGTTTATTACAGGGGTTCCTAACCTTTTTGATGCCATGGGCCTCTACCATTAACTGAGGGGTCCACGGAGTACAGGCTTATTACATGACTTGCAGGAGGAATTCAACAGGTCAGACAGCGTCTATGAAGGAAATAAACAGTCAAACATTTATTCTTCTCCACAGATGCTGCCTGACCTGCTGAGTTCCTCCAGCATTTTGTGTGTGTTACTCTGGATTTCCAGCATCTGCAGGAAACCCTTGTGTTTATTACTACATTTCTTTATCAGTGTTCACTAGTCCCACAATATTATATTCTCACACAAGTTAGCCTTTGACAAAAACAGTTGGGTCAAAGAAAACAACAGATTTTTCAGACAGAGGGTCACATTTCAAAATTTCACCTTAGGCTTTAGTACTTTGCGAACAAATAAATGGAAATTATATGCGATGTTCAGGGTTATTAAGAAATGAAAGAGCACCATATATTTTTACAACTGGAAGTTGGAATTGGATGGTAGAGGGGGGAGATCAGGGAAATAATCATTGGTAGAGAGACAGACAATTTTAAAATTTTGCCTGACAAATACACTCAGTGGCCAGTTTATTAGGTACTCCTGCTCATTACCGCAACTATCTAACCAGTCAATCATGTGGCAGCATCTCAATGGATTAAAAAAAATGCAGGCATGGTCAAGAGGTTCCGTTGCTGTTCAGACCAAACATCAGAATGGGGAAGAAATGTGATCTAAATGACTTTGACTGTGGAATGATTGCTGGTGCCAGACAGGGTAGATTGAGTATCTCAGAAACTGCTGATCTCTTATGATTTCTATGCACACAGTCCCTAGAGTTCACAGGGAATGGTCTGAACAAACAACATCCAGTGAGAAGCAGTTCTGTGAGCGAAAATGCCTTGTCCATGAGTGAGGTCAGAGGAGAATAGTCACACTGGCTCAAGATGACAAGAGGCAACAGTAACTCAAATAACCGCACATTATATAACAGCAGTGGCAGAAGAGCATGCATGCCTGAATGCACAGCACGTCAAACCTTGAAGTGGATGGGTTAGGCTACAGCATAAAACCACGAATATACATTCAGTGGCCACTTTATTAGGCACTGGAGATACCAAATATAGTGGCCACTGAATGCATATTGGAACAGCAACGTAAGCAGACAACCTCTCTGTGAGAGGAAATGGGAAAGGGATGAATGGATTCAATAGTCTCATTCAGCAGTACAGCAGACATCATTGCATAAACAACAGACAAGCAACTACTTAAGTAATACACACAAAGTGCTGGAGGAACTCAGCAGGCCAGGCAGCATCTATCAAAAAGAGTACACAGTTGACATTTCGGGCCGAGATCCTCCTCCTGTCCTGATGAAGGGTCTCGACCGGAAACATGGACTGTTCACTTTTTTCCATAGACCTGGCCTGCTGAGTTCCTCCAGCATTTTGTGTGTATTACTTTGATTTCCAGCATCTGCCAATTTTCTCTTGTTTGTGAAGCAACTTCTTAACCCTTCCCACTGATACTATACAGAAAATATTTAATAGTGGTAACTTACCCCAAACCAAGAAGCCTGAGAGGAATCAAGTTTCAGATCCGGATTTACATCAGATTCCAGCTCTGGAATGGCAGGAGAACTGTAACCAAGAACAAATCCAAAACTAAGGGGGCCCAATACAGCTGCAAACGTGGCCAGGTATAGATTCCCATTCCTTACTTTACTGTAAAACAAAAATACAGGGAAAAGATCCTTTAATTCAAAACTCAATCATTCAACACAAATATAACATCTATTAATGCTTATTTCTCCATCGAATCCTAAATTAGTTTGCAGCCTCACAATTTATAATACACAAAATTGCTTACAGTAACAGATGAAAATCTCCATTAACAGAACACACCTGACAAATGGTAAAATTAAGGACCCACAAAGAGCATCAGCAGAAGTGAGCGGGAATGATCACAAGAACTTGTAGATGATTAGTTGAGCAGAAAGATATTTGCAAGTCAGATGTCAGAGAAACTTTGTGGCTAAATTGATTCTTTTTGTTGTATTTATTAACTGGGCAAAGCACTGTAAGTGCCTGAGTATATTAGTTTGTGTCTCCAATGAGCCCACGCATCAAATTTTTTCAAAGCACGTGTGATAAGCAGTATACTTGATGCCGTATGAGTTTCTTTTTAAAATTAAATGATTATAAAAACATGATAAAATGATCCATCTGATCAACTCAGTTGGCCAGTATCCAAAATGAATTCGATTATACTGCAACAAAGATTGGGGTTCCCAACCTGGGTCCACAGACCCCTCGGTTAATGGTAGGGGTCCATGGCATAAAAAAGGTAGGGAACCCCTGTTATAGATGCTGCCTGACCTGCTGAGTTCATCCAACACGTTGTCTGTGTGTTACTTTGGACTCCCAGCATCTGTAGAATCTTGTGTCTAGATTTCATCATGCCTGATACGCCAATAAAATATTTGCCTGCATTCCGAAAGATGTAGGTTTAATATGGAACAATCAGGGGTAAACAAAGGAAAGTAGGATAGTCTAAAAAAAATGAAATGAATTTTGACCATTCACTCAGCTAATGATTAAGAAAGATCAATTTGTTAGATATCAAACTGAAAACCAAGATTGCAAAGGAAACCAGAGTCAGAGGAAGTCAGCGTTTGCAAGTTAAACATTAACTCATTGCTAACAAACGTCAGTATAGGCTAAAAACCCAAGGGAGCACAGTAATGAAATGTTGACTGTTAAATTACAAGTAAAGAATTTGCAATTACATGGAGCAAATTAGTTTGACTTCCATGTTACATTCACTTTCAATTACATGAAGGATTCTTGGCTTTATGACAGGACTGAGAGCATGGCAGGTTTGCCACTAATAGTTACTGCACCAGATCTCGATGACCCCAGTCCACTGTTTGTGGTTGCTGATTGTGGGCATTGCTGAGGCAATAGGTGCATGGCTCCCAGTGCCCTGCCGCGTCATCCTTCTGCGAGGCATAGCAGAAGGGAGTTGAAGCTAAACTGCAGGAAGTCAGGCCCTGACCACAGGCCACCTGATGGCCTTTGTCAGCTCTTGCCATCAGAACATTCAAGTTTATTGTCATTCAACATTACACATGTACACAGCTAAATGAAACAGCATTCCTCAGGGTCCACAGTACATATGTCACATACAACACTTAAAATATTAAACAATAATACTAACAGATTAAAAAAAATATTCTAATGATTCCCAATGCTGGTGATCAGAGGCATGCAGAACTAGATTAAAACAAAAGTTAAACATTATTGAAAGTGCTTCAGAATGTTGAACTTCATTTGATTTACATCGAGTCTCACTAACGTAGAGGAGGCTGAATTGGGAGCACTGATACAATAGGCGAAGATGACCCTAACAGATTTACCAGTGAAGTGTTGCCTCACCTGGAAGGACTGTTCGGTGCCCTAAATGGAGGTAAGGGAGGAGTTTCCACAGCTGTGCTGCCATTGTGAAGAGGGGTGTGAGTGATGTGAGTTCTCCTGAAGTCGATAACCATCCCCTTTGTCTTGCTGACAATGAGGAAGAGGTTATTTGCCTGAGACCAGGCCTCAAGCTCTTTCACCTCCTCTCTGACGGCCATCTCACTGTTGTTGGTGATGAGCCCCACCACTGCGATGTCATCAGCAAACTCGACAATGTGGTTGCCCGGGTGCTCACGTGTGAGCACAGAGTACAGCAATGGGCGCAGCACAGAGTCCTAGGTGGGGGGGGGGCACCCCCCATATTGAGGAGCCAAAACGTACAGATTAGGGTTAGTAAGTAGTGGACAAGCTATTATGATGGCGGAAGCATGGCAACACTTGTGGTTTGCACCCAACACATCTTCGGACTGTGTTGGTTATCGACACAAACAATGCACCAAATGTCTTAATGTATATTTGACAAATAAAGCTAAGCTATAAAAATCTTTCCTCCAATAGGACCACAACCTTGTTGTAGGGTTTGGAGACTTGCGTGCCTCAATGACCCAGAGAGCTTTGTTGGCTGGAGTCAGAGCCTTGTGCTTCGACTCTTGGTAGGGTCACCCCTGCCAAACAGGTCAAAGGGTAGAGATCAGACTAAGAGTGGTCCACTGGTCCTCCAGGTTTCGGGGTTCAGCTCACGGCTAACAACCCTGACTGGTACAGCAAAACTGTTATGGAAACAGCAATGAAGAATCCCTCTATACCTGTGTGTGACCAAGGATGGACAAAGATGGAGGACTCTCATTGTGCCCTGAATGCCAGCAGCATACAGGACAGTAAGTATAAAAATATTTATTTCATTCACCCCACATTCCCACCAACGCCCCAGATTGTGCATTTCGGAATAGCTTACATGGTCAGGTTTTGACAGGTACATTTTTAGGGTGCGGTGGGGTGGGGGTAGAACTGGAGCACCTGGAGGAAACCCAATGACAGGGAGAAATTGCAAATTCCACACATACAATACAGTTACTGGAACAGTGAGGTAGCAGGATTACTGACTGCAACACTGTGTCATCCTAACGTCCCTGAACTTGATGCTAAATCTCAGGCGCAGTGACTGCAGGAGGTTGCAACTTCCTGCACAAACATGCAAGTCTGAGACATATCATTCACACTGCAGTTAGCCAGCAGAAGAAAAGCACTCCTGTTGGCAAATTAGAACTAAAATCTTAATGAGTGCTTCATTTACTCAGATCAAATTTATACAAAACATTGGAGGAACTCAGCAGATCAGGCAGCTTCTATGGAGGAAAATGAACAACTGACATTTTGGACTGAGACTCTTTAGAGTCTTCATGAAGGGCCTCAGCCTGAAATGTCAAATGTTCATTCCTCCAGCATTTGTGTGTCACTCAGAATTCCCAGCATCTGCAGAATATTGTGTCTTGGAATCAAATTTACCCTGTTGAAAAATTTTGAAGCTCAGTATTGAATGATTTACACAGCTTGCTCACCAATACCTCTACTTCCTCAGAAGGCTAAAGAATTTCTCCATCAACCGTTACCAACTTTATCATACACTACAGAAAGAATTGAGTCTGGATACATCACAACTTGGTACAGCAACTTCTCTGCACGTGACTGCAAGAAACCACAGAAAGTTGTGGACACAGCTCTGTCCACAACTTTAGAGTCTCAATGGGTTGAGTTAAGAAATGGCAAGGGTAAAAGGACCCTAATGGCAGTTGTATACAGGCCACCAAACAGCAGCCAGATGTGGATTACAAATTACAGGAGACAGAAAAGGTGTGTCAGAAAGGCAATATCATGATAATTGTTGGGGATTTTAACATGAAAGTGGATTGGGAACACCAGGTCAGTTCTGGACCTCAAGAGAGAATTTGTAGAATGTCTAAGGGATGACTTTTTAGGACAGCTTATTGTTGAGTCCCCTAGGGAATCGGCTGTGCTAGATTGAGGGTTGTGCAATGATCTGGAGGTGATAAGAGAACTTAAGGTTAAAGAATCCTTAAGGAACAGTGATCACAATATGATTGAGGTCACATTGAAATTTGAGGGGGGAAAAAAGTAAAATCCAAGTCGGTATTTCAGTGGAATAAAGGAAATTACAACAGCATGAGAGGGGAACTGGCTGAAGTTGACTGGAAAAGGACATTTGCAGGAAGAACAGCAGAGCAGCAACGGCTGGAGCTTCTGTGAAAAATGAGGGACGTGCAAGACAGATATATTACAAATAAGAAGAAATTTTCAAAGAGAAGAAGGACACTATCGTGGCTGACAAGTGAAGTCAGAGCCAAAGTAAAAGCAAAAGAGAGGGCGTACAAGGAAACCAGAGCAAGTGGGGAGATAGAGGATTGGGGAGCTTTTAAAAACTTGCAGAAGGAAACTAAGAAGGTCATTCAGAAGGAAAAGATGAATTATGAGAGGAAGCTGGCGACTAATATCAAAGAAGATACTAAAAGCTTTTTTTAAGTATATAAAGGGTAAAAGAGTCGAGGGTAGATATGGAACCAATAGAAAATGACATTGGTGATATTGTAACGAAAGACACAGAGACAGCAGAGGAACTGAATGCGTATTTTGCATCAGTCTTCACAGTGGAAGACATCTGCAGTATACCAGACATTCAAGAGTGTCAGGGAAGTGAAGTTCGTGCAGTGAAAATTACGACTGAGAAGGTTCTCAGGAAGCTTAATGGTCTGAAGGTGGATAAATCTCCTGGACCTGATAGAATGCACCCTCGGGTTCTTACGGAGGTCGCTGGAGAGACTGTGGAGGCATTAACAACGATCTTTCAAGAATCGACAGATTCTGGTATTGTACTGAATGACTGGAAAATTGCAAACGTTACTCTGCTATTTAAGAAGGGTGAGAGGCAGCAAAAAGGAAACTATAGACTGTTAGCGTGACATCAGTGGTTGGGAAGTTGTTGGAATCGATTGTTGGGGATGAGATTATGAATACCTGCAGGAACGTGACAAGATAGGCCAAAGCCAGCATGGTTTCCTGAAAGGAAAGTCCTGCCTGACAAACCTACTGCAATTTTTTGAGGAAATTACAAGCAGGGTAGACAAAGGAGATACAGTAGACATGGTGTACCTGGATTTTCAGAAGGCCTTTGACAAGGTGCCGCACATGAGGCTGCTTAACAAAATAAGAGCCCATGGAATTACAGGGAAGTTACTAGCGTAGGTAGAGCATTGGCTGGTTGGCAGAAAACAGAGTGGGAATAAAGGATCCTATTCTGGCTGGCTGGCTGGTTACCAGTGGAGTTCCACAGGGGTCAGTGTCGGGACTGCTGCTTCTTACAATGTATGTCAATGATTTGGAATACGGTATTAATGGCTTTGTGGCTAAATTTGCCAATGATACAAAGATAAATGGAGGAGCAGGTAGCGTTGAGGAAACAGGGAGCCTGCAGAGAGACTTAGATAGTTCAGGAGAATGGGCAAAGAAGTGGCAAATAAAATACAATGTTGGAAAATGTATGGTCATGCACTTTGGTGGAAGAAATAAACAGGCAGACTATTATTTAGATGGGGAGAGAATTCAAAATGCAGCAATGCAAAGGGACTTGGGAGTCCTGGTGCAAGATTCCCTAAAGGTTAACCTCCAGGTTGAGTCAGTGGTGAAGAAGGTGAATGCAATGTTGGCATTCATTTCTTGAGGTATAAAATATAATGTCACGTGACCGGCAACAATGAATATAGAATTGAGTCAGGTTTTATAAAAACAAACGAACATTTATTAAACTCTGCTTAAAAATAGCGAAATGTATTTAAACGACTAACTTAACCGGAAGTTAACTACTATACGGCAACTCTGGAACAGTTCTTAAAACGATAAATGCGGAAACAGTTCTTTAAATGGTAAATTTGAACAGTTCTTAGAATGGTAAATTCGAAAGACTAAGAGATTTATACAGTCAATTAGGAGAGACTTTCCTGAAGTAAAGAATTTCTCGAAGACGTGACGTTACTGCTGATCCCAGCCGGAATCTGCCTTGTCCACAGGATTCACGACGATGGAAATAAAATGGTTTAAAGGAACTGACCTTTTCCTCTGGAGAACAGACACTGCACAATGCTTCCTGCTTTAGCAGAGGATATCTCAAAATGCAGGTCACTATTTCTTGAACGAAGATTCAAAAAAGGTCGATCCTCTCCAAAACTGCCGACCGATATCAGCTTTACTCGACTCTGCCAGTTCCTGTACTTTAGTAAAGTCTTCACTCTCCAACACTACTTACAATAGAAAGCAGAACTCCACTTTAAAATGAAACTGCGTCATAAGACAAATACGCAGTATAACGGAGTATCTCATAGTCATACTTTATTGATCCCGGGGGAAACTGGTTTTCATTACAGTTGCACCATAGATAATAAATAGTAATAAAACCACAAATAGTTAAATAGTAATATGTAAATTTTACCAGGAAATAAGTCCAGGACTAGCCTATTGGTCTGACGAATTAAATAGTGAACTGAACTTAAAACTCAACTGGAAAGACCAACTGTGTCACACCAGGGGTCTCCCTTTATATACCTGGTGAGAACATGTCAACACATGACCTCACATCGGTGGGAAAATTACATCATGTGACCTCCACAAGACCATTACATCATGCTCATCAGATAATCAATTACATCATGGTCATAAGACAGTCACAAGGTACCCATGAGGTATGAAACAATAAAAAGAGCAGGGATGTGATGTTGAGGCTCTAAAAAGCACTCGTGAGACCACACTTGGGAACATTGTGTGCAGTTTTGGGTTCCTTATTTTGGAAATGATATACTGACATCGGAGAGGGTTCAGAGAAGATTCACGAGAATAATTCCAGGAATGAAAGGGTTAACATGAGGAACATCTGGCAGCTCTTGGGCTGTATTCCCTGGAGTTCAGGAGAATGGGGCGGGGGGGGGGGAATCTCACAGAAACATTCCAAATGTTAAAAGGCCTGAACAGATTAGATATGGTAAAGTTATTTCCCATGGTAGGGGATTCTAGGATAAGAGAGCACGACTTCAGGATTAAAGGACGTCCCACAATTGTAACCCTCAGGTAGGTCGGAGGCATTAGTCTAGGGGAAGACACTCTCCAGCCCGCCAAACTTGTGAAATCTCACTTGTGTAGATGCTGTGAGATGTGTTCCCAATGCAAGTCAGTACCACAAAATAACAAACAGTACACCATATGCAATTTAGCTTTATAATTCTTAATTTGACTAGAGGGTTAGTAAAGAAAACAAAAAGAAAAGGGCCCATTTTAATCAAACAGTCTGACGTGCACACTGGAGGTCATGATTTTCCCATCCATTCGTTCTCCATCGACTGCCCCCTGGACGTCATCGACTCCCAACCCCATTCCACATCCACTCAGTTCTGCAGTCTACAACCTCTCTGTTCCGGCATCTTCTCTCTCCATCTTCCGCTGAACAAAAGCCATGAATACCTTGCTCTCAGGCACACAAGAAAGAAAAACACCTCCCTCATTAGATCCTGCATATTCCAAAGCCCTCGTTATCTCCAGTAATAACCCAAACACTGCTGCTACACAGAAACCATTACATTAGCAGTGAAACCTTTCTCAGGGTGTTACACAAGTAAAACACTGCAAGATTCTTGGCCATAGGAAGGGAGGGCAAAAGGAAGAGCCCCTCTGTTTGTGAAGGACGACAGTGTCTATTGCATCCTAGTTGTATATGCAAGCCAGGGCAGCACAATATGTTACCCATGCAGTAGGCTCCTCCTCTCCATGCAGCTGATGAATCCAAAGGAACAACTGAGACAGATAAATTTTGGCACGAGGAGCATGACAGGAGTTGCCAGTTAGTGTTGAACTCAATATAGGACTGCCTTAGCGGCCTCAGCTCCAGATTTTCCCCCTTGAGGTTTACTCCTGAAGCCTTCTCCTATTTGTGGTTATGGCTGCAAGGCCACAGAGATTTGAGATCAGGGTTTGCCTTCTCCTAGATGAGCTGCCAATCATGGGTGACAAGGCCCATCTGCCCAGAAATCCTCGCCTATACACACTATACAGGGAAGTACAAACCTGCTTTAAAACTATACAGAACAAAAGTGATCAAACCAGAGGGACGGATAGATGCTACCTGGCCTGCTGAGTTCCTTCAACATTTTGTGTGTGCTGCTTTGGATTTCCAGCATCTGCAGATTTTCTTGTGTTTGTGAAACCAGGGGGACAAAAGGAAGGGCAGATTAAATTTTAAAAGTCCTACGTTTTTGACTTTGGAAAAATAATGGGACTCTGCTTTGTGAAATTAGATCTACAGTAGTGGTCCCCAACCACCGGGCCACAAACCCAGTACCAAGCCACAAAGCATGTGCTACTGGGCCGTGAGGAACCGATATGAGTCAGCTGCACCCTTTCCCCATTCCCTGTCACACACTGTTGAACTTGAACATAGGGGTGCCAACTGTCCCGTATTTGCCGGGACATCCCGTATATTGAGCTAAATTGGTTTGGTCCGTATTTCCCCCACTAAGGTAGAGCGTTCCTATGAAACCTGTAGTACCGAAATGGCATAAAGCGAAGAAGCAATTACCATTAATTTATATGGGAAAAAAATATTGAGCGTTGCCAGACCCAAAAAATAACCTAACAAATCATACCAAATAACACTTAAAACTGAAAATAAATAACACTGACATATAGTAAAAGCAGGACTGATATGATAAATACACAGCCTATATAAAGTAGAAATAATGTTATGTACAGTATAGTCCAGAAGATGAAGGCAAAATCGATTTGTGGGGGAAAAATCAGCACGTACGCGCGTGCGCACATCACACATGCACACTTCACACATGCGCACACAGGTGCCCGTGCAAGGTTTCATGGTCATGGTGGACTTTCCTGGGGTAGAGTGTCCCGGGATTTGACTGCTACTTTTGTCCCTTATTTGGGAGTGAGAAAGTTGGCGACCCTAACTGTAAAAGACATGTTGAGGTGGGTTTAACCCTACTTGAACACCTCCCCCCCACCACCACCACCACCGGTCGGCCGGTCCTCAAGAATATTGTCAATATTAAACCGGTCCGTGGTGCAAAAAAGGTTGGGGACCCCTGATCTACAGCATCTGTGCACTTGTCTGGAAAAAGTTTACCTGCACTTATAATTATTTTTCCACAGTGAGTGGGGAGCAGGTGAGCAAGCCTTCCTTTATCCTGGCAATTGACAAGATTTTAGTATTGAACTTACTGGCAAAGACCATCATAGAGCATCTAGTGGAACAATGATCTATCCCTTGGCAAGTTCTAGATTTCTCAGAAGTACAGATATGGAAAGTTGCTGTCAGCTTTACTACACTACAACTTGAGTCATTAGCCTTGACATTATCTACATCAAATGAGGCCAACTTATTAGCTGGCGTTCTGCATTAAATCCAAGTTCAATAGCTAGCCCTGAGTGAATATTTCATATTTCTAAGGAGAATTATTTTTGTCCTCTCTGGAAAAATTGTAGAAACCAATTCTACAATTTCTTTTTATATTAGGAGCTCAAGTCCCACGTGTCTCTGATCCACAAATACCCTTCATAAAAAATTGGTTTTCAATCTAAAAGCCATTAATTTTAAACAACGTACTTTTAACATGGGATAGTAATAGTTTACAACTAGAATAATATTTCCATTTACACCTGTGCCCTTGAGAAAACATTTCATAAGTTGCTATTTAACGTTTCTCACCCTTGATTAAGGGCAGACCTAGCAATTTTCTTTTCTACATCTTTGCAATATAAAAATGATCAAGACAGTATTAGCTTGTAAAATCAAATCCCCAAACTGGAAACAGACGGAGTAAAGGGCTGCATTTGATTAAATTTAATATACAAGCACATGAGAAATATTATTCTATGCAGCCCCTTGTGTCTGCCCTGTAATTCAATAAGATCATGAAACACCTTTCACTTCAGTGGAACTTAACTGCATTAACTCCTTATTCTTCAGTTCTCTCAGTTATCTAAAAACTTTTTTTTGGCTAGGTTGTGCTGAGCAGCTGAATCCTCACAGCCCTCTTTGGTTAAGAATTCCATAGATGCGCAATCCACTTTCCCATCCATCTTAGTCCGAATAGCAGACTCCTTACCTGGAGACCGTGACCACTGATTCTAGATATGAGAGAAAAATACATCAACCCCACAACTATTCTATCAACCAAAGTGAGAGGATCGTTCATTCCTATGAACTTAATTTCTCCTTACAAGACAAACCCAAGGAGAATATCAATCTGATGAATGCTTCAAAATCCAAAATAAGATCCTGCAGATGCTGGAAGTCTGAAATAAAATCAAAATGCTGGAAAAACTCAGCAGCTCAGGCAGAATCTATGGAAGATAAACAGTTATGTTTCAGGTTCAGGCCTTTAATTCAAAATGTGAATGGAGACTAAAAAGGGTTAATGACCCACCAGATTCAGGAACAGTTAATACCCTACAACAATCAAGCTCCTGAAGTGAGGTGGACAACTTCACTCACCAGTATTCCGAACTGACTCTATGACCTAGACTCACTTTCAAAGACTCTGCAACTCATGTTCTCAGTATGTTTTAGTTTTTATTTGCATGATTAGTCGTCTTCTGCACATTGGTTCTTTGTCAGTCTTTATGTATAGTTCTTCATAAATTCTACTATATTACTTCATTTTCCTGTAAACGCCTTCAAGAAAATGAATCTCAAGGTAAGATATGGAACTGTATAGGTACTTTTGACAATAACTTTCACTTTTGCTAACTAATGGGGGAAGGTGTAACAGCAGTGTGAAGCATATTGTAGCCCCTACCACGGCCTTAGAGTTAGAGAAAAGTACAGCACAGAAACAGGCCCTTCAGCTCATCTAGTCCATGTTGGACTATTTAAACTACCTACTCCCATCGACCTGCAGTGGGACCACAAGAATATTGGATGGATTGTTGGCTGTTGCGAGGCTAAAGGCATTGTCTGCTGCCTGGGAACTTGGTCGGGGACCATATTTCCATCTTGCTGACTGGATTATAAATATTTCAAGGAAAGGAACCCTGCCCTAACCTCAGTTCATCGCAAAGCTGAGTAGACATTGCGAGACCACAGACCCGAAGTCGGGCATCATTGCAGCTGGAGAAGGCCACAGCCTCAGTCCATCACAAAGCCAAGTAGACGTTGTGAGACCACAGATGCGAAGCCAGGCATGTTCAAGACCAGCCAGGGCTCTCTGAGCATTAACAAATCTTTTAACCTTTTTCCATTTGACCAAAAAGGGTTGAACAGGGTTTAATTTGAAACTGTGTTTCATTCTAGTATTAAAAACCTCCATAAGTTTGATAACCAGTCCAAATTTAGCGAAATGTGTGGATATTTATGGTCAAAAAGAAAATTTGCTGCAGCTTCTAGGAATTCTGGCATGCAATAAGCTCCTCAAGTAATTTCACAAGATCACAAGACAAACGAGCAGAAGTAGGCCATTTGGCCCATCGAGTCTGCTCCGCAGCTCCCCCATGAGCTAAACTATTCACCCATCTAGTTCCAATTTCTGGCTTTTTCCCCATATCCCTTGATATCCTGAGTAATTAGATACCTGTCAATCTCCTCCTTAAACACCCTCAACGATTGGGCCTCCACAGCTGTATGTGGCAACGAATTCCACAAACCCACGGCCCTCTGGCTAAAAAAATTTCTCCTCATCTCTGTTTTAACTGAGTACCCTCCAAGACTCTGGCCTCTTGTCCTGGACTCACCCACCAAGGGAAACAACCTTTCCACATCTACTCTGTCCAACCCTTTCAACATTTTATTTTATCAATCATCAATTTATCACCTGAAATTACTTAAGTTTGTTACAGGAAGTACTGCACATGAGGCATGGAGCATATAAACAGATCTTTCTTGAGAAGAGCAGGTTCTGTCGGTAACATGATTTTGTGTCTATTTTATAGAGCAGGGCACCTCCACAACTCATTAATTCAAACACCTGACTCCAAATAGCTTTTGTAGAAGGCATTACTCCAGAGACTCACATACTTCATACAACTAATTCATGTAATATTGGATCATTTTTCTCAGTAAATGAAGTATGTTTTTGTGTTATTTATTTAATTGGATTCTCTTTATTTAGTTGTCAGACTTGTATGAAGATCTAATCATATTTTAGGTCATATTTATGCAGAAATAGAGAAAATTCTACATGGTTCACAAACTTCCTAACACTGTATTTCCTTTGGAACATCAAGACTTTTTTCCAATGGTTAAACTTATGAGGGGCTTAGACAGAAAATGGGAAGTATCCAGAGTAACACACACAAAATGCTGGAGGAATTCCGCAGGCCAGGCAGCATCTGTGGAGAGGAATAAACAGTCGACCCAAAACGGGGATACCCTAGATCAGGACTGGAGAGGAAGAGGGGAAGAAACCAGAATAAAAATGTTGGGGGCGGGGGAGAAGGGTGGATTATCTATCTCTCTTGGCAGTGGAATTAGATCTAGGAGGTGCAGATTTAAAGTAATGTCCAGAGATGAAATAAACATTTTGACACCAGGCGTCTATAACCCACTGTATGAATTGGTGATGGAGACAGAAGTCCTCGCATTTATAGTGTATCTATATACATATTTCAAAATCCAATAACCTATTGGGCTATTATGGAAGGTGGGATTATATCAATATGTATGCCAACAGTGACTAAGTCTTCTATGATTCTGTACAGGATACCTGTGCAGTTCCCATAGCCCACAGAGTCACTTTCAAGGACTCAATCTCATACACACAAAATAATCTGCAGATGCTGGGGTCAAAGCAACACTCACAACACGCTGGAGGAACTCAGCAGCTCGGGCAGCATCCGTGGAAAAAATTGGTCGACGTTTCGGGTTGGAACCTGTTTCGGGTCCAACACATTATCCTCCGCAACTTCCGTCACCTTCAACAGGACCCCACCACTAAACACATCTTTCCCTCTCCGCCTTCCCCAGGGATCGGTCCCTCCCCACGGATCTCCCACTTGGCACTTAACCCTGTAAGTGCAAGTGCTACACCTGTCCCTACACCTCCTCTCTTGCCACCATTCAGGGCCCCAAACAGTACTTCCAAGTGAGGAAAAACTTCACTTGAGAGTCTGTTGGGGTCATCTATTGCATCCGGTGCTCCCGGTGCAGCCTCCTCTACATCGGTGAAACCCGACGCAGATTGGGGGACCGCTTCGTCGAGCACCTCCGCTCCGTCCACCACAACAGACAGGATCTCCCAGTAGCCACCCACTTCAACTCTGCTTTCCACTCCCATTAGATATGTCCATACATGGCCTCCTCTACTGCCATGATGAGGCTAAACTCAGGTTGGATGAGCAACACCTCATATACCGTCTAGGTAGTCTCCAGCCCCTTGGTATGAACATAGAATTCTCCAACTTCCAGTAATTCCCTCTCCCTCCCTTCCCCTATCCCTATGTCACTCTACCACCTCCCTCTTGGTTCCGCCTCCTTCTACTACCCATTGTGTTTTCCCCTATTCTTTCTTCACCTTTCCTGCCTATCCCCTCCCTGCCTCCCTTCCCCCACCCCTTTATCTTTCCCCTTACTGGTTTTTCACCTGGAACCTACCAGCCTTCTCCTTCCCACCCTCCTCCCACCTTCTTTATAGGGCCTCTGCCCCTTCCCTCTACAGTCCTGACGAAGGGTTCCGGCCCGAAACGTCAACTGATCGTTTCCACGGATGCTGCCCGACCTGCTGAGTTCCTCCAGCGTGTTGTGAGTGTTGCTCTTAATCTCATATTTCTCAATATTTACTGCTTATATATTTATTATGATTCTTTGTTTTATATTTCCACGTTGGTTGTTTGTCGATCCTCTCGCCTGAGGTCTTTGATTCTATCAATACTCCTGGACTTAGTAAGTACGCCCACAAGAAAACGAATCTCAAGGTTGCATATTATGACAATCAAATACTTTCATAATAAATTTATTTCCAGTTTTGTTTTGAACTTTGAAGTGACAATTCTACTGAAATCGCCCACTTTATAAGATTTTATGTAGCAAGAGCACTATATGCATTAAAACACCCAGATTTGGCGCATGGGAAAAAGAAGGCAATTTCAAATGCCCATGCACCTAAATTACCGGTTCTGAGGGGTGCGACTCAAAACCACAAATCGCTGACCTAACGCATCATCCCCTCCCGATTCACTCTGCTGAATTGGGGGGGGGGGGGTGGCACCGAGGTGCTGTAGACTTTAACACATCAAGGCAGTAAGTGTGCTTTAGAAGAAATTTGAGACACCATGCGAAGGAATTAAATGCAATCTAAGTTTCATTTCCCTACAGTTACTGCAGAGTGTGCACAAGCAAGATGATGTTGCGATACTCACCCGAGCTGCTGCTCCTGCACAACCGGGTCCAGCAGCGGCGCCCGCTCCTCCGCAGACATTGCAAGCTCGGAGCGGAGAGCCCGGGACACTCACGTGACAGCCGCCACCATGTGACCTCCTGGGCGGGGCAACGGCGGGCTCACGTGACCCCCTGCGTTTCCCCAACAACCGCCGCGCCGCCTTTCTCCCCGCTCCGCTACCTCAGCGTTGGACCCAGGCCGCTGCCCCCGCCTCAGTGAGCTGGATATGGGAGTTCATGGCGGCTGTAGGAACCTCTCTCTACCTATTTGCCATCATATTTCCGCTCCCTGAGCTCCGCTGTCGTGCAGGCGGTTGCGACACGATCATGCGCATAATCCCCTTGTGACACCCCTGGCTCACAAGACGCCGCCATGTTTGTTATAGGCGAAGATATCTTCCCTCTCCCCCTGAGCGCTGGAGATGTAAATACCCGAATCACATCAGAGATTCACCCCCGAGTGACAAATCTATGAACTACATGTAACTCACGCCGTGGACGGTGCTAGGACTTCTTTCAGACCTGACAGCTGAATTGTAAATGCGCATGTGCACCTGCTCTGATCGGGCGACCAATCAGTGCGCGGGAAGGGGGCGGTGGCGCGCGCGGGCTGTGGGAGGTGACGGAGGCGCAGTCGCGGCGTTACTGTGACGCCAGTTCCGGCCGTGTCCAACTTGGACTTGTGGTTGAGGATTCGGGCGGCGGCGGCTGTGGCGGTCGCCGTGTGAGGAGCTGATGTCCCCCGCCGGGCTCTTGCCCACGGCAGCTATGGTCACAGCCTTCGGTGTATGGTGAGCCCGTCTCCTCCGATGCTTACCTTTACCTAACGGCGTGCGGACCTAGTGGGAGTGTGGGCTTGTGGTTCGTCCCGGCCCTCCCTTCTCCATCGGGCCGGGAGTCGCGGGTGGGGGTTTTGACTGAGGGAGTGCGGCGAGTTGCTGGGCTTTTGATTGAGGGAGCGCAGGGAGCTGGTGGGTGTTTGGCTGAGGAAGCACGGCGAGTAGCTGGGTGCTGACCATAAAATGCATTAACTGAGAGAAGCTACTTAGCCTCTTGTTTCTACTGCACATCCCGTAAGATGATCTATTTTATCCCACTTTCTTACATTAATTTCATACCCTTTAATTAATTTAAAGATGGTTTGAGTTTGGCTACTGTCATAAAAAGTCAATGTAATATGAGTTCTTAAGCCTTTGGATGTTAAACATTCAAAGGGTTCTCTCTCTAAGGAAATTTCGATTTATGTTTTTCCTCCAATCATAAATATTGTTATTGAAAGTGACTTATGTCAGTTAGATGACAACCCATTCTTCTGATCTAATCCGTAGAGAATAGAGCTCTAATCTGCTTGATTTCTTTTGTAAAAGGATCCTATCTACCATTTCCAACTTCCACCTTCCATTTCTTGGTGGTCCAGATAATAGAGTGGCAGAGACCCAAATTTGATCCTGACCCTAGATGCTAACAATGTGGTGCTCCCTGTGACGCTGAGGATTTCCTTTTAGGTGCCCTGATTTCCTTCCACACCCCAAAGACGTGTGGGTTGGTTGGTTAGTGAATCAGTAATGTAAATGCCAGTAGGTAGGGTAAGTGATGGAGTTGATGAGAAGTTGGAGGTATAATAAGAATGATATTAATATGTGTAAATGGATGGCTGGTAGGTGGGATAGCCTCACTGGGCTTGAGGACCTGTTTCTGTGCAGTTTCTTTCTGTCTCATTCATTGTGTTACGTACACATTACTGTTCCTCTGTTGCACGTATTTCCTTGGGTTGGTATACATACTCTGGCCATTCTATTAGGTATCTCCTGTGTCTGATGAAGTGGCCACTGAGTGTCTGTTCATGGTCTTCTGCTGTAGTCCATCCACTTGAAAGTTTGACATTGTACATTGAGATGTTCCTCTTCACACCTCTGTTGTAATATGTGGTTATTTGAGTTACATTTGTCTTCCTGTCAGCTTGAACTAGTCTGGCCATTCTCCTCTGACCTCTCATTAACAAGGCATAACAACAACTGAACCTCTTGACCATGTCTGCTTGCTTTAACGCATTCATTTGCTGCAAGTGATTGGTTATATATTTGCATTAACTAACAGGTGTACCTAATAAAGTGGCCACTGAGTATACTTGTGACTGTATGCAGCATTCCAGGCACTATACAGTACCTTATAATACAAACAGTTTGCAAGACAAGCTTTTCACAGCATCTTGGTACATATGACAATAACAAACCTATACCAGTGTCTCATAGGGCCCAATATAGTTGCAGCAAGCTGCTTTAATTTTATACCCTGGTTATTTTTCAGTCAAGCTCACTGTATGATTGCCTTTTTAATTGCTTGCAGTTTCCACATGTACATGACTCATTGAGATGAACAACAACAGGAATCTCATCTGAATAACACCTTATAATACTCTTTTATTCAACAAATATGAATGAATTTATATTTTTTCATCTGTCAAATCCTCACCCTGTCATTCATTCTTTGGGGTTTTTCTTCTGTTTTATGCATGTCTGCAGAAAGTAAGAATTTCAGGTTGTATATTGTATATGTTCTCTGATAATAAGTGGAACTATTGATAATCCATCAGCTTTCATTCATTGTATTAGTATAGATTGTGAACGGGTGGGGTTTTGCAAATTAAAGCCTGAGCTATTTATTCCTATTGTTTGCTGTCGTTTAGCTAATCATTTCATGCTGGTATGTCACCACTAGTCCCATGTATTCTTTGTTTAATGTCATTTTTTTGTGGCATTTTATTAAAGACCTTTTGAGAGTATCTTGCGTGAATAGATTCTCTAAAACAAGAAGCAAACATGGTTTCCCTTTCATAAATCCATATCATCTCTGCTCAATACATTTTTATAAGTACTTTGTCAACATATTCCTTAATGACTTGACTTTCTCAAATGCAGCTAGGAATAGGAAGTGAACACTGTCCTTAACCGGTAACACCCAGATTCTGAAAAAAAATAGGTGAATAGCAACTATTCTAGGAATTTCCCTAATGTTAGACTAGCTGATATGCTATTCCATGCCTTCTATTGTCTGTTCTTCAGTGGGTATTGAGGGGGTTTGATTCTGAGATTTGTGGGGGCAAGATTACGTCATTTGGATTTGCAGTGGCTGGGATTAATTTTATGTTCGGAGTAGGTGCAATGGATTTGGGGGTTGACTGAGGAATTGTGAATAGTCATTAATAGAGTTGTAATAGGTGGTTATGGTGACAAAGCTGGTGCAGTGCCAATTTGCTGTGTGATTTTATTTCATTTCTTTGTCATGAATATGCACAACTCAAAATTGCTTCGAGTCATAGAGCACTATAGCATAGAAACAGGCCCTTTGGCCCATCTAGTCCATGGCAAACCTATTCTGCCTAGTCCCAACGACCAGCAACTAGACCACGACCCTCCATACTCCTCCCTTGCATGTACTTATCCAAACTTCACATCAATGTTTATCGAGCCCACATTCGCCACTTAAGCTGGAATCTCCTCTGAGTGAAGACATTCCCCTTAAACATTTCACCTTTCATGCTTCACCCATGACCTTTGGTTCTGGAGTTCTAATGGTAGAATGTTTTTTCCCAACATCATGAACCACATTACTAGTTTAGTTATTCATGCTAAATTTATAAATATGGGTTCCTGGTATTCCTTCTAAAGTTGCAGGTCAAATTTGAATGCTGATTTAATTAAAAATTTCCATTTTTTGGCATAGAGAAATGTGGCAGATTAGCCCTTCTGTCAAAACCATATGTGTGGTCTGGGACAAAAATGAAGATGCATTTATTAGGGAGTGAGTGAATAGTGGGGAAAGATGAGGTTAATTGCAGTGCTTGTGTCAGACTGATAGTTTGACCACTGAGAATGGTGGAAAATGTTATAGAATGAAGTTGGCATATTGGGCAGAATAAACTTTGATACCTCGGAACAGAATTAAGCCATTTGGCCCTTCAAGTCTGCTCTGACATTCCATCATGGCTGATATATTATCCCTCAACCCCATTCTCCTGACTTTTCCTTGTAACCTTTGATGCCCTTACTAATCAAGAAGCTATCAACCTCTGCTTTAAACATAAGCAATGACTTGGCCTCCACAGCTGGCTGTGGCAATGAATTCCACAGGTTCGCCACCCTCTGGCTAAAGAAACTCCTCCTCACCTCTGTTCTAAGGGGACATTGTTGTTCTATTCTGAGCCTGTGCTGTATGGTACTAGGCTTGCCCACTATCAAAAACATTACTCTATCTGGCCCTTTCAGTATTCGATAGGCTTCAATGAAAGACTCCCTCATTCTTAAATCTAGTGAGTACAAGTCCAGCGCCATCAAACGCTCCTTTTCTGGACCCTCTCCAATCCAGCACAAAGTTCAAAGTACATTTATTATCAAAGTATGTATACATTATACAACTTTGAGGTTCGTCTCCTTACAGGCAGCCTCAAAACAAAGTAGTGCAGTGGAACTCATTTAAATAAGATTGTCAAACAGCCATTGTGCAGGGGAAAAAACAAATCATGCAAATAATATTCAGAAGGGACTCAAAATTGCTCATGAAACTCCATGCGCAGTCTGACCAATGCCTTATAAAGCTTCAGCATCACATCCTCGCTGTTTATATTCTATTCTGTGGTTTGTATGCATTGAGATTTGCATGAAGGATTGTTCAGTGTAAAAACTGTTCCATGTTGTCTACGTCATTGTTGACTCTGAAGTTATAGCCTTGCTCACTACAAAGAATTTTCTTAATCAAATACGTACATTGTCAAGCTTTATGTAGTGGAATTCCCTCTTATACTTGTCCAGTGATTGTGGATAGATTAGAGATGCAAGAATTTGGTGCAACAAACTGGAACTAATGGCAGGCTTCAACCTGAAGTGTTCTTTCCCCACCAAGCACATGCTACTTGACCTGCTGAGTTCCTCCAGGGTAATTTAGGGGATGGAGAATGTCATATGTACACTTTCCATGAAGAACTGTAGAGATCATTGTTTGGAACAGAATCTATAATTGCTTGGTGGAAGCAGCAGTTTGGAGTTTTGATGAATTATTCAGCACAATAAGTTTGTTCATTTGTAAGGCCAGGCAGTGATTTAGATAAGCTGGGAAAGTTGTAGTTATTCTCTTAAGTAGGAAATTGATTAAACCTTGGTGAATAAGCTTTAAGCCTCGAGACTTGCTATTTGATTAAAGCATTTGACAATCTTCATTTTGAATGGAAGTTGAGAGATTTGAAACCAAGATGCTTCGTCAATCATTATTCTGTGAGGATGCTCAGTTCCTGAACTCCAAGCTAGGGACTTGGATAGGATTGTAACTGTGTGCCAATAATAGATAGCACTTTTCCAGTTTTACATTAATATTGAATGATAAGCATATTTGGCAAAGCTGCTAAATCACTTGCGTTGCTGTGATATTAGCACACCCTGTAGATTTTCCTTATCAGCTGACACTGGGGATATCTCTGAAGGATATGCTCCAGTTTCTTCCCACATTCCAGGGTTAGTATGTTGTGGGCATGTTGTATACAGCACAATGCTCACTGATTTGGTTTAGTGGAAGTGACATTTTTCACTGTATGTTTTAATGACCGTGTGACAAAATAAGGTTAATCTTTTAGCTTTTGTTATTGATTCCCAAAAAAAACCCAGAAAAAATGTTCCAAAATATTTGGAGTATTTTAGATAGGGCAAGGCATATAACCTGTATAACCAAAGGTCCCAACACAATAGAACACTGCGATAGTAAGATGAGGAATGCCTACCATTCACTGCCCAGACTGCTTTTTGTGCCTGTCCTTTTACCTGCATACAGGCAGAGGTTAAAGAGCAAGCCTGTAGACATTAGGACAACAAAGAAGTGGTCATGGAAGGTAGAATAGTGGCTACGGGATTGCTTCAAGTCGGTGGACTGGGCCTTGTTCAATGACTCATCTATGGATCTGAATGAATACACAACGATTGTTACAGACTTTATAAAAACAGTCGTAGATTCCTTCTTTCCCCAACCAGAAGACTTGGATGAGCCATGAGATATGCATCTGCTGAAGGTCAGAACAGAGGCATTTGAGTCTGATGACCAAGACAGTTATAAAAAGACCAGATACAATCTCTGGAAAGCCATCTGGCAGGCAAAGTGACAATTCCAGACTAAACTTGAATCAATGATAGATGCTCGACATCTTGGCAGGGCTTGAATACTATCACCTCTTGTAGAGTGAAATCATGGCTTCACTTCCAGATGAGCTCAATGCCTTCTATGCTGGCTTTGACCCTCAGAACATAAAGGAACATGAGCTCCCGTAGTCTGTAGTTTCAGTCTCTGAGGCCGACATGAAAGCATCCTTCAGGAGGGAAAGCAACTTGCCTAGATGGGGTACCTGACTGAGTGCTAAAGACAAGACCTGTGCTGATTAACTAGCTGCAGTGTTCACTGAGATCTATAACTGCTTTGGCAGGCTGAGGTACCTACCTGCTTCAAGCAGGCTTCAATTAGATCTGTGCTGAAGAAGAGTGTGGTAATCTGCTTCAATGACTATCATCCAGTAGCACTGTGACGAAGTGTTTTGAGGTTGGTGATGAAACATATCAATAGCTGTCTAAGAAGTGACTTGGATCTGCTACAATTTGCCGACCGGTTCAATAGGTCCATAGCAGATGCTGTTTCGTTGGCTCTTCACGCAACCGTGGAACATCTTGATAACAAAGGTGCTTACATCAGGATGATTTTATCAACTACAGCTCAGTGTTCAATACTATCATCCCCTCAGAACTAATCAATAAGCTTCAAGACCTTGCCTCAATACCTCCCTGTACAGTTGGATCTTCAATTTCCTTACTTACAGACCCCAGTCAGTTGAGATTGGCAATAACATCTCCTCCACAACCTCCAAAAGGTTGCACCAAAAAGGTTGTGTGCTTAGCCCCCTCCTCGACTTGCTTTACACTTATGACTGTGTGGCTAAGCACAGCTCCAATGTTGTATTTAAGTTTGCTGATGACACCACTGTTGTAGACCAAATCAAAGGTGGTGATGAATCAGCATGTAGGAGGGAGATTGAAGATCCGGCTGAATGGTGCCATAACAACAACATCTCACTCGATGTCTGCAAGACCAAGGATCTGATTATTGACTTCAGGAGGAGAAAACCAGACGTCCATCCATCAGTCCTCTTTGAGGTGGAGGGGGGTCAGCGACTTATAATTCCTTGATGTTATCATTTCGGAGGACCTGTCCTGGGTCCAGCATGTATGTGCAATTATGAAGAAAGCACGGCAACTTCTACTTCCTTAGAAGTTTGCACAGGTGTGTGATGGAAAGTATTTTGACTGGGTGCACTGCAGTCTGATAAGGAAATGCCAATGCTGTTGAACAGAAAATCATATAAAAAGTAGTGGATACGGCTCAGTCCATGGGAAAAACTCTCCCCACCATTGAGCACATCTACACGTTGTCATAGGAAAGCAGTATCCATCGTAAGGGACCCTCCAACACCCATGTCATGTTCTCTTCTTGCTGCTACCATCAAAAAGAAGGTGGAGGACACGCGGGACTCGCCCCACCAGATTCAGAAACAGTTATTACCCCTCAACCATCAGTCTCTTGCACCAGAGGGAATAACTTAACTCACTGAACGGTCCCACAAACCGAAGGACTCACTTTCAAGGATCCTTCATCTCATGTTCTCGATATTTATTGTTTATTTATTTATTATTGCTTTTTTTTTTGTTTTCTATTTGCACAGTTCGTTGTGTTTTGCAAACTAATTGCCCTGTTGGTGCAGTCTTTCATTGATTCTATCATGGTTATTGAATTTATTGGGTATGCCTGCAAGAAAATGAATCTGAGTTGTATATGGTGACATTTATGTACTTTGCCTAACTCAAAGTTCAATGTAGATTTTATTATTAATGTCTTTGGGTTTGTAACCGTACTGAAGTAATGACCTACTTGCCCTTTTCCTTGGTTGCTGCCTGAACATGTAGAGTATTTCCAGCATGTTCTCTCAGCTTTCCAACATCTCTGATGTTGTATTGATTTGTCATGCTGCCTGGCCTACTGAATTCCTCCAGCATTTTTTGTGCGTTGCTTGGATTTCCAGCATCTACAGGTTTTCTCTTGTTTGCTGTCAGAACCATAGAACACTATAGCACAGAAAACAGGCCATTCGGCCCTTCTAGTCTGTGCTGAAACTTTATTCTGCTAGTCCCATTGACCTGCACCCAGTCCATAACCCTCCAGACCTCTCCCATCCATGTATCTATCCAATTTGTTCTTAAAACTTAAGAGTGAGCCCGCGTTTACCATGTCAGATGACAGCTCGTTCCACACTCCCACCACTCTGAGTGAAGAAGTTCCCCCTAAATCTTTCCCCTTTCACCCTAAAGCCATGTCCTCTCATGTTTATCTCTTCTAGTCTAAGTGGAAAGAGCCTACTCGCATTTACTCTGTCTATACCCATCATTATTTTGTAAACCTCTATCAAATCTCCCCTCATTCTTCTACGTTGCAAGGAATAAAGTCCTAACCTGTTCAGTCTTTCCCTGTAACTCAACTCCTGAAGACCCGGCAGCATCCTTGTAAATCTTTTCTGCACACCTTCAGTCTTACTGATATCCTTCCTATAGTTAGGTAACTAGAACTGCACACAATATTCCAAATTTGGCCTCACCAACCTCTTATACAACCTCGCTGTAACATCCCAACTCCTATACTCAATACTTTGATTTATGAATGCCAGGATGCCAAAAGCCTTCTTTACCACCCTGTCCACTTGTGACACCACTTTCAGAGAATTATGTATCTGAACTCCCAGATCCCTTTGTTCCTCCGCACTCCTCAGTGCCCTACCATTTACTGTGTATGTTCTACCTTTATTTGTCCTTCCAAAATGCAACACCTCACACTTGTCTGCGTTAAATTCCATCTGCTATTTTCTAGCCCTTTTTTCCAGCTGCTCCAGATCCCTCTGCAAGCTTTGAAAGCCTTCCTCGCCGTCCACAACGCCTCCAATCTTAGTGTCATCAGCAAGCTTGCTGATCCAATTTTCTACATTTTCATCTACATCATAGACAACAAACAACAATGGTCCCAGCACAGATCCGTGAGGCACACCACTAGTCACAGGCTTCCAGCCTGAGAAGCAATTATCCATTACCACTCTGTCTTCTCCCACCCAGCCAATTTCAAATCCAGTTTACAACCTCTCCATGGATACCTAGCGTCTGAACCTTCTGAACTAACCTCCCACGTGGGACCTTGTCAAAGGCCTTACTAAATAAAGTCCATGTAGACAACGTCCACAGCCTTTCCCTCATCTACTTTCTTTGTAACCTCCTCAAAAAACTCTACAAGATTCGTTAAACACGATCTACCACACACAAAGCCCTGCTGACTATTCTTAATCAGCCCTTGGCTGTCCAAATACTTGTATATCCGATCTCTCAGAACACCTGCCAATAACTTACCTACTATTGGTGTTAGGCTTACCGGTCTGTAATTGTCTGGTTTACTTTTAGAGCCTTTTTTAAACAACGGAACAACATGAGCCACCCTCCAGTCCTCCAGCACTGCACCGGTGGCTAAGAACATTTTAAATATTTCTGCCAGGGCCCCTGCAATTTCTACACTAGTCTCTCTCAATGTCTGAGGAAATATCCTGTCAGGCCCGGGGGATTTATCTACCTTTATTCGCTGTAAGATAGCAAGCACCTCTTCCTCTTTAATCTCTATATGTTCCATGATACTACTGCTTGTTTCCCTTCCTTCCATATACACTCTGCCAGTTTCCTGAGTAAATACTGATTAAAAAATACTGTTTAAGATCCCCCCCCCCCCCATCTCCTGAGGCTCCATACATAGACAACCACTCTGACCTTCTAGGGGACCAATTTTCTCCTTTACTATCCTTTTAATATACTTGTAGAAACCCTTCGGATTTACCTTCACATTATCTGCCAAAGCAACCTCATGTCTTTTTGCCTTCCTGATTTCCTCCTTTAGTATTTTCTTACATTTTCTATACCCTTAAAGTACCTCATTTGTTCCTAGTTGCCTATACTTACTGTACACCTCTCTCTTTTTCTTAACCAGATCGCCAATATCCCTTGAAAACCAAGGTTCCCTATGCCTGTTAACTTGCCTTTAATCCTGGCAGGAACATGCAAACTCTGCACTCTCAAAATTTTGCCTTTGAAGGCCTTCCACTTACTGAACACATCCTTGCCAGAAAACAACTTATTCCAATCCACTCCTCCTAGATCTTTTCTCATCTCCACAAAATTGGCCTTTCTCTAGTTTAGAACCTCAACCAGATCTATCTTTATCCATAATTAACTTGAAACTAATGACATTATGGTCACTGGACACAAAATGTTCGCTACACATATTTCTGACACCTGACCTGTCTGGTTCCCTAATAGGAGATCAAGTGTTGCATCCTCTCTCATTGGTTACTCTACATATTGATTTAGAAAACTTTCCTGAACACATTTGACAAACGCCAAGCCATCCAGCCCTTTCACAGTGAGCTGTTATACAATATTTGAAATGCAATTAGAATTCATGAAAACAAGGAACCAAAATTTACATTGTTCTTTAAAATTAAATCTATGCCATTAAAGTATAACTTTCTAGGGCAAGTGACCTAACCATTAATTTCTATTCAGCTCTACTGGGACAAACATTTAAATATTTTCAGAATTATGAAAATGATAATTAATCATGCACAGTTGTAGCTATGTTGGAAATTGCAAGAGAATGAATCTCAGAGTAATATATGGTGACATATATGTACTTTGGTAATAAATTTACTTTGGATGTTGAATTGACGGTAACTAAAATGTCAAAACAAAATCACTGATCATAAAAACAGAGCAACTGCAAACTCCTGACACAAAACAAGGTTAGAGGAAGTTGTGGAGTTTATTACAGTGCAGAATAGACCCTTTCAGCCCCTCCACCACCCAGCAACCCCAAATTTAACTGTAGCCTAATCGCAGGACAATTTACAATGACCAATTAGCCCACTAACCCGTACATCTTTGGACTTTTGGGAGGAAACTGGAGCACCTGGAGATTGCAAACACATTCCACAGGCAGGACATACAAACTCCTTACAGATGAAGCTGGAACTGAACTCCGACGCCGTGAGCTGTAATGCTCATCAAACCAAAGGATCATATTTTAGCATCATTAAATAATCTTAAAGCAGGGTGTTTGGTAATGGGGTGACATCATTAGAACTGCTTTGCTTACTGCAGTTTCAAGCATTCAGGCTTGGATATGCCGCAAACATCTGGGAGTGAAAATGCAATTTAGGAGCTACAAAGAATTTAATGCTATCGATCATAATCTTGAATGTTACAGTAAAGATTTGGAAGATGCAATTATCAGAAGTATTGTGTGAAGGCAGTCTGCACTGGTTTTGTTCATTTTCAGTCAATCAAAAGAACAGGACATTGTACACTGCATTAATTCCTCCATTGATAACTATTGGGGACTAATAGAGTTTTATAGTACTGTAGTAGTATCAAATTTGTGCTGTTTTTCATTTAAATATATAATTTGTTACTTGGTTACAGTAAATGGTAGTTTTGTTTTTTTATACCTTTTTAATTGTTTCCATGAAGCTGATTAATTGGGGTAGCTACTTAATTGGGACAAAATGTACTGGTTCTGCTGTGTCTCAATTAGCTGAAACCTGTATATGTTATGTATTTCTTACTGTAATTTAGTGTTTTTATTTTGTACTGCTGCTGCAAAACAAATTTCACGATATATGCCAGTGATATTGAACCTGATTCTGAATAAAATCTTTCATTAGTAGAACATGTCTTTCAGGGAAAATATCCTCAAGGCTGTATTAAGCACATCATAGGTGTTTGAGCTGAAATATTAAACTGTTGCACAAGTTACAGATGTAACGTGTTCTCTTATGTTTCATAGGTATATAGTCACATGGCCATATGGAGAGGAAGGACTTTAATGCATGGCTTGAAACCCTCTCCAGCACATTTATTACCTTGACTGATTCCCAGAAGAATGAGACTTTGGACCACCTGATCAGCTTGAGTGGGGCTGTCCAGTTGAGGCACCTCTCCAATAATCTTGAGACCCTTCTGAAAAGAGACTTCCTCAAGCTGCTTCCACTGGAGCTCAGTTTTTATCTGTTAAAGTGGCTTGACCCTCCAACCCTGCTCAATTGCTGTCTGGTATGTAAGCAGTGGAATAAAGTGATAAGTGTCTGCACTGAAGTTTGGCAGGAAGCCTGTCGGAGTTTGGGCTGGCAGATCGATGATACCATCGAAGACACACTACACTGGAAGAAGATTTATCTAAAGGCAGTTAGAAGGATCAAGCAGTTGCAGGACAAAGAAGCTTTTGAGACGTCCTCCTTAATTGGCCACAGCGCTAGAGTGTATGCTCTCTATTATAAAGATGGATTGTTGTGTACAGGTCAGTATCACAGATCAGCATTCTAAGAATGCCTGGAAACAAAATGCATGCGATATAGTTGTGAAATATTTGTTGAAATGGTAATCACAAATGAGAGGATTAAATTATGCCAAAGGTTTAATAGAAATAAACATTTTACTTTCTCTTGTGGTTCAGTTCTCCATTCTATCCACTCCCAGTATCAGCTGTCACAGTCTTAAGCTACATCTGTTATGATGTTTATGGTTACTGGGGATTAGGAAAGTAATCTTTTTTGGTTTTCTTCTTCATTCTTCCAGCCCTCAGGGTCCTGAACCAGTGTGGACAGCTTCAATCACTTCAACACTGAATTGATTCCACAACCTATGGACTCACTTTCAAGGATTACAACTCATATTCACAATGTTATTTATTATTTAATATTATTTGTTTTTGTGTATTTGCACAATTTGTCTTTTCCACATTGGTTGTCCATTTTTATTTGTGTATAGTTTTTCATTGATTCTATTGTTTCTTTATATTTACTGTGAATGCCTGCAAGAAAATGAATCCCAGGGTAGTATATGGTGACATACAGGTACTTTGATAATAAATTTACTTTGAATTTTTTCTGCTTGGGTTTGTCGGGGGCGGCATGGCTCAACGGACCAGAAGGGCCTACTCCATAACGTTTCACTAAATAAATACATAAATCCAATTGCCTCTGCAGCATTCCGTTCAATCATTTTTGTTTTTCTCTCAAGTTTATCTGTTTATATCCATCTGTTACTGATTTGTTGAGCAGTTTGCAGAATGAAATTCAATTATAGTTCATGTTGATTTAGTGTTCAATTGTCTTTTAAGCTAAATTGTGTATTGCACATTTTGTGCATAGCTGCTTGTCAAAATGTAATTCTTTTTATGTAATATAGAATGGAGCAGATGAGTGAAACAAATTAATTTCTCTTGACATTCCAAACAAACAACAATAAGCTTTCCCCTACCACCCCTGACATAAATCCGTTTCAGTTACCTGGTTGCATGAAGCATTCATGGAGACTATCATCTACTTTCGGTTGACCCACCACCTTTCAGAGTCCGAGTCATACAGCACAGAGGCTCCTAAATGTCCAGCAGAGCAAGATGTATCTTCACGCTAATCCCATTTCCCACTCCTCTAAATTCTTATACCTGCCTCAATCACTTCCTCTGGCAGCGAGTTCCATTTATCTGCCACGCACTGTGTTTTTATATTAAATGCCCCTTAATAAGATTAGGTTGTTATTAATCTTTAACCTTAAAGCTGTCCTTTAACTTTTGATTCCCCAAACCTGGAGAGAAGAACACTCACTCATCTGTCTCTATCCATCGTGATCTCTCCTCAGTTTCCTACACTACAAGGAGTAAAGGCCCAGCCTACCTAACATTTTTGTATAACTCAAGTCTCTTGAATCCTGACAACATCCTTGTAAATCTTTGCACACTTTCTCATTTTACCACATTCTTCTTATAACAGTGACCAAAACTGACCACAATACTCAATACAAAGTCTGGGTATACTTTGGTAACTCAGCAGTGAATTGAGTACCTCTGATTTCTGAATTTGCTCTCCTTTTAGAAAATAGTCTACGCCCTTATTATTTCTATTGAAGAAATGCATGGACAACGGACTGTATTCCATTTGACACCTTTTTGCTCATTATCCCAACCTGTCCAAGTCCTCCAGATTCCCTTCTTCTGTAACACTATCTGCCCCTCCATCTATCTTTGTATCATCTGCAAACTTGGTCAGAAAACCATCAATTCCTGGAACTTAATATATAGCATGAAAAGTAATAGACCCAACACTGACCCCTGCAGAAACCACTAGTCACTGTCCGCCAACTAGAAAAGGCTCCCTTCAACCAGCTTTTTGCCTTCTGTCAGTCAGCCAATCTTCTATCCGTGCCAGTACCTTTCCTGCAATCCCATGAGCTCCTGTCTTGTTCAGCAGCCTTGTGTGCAGCACCTTGTCAAAGGACTTCTGCAAACTTGTCCAAATTCAATTCCATCTTTCATTTTTCTGCTCAAATTTCCAACTGATCGAACACCTTTGCTTGCTATCCACAATTTGCATGCCATCTAGAAATGGGCTATTCTGATTACCACATTTTCATCCAAACCCTTTATGTTCAGGTACTTCTGTTATAATGCAATAGCTATAATCCTATGAATCTTCATGTTATAAAACATAAAAACAGAACAGTAGAGCATATACAGTATAGCCCCTTCAATGTTGTGTTGATCTTTTAAGCTCTTCAGATCAATCTAATCATATAACAATTACAGCACGGAAACAGGCCATCTCGGCCCTTCTAGTCCATGCTGAACTCCTACTCTCACCTAGTCCCAGGGACCTGCACTCGGTCCATAACCCTCCATTCCTTTCCTGTCCATATATCAATCCAAATTAACTTTAAACAACAACATCGAACCTACCTCAACCACTTCTGCTGGAAGCTCGTTCCACACAGCTACCACTCTCTGGGTAAAGAAGTTCCCCCTCATGTTACCCCTAAACTTTTGCCCTTTAATTCTCAACTCATGTCCTCTTGTTTGAATCTCCCCCACTCTCAATGGAAAAAGCCTATCCACGTCAACTCTATCAATCCCCCTCATAATTTTAAACACCTCTATGAAGTCCCCTCTCAACCTTCTACGCTCCAAAGAATAAAGACCTAACTTGCTCAAGCTTTCTCTGTAACTTAGGAGATGAAACCCAGGCAACATTTTAGTAAACCTCCTCTGTACTCTCTCAATTTTATTGACATCTTTCCTATAATTCAGTGACCAAAACTGTACACAATACTCCAAATTTGGCCTTACCAATGCCTTATACAATTTCAACATTACATCCCAACTCCTATACTCAATACTCTGATTAATAAAGGCCAGCATACCAAAAGCTTTCCTCACCACCCTATCCACATGAGATTCCACCTTCAGGGAACTATGCACCATTATTCCTAGATCCCTCTGTTCTACTGCATTCTTCAATGCCCTACCATTTACCATGTATGTCCTATTTTGATTAGTCCTACCAAAATGTATCACCTCAGATTTATCAGCATTAAACTTCATCTGCCATCTTTCAACCCACTCTTCTAACTGGCCTAAATCTTTCTATCTTCTGGCTCAACTTACCATGAGGAACCTTGTTGAATGTTTCACTGCTCCTCCATCATCACAGGGTACCACAATAGTGTAGCGGTTAGTGTGACACTTGCAGCTTGGGGCGTTGGAGTTCAATTCCAAGAAAATTTGTATCTTCTGCCCATGACCGCGTAGGTTTCCTCAGGGTGCTCTGGTTTTCTCGCACCGTCCAAAGACGTATTGATTATTAGCTTAATTGGTCATTGTAAATTGTCTTAGGTTAGGGTTAAATCAGTTGTTTGCTGGGTAGTGTGGTCATTGGGCCGTTAGGGCCTGCCCACCTCTGTATCTTCAAATAAAATAAAATCACCTTTAAGGTAAAAAAAAAAAGGAAATCTTCATAATATATCCATATTTTTCCTAATGTGAGTAAATCCTGTCCTTAAGAATCGTCAATAATTTATCTGCCACTGATTTAACAGTCTGGATTCAGTCTCTCTCCCAAAGAACAAACCCTTCATAAAATTAAAAAGGAAGATTCTGTTGGGTCTACAAAATATATTGTAAGTGTGCAAGTGTAACTTGGGTTAGGTTATATTAAACACGAGACATTCTGCAGATGCTGGAAATCCAGAATAATGCATAGAAACTGCTGAAGGAGTTCAGCATGACAAGTATCCATGGAAAGGAATGAAGTTGATATTTCAGGCTAGAACCCTTCATTAATCTGTTAATTCAGAAGTATATTATGTAAATTGGGATTAACTGTAATGCATGTTTATTTGTTCAACTTACAACTTCTCGATATTTTAATATTATCCACAGTACTAAAGAAACGAACCTATTTTGATTTTGTAGGCTCTGACGATCTATCTGCCAAACTGTGGGATGTTTGCACTGGCCAGTGTATTTATGGGATCCAGACTCACACGTGCGCTGCCGTGAAGTTTGATGAGCAGAAGCTGGTTACAGGATCGTTTGATAACACAATTGCCTGTTGGGACTGGAGCTCAGGAGCAAAAACCCACAACTTCCGGGGTCATACTGGAGCAGGTAGTGAACAGCAAAAATATCTTTGTGAATGATTTTATCAACGTTCTTGCTTGTCTGCTCTGGTTAATTGTAAATTGCTGTTAAATCTGTATCTATGCCAATGTCAGTCTAATGTTTTGTTTTGGATTGTAGCCAACATGTAACTCTAGTCAGAGAAACTCCCCCCCCGCCCCCCCCACCCCAATATATCTGTGCTACTTTCCTGATTAAAGTAGCTCAGTCCTGATGAAGGGTCTCGGCCCGAAACATCAACTCTTCATTCCTCTCCATAGATGCTGCCTGACCTACTGATCTTCTCCAGCATATTGTATGTTATGCTACTTCTTAGTTTCTTCAAGATTTTCTTTCAAGTCATTTGTTGAGCAGAATGCAGTTTCTGGATTCACTCCCACAGAAGACAATCTGGCAACCTTCCTTGTGAAACTCTTAAATAAGCTAATGCAATCCTGGTTAGCCTATTTTAAGCTGGTTTTGTGATTTTTTTTTTAGTTTACAGTGTTTAGTAGCTTTTAGTCATAGAGCACTACTGCACAGAAACAGGTCCTTCAGCCCATCTAGTCCATGCTGAACTGTATTTCTGTCTAGTCCCATTGACCTACACCTGGACTAGAGCCCTCCATACCCCTTCCATTCATGTACTTACCCAAGCCTCGCTTAATTGTTCCAATCAAACCCGTCCATCACTTGCACCGTGATCTGAGTAATGAAGCCCCACCGCATGTTCTCCTTGAATATTTCACCTTTCACCCTGAACCTATGACCCCTAGTTCTAGTCTCACTCAACCTCAGTGGAATAAACCTGCTTGTATTTACCCTGCCTATACCTGTCATAATTTTGTATATGTATACCTTTATAGGGTTTCTCCTCATTCTCCTGCATGCCAGAAAATAAAGTCCTAACCTATTTAACCTATAACTCAAGTCGTCAAGTCCCAGCAACATCCTTGTATATTTTAAGTTTAACGAGATCTTTCCTGTAGGTAAGTGACCAGAACTGCACACAATTGGGTGTCACCAAAGCCTTGTACAACTTCAACATAACATTCCTACTCCTGTACTCAGTACTTTGATTTATGAAAGGCAGTGTGCCAAAAGCATCCTTTGTGACCCTATCTATCTGTGATGCCACTTTCAAGGGATTATGGATCTGTATTCCCAAATCCCTTTGTTCTACCACACTCCTCAGTGTCATGCTGTTTACTGCGCATGTCCTACACTGTTTAGTTTTCTTGTTCTTGTATTGATGAAAATCAGAACTTTTCTTGGAGTGAAAAGTATTTTCTGATATTTTACTTGACTACAAGGGACATTAATTCTAATATTGTTAGTTAAGCTGAACAACCCTACTAGGGTATAGGCTGCCAACAGGATCTCACCACAGTTCTGTCTTGGGTCTGTCTTTCAAGTTGTTCCAAGGTGTTGCCCACCCTCTTGGTGTCAGCTTCAAGGTGGTGTTGCCAGTTTTTCTTTGGCTGGCCTCTCCCACTTTCCCTCGGTAGTCCATGTTAGTGCTCAGATTGTTCTTCATTCACCCGCCACTTGCGCGGTCTTTCCACTTTTATTCTTGGTCTTTACATTCTATGTTCCAGTGGAAGTGGGCCTGGATGATAGAAGGTTGATCAGCCTTGTAGCTTCCACGGACTCCACCACACAATTTCATATGTCTTCCAGGCAAAAATCCTTCCTGTCCCAGGGATGAGGCTTTTGGAGCTTCTGTTGGCACTTCTATAGCTCTGAGACAGGATTCCCGCCCTTCTTCCTTTCATAGCTGTGCTTGGAACTGTCCAATATTGTTGAGGCCCTCCTTTATACGGTGTCAACTGTAGACGTCATCCCAGCTGGCTATGTGATACTCAAGTCAGAATGCTAACCAGGGCAGTGTGATACGGAGAGCAAGCTGTTGCCCATGTAGCACACTCACCCCTGTCCACTTAGCTGAAGAATCCAAAAGTATGGCAGAGACTGATACAGTTTGACATCAGCAGCCTCACAGGAGTTGCCAGTCAGTGTTGAACTCAAATGTAGGGACGCCAGCTCTGAATTTTTAATTTGGGTTTACTCCCAAAGTCTTCCCCATGAGTGGGTACAACTGCAAGGCAGTGTAGCTTTGAGGGCAGTTTTCCTTCTAGATGAGCTGCCAACTGTTTCGCTGGGTTTGGTAGCTAAGCCACACCTGAAGGCCAGGAACTGGACTTGGTTGTCAGAGGCTATTTGAGATGTACGCCATTGGGAGCATTTAATAGGTAGTGGTAGCTTATCCCTACTACCTCCCCCAGCTATGATCTCCAGGATGCAACATTTATACTTGTCTGCTAAATACCCTTGAATATCGATAAAGCTTATGATTCATCCTTCATCCACTAAATTCAGTCCCTGGCTTGCAAATTTCATTCAAGTTCAATTTTAATTGTCATTCAACAATACATGAACATCTATGAATATAGCCAAACAAAACAGCATTCTTTCAGGGCCAAGATGCAGAACACAGTACCAACAGTCATACACAATGCAAGGCACATTTTGCACATGTAAGATAGCAAGACATATAAGATGTCAGTAAAATACAGTTACACAAAAGAAATATTCCAAGTCCCTGAGTCCATGAATGTTGTAGCAGTCTACAGTCGAACAAAATACATCTTGTTTTCTGCCAAGGAAACACTAGTTGACAGGGAGGGGGGAGATCAGCACCAACTCCAGCATAGGTGCAGCACCTTACCGTCTCTGGCACTCAGAGGGAGCACCCAACTCCAATGCCCCCTCCTGGGCGGCTGCAGACAGGTGACACCATGGCTTGAGGCACAATGACCAAGTCCATGTAGCTCCCCCGCTGTTCACCAATAAACCAGTTCTGTGGATGAAAATGCCTTGTTACTGAGAGAGGTCAGGGGAGAATGGCCAGACTAGTTCAAGCTGACAGGAAGGTGACAGTAACTCACATAACCATGCATTACAACAGTGGTGTGCAGAAGAGCTTCTCTGAATGCGTAACATGTTGAGCTTTGAAATGAATGGGCTACAGCAGCAGAAGACCATGAACATAGACTCAGTTGCCACTTTATTAGGTGCAGGAGATACCTCAGTGTATGCTTTCTGATTATTGTTAATATAATTGGAATTAAACCAAAACAAATAATAGGATCATAGCAATCAATGATACTTCCAAATTGTATTAAATAGGAGCAGAACTAAAAGATTTTTAAAATTTGAGTGGACTGTTCTTTTCTTGTCTTTGTGTCTAAAGCTTTATTTCTCTTTGCTGATATCCCTCCCTAAAAATACCAGAGGGGTATCAGTAAAGATAATGCTGATTTAGCCTTTGTTTAGGGGCACATTCTCAGGTAAGGACATGTTCAGCATAGCTTTGTGGGCCGAAGGGCCTGTATTGTGCTGTAGGTTCTCTATGTTTCTATTATCTGTTGTAGAAATTTTAACCATTTCTAACATTATACATTGTGTTTTCTTTAGTCTTCAGTGTTGATTATAGCGATGAGCTCGATACACTGGTCAGTGGGTCTGCTGATTTCACTGTGAAAGTTTGGTCGTTATCGACAGGAATATGCCTCAATACACTCACTGAACACACCGAATGGGTGACCAAGGTATTGAGTGCCATCATTTTCCTTAAGTTGCTTTATTTATTCTATTCTTGTATTAAGGTTGTTGTAATATGAAAGCAGTCTAAACGTAATTTTTCTCTTTTGATGTGGAGAATTTTTATGGAGTTGGTGCAGTGTGGTTAAGATGTTGACTTGCATTCCGGAGGCTTAGACAAATAATCTGGAGATGAATTCACAACCACTGAAATGTCTGAGAGAATTTAATTTGTTAATTAATTAACAGCCACAAAGAACTGGCATAATCATTCTAATAGCCCATTAGTTCAGTAATGTTCTCTGGGGATGGAAATCTGCAGGAAATTAAAACATACGGGCTTTGTGCAGCACCACAAGCCACCATTCTTTACTTGACAGATTTCTATTTTGAGTTACTGATGATAAATACAAAAATGTAGTGCCATCAAAGAAAATGGAGTTCATCTTAAATCAGGGGTCAGATATAACATGACATTCATCCCAGCAAGTCAGACAGCATCTCTGAAGGGAAATAAACAGTCGATGTTTTGGGCAAAAACCCTTCATCAGGACTAGAGTGGAATGGGGAAGAAGCCAGAATAAGGAGGAGGCAGGAGGGGAAAGACTGCAAGCTGGCTGGTGATAGGTGACACCATGTAAGGGGGAAGGTGGATGGCTGGGGAATGGAGGGTGAAGTGAGAATCTGGGAGGTGGAAAAGGTAAAGGGCTGAAGAAAATGGAATGTGTTCGGAGAGAACATTGGAGAAAGGGAAGGAGGAGGGGCACCAGAGGGAGGTGATAGGGCAGTTGGAGAGAAAGGGTAAGAGGGGAGGCAAAATGGAGAATGGTAAAAGAGAAAAGAGGGAGGGAGATGAAATTACCCAACTTTAGAGGAATCAGTGTTCATGCCATCAGATTAGAGGCTACCCAGACCAAATAAAGAGGTGTTCTACACCTCCAACCTGTGTGGCCTCATTGTGGTGTAGTAGAGGAAGACGTAAAAATAGGAAAGTAGAATTGAAATGTGTTGCTATCGATGTAAGGGAGGCCTGTCTATGAGCACTGGATACAGTAGATGACCTCCACTTTGTGAGATTACCCCTAGAAAAACCTAAGATTTATCTCATTTACTGTATACCCCTCATAATTTTGTATACCTCCATCAAATCTCCTCTCATTCTCCTGTACTTTAGGAAATGAAGTCCTAACCTATTCAATGTTTCCCTGTGATTCAGGTTCTCAAGTCCTTACAAAATGCTTGTAAATGTTCTCTGCACTCTACATCATCAGGACAAGAATAAATTCCACCATGTTGTTTTGTAATGTATTTAGTTTCCACTATTGAAACCTGTAGCTCCTCGATGAAAATAATTTCCTTTGTTTTCATTTTGATAAATCTAACTTGAATATCAATGTTTACAAACTGCTTAGTGTTTGAGCTCTGGTGATGAGTTTTATTACTGGTCACCATTCATGTTATCTTGACAGGCACAGTTGACTGAAGCTGTTGTAACAATCTTGATGTTGTCCTATAGGCAATTACAAAATTTAATAAAACTGAGCAAAACCAGGTGATCATTGTGTTGAATTCAGTTTTTGTCTCAAAATAACATTGATAGAATCAGATTTATTATTGCTGGCATTTGTTGTTTTGTGGCAGCAGAACAATGTAATACCTTAAAAATTACTAATAAGGAAAATATTTTTAAAGTGCAAAAACAGAGCAAAATGTTGAGGTAGTGTTCATAGGTTTATGGACCATTCAGAAATCTGATGGTGGAGAGTAAGGAGCTGTGAATGTTAATCTCTGGTGGGACCTGATCCAGGCAAGTGTGTACACCTTAAGTTCAACTAAGATAACTATGGGGTCATAGCAAATGCAGTCTCCTTTCAATGATGTGATACTAGAATTGACACAGTGATGCTCATGTGAAAATGGAGAGTAGTTGGACTTCTGATCTGTAGTTTGATCTAATGAGCATTAATGTCAATCTATATATAATTAGATTGCTTAACTTGTTTTATCCAGTTGTTTAAGAGTGAAATTAGTGCAGTAAATGTATGATTTGGTGACATGTGAATAATGTGCTGCTTACCTCGATCTTTGATTAAAACAATAATCTAAATTGTACAGTTAAACTTGAAATGGGCCTGAAGACCTGAATTGTGTTTTGTTTATTAAAGTTCTAGTGTTACTAATATCAGTCTTGCTGATGCTACCTTTGTCTGTTTTCTTTAATACAGGTGGTTTTACAAGTCAGTCAGGTTGAATCTGTAATGCACAATCCAGGGGACTATATCCTATTAAGTGCTGATAAATATGAAATCAAGGTAAATTTTAAAGAATGTTTCCACTTCTCTTATTTGCTCATAGTATGTTATTAGTTTTCTTTCTCTGCAGCAGTTCCTTGGGATCCTTCTTTATACAAATTTAATTTCCTTCATGCAGTATCTGGAGTAGTGGTTTGGCCCTAATCCTGTTAATTCCCTTACTCCGCCTCTGTCTCTCAGCTGCTCCCAGTCCTGCATTAGACCTCCTTGAAACCAGATTTAATCTTTATTTAAAAAACATCTTTACATGTTTCATTGAGAATTTTTATCTGATTATTCTTGTGAAATACTTTAGGATATTTTACTACACAAATTATGATGCACATTCAAGGAAATATTGTATGTGTGGTTCTCTTAAAAACTTCCACCCAAACAGTGTAGTTATTCTGCTGGCTTGCATGGAAATCTTGTCAACTACATTAACCACGTGACTGCTGTTAAACAGTGCCTCTGTTTCTAAACACAGAATGATCTGCAGATGCTGGGGTCAAAGCAACACTCACAACACACTGGAGGAACTCAGCAGGTCGGGCAGCATCCGTGGAAAAGATCGGTCGACGTTTCGGGCCGGAACCCTTCGTCTACCGATCTTTTCCACGGATGCTGCCTGACCTGCTGAGTTCCTCCAGCGCGTTGTGAGTGTTGCCTCTGTTTCTAAAATGTTCTTCCTTGTTTTCAAATTGCTCTACGCCGTCACTCCTCTCTTGGTCAGTCATCTCTTCCACTTCTGAATTTTTGTGCTTTCCTTCAATTCCATGGTGGTCCTTCCTGAATTTAATCCACCTCTGAGAGCCATAGGTTTAGCTGTCAAAGTCTTAAACACTGGAACTACATCAGTAATTCTCTCTTCCCGCTGACTCAAAACCTGTTTCTTTGATCTAGCTTTTTGTCGTTTGCCATGACATCTCATTTTGCGCTTTGATATCAGATTTTGTTTGCTCATATTTTGCTGTTTCAAAACTGCAAGGGAAGTAAAATTGTGTTTGCTTCATAATGAAATGGAAGTGATTTTGTTGATCAGGGAGCAGACTTGAGGGATTGTGTTGTCTTCATTGGAATTGGAACCTGCTTATGTGCTAAACTAATTTTAGTCCTGGATTGGAGGGTGAGGCAATTATTTGTGAAAGCCCAGACAGGTTTTCCCTCTGACGTCGAGCAGACTTATTTTAAGTCTTAAAATGTCAAACATTCTTCAATTTTCCAGCAGTCTTGATTTCTGTTCAATCCTATGATGAGTGGCATTGATCATATGGATAGCCAGAGGCTTTTTCCCAGGGCTGGAATGGCTAACCTAACACAAAGGAGCATAGTTTTAAGGTGCTTGGAAATAGATACCGAGGGGATGTCAGGGTTAAGTTTTTCACACGGAAATTGGTGTGTGTGTGAAGTGCACTGCTGGTGGCAGTGTTGGAAGCGGATACAATAGGGTCTTTTAAGAGCCACTTACATAGGTACACAGAGCTTATAAAAATAGGGGGCTATGAGCTAGGGAAATTCTAGGCAGTTTCTACAACATTGTGCGCCGAAGGGCCTGTAATGTGCTATAAATTTCTGTTTTATGTTCTATATTCTACGTCTTTTTGATTGCAAGCATCAAGCTTAAATCTGTTGGTACTCAGTTGTTACTGATTCTGATTAACATAACAGCTTCTGAAGAACCTGCTATAGGATGGAGTAAGTCACTACCGTCACCCTTCAGTGGTCTGCGTGCTATTAATGGATTTATTTACTCCAGCTCTTGGCTATAGAGCTTTACAGCACAGCAGGTGGGCATTCAATGCACCATTCCTGTGCTCCCTGTTTAAAGGTGACATGGTAGCGTCGCGCTTAGAGCAGCGTTTGACAGCACAAACTGAATTCCCACCACTCTCTGTGAAGAGTTTGTACGTTTTCCCCATGACCATGTGATTCTTCTGGTTGCTCCGGTTTCCTCCAGCATTCCAAAGACATACAGGTTGGGGTCCGTTTGCTTTGATGATGATAATGACGTCGACTCAGGCCTGAGAGGCCAGGCGCAGATTAGAAGGGTGTGGGACGCCACTCCTCTCACAGACATTTCACAGTGTTTTCTTTATTTTACGAGGTCTAGTTGTGAGCTCAACACTCAACCCAGCACAAATGGAAAGCGTACTCCGGAGCAGCCGGACTGGTTTCAGACCCAGGAACCTCCGTTCCGGAGTCCGGCGCTAATGTCACTGCGCCACCAGTATGCTTTGGCCAGCTGCTATGGGACTGTATGCATCTTCCTGCTGTGGAAACCTGGTTCATGGCCACATTGCCGACTTGCAAACTGTCTGGGGTTATGAATATTTCACAACAGTGCAACCCTGCTGTAAGCTGGGGAAGATCTGTACAATCACTGCAGTTTCCTGGAGAAATTGGGTTTTCAGCATTCTTTTGACAAATTCTTTATACAATCAACTCTTTTTTGATCTGAACCCATTTGTCTACATTTCTCTCACTGTCTCAATCTTTGAGCATCATTGTTATGACCAGCAATGTTAATGAGTACATAATGGGAATTACTGACAAACTATTTACTGTAACACACACAAAATGCTAGAGGAACTCAGCAAGTCAGACAGCATCGTTTGAGAGGAACAACTGATTGACTGTTCGGGCTGAAACATTTCAGGACTGGAAAAGATGGGGAAGAAGCCTATTTACTGAATGTGGCATCCAATGACAATTCAGTTGATCCAACTGACATGGTGTGCAATGTAAATCTATAATTAAAACGACCAATGGACTGATAATTCATTTCAACAAATCTGCCTGCAGTGAAGATTTTTTGCATAAAAGCTAAAGTCCAATAAATCTGCTATTTGATTGTTTGGAAGTAATAATGATTCAGCTTCTGGCACACCAAGTGATGTGTCCACCACTCCCTTCAACCTACTGGATTTTGCTTCCTTTGGTTTACAGCTCACTCAGTTCTTTGGGAAAAAAAAATCAAAGGTTTCAAAGGTAACATTTAATGTCAGAGAAATGTGTACAATATATGCATCATGAAATGCTTTTTCTTCGCAACCATCCACGAAAACAGGACTGCCCCCAAAGAACAAACGACAGTTAAATGTTAGAACCCTAAAGCCCCCCCCAGCTCCCCTCCTGTATGTAAGCAGCAGCAAGCAACAGTCTCCACTCCCCACCACCACTTTTATACCCTTGTTTTAAGATCTTAAAAAAAAAGTGTTTTGCTGTATTAATAAGGAAATGTCTTGTAGTCTGGAAAATCAGCCAGTCTGACATCACCAGAAAGCCTGAAGGTGGTGAATCATTGGAGTTTACTATATTTGTATCATTCCAGATCAAAAGGGATTTCCTCTATAGTTTTAAGGAAATACAATGGATTCCTATTAATTGGGACAACTCCTTATCTGGGGCAATTCTTAAAGAATAAAAACTATTGGAGAAAATCTCAGGGGTTCCCTTTGTTTACTTGGGACACTAAACTGCTTAGTTAAGAGGAGACTTGCTAAACTAGTTTCTAACTAGTGTCAGTCGAGTGCACTGTGTGGTCAGTAAGCACACCGGTGTCTAGAGCGTTTGGTTTTTAGATACTATCAGTATCGTATGCTTGTGTTATGTCATCTACTTGGACTGGTGAATGCTGATTCAAAAAGATTTTTTTGATATTTTTGTTTCTTATTTAGTCTTTAAAAAAATCTCAGTCCTTTTCTGAGAGATGCCACAAAAATATTTGACACTAGCTGATTAAATTACCCTACTGGACTAAATTATGGTTCTGTAGTAGAAGTGGTAGTGTTCTAACTTGATCTGTATTTCATTTAAGGACATGATTTGTTACCTAGTTAGATGGTAGTTTCTTTTTTATACCCATTTAACTATTTTCATGAAATTTCAGTTAATTGGGGCAGCTGCTTACTTGGGCCCAAATATACTGCACTGGTCCCAATTAACTGGAATCTACTGTTCGTTACATACAAATTAGGGGTTATAAGTTATGGGCATACTGATTAGCTCCAGAAATATGGCGACACAACACATCCAGCAAAAGTCATGTTTTTCTTTATGATTTCATGTGTTGATGTACATGTGAGAAATAAAGCTAATCTTTAGATACTTTATTCTTAAGCGTAGACATTCATCTGCAAATAGTGCTGTGATTCTTGTAATAATTCAAAAGCGTGTAACAAAATTTCATTATTTATAGGTATGGCCAATTGGGAGAGAAGTCAATTGCAAGTGTTTGAAGACACTTACTGTATCAAATGACCGAAGCATTTGCCTTCAACCAAGACTGCAGTTTGATGGAAAGCACATTGTTTGTGCATCTGATTTAGGATTGTACCAGTGGGACTTTGCAAGTTATGATATTATAAGGTATTCAGCACTGCTATTTTGTTATTGTCAACAATAATCAAGCATATTTTAATATAAGTCTTGGTGACCAGCTTTGAAAACATAGCTGTTAAAGCACTCTGCATCACAGAAATTGACTTTAAATGGCATGTGTACTCAGGTGTCAATTTAGAAGTGTGGAATAATTTTACGATCTTGAAGTAAAAATGAATAAATCGGAGGTTGATGTGCTTTTCAAAAGGATAATGTTGTAGGATAAAAGTCAGATTGCTGCTGTTTTCAAACAACCTTGAAAATGCAATTTACTTTACAGTATGTCAGGACTGCAGAAAGTAATAACCTTTCAGGAAGAGGAATCCTTGCTGAATTTCAAAGCACCTTCATTAAAAATTCTGTTTTGATTTGAAATGCAAGTTGATTTTTCAGTGAAAGCATCTTTTGAAATATTAACAACCTTGAGGTGAAAAAGTTTGGTAAATTCAACTGTCTGAGCCCATAGAAATTTTAATCTAAATTCCCTTGTTCCTTTAGATTCTATTCTGCATATTTGAAAATCAGTTTTGATCTGCAATAAGACAATTACAATGAATGATAGCCATATGTACATCTGTCAGTTCTGGACTTAAGACCATAAGATATAAAAGTAGAAATAGGCCATTTGGCCCATCAGGTCTACTTCTTCATTCCATCGCTGCTGGCTTGTTATCCCTCTTAACCCAATTCTCCTGTCTTCTCCCCCATAACGTGGTAATGAATACCACGGATCTGCAACCCTCTGGCGAAAGAA
This sequence comes from Mobula hypostoma, assembly GCF_963921235.1. Classification (NCBI taxonomy): domain Eukaryota; kingdom Metazoa; phylum Chordata; class Chondrichthyes; order Myliobatiformes; family Myliobatidae; genus Mobula; species Mobula hypostoma. The sequence goes on along the minus strand of NC_086117.1, from coordinate 12,034,531 downwards.
ATTCCTCATCTCTATTGTAAATGGACTTCACTCTGTTCTGAGACTATGCCCTCTGGTCTTAGACTCTCCCACTATAGGAAACATCCACTCTATCCAGACATTTCAATATTTGATGAGCTTCCATGAGTTTTTTCTCACATACTTCTGAACTCCAGCAAGTACAGGCCCAGAACCATCAAACGCTCCTCATACATTAACCCTTTCATTCCTGAAATCATTCGTGTGACCTTCCTCTGGACTCTCTCCAATGCCAGCACATCCTTTCTGAGGTGAGGGGCCCAGAATTGCTCATAATACTCCAAATGCAGCTTGACCAATGCCCAACATTATGTCCTTGCTTTTAGAGTTGCAAGAAAAGGTTTGTGAACCCTATGCAGTTACCTGGTTTTCTGCATTAATTACTCAAAAATTGTGGTCTGATCTTAACCTAAGTCACACTAATAGACAACACAACTTGCCTAAACTAATAGCACACGAACAGTTGTACTTCCTGTCGTCAGTACTGAGTACACCATTTAACCAAGCGCAGTCTAGATTCAAAAAAGTATGTGAACCTCTGGGGTAATGCCTTCTACAAAAGCTATTTGGAGTCAGGTGTTGCAGTCAATGAGATGAGATTGGAGGTGTGGGATGTAGAGGTGCCCTGCCCTATTTAAAAAAAAAAGACACTCAAAGCTGTGTTACTGACAGAACCTGCTCTTCCCAAGAAAGATACGTTTTTGTGCACCATGCCTTGATCAAAACAACTTTCAGAGGACCTTAGAAGAAGTGTAGAGATGCATGAAGCTGGAAAAGACGACAGAAGCATTTCTAAACACCTGTTGAGTGTTCTTCAGTCCACAGTGAGAGAAACTGTCTACAAATGGAGGAAATATAGTACTGTTCCTACTCTCCCGATGAATGGGCGTCCTGCAAAGATCAAACCAAGAGCATTATGTGCAATGTTGAAGGAGGTGAAAAAGAAGCCAAGGGTAACAGTAAAGGACCTGCAGAAATGTCTAGAATTTGCTCAAGTCTCTACTCATGTCTACTATAAGAAAAACACTGAACAAAAATGGTGTTCATGGAAGGACACCATGGAGGAAACCACTGCTCTCCAAAAAAAAACATTGCTTCAAGTTTGCAGCAGACATCTGGATGTTCCACAGTGCTTCTGGGACAATGGTCACGGATAAGTTGAACTTTTAGGCAGTAATGCATACTGCTATGTTTGGAGGGAAAAGGGCACACTGTACACCAACACCTAAACCTCAACCCGACTGTGAAGCGTGGTGGAAAGAACATCATGGATTGGGGCTGCTTTGCTGCCTCAGGGCCTGGACAGCTTGCAATCATTAAGGGAACAATAAATTCAAAATAGTATCAGTACATTTTGCAGGAGAATGTCAGGGTAGTGGTATTCATCACCTGACGCTTAATAGAAGTTGGATGATGTAACGACAATGATCTGAAACACCGAGTAAATCAACAACAGAATGGTTTAAGAAGAAGAAAATTTGTGTTTTGGAATGGCCAAGTCAGAGTCCAGATCTTAACACAGTTGAGATGCTCTGGCATAACCTGAAAAGGGCTGTTAATGCAAGGTAACCCACAAATATTGATGAACTGAAACAGTTTTGAATGGTGGAATGGTCTAAAATTCCTCCTCACTGTGGGCAAGTCTGATCAGTAGCTACAGGAAATGGAGGTTATTGCTGCTAAAGGAAGTTCTACCAGTTATTAAATACAAGGGTTCACATACTTTTCTAGTCTGGACTGTAAATAATTAAACAGTGTGTTCAGTAATGACATGAAAAGTTCAAGTGTTTGTGTGTTAGTAGTTTAGGCAGAATGTGCTTGTATATTATTGTTTGTCTAATATCTGACAGCATTTTATGAGTAATGCAGAAAGCCAGGTAATTGCAAAGGGTTTGCAAACTTTTCCTTGCAACTGTATATTCTAGTCCTCTTGAAATGAATGCTAACATTGTATTTGCCTTCCTTACCACTGACTCAACCTGCAGGTTAACCTTTAGGGAGTCCTGCATGAGGGCTTCCCAAGTCCCTTTGCACCTCTCCCCTATTTTAAGGCATTTCACCACTTCATTAAAGATGCTGAATAAATCCAGGGAATGGGTTGGTTCTCAATAAAATTCAGTGTATTTTTGGAAGTGTCAAATGTTCTTATTGTATCAATATTACTTGCCTCTGAATCCAGCTTTACCCCTATTCCTGTTTTCTTTAACAGAGTTATTAGAACCCCTGACTCTACAAACCTTTCCTTATTGAGCCTGGGAGAAGTGTTTGCTCTGCTCTTTGACAGCCGTTACCTGTACATAATGGACCTAAGGACCGAGAAACTGATTGGCCGATGGCCACTGCCGGCATACAGGAAATCCAAGAGGGGATCAAGCTTCCTGGCGGGGGAGACCGCGTGGCTAAACGGACTGAATGGCAAGAATGACACTGGCTTGGTTTTTGCCACAAGCATGCCGGATCATAGTATTCACTTGGTCCTGTGGAAGGAGAATGGATGAAAAGGAATCAACTATTGGGCATGATCTGCTCGTGCTGCTGTTTTCAAGGACGTTTCTGAGAATGCAGAATCTTTGCATGAACCAAAGAGACACAGACCAGGCATTCTCTCGTGTACAATACAGTTGATTGCCTTTTATTTTTTTTAAAAGTCAAACAAAACCAGCATGTTTGAAAATTATTTTTACATCTTTAAATTTAAATCAGTTTGCTTGCATATTAATGTACCAATACAGGAAAGGAAGGAAAAAATGTATGTTAAATTAAACATGGCACTGTTTAGAAATTTATGATGAGCCAAGGGTTGAAGATTATGCTTTACAAGCACATTTCAACATAATTAATCTATTGTTTGCAGTATTCTGAACATTCCCAGAATGTTTTCATTTCTTCTGCACCTGGAAGTATAGAACCCATTACTTTTTATATATAAATATTTCCATTCAGGACTTTGCCTTAATGCTTTTCAGTGGTTGCTCTCAGTGAGCTTGTTTATATAACATTAGGTAGGTACTTTAAATTTGTCCACATTTTATATTTTGGTATAGTCGTTATTTACAATGATATTTTTATTGATATTTGCCCACATTGTCGCAATTGTTAATTATCTTCAATATATTCTTTCTGAAGAAATAGTTGGAAACTTGCTTGGCTACTTGCCTCATTTGCGTTAAAAGTTCCATATTTACGATCTTACAAAACGCTGCAGTGATGATGCTCCCTTTGCAATTGAGGCTGCTAGATATTCCCCATGACAGTCTTCCCATCTGATTTCCCTGTTGCTCCTGTCTAAAGAATGTGACCTTCTCATTGAATTGCTTCCTAAACTGGTAGTCATTCATGGCCCGATCAGACATTCTATCTTGTACAGTACAGTTGATTCCCTTTTTTTTTCAAAAATGTCAAACAAAACCAGTGTGTTTGAAACTTATTTTACACCTTTACATCTGATTGCTGATTGATGTATCAATGCAGAAAGAGCCAGACCTCCAGTGTGGTCAATAATGTTTCAATTGTGAAGTACCTGTCTATTCTGTTCCAAAAGAGAACAAATAGGTCTTTCCATTTTTGATCCTGTTCTCCCACTTAATGAGAATTTCATAATCTTGTATCATCCATCTACCTGGACTTGCTCTGTAGACATGTGGAGCTATTCTGGCCAAGAGATGTTTGATCACAAACACTAGTGCAATCATGGTAACGTAGCTGTTAGTGTGACACTGTTAGAGCTCTTGGTGTTTAATTCTGGCTCTGTCTGTAAGGAGTTTGTATGTGCTCATCGTGAACTAAGTGGGTTTCCTCTAGGTGTTCTGGTTTCTTTCAACAGTCCAAAGACACACTGCTTAGTAGGTTAATTCATCAATGTAAAATTGTCCTGTGTTTAGACTAGGGTTCAATAGCTGGGTTGCTGGGCAGCAGGATTTGTTCTGTGACTTATCTGTAAAATAAACAGATATATCAGTTACAGGAGCATTGACAGGACTCAAATAGTTCTACCGCTTCACATTTGATGTCCTTGAAATTGTGCTGTAGAGTTTTGCAGTACCCTTTCCTGGCATGGGCCTGAATTCACAACTGCTGTGCATTTATATATTTCAAAAGGTATCTTCTCTTATTGACCTTATTCCTTCAAAAAGCTCATTAACAGCTGAAGATAAATTTAGTTTCTCACCGTATTATCGAAAGGCCTTCAACGACAGACAAGTATGGTCAGAATGTACTGCTGTCTCCAAAGACTGGGGAGTAGGGAGTAAAGAATTGGAAGATGGATAGAGGAGTGGAGAAAAGGTGCAGATTAGAGCTGTGCCATATATCTTCAGATACCATGGCTCGATCTACTCCTCTGGTGATGTCCATGTGAGAGTTACAAAGTCAAAATAAATTTATTATCGAAGTTTGTAAATGTCACCATATACTACCTTCAGATTCATTTTCTTCCAGGCATTTACAAGAAAATACAGATAAACAATAGAATTTATGAAAAACTCTACATGTACAATGCCAAACAACCAATGTGCAAATTTTTAAAAAAAATTCTTCCTCTGACCACTCATTTCCCCGGGGAGCTTCAGTTTCCTCTCCCATCCCAAAAATGTTGGATACTGGTTCATGTTTGTCCCTAGTATGTTAATGAGTGATAAAGTCGGGGTTGGGGGGAAATAGGATTAATGTGAATTGGTGGCTCAGTAGGCCAAAAATTTCTGTGCTGTATGAATCTGACTCCATCATGTCTCAAAAAAAGAAGCTGGAGAAAAATTCTGGCCACTGTGCCTGCTATATCACTCATGGCTACAAATTACCACCATCTTCCTGTGTTAATCCCATAACCCTGAATTCTCCTGATGTTCAAAAAATTGTGTGGGTGGGAAGGGTCGCATTGATCTCAGAGTAGATTAAAAGTTTGGCACAATTTTGTGGGCCAAAGGGCCTGTACTGTGCTGTCGTGTTCTATGTCTTAAGAATCAGTGCAACAACAACCACCTTCACAATTTTAAATCAACAATTTAGAGGAAATAATTTCTGAATTTGCAGATAGTTTACTGGGGATACCAAATTTGTTGTGGGGTTGGTTGTGTGTGATGTGAAGAATAGACAACACAGGTAGTGCCCAGGTTATAATGGGATTTATTCTTAAAAGATCCATTGGGAAAATTACTCTATTAGAGATGTCTGTTCTCTATAGTAACCCATATAATATCAATCAACATGTACTTACTATAATTCTCAGGTCATTGAATAATTAACACTATCCATAATTAAACTAAAAGAATATATAATGTTTCCATTTATGAAACATTAGATTATTATCGCTAGCTTGAAAAATGCTTTGAAACTCTGTGGGAAGCTTTGTGTAAAGCTGCATTTTTCAAGCCAGGTTGTTCAAACTGGACAGCCCCTGTCCCAAGGAGGACTGCAAGTTGGGATTAAATAAATTTCCAGAGTGAGCGTATGATTGGGCAATGCTGACACGTTCAAGATGATGAGTTTTACGAAAGTTAGCAAAGGTTCTTGAGTTCAGGCAGAGTAGATGAACAACGACATGTTGTGCAAAAACCCCAATCACAGGTTAGCGTGACCACAGAAAAATAAATTGCACTGCGGACAGTGGAAGAGGACAGCTCAGTGCAGGTCCTTTCACCTACAATATTGTGCTGACCTTTTAAACCTACTCTTAAGGTCAATCTAACTCTTCCCTCCCATGTAATCCTCTATTTTCTTCATCCATGTGCCTATCTAAGAGTCTCTCAAATCCCCCTAAAGTATCTGCCTCTACTACCACCTCTGGCAGGACATTCCACCCATCTATTACTACTATGTTTTAAAAAGAATCTTATGACATCTCCCCCCAACCTTGATACTTCCCTCCAATCACCTTAAAATTATGCCCTCTTGTATTAGCCATCTTCACCCAAGGAAAAGCTCTGGCTGATCTCTCTATCAATGCCTCTTAGTCACCTCTCATAATCCTTTATTTTAAAAAGGAAAACCCTAGCTCGCTCAATCTAACCTCATCAGACATGCTCTGTAATCCAGGCAGAATCCTGGTAAATCTCTGCACCCTTTAAAGCTTCCATACCCTTCCTATAATGAGGTGACCACTACTGATGTAGCATCTTAAAGAGGAACAGTATAGAATCAGGCTGTTCGTCCCACCAAACCTGTGTTGACCATCAACCATCTATTTACACTAATAATCACATTTTTAAAATTCTTGCCACATTCTCATTGCCTCACCACCATGCCCCTTCCAGATTATACCACTCACCTATGCACTTGTGGGCAAGTTACAATGGCTGGTTAACCTACCAACACTGTCATGTCTGGGATGTGGGAGGAAATGGGGCACTTGGGGAGAGCTGGGTAACTCACAAGGAACTGGAGGTCATGATGGAAGCCAGGGACACTGGAGCTGTGGGCAGTATCTCACTGGCTGTGTGACACAGCTGAAGGCTAAACAAGCAGAATTGGAAATAGGCAGGTTATTGCTAAACCTGAATTTAACATCAGAAATTTGGGGATATGCACATTGGGACAGGATGCATCAACTTGCTCTCATTTCCCTCAAGATGAGAAGGCTGATCTTAAAATAAGATCATTTACAGAGAATGTAATTACTACATTTTCCTACATGAAAGTTCAAAAATTAGCTATAAGATTATAAATTAGTAGCTTTGCATTGTAGCCATGCCTGTTCAAAAATATTAAATTATAAATTTTAGTACAAATTATGAAGTTTTCCTACATATATCCATCACTGCCGTTCAAACATTAGTTATAAAAATGCTTTGAAAAGATTCTAGGCATGCTGGTGCTGTATAATTAGCAATTAAATGTGCCTCTTGGTTATGTTGAAACTGTCCTGCCTGTCACCCAGGCTTGCTTCCATTTTGGATCCTGGTGTGTGGATTTTAATATTGTTTCTATTCAGTTTTGTTGAAGCGTTTTAGCCCCTGTGAAGGAAATGTTGCTGGAAAAAAAAATGCCCTCAAAGCATCACGTTATTGAAATATGGTCATGGAAAAAATTGCATTTTTGTGTATTCTTAGTGTCTAAAACTTCTCACAATGCAACATCTCTCAATCTCATGAACAACGAATGACAATTAAGGTCTGATGGCAGGGCAGCTGAAACTAATTCAGTAAACCACAAGAGGCTATTGCATCTCATTTTGAGGATTAACAATTGTGATATTCAGAAGCTTTAACTGTCATACTGTATTTACACTCAAATCTTTACATGCACATCTTTATGATGTGAAGGGGCCACCGTGTTACAATTAACATGAGTTATTCTAAGTAGTTGGTTCATAAATTGAAGTAAATGATGTGAACAGAAAACAGATGCTGTTAAAACAAGGTTAATTGGTTTGGTCGTCGATGTGAAATCCTATTTATTTCAGTAATGCCCTTTAGTGCTACTTAAGTGGTCTGGATTTTTTGGCTCTTACACTAAGATGCTAGGAAAATTTAATTCATTTGAATCGAATTGACTTTATTACTTACATCCTTCATATACGTGAGTAAAAATCTTTCCGTTATGTCTCCATCTAAATGTGCAATTTATAGTAATTTTTAATAAATAGTATGTACAACAGGGCAGTCAATATAGCATCGACATACAATTGTATCAGCGTGAATTAATCAGTCTCATAGCCTGGTGGAAGAAGCTGTCCCGGAGCCTGTTGGTCCTGGCGTTTATGCTGCGGTACCGTTTCCTGAATGGTAGCAGCTGGAACAGTTTGTGTTTGGGGTATCTTGGAGCCCCAGTGATCCTTCGGGCCCTTTTTACACACCTGTCTTTGTAAATGTCCTGAATAGTGGGAAGGTCACATCTACAGATGCACTGGGCTATCCTCACTACTCCCTGCAGAGTCCCTTCTTGAGAATATTATTTAACGTGATTAAAACTGCCCTTGTTTAATATTGGTTTACTGAAGGCATTGTACTGAGGCTGAGAGGTTAAGCAGTACAGTTGAATACTCAACAAGATGTGGCTTTACAAAAAGAATGATATGTAGAGTATATACTATGGATTGGATTTGGCAGTCCAAATGAGCATGTAAGAAATTTGTTTATGATTACTACATTGCATTTTAGAAAGTCTAGCCTGTATCTAATTGTGGAATGTTTTTTAAAATGTTACTTTTTAATTTTCACATTTTACTTCTGAAAATGGTCTATAGTAGAATAGTTTTGCCATCTCAAAGTATTGAAGGGATGGCTGTAAATTTTAAAGTGAATATTTTTGGCAAACTTGTGTAGAAATAAATCCTAAATCAGATTGTTAAATGTAGTGGTACTGGGCAATTTCAATACTTTTTGTGGATCACCATGATGTTTGTTTTTAAAAACTGCTTCTGCAAAGTGCTTTAGGAGGTTTTGCTCTGGGTGGGTAAAGATGCCATATAAATCAAAGTTATAGTGAACTTAATTGATAAACAAGAGAGAATCTGCAGATGCTGGAAATCTGAGCAACACACAAAATGCTGGAGGAGCTCAGCAACCAGGCAGCACCTAGGAAAAGAGTAGAGTCGACGTTTTGGACCAAACTCCTTCGGCAGGATATTCAGCTGACCAATTGGCCAATCAAAAGGCATGATTTATGCTACTTGACCTTGTGAAGCCCAAAGCAAAACAATATTTTTACTGTATAATTTAATATATTTTGCTTTTGTGATGGGGAAAAAATGTGGCCTCGGTACTTTTGTTTTACCTTTTACAGTGCTGTTTTGTGAGCCATGGTATAATTCTCTCTGTTTTGATAGTGTTTTTGGTTGTTGTGGAGAGTGGCACCATTGTACAAGTTTCTGGATTTAATAATGTTACATCTGCTGATGTATAATGATAACCCTGTGGATCTCATGGTGCACATGCAGAAGTGGGGAGGCTAGTACCCACGATGGAGCTGACTGAGTTTGAACCCCTCTGCAAGCTTTTTCTGATTCTGTGAAGTTGAAAACTACTGATGAAATGAATGAGGGGAAAAATCTGGCAAATGGAATATAATGTGGCAAAACACTTGAAGGGATTGTGTTTGAACCCTCTGGAGTTTAAAGAATTAGAGATGACTTGGTCAAAACAGAAAATCCTTAGAGGTGTTGACTGAGTGGATGCTTGGAGGTTGTTCTTCTTGTGGGAGAATCTAGTGGTTAGCACAACTGGGGCCTATTAACAGCTTGGGGCGTCAGAGTTCAATGCCACGCCATTTGTATATCCTTCCCATGAGCGAGTAGGGTTCCTCCAGGCACTCCAGTTTCACCCACATCCTGTTGGTGTAATGGTTAGTAGGTTAACTGGGCATTGTAAATTGCCTATGTAAGTAGGCTAGGGTTAAATAAGTGGGGTGCTGGGTGGTGTGGCTTGTTGGGCTGTAAGGTCCTGTTCTGCGCTGTACCTCTAAATAAATAAAAATAAACAAGGATCTGCTGCTCAAAAAAGAAGGAATCGTGCACTTGAGACAAATGAATCAACATGATTTTCTAAGTCAAGAGTCTTTGAACCCCCTCCTCAAGGGGTAGAGCAAGCAGTCTTTGAATATTCATATGCTAGAAAAGCAAAAAGCATGGAAGGTTACTGCAGGTGAGTGGGAATGTGGAGTTGAGAATACAATCAGATCAGTTGTGATCTTATTGAATGATGAAATACATGGAGGAAACAATTGGCCTGTTGCTGCTTGTCTGTATGTAAGATCGGAGACACGCTGGTAGTTAAATGTGCTTAGTAATGGAAAGTAAACTTAATCCTTCACAACTATTGAAGCAAAAGTAAGCTTGGTTTCTAGGATAACCTGCATTTGGCATTTCTGATTCATGTCTCCTGTTGAAGAATGAGGTGCTTTGTTGGAAATCACGTAATGGGTTTGAGAGGGATAATAAATCAGCCGTGATAGAATGGCAAAGTAGATTCGATGGTCAAAATGGCCTCATTCTTCTCCTGTGTCTTATGGTCTTATAATTTCGGTCTTATAACTGATCGAGCATATCTTTGGTCTAGTATCAGCTGAATTAATACTGATGTCTACATTCCAACAGATGTATATTCTCCCCATGACTGTGTGGGTTTTCTCTGGGTGCTCTGGTTTCTTCTCACAGTACAAAGATGTACCGGTTGGTAGGTTAATTGGTCACTGTGAATTGTCCCATGATTTGGCTAGGATTAAATGCAGGGTTGCTGGGTGTCACGACTTGAAGGGCTTATTCCGAGCTGTACCGTTGAAGATGTTGTGTCCCCTCATCCATCCTTGCTGCCACTCCAAAGCCATAGATTACATACCATGTGACCATTGCAATAGTAGGCTGCCCCTTGATTCATTTTCCATCGTGACTAAAGTGTCCGTCCAGAGTGCATTCTCCCGGTTCTGTTTTTACCAGGCAATCACTTTGAATGGCCCCCTCTCTGCCTCTGAACCATTAGCTTGATCTCTCACATAGTCTATCCCTGGCTAGATTCCTCTGTGACCTATCTACAGAAATATTTGTTGAGCACAAACCAAGGACGAGCATTGTTTTGTTTTACAGATGGGAACTTTTAACTGTAGCATTGTGTGCAGCCCAGGTATTGGGCCATTCGCCCCTTTGAATCCTTGGCTCTCTTATCCTCCCACCTATGCCAACTCTCTTTTACCCATCCCTATCCTCACCTCCCCACCTATCACTTTTAGAATCATAGAGTACTACAGCACAGAAACAGGCCTTTTGGCCCATCTAGTCCAAGCTGAACTATTCTGTCTAGTCCAATCATTCCTGCCTACCCAAACCCTACACAAACTTCTTCTCCAGGAGATCACAGGTGAGGGTGGGGAGGGATATCCATTCTGTGAACACTGAGACCATGGATGATAAGATCGTAAGACATAAGAGCAGAATTCTACCATTTGGCCCATTTAATCTGCTCTGCCATTCCATCATGGTTGATTAATTATCCCCCTCAATCCCATTCTCCTGCCTAGTCCCCATAACCTTTAAGGTCCTTACTAATTAAGAACCAGTCAAACTCTTTTGAAATATCCCCAATGCCTTGACCCCCACAGCTGTCTTTGCAATGACAACTTCACTATCCTCTAGCTAAAGAATTTCCTCCTCATCTGTTTAAAACAAATACCCTTGTATTCTGAGGCTATGCCCTCTGGTCCTAGACTCTGCCACTATAGGAAACATTCTGTCGATCTAGGCCTTTTGATATTTGGTAGGTTTCAATGAGATCTCTGCCTACCCCCCCCCCACACCCCACCACCCCTTCACCCACCCAATCATTCCAAACTCAAGCAAGTACAGCTCCAGAGCCATCCAACATTCCTAATACATTAGCTCTTTCATTCCTGGGATCATTCTCATAAACCTCTCCAATGCATGCACATCTTTCCTTAGATACAAGGCCCAAAGCTGCTCACAATAGTCCAAATGTGGTATGCCAAATATGATAGAAAGTGAGAATTTAAATATCAACCAGCTGGTGCTCGCATTGCAAAATACTTTATTTCCTGTGGAGCATCAGGAAAGCTCACCTCTGTCCCAGGATACTGATGGACTTGTACTGCTGTACCATTGAGGGCATACCCACCAACTGCATATCAGTATGGTATGGCAATTGTCCCATATTGGACCACAAAGCACTCCAGCGTGTGGTGAAAACTGCCCAGCAGATTATCGGCACCCAATTGCTCACCATTGAGAATATCTACCATAAATGCTGCCTGGGCAGGGTGAAAAGCATTATCAAGGATGTATCTCACCCTAACCATGGACTTTTTACTCTCCTCCCATCTGGTAGGTGTGACAGGAGCCTCCGCTCCCGCACCAGCAGGCACAGGAAGAGCTTCTTCCCTGAGGCTGTGACCCTGCTGAACCTCTCATCACAGCGCTAAGCAGTATTGCATCTGTATTGTACTGTCTCAGTACTTTTATATTTGTGTGCTGTAGCATTTGCTTTTTATTTGCAGTTATTTTGTAAATAGCACTATTCTTTGCATTTCTGCTAACTGCATCTCATTGGCTTTGTATCTGTACTCGGCATAATGACAATAAAGTTAAATCTAATCTAATGAATCCTCAAGTGAAAGTTTCAAACCCAGTTTACAGGGCTTTTCGTCAAAATGCAGTCTCATCTTTCCTGCAGCATTAATAAGTGTTTATCTCCTGGATACTTTTTATAAGAAAATGATTGAAGGCACAGTTCTTACTAGACTCGATGAAGAGTCTTGGTGTGAAACACTGTTTATTCCTTACCATTAATCCTGATGTTGCCTGACCTGCTGAGTTCCTCCAGCATTTTGTGCGTTTCTCTGTATTTCCAGCATTTGCAGAACCTCTTGTGTTTATACTAATGGTGTGGTGCTTTGGCATGTATGATAGGGTGGTGCTGGTGTAGTGACTTTCTACTGACCTGCTTGTTTCGCTGACACTATTATAGCAGTTTCATTGCATCTATGAATAATTAGGTGAAGCCAGTATAAAATCAGGGGCCGGAGTGCTGGCAGATCAATTGTAAATGTCCAGCTGTGCATTCCAGGCATCTGCTCTCACCTGACACAGTAAACAAGCTGAGAATGTGCATGAAATTGAATCAACCCAGTTGGACTTCCCACTCTGTATGGACGTGTGTTCAGGGGTGCTCTGTACATTGGTAAGCTGGCCGGTGAAGTAGCCTAATGTGCCAGCGGCCCAAGTTCAGTATTGACAGTGTATATAAGGAGTTTGTATGTTCTCCCCATGACCGCAATGGTGTCTTCCCACATTCCTAAAATTTTTACGGATTAGTACATTAATTGGTCACAGCCTCAGAGTACAAGGGCATTCCTTTAGAACGGAGATGAGGAGGTTAGTGAATCTGGGTATATTTCAGAATCAGGTTTAATATCACAGGAATATGTTGTGAAATTTGTTAATGCAATATATTATAAATGTAGGAAAACTAAATTACAGTAAGTATATATTTACACCTCGGACTTCAACTACTGCAGACAATCTTGTCATCTTCAGAAGTTTTTGGATGAAAACAGAATTGCAAACCTTAATTTTAAAAGTAAGTTTTTACTTTTTTTTCTCCAATGTGTATGTGTTTAATTTAAATATTTTACATCTGTATCCAAATGTAAAGAGGACATCAAGGACAAAAATCCAAAGTCCAACAACAGCATTTTCCCCCGGGATCAATAAAGTATGACTATGACTATGTTGGCTTATGGGCATGCTTTGCATTATGTGTGAAGATCACAGTAGATCAGCAGTTTCTAAGATACTCAAACCACCCCATCTGGCACCAACAATTATTCTACAGTTAAAGTCACTTAGAGCATATTTCTTCCCCATTCTGATGTTTGACCTGAACAAGAACTGAACCTCTTGACCATGTCTGCATGCAGTTTGTGGGATGTACTTAAAGGAGAGGTTTGTATGTTCTTGATTTGTCAGAGTGTGAACAGCCATGGGGAGAAGGCAGCAGAATGGGCTTGAGAGGGATAATAAATCAGTCGTGATGGAATGGTGGAGCAGATTTGTTGGGCCAAATGGCCTAATTCTGCTCCTACGTTTTGTGGTCTTTTATTCATTGAGTTGCTGCCGCATGATTGATTAGCTATGCGCATTAACGAGCAGGTGTACCTAATAAAATGGCTACTGTGTGTACGGCTTTCAGGCATTTGTGTTCTTTCACTTCCTTTAGCAAAAACTATCTTTCTCAAATTAAGATGTATCCATACCACCACAGAAGTTGATCAGTTATGTTGCATTATATGCAGGTAACCTGTTTGCACTGGGTCAGTTTGGAAGTATCAGGTGCCGAGATGCAAGGGAAAAGATTCCAAGCGTGGTTTGAATATTCTGCCTGAAGTATGTTTGTGAGGGGATTGGAAACCTGCAGTAAAAAGGGATTTGCATTTGGATGGGATTAATATCACTTGACATTTATTTAATACACAGAATTCAGATTGCTCAGAATATTGGAATGATGCAGTACCAGTGTTGGGGGAAAAACTGAGCTGTCACTTGATTCATTTGGAACAATGTTGAGGGAGAACTGTCTAAGCTGCCACAGGCATGAATGGAAAAGTCGAAGTAAATTTATTATCAAAGTACATACGTCACCATATACAACCCTGAGATTCATTTTCTTGCGGGCATTATTAAAAACTATACATAAAGACTAACGGACAACCAACATACAAAAGAAGACAATCGTGCAAGTAATTTTAAGAAGTAAGTAAATATACTGAGATCATGAGTTGTAGAATCCTTGAAAGTGAGTCCATAGACTGTGGAGTCAGTTCGGCATTGAGATGAGTTGAGTTATCCACTTTGGTTTAGAAGCCTGAAGGAAGAACGTTTGGTTAATCTCTGGATTGTTCCCATATCCTAATCTATTCCCAGGCTGAATTAATTCTTGTCTTCTATGAGCAGAGACGAATTCTTTTCCTGTATCTCCTCCAACTGCTGTCTTCAAAACCTGTAAGATTTTATCTTTTTTATCTCTTCAGGAATCCTCTCTGGGCGGCATAAAGCTTTTGGACATCTGAAATTATTACCTGCCGTATGTCCTCAATTCACTCTCTCTCATCAGCTTGTAGAGACTTCTCTATTTTCTTAATGTCCTTGGTTTGAGCACTCTTAACTCTCTGGATCACTGTCTCCCTCTTGTATTTGGTCAAGATGAGGGATTGAGGCCTAGATGCATTGTTTTTTTTACCTTGGTTGTTAAGCCTTTGTTTATATATAGCTATGTATAGTTTTCCATAAATTCTATTGTATTCCTGTAAATGCCTGCAAGAATACAAATCAGAAGGTAGTAAACAGTACAGTAACATGTTGGGTGGCAGGATGGAGGTACATCTCTACCAAAGGAGGTGCTGGATGCTGCTTCCCTCCGCTAGTCCGAAGGTGGCCCTTGGGCAAGGTGCAGCACCTGCTTAGCTCATGTGAAGCCATGGGAGCAGGTGGTGGATGGTCATTGTAGTAGAAATGGTTAAAACTAGTGTATGATGGGATACTTGACCATTCTGGAACAGCTGTGCTTAAGGCTGCTGATGTGCGTCGAGAATAACCTTGGATGATAAGCACAGTACCAGGAACTGCAATTAATAAGATACCCGACCTCTGAAACCAGGAGGGAGGACGTGTCTGGGGGTAAATTATGAGTCCTGATAACAGGAAGAACTGTTAGACTCGCGCTGAGAGATAATTGACATGTCTTTTAAATGATTGACCATGGGATGCCAAACAAAGTTATGTGAAGTTGTTTGTCTTGCTGTGTAAATATGAGCTTTGTACAATCTAAAATCAGAGTTCTGATGGTGGTGGAGACTGCTACAGACTCTTCATGATATCATGTTAATAACTCTTAAAAAGAAACTCAAAGTCACTCCGGTGTTCTTAGTTGGTGTTTCCATGACAGTCATAAGCACAGCTCGTGCATATTGCAAGTCCTGGTTATGGTTAATCTCTGAAGAGTATTGTTAATGGCTGGGGTCACCCATCTTGTAAAGACACTGCCCAGAAGAAGGCAATGGCAAGGCACTTGTGCAGAAAAATTTGCCGAGAACAATTGTGAAAAAGACCATATATAGAAATGGATAACCAGTTGACATTTCAGGCTGACACCCTTTTTCAGGACCCGAAGAAGGGTCTCAGCCTGAAACGTTGACTGTTTATTCATTTCCATAGATGCCGCCTGACCTGTTGAGTTCCTCCAGCACCTTGTGTGTGTTGCTTTGGATTTCCAGCATCTGCAGAATCTCTCGTGTTTATGGTCAAGACCATGATCGTCCAGGTCATATGACATGGCACATAATGAATAAATGTATATATACTTTGATAATAAATTTTACTTTGAATTTGAAGGCACTAGCTATATCCTTAAGTGTTCAGAGCTCCCAATTGTATATGAGACTGAATGACTGCCCTCCAATAACCTGAATACAAATCCAAGCTTTTGTGATGCAGGGAAAAAAGGTAATGTACAGAGATCCCAAGAAATTATTCCGATCATCTTGTGAACACGTTTCTAACAGCAATTTATTTGACTGAATAAATGAAGACTGCACCATCAATGTAAGAAGCTGACAAAAAAAAGCAACTTGATACAAGCCTGAGGTAACAGAATTTAGCAAAAAACATCCATGGAGCAGTCTGAGTTCAGTGGTTAGAACAGAAATTTAGCAATTATTATAAAAACACATCAACACAGACAGCATGCAAATGACCTTTGTCAACATACTTCCCTTGGAACTTTATGAAAATTTACATATTATCTTATTTACTCACAGTGGCAACATTTATTGACGCTGCACTGGTCTTTGTCGTACCAATGTGCTTTAGTTTAACATGGGGGGTGGATAGTGTTGCAGGCCGATGGGTCACTTTGCACCCAAACAAATCAACAGTCATCTGTCATCTCATCTCATAAGGAGCATGAGGGAAAGACAAATAAGGTTAAGGTCACAGATCAACTGTATGAGGGAAGCAGGTTTGTATTAAATATACCCAGCAATTATAAACATTAAGATTAATTTACACTAACTGTTTAGAATTAGACTTCACATTGGTTCCTTTGTGATTTTTTGACTAGCCCTGATGCAAAGGGAATTGTTTTCTGCTATTGGGATGTACACTGATATTAAATTAATGGTCACCAGCTAAACCTCTTGAATTCAAATGGCAGAAGCATCTTTGAGGATCAAAATTTGAGATTGTCATGAAATAAATCTAACATTATTCCTTAAAACAGCCAATGCAATGCTGTCAGATTAGTGAAGTAATTCTCACTTAATGGGATGTTCTTTAAATATTAATGTATAAAAAAAAGACATAGAAAAGGCCAACAAAACACTTTGTGCAGTTAGGCCATCATTGCCTTTGAAATGATGGTAAATGAGCTTTCACTATACAAATGAATGAGCCTGTATTTTGTCCCTAAAAAAACCAACTGAACAGGTTGCAATAATTCCCAATGGCTCACCTAATGGGAAATGTGCATTGAATGCATTTTATCTGTTGGAACATTTTAATGTAATCCTGCTGTTCAAGATGTTTATATCCATGTCGGTGACTAAAATGAGGCTGAGGAATAGCGTAATAGAAGCCTTTAATGGGAAGAGAGGTTTTGACTGAGCCTCTGCAGCAAATGTATTTCCACTTGATGAGGGATAGACTCTAATTAGAGGCTGTTACTGTGAGATATGACACCAAGGAATCCAATAAACAAATCAGAATAAACTACTTTACCCAAAGAGTGGTGGGAATGCGGTACAAGCTCCCTCTGCAAGTAGCACTGAAGCATTTACAATCAAGGGGGCAGAAGGGTTAGCAGACAAAATAGTCAACACTCCTGCACAAGAAGCGTGAGCAATTTCTTTTGCTCTTCCTCAAAATCTGCAAACCAATGCATTCCAGAAGCTGATCTGTAACCCTTGTCTGTTGCCCATGTTGTCTGTCCGGGGGGCACCCTGTCCTGTCTAATGAAGGACCACAGAAAATAGTCATGTTGGCTTGTCTGAATGTTTCTTCCATTAATAGAACGTTTTTAAGTGGAAATCATGAAATGGAGCTAAATACAGTAGTAGAAAATAATTTTCAAATTGAAACACTTGTCCTCTTCAAATAATAATCGAAACCTTTTCAAGTTTCACTTGTTTGGACTATGAAGCCAATGTGAACGCTGGTGATGATTAACACCTTGTCTATTATATATACAACTCTTAAATAATTCATAACAAATGAAACATATCATAGATTACACTGTAACATATGACTTTCACTTGAATCACGAAATGATACTGAGGAACTGGAAAATACTTTTAAATGTACTGGAAGCCAGTTGAATGGCAGAAGAGAATGATACAATACTGGAAAGCTGAAACCAAACAGAAAATGCTGCCTGTGGCAGGACAGGATGTTAGCTTGAGCATCACTCACCAAATGCTGGAGGAACTCAGTAGGTCAGGAAGCATCTATGAAAAGAAAGTTGATATTTTGGGCTGAGACACTTCATAAGGACTAGAAAGGAAGAGGGAAGAAGCCAGAATAATGTGGCAGGAGTAAGAGAAATTGTACCTTCACCCAAGGAGTATAAGCTGGAAGGGTGATAGGTGAAGCCTATCTTCCTTCCCTTCACTTCCTCCCATCTTCTTCTCCCTTCCATTCCTGTCCTGATTAAAGGTCTTGGCCTGAAACATCGACTGTTTATATCTCTCCATAGATGCTGCTTGTCCTGCTGAGTTCCTCCAGCGTTTTGTGTGTTGCTCTGGATTTCCAGCACCTGCAGAATCTCTTGTGTTCAGAATGTTATCTACGTTTGTTGAGAAGATAACTTGTTAAATCAGACAGAAGCACGGAAACCCAGTGCGGTACAGGATGTGTTGAAGTTGCTGGATCGGGGTTACAGGGCCAAATTGAACCTTCATTCTCCTTGCTGTTCTGATCCACCCCTTCCAAACCTCTGGAAAGATGCCTGGGCCAGAACTCCAACCAATCTTCTTTGGAATACTGCCAGGTAAGGTCAGATACATTTGGAAGCAATGTCATAAGGTTGGGGTGGGGTGGAATGGGCTTAAAACTGTTGGGTTTGCTTGAATATCACAATGAGTTCACCAGGCTAGAAATGCAAGAACAACACACATACTGATCACCAATGCAGAGGCAGTTGCCAAGTCCGCCAAACAATTCAGTGCATTTCATTTAAAAAAAAAATCCTCACTCACTGATTTATTTCCCTAAATGCTACTCAATGCAGCCTACTAATACTGTCAGTAGTTTCTTGTTTAGTGCATAAGAAAGTTAATACCCAACATGGGCTAAAAAGTTGTTCACGATAAAGCAGCTTAATAATAAAAACCAAACATTTAAAAAAAATGTTTTGGGCAGCAGTCATTACACACTGTTCCTTGGTCACTAACTGCCCTCTTCGTGAAGTAGTTTGTAGCCAAAGCTCTGCCTAATCTCTGCAGCCAACACCATGAATTTGGATCAGACAATCACTTCCTTTTTTTCCCCAAAAACCTACCAAAATCATTTTTTTTTGGGGGGGGGGGTTGGTCATGTAATAAGAGTGTCCAAAAAAAAGTGCTTCGGTATTCAATGCTGGCAGTTGATGAACAAATAACTCTGTGTAAAGATTTTTTTCTTCACTTTTTCCTTGTTATTAATCCATTGAATAGCTTGATTTCCCATTGCTTGGGTTGGCACTTTTGATCACATCTCATGTGCTGTCTTCAAATGTTCACTCAAACGACATGAGGTTGGCGGGTATCTGGAAATAGAGGGAAGAAGTTAATCATGGACCATCGATGGTGTTGCTTCTGTGCCCTTTATCTTGCATTAGGAACATCCAAACCATGGCCCGGCTTTGACCATGACAACTTCTGCACAGGATCCTGCAAACCATCCAGCACTGTGTGCGTTAGAGTGGACGCATCAATCACCCCAACACTGATTCCACAGCCTATGGACTCCCCTTCAAGAGAGCTAGGGCTTTACTCTTTGGAGAGAAGGAGGATGAGAGGAGACATGATAGAGGTGTACAAGATAATAAGAGGAATAGATTGAGTGGATAGCCAGTGCCTCTTCTCCAGGGCACCACTGCTCAATACAAGAGGACATGGCTTTAAGGTAAGGGGTGGGAAGTTCAAGGGGGATATTAGAGGAAGGTTTTTTACTCAGAGAGTGGTTGGTGCGTGGAATGCACTGCCTGAGTCAGTGGTGGAGGCAGATACACTAGTGAAGTTTAAGAGACTACTAGACAGGTATATGGAGGAATTTAAGGTGGGGGCTTATATGGGAGAGGGTTGGCACAACATTGTGGGCTGAAGGGCCTGTACTGTGCTGTACTATTCTATGTTCTATGTGAACATTGGTTGTCTGTCTTTGTCTGAGGTTTTTCATTGATCCTTTTGTGTTTCTTTATATTTACTGTAAATGTTCACAAGAAAATTAACTTCAGCTTAGTATATGGTGATATGTGTGTGCTTTGCTAATAAATTTACTTTGAACCCCTCCCTCCTCCCTTCTGATCTGTGCTGGAGAGTAAGAGAAGTTTGGGTGGGGAGGAATCAGTTGCAAGAAAAGGTTTGTGAACACTTTGCAGTTACCTATTTTTCTGCTTTAATTACTCATAAAATATAGAACCATAGAACTATAGAAACTACAGCACAGAAACAGGCCCTTTGGCCCTTCTTGGCTGTGCCGAACCATTTTCTGCCTAGTCCCACTGACCTGCACACGGACCATATCCCTCCATACACCTCCCATCCATGTATCTGTCCAATTTATTCTTAAATGTTAAAAAAGAACCCGCATTTACCACCTCGTCTGGCAGCTCATTCCATACTCCCACCACTCTCTGTGTGAAGAAGCCCCCCCTAATGTTCCCTTTAAACTTTTCCCCCCTCACCCTTAACCCATGTCCTTTGGTTTTTTTCTCCCCTTGCCTCAGTGGAAAAAGCCTGCTTGCATTCACTCTATCTATACCCATCATAATTTTATATACCTCTATCAAATCTCCCCTCATTCTTCTACGCTCCAGGCAATAAAGTCCTAACCTATTCAACCTTTCTCTGTAACTGAGTTTCTCAAGTCCCGGCAACATCCTTGTAAACCTTCTCTGCACTCTTTCAACCTTATTTATATCCTTCCTGTAATTTGGTGACCAAAACTGAACACAATACTCCAGATTTGACCTCACCAATGCCTTATACAACCTCATCATAACATTCCAGCTCTTATACTCAATACTTTGATTAATAAAGGCCAATGTACCAAAAGCTCTCTTTACGACCCTATCTACCTGTGACGACACTTTTAGGGAATTTTGTATCTGTATTCCCAGATCCCTCTGTTCCACTGCGCTTCTCAGTGCCTTACCATTAACCCTGTATGTTCTACGTTGGTTTGTCCTTCCAACGTGCAATACCTCACACTTGTCAGTATTAAACTCCATCTGCCATTTTTCAGCCCATTTTTCCAGCTGGTCCAAGTCCCTCTGCAGGCTCTGAAAACCTTTCTCACTGTCTACTACACCTCCAATCTTTGTATCATCAGCAAACTTGCTGATCCAATTTACCACATTATCATCCAGATCATTGATATAGATGACAAATAACAATGGACCCAGCACTGATCCCTGTGGCACACCACTAGTCACAGGCCTCCACTCAGAGAAGCAATTCTCTACCACCACTCTCTGGCTTCTTCCATCAAGCCAATGTCTAATCCAATTTACCACCTCTCCATGTATACCTAGCGACTGAATTTTCCTAACTAACCTCCCATGTGGGACCTTGTCAAATACTTGAAGTCCATGTAGACAATATCCACTGCCTTCCCTTCATCCACTTTCCTGGTAACCACCTCGAAAAACTCCAACACATTGGTCAAACATGACCTACCACGCAGAAAGCCATGTTGACTCTCCCTAATAAGTCCCTGTCTATCCAAATGCTTGTAGATTCTGTCTCTTAGTACTCTCTCCAATAACTTACCTACCACCGATGTTAAACTCACCGGCCTATAATTTCCCGGATTACTTTTCGATCCTTTTTTACACAACGGAACAACATGAGCTACTCTCCAATCCTCCGGCACTTCACCCGTAGACAGCGACATTTTAAATATTTCTGCCAGGGCCCCCGCAATTTCAACACTAGTCTCCTTCAAGGTCCGAGCTAACACCCTGTCAGGTCCCGGGGATTTATCCACTTTAATTTTCCTCAAGACAGCAAGCACCTCCTCCTTTTCAATCTGTACAGTTTCCATGGTCTCACTACTTGATTCCCTCAATTCCATAGATTTCATGCCAGCTTCCTTAGTAAATACAGACGCAAAAAACCTATTTAAGATCTCCCCCATTTCCTTTGGTTCCGCACAAAGCCGACCACTCTGATCTTCAAGAGGACCAATTTTATCCCTTACAATCCTTTTGCTCTTAATATACTTGTAAAAGCTCTGACATGGTCTGATCTTCATCTAAGTCACGTTAGACAAACACAATCTGCCTAAACTAATAACACACAAACAATTGTACTTCTGCTCGTCATTACTGAGTACACCATTTAAACAATCAGTCAGGGTTCAAAAATGTATGTGAACCTCTGGGGTAATGCCTTCTACAAAAGCTATTTGGAGTCGGGTGTTCTGATCAATGAGATGAGATTGGAGGTGAGGGTTGTAGAGGTGCCCTGCCCTATAAAAAAAACACACAAAGTCAGGTTACTGACAGAGCCTGCTCTTCTCAAGAAAGATCTCTTTATGTGCACCATGCCTCGATCAACTTTCAGAGGACCTTAGGAGTATTGCAGAGAAGCATGAAGCTGGAAAAGACTATAATAGCATTTCCAATAGACCTAAGTGTTCATTAGTCCACAGTAAGAGAAATTGTCCACAAATGGAGGTAATTCAGTGCTGTTGTTACTCTCCCTAGGAGAGGGCGTCCTGCAAAGGTCACACCAAGTGCACAACCTGCAATGTTGAAGGAGGTGAAAAAGAACCCAAGGGTAACAGCAAAAGACCTGCAGAAATCTCTCTCAGGTTTGCTAAAGTCTCTGTTCATGTGCCCACTATAAGAAAAACACTGAACAAGAATGGTGTTCACGGAAAGACACCATGGAGGAAACCACTGCTCTCCCAAAAAAAACATTGCTGCTTGTCAAATTTGCAAGAGACTATCTGGATGTTCCACAATGTTGCTGGGACAATATTTTATGGACAGATAAGACATAAGTTGAACTTTCTGGCAGAAATGCGCACCCTGTGCTTGGAGGGGAAAGTGCATTGCCCACCAAAACCAAAATCTCAACCCAACTGTGAAGCATGGTGGAAGGAGCATCATGGTTTGGGGCTGCTTTGCTGTCTCAGGGCCTGGACAGCTTATGAGCATTGAGGGAACAAAATCATATCAAGACATTCTACAGGAGAATGTCAGAGTACTGGTCTGTCACCTGAAGCTTAATAGAAGTTGGATGATACAACAAGACAACGATCGAAAACATGAGTAAATCAACAACAGAATGGTTTAAAAAGAAGAAAATTTGTGTTTTGGGATGGCCAAGTTTGATTCCAGACTTTAACCTAATTGAGATTCTTTGACATGATCTGAAGAAGGCTGTGCATGCAAGGTATCTCCTGAAATATTGATAAACTGAAACAGTTTTGTATAGAGGAATGGTTTAATGTTCCTCCTCACCATTGTGCAAGTCTGATCAGCAGCTACAGGAAATATTTGGTGGAGGTTATTGTTGCTAAAGGAGGTTCTATCAGTTATTAAATACAAGAGTTCATATACTTTTTCCAGATTGGACTGTGAATGATAAAACAATGTTGTTTACTAAAGCCATGAAAAGTATGATTGTGTGTGTGTAGTTTAGGCAGATTGATTGTCCATTATTCTGACTTGGATGACGATCCGAGCACATTTTATGAGTAATTACTGCAAAGGGTGCACAAACTTTTTCCTGCAACTGATGGGATTAGGCAAAATTATAGTTCAGCACAGACTAGTTGGATCGAAGGACCTGTTTCTGTGACTCCAAGTGATCGGGTGAAGATGTGGCCAATCAGTGGCAATGGGAGACTGAAGGAGT
Organism: Mobula hypostoma; assembly: GCF_963921235.1. Classification (NCBI taxonomy): domain Eukaryota; kingdom Metazoa; phylum Chordata; class Chondrichthyes; order Myliobatiformes; family Myliobatidae; genus Mobula; species Mobula hypostoma. The sequence goes on along the minus strand of NC_086117.1, from coordinate 12,010,957 downwards.
CTGGTACCCTGAGCAAGGGTTACAATGCCAACACAAGTTGGGACCCATTTAGCACTCGGGCATTGCACACGTTTGGACTCAGTGCGTGTCCGTAAGTGTTTGATATCACTGCAGTGACAAAGTCTCACACGGACATTATCGAGGTTATACAAGGGAAACCAATGACAGAGTTCAGAATAAAGTGACTACAATGCAGAGAAAGAACCATAAGCAGACTATAAGGTGCACAGATCACATAAGGGTAAGTTGAAGCCAAGAGTCCATCTTATCATCCAATAAGCTGCCCTTAAGCCTGGTGGTGTGTGCTTGCAGACTTCTGTATGTATCTTCTGCCTGATGGGAGAAGGGAGAGAAGAGAATGTCCAGCATGGGGGGGCGGGGGGAGGGTTAATATATAGTGTGAGGAAGTGTGCGGGGTCTTTGACTATGTGTGGTTTACTGAACACCTACCTGTGGTCTGTTGCTCTTGCAAGCATCATCCAAGTGTTTGTGCCACAGGATTGCGTGAAACCGTGAGCTGGTCTGGAACTTGTAAACATTTCCTGTCAATACAAGCAGACGCATGGCGATAGTGACAGCAACTTGCATTTCCGAAATTGCCTTAGTGCTTTAACATGTGCAGGAAACTTCAGAGCCAATACCAAATGACAATATTTAAAAACAGTAAACTATATTTAAATTTGTTTAGTGTGTTGATGACAGGAATTGTGCTGAAAAGTCTTCAACCTGAAATATTTCCTCCTCTCTGCAAATGCAGCCTGGGCAGCTATGTACTTCTAATTGTATTTCACCGTTTTAGTGTCCCCAGTATTTTGCCTTCAACAGCATACAGAGTGCATTCCTGCAGTCCACACTGTCAGGTCTACCCCACTGCCCTTTCAACTCCACACGGAGTCTCCGGTGCAAGTCTGAGGACATACTGCACAGTCTGGTGAAACATTAAACAGAGGCCCCCAGTGCTCCCTCAGGTAAAGGGTCTCAGGTACAAGGGGGGATATCAGAGGTAGATGCGTGGAATGCACTGCTGGGGGTGGTAGTAGAGGCAGATACATTCAGGAGATTGAAGAGAATCTGAGGCACATGGGTGAATGAAAAATGAAGTGGGAGGAAGCGTTAGATTGATCTCGGAATAGCTTAAAGGGCCAGCACAACATCACGGGCTGAAGGGCCTGCATTGTGCTGTACTATTCTATTTTCTACAGTCCTGTGCAAAAGTCTTAGGCACATATACAAATAGCTAGGGCACCTAAGACTATTGCACAGGACTGTAGTAATTTTAAATATTGTGTATTTTATGTATTGCTGCCACACACACACAAAAAAACAAATTTCATGACATATGAGTGACGATAAACCTGATTCTGATATGGGTCTCCATTGTGGACTGAGAACGGGAACAGGGTAGAGAGAGGGGAATCATGGTTGGCTGAAGGAGAAGGGAGAAGAGGGGAGGGAATGGGAAGCACCAGGGAGACATTCTGTAATGATCAATAAACTAATTGTTTGGAATCAAGTTACCTTGCTTGGAGTCTACACCCATGCCACATTCCCACCCCTGGCACTCCGTCTCTGCTACCTGTCCCAAACCCCTCCCATGGCACTCCACCCTCGCCATTCCCAACATACTTTGCTCCCGCCAGATTTACAAACTCACTGTCTGCTCCGCGTTGACAAATGCAGTACTATGCAGAAGTCTTAGGCACCCTAGCTATATATATGTGCCTAAGACTTTTGCACAGTTACTGTATATCCTTGTATCTTGAGTTCTTCATCCTGGTTTCATCCTTGTCTACACCTTTCTGGCTTCTAATGACACCCTGCCTGTAACTGGAGGACCAGAACTGCATGCCGCACTTCAGGAATGGTCTTGGCGGCAGCTTGGTGCCATTGTAACACATGGCTGCAGCGAGTCGTGCAAACTCCACACAGACTGCATCAGAGCTCAGCATTGAACCTGGGTCACTGGAACTCTAAAGCAGCAGTTCTACCGCCTGCGCCACCATGCCGCCAGATCCTTGGTACTTAAGGGATTTCTCCTCACCTTTATCCGGGTCACTCAGCTGGAAGATATCCGGGTGCTCTGGGTCGTCGGGCAGAACCACCATCCATCCTGCTACCGACATCTTCTTACTGGGGGCTGACTTGAACTGTTGGGAGAGAAGTGGCAAATATGTGAATCATTTTGATGGCAGAAGTTTTAAACTGTTTCATGGATTTGATTTCCCAAAATAACGATATTAGAACATAGAATATAGACAGTGGTAGTAATAGCAATAGTATGATCACTTGAGTCGAGTATGATGGTCTCCCAAAGAATGAGCTGTTGAAAGGTCCTCAGATGGCTGTAGAGGCCAACCTGAGGTCTACCTATTCTGGTGCAGTGTGGGCAAGAGTAAGTGGTGGCTCTTGTTAGTGATCGGGTCTTTTGGTTGCTCGGTCTCTCCTTTCATAAGAGATTGGAGCAGGAGTCGGCCATCTGGCCCATCAAGCCTGCTCCATCATTCAATAAGATCATGGTTGATCTGGCCATGGACTCATTTCCACCTACCTGCCTTTTCCCCATAATCTTTCATTCCCCTACTTTGCAAAAATCTATCCAACCTTGTCTTAAACATATTTACTGAGGTAGCTTGCAATGCTTCATTGGGCAGAGAATTCCACAGATTCACCACTCTCTGGGAAAAGCAGTTCCTCCTCACCTCCATCCTAAATCTACTGCCCAAATCTTGAGGCTATCTCCCCTAGTTCCAGTCTCACCTACCAGTGGAAATACTGCCTCTATCTTATCTATCCCTTTCATAATTTTATGTTTCTATAAGATCTCCTCTCATTCTTCTGAATTCTAGCAAGTACAGTCCCAGGCGACTCAATCTCTCACCATTGTATATCCCCCTCATCTCTGGAATCAACCTGGTGAACCTCCTCTGTACTGTCTCCAAAGCCAGTATATCCTTCTTCAAGTAAAGAGACCAGAACTGTACACAATACTCCAGGTGCGGCCTCACCAGTACCGTGCACAGTTACAGCATAACCTCCCTGCTCTTAAATTTAATCCCTCTAGCAATGAAGGCCAACGTTCCATTTGTCTTTTTGATACCCTGCTGCACCAGCAAACCAACCATTTGTGATTCATGCACAAACACTCCCAAGTCCCTCTGCACTGCAGTGTGCTGCAATATTTTACCATTTAAATAATAATCTGCTCTTTTATTTTTCCTTCCAAAGTGGTTTACCTCACATTTACCAACATTGTGCTCCATCTGCCAGACCCTTGCCCACTCACTTAACCTATCTATATCTCTCTGCAGATTCTCCGTATTTTTTGCACAATTTGCTTTTTCACTCAATTTACTGTCATCAGCAAACTTAGATACACTACACTTGGTCTCCTCTTCCAGAGCGTTAATGTATATCGTGAACAGTTGTGGGCCCAGCACTGACTCCTGTGGAACACCGCTCACCACTGATCGCCAACCAGAGTAACACCCATGTATCCCAACTCTCTGCTTTCTATTAGTTAACCAATCCTTTATCCATGCTAATACATCACCCCCAACTCGATGCATCTTTATTTTATGGATAAGTCTTTTATGTGGCATCTTATCAAACGACTTCTGGAAATCAAAGCTAAATAATGTCCACCTCTATCCTCTATCCACTGCGCTCGTTATATCTTCAAAGTTGCTGCTTGCTCTCTGCGGACCATGGAGGTCATTCTCATGTAACAGTGCAGTATAGTACAGGCCCTTCAGCCCCATGATGCTGTACCTTTTAACCTACCCTAAGATCAATTTAACCCTTCCCTCCCACATAGTCCTCCATTTTTCTTCATCCATGTGCACATCCAAGAGTTTCTTAAATGTCTCAAATGTATCTGCCTCTACCACCCCCTAACAGTGTATTCCACGTACCCACTAGTCTCTTTTTTTTGAAAAGCCTTAACCTCTGGCATCCCATCCTATATTTTTCTAAAAGCGCCTTAAAATTCTGACCTCTTGCATTAGTCTTTTCCACCCTGGGAAAAAGGTGCTGCTGGCTGTTCATTCTGTCTGCATCTCTTACCATCTTTTACACCTCTTTCAAGTCACCTCTCGTCCTCCTTCACTCCAAAGAGAAAAGTCCTACCTCTCTCAAACCTTCCTAATTAGACATGCTTTCTAATCCAGGCAGCACCCTGGTAAACCTCCTCTGCACCTTCTCTAAAGCTTCCATATCCTTCCTATAATGAGTGACCAATATTGAACACAATACTCAAAGTGTTGTCTAACCAGCAGTATTATAGAGCTGCAACATTACCTCACAGTCCTTGAATTCAATCCCCAGTTAATAGAAATTAACGGAAAAGAAACATGTTAAGCTTCCAATGGAATGACGTCCTGGAATATGACACCTATTTCTCTACTTTTCATCATATGCTTGATAAAGGTGCCTTTGGAGAGGCTGCTTTTTACTGGCCAGCCCCCTGCACCCTAAAGGAGACAAAGGTGAGCTGCCTTCTAATAGAACTGCAGTCCAGGTGGGACTCCCACACTGGTATTGGAATTGGAGTTGCAGGTTTTAGACGCAGTGGCGATGGTAATGATTCTGAGACAGGACACTGTGTGACAGGCAGGCAAACTTGCATGTGTTCCTGTCTGGTTATCTGGTAGGTGAAAGAGGTTCTAGTATTAGGAGGTCCTGTTTTATTCCAACCCCTTCCTATTTTATTAATTGTTCAGTCTTATCAGTCTTAGGTTCTTTTGATGTGATACATTACCACACTGTGGAGACATGGTTACCGTATCAAGTGAGTATTTTTGTGTGTATTTTCTGACAATGAACACAATTGATGTAGACATCCATAAAAATGTAAACATTTATTACATATGGAGAACCTGTACTCAGCCCCTGAGCAGATTTGTAACTGCAGTTTTAATTTAGTTATGTGAAGTAATTTTTTAAGGTCCAAGCACTGATACTGTCTGAACAACTCAAGCATTTTCTGTTCTTAGTCGCAATTACGATTGATTAGCTCAATGACCAGACTAGTCTGGACAGACTGCTGACTTCTGCATTGTTTGCTGTGCAATCAAAGACAGATTCTGTTTTGTAATGTTTGAATCTATTTCTTTTAGAGCAATGACTCCACTTAGCACCAATTTTTGACTGATAATTTACGCCTGCACATTGATTTGTTCTCTCTGCAAGCTGAAGATGCACGTTAACTTCTCAGAGTGTGTGCCTTTATTTGATATGTGCTGTACAGACACAACAAATTGGCGATGAGTATGAACCTGAATTCCTGCGAATATCACCAACTGCGTCGGCAGTTACGAGACGCCAGAATTCGGAGGAAGGGAGAGGAACGAGTGAACTGAACCAGTATGGAGAAGGTGGTCCCGGATGCTGGAAAAGGGCAGGTGCACAGTGCACAGTGAGGGATGCACAGCTAGCAAAACTAAAGTAAAAATAATCTGACTGTGGCCTTTGGGAAAGTTGATGAATTTGACAGTTCTAATGAGGACTGGGAATAGTTTATTGAGGGGGTTGAACTGTATTGTAATGCTAATGATGTGGATGAGGTAAAGAAAGACCTCACACTTCTTAGCTTAATGGGTGTTAGAATGTATAGTCTCATACACAATTTAGTAACTCCTGAGAAGCCAGCAAGCAAGTCATTCGACAAAATTGTTGCAATCTTGCCAAGTCACTTAAGAAAGAACATATGAAATAGGAGCAGGAGTCGGCCATCTGGCCTGTTGAGCCTGCTCCACCATTCAATAAGATCATGGCTGATCTGACATTGGACTCCTCTCCAGCCACCTGCCTTTTCCCCATAACCCTTAATTCCCCTACTATGCAAAAACTTAGCCCAAAACTGCTAGTAATAGCTGAGGTTTTGGATTTCACAAAAGAAGCCAGTTAAAGGATGAAAACATGTCTGAATACACTGCAGGACTGCGCAAACCTTCCCAATACTGTGATTTTAGAGATGGACTTTCTTGATGCATTAAGGAACATTGTATGTGGCATGCTTAGTCAAAGCACTCAAATGAGGCTACTGTTAGAAAGAGACCTAACCTTAGAACAGGCATGGATCATTGCAATATCGTTAGAGACTGCAGCAAAGGATGCGGTGGGACAACAGAAAGAGAGATTAATGTGTGAAATGCACAAAATGTCCCTGAATGGTGAAAAAAGCCTAAAATGTTGTCGATGTGCAAATCCTCCCATGATGCAAATGATGGCTGGTTCAAAGAAAAAGTGTGCAGACAGTGTCACAGACAAGGCCACTTAGAGTGTGCAAGTCAGATAAAAAAACACAATCAAAAAGAAAAACTGAGTGAAAAGTTTAAAACACAAAACTAAACAAATGCAAAAAGTGACTGAATGTGAAACTGAATCAGACAACACGGAGTCTGACAAAGGTGAACTGTCATGCCTAGAACTGTATAGCATTACTAAAGTAGATAGCAAAATCATACGGATCACAACAAATGTGCCTGGTGTAAAACCGAAAATGGAGCTGGGTACAGGGTCAGCTTTGTCCATAACTTCAGAGTCTGGCTACCATTAGAAAAGACCCTCAGTGATGCTAAAGACTTACATAGGTGAAAAATTGTCTCCCAAAGGCAAACTGAAAGTGAATATAATGTACAGAGGCAAAACACAGCAGTTAGAGCTTTGTGTTGAAAAGTGGAGGGACAACACTTTTTGGATGTGAATGATGGAGAAAAATCCAACTAGACTGGCACACAATCAAAGCTCTCAATGTGTCATTAACAGGCAACTTCAGCCCAAATGGTAGATTGAGAGACCACTTCGCTGAGCACCCATGCTCTGTCCACCAGAAAAACTGGGATCTCCCAGTGGCCACCCATTTTAGTTCCACTTCCCATTCCCATTCCGACATATCAATCCATGACTGCCTATACTATTGTGATGAAGCCACACTCAGGTTGGAGAAACAACACCTTATGTTCCTTCTGGGTAGCTACCAACCTGATGGCATAAACGTCAATTTCTCAAACTTCCAGTAATGCCCACCCCCACCATTCCTCATCACCTCCCTCTAGTGCTCCTTCCCCTTTCTTCCATGACCTTCTGTCCTGTCCTATTATATTCCCCCTTCTCCAGCCTGTATCTCTTTCACCAATCAACTTTCCAGCTCTTTCCTTCACCCCCCCCCCCAGTTTCACCTATCACCTTGTGTTTCTCCCTCCCCTCCCCCCATCCTCTAACCCTGACCCCTCATCTTTTTCTCTCCGGTCCTGCTGAAGGGTCTCAGCCCAAAACATTGACGGTACTCTTTTCCATAGATGTTGCCAGCCCTGCTGAGTTCCTCCAGCATTTTGTGTGCGTTACTTGGATTTCCAGTAAGTATGTTGTGGGCATGCAAGTTTGGCACCGGAATCATGACGACCCTTGTGGGGCTGTCCCCAACACACCCTCGGACTGTGTTGGCCATTGATGCAAAATGACACATTTCGCTGCATGTTTCGATGTACATGTTACACATAAAGCTAACCTTACTGAGAGTTCTTCTTTAACACCGAAGAGGTCTATTCAAGAATCTTATGTCCCTGGTGACTAGCTAAATTCATTAAGACAATGCCATGGGACCAGTCACAAAGACGTGAATGAGGATACAGAACCTCAGCCTCTAATAAATCATCCCACGGTTTTGCTTTCAAAAACTCTGGTATGGAACTGCAATCCACAACCTTCCAAGAGACTGTCACCTGTTCAAGGTAATAAGAGGCATAGATTGAGTCCACAGACAGAGACGTTTTTTCCTGGGCAGAAATGGCTAACACAAGAAGTATAATTTTAAGGTGATTGGAGGCAAGTGTAAGGGGGGTGTCAGAGTTAATTTTTTTTCAAAGTGGTAGGTGCATGGAATGGAATGTTCTGCTGGGGTAGTGTTAGAGTCAGATACATTAGGGGAATTTAAGAAACCACAATTAACTGAGAATTTAAGATAGGCAAACTTAATTTTAATTTTTTTTTAAATTGGAGATACAGGCCCTTCTGACTCAATAAGCCCATTTTGCCCAACTGCAACCATGTGATCAATTAACATACTGACCCATAATGTCTTTGGACTGCGGGAGGAAACCCACGTGGTCACGGGGAGAACGTACAAACTCCTTACAGGCAGCGGTGGAATTGAACTGAACTGACTGGTACTGTAAAGCATTGTACTAACCACTACACAACCGTGCTGTTGTTGGAAACTGGATGCCTATGTAAGAGAGAAAGCGTTAGATTGATCTTAGCGCAGATAGAAAAGTTAGCACGATCTCATCAGCCTCTACTGTGTGGTTGTGTTCCAATATAATTTTCTCATCTCTGGCGTTGCATCAGCTCCAGCAATTTGGCAAAGAGTAATGGACCAAATGCTCCAAGATATCCCAGGAACACAATGTTACCTTGATGACATCATTGTGACTGGCAAAAATGATGAAGAGCACCTCCAGAACCTTGGTAAAGTGCTTACCAGGCTGAGTGAGTACGGTCTGCGCGCAAAGAGAGAGAAATGTGAGTTTTTCAAGAATGAAATCTCATATTGCGGACATGTCACTGAGAAACATAAGACACGAGGGAAGATGTAAGCAGTGGTATAGGCACCCAAACCAGAAAATATGTCACAACTCAGTTCATACTTGGACATTGTAAACTACTACCGCAAGTTTCTCCCAAATCTTGCTGCAGTGCTGGTGCTGCACCCATTGAATGCACTGATACAGACAGCAGCAAAGTGGCAATGGTCAGAAAGATGTGAAAAAGCATTCAAAGAAACAGAGATCAATAACATCAGATGAACTGCTCACCCATGATGACCCATCCCTGCCCATCAGACTGGCGTGCGATGCGTCCCCTTATGGAAATGGTGCTGTTTTGTCACACACGAGATCACTGATGAGGGCAGAACTCAATTATGCTCAGATTGACCAAGAGGCCCTAAGGGGAGTAAAGAAGTTCCACCACTACCTCTATGGACAGATCACCAGCCCTTTGTGTCCATTTTCATCCCAGTGAGGTCTGCTACCCGGTAGCAACGTTGGGCACTTTTCCTAGGAGCCCACTCTGATGACTTAGAGTTCATGGGTACCAAACAACACAGCAATGCTGATGGCTTGTCACGCCTTCCACGGTTGACAACTGAAGAAGAAAAGGCTTCATACTGTGACCCAGCATTGGTCACACTCCGCGTTGGTGCACCAGCTGCCAGTAACAAATTCCGAAACTCAAAGGGAAACAAGGAATGATGCGACATTGTCAAGTGTCTATGACATCACCGTGCGAGGGTGGCCAGCTCATGGTAACCCTATGTTTCCAGAGTTCTCAGTGAGACGAGACCAAATGTCGATATGTCAAAGAGTACTGATGTATGGATCTCGTGTTGTGGTTCCCTCTAAACTGCATACCAGAGTGTTAGAGAATCTGCATAAAGGACACCTGGGTACAGTCAAGATGAAGAGTCTTGTCCGGAGCGACGTGTGGTGGCTGGGAAAAGATAGACAGATTGGTGACTTGACCAAAAGCTGTTCGGGATGCCACAAAGTTCTAAATGCACCCCCACAGGCAGCAATACACCTGTGGCAGTGGCTATCTTCATGATGGCAAAGAGTGCATATTGACTTTGCTGGGCCATTCATGAGCTCCATGTTGCTGATTGCTGTGGATGCTCATTCGGAGTGGCCAGAGATCATACCAATGAAGTCAACCACCTCAGAAAAGACTGTTTCCACTCTGAGGACTATCTTCACCAGAAATAGCTTAACAGAACAAATTGTGAGTGACAATGAACTACAATGCACATCAGAAGTATTCACACAGTTCATGAAGAAAAATGTCATCAGACATTTCAAGTCAGCTCCTCACTACCCAGCAACAAATGGGTTAGCTGAAAGAAGTCCATTAAAGCTATGGACAAGGACATTTCTCTACAGCACAAGGAAGACAACTTCCGTTTTGTGCATCTGACCTCTGTTTGTGAGATGACAAATCGAAACCCTGCAATGCTGTTCATGAGCAGGAATCTGAGATCTCGCATGGACCTCCTGAAACCAGATCCACAGAGGGAAGTGTAGAATAAACAGATCAACCAGTTGCCAAGTATAAAAGCAAGGAGCTTCTAGGTTGTACAGGAAGTCCTAGAAGATTACCAGGAAGACAAGAGGACACCGGACAGGATTGTTACAAGAACCGGACCACTAATATACTCAGTGGATGTTGGAGATCATCCATGGAGACACCACGTGGACCAGATACTGGATGCTCAGATAAAGAACACACCTGAGCGACTGCATCCAATAAGACAAATGTGCTGCATCTGCAGACTTGCTTCTCAGTGATGGTCATGTCATCAATAGCAACGTGACACCTCCAACAGAGAAACTTGTCTTTGATAAGCTGTCGCCTGATGCCACTCTTCAGGTCCAAAGTGCTATCCTGAAAGAAAGTGTCCACCCAAAAGACTGGATCTTTAGTATAGTGAATTTAGTTATGGATAGTTATCTAAAAAGAGAAAAATTAAGAAAACATTGCTATTGTGAAAGCATGTTTATTTGGACATGATCTGTTAAAGGGAAATTGAATGTTTTGTTACAGATATAGTTTATGTTACAGATATAGTTTTATGTTACATTCCACTTCCTTCCCATTTAGATTAATGCATGAATCTATTTCTTTTAGCACAATGACTCCCCTTAGCACTAATTATTGACTAATTATCACGCATTGTTCCTCTCGCTGCAAAGTGAATATACACGTTAACTCCTCTGAGTGCATGCCTATATTTATTTGATATCCAGTTGTACGGACACACCAAGTTTCCCTCAGCACAAGAGATTCTGCAGATGCTGCAAATTCTGAGCAACACACACAAAAAATGCTGGAGGAACTCAGCAGTTCAGGCAACACCTACCGAAAGGAACAAAAATCATCGTTTTGGGCTGAGACCCTTCATCATTTTCCTGACCTGTTTGAGAATTTTTTTTAATACTTAAGTTTTAAGTAGCAGTATAGCATAACTGCAAGGTAAAGGAATGCAAGTTTTAAACAGAAAGTTCTTGGGTGAATGCACTTCAGACCTGAGCAGCCCAGCACATTGATTGTTCAAAAGCGGCTTAAGATGCCACAAATAAGTGAGAGTTGTTAACTTCTTTCTGTGGCCAAGCAAAATATACAAAAGTATTTTGTTTTAATTTCTCTAACACATAAGGTTGCTCAAGTTATAGCTTAATTATGATCTTACTGTTGCTCGTAGTCCTTCTCAAATTGCTGTCCAGTTACTCAATAGCCATTGAATTTTCAAGTGAAGTGAGGCTTCAGGATGTGTGCAATGCTATTAGTATTGCTTATATAATAAGTACTTTTTTATATAGTTCGAAGATACAGCACAGTAAGATGCCCTTCCGGCCCAACAAGTCCACGCTGCCCAATTACACCCTTGTGACCAACTAACCCATTAACCTGTATGTTTTTGAACACAGAAGGTAACCAGAGCACCTGCAGTATTACCTGGGCTTGGGGAGAATGTACGAACAGCAGTGGTATTGAATCTGGGTTGCTGATATTTACAGCGCAATGCGACTGTACCGTTCATATATTGGAAACGTGCACTCCTAATTTAGTAGCATCAGCTGTTCTGATGTTGCTGTTACATTATCACCAATGTAGATGTTGCCACAAAATTGTGTTGTGTATGGGTGTCCAATTTCAAAATTTTCATTGACTTTTTGTATTTTTCCACCCTCTACCCAGGTAGTGAATGGAACAGAACTTTCTGAGCAGCTGCTGAGGAACATGTGGAATTATGCAGTAATTCCACTGGGAAACGGTCTTTGGTCTGACTGGTCCATGCTAACCAAAATTCTCATCTAAGATGATCCCACTTGCCTGGACTTGACCTATGTCTTTCTAAACATTTCCAATCCATGCAAAACATTTCAATCTTGTCCATAATTGAGTATTGGAACATAATACTACTTTCAGAATGGCAGGCGGTGACTAGTGGGGTACCGCAAGGCTCAGTGCTGGGACCCCAGTTGTTTACAATATATATTAATGACTTGGATGAGGGAATTAAATGCAGCATCTCCAAGTTTGCGGATGACACGAAGCTGGGTGGCAGTGTTAGCTGTGAGGAGGATGCTAAGAGGATGCAGGGTGACTTGGATAGGTTGGGTGAGTGGGCAAATTCATGGCAGATGCAATTTAATGTGGATAAATGTGAAGTTATCCACTTTGGTGGCAAAAATAGGAAAACAGATTATTATCTGAATGGTGGCCGATTAGGAAAAGGGGAGGTGCAATGAGACCTGGGTGTCATTATACACCAGTCATTGAAAGTGGGCATGCAGGTACAGCAGGAGGTGAAAAAGGCGAATGGTATGCTGGTATTTATAGCGAGAGGATTCGAGTACAGGAGCAGGGAGGTACTACTGCAGTTGTACAAGGCCTTGGTGAGACCACACCTGGAGTATTGTGTGCAGTTTTGGTTCCCTAATCTGAGGAAAGACATCCTTGCCATAGAGGGAGTACAAAGAAGGTTCACCAGATTGATTCCTGGGATGGCAGGACTTTCATATGAAGAAAGACTGGATGAACTGGGCTTGTACTCGTTGGAATTTAGAAGCTTGAAGGGGGATCTGATTGAAACGTATAAGATCCTAAAGGGATTGGACAGGCTAGATGCAGGAAGATTGTTCCTGATGTTGGGGAAGTCCAGAATGAGGGGCCACAGTTTGAGGATAGAGGGGAAGCCTTTTAGGACCGAGATTAGGAAAAACTTCTTCACACAGAGAGTGGTGAATCTGTGGAATTCTCTGCCACAGGAAACAGTTGAGGCCAGTTCATTGGCTATATTTAAGAGGGAGTTCGATATGGCCCTTGTGGCTATGGGGGTCAGGGGGTATGGAGGGAAGGCTGGGGCAGGGTTCTGAGTTGGAGGATCAGCCATGATCATAATAAATGGCGGTGCAGGCTCGAAGGGCTGAATGGCCTACTCCTGCACCTATTTTCTATGTTTCTATGTTTCTTCACTTCCAAGGATCAAACCTAATGTAGGAGGTGGCCTACACTAAAGAGTTCATAAGTCACCACCTTCTTCTAGAGGGCAATAAGTGGTGGCGTGACTAGGTTAAAGAAAGTCTCCACCTCATTCGCACCCAGTTCATAATATCATTTACCACACCACCACAAGCAAGAAGGTGCTAGAAGGGGAAAACCTGCAGCTGGAGGAACCTGGTGGGTCCGGCAACAACTACGAAGGCAAAGGGATGGTCCGTTTGGGTTGGGATCTCGCATCAAGGGGAAGATGGGCAGTGGAAGGAGGTGAGAGGGAGGGAAGATGGAACCAGTGAGGTTAGGGGATGGAGACAGGACAGTGGTAGGTGAAACCAGATAAAGGAGGGATGGTGGGCAGATGAAGACAGGTGTGGGGTAGGGGGGTTGTAGAGGAAGGTGGTGAACATAGAGGCTGGATGGCGATGTGGAAACCAGTCAGAATCAGAGAAGATGAAGATATTCTCTGATGTTGTGATATTTATTGGTATCTGGCAGCAGTAATTTTTAAGTTTTATTTAGAGATACCACACAGAATAGGCCCTTCCAGCCCAATGAGCCACACCACCTAGCATCCCACCTGTTTAAACCTCACCTAATCACAGAACAACTTACCATGACCAATTAACCTACTAACTGGTACGTCTTTGGAATGTGGGAGGGCCCCAATGTGTTCACGGAGAGGACACAGAAACTCCTAATAGATGGCATTGGAATTAAACTCCAAACTCTGACATCCCGAGCTGTAATAGCATAACACTAACCCAATGAAATTTTATAAATTACAAGATAAATAGTGCAAAAGGAAAGAGAAAGAAGGAATAATGAGGTAACAGCGCAAGAACAGTATAATGAGGCAGAAGGATTGTACTGGGCTCATCGGCGGTCAGAGGCGGTGATTTAAAATGAGAGCTTCGCGGGTGTTAGTCCATTGTGCGGGCCTTTCAACGGCGGCAACTAAGCTCGACAAACTAAATAAAGTACAGAAGGGATAAGCGGAGTGTCCATTGTTGGGAGTAGGCCAGTGGCGAGAGTAGAAGTGACAGGCTTTTGCTCATTCAGGCTTTGGTGAAAGTGAGCTTTGGCAAGGTTAAGTGGGTAAGTGGACTTAGTTTTTAGCTTTTCTTTGCATTTCTTTTTTGAGGAATACAGAGTACGTCGGTAGGGTTAGTACTTTGCTCTGGTTGTCGGATGTGGGAGTCTTGGGAATCTTCCAGTCTCCCGGGTGGCCACACCTGCTCCAGATGCACCGAGATGCAGTTCCTGAGGGACTGCGTTAGGGATCTGGAGCTGCGGCTCGATGATCTTCAACGCAGAGTGAACAGGAGATAGAGGGGAGCTACAGGGAATTAGTCACCCCAAGGCTGCAGCAGTTAGATAAGTGGGTGACAGGGAAGTGAGGGAAAGAGCACAGATAGTACAGAGCACCCCTGTGGCCAACCCCCTCAGTAATCATTAACTCATTTTGGATGCGGTTGAGGGGGATGACCTGACAGGACGACCACAGCGATCGGATCTCTGGCACTGAGCCTGGTTCCGTGGTGCAGAAGAGAAAGAGGAAGATGAGGAATGTGGTTGTCATAGGGGATTCCATAGTGAGAGGAGCAGACAGGAGGTTCTGTCAGCCTGATAGAGATACCCTCACTGTGTGTTGCCTCCCGGGTGCCAGGGTACAGGATGTCTCAGATCGGGTGCAGAGTATTCTGAAAGCAGAGGGTGAACAGCCAGAAGTCTTGGTACACGTTGGTACCAATGACATAGGTAGGGAAAAGGGAGGAGGTCCTGAAGAGAGAATTCGGGGAGTTAGGTAGGAAGCTGAAAGGCAGGATCTCTAAGGTAGTAATCTCAGGATTGCTGCCTGTGCCATGAGCTAGCAAGTGCAAGAACAGCATGATCAGGCCTAAGTCCTTAAACTGCTGGAGAACAGTGTGGAATGAACAGGTGCTGTTTTCTCCCAGTAGGGATTAGTTTTTAGTTCCAAGTTTTCCTGCCATGTTTTGTCACCCTGCAACCTTATCCTTCAATCTCTTTGAACTATGGAGGACAGCGTGTGTATAAATGTCTCTCTCCAGCAGACTTCATCATGACTCCAGTATTTCTACTATTTTTTAATGTTTCTTAATTGTACATATGATTTTTTTGTGTTCTATTGCTGAGCAGCAGTGAACCATCTAATTTTCTGTCAGAGTTCTCTTTGGGAACTAGTTGACTTGATCAGCATTTCTGATCTGGCTATTGTTCACGATTGCACTTAATAAAAAAAAAAGGCGTATTAATGTGTAGCTGAGAGACTGGTGTAGGGGGCAGGGCTTCAGATTCCTGGATCATTGAGGCCTCTTCTGGGGGAGGTACAACCTGTACAAAAAGGACAGATTACACCTGAACCCAAAAGGGTCCAATATCCTAGCGAGCACATTTAATAGAGCTGTTAGGGAAGGTTTAAACTAATTTGACAGGGGGGATGGGAACCAGAGTGATAGGGCTGAGGAAGGGGAAAACAGAAATAAATCAAAGACAGCATGCAACAGAGATTATCAAAAGAACAGGCAGGAGATGAGGCTTAATCGAAGTCAGTGGCATGGGTTACAGGGCAATAGAGGTGTGGTGCTGTTAAAACAGATAGCAACAAATACTGGACTGGGAGTGTTGTATTTGAATGCATGCAGAATAAGGAATAAAATGGACGATCTTGAAATTCAGCTACAGATTGGCAAATACGATGTTGTGACCATCTCTGAAACTTGGCTAAAGGATGGCTGCCATTGGAAGCTGAACGTCCAACGATATATGGTGTATCGGAAAGATAGGGGGTGGTGTGACTCTGTGTATAAGAAATAATAATCAATCATTGGAAAGAAGGTGTAGAGTCTCTATGGGTTGAGTTAAGAAATGGCAAGGGTAAAAGGATCCTAATGGCAGTTGTATTCAGGCCTCCAAACAGCGGCCAGGATGTGGATTACAAATTACAGCAGGAGATAGAAAAGGTGTGTCAGAAAGGCAATGTCATGATAATTGTTGGGATTTTAACATGAAAATGGATTGGGAAAACCAGATCAGTACTGGACCTCAAGCGAGAGAATGTGTAGAATGTCTAAGGGATGGCTATTTAGAACAGCTTGTTGTTGAGCCCACTAGGGAATTGGCTGTGCTGGATTGACTGTTGTGCAATGATCCAGAGGTGATAAGAGAACTTAGGGTTAAGGAACCCTTAGGGAACAGTGATCACAATATGATTGAGTTCACATTGAAATTTGAGAGGGAAAAAATAAAATCCAATGTGTCAGTATTTCAGTGGAATAAAGGAAATTACAATGGCATGAGAGGGGAACTGGTCAAAGTTGACTGGAAAGGGACATTTGCAGGAAGGACAGCAGAGCAGCAATGGCTGGAGTTTCTGCAAAAAATGAGGAAAGTGCAAGACAGATATATTCTAAATAAGAAGAAATTTTCAAAAGGAAGAAGGACATTACCATGGCTGAAAATGGAAGTCAGAGCCAAAGTAAAAGCAAAAGAGAGGGCATACAAGGAAGTCAGAGCTAGTGGGAAGAAAGAGGATTGGGGAGCTTTTAAAAACTTGCAGAAGGAAACTAAGAAGGTCATTCAGAAGGAAAAGATGAATTATGAGAGGAAGCTGGCGACTAATATCAAAGAAGATACTAAAAGCTCTTTAAGTATATAAAGGGTAAAAGAGAGTCGAGGATAGATATAGGACCAATACAAAATGATGCTGGAGATATTGTAATGAGAGACGCAGAGATGGCAGAGGAACTGAATGTAAATTTTGCATCAGTCTTCAAAGTGTACCGGATATTCAAGAGTGTCAGGGAAGTGAAGTTTGCACGGTGGAAAATTATGACTGAGAAGGTGCTCAGGAAGCTTAATGGTCTGAGGGTGGATAAGTCTCCTGGACCTGATGGAATACACCCTTGGGTTCTGAAGGAAGTAGCTGGAGAGATTGTGGAGGCAATAACAATGATCTTTCAAGGATTGATAGATTCCGGCATTGTACTGGATGACTGGAAAATTGCAAAAGTTATTCCACTATTTAAGAAGGGTGGGATGCAGCAGAAAGGAAACTATAGACCTGTTAGCCTGACATCAGTGGTTGGGAAGTTGTTGGAATCGATTGTTAGGGATGAGATTACGAAGTACCTGGAGGCACATGACAAGATAAACCAAAGCCAGCATGGTTTCCTGAAAGGAAAATCCTGCCTGACAAACCTACTGCAATTCTTTGAGGAAATTACAAGCAGGATAGACAAAGGAGATGCAGTAGTCATGGTGTACTTGGATTTTCAGAAGGCTTTGACAAGGTGCTGTACATGAAGCTGCTTAACAAGATAAGAGCCTATGGAATTACAGGAAAGTAACTAGAGTGGGTGGAGCATTGGCAGAAAACAGAGAGTGGAAATAAAGGGATCCTATTCTGGCTGGCTGGAGTTCCATAGGGGTCGGTGTTGGGACCACTGCTTCTTACGATGTATGTCAATGATTTGGACTTCAGTATTAATGGATTTGCAGCTATATTTGCTGATGATACAAAGGTAGGTGGAGGAGCGGGTAGTGTTGAGGAAACAGAGAGCCTGCAGAGAGACTTAGATAGTTTGGGGGAATGGGCAAAGAAGCGGCAAATGCAATACAATGTTGGAAAGTGTATGGTCATGCACTTTGGTGGAAGAAGTAAATGGGCAGACTATTATTTAGATGGGGAGAGAATTTAAAATGCAGAGATGCAAAAGGATTTGGGAGCCCTTGTGCAAGACACACTAAAAGTTAACCTCCAGGTTGGGTTGGTGGTGAAGAAGACAAATGCAATGTTGTCATTCATCTCCAGAGGTATAGAATATAAAAGCATGGATGTGATGTTGAGGCTCTATAAGACACTCATGAGACCACACTTGGAGTATTGTGTGCAGTTTTGGGCTCCTTATTTTAGAAAAGATATCCTGACGTTAGAGAGGGTTCAGAGAAGATTCACGAGAATGATTCCAGGAATGAAAGTGTTATCATATGAGGAACGTCTGGCAGCTCTTGGGCTGTATTCCCTGGAGTTCAGGAGAATGAGGGGGGATCTTATAGAAACATTCTGAATGTTAAAAGGCCTGAACAGATTAGATATGGTAAAGTTATTTCCCATGGTAGGGGATTCTAGGACAGGAGTTCAGGATTGAAGGATATCCGTTTAGAAGTGAGATGCGGAGAAATTACTCTAAAATTAAATCTGTGGAACTTATTGCCATGAGCGGGCTGTGGAGGCCAAGTCATTGGGTGTATTTAAGGCAGAGATAGATAGGTTCTTGATTAGCCAGGGCATCAAAGGGTATGGGGTGAAAGCAGGGGAGTGGGGATGACTGGAAGAATTGGATCAGCCCATGATTGAATGACGCAGCAGATTCGATGGGTCGAATGACCCACTTCTGCTCCTACATCTTAATAGTCTTATGGAATAATGAGGTAAGAACGAGGCCAGATTGGGAAAGGTAACTAAGCGGGTGGAGTCGGAGGGAAGTATCACCAAGGTGAGAGAAAAGCTTGTCAAATGCCACCACCCTCCAATCACCTTGTGCAGAGAGCTGCTGGGAAACCATGAAAGGCTGGAGTTTGTTCAGTTTTATCATTAGGGAAATTCCTCCCCAGTACATTTAAGGAAGCATGCTATGTTGTGCTTCATGGCCAGCAAGATGGGGCTTCTACTCCACATGCAGAGGCTGGTGCTAAAATACCGTACAAAGGGAATGCTGGGCAATCGGGAGCCCATCCTTCAGACAAAACGTCAACTTCAAGCCCTGACCACTCCTTCAGGTAGATCCTGTGGTGCTCTTTCAAAGATGATTAGGGGAGCCATTAAGCACTCCTCATCTGTTGACCCTTTTATTCTGGAGATCATTCTAGTAAACCTCCTCTGGACCCTCTCTAGTGCCAGCAAAGTCTTTTCTTAGATATGGGGCTCAGTACTTCCCATAATGCTCCCTTCCTCCTTTTGTCTCTACTCGCTACCATCTGCCACTTCTTTGTCTATTCTCCCAGTCTGTTCAAACTCCTTGCTTCCTCAACACTACCTACCCCTCCACCTATCTTTGTATCATCCACAAGCCAGATTCTGACAAGGCTTTTGTGTGTTCCCAATGGTCTCAATAACATCTCGAAAGTGCCAAGGTGCTGGTGCTGGAGCAGGGATCCAATCGCTGACCCAGTACTGTGTACACAGTGATATTAATTGAGTAACAAATCCCAAGGTGCAAATAAAGTCAGCATCAAAGTTCAGGCAGAGATCAAAACATCCAGAGAAATCCAAAAGCCAGAATTGGGCAACAGGCACAGTCAATATTCAGACGGACAGAGTACAGACACGAAGACTGGAAAGGCTCAGCAAAGCTCTCTGGCACAATCCGGCAATAAAACACAGCACTGAAATACACTGAGCAATAACCAGAGAGGCAGATGATAGGTGGAGCACAGTGAGACACAGGGGGCAGCAATACAGGAAATAATGAGAAGCAGATGAGAGACGGAGTACTCAGTAATACAGGGGCCGGAGTGGAGCAGGAGCACATGCCAATACAAAACCACAGACTGACAGCTGGGGGAAAACACACAAAAAGACAAGAGTTCAACTGGAGGTACTGGCAGAAAGCCTCTTCCCCACTTTGAGCCATCATGGGTCAGAGATTCCTAGCAATCAGTGGTAATGATCCTCATAGAAGCTTTGAGCACATCCTTAAATCTTTCCCTCGAGGATATATTCTCCCAGAAGATAATGGCGAACATTGTGTCTAAATCTCTGTGGAGAGACAATTTCTAAAATTCAAAACGGCTGTCTCTGCAACACAATGCAATTTGTAACCGGAACGGTTGTGACCTCAAGCATAAGATTTGCTATCAGAAACAACAAGCCGTGTCTCGTCCAAATGACATGCCATTCCATTCTCAATGAAAGGCTAAAACCCAGCGATCAATTAAATCTAAACTGAAACATACGCAAAGCCATTAGGAGTTTAAGCAGACCATCAAGTGCTGCATGAAACACTTAATAAATGGTAAACTCAAGCTTTGTCAGAAATTATTGTTGGCAGGGATGTTGGCCTTGGACTGCATGGGCTTTCTTTAGATATGGGTAATATCCACATTTTACTTCCAAAATTTTCTAGTTTTATTTCAGATTTCTAGCATCCATCTGATTTTGTGCCTGTCCTTCCCCATCACATGTGCTTTTCTTAGGGTGACACTATAACCATATAACAATTACAGCACGGAAACAGGCCATCTCAGCCCTTCTAGTCCGTGCTGAACTCTTACCCTATCCTATTCCCACCGACCTGCACTCAGCCCATAACCCTCCATTCCTTTCCTGTCCATATATCTATCCAATTTAACTTTAAACGACAACATTGAACCTGCCTCAACCACTTCTGCTGGAAGCTCATTCCACACAGCTGCCACTCTCTGAGTAAAGAAGTTCCCCCTCATGTTACCCCTAAACTTTTGTCCTCTAATTCTAACCCATCCCCTCTTGCTTGAATTTTCCCCACTCTCAATGAAAATAGTCTAACCACGTCAACTCTATCAATCCCCCTCATAATTTTAAACACCTCTATCAAGTCTCCCCTCAACCTTCTACGCTCCAAAGAATAAAGACCTAACTTGTTCAACCTTTCTCTGTAACTTAGGAGATGAAACCTAGGCAACATGTTAGTAAACCTCCTCTGTACTCTCTCAATCTTATTGACATCCTTCCTATAATTCAGTGACCAGAACTGTACACAATACTCCAGATTTGGCCTTACCAATGCCTTATGCAAATTCAACATTACATCCCAACTCCTATACTCAATGCTCTGATTAATAAAGGCCAGCAAACCAAAAGCTTTCTTCACGATCCTATCCACATGAGATTCCATCTTCAGGGAACTATGCACCATTATTCCTAGATCCCTCTGTTCTAAAGCACTACAGCAGAGTGGTTAGCGTAAGCCTTACAGCGCCCGCATGGCGCCATGGCAGCGTAGCGATAGTGCAATGATATTACAGCTTGGAGTTTCGAGTTCCACTCATGGAATGCGTAGGTTTTCTCCAGGTGTTCTGGTTTCCTCCCAGAGTCTAAAGACGTATCGGTTAGAAAGTTAATAGGTCATTGTAAATTATCCCATGATTAAGCTAGGTTAAATCGGGGTTGCTGGACGGTGTGGCTCAAAGGGCTGTAAGGGCCTTTTCCATGTTGCATCTTAATTAATAAATAAAAATCAGTAATCGGGGTCTGTCCCTGTGATCGCTTGAGTTTCCTCCAGAGAAAAGCTGCCTCATCAAAATGTGTGCTCTCAGATGCTCCAGCTGGCCAGCTCACCATGATGTGCATGCTCCATCCCAACTGTTCCATGCCAAGCAACATTCCCAAAAATTCCCATAATCTGATATCTGATTGTTTTGGAAAATCCTAATGGTCCTGCAAGTGGAGTTATGTGAGCAGGCTGGTTGAGGATAGGGCAGGATCCAGGATATCATAATCATAGAGTACTTCAGCACAAAAACATGCCCTTTGGCCCATCTAGTCCATGCTAAACTGTCATTTTGCCTTGTCTCATTGTCCCATAGCCCTCCATACCTCTCCCATCTGTGTACCTGTCCAAACTTTTCATAAACATTGCAGTCAAACACACATGCACCACTTCCATGAGCACTTATTCCACACTTTCACCACTCTCTGAGTGAAGAGGTTCCCCTTAAATATTTCACCTTTCACTCTTAGCGCTTGTTTATTACCCGCTCCCTTTAAACTCGCAGGGTCCTCTGGAAAAACTTTAACTACTGTATAACATTGTAAAAAAAAAACCAAGATGTAAACACCAGAAATTCTGTAGATGCTGGAACTCCACAGTAACATACACAAAATGTCGGGGGAACTCAGCAGGTTAGGCAACATCTTTGGAGAAGAATGAATAGTTGACCTTTTGGGCTGAGACACTGCAAAGATACATTGTGATGTTAACAGGAGCAATATCCAAAAGTCTGGAAAATTGTCTTGTCCAGCACCACCAAAGTCCCAGAGATTATCGGAGTTGTACAGATCCAGAATAATGGACTGAGGGTTCTTGTTGATACTATATCTGTTGGGAGATTCTTGTAATCTACAATTTAGAGGTAAATTATTGTATTTGACATTCTGACTTGAAAAGGCTGCTCAGAGCGTGATCATTGAACATTCGTTGGGAACTACTCACGTGTTTCCTCTCAGAGGGTCTCAGTGACTTTGCACTGTAGTACAGCAGAAGAGATCCCGAGAGAATGAGCCAGTAGCGGGTCCATGACGACAACTGGGAGGAAATAGAAAGTTTTCAATGTTAAATCAAACAGATGGCATAGCTGTGCAAACAAGTGCTGTAACTCCTAGCTGGCAATGCGTAGGGTGCACCCCAGCCATCTACTCTCCATCCCTCCATTTGCCATTTGCCCACTCTGTCTGTCACGCTTCCGTGTTGAGACTGAGAGCGTCAAGTTCCTAGGATTGAACATCACCAACAGCCCTGTCTTGGTCCAACCACGTTGATGTCATGGTCAAGAAAACTCACCAACATCTCCACTTCTTCAGGAGGCTAATGAAATTTTGCATACCCTACCATCCCTTATCAATTTTTATCAGTGCACCACAGAAAGCAATTTGTCTGAATGCATAACGGCAACTGTTCTGCATGGACACAGCTCAGCATTTCATGAAAAACAGCCTCCCTAAAATGGACTCTGTCTACACCCCTCACTGCCTCAGCAAAACAGCCAGCATAATGAAAGATACCCACCCTGAATGTTCTCTAACCTCCCTTCTCTCAAGGAGCACATATCACCAGGCTCAAGGTCAGCATCTACCCCACTGTTATCAGACTCTTGAATGGACCTATCGTACTCACAATATACCTCATTATAATCTTTATCGTTCACCTGCACTGCACTTTCCCTGTAGCTGTTACACTTTATTCTGAATTATCTGCACCTTAATGTGAAAAAGACTAAGGAGTTGGTGGTCGACCTGAGGAGAGCTAAGGTACCGGTGACCCCTGTTTCTATCCAGGGGGTCAGTGTGGACATGGTGGAGGATTACAAATACCTTGGTTACGAATTGACAATAAACTGGACTGGTCAAAGAACACTGAGGCTGTCTACAAGAAGGGTCAGAGCCATCTCCTGAGGAGACTGAGGTCCTTCAACATCTGCTGGACGATGCTGAGGATGTTCTACGAGTCTGTGGTGGCCAGTGCTATCATGTTTGCTGTTGTGTGCTGGGGCAGCAGGCTGAGGGTAGCAGAGACCAACAGAATCAACAAACTCAGTCGTAAGACCAGTGATGTTGTGGGGATGGAACTGGACTCTCTCACGGTGGTGTCTGAAAAGAGGATGCTGTCCAAGTTGCATGCCATCTTGGACAATGTCTCCCATCCACTACATAATGTACTGGGTGGGCACAGGAGTACATTCAGCCAGAGCCTCATTCCTCCGAGATGCAGCACAGAGCATCATAGGAAGTCATTCCTGTCTGTGGCCATCAAACTTTACAACTCCTCCCTTGGAGGGTCAGAAACCCTGAGTCGATAGGCTGGTCCTGGACTTATTTCATAATTTACTGGCATAATTTACATATTACTATTTAACTATTTATGGTTCTATTACTATTTATTATTTATGGTGCAACTGTAACGAAAACCAATTTCCCCCGGGATCAATAAAGTATGACTATGACTATGATTATGACTATGACTGTTATTGTTTTACCTTGTTCTCCCTCGATGAACCATGTAATGAACGGGTGTGCGAGACAAACTTTTCACTGTATCTTGGTACATGTGACAATGATAAACCAGTTCCAATATCAATTCCATCTCCTTCATTTGGTTCTATGCTCCACCCGCCTATCTAATCAGATTCCACCATTTGCAGCCCTTTGTTGCCTCCATCTATCACCTCTTAGCTTCTGTCACTTTCCCCACTCCTCCCCCTTCCATCTGCCTGTTGCCTCTCCTCACATGAATCCAAGCTCTTGCTCCACCCCTTTCCCTCATTATACCAGCCTACTTTCAGAATGGATTGAAAATACTGACTGTCTATTTCTCTCCATAGACGATGGCTGACCCTCTGTGTTCAATTCCAGCCACTGTAGTATCTCGTGTTAACATCTTAAACCCCATGCATCCCTCTCAATTTCTAGACCCACACGAGAGAGCCCAGCCTGCACCTGGACCAGAGTCCCACCTTGGACCTATCAGGAAACCAGACAGCTGGGATTCCCCCTAGGCCAAGGGTTCCTAACCTGGAGTCCACAGACCCTTGCTAAATGGGATTGGTCGATGGCATAGAAAGGTTGAGAACCTCAGTGGGAGGGAGATGTCTCCAGGATCCTCAATGATATGGGATTTTAAGGGAGTTTGAGGAGACCTTTCGGGCATCACTTCCAGGCCGGCATAATAGGGCTACCCTGCATTGTCCCACTGCCTGGCTCTCAGACAGTAATCTAATTAGTCCATCCAAGTACCCTATGAATGCAATTCCCATGCGGGAGGGGTTGGTTCTGCTTCCACCAGCCTTTAAAGAGGATAAAACCATCACCATCTGGATGGAAACAAAACCCTTGAACTTATTGCCCTGTGCACATCTTTACCCATTTGCTGAAGGAAATGGATTTTTCTTGTCTGCTCTTTCCAGAATTCTCAACATTTTAGACATATATATATATAGGCATCCGTTATTCTCATGAGACCATGGATTTGCGGCTTGGAAGGTTTCCAGGGCACAGCATGGGCAGGATTGTATGGAAGACCAGCAGTGGCCCATGCTGCAAGTCTCCCCTCTCCAGGACACCAATGTTGTCCAAGGTAAGGGCACTAGGGCCGATACAGCTTGGCACCGGTGTCGTCGCAGAGCAATGTGTGGTTAAGCACCTTGCTCAAGTGCCTCAGCCAAGGCTCGAACTAGCGACCTTCGAATCACTAGACGAACGCCTTAACCACTTGGCCACACGCCAACACAACTACAGCCTTCCTTTAGAAAAAGTGTCTGATGCATAAGGATGGAATGAGGTTAGATATAAATCATCATGTGCCGTTTTGTATGACGTGAGCGATCATGGTCTTTCCATGACCGTGATTGTTCTCGACAAATATTTCTGCAGAAGTGGCTTCCCATTGCCTTCTTCTGGGCAGTGTCTTTACAAGATTGGTGACCCCAGCCATTATCAATACTCTTCAGAGATTGTCTGCCTGGGGTCAGTGGTCGCATAACCAGGACTTGTGGTATGCACCAGCTGCTGCCATGGGTTCACGTGACCCTGATCGGGGGGGCTAAGCAGGTGCTACACCTTGCCCAAGGATGATGTAAGCCAGTGGAGGGAAGGAGCACCTTACACCTCCTTTGGTGGAGACATATCTCCACCCTGCCACCCTAAGAATGTAAACCACCTGGTTTAAAATGGTCCAATTCTGTAGCCCAAATTCAGAATATCAATCCATTAAATATTTAATCTTATAATAAAACATGGAGCAGTTCAGCACACACACCTTCCACTCTATAACATCTTGGTAATAATTCATTAGGAGTTTGAAGAGATTTAGTCCACAAAGACTCCAGCAAATTTCTGCAGATGTACTGTAGAGAGCATCTGACTTGTTGTATCACTGTCTGGAATGGAGGGGCCAATGCACAGGATAAGAAAAAAGCCGCAGAGGGGTCATAAACCCAGCCAGCTCCAACATGGTCTTCAAAATCTGATGCCTCAAGAAGGCTGCATCCATCATTAAGGACCATGACCATCTAAGGTATGCCCTCTTCTCTTTACTAGCATTGGGGAAGAGGTACAGAAGCCTGAAGACCCCCCACTCAGTGCTTAGGAACAGCTTCTTCCCCTCCGCCATCAGATTTATGAATGCACCATGAATCTATGAACTCAACCTCAGTACTCTACTCTCTTTTTGCACTACTTAATTATTATTTTTATATTTCTTATTATATAGTATTTTTAAAACATTTTTGCACTGTACCGCCACCACAGTACAACATATTTCATAACATATGCCAGTGACAATAAACCCAATTCTGATTTTGATTCATGATTCCGCCACCGATCATGATGGCAGAAGAAACTAATCCCACCTGCCTACATATGATGCAGATCAATCTGTTCTCTTCAAGTTCATGTCTCTGCCTAAATGCCCCTTAAAAGCCACTATTGTGCTGTTTCTGACAGTTCCCCTGGCCACACAGCCCTAGCACCCACCACTCCACACAAAATAATTTAGCCCGCACATTTCCCTTAAACTTTCCCCCTTCACTAGTGCCCTGGCAAAGAGGCTCTGGCTGTCTACTCATTCTTATATCTCTCATAATGTTATGGTTTCTTAAGAGTGTCATAGCCGGGGGTGGTAGTGATGATAGGCTCCCACTACCTATTAAATGCTCCCTATCATCATGTGCGTCTCAAATAGCCTCTGACAATCAAGTCTTGCTCCTGGCTTTCGCGTGTCTCTTACCTACTAAGCCCATTGGAACTGTTTCTACTGAAAGGAGAAGGGCCAAAGGTAGATTACTGGGGCCTTAAAGCCAGTCACTTTGGGCAGATGGGGCTCATCAGCCGTGGTTGGCAGCTCATCCAGGAGAAAGAAAACTCTGATCTCAAACCTCCGCTGCCTTGTAGCTATACCCACTCATGGGGAAGGCTTTGGGAGTAAACCTCAAGGAAAAATCTGGAGCAGGAGTCCCTAAAGCGGTCCTACGTTGAGTTCATTGCTGACTGACGACTCATGCGAAGCCACTGGTGCCAAACCGCATCAGTTTTTGCTGGTCATTTGGATTCATCAGCTACATAGGTAACAGCTTGCTCTCCATATCGTACTGCACTAGCTTGTGTATCGAGTAGCTGGGATGCAAGATCCATGGTCAACCTTGATCAACAAAGGGTCTCATAATTTTATAAATGTACATCATGCCCCCCTTCCAGCCTCTGATACTCTGGAGAGAACAACTCAAATTTGAACAAACCTCTCTCCTTTTAGCTAACATTCTAGAATCTGGATAACATCCTGGTGGGCTTTCTCTGCACCCTCTCCAAAGCCTTCACATCCTCTTGTAGTTTATCCTATCTTATGAACATAGAACATAACAGCACAGTACCGTCCCTTTTGTCCACAATGTTGTGCCGATCTTTAAACCTACTCTAAAATCGAGCTAACCCTTCCCTATTCCATTTTTCTATCATCCCTGTGCCAATCTAAGAGTTTCTAAATGCCCACTGCCATTTCCACCACCACCGCTGACACTGCGTTTCAGTATTCATCACTCTGCGTAAAATAAACTTACCTCTGGCATCCCCCCTGTACTTCCATTCACCTTAAAATTATGCCCCCTTGTGTTAGCTGTTTCCATCCTGCGAAAGTGACTCTGGCTATCCACTAGATCTATGCCTCTTGTTACCTTGTACACCTCTATCAAGTCACCTCTCATCCTCCTTCACTCCAAGGACAAAAGCCCTCCCATAATTTTGTAAATTTCTATCAGCTCTCCCCTCGGCCTCTGAGGCTCCAGAGAAAACAACCCTAGTTTGTCCAACCTCTCTCCATGGCTAATATTCTATTAACTAGTTAACATCCTGATGAACCCCTTCTGCAACCTCTCCAAAGCTTCCACATCCTTCCCATAGTGTGCCCAACTGAGATGCTGCAATAACCTCGGCCTGGGTCTCAGAGTGAGGAACGAACCAAGGTTTGGACAAGTTAAGCGCTAATGTTATTTGCTTATTTTTATTATTTGCATGATAAGATTTTTTTCTGCACATTAGATGCTTGACGGTCATTTTTTAATGGGTGTAATTGGGTTTCTTTGTTTAGTGGCTGCCTGTCAGAAGACGGATCTCAAGTCTGTATAGAATTCAAAATTCAAATTCAAAGATTCAAGATATATTTATTATCAAAGTATTATGCAGTATACAACCTGAGATAATAGTTTGAGAACATACTTAGATAATAAACGTATTCTGAACTTTGAAGTGTAGTTTAACCAACGTTTTATACAAGATTTGTTAACATAACAAAGTGCCCCGTTTGCAATGCACGGTACCTGCATTATTTATCACCATGGTCGAACCAGTCTGTGGAGCAGAAATACAAGAGATTCTGCAGACGCTTGAAACCTTGAGTAGCACACACAAAATGCTGGAGGAACTCATAGCAACTTATGCGGCAACCGCAGAGAGGAATAAACAGTCGACACTTGTGGAATGGAGCATGTGTTCTAACAAACTCGATAACTGCATATCTAGTAAATAAGATTAACGATCCTCTAGTAATTATTTTTCTGATGTGCTTGTCCAATTAACTTGCATTAAAAATTCTTAACATGATGTCAAATTGACAATGTGCCTTCATCTTTGAAGACTTGGATGTCATCCTAAAGACCACTACTCTTTCCTCTAGGCCTTCACTTCCCTGCCTTGAGTTCATTTGTTTGTATGTTTATTTATCTATTTATTTTGATACAATGCAGAATATGCATTACCGGCCTTCTGAGCTGCACCACCCAGCAAATCCCGATATAACCCTAGCCTAATTACGGGACAGTTTACAGTGACCTATAATCCTAGGTCTTTGGACTGTGGGAGGAAACCAGAGGACCCAGAGAAAACCCACATATTCCATGGAAAGGACATACAGATGACTTTGGAATGGAACTCTGACCTCCGACGCCCCAAGTTGTAATAGCGTCGCGCTAACTGCTAGGCTATCATAGCACCCATGAGCTGGCAGTGTCACCAAAGGAAGTACCTGGATCAATGAACTGACCGTAAATATCAAGAAACACAGGATGATGTGCAGCTGGTTGCTTTAGAAATTAACACAAGAGGGAGCAGCTGCCCCAGTGTTCCCGACATTAATTCAGCACCAGGCTCCGTCCTACCTGAACTGATCGAATTAAACTGCTCTGCTTTCATTAATACTTCTCTGCCTGTTTTAATTTCTATTGTTGAGGTGGAAACCCAATTATAATGCTGGTATCAAGGTGAATAATATTCCAGAAGCTAAGAAGCATTTTGGCCCGAAACGCTGACTGTTTACTCTTTTCCATAGACGCTGCTTGGCCTGCTGAGTTTCTCCAGCATCTTGTGTGTGTTGCTTGGATTTCCGGCATCTGCAGATTTTCTCTTGTTTGTGATTAAACATACACTCAGTGGCCACTTTAATAAGTACACCTGTACACTTGCTTGTTAATGCAAATATCTAATCAGCCAATCACATGGCAGCAACTCAGTGGGGTCAATGTCCATTCAGAAGTCTGATGGCAGATAGGAAGAAGTTGTTCCTGAATCACTGAATTTGTGTCTTCAGGCTCCTGTACCTCCTCCCTGATAGTAGGAATGAGACCCCCGGGTGATGGGGGTCCTTAATGATGGATGCCAACTTTCTGAGGCATTGCTCCTTGCATACCCATGAATACAGGCAAATGAAACAGTGTTACTCTGGGGCCAAGGTGCAAAACTCAGAACCGAAGGTCAAACATAGCACAGGGCACATCGAGCACATATAAGATAGCAGTAAAATACAACCAAGCACAAAAAAAAACGAAGAATCCAAACAAATGAAACTAATAAGCAATCTATTGATTACTTACTGCTGGCTTCTTGCCTTCCTTCAGCAGCGTTTTCCTCCTCAGTGGTCCTTCCATAGTGATGGCTCCATTGGTACCACTTAAGTGGTAGCTGCGGGGGTCTGTTGGACTGGCGACAGAAGGAAGGCAGTCAGTACAAAGACCGTCAGTACAGAATGGACCCAAACCCCCGAGCACGGTCACCCCGACTACAGGCCACTCACTGTGAGGCATCAAGTCAGATTGGCCGGGCTCCTTATATATAACTGCACTTATGTTCAGGTATTTACAGAAAGATATACGTTAGCAGGAAACAAATGTGGAGTTAGCAATGTAAGGCTGCATGGGTATGTGTTGTGTGTTGCTTGAGATGGAATGAGTTCCCTGATAGTGATGGTCGGGTTGGACGTCAACAACATTACAAGTTCTCAGACTGTGGATTGAACTTGTGAATTGTTGGCTCCCTTTCTAGTTTTATACTGGGCCAGATCTTCGCTTCACCGGTGGGCTCCAATCCTTGCCCAATTCCTCACATCGGCATCCGTCTCTTCTTCCTGTCACTGCAACTTAAGGCAATCTCCGGCAGAGCCATGCGAATCCGTCCCCTTATGGACTTCCGCAACAGGACTTTGTCAAATTTTCATTTGGGCAATATTCCCTTTGAGCGGTGGGACCTCTGGTAGTCCCACCGAGAATACAACCCATTGGCTGACAGAGCCCTCCGAATCCGTTCCCCTCAAAGGTTTATTTATTATCAACACATGCATCCATATACAACTCTGAAATTTGTCTTCTCCAGATAGCCATGAAACAAAGAAAGAACATGAAAAATGTTCACAAAGAAACATCAAACCCACACCACCACCCCCCCCCGGCACAAAAATCGGCATTCCAATCATCAACCCCCACCACGGACTTCCACCATGGGACTTTGTCAGAAACTAATTCGAACAATGTTCCGATTTGGTGGCCAGAGCACCGTAGTGTGCCCAAAAGAGTTATTCTGGCCAAGAATACAGCACTTCACAGTAGGGGAAGCATATGGCCCAAGCAAAGATATGTCCTACAGACACATGAGCGTTTGATGGCTCTGGGCCTGTATTTGCTAGAGTTTAGAAGAATGAGAGGGGTTCTCATTGAATCCTATTGAATATTGAAAGGCCTAGATAGACCTGATGTAGGGAGGACTAGGACAAGAGGGCACAGCTTCAGAACACAAGGACATCCCTTTAGAATAGAGATGAGGAGGAATTTCTTTAGCCAGAGAGTGGTGAATCTGGGGAGTTCATTGCCACAGGTAGCTATGGAGTCTAACTTAATGGGTACTTTTAAAGCAGACATTGACAAGATTTTGTTCAGTAACAGTGCTAGCAGTTACGGGGAGAAGACAGGAGAGCGGGTTTGAGATGGATGATAAATCAGCCATGATGGAATGGTGGAGCAAACTTGATGGGCCAAATGGCCTAATTCTGCTCCAATGTGTTATGGTCTCTGTCTCCCATCAGCAGACACATTTTTGGGAATTACTTTACTACTGATCTCATTCAGAACATGTGTGTTTG
Source organism: Mobula hypostoma (assembly GCF_963921235.1). Classification (NCBI taxonomy): domain Eukaryota; kingdom Metazoa; phylum Chordata; class Chondrichthyes; order Myliobatiformes; family Myliobatidae; genus Mobula; species Mobula hypostoma. The sequence continues at coordinate 11,979,734 of NC_086117.1, read as the reverse complement.
ATTTTCTTTCCCATTTCTCTGCCCCAATATTTGTGTTTGGTCTGTTGGTTTCCTTGGTTAACAAAACTCTGGTCTCGACTCCAATGGAGTTAAAAAGGTTTGCTTGACATTAATGTAGTTCATCTTCTGTCTCATGACATCACTACTTGAAGAAGGGGTGAGGTTTTACTCAGTGTTAACACTAGAGTACTATAAAAATGTTAAGGGACAGGGAAGAATGAGGGAAAGACTTTATCCCTGTCCAATTTTTATATGAATTTTATCAGATGAACAGACCTCCAACACAGCAAAAGCTGTTCTGCACAAAAAAAACCGCAAAAAGATATCATTCTGAATTCCCTTCCGTCAAGAACTCACAATTATAATAATCAACTTGGTCTAGAGAATAGAATTAAAAGACCATGGAACCTTTGGAAAAAGTGTTATTGATGGACTGCCAGGAGAGCTTGCTGGAAGATATGGAAAGTATGATTCTTTAATCAACCGTCATGCCTATTGGCTCAGAAGAACCAGAGAGACATCAGGATATACTGCACAGGGGGTAAAGGGAGTTTGGAGAGGAACAACCGAAAATGTCATAGAGTGATAGAGCACTACTGCACAGAAACAGGCTGTATGGCCCATCTAGTTCATGCTGGACTATTATTCTGCCTAGCCCCATTGACCTGTACCTGGACCATAGCCCCACCCATGTATTGTACTTTAATATTATTTAATTTTCTCTTAAATATTGAAATCGAACCCATATCCACCACTTGCACTGGCAGCTCGCTCCACACTCTCATCGGCTCTGAGTGATGAGATTCCCTCACAGGTTCCCCTTAAAGATTTCACGTTTCATCCTTAAACTACGACCTCTAGTTCTAGTCTCTTTGAACCTCAGTGTAAAAACCTACTTGTATTTAACCTACTACCCCTCATAATTTTGTATATCTCTATCAAATTTCCCCTCATTCTCCTCAAAAAATTCCAATAGATTTGTCAGGCAAGATTTTCCTTTAATGAAACCATGCTGACTATGGTCTATTTTATCATGTACCTCTGTCAGTACCTCCAGTTGAACTCTGTCTTTTTGTGTGTTTACCCCAGCTGTCAGTCTGTGGTTTTGTATTGCCATGTGCTCCAGCCCCTGTATTACTGAGTACTCCGTCTCTCACCTGCTTCTCATTATTTCCTGTATTGCTGCCACCTTTGTCTCACTGTGCTCCACCTATCATCTGCCTCTCTGGTTATTGCTCAGTGCATTTCATTCCTGTGTTTTCACCTGATTGTTGCCAGATTGTGCCAGTGAATTTTCCTGAGCCTTTCCAGTAATCATATCTGTACTCTGTCTGTCTGAATATTGACTCTGTTTGTTTCCCAATTCTGTTTTTTGGATTTCTCTGGATGTTTTGATCTCTGCCTGAATTTTGACACCGACTTTGTTGCCCTCCTAGACTTGCTACTCAGTAAATATCATAGTATGCACAGTACTTGGTCTGCAATTGGGTCCCTGCTTCAGTGTCCTGACAACCTCTAAGTACCTTGAACGCTCATTTTTAACAATCGACTCAACATCTTCCCAACCATTGAAGTTAGGTTAACCGGCTTATAATTTCCTTTCTTCTGCCTCCCTTCTTTCTTGAAGAGTGCAGGGACATTTCAGTCCTCCAGAACCATACCAGAGCCTATTGATTCTTGAAAGCTGAAACTAATGCCTTCACAATCTCTTCAGCTACCTCTCTCAGAATCCTGGGGTGTAGTCCACCTTGTCCAAGTGACTTACCTACCTTAAGACCTTTCAGCATCCCAAGCACCTTCTCCCTAATAAAAGCAACTGCACTCACTTCTGCCCCTGACACTTTTGAACTTCTGCCATACTGCTAGTGTTCTCCATAGTGAAGACTGATGCAAAATATATATTCAGTTCATCCACCATTTCCTTGTCCCCTCCATTACCATCCCTCCAGCATCATTTTCCAGTGGTCTGATATCTACTCTCCTCTCTCTTTTACTCTTTATATATCTGTGGTAAACCATATATATATGTGTTGTAACTGGGTTACCTGTCTGGACACACCCCTCTGATGACTGCCCCTGTGGCTCCTCCCACAGATCCCTGAATAAAGGCGATTGGGCCATTGCTCCTCCTCTCAGTCCAGGACAGATACTCAGCATGCTGGAGGTCACATTTTACTGCTAATAAAAGCCTTTCAGTATTTACTCTACTTCCAGTCTTTTGGAGTTATTGATAGTGCATCAATATCTGAAATAATTTTTGTTATCCTCTTTGATATTATTTGCTAGCTTACCTTCATCTTTTACCTCATGCCTTTTTTTAGTTGCCTTCCATTGGTTTTTAAAAGTTTCCCAATCCCCTAACTTCCCACCAATTTTTGCTCTAATATATACCCTCTATTTTACTTTTATGTTAGCTTTGACTTCCCTTGTTAGCCACAGTTGTGACATCCTGCCTTTAGAATACATTGTCTTCTTTAGGATGTATCTATCTAGTGCCTTCCAAGTTGCTCCCAGAAAATCCAGCCTTTGCTGTTCTGCCGTCATCCCTGCTTGTGCCCCTTCCAACCCCATCCAGCTCCTCTCTCATGCCTCTGTAATATACTTTGCTCCACGGTAATACAGATACAGCTGACTGATACATTTAGCTTCTCCCTCTCAAATTGCAGGGTGAATTCTATCATATTATGATCAGTGTCTCCTAAGGGTTCCTTTACCTTAAACTCCCTAATCAAATCCGATTCATTTACACAACAACCAATACAGAATAGCTGATCCCCCAATGGGCTCAACCACAAGCCATCTGATGGGCATTCTACAAATTCTCTCTCTTGGGATGTAGCATCATCATGATTTTCCCCATTCAGCTGCATGTTGAATATTGTCCTTTTGACATGTGTTTTCTATCTCCCATTGCAATTTGCCGCCTACATCCTGGATACGTATATAACTCCCATCAGAGTCCTTTTACCCTTGCAGTTTCTTAACTCTACCCATAAGGATTCTACATCTTCCAATACTACGTCACCTCTTTCTAAGGATTTAATTTCATTTTTTTACCAACAGAGCCTCCTGTCCGTTCTGCCTTTCTGTCTGTTCTTTTGATACAAACTCCCAACTGTGATCTTCTTTCAGCCACGACTCATTGATGCCCACAACGTCATACCTGTTAATCTCTAACTGCACTACAAGATCATCTACCTTATTTCGTAAACTGCGTGTATTCAAATATAACACGTTCAGCCCTGTACTCATCGCCCATTTTGATTTTGCCCCCCCCATTACACTGTAACTCATCCCACTGATGGCAATTTTGCCCTATCATTTGCCTGTCCTTCCTGACAGTCTCACTTCACACTGCCTCTGCTTGTATAACAAATGCCCCATCCTCAGCCCCACCACTCCAGTTCCCAGCCCCCTGCCAAAGTAGTTTAAACCCTCCCCAACAGCTCTAGCAAACATGCCTGCAAAGATATTGACCCCCCTCAGGTTCAGCTGTATCCCATCCCTTTTGTACAGGTCACACCTTGCAGAGAAGAGGTCCCAATGATCCAGAAACCTGAACCCCGCTTCCCCCTGCACCAGTTCTACGGCCATGCATTCACCTGGCAAATCATCTGATTTTTACCCTCACTGATACGAGGCACAGGCAGCAATCCTTGAGGTCATGTTTTTCAGCTTTCTCCCTAGCTCCCTAACTTCTCTCTTCAAGACCTCCTCCGACGTGCGTCATTGGTGCCAATATGTACCAAGATTTCTAGCTGCTGACCCTACCTCCTTAGATTGCTGTGGACCTGATTTGAGGCGTCCCTGACCCTGGGACCTGTAGGCAACGTATCATATGGGCGTCTCTATCGCCTCCACAGAATTACGTGTCTACTTCTCTAACTATGAAATCCCCTATAATTACTGCAGTCCTCTTCTCCCTCCTTCCCTTCTGAGCCACAGCACCAAACTCAGGCTGCTGTGGCTCTCCCTGGTAGGTCACCCCCCCAACCATATCCAAAGCGGTATATTAGTATTGAGGTGAGCAGCTGGGGGGTACTCTGCATTGGCTGCCCATTCCCTTTCATTCTTCTGACAGTCACCCAGGAACCAGCCTCCTGCAACCTATGGGTGACTACCTCCCTGTAGCTCCTGTCTATCCCCTCCTCAGTTTCTCTGTATAAGCAAAAGGTTATCGAGCTGCAGCTCCAATTCCTTAACACATTCCCTGAGGAGCTGCAGCTCAATGCACCTGGTTATCCGGGAGGTTGCATGTCATGTCACACAAAGAACACAACACAGCCCCTGGAGCCATTTTCACTGCGCTAACAGACGAAGAATGAAGAAGAAATTTACCAGCTATTTACCTTGCCCAAGCCAGTTCTTCCTGAAGAACTGGTCTATTCACACAATGGCTGTTCCGCTTGACCCTGCTTTATTCTTACTTACCCTTGCTAATAAATCATGATTTGGCTTGGGTTGCTGGAAAATGCTGAAAGCCCGTGAATATGATTTTTAAATCTTACTCATCAACCTGTGAGTCACCTCCTCTCGTGCTCCTGATTTGATCGGGACACTGAAAAACATCTCCTTTTTATATCTCACTCACTGACCTGTGAGTTGCCTGCTCTCACTTCCGATTTGATTAGGCCCTCAGGTAACAGTCAGCAGGAAGGGTTGGAGAAGTTGGTGGTAGAAGAGACAGGAGTCATCTATTGGAGTTTTCCTGAGATTGACAGGATTTGACATGGACCAGATGGGGAAACCCAGAACAAGGAAATGTGTAACCGTATATCAACAACAATCAATCAAAAATGGAATTGAGGAGAAGCTGTTTCACATGGACTGGTGAGACCATGGTACTCCTGGCTAACCCTCAGGCTAAAGAAATTCCTCCTCATCTCTGTTCTAAAGGGACATCCTTTTGCTCTGAGGCTGGGCCCTCTGGTCCTAGACTCCCCCATTATAGGAAACATATTTTCCACATCCACTAGCCCTTCTCCATCCAGTAGGCTTCAATGAGATACAGTAAGATATGTATTTCAATAATAAATTTACTTTGAACTTCAGTTTGCAATTATTCCAACTGCCTCTGTCTCCTTTTCAAGAATCCAGAACACTCCCAAGTTCAATATTCTTTGCTTTTTCAGTGTGCTCTTTCAGAAATGCTTTCCAGGACCTTTTTAAATAGCTAACTTCTGTCAATAATTCATGTGCCTATAATGTAGCTCGACATTAACTAATGATGAAACATCTGGTCTTCCCTTCCTCCTACGTCCACTTGGTCTGTCCCTGTAATGAGAGCGTGGTGATCTAATTTGGCTGTGAGGTACCTTGGAACAATGAAGTGTTTGGATCCTTCAATGAAAGCAGACTTTAAAGACTTAGAACGGGCATCATTTAGTGGACCTTATTGAAAAGAGAACACTGCAGCATACAGGCCCTTCGCCCATGATGTTGTGCTGATCTTTTGACCTGCTCTAAAATCAATCTAATCCTTCCCTCCTACATAGCACTCTACTTTTCTATCACCCATGTGCCTATCTAAAAGTTTCTTAAATATCCCTAATGTTTCTGTCTCCAGCACCACCCCTGACAGCGTGTTCCAGTAATCATCAATCTCTATGTAAAAAAAACTTACTTCTAACATCCCTCTATACTTTAAAATTATACCCCCTGATATTAGCCATTTCCACCCTCTTGGCTTTCCATTCCATCTGTACATCTAGGCACATTAACTCACGAACTGGTTTCCATAAGACATAGGAACAGAGTGAGGCCATTCAGCCCATCAAGTTTATTGCACTCAAACACGAGGAAATCTGCAGATGCTGGAATTTCAAGCAACATACATAAAAGTTGCTGGTGAACGCAACAGGACAGGCAGCATCTCTAGGAAGAGGTACGGGCCAAGAACCTTCGTCAGGACTAACTGAAAGAAGAGCTAGTAAGAGATTTGAAAGTGGGAGGGGGAGGGGGAGATCCGAAATGATAGGAGAAGACAGGAGGGGGAGGGATGGAGCCAAGAGCTGGACAGGAGATTGGCAAAAGGGATATGAGAGGATCATGGGGCAGGAGGCCTAGGGAGAAAGAAAAAGAGGAGGGGGGGATAAACCCAGAGGATGGGCAAGGGGTATAGTGAGAGGGACAGAGGGAGAAAAAGGAGAGAGAGAGAAAGAATGTGTTTATATAAATAAATAACGGATGGGGGTACGAGGGGGAGGTGGGGCATTAGCAGAAGTTTGAGAAGCCAATGTTCAAGTCTATTCCACTCATTTATTATCCCCCTCAACCCAATTCTCTTGTCTTTTCTTCAGAACCTTTGACACCCTTACTAATTAAGAACCTTTGTTTTAAATATACCCTAACGAAGTGGCTCCACAGGTATCCATGGCAACAAATTCCACAGATTCACCACTCTCTGCTTGAAGAAGCTCCCCCTCATCTCTGTTCTAAAGGGATATCCCTCCATTCTGAGGCTGTGCCCTCTTAATGCTAGTCCACTTCCGTATTGTCTCCATGTCCACACTACCTGAGCCTTTTTTGGAGTCCCTGCCAGTGAAGAGTTATCAGCATTGTGACGCAGCAACCACATCTGCTAACTTCCTCACTGCGAAGTCATACAAATAACGCCAAGATAAAGCTAAGACAATCCTCTTCAGTGAAGAGGCTCGTGAGATAAACACAGTCCAAAGCACGAGGTAGAAGCCGCAGCTCCGCCTCCAATGAATGCTGTGGGGTCCTGAACATTCACCTGGAAAGGGGAGAAAAGGGGAAGGCGCTGCTGCATAGTCTCATCCTCCCCACATCCACTCTATCATGCCTTTCAAAATTCAGTGTTCTAGTGAGAGAAGGCATACTATAATCTGCAATCTCCCACTGACAATAAGATGTTCAGTCATTTAACTTAACATAAAAACACATCTGGAATGCATTTACTGCATAATTGTTCCCACTGTTTGTATAAACAAACTTTGGTTACATTGATGGATGATGTTGAAGTTATTTACTTCATTTCAAAAGCAATGCAGTAAACAAAGGCATTCTTTTATGCATGATTTGCTGAAAGATGCAGTTTGCATTGCTGCTAAAAAAAAGTGTTGATGCTAACTGCACCATTGCTTAGTGCAGAAGCGGAAAACCGGCAATAAAGCAGTAACAAGTCATCAGAGACGGTGCCCTCATCTACTCAGGATGGCCCTTCAATGCAGTTCTTCGAACTCCGGACCATGCCTGCCCCATTCCTCACCTTGTCATTTCTCCCTCCAAATCCACAGTGGATTTTTATGGATGATGATCTTGAAAAGATTAGCCTTACATGTACGTTGAAACATACAGTGAAATGCGCGGTTGGTATCAATGCCCAACACAGTCTGAGGATTTTGCTGGGGCAGGAGTTCCCAACCCGCGATCCACAGACCCCTCAGTTAATGGTAAGGCTCCATGGCATTAAAAGGGTTGAGAAGCCCTGTGTTGGGGGCAGTCCAACACACTGCTGGCACCATCATAGCATGTCCACAACTCGCTAACCCCAACCCAGACACCTTTGGAATGTAGAAGGAAACCCAGACGGTCACGGGGAAAACATACAAATTCTTTATATAGAGAGTGGTGTGAATTGAACCCCGATCTTACAGTTGACATTATAGTAATGTAATGCTAACTGATGTGCTGCCAAGCCAGCACTCAACCGATTTAAAGTGATTAATTCAGCTTACTTAAGCTGAGCGAAAACAGTTCAATGTCTTGCGTCATCCTGTACACTGTATACTGGTGAGAAATCCATTTGAATTGTCAATCTGTTCGACAAGTGGATAAAGTGATACGTTTGAATTTGTTTTAGTTGGCGCTGAGTCACATGGGCATCCTGCACGAGGAAACGGAAGGGAAGCAGAGAGACAATATTAACCCCTTGTGGCTCAGTAAAACAAACACCCAGAGGAAGGAGACTCGGACAAGGAGCATGCCCACTGAATCAGAGAGAGCAGGAAAGCACACGAGGTGCTGAGCACACTGGAAATGTTGAGCAACACACGCAGAATGCTGCAGGAACTCAGTAGGTCAGGCAGCATCGATGGAGAAGAGTAAAATGTGGATGTTTCGGGCTGAGACCTGTCTTCAGGGCTGAAAGTTTAGAGTAGGCAGGGCAGGCATTCCTTGAAAGGACTTTGCAGAGGGGCAGCAAATCATAATCACGACATTCTGCCGATGCCAGAAAACGCGAACGACACACACTAAGTGCTGAAGGAACTCAGCAGGTCAGGCAGAATCTCTGGAGTGAAATAAACAGCTGATGTCTTGGGTCAAGACCCTTCATCAGGACTGGAAAGAAAGTGAGGGTGGGGAGGGGCGTGACGGGAAAAAGCCAGAATAAGAAGGTGGGGGAAGGGGATGTAGTACAAGCTGGCAAGTGATAAGTGAAACGAGGGGAAGGGAAGGTGGGTGCTCTGTGGGGGCTGATTAGCTGGGAGGGATGGTGTGTAGGTGGGGTCATCCTCTCTACCACACCTACTCACCTTCCCCTTCACATGGTCTCACCTATCACCTGTCAGCTTGTACTCCTTGTAGAATGCATTTTGGAGTTATCGTACAGTATATAGTAAATACTAATTTTCACACCAGCCAGACTTTAGACCTGAACACGGATTGTAGATTGAATTTAAAATGCAGCTCTGAACAAGGTCTTCCTGGAGCTGCATTTTGGGGTTGATTGCAAACAAAGAAGCACTTCATTTGACTTCAGACGTCTGCATACACATGAATGCAGCCCGGAGTCAGCGGGGATTAATATTCAGTTTGGGTGTCTGGAGTGCCGGTGTGAAGACGGAGGTGTTTGAAAATTACACAGAATTCAAAGGAAGCATTGTAGATACATTGTAACTATAGAATTGTCTTGCTGATCGTTAGCATATAGAAATATCATGTAATATGGGGTCAGGTAGGCCTCTTCTTCCAAGTGTGTCTCGAATTTGATCCTGCTGCTTGTTTTGCTGAATGAAGACTTCTATATCCACTAGCTTTGGTGGCTGTCCTATGACTTTGTTCACAGTCACAGCACTCCTCTCCCTTGCCCCATCTTTCAATTGTGGCGTCTGCCCCCCCACCTTCCAGTCCTGATGAAGGGCCTCGGCCTGAAACGGCAGCTGCTTATTCTCCTCCATAGATGCTGCCTGACCTGCAGAGTTCCTCCCTAACTTTGAGTCACAGACCAACGCAGTTGGCGTACAGTCCCTTCGGCCCATTGAGTGCATGCTGACCATATACCCACCCATCCAATCTCAATTTCCCATGCTTGATCTGCTGAGTTTCTCCAGCATTTTGTGAGCATTGAGCAGCTTCAGGTGAAGTAGTGCTGTAGATTCCAGGCAGCGCACCCCATTGGGAATGCCACACTGGGATAAGGAGGCAAGGAAGAATAAGGGCAGGCAGAAACAAAACCAAGATCCTACTAGTCAGTGCGTGCACTTATCATGGAGATTTGATCAGTGGGTATATGGGATTCCCAATGGCTAGTCCCACTGGGTGAAGACCTTTGGATATGGATATGGTAGCAAAGAAAGGGTCCTTTGATTGCACTTGTTCATTCATAGAGTGTGGACAGTAGAGACATCACTGACATTTATCGTCTATCCTCATTTGCCCTGGAATTAGGTTAAGAGTCAACCGCCATAGTACTTTAGAGTCACGCATGAGCAAGGGGAAGGACAGCAGATTTCTCACCTTGAAGGGCATTAGGAACCTCGGTAGGATTTCACAACAATCTGAACCCCTTGCACAAGGTGGACAGCCAACAGCAAGGGAGCGAGGTACTCAAGACTCGAGTATTTCTGCAGTGAATGAACCAACACTCTGATCCTAAAGCCCGAATGTAAAACAACACGAAACCTTGGGCAGTCAATGGTCCACCACTACATCTTGATGACTGCAGTGAATAAAGAAGTAATGGCAATTATCATTGGCTCCCACCAGATAACTCTTTTGCCAATGACATGGAGCTTTACAGTTCAGTGGATGTTTTAAAGCAACCAGAACATTCACTTTTCTTCTTCTCTTCCTTCTCAAAAATTTCAAATTAATGAGAAGTTATTTAATCAAACTTCACCCAGAATCTAAAGACACTGCATTTCAAAGTGTCCTCTCCATTCTCAAGCTTAAAGCAGGACCTCTGACTTAAGTGTCTGTTCTGGTGGTGTAGTGGCATCCACACTGGACTTTGGGGCGAGGGGTCCTGGGTTCGAATCCAACCTGCTCCTTGCACGCTTTCCATCTGTGCTGGGTTGAGTGAGCAACTTGGCTTTGTAAAACAGACAAACGCTGAAGAAATGGCAAAGTTGTGCGGGGTGGGGGATGGATCTAGAACTTTGATGCAAGTGGTGTATCCTCATGTTGTTATTTAATAAAAGATAATGAAGTCACAATCCTGACATAATGACACTTTTGCAATAGGTTTTAACACACTTTCACACTGACCATGGCTAATTTGGAGCAACACTGGGTGTCCAAATGTATGATTCACACAATGGTACAGATGAGTTGCCAGCAAAACAGGAGTGAAATAAATACATAACAAATAATATATACTGTCTGCAGGGCTCCTTAAACATCAGTTATAAGTTACTTCCAACAAACCAAATGAAGTTGACAATGTGCAACAAGAACAACAACTGCTGGAAACACTCAGTGGTCAGGCTGCATCTGTGGAGAAAGAAACTGAGTTATCCATTCAGAGATGTGACCTTTTGTCAGTGCAGCCTTTTTCCCAGTCCGGATCATGGGTCTCAGGCCTCAAACGGTAAGTCCAACCTGATTCTCTTTTCCGCAGATTCAACTGGTTTCCAGCAATTTTTGTCCTTAATTCAGATTTTCACATGGAGTAGGGACTTATAAATGATATCAGTAGAAAGAGCAACCATCAGAATGCTCTATCAATTCAACAGTATATATTATTAGTGATATCAGACACTGTGACTGTCCTCAAGGTTAGCTGATCCCTGTGAACCTCCCGATTAGTTCCAGCAGTTCATAATAATTTATTCCCTTGAGGTCGGTCTCATGAGTCTTTTACTGAGCACTGGATCGATGTTTCGAGTTCAGTAATCTTGGGCAAATTGAGGTTTCACAAAGGGGAGGGGAGTCTAACCCAAGCCAATAGAATGGAGAGAAAATATCCTTTGAGAAGCTCTCATTCAAGAGATAATCACTGTGTTTGAGGAGGTATGATTATTCCAGGGTTATTGCCAGTTCTATACTCAGCTCAAAACATTCCAGTGCCATATCAGAGCAGAAAGCAGAGGAGGTCTGAAATGAGGGCTAGTCATCATTCAGGCAGATGCAGAGTGGGAACTTGGCGGGATTATTCATTGACTTTTGAAGTGATTCTTCTCATGGTGGGAGCGGAGCAAGTGGAATGCAATTAAAGCTCAAGCCAGATTTGGATTTTCAGATCTAGGCAATAAAATTTTAACAACAGCCAGGACCCACTGCGAATTGGACCCTGCATGTGATTCTTGAAGTTCTAAAAGATTCTAGGAGTTAGCTGGATCTGCCCGTATGCAAAGTATTAAGGTTAGTGTTTATTCATTTTTAGCTGAGAAGATGATGAATGAGATTCAGGATGGAGGCATGCAGACCCACAAAGTCAGTGCAGGATCACTGACCTTTTCACCTGATGAAATGAATGACCTGGCCACCTTACTATACCTGTTAATACTGCATCGGTTCCTTGGGGAATTCCTTACAGAAACCCGCCAGTTCGGGCCTAGCGTTGCATACAAACGATTCCTGTTTGCAAATTTAAATGTGAGTCCTGCATTCTGCACAATCCCCAGACAGACAGTCACAGAAGCACAAAATGTCAGCAATGCAACTCTTAGCAGCCAACCTAAATTCGATACTGGTACATGTTGAGTTGTCTATGGGACTGCCATTGACATCAGCAATGCAGGCAATGAAGGGAGGGGGAGGGAGTGTAAAACTAAAATCTAAATGTTCCTGCTCCTGACAGATGCACCCTCAAAAGAGAACGTGTGTGTGTGTGTGTGTGTGTGTGTGTGTGTGTGTGTGTTGATTCTATCTTGCTGATTGAAAAACCCTTTCATTTGTTGCACTGCCCAGCCCTCAAGTGTAGGTTGACCCCTTGGAGTCATAAAGTTTTACAATATAGAAGCAGCCCCTTCAGAGCCACCCGTCCATTCTGATCAAGGTGCCTACCTAAGCTGGTCTTATATTCAGCCCATGTCCCTCTCAACCGTTCCTATCCATGTCCTTGTCCAAATCTCTTTTAACAGTTGAAATTGTACCCACCTCTGTCACTTCTTCCTGGAAGCTCATTCCACGTTCCCAACATGCTCTATTGAAAAAAAATTGCCCTCCAGGTCCCCTTTAAATCTTTCCCTTCTTACCTTAAATCAATGTTCTCTTGTTTTAGATTCTCCTACCCTGGGGAAAATACTGTGACCTCCATTTCGTATTCATCCTTGAGCCTATCTAAAACTCCCTTAAATGTCTCTAATGTATCTGCCTCTACCACCACCTCTGACAGTACATTCCATGCACCCACCACTCTGTAAAAAAAAAACTACCTTTGGCATCTTGCTTATACTTTTCTCCAATTGCCTTAAAATTAATCCCTCTCGTATTAGCTGTTTTTGCCCTGGAAATCTATGCCTCGTATCATCTTGTACAACTCTATCAAGTCATCTCTCATCCTCCTTGACTCCAAGGAGAAAAGCTCAGCTTGCTCACCATGTCCTCATAAGATATGCTCTCTAATCCAGGCAGCATCCTGGTAAACCTCCTCTGCACCCTCTCTAACCCTACCACATCTTTCCTAAGGCCATCCCCCTGCATGCTTCAGTGCACGGAAAACATTCCCAGCCTGTCTGTTGTCTCCTTATAACTATGTACACACCCAGCAACATCCAGGTAAATCTTTTCTGCCTCTCTAGCACAATCATATTCTTCCTATGATATGGTGACCAGTGTTGCACACCATATTCCAGGTGTGGTCTCACCAATGTCTTGCACAGCTGTAACATGATGACACAATCCTTGTACTCAATGCCCTGTCCAATCAAGGGAAGCCTTTGTACTCAATGCCCTGTCCATTCAAGGGAAGCCTTTGTACTCAATGCCTTGTCCAATCAAAGGAAGTGTCTCATATGCCTTTGTACCCAATGCCTTGTCCAATCAAAGGAAGTGTCCCATATGCCTTTGTACTCAATGTCCTGTCCAAATAAGGAAAGCATGCAATATGTGTTTGTACTCAATGTTCTGTTCAATTAAGCGAAGTGTGCCATATGCCTTCTTCTCCACTTTGCCTACTTGGATTGCTACTTTCAGGGAATTATGTACTTGACCCTTAGGTCTCTTTGTTCTATAATACTCCCCAGGGCCCTGTTTTTCAATGTGTATGTCCTGCCCTGGTTAAACTTCCTAAAATACATCACTTCACACATATCCGAATCAAATTCCACCTGCTATTCCTTGGCTCAGTTGATCCAAATCCTGTTGTAACTTTAACCAAACTTCCTCACTTTCTACTCTGCCACTGGTTCTGCATTGATCAGTGATGTTTGTGGATTGCACTTCAGTGTCCACTCAATGGGGAGGGAGCGAGAATCAAACTGGGGAAAGGTAACACCGTATCAATCTACACCTTTCTTACCATGCAAAATCACACCGTGAGATATTAGACATGTGTTCAGATTAAATTCCTCATGCACTATTTTCATGATGCTAGTAAGTGGTCAAATTAATTGATCAATAAATTCTGTCAAGCAATGGGCAAAGGAATCTTGCATAGATCCATCTACAATGCAACTCAATTCCCTGTCCTCTTTCAGGTTGGCTCAGTTGCCCCCAGTACAATGCCACTGAGCAATCTCATTCCATTGGGGTCCTCAAATAATGTTCCTCAACTATAACTTGTAGGATAGTGGTCAGCAAGGTGGATAGACATAGGTTTCTGTTTTTTGTTGAATCCAAGCAATCAAAAAAACCTTAAAAAATTAATTTTATTCAAGAAATTCAATCATTTTATCTAAAGATCAGAAACCATCATGGACTTTTAAAAATGCAAATATGAGGCACTGTAATAAGTGTATAAGTTGAAGAGTTTGATTTCGATGCCACTTACCTCTCTAATCCGGAAGACAGCTCCTCACTGAACTCAGAACTTTCACTGCTCCCTGGAAGAAAAATCATAGCTATATTGAGAGATCCACTGAATAGCAGAAAACCAATTTATTCATTCATTATGTTCTGCTTTGTATGATGTGAGCGAGCATGGTCTTTTCATGACCATGATTGCTCTTGGCAAATTTTTCTACAGAAATAGTTTGCCATTGCCTTCTTCTGGGCAGTGTCTTTACAAGGTGGGTGATCTCAGTCATTATCTACACTCTTCAGATATTCTCTGCTTGGCGTCGGTGGTCGCATAACCAGGACTTGTGATATGCACCAGCTGTTTGTAGAACCATCCACCACCTGCTCTCATGGCTTCACGTGCCTCTGATTGGGGAGCTAAGCGGGTGCTACACCTTACCGAAGGGCGTAGGCCTTTAGGTTAGTGGAGGGAAGGAGCAGGTTAGACCTCCTTTGGTAGAGACATATCACCACCCACCACCCTGGAAAAACAATAATCAACTAAAAATGACTACCAGATGACCTTCTAGGAAGTACCACAGCTAGCAGAATCAATTCAAGTGTTATCTGGAGGATAACTTCACTCACCACAATTCAGAACTGATTCCACAACCTACAGACTCACTTTCAAGGACTGTACATCTCATGGTCTTAATATTAACAATTTTTTATTTACACAATTTATTTTTTTTTGCACATTGCTTTTTTGTCTGTTTTTGTGCATAGTTTTTTTTAATAAATTCTATTGCATTTCTTTATTTTCCTGTAAATGCCTGCAAGAAAATAAATCTGGTGTATGGTGACATATACTATGTACTTCAATCTCCAGGGAGGGGTAGCACCTCTGGTGAAGGGGATTGTCATGTCCATTCTAGGACAGTTCACTCTCTTTTGGTCCCCACCAAACACTCAGCTCTCACCTGTGGCTCCAAATAACTGTTTCCCTGTGACAGTGGCTATGCCCTGGTATACTATTGACAGGCTGGCTAAACCAGGTGAGGGTAGCTGATGGCCTCATACCCCTGTGAGAAAGGGATATGCTTGTCCTAGCATGCGAAGTTAGCTCCAGCGGACTGGGCGGATGACACCTGCAGTGAAATGCAACGGCCAGGAAGGCAGTTCTGCAACAGTCCATGGAGAGTGAAGGGAAAAATGAGGCACAGAGATATTATGGTCATCCTCTGCAACCAAGGAAAACCCTAGTTTGTGATACTTGTTCATACCATTGGACTTGGACTTCTGACGTCAAGAGAGTGGAACCAGTTTCTCCACTTTAAAACTTTCATGCACAGGGTTCCAGTCATTGTTGGACACGATGGAGAACCACCAACTTCAATAATAAATTATACTTTGACTTTGATTTGGAGCACTTCTCACTACAGTGGTAAGAAGAAATGGGGTTTACCAACTCAGAGACAAAGGAGATTACAGATATTGGAATCTGGAGCAACAAACAATCTGCTAGAAGGATGCAGCAGGTCGAGCAGCATCTGCTGTGGAAAAGGAAATGGCAATGCTTCAGGTCAAAACTCTGTACCAGGAGTGACACATTGACAATTTCTTTCTTCCTACAGATGCAGCTTGATCTGCTGAGTTACTCCAGCAGATTGATTGTCACTGCAATATTATTACTGTGGCTGGACAGACCTTTCATTCCTACTGTCATTGGAGGTCTTTCGTAACAACAAGATGTTAATTCTTTTACCCCACAGCATAGTAACCCTCGCACGCTATGAGATTGGGGTTCATTCCCACCACAGCCGGCAAGAAGTTTGTATGTTCTCATCGTGAACGCATAGATTTCCTCCGGGTGCTCCAGTTTTCTCCCACACTCCAAACATGTACAGGTTTGTGTTAGTAAATTGTGGGCACGCTATGTTGGTGGTGGAAACATGGCAACACATGCCGGCTACCCCTAGCACATCTCTGGACAGAGTTACTTGTTGAAACAAACGATGTATTTCACTGTATGGTTTGATGTACATAAATCTAATTTTTAAAGATCTATATATTTACCCTATTTTGTTATAACTGGGTCACAGAGTAATTACCCTACTAACTGTTTTCTGTAGCCACATTACCCTACTAATTTTTCTGTACCTCAAGTCCCCATATTCCCACCAAATCTCCTCAGATTTAAACATGAGAAATCCTGCAGATGCTGAAAATCCAAAGCAACACACACAAAATGTTGGAGGAGCTCAGGTGAACTATGGCCATACTAGTAAGTTAGGCAGCATCTATGGAAATGAATAAAAGGTTGAAGTTTTGGGCCAAGACCCTACTTCAGGATCTGAAGAAGGGTCTCGGCCCGAAACGTCGACTGCTTATTCATTTCCACAGATGCCGCCTGACCTGCTGAGTTCCTCCAGCATTTTGTACGTGTTTCTCAGATTCTCTCTCTCCCTACACACTATAGGCCACGGACAGTGGCCAGTTAACCTAGCAATCCATGCCTTTGGGGTTTGGCAGGAAACTGGGGCGTCAGGGGAAACCCCAGATGGTAAGAAGGAGAATGTGCATACTCCACACAGACAGCACCAGAGGTCACAACAGAATTAGGGCCACTGGAACTGTGAAGTAGCGGCCACTGTCACTCGGCTGATTTTTAGCTCAGTCCTCACTCCATAGTGAAGGGCTTGTGCTGCAGGGGAAGACTCTAGCTAGTGATCTGACTGGTACATCCAGGTGAACATAGACATGGACACAGAAACATAGAAGCAGAATTAGTCTTGTCTCCCTTTCTCTTCACCATTTACACCTCGGACTTCAACTACTGCACAGAGTCTTGTCATCTTCAGAAGTTTTCAGATGACTCTGCCATAGTTGGATGCATCAGCAAGGGAGATGAGGCTGAGTACAGGGCTACGGTAGGAAACTCTGTCACATGGTGTGAGCAGAATTATCTGCAGCTTAATGTGAAAAAGACTAAGGAGCTGGTGGTAGACCTGAGGAGAGCTAAGGTACCGGTGACCCCTGTTTCCATCCAGGGGGTCAGTGTGGACATGGTGGAGGATTACAAGTACCTGGGGATACGAATTGACAATAAACTGGACTGGTCAAAGAACACTGAGGCTGTCTATAAGAAGGGTCAGAGCCATCTCTATTTCCTGAGGAGACTGAGGTCCTTTAACATCTGCCGGACGATACTGAGGATGTTCTACGAGTCTGTGGTGGCCAGTGCTATCATGCTTGCTGTTGTGTGCTGGGGCAGCAGGCTGAGGGTAGCAGATACCAACAGAATCAACAAGCTCATTCGTAAGGCCAGTGATGTTGTGGGGATGGAACTGGACTCTCTGACGGTGGTGTCTGAAAAGGGGATGCTGTCCAAGTTGCATGCCATCTTGGACAATGTCTCCCATCCACTACATAATGTACTGGTTGGGCACAGGAGACATTCAGCCAGAGACTCATTCCACCGAGATGCAGCACAGAGCATCATAGGAAGTCATTCTTGCCTGTGGCCATCAAACCTTCCAACTCCTCCC
Source organism: Mobula hypostoma (assembly GCF_963921235.1). Taxonomy (NCBI): domain Eukaryota; kingdom Metazoa; phylum Chordata; class Chondrichthyes; order Myliobatiformes; family Myliobatidae; genus Mobula; species Mobula hypostoma. The sequence continues at coordinate 11,962,119 of NC_086117.1, read as the reverse complement.
TTGGAGGGTCAGACACTCTGAGCCAATAGGCTGGTCCTGGACTTATTTCCTGGCATAATTTACATATTACTATTTAACTATTTATGGTTTTATTACTATTTAATTATTTATGGTGCAACTGTAACGAAAACCAATTTCCCCCAGGATCAATAAAGTATGACTATGACTATGACTATTGGGCCATCTGGCCCATCGAGTCTGCTCCACCATTCAATCATGGCTGATTTATTTTCCTTTCCTTCTCCTGCCTTCTCCCCATAACCTTTGATACCATGACCTATCAACCTCCACTTTAAATATACCCAATGATTTGGCCTCCACACCTGCCTGTAGCAATGAATTCCACAGATTTCCCCACCTTGTGGTTAAAGAAATTCCTCCCCATCTCTGTTTCAAAGGGACATGCTTCTATTCTGAGGCTGCACCCTCTGGTCCTAGATTCCCCCACTATTGGAAGCATCCCCTCCATCTAGACCAGGGGTTCCCAACCCGGGGTCCACAGACCCCCTTGGTTAATGGCAGCGGTCCATGGCATGAAAAAGGTTGTGAACCCCTGATCTAGACCTTTCGATATTCAGCAAGTTTCAATGAGATCCCCTCTCATTCTTTAATCTCCAGCAAGTCTCCAGAGCCATCAAACACTCATGTGTGAACCCTTTAATTCCCAGGATCACCCCTGTAAACTCCCAGTTGACCCCCTCCATTAGTGGCACATTCTTTCTGAGATATGAGGGATAAGGATTCCTTCAGAAGAGTGAGGGGTAACCTTATTGGTGACTATTGAAAGTTGAAAGGGCTTGATAGAGTGGATGTGGAGATGATGTTTCCTATGGGGGGGGGGGATCTAAGATCAGAGGGCACAGCCTCAGAATAGAGGGGTATCCTTTAAAATTAGAGATGAGGAGGAATTTCTTTAGCCAGAGAGTGGCACATCTGTGGAATCCAAAGCCACGGGTGGCTGTAGAGGCCAAGTCATTGGGTATTTTTAAGGCAGAGGTTGATAGGTTCTTGATTGGTCAGGGCATGAAGGGATACTGGGAGAAGGCAGGAGATTGGGGCTGAGAAGGAAATTTGGATCAGCCATGATGAAATGGCAGAGCAGACTTGACAGCCCAAATAGCCCAGTTTTGCTCCTATATATTATAGTCTTATATGGAGCCTAAAACTGCTCACAATACTCCAAAGGTAGTCTGACCAATGTCTTATAAAGTCTCAGATGTACATGGGGTGATTGATAAGTTTGTGGCCTAAAGTAGAAGGAGTCAATTTTAGAAAACCTAGCACATTTACTTTTCAACATAGTCCCCTCCTACATTTACACACTTAGTCTAGCGGTCGTGGAGCATACGGATCCCTTCGTTGTGGAAATCGGTGTCTTGGACCTCCAGGGGAAGTGGTCTACAGCAGGGGTGATTGATAAGTTCGTGGCCTAAGGTAGAAGGCAATGAGTTATACAGCTCTTGTTACGTGCACGTGCAGTTCAACTTGTTGAGTGATTATGCAGAAAGTTGGAAATTAATAACTCATCTCCTTCTACCTTAGGCCACAAACTTATCAATCACCCTTCGGCAAACACAGAATAGTACAGCACTATACGGGCTATTTGGCCCAAGATATTATGTAGACTCCAGCCTACTCCATGATCAATCTAACCTTTCTCTTCTACGCAGCCCATAGGCCTCAATTTTTATTTCATCTGTGAGCCTATCTCTTAGATCTCTTGAATATATCAGCCTCATCCACCGCTACTTGCAGCATATTACAGGCACCAGCCATTGTCTATGTTTAAAAAACCTCCCTCTGACAAATGGCAGAAGAATATTAGGCAACCAAAAGCCAGGCCATGTGCTCTTTCTGCCTTGTCTGTCACCCAATACAATCAGTATTTCAAAAGAACAGGAAGAAATAAAACCATTCTGTAGTAAATTCAAACCAGTTTTCTTTTACAGGAAAGCCAAGTACAAATTAAACACGGTGAAAAATGGTCTAGGAAACTGAAACACCAGAATGTTACTTCAAGCTTGTCACTAAACAGACTGTGACTTATGTTTAGAGTAGATGACTAACTCTTGAGTGAGAGCCACAGGGAACACTGGGGGGAAATTTGGCTTCAGAAGAAAGGTCATCAACAACTCGATTTTTTCTTCCCTCTGACATTTTCAGAAAGCAAGTCTACTTGAGGTTGCCACATGTTGGCTGCAAGTGCCACGAGCCAAGGACTTCCCATGGTACTGCCTCTCCCAATCTGTCTTATCTTTATAAAGATAAGGACCTGAAAACATACGGTGAGAAGTGTCATTTGTGTCAATGACCAATGCAGCTCGAGGATTTTCTTGGCGCTAACATATCATGCTCAAAACTTACTATCCATAATCTGTACATCTTTGTAACGTTACAGTACCCAGAGGAAACCCAGAGAATGTGCTAATTCCTTACTAACAGTGGTGGGAATTGAACATAGAACACCACAGCACCACACAGGCCCTTTGCCTGTAATGTTGTGCTGACCTTTTAATTTGCTCTAAGATCAATCAAATCCTTCCCTCCTACATAGCCCTCATTTTTCTATCATCCATGTGCCTATCTGAAGGTTTCTTAAATGCCTCTAATACATATGCCTCTACCACCATCATCTTCAATTTCCTATTTATACTTCCGATGCAAAATAAGGCCATACTGTCCACTGAATCCATGCCTGCTTCACGCAATCCCACTTCCCCACACGTCTCCCTGTATCTTATTCTATCTCACTATCTAGCAACTGCACTGTAACCCAGCCACCATCCAACTTAATGAACCCAACCAATCCAGCAATCGGAACTTCACTGGGAAGTAGGAAGATGCTTGAACACTTAAGAGGATTTGTTGGGAATGTAGGGAGACAAGGTCCCTGGGGAAATTAGCGAGGTAGTAGCATTGTCCTCTAAATTGATGTGGGCTGGACCTACTTCCTCTTATGCTGTCAGGAAGCACGGTAAAAAGGATTAACTTTTCATTGCTGCTGAAGATGTGTGAGGCAGCCTCGTCAAGTAACTGTTGGGTATGTTGTAGATGACACATTCAGTAACCATCGAACATCGGCGGTGGAGGGGGTGAATGATTAAGGTGGTAGATCAGGTGCCAGTGAACTGCTTCTTACGTGTTGCTAAGGCCTCGGCAGGCAGGTGGAGAGGATGACATCATATTTCCATCTTTGCTTTATAGACGGTGGACTGTTCAGGTACGAACAGTTCATGGTAACGGAACTGACATTGAGTCACAGAGTACAGGAACCGACCCTTCAGCTCAACCTGTCTATCCCGAACAAGATTGACAGGTCTAGATAAAATGGATGTGGAGAGAATGTTTCTGATAGTGGGGGAGTCTAGAATTCAATTCTCACCACTGCCTGTAAGGTGTTTATCCATTCTCTCCATGATCGTGTGGGTTTCCCCCAGAAGCTCCACTTTCCTCCCACATTCCAAAGATGTATGGTTAGGATTAGTAAGCTGTGGGCCTGCCACGTTGGTGCTGGAAGCATGGCAACAATTATTATGTGCGACAAATAAAGCTGATCTTTAAGATCATTAATCTTCAAATCCTATCTGCACTCTTTCCAGCTCAGCGGCATCTTTCCTATTGCAGGGCGACCCAAACAAAACACAACACTCCAATACAACTGCACTGCAGCCATAGCCCTGACATGGCCTGTTATCTTATCTCTGTGGGTTGTCTTTGGTCAGTGGCAAAGGAATGACATTTGCGTCTGAAAATCAGACGCAACCCATGAAGATAACCTGGGCTCTGTGGCAGTGAATTTCCCCTTGGCCGATGTTCCGTTAAATCTGCTGAAACTTCTCAATAATTTCTGACCACTGGCAACAGCATGGTCTTCAAGTTGGCAAAGTAGCCAAAGGCCTTGAGAAATTATCGGAGGCAACAAAGCAGGGCCTTTTTAAAACAGTTCACGATGAATAAAATATAAATGGAGAACTGACCTGCAATTAAGGAAGATGAAACAACTTAATACCTTCTAGTATCAGATGCAATCATTAGGTTAAAGTGGCATTTAAACATATGTGTAAATAAGGAATAGAAGAAATGTCCTAATGCGAAAAGCTTGGATTAGTGTAGATTGACAAAATCGTCATCATGGAAGAGATGGGCCGAAGGGCCTATTTTTGTGCTTTTAGGATAAATGGGAAAAGACTACTCACTAGCTCAATCCAGAGACTAGGATACGTCCCTGGCTTAGTCACTTTGTCTCTTGAGAAACAAAAGATTCTCTTTTGTTCATCTTCTGGGTGTAAAACCATTTAGAACATAGAACATAGTACAGTACAAAGCATAGTACAGGCCTTTGGCCCATGATGTTGCGCCGACTTTTTCACTTACTGCAAGATTAATCTATGGGAAATCTGACAGCATGAATAAAAGTTTCTCTAACTTCCAGTTATTTCTCTCCCATCCCCCTTCTGTCTTTTTCCATTCCCCATCCTGGCTCCCCTGTCACCCCTTCTCTTCTCCTCACCCATCCATCATCTACCTCTGGTGTCCCTCCTCCTCCCCCTTCTCCCATGGTCCACTCGCCACTTCTGTCAGATTTGTCCTTCTTCAACCCTTTACCTCTTCCACCCATCACCTCCCAGATTCTCACTTCATTCCCCAGCCCCACCCACCTACCTTCCCCCTCACCTGGCTTCACCTATCTCCTTCCCTTTCTCACCTTCTTATTCTGCCTTCTCCCTCCTTCCTTCCCAGTTCTGAAGGGTTTCAGCTTGAAACGTTGCCTGTTCATTTATTTCCATAGATGCTGCCTGACCTGCTGAGTTCCTTCAGCATTTTGTCTGAGCTGCAGCTTAACTTAAACTGAATCAACAAGTCGAGAAATCTGTTTAATTTCCTCCCCAGATTCTAATGGATCTGGCATTTGCCGTGCAGCCCTTGTTCTTCCCATTCACTAAGAAATTGGCTGACCTGCATCCAGAAGCTATTTACTCAGCTATCTTTCAAATCTCTTAATACCTGCAAAGATCTATCAATCGCCAGTTTAAAATTAATAGTAAGCTAAGCATCAACAGCCATTTGCGGAGAGTTTGTAATTTCGACAGCAAACTTATTGAACAAAATTTCAGACAGGAGAATCGGATTTAGTTTCAAGTTCACATGGTTTAAGTTAACATTTATATTCCTTGCTGCAGGGCCAGGGTGAAACATAACTCAAATACTCCAACCGTTGGATCGTTGGCAGGAAAACATTTCTGGCAGCCAAAAAAGTGGATGCTGACTGTGTCTAAACTGAAACTAATTCATTCCTCATATCCCCGTAGATTAATACTATTAGGTATAATGTCCTGTTGATAGGGTCGACCTTAACAGTATTTATCAATGTTTCGACCAACACCATTGGTTACAAAATCTCTGTTGGTTCGGGGAATAGCTTTGAACGACTCAATAACAATACTAATTACTACACCACCTTCACTTCCCAAAGTCCTTCTGAGGAATGTCACACCTTCAACAAAACTTAATACTGAGCTAACTAAAAGATATTCTGCAGATGTTCGAACATTTAATGAAAAGAGAATGCTTGAAGGTATCTCTAACTTCTGTTTATTTTTTCCCTCCCCTTCTCTCTTCTTCCATTCCCCACTCTGACTCCTGCCTTATTTCCTTCTTCTCCTAACCTGCCTATTGACTCCCCTTGGTGCCTCTCCCTTCCCTTTCTCCCATAGTCAACTCTCCTCTCCTATCAGATTCCTTCTTCTTCAGCCCTTTAACTTTTCCACCTATCACCTCCCAGCTTCTCACTTCATTGTCCCTCACCCATCCACCTGGCTTCACCTATCACCTTCTAGTTTATAATCCGTCCCCTCCCCCCACCTTTTTATTCTGGCTTCTTCCCCTTTCCTTTCTAGTCTGTCTATTCCTCTCCATAGACACTGCCTGACAAGCTGAGCCCCTCCAGCAAGTTGTCTGTGATACTTTAAGGAATGTCTTGGGGAGGAAAGACAAGTAAGGGTTGGTGAGGTTTACGGAGCAACTTCCGGAGGTTCTGGCCTTGGCAGCTGAGGGCACGACCATCCATGGTGGTGTACTTAAATGTGGAGATTTTACGAGTATTAATCCAAGGAATGAAGAGATCTCAGCAAAATGAGGAAAATTATTTATTATTTATTTATTGAGACATAGTGTAGAGTAGGCCCTTCTGGCCCTTTCAGCCATGCCACCCAGTAACCCTCGATTTAACCCCAGCCTAATCACAGGAAAATTTACAATGACCAATTAATCTACCAACCGGTACACCTTTGGACTGTGGGAGGAAACCAGAGCACCCAGAGGAAACCAATATGATCACAGGGAGAACATACAAACTCCTTACAGACAAGGGAGGAAATTGAACCCAGGTCACCAGTACTGTAAAGTGCTGTGCTAACCACTATACTGCCGTGCTTTGATTACTCCAGGTAGTCTGGTTAGAGTAATTCAACCTTTCAACCTCCTTTGGACCCCCTCCAATGCCAGCACATCCTTTCTTCGATAAGGGGTCCAAAATGTTTACAATACTCCTAGTGTAGTCTGACCAATGCCTTATAAAGTCTTAGCATCACATCCTTACTCTTGCATTTTCCTTCCTTACTATCAACTCAGCCTGCAAGTTCACCTTTAAGGAATCCTGCACAAGGACTTGAAGTCCCTTTGCACCTCTAATTTTTGAATTTTCTCCCCATTTAGCAAAGTCTATGCCTTTATTCTTTCTACCAAAGTACATGACCATACACTTGCCTACATTATATTCCATCTGCCATTCTTTGGCCATTCTCTTAATGTATCCGCTGACTCTCCTTTGTCTATCCTGCCTGTTATTTCCTCAAAGAATTCCAACAGATTTGTCAGGCAAGATTTCCCCTTAAGCAAATTATGCTGACTTTACCATGCACCTCCAAGTAACCTGAATACTCATCCTTAATAAAGGACTCCAACATCATCCCAACTACTGAAGTCAGGATAACTGGCCTATAATTTCCTTTCTTCTGCCTCCCTCCCTTCTTAAAGAGTGAACTGATATTTGCAATTTTCTAGTCCTCCTTAACCACTGCAGAATCTAGTGATTCTTGAAAGATCATTACTAATGCCTGCACAATGTCTTCAGCCACCTCTTTCAGAACCCTGGAGTGTAATCCATCTGATCCATATGACTTATCTACCTTCAGCAGACTTTTCAGCCTTCCAAGGACCTTCTGCTTAGTAGTAATAGCTACATTCATTTCTGTCTTTTTTGACATTCTTGAATTTCTGGCATACTGCTAGTGTCTTCCACAGTGAAGACTGTTGCAAAATATTTCTTTGTCTCCCCATTACTACGTCTTCAATATCATTTTCCAGTAGTCCAACATATCTGGAAAAGAAACATTTGGTATCTTCTTTGATATCATTGGCTAGGTTATCTTCATATTTCATCGTTTTTCTCCTTATGATGCTTTTAGTTGCTTTCTGGTCCTAGACTCTTCCACTATAGGAAACATCCTCTCCACATCCACTCTGTCTAAGCCTTTCAATATTCGATGGGTTTCAATGAGATCACCCCTCATTCATCTAATCTCCAGTGAGTACAGGCCCAGAACCATCAAACATTCTTCATACATTAGCCCATTCATTCCCTGTGAAGAGGAAACTTCTTCAGGAGTTTTTCAAGGGTTTTGCAACATTTTTATAGCAGTTGGTGAAGACGGACACAGATGGACACAGGTACCATCTTAGACACACTTTCCATAGGTTTTTTACCCCTGTTTCCCATTCAGAGTATAAACACAAGAGATTCTGCAGAAGCTGGAAATCCAGGGCAATGCACACAAAGTGCTGGAGGAACTCAGCAAGTCAGGCAGCATCTATGGAAAGGAATAAGCAGTTGACATTTTGGACTGAGACCCTTCTTCAGGACTATACTCAATACCCTGACTGATGAAGGCCAGCCTGCCAAAATTCTTTGTTACCGTGCCTACCTGAGATGTCACTATAGAAGCCTAAAGGCAAAAATGGAAACAGGTTGGCTGTTACCTTGCTAAAATTGACATTCGCATTCACTGTGAGAGAGAGGCCGCTAAGGATGATTCTCAGAATTGAAAGACTAATGGTTTAGAGTTTTGCTTGGGTATAAATTGAAGCCAGAGGCTGGACTAACCACCTTGTGACTAATGGAAACTCAACTCCAGCCTGAGGGGTTCATTCTTTCCACAGGCAGCCCAGAATGGCCCCGGGGCACCAGCAGGGGAGATGGAACAAAGGCTTTACTTTGTTGATGAACAATGAGAGTGGTGGATGTGGGCAGGATCACCAATCAGATCCCACCCCCCCAACCCACCCACCGAATCGAGCCTCTCGCTCCAACATTACAGAGGCAGCCACGCTCATTCGTACTTAGCCTGGGGTAGAGTGGAGTGACAGCTTAGTACAGGCCCTTCAGCCCATCTAGTCTGTGCCCATCTACTATTCTGCCTAGTCCCATGGACTTGCACCTGGACCATAGCCCTCCTTACCCCTTCCATCCATTACGCATCCAAACTTCTCTTAAATATTGAAATCAAACTGAATCCACCGCTTCTGCTGGCATGAATATTGATTTCTTGAACTGGTAATGCCCCCCCCCCACCATTCCCCATCCACTTTTCCCTCTCCCCTTATCTCCTTGCCCGCCCATCACCTCCTTCTGGTGCTCCTCCCCCATTTTCTTTCTTCCATGGCCTTCTGTCCTCTCCTTTCAGATTCGTCCTTCTCCAGCCCTGTATCTCTTTCACCAATCAATTTCCCGGCTCCTTATCACATCCACTCCTCCCAGTTTAACCTGTCAGCTTGTCTTTCTCTCTTCCCTCCCCCCACCTTTTGAACCTATTCCTCAGCTTTGTTTCGCCAGTCCTGCCGAAAAGTCTCAGCCCGAAACGTCGACTGTACTCTTTTCCATAGATGCGGAGTTCCTTAAGCACCTTGTGTGTGGCACCCTCTCCACCCTCATAATGAAGTTTATTTTTCACCTGTAACCCATGACCTCTAGTTATAGTCTCACCCAATTGCAGTGGAAAAAGCCTGTTTAGATTTACCCTATCAATGCCCCTTATAATTTTGTATAGAAAGGTAATTGATTTATTTTATTTTGTGTAAAGATACAACAGGGTAACAGGACCTACTGGCCCATCAACCTTTGCTGCCCAATTAGACCCATGTGACTAATTAACTTTCTAACCCAGGTAAGAGTGACTTGAGTGGGGGAGGCGGCGGTAGGGAGATGTGTTACGGGGGTCCTGATCCTAATTCTGTTGCCCACCTCCAGCACGAGCAGGGCCTGGCTGTGTGCTGGCATCCCTCACGCAGCTGAAACCAGCTCTGGAAGGGGTAGCAGATTGCCGCCTCCCTGGGATCTCTGAATAATAGGGGGGAAGGGGATAGGGATCAGGCGCAGAGGAAAGGGGTGTGTTCTGGCTGGATCAGCCACGATCCTGATCTCTTGGAGGGGCCGAGTGGCCTACTCCAGCCCCTATGAGTTCCTGCGAGCTTTAAGTCTGCATAGGTGGGGGAGAGCAGTTGGAAACTCGGAATCCCTCTCTTAGACTGGCAGCTGAGAATAGATGGATAGATATACTGTATTTTATTAATCCCGAGGGAAATTGGGTTTCGTTACAGCCGCACCAACCAAGAATAGAGCATATATATAGCAATACAAAAACCGCAAACAATCAAACAACAAAATGCAAAGTATGCCAGATGGAAAATAAGTCCAGGACCAGTCTATTTGGCTCAGGGTGTCTGACCCTCCACGGGAGGAGCTGCACGTTCGATGGCCACAGGCAGGAATGACCTCCCGTGCCGCCCAGTGTTGTATCATGGTGGAATGTGGCCGAAGTCCAACAGTAAAAAGTTCAATATCCGGTCTACAAACACGGATTTGAAGCCGCATTCAGGGAAAGCATAGAAAAGGAAGTTGCTTGTGAGTGTGACCACACGAATCGTTGAAGGAACTCAGCACTTGAGTGAAAGTGAACTGTTGATGTTTGCTGCCTGACCAGCTGCCACTGTCTGAAAATCTTTCCCCTTAAACCCCTTTTACAGTTCCTTACTCTCTCTTTCAGCCTATGCTCTCCTGTTCTCATCAGTTGACCCTGCAGCCTTCTTCACCCCAGGGATAACAAGCCCAGCCTGTTCAAACCCCACGGCTAAATTCCTCCAATCCTCGCAACATCCTGGTGAATAATTCCCTCAACGTCCTCTATATCACAACCATATCCTTCCTAAGGTGTAGTGACCAGAACTCTAAGTGTGCCCCAAGTGGGCACGTTTGTTGTCTGACCTGCTGGGCTCCCCCGGCGTTTTGTGTGTGCCGCTCCCCAGCTGAAGCATCTGCAGTGTCCCGATTGAGAGCGTAATCTTCATTTGGTCAGGCACAGTATGAAGGCTTCACCATTCCGTGTGCTTTCGTCAGGTAACTATATGGTTCCTTCTAAGTGTGCTCCAAGCATGGTCTAACCAGTGACCTATGAAGTTGCAACATAACATCCCAACTTTTATATGGATGGGAGAGAGAAAACAGGCCTCAGGGAATTAAATGGTATGATGGGATTGTTGGAAATGCTCTGAAAGGCGGGCTAGACTGACTGGGAATTATCTCCTTCTAATGTCAGAAGAAAGTCTGATAACATATGTAAGAAGGGATCAAAAGTAGACCACAGTACAAAGCAAGGTCACCAATACCTCCCCGAGCATCTCCAGACCTTACCAATCGACACGCCGTTGGAGAAAATGGAAGTGTCCTGGTTCTTGGCCGGACTGTGACTTTCCAGCACGCTGTCGTCCAGGAGATGCCGCGGTCGTTCGGTCGGGAACGTTGCGCTTCTGCTTTCCACCACACTCAGCTGGCACATGACACTGCAGGAGAGAAAATACCTGATCAAAGGCACGTTAACTGATGGGCGTCCTTCAGTGACAAACAGCCGCATTCAGGGAACGCATGAGAGAGCCGAGCCCAAGTGAATACAAGGTTCAAACACTTGTCAGTCGAAAGGTCTTGAATCTCCTGATGGCCCAATAACACTGACCAGTGAGAGCCAGAGGTTTGGAACGGGGCTCATTTCGACTCAGCTAATACTCCAAGTTCAGTGGTTCCATTTAATATCAGAGGATGTATGCAGTAGACAACCTGAAATTCGTATTCTTCACAGACATTCATTAAACAGGAAAAACCCCAAATAATCAATGACAGAAACATCAGTATGCCAAAGCACCCCCTCCCATGCACAAGCGACAACAAGAGCATTGACTCTCCCCCCACTTGCACCAGCAAAAGCACCCACTCCCTCTCCCCACCATGCCAGCAATAGCAAAAGCCTCTAGACCTTGATCTAGAGTCCATCAAAAGCTACAGTCCACCTAACACTTGGTTATCTCAGACAGTGAGGTCTAATCAGAGTTTTACTGAGTTGCAACATTACCTCGCAACTCTAAAACCCAATCCTCCAACTAATGAAGGTCAACAGAGCTGATGCCTTCTTTAACCACCCTATCAACTTGCATGGCAACTCAGCCCAGGCCCAAGACCTGGTACTCCCTGGCAGAGGCGGTAGGCAAGTGACAGGTGACTGGAAGAGCTAACATTCGTCCTGAGCAAAGTGCTGGCCTTGCAAGTGACCCTAGCAGCATAACTCCACATCTGAAAATAATACGTACGACTGAGGAGAGTTACACGATTAGACAATGAACAGAAACAGGTCCTTCGGTCCAATTGACCAGAAACAGAATCATGTTTAATATCACTGACGTATACATGTAGAGAATCTGTTGTTTTACAACAATATTACTATATGTTATGATAAGCTATAGATATAAAAATAAATAAATAATGCAAAAAAACAGCACAGAATAGTGTTTATGGACTGTTGAGGAATCTGATGGCAGACGGGAAGAAGCCTCTTGATCCATGCCAGCCAAGAAGCCCACTGAAGCTGGACAGCCAGCATCTTTTACCCAGGATTTGCCTGTATCTGGCTGACATTCCTCTACACAAGGGGTTCCCAACCTTCTTCATGCCATGGAACCTTACCATTAACCGAGGGGTCCGTGAACCACAGTTTCAGAACCCCTCCTGTAAGCCTTCCTTATCCATGTACCCATCGTTGTGATTTTTAAATGGTGTTAAATGTCCTAAATATTGTTAGTGGTTTCCAAGGACGGCATTGTGCTGAAGCCATTGAGCTTAAACCCCACTTCCCAGGTAGAATCCCAATGGACTCGGAGGTGTACTCTAAACCCTACACAATATCTTGCATCAAAGGCACTTGAACTCCCAGTTCTGCACAGAACACTATCGCTACGTGATTTTCTTCTACTGACTGGGCAGAAATTGACAGCTACACTTCCTACTCTATAGCACTGTACACTCTACTCAAGGTCAGTGGATGAAATATCCAAAATTAAAAAGACAACAGATAAATTGGCTTTTCAAACTTGAGGGCAGTGTATAAGGTTAATGGCAGGGTCCTTAGCAGTGTGGACAAATACTGGGATCCAGAGGTCCACATTCATAGATCCCTCAAATTTGCCATGCAGGGTACTGCTGAAGGTGCATGGTTTCTTGGCCTTCATTAGTTGGCAGATTGCGTTTAATCTTGCAGAAGGATATGGAAGCTTTAGAGAGGTTGCAGAGGGGATTTACCAGGGTGCTGCCAGAATTGGATAGTGTGCCTTTTGAGAAAGGTTGACTGAGTTAGGGCTTTTCTCTTCGTTATGAAGGAGGATGAGAGGTGACTTGACAGAGGTGTACAAGCTGATAAAAGGCATTGATAGAATGGACAGCCAGCACTTTTTACCCAGGACAGCCATAGCTAATAAGAGAAAGCATAATTTTAAAGTGATTGGTGGAATATATGGAGTAGATGTCAGAAGTCAGTTTTATACAAAGAGAGATATAGGTGCATGGAACGCACTACCGGTGTGGTGGTAGAGGCAGATATATTAAGAGACTCTTGGATAGGCAAATGGATGATAGAAAAATGGAGGGCTATTTGGGAGGGAAGGGTTAGATTGATCTTGAAGTAGTTTAAAGAGTTGTCACAACCTCGTGGGCTGAAGGGCCTGTACTGTTTACTGTTCTATGTTCTAAATGCAAGCTCTCATTTTCTATTTGTGAAGCCCCTTAGTGAAAGCTTTTACACTGGGAATGATTTTTAAGACCAGAAGCTGTTGTCTATAGACTCATACCTTTATAAAGTAGGTAAGGACATTACATTGCAAATGTACAAGACCTTGGTGAGACAACACTTAGAGTATTGTGTACAGCTTTAGTAGTGCTGTTGTAGAAAGACATAATTAAACTGGACAGAGTGCAGAGAAGATACATGAGATGCTGACAGGAATCAGAAGCCTGAGATATAGCGAGAGTTGGATAGAATAGGTAGAAGAATGAGGGGTGTATGAGACCGCGAGGAACATAAATAGGTTGACGCACATTGCCTTTTTGCCAGGGAAGGTCGACGCGGTGGCGTAGCGGTTAGCACAACGCTATTACAGCTCCCCGTGTCGGAGTTTGGAGTTCAATCCTGGCACCGTGTGTAAGGAGTTTGTACGTTCTCTCCATCACCACGTGGGTTTCCTCTCACAGTCTAAGGATGTGGCGGTTGGTAGGATAATTGGTCATTGTAAACTGTCCTGTGATTAGGCTAGGATTAAATAGGTGGGTTGCTGGGTGGTGTGGCTCGTTGGGCCGGAAGGGCCGATACTAAAGTAAATAAATAGATGGCACAGGTTTAAACTGAGCGGTAAGAGACTCAAAGAGGACCTTAGGAGCGAGTCCTTCATCCAGAGGGTAGTGCATTCATGGAATGAGCTGCCAGAGGAAGTGGTTAAAGCAGGTACAATAACAACTTTTAAAAGATGTTTGGACAGGTACAGGGGACAGGAGGGATTTAGAGGGATATGGGCCAAGTGTTTGCAAACAGGACTAGATTGGCTGACATAGAGGACTTGGGCCGAAGGGCCAGGTTCCATGCTATAAGTGTTCGGAGACGACTGAATGGGGTGGGGAAATAGCAGAGAACCCAGGGAAGGGAAACTGAATGTAAAAACTACTGGAAGAAAGGGAATCCTTTTTTAACAACCTGTGTTAGTTCAAGAATCTGGCCCCCCAACCCCAACACATCCTTAAATATCTGCTAAGCAAGGATTTCGCCAGCAGTCTTGACAACCATCTCCCTGACAGCAGAACTCTGCTGGGTAAATGCAGATGTTAGTGATTAAATGAGAAAAATTATACATTCAAGGGGACTTGATTTAGTTTGTGTACTGTTACAGCCTCTCCTAATACAGACATTAATCACCTTCCCTAGGGCTTGGTGTGACCGAGCGGCAAGCCATGACAGGGCCAGTACTATGGCGAGAATTGGCAGGGTTTTCAAAATGACATTACAAATTTGTGATTAATTGTTTCAGTATAATGGTGGCATTAGGGCCCAGACTTAACCTCGTCCTTCCTACTTCACTGACCAACATCGCGACGCTTCCTGGAGACGTGGAGACACACAGTCACACAGAGGTAGGTACCTGCTCGGGAACGACACTGCCAGCTGCCCTCAAGCCAGCGCTTCCCTCAGGAATGCGGTTAGTTCTTGTGTGTCATCCAAGAGCCTGTGGGCGGGACGCCCGAGATCTACCTCAGTATTGGCTCAGATCGTGTCTCCGAACAGCTGAGTCCAATTATTACATCATCATAACTTAATGAGATTATCAGGGGCAGAGATAAAGTAGACAGCCAGCACCGTTTTCCCAGGGTTGAAACGTCTAATACTAGTGAGCACGCATTTAAGGTGGGGAGGGGGAAAGGGGGATGTGTGGGGCAAATTTTTTTCTACTCAGGGAGCAGTGGGTGCTGGAATGCACTGTCAGTGGGGGTGATGAACTCAAATGCAAAGGAGGAATTCAAGAGGCTCTTTGATGTGTAGGGAATGGAGAGATGAAGACTTGTGTAAAATCGAGGATGTATAGTCCAAAGAGACCATATTAGGTTGGAGGAGCAACACCTTATATTCTGTCTGGGTAGCCTCCAACCGGATGGTATGAACATCGATTTCGCGAACTTCAGACAATTATGCCCCCCCCTTTAGCATTCCCCATTCCTGTTTCCCCCCTCACCTTATCTCTTTAACCCCCCCCTCTGGTGATCCTCCCCCTTCCGTCTCTTCCATGACCACTCTTATCAGATTCCCCCTTCCCCAGCCCTTTACCTTTTTCACCAATTGACTTCCCAGCTCTTTACTTCACTCCCTTCCCCCTCCCAGTTTCATCTATCACCACCTTCCTTGTACTTCTTCCTCCCCTCCCCCCACCTTCTTACTCTGACTTCTCCACCTTCCCTCTAGTCCTGATGGAGGGTCTCTGCTGAAACATCGACTGTTTACTCTCTTCGATACATGCTGCCTGACCTGCTGAGTTCCTCTAGCATTTTGTGTGTGTGTGTGTTGCTTGGATTTCCAGCATCCACAGACTTTCTTGTGTTTGTGAAATGATGTAAATGACAGAACTTTCTCTAAACCCTCCCTTTCCATGTACCAGTCCAAACACCTTTAAACGATGTACCTATCTCTGCCGCTAGCATGTCCTATGGAAGCTTGTTCCATATAGCACACTTTGAGTGAAAAAGTTGCCTCTCAGGTCCCTTCTAAATCTTCCCCCACCCCTTACTTTATTCCTGCGTCCTCTACTTTTGGACACCTTCACCCTAGGAAAAGACTATCTCCAGACTGTATTTTTGGTATACTATTTTTATGAGTAATGTTTATTTTTGAAATTTAAAAAAATCTTGATTTACTCAGAAACTGACACAATTAGAGTCACAAAAAGATTGCTCTGGGATATCAAATTTATAATGCACCTGTCCTTAACCTATGCATATTGGGGTTTAAAACATAAGAGAGGGGAAGGGGGAACTAGAGAGTGTGATATAAGGAAAAGAAAGATAAGGATGGTGACAGGAATGAAGGAGAGAAAGATGGGAAAGAAATGTGCAGGAAGAAGCAATCTACAGAGGAGAGAGGAGTGTAGGAAGTGGGAAAGAGGGTGAGGGAGAGAGGGAGAAAAAGGCAGAGAAACGTAGAGATTGAGAAAGGGAGAGCAAGGAGGCTAAAGGTAGAGATTGAGAAAGAGTGAGAAGAGAGAGAGAAAGCCAGTGGAAGAGAAAGGTAGAAATTGTGAGAGAGAGAGGGAGAGGAGAAATGGAGGGAGGGAAAGAGAGAGAAGAAGGAAAATAAGGGGTAAGTGAGAATTTATGAGAGAGAGAGAGGGAGAGAAAGCAAAACTCTGAGGCAATGAAAGTTAAAAAGAAAGAACAAGCTGAGAGAGACAGGGAGGCTGAAGGAAGAAAGAGAATAGAAAATGAGAGAAAGAGACTGAAAGATACTCACTCCTCTTCCGTATGGTTACTTTAAGTCACACAATGCGTAGTGTGTTGCTAGCTCCAGATGCCAAATGGGTGTGAGTACTTATTCTAGGTTCAAATCAGTCTATTCAGCTGGCACCCATGGATTCCAAAAGGGTGAGTATAACTGGCAGCCCGTGCTTAGTGAACCATTTCGTGTTTCCTCCAACTGGGGGAAATACCAGATAACCTTCAAATTAGATTGATCTTAGAGTAGGTTTAAAGGTCAGCACAATATTGTGGGCTGAAGGGCCTGTACTGGGTTGTAGTGTGCTATGTCTATGTTGTCCCAGAATGGTCACGTTGTGGACTAAACAAGGAGTGCAGACTGTCAAGCAATAAGAGCAACCACAGCTCAATCAACTCCTAATGTAACAAAGTCTCAAAAGGGATCTCCCAAAGTTTATTTTGAGATTTTCAACCAATCAGCTTTGCAATGCTGCCTCGTCCAAAGTGCAGTGAAGATTGATCCTGGGGTGATGGCCAGAGACTTTCAGAGTTGGACTAATACAAGAAACCAGGTGATCTATAGTTGATGCCAGAATACATCTCCCTTTCTTATTTAGCCAAAGACTTAAATCACATCAAATCAATTGGGCTACACCCTTGCAAAATACCAGACAGGTCTTTCAGATGAGCTGGTAAGTGTTTATTATTCTGCAGAGACATTTAAAAGCCGCAGTGTGACTGTTTATGACAATGGGCTAATTTCCAAGGTTTTGTTCTGACATTAACTGCTGAGTGACTTGGTCAACTATCGAAGTTCAAACTGCAGCCTCAAGCAATCTGGTTGGCCCATAAACTGGTGAGAAGTAATTGGGTGCAGATGTCAACCAGAACTTCCAGTGTCAGTGTAGCTCAGAGGGGAGAACTCTCACCTCTTGAGTCCAAACGTTGTAAATTCAGTAGACTTGGGACAAGAAACTGGGCTAATGTTCCTGTGCAGCACTGAAGGGTTGCTGGACTGTTGCAGGCACCGTCTTTCAGATTAACTGGAATTGGCATTGGTTTGTTATTGTCACGTCCACTATGATACAGTGTAAAATTTGTCTTGGACACTGTTCATACAAATCAGATCATTACGCAGTGCACTGAGACAGAACAAGGTCAAACAACAGCAAGGCAGAATGAAGTGTAACAGCTACAGAGAAAGGGCAGTGCAGGTGGATCATAACAAGGTAGATTGTGAGTTCAGGAGTCCAATTATAACATCAGGGAACCATTCAACAGCCTTATGACGGCAGGGTAGAAGCTGTCGTTGACCGCGGTGGTACGTTTTCAGGCTTGTATAACTTCTGCCTGAATGGAGAGGGAGTGGGTGGGGCTTTTAGATTATGCTGGCTGCTTTACTGAAGTACCAAGAAGAGTAGACAAGAGTCTCTGGAGGGGAGCCTGGTTTCCGTGAGGTGCTGAGCTGTCCGCAGTTTCTTGTGGTCACGCGCAGAACAGTTGCTATACAAGCCATAATGCATCCAGATAGGATGCTTTCTATGGTGCACAGATAACACTTAGTATGGTCTGACGGAGACGACAAATTCCCTTAGCCTTCTGAGGAGGTAGAGGCATTGGTGAGCTTTCTTGGCTATAATGTCTACATGTCTGGACATGAACAGACTATTGGTGAGTTTACCAGTCAAGTCCTCCCTCAGCGAAGCCCCTCTAGGTCACGGGGAGACAACTGCCACTTACGTTTTAGGAGGAAAGCACGTATTGACAGCTAGCCCAGTGGGGTACGTCAGCTTTCCCAACATCTGTCAGTCTCACACCTTCATGCAGCATTCACTCAACAGCTGCAGCAGATGTGGGTTGGAATAAGCCTTCTCTGGTATAACAAAGGCTTCAACATTTCCAAGAACTCCTGAGCAAAAATCTTGGATTCTTGGACTGGAGATAAAAGCTGTTAGAGTCATCCCTCCTCTTGTCTTAAACCTATCCTTTGGACACCCCCGTTAAAGAGGGAGGTTTCTCAGAACCTACTTTATCGAAGCCTGCTGTCATTTTAGAACAATGAACAGGTCAGCACAGTATACACCCTTCAGCCCACTATGTTGTGCTGATCAATAAAAACCTGCTCCATCATCAATTTAACATTTCCCTCTACACAGTCCATAACTTCCATTTTTTTTTTGCATTCAGTACAGGCCATTCAACCCATAATGATGTGCTGACCTTTTAACCTGCTCTAAGATTAATCTAACAGTTCCCTCCATTGCTCACCATCTTTCTTTTATTCATGTTCTGATCTAAGAGTCTCTTGAATGCCCATAATGGATCTGCCTTTGCCACCACCCCCCGCAGTGCATTCCAGCCACCCGCCACTCTCTGTGTGGAAAATAAATCTACTTTGGACATCCCCCCCCCCCCGCCAAACTTTCTTCCACTCACCTTAACTAATTTCCTGATGTCCTGATTTTGTAAGCTCTGATAGGTCCCCTTTAGCCTTCTGCTCTTATTATTAAACTTACATTTTTATAATTAATGCAAAGAAAGGGACCATTAGGACAACACACATCAAAGTTGCTGGTGAACGCAGCAGGCCAAGCAGCATCTATAGGAAGAGGCGCAGTCGACGTTTCAGGCCGAGACCCCTGAAACGTCGACTGCGCCTCTTCCTATAGATGCTGCTTGGCCTGCTGCGTTCACCAGCAACTTTGATGTGTGTTGCTTGAATTTCCAGCATCTGCAGAATTCCTGTTGTGACCATTAGGACTGTCACAGAGGGTGCTGAGCAAGCCTCTTGATGTCTATGGATCAGGAGGTGTGACCAGTGGTTTAATGCTGCTCGGACATAAACCAGGGCCTGATCAACCCTGGATGAGAGTGTTTGACGTTTAAAGAGCCGAAACACCTGACGACCCCAGGTTACATCACTGATGATGTGTCCCAACGCATCCTAGATGTATCTCAGCATCAATGGTTAATGGTTAGTGACCCAAGTTGGTGACTGGGGATGGAGGTACTTTACTGATATCGTCACATCACTAACAGTGTTGATTTAACCCTTGGTGTCAGAGTATGCCTGCAAGTAAATTAATCTCAGGGTTGTATATGGTGACATATATGTACTTCGATCATAAATTTACTTCTCACCTCCTGACCGCCTCAACCTACACTGGTTTACTGTCCCCTCTGCCAACGACCTTCCCCCAGGGCTGATAGAAGCTCAGTGTTGACTATTTTCCCCTCCACAGTGGCTGTTTGACTGCTGAGTACTTTCACATTTGCTGTATACTGGGGTGATGAAGATTTTTGAGAGCTTATGCTCAAATTGGTGATGATCTATAAATTTCTCTCCAATACCACAGGAATTTTGAGCAGAGATGATCATTGATTAATAAATTAGTAACAATAATTATGGACATTTTTAAGGAAAAAGGTTGACTCCTTTGGCAAAGGCAATGTTAGCATTCATTTCAAGAATACGAAAGAAGGATGTAATATTGAGGCTTCAGAAGGCACTGGTGTAGCCTTACTTGGAGTATTGAGAGCAGTTTTGGGCCCCTTATCTAAAAAAGGATGGGCTGATATTGGAGAGGGTTCAAAGAAGGTTCACGAAAATGATTCAGGGATTGAAAAGCTTGTCATATGAAAAGCATTTGAAGGCCCTGGGCCTGTATTCATTAGAATTCAGTAGAATGAGGGATGATCTCAATGAAACCTATCAAATGGTGAAAGGCCTTGATAGAGTGGATGTGGAGAAGTTGTTTCCTATGTTGGAGGAGTCGAAGAATGGAGATGATGAGGAATTTCTTTAGCCAGAGAGTGGTGAATCTGTGGAATTCGTTGCCACAGGTGGCTGTGGAGGCCAAGTCATTGGATATATTAAAGGCAGAGGTTGATAGATTCTTGATTAGTCAGGACATGAAGGGATACGGGGAGAAGGCAGGAGATTGGAAAATGATTCTGCCATGATGAAATGGCGGTGCAGACCCAAATGGCCTAATTCTGCTCCTATACCTTATGGTCTTAAGGTCCTGTTGTTTATTCACATGTATTCATTGTTTTTGTATTAATAAAAGTATTACAGAGACAGATTGAAATAAATGAAGCATTTTAGAAAACCTGTTCCAAGAGTATTAATATTAATCTTTTAAAACAACAATTGAAAAATAACAGTAATTTCTAAATAGTATTGTTACTGTAACCATTTACTATCAAATACTAATGTGTACACCATAATCTGCAAGGATTTGAAAACATATCATCTAACAATGTGGGTGAGGAGATTTACCAGGATACTGTCTGAATTACTGCCTGAATTTGAGTGAGCTCGGGCTTTTCTTCCTGGAGAGAAGGATGAGGGGTGACTTGATAGAAATGTTTAAGATGAAAAGAGGGACTGATAGACTGGACAGCCAGTGGCTTTTTCTCAGGGTGGAAATGGCTCGTTAAAGAGGGTATAATTTTAAAGAGATTGAAGGAAAGTAGAAGGAGGATGTCAGAGGATTTTTGTTTACACCGAGACTGGTGGGAGCGTGGAACACGCTGCCGGGATAGTAGTAAAGGTAGGTACTGTACATCAGGGACAAATAGAGGGTGATGCGGCAGGGAAGCGTTAAACTGGTTTTGGAGAAGGTTAAAAGGCCGGTACAACATGGTGGATCGAGGACCTGCACTGTGCTGTACTCTTCTGTGTAACGTGTTCTTGCAGCCATCTAGCGTGTGCAAAGCCGGTGTGAGATGTTCCACTGTTCTTGGGGTTGTAGAAAAACAATCGCAGCTTCATTAGGCAGTAAAGACCATGGCTGTGCATCTTCTCGTTATGGGTGGGGTTTAAAGAATTGAGGGGCGACTCTGCATGCCACGCGAGAACTGCACGTGCCACCTTCGGCATGCTTGCCATACTTCTTCCCCGCTCGAGAGTATAAATCCAGAGTAAAATGCTGTGGAACTCAGCAGGCCAGGCAGCATCTACGGAGAGGAATAAGCAGTTGACACTTCAGCGTGAGACCCTTCATCAGGAGTGGAAAGGAAGGGGAAAGAAGCCAGAATAAGAAGGTGGGACAGGAGTACAGTTCCGAATTTGGCAGTTGATTGGGGGAGGGGAGATAATGTAAGAAGCAGGGAGGTGATAGGTGGAAGAGATAGAGGGCTGAAGAAGGAGGAATCTGATTGGAGAGGACAGTGGACCAGGAGAGAAAGGGTAGGATGAGGGGCAGTAGAGGGAGATGATAGGCAGGTGAATAATCTAAGTGTCTTCATCATACGAAGGGCCCTGGCCCAAAGAATTGACTCTTTATTCCCCCGTAGGTGTAGCCTGACCTACAGAGGTGATCCAGAATTTTGTGTGTGCGCTGCCCTCCACCCAGAGTGAGCTGCTTCACGAGGACACAGAGCAACTCCCTGTCCTGCGGGATGTCTGAACGATCCAAGCTGACTAAAGCCTGGGCATTACTGCCCGGTGCCCCGGCCATACCCAGCAGCAGGGCTCCCCGGAAGGTGAAGAGATGCATCCACTCACTTGTTTCCCAGGCTGTGGCTCTTCCTATGCCGGGGCACCGGAGGGGTGCTGAGGCCCCCCGAGAAGGAGGCATCAGGACACGTGGGTCTCCGGCTGTACCTCACTGACGCCGAAACCTCGGAGGGACCTGGAGGAGACAAGAAGGACTGTTTACTCAAAAGGGGAGTGAAGGAGCTGACAGTAAAGCTAAATCCCAAGTCAAAACTCAAGCCCTTGAATTGAAATTTTTTTTAAGCAGATTTGTACATAGATGATTGCCTCAAGCAACCGGACGGGCTCCCTCGACACAGTAAGACCAACTACCCTCCCACATTCCCGCTTTTTCCAAGGACCTTCACTGAGGGTCTTGGCCTGAAATGTCCACTGACATATGTCATAAAATGTGTTGTTTTGTGGCAGCAGTACTGTGCAATACATAAAATACACTAAAAATTACAATAGGAAGCACACATAGTGGCTACTTTATTCTGTACATCTGTACATTTGCTAGATAATGCAAATATCTAATCAGCCAATCGTGTGGCAGCAACTTAATGCATAATAGCATGCAGACATGGTCAAGAGGTTCAGTTGTTGTTCAGACCAAACATCAGAATGGGGATGAAATGTGATTTAAATGACTTCGACAGTGGGATAATTGTTGGTGCCAGATGAAGTGGTTTGAGTATCTCAGAAACTGCTGATTTCCTGGGATCTTCACACACACCAGTCTCTGGAGTTTACAGGGAACGGTGTGAAAAACAAAAAAAAATCTAGACAGCAGCAGTCTTGTTAATGAGAGAGGTCAGAGGAGAATGGCCAGACTGGTTCAAGCTGAGAGGAAGGTAACAGTAACTCAAATAACCACACATTACAACAGTGGCTGGCTGAAAGACATCTCTGAATGCAGAACATGTCAAGCATTGAAGTGGATGGGCTACAGCAGCAGAAAGCTGAAAACATACACTCAGTGACCACTTTATTAGGTACAGGTGGTAACTAATGCAGTGGACACTAAGTGTATACACTGTAGAAAATAATGTTAAACAATAGTAAAAATAATGAGGAAGTGTTCATAGGTTCACAGACTTGTTTGGAAAAACGATGGCGGAAGGGAAGAAGCTGTTCCTAAAACATCAATGCAATTCACTGCACTGCCAATCTCCATTCCTTTCTTACCAACGTGAATTCAACATTCCTGCAGATGCAGAGTTAGCAAGAAGCCCAGCTCAATTACCACAGGAAATGACAGGATTTTATTGCACTGTCTATCACTGTCAGCCTGGAAATATGTTTTTACATTGTAATACACTAAAATAACGTTAGGTCACCAGAAAACAATGCCAGCAGTTGTGGATTTCGTAAAGCTGACTAAACTGCTTCTTTACTTTGTGGCTACGTTTACCCTCACGGCCTAAAACTGCACCCTCTGTAGCCGTGGGAACTGATTGGCAGAGGCGAAGAAATGTAGAGAATTACTTCACCCTAGAGCAGCAATCTTGGCCCCGGAACTGTGTGGAATGCCCTTACACAGTGACTCTGTTTTCTAAAAGGGGAGCATCTCTCCCCAAATGCCCCTGAATCAGCGGTTTAGAGTCATAGAGGAATTCATCACAAAACGGTCCCTTTGGCCCAAGAAGACTCTTGCATGCAACCCTTGCACAATAAGACTCTTGATCCCACATTCCACCTCATCGTGGAATCTTATCATCTACTTGGCTTCTTTCCCCTTCCTTTCCAGTCCTGACGAAGGGTCCTGGCCTGAAAGGTTGGCCCTTTATCGTGCTTCATAGATGCTGCCTGACCTGCCGAGTTCCCCCACATTTTGCGTGCATTTCTCTGGATTTCCAGCGTCTGCAGAATCTTCTGTGCGTTTAGCAGCGTCTACCTGCACTACACTATCTCTGCAACTGTAACACTATATATACAGGGGCGGCGTGGTAGTTACACATTACAGCTCCAGCAGTGGAGTATCAGGGGTACAATTCCCGCCGCTGTCTGTAAGGAGTTTGTATGATCTCCCCTTGACTGCGTGGGTTTACACAGGGTGCTCTGCTTTCCTTCCACATTCCAAAGAAGTTCGGGCTCGT
Source organism: Mobula hypostoma (assembly GCF_963921235.1). Lineage (NCBI taxonomy): Eukaryota > Metazoa > Chordata > Chondrichthyes > Myliobatiformes > Myliobatidae > Mobula > Mobula hypostoma. The sequence goes on along the minus strand of NC_086117.1, from coordinate 11,938,160 downwards.
GTACGTAAGTTGTGGACATGCCGTGCTGGTGCTAGAAGCACGGCAACAGTTGCACACTGCCCCCAGCACATCCTTGGACTGTGTTGACCCTTAACACATACATTTCACTGAACATTTCAATGTTCCAATGTACGTGTGGCAAAATAAAGCTGATCTTTATATTCTGCATTCTGTGTCGTTCGTTTGTTATGCGCTGTGTTGTATAACGTAGGCGATCATGGTCTTTCCCAGACCATGATTGTTCTTAGCAATTTTTCTCTACAGAAGTGGTTTGCCATTGCCTTCTTCTGGGCAGTGTCTTTACAGGACAGGTGACCCCAGCCATTATCAATACTCTTCAGAAATTGTCTGCCTGGTATCAGTGGTCGCACAACCAAGGCTTGCGATATGCACCAGCTGCTCATATGACCATCCACCACCTGCTCCCATGGCTTGCCGTAACCCTGATCGGGGGGCTGCACCTTGCCCAAGGGTGATCTACAGACTAGCAGAGGGAAGGGGTGCCTTACGCCTCCTTTGGTAGAGACAAATCTCCACACCGCCACCCTTGAATGTGTATGCGTAACACAAACAAGATGCTGGAGGAACTCAGTGGGTCAGACAGTATCTATGGAGAGGAATAAACAGTCAACGTTTTGGGCTGAGACCTGGTGAAGGATCTCGGCCTGAAACGTTGCCTGTTTATTTATTTCTGTAGAAGTTGCCTGACCTGCTGAGCTCCTCCAGCATTTTGTGTGTGTAATTCTGACTTGGATGTGTAATTCTGTATTTATGATTTTAATTGTTTAATAGGGCAGAATAGGCCCTTCCGGCCTTTGAGATGTGCTGCCCTTTAACCCCCTGGTTTTTAGCCCCAGCCTAATCACAGGACAATTTACAATAATCAATTAACCTACCAAACAATACGTCTTTGGAATGTGGGAGGAGACTTGCACACCAGGAGGAAATGCACACAGTTACGGGGAGAACATACAAACTCCTGACAGGCAGTGGCGGGAATTGAACCTGGGTCACTGGTTCTGTAAAGTCTTGTGCTAACCTCCATGCTACTGTGGCCCCCATCTGCATTCTGTTATTCTTTTTCCCTTCGTACTAACTCGATGTATGGATGCTTTGGAATGGTCCTTCTGGATGGCATGCTGAAGGTTTTTCACTGTATCTCGGTATGTGACAGTATTAAACCGATTAGTGATTTTCCCGTCCGTTGTTCTTAAGTACATCCCAGTATTAACTTAACATAAATTATACATATCCTACACAATAAAAGTCATAAAGTGGCTTCACTATAACTAATACTGTTACAGTATTACTAATACTGAGTGTATGTTCGATGATCTGTGCTCGGGGAAACAGTCTTTTAATATTCCCTGCCACCTTTAAGGATTTCTGCACCAAAACTCCCAGCTCCTCTCGACCCCAACACCATTTAAAATCATTCCACTTTATTGTCATTGCTTATACACCCTGACTTCCTACCACCAGGTGATGTAAACACTGCTGTGCTGGATATTGAGGTCCTTTGATAAACTGTGGCCTGGTTCCTTATGTTCCCACAGTTACAGTTCATTTGAAGTCTGCTCCTGCTGCTTCCAGCCTTCTTATTGACCTGTGTAGCCACTTTCAATGAACAGGGAACTGAAAGAAAGAGATAATTCCGTTTTTTTTGTATGTAGGATAAAAGCATCAATCGTTCATGCCTCACTGACCTTAAACTGAGGAGGTTAGCTAATGGCAAACCCATAGGTGTGAGGAATCGGCAGTTTCATCCCCACCAAAACAGTAGTAGGCACGTATTAGTGCCTGGACTTGATCTGGTTAACACATACACAGAAGGGAAGTTGAAAGTGAAACTAATCCATTAGGATGAATACTAAAAAAATTAATGGAGATGATTATCACCCAGAGATTTCATGGTTTCCATGACTGCCATGATGTGAATCTGTTCCCCTATTGGACAATATAAGCCTCAGCCCCATCCAATCATTGTCAAGGTTGCTCACCAACACAGGCTGCAAGTTGCCCAGGTAATACACACAGAGTGCCGGAGGAGCTCAGCAAGTCAGGCAGCATCTTTTGGGGGGAAGGAAACAGTTGCCATTTCCTCTCAAGACCCCTCCTTTATCAAGACTGGAAAGGCAGGGGGAAGAGTGCTGAATAAGAAGGTGTGGGGTGGGGGGAATGAGTATGAACTGGCAGGTGATAGGTGAGACCCAGTGTGAGTGGGTGAGGGAGGGGGAATGAAGTAAGAAGCTGGCAGGTGATAGGTGGAAAAGGTAAAGGATTGAAGAAGAAGGAATCTGATAGGAGAGGAGAGCTGTCTGGGGATGTGAACAAGATCCTAAACCGGTTAAGTAGGTCGCATCGCTTGAGGTACTTTAACAAAAACGGTTTGGAGTTGACTAGAATTTCTCCTTCGCCCAGTCTTTCAGGCAGTGAGCTCCAGACAACTCATCGGCCTGTAGATGAAAATACAGTCCCTCATCTCTCTCTAATCCTGCTACAAATAACTTTAAACATAAGCCCTATGGTTTCTGAATGCCTTGATCATGTCCCCCTGATTACTCTGTGTAGGCCTTTCATCATTTTATCCGGCTCAATCAAGACTCTGACCCAAATTCCACAATTCCAATGAAAACAACCGCAGTGTATTTAATCTTTCCACACTGCTATAATTTTCCAGTCCTGGCAAGGGCCTCATAAACCTCATTTAGAACCTTCTAGAATATGATCCTATTCTGAGCAGGGTAATCCTTTTGCTTTTCACAGTAAATAAAGTTGTCATGTAGGAAACACATCAGCCAACTTTCAGATGGAAAATTCCCATAAGCAGCGAGGTAGAAATCAGATGCTGATCGAGGGACAGATGTTACCCACCGGAAAGATTCCTCACCTTTCTCTAAGTTACTGGTCTGGGGATCTTTCGCATCCACCAAGCCGTTTGATCGGGATAGTAGGCCCACTAATGCTTCAGTCCCGCAACGATTCGGTACAGAACCAGACTGGGTAATGTACTGCAGCGTCTTGTATTATGGGTCTTAAATCCACAACTCACAGTTTCCGAGGCCAGTAAGCAAGAACAGCTTATTGAATCAATTGGATGGAGAAGCTTTCTTTCAGCAAGAACAAGGCTGTAATATTTTCAAGGTTCTAAGTAAATTTATTATCGAAGTACACATACGCTACCTTGAGATTCATTTTCTTGCAGATATTCACCACAGAGCAAAGAAGTATAATGGAGGAATTGAAAAACTACAAAGACTGACAAGCAACCAATATGCAAAAGAAGATAAACTTTACAAATTTTAAAAAAGTAATAATAAATAAATTAATTAATAATACTGAGAATATGAGTTGTAGAGTCTTGAAAGTGAGCCAATCGTTTGTGTTCAGTGTTGAGGTGAGTGAAGTTATCCACGCTGTTTTAGGAAGATGTATCTAAGATATCTTATGTATTTATATTTATTACATATTTTATTATTGTGTTCTTTTTCTTATCGTGCTGCATCGGATCTGGAGTAACAATTATTTCATTCTCCTTTACACTTGTGTGCTGGAACTGACATTAAACAATCTTGAACCTTGACATCTGTAGGGTATGTAATAGCTCTGAAGGGTAATTCACTGTGAAAAGAAAATTACTCAATGGGTAATTTTCCGAATCAAAAACAGATTTATTATCACAGACATATGTCAAGAAATTTGTTGTTTTATGGCAGCAATACAGTGCAAGAGAGAAAAATTACTGTACGTTACAATAAATACTGCAAATCGTGCAAAAGCGGAATATTGTTCATGGGTTCAGGAACCGTTCAGGAATCTGATGGTGGCGGGGGTGGGGGGTGGTAATTGCTCCTAAAACATTGAGTGTGGGTCTTCAGGCTTCCGTACCTTCTCCCTGATGGTAGCAATGAGGACATGCACTGGATGGTGAGCATCCTTGATTTCAGCACCATCTTTTGAAGATGCCCTCAGTAGTGCGGTGGGGGTGGGGGTGGGGGGTGGTGGTTGTGTATGTGATGGAGCTGGCTGAATCTACAATCCTTGAGCCTCTTTTCATCTGATGTTTTGGAGCCTCCATACTAGATGGTGATGCAGCAAATCAGAATGTGCTCTCCATGGTACATCTACAGAAATCTGTGAGAGTCTTTGGTGACATATACCGTCTCCTCAGACTCCTAATGAAACACAGCCTGCCCTCTTCATAATTGCATCACTATGTTGGGCCCACAATAGATCTTCAGAGATGCTGGCACCCAGGAACTTGAAACTGCTCACCCTTTCAATCGCTGACCTGCCGACTGGGACTGGGGTCTGTTTTCCAGATTTATCTTTCCTGAAATCCACAATAAATTCCTTGGTCTTGCTGACTGAGTGCAAGATTGGTGTCGTGACACCACTCAACCAGCTGATCTAGTTCACTCCTGTATGCCTCCTGGCCGCCATCATGATAGTTGTGTCACCGGCAAATTTATAGATGGTGTCTGAGCTGTGCCTAGCCACACAGTCACAGGTGTAGATACAGTGGAGCAGTGGGATAATCATGCACCCTTGAGGTGCACCTGTACCTGCTGCAACAAAAGAACTAACTTTACAACATATATCAGTGATAATAAACCTGATTCTGGACAAGAATGACAAAAAACACTCAAAGGACTGGATGTTACTTAGCTCACACTGTGGTAATTAAAACAAAGACAAAGTGAGATGGGGAAGAGACATAAGAAATTAACCCTTGTGATCAGTACTGGGCTCCTTATCTAAGAAAGGATGTGCTGGCATTGGAGAGGGCCCAGAGGAAGTTCATGAGAATGATCCTGGGAATGAAAAGGTTAACGTATGAGGAGTATTTGATGGTTCTGGCCCTGTGCTCACTGGAGTTTAGAAGAATGAACAGGTAGCGAATCTCACTGAAACGTACTGAATATTGAAAGACCCGGAATAGAGTGGACGTGGAAAGGATGTGGTGGGGGAGTCGAGGACCAGAGAGCACAGCCTCAGAATAGAGGAACGTCCATTTAGAACGGAGGTGAGGAGGAATTTCTTCAGCCAGAGGGTGGTGAATCTGTGGAATTCTTTGCCACAGACAGAGGTGGAGGCCAAGTCATTGGGTATATTTAAGGTAGAGGTTGAATGGTTCTTGATTTGTAAGGGTGTCAAAGGTTATGGGGTGAAGGCAGGAGAATGAAGTTGAGAGGGATTGATGGAATGGCGGAGCAGACTTGATGGGCCGAATGGCCTGATTCTGCTCATATTGTTTTATGGTGGCAACAGTCATGGAATTGGGGAAGTGTTGAGATAACGTGGGACCTGTGTAACTTTGATCATCATGGTTCCACTGATCACTGACCTGTTTCTTACACCCAGCAAAGTTGGAAAAAACATCGATGGAGGAGTCAGCAGCAAATAAAGTTAATGTTTGGTGCTCTGTCTTGAAAAAGACAAGAGAAACTGGTTGGAAATGGCCAGTCCTGAGGAGTTAGCACTGGTGGGTAGACTCTTGCAGGAGGAAATCTTCAGGAAGATGTGCATTTAACTCCCAATTAACCAATAATGGGCCAAAGTTTTACCCAGCATGCTCTGAGAAACCAAAGCACCTTTTTAAGGCAACTCTTTAAAAAAAACACAAGCTACAAGTTGTTGAATGTCACAAAAAATGTAATTATCATTTCACAATCAAGATTAATCCGAGCATAACAATTTATAGCTTTCTCCACCGTCTAACTATCCGGGGAATTTCAGTACACAGCAGAAATTGATTCTTTACAATTGTTGAATGGTTTTGTTTTTTGTTACATGCCACAAGCTGACCAACACAATACAACAAATTCCTAACACATGGAAGTGTATGCTCAGTGGCACCTTTGTTAGGTGCACACGTGCACTTGCTTGTTAATACAAATATCTATGCCAATCATATTGCAGCAACTCAAGATTCAAAGACTCAAAGTGCGGTTATTATCAAAGAATGTATAAATTATACAACCTTGAGATTTGTTTGATTCCAGGTAGCAAGAAACCCAAAAGAACCCAATTAAAGGAAAAAATAAAAATAAATAAAAAGGAAAGACCAACACCTGATACCCAAGAGAAAGGGGAAAAAAAACCACAAATCACCAGCATACGTTGTGAAATTTGTTAACAGTGGCAGCAGTACAATGCGATACAAGATAAATGTAGAAAAACATTCAATTTAGTAAGTATGTATATGTATATTAAATCATTAATTTAAATATAGTGTAACAACGGAAAAAAAAGTGAAGTAGTGTTCATGGGTTCATTTAGGAGTCAGATAGCAGAGGGGAAGAAGCTGTTCCTGAATTGCTGAGTGTGTGCCTTCAGGCTTCTGTACCTCCTTCCCGATGGTAACAATGAGAAGAGGGTGATGGGGGTCCTTAATAATGGACGCTACCTGTTTGAGTCACCGCTCCTTGAAGATATGGAGGCTAGTACCCATGATGGAGCTGACTAGTTTTACAACTCTCTGTAGCTTCTTACGATCCAATTAACCTACTAACTCGTATGTCTTTGGAATGTGGGAAGAAATTGGAGCATCCGGAGGAAACCCACGCAATCACGGAGTTTTCTTTCCGTCATTATTACAGGGTCAGAAAGGATTGTGTGTGAAAGGTGTGAAAAATATTTCAAACTTCTTGCAGACCGTGGTGGGAATTGATCCTAAATCACTGCTGCTGCGATGGCATTATGCTAACAGCTACATTACTGTGCTGCCCAATATACCAGAGAACAGATCTATTAATCAAATACATGAGTAAAAGGACCAGGGTTACTATTACTGCTATTTCAGAATCGGTGTGATTGGCCATTTGTTCGTGCTCTGGGATGTTTGGGCAAATTATATTATTAATGCACTAAATTTTAATACTGGGTACATTGTGAGCAGACAGGCTGGCAGTCACAGAAGTCTGCTGGCAGAAATGGTTTCTTTCCCTTCATTATTAAAGATTCAGGAAGGATTGTGCACGAGAGATGTGAGAAAATACTAGCCTGCAGGTTAAGGAAACCATTGTGAGGTGAGTAACACACAGCAAAAGAACTGGAATAGAACTCCCAATGGAACCACAAAATACAGGCGCCAGCAAATTGGAGTTTCTGTTTTCCTTCATTTCTCCGTGTGGCTTATATACACAGCCAGGAGTTTTATTTGTGATGCCCCCAACACCAACACCTTATCTTTTTTACACATTATACTCTGGAACCCTTGTGTGCTACTTGTTTTCAATCCGCCCAAAATATTTTACCACATGACATAAGCAGAGTCCAATTGTTGCTAACTGAAGTTATTGGATTCAATAAGCCACAAAGTCATAATCTTTCTAAGGAAGCTTGAATGCCATTGATGTTAGCCCAACTTTGATTGACCTTGAATAACCTACACTCAGTTGCCACTTTATTAGGTACACCTGCTCCTGAATGCAAATATCTAATCAGCCAATCACATGGCAGCAACTCAATGCATAAAAGCATGCAGACATGGTCAAGAGGTTCAGTTGTTGTTCAGACCAAACATCAGAATGGGGAAGAAATGTGATCTAAGTGACTTTGACTGTGGAATAATTGTTGGTGCCAGATGGGGTGGTTTGAGTATCTCAGAAACTGCTGATCTCCTGGGATATTCACTCAACAGTCTCGAGAGTTTACAGAGAATGGTGCAAAAAACAAAAACAAAAATAAATCCAATGAGTGTCAGTTCTGTGGGTGAAAACACCTTGCGAATGAGAGAGGTCAGAGGAGAATGGCCAGACTGGTTGAAGCTGACAGGAAGGTGACAGGAACTCAAATAACCACAAGTCACAAACAGTGGTGTGCAGAAGAACATCTCTGAATGCACAACCTGTTGAAACTTGCAGTTGATGGGCTATAGCAGCAGCAGGAGACCATGAACATTCACTCAGTGGCCACCTTATTGGCTACCAATGTGTTACTTATGCCCCCACTCCCTCCCCTTCCCCAACTCTCACTCCTTGGATTCCTGTGTTGAAGAGGCACAGATGTAGGCGGGGCTGAGTGAACTAGCCTTGCACTCAATGGTAAGATCATGCAACGCTGACGTCCCACCCCCCAGAAAGCTATTAGAGTAACACACCAAAATACTGGAGAATTCATCAGGGCAAGCAGCAGCTGTGGAGAGGAAAAAAGAGTCAAAGATTTGGGATGAAACTTTCCATCAGGACGGAAAGGAAGGGAGAGGAAGCCAGGATAAGAAAGTGAGAGCGGGGGTGGATAGAGTACAAGATGGAAGGTGACAAGTGAGACCATATGAGGGAGAAGGTCGGTGGGTGGGGGAGGGGGATAAAGGGAGAAGCTTGTTGGATGGGGGAGGGGATGCTGGGGAAGCTTGTTGGATGGGAGAGGGGATGATGGGGAAGCTTGTTGGATGGGGAGGGGATGATGGGAGAAGCTTGTTGGATGGGGAGGGGGGATGATGGGGAAGCTTGTTGGATGGGGGAGGGGATGATGGGAGAAGCTTGTTGGATGGGGAGGGGGATGATGGGAGAAGCTTGTTGGATGGGGGAGGGGATGATGGGGAAGCTTGTTGGATGGGGAGGGGGGATGATGGGGAAGCTTGTTGGATGGGGAGGGGGGATGATGGGGAAGCTTGTTGGATGGGGGAGGGGGGATGATGGGGAAGCTTGTTGGATGGGGGAGGGGGGATGATGGGGAAGCTTGTTGGATGGGGAGGGGGGATGATGGGGAAGCTTGTTGGATGGGGAGGGGATGATGGGAGAAGCTTGTTGGATGGGGGAGGGGGATGATGGGAGAAGCTTGTTGGATGGGGGAGGGGATGATGGGGAAGCTTGTTGGATGGGGAGGGGGGATATGATGGGGAAGCTTGTTGGATGGGGGAGGGGATGATGGGAGAAGCTTGTTGGATGGGGAGGGGGATGATGGGGAAGCTTGTTGGATGGGGAGGGGGGATGATGGGGAAGCTTGTTGGATGGGGGAGGGGGGATGATGGGGAAGCTTGTTGGATGGGGGAGGGGGGATGATGGGGAAGCTTGTTGGATGGGGAGGGGATGATGGAGAAGCTTGTTGGATGGGGGAGGGGGATGAAGGGAGAAGCTTGTTGGATGGGGGAGGGGGATGATGGGAGAAGCTTGTTGGATGGGGGAGGGGATGATGGGGAAGCTTGTTGGATGGGAAGGGGGGATGATGGGGAAGCTTGTTGGATGGGGGAGGGGGATGATGGGGAAGCTTGTTGGATGGGGGAGGGGATGATGGGGAAGCTTGTTGGATGGGGGAGGGGATGACGGGGAAGCTTGTTGGATGGGGGAGGGGATGACGGGGAAGCTTGTTGGATGGGGGAGGGGATGATGGGGAAGCTTGTTGGATGGGGGAGGGGATGATGGAGAAGTTTGTTGGATGGGGGAGGGGGATGATGGGGGAGGGGATGATGGAGAAGTTTGTTGGATGGGGAGGGGGATGATGGGGAAGCTTGTTGGATGGGGAGGGGATGATGGGGAAGCTTGTTGGATGGGGAGGGGGATGATGGGGAAGCTTGTTGGATGGGGAGGGGGGATGATGGGAGAAGCTTGTTGGATGGAGGAGGGGGATGATGGGGAAGCTTGTTGGATGGGGGAGGGGGGATGATGGGGAAGCTTGTTGGATGGGGAGGAGGATGATGGGGAAGCTTGTTTTTGGGGGGAGGGGATGAAGGGAGAAGCTTGTTGAATGGGGAGGGGCTGATGGGGAAGCTTGTTGGATGGGGAGGGGATGATGGGGAAGATTGTTGGATGGGGGAGGGGATGAAGGGAGAAGCTTGTTGGATGGGGAGGGGGATGATGGGGGAGGGGATGAAGGGAGAAGCTTGTTGGATGGGGAGGGGGATGAAAGGAGAAGCTTGTTGGATGGGGAGGGTGATGATGGGGGAGGGGGATGAAAGGAGAAGTTTGTTGGATGGGGGAGGGGGATGAAGGGAGAAGCTTGTTGGATGGGAGGAATGGGAGATTGAAGTGAGAAGTTGGGAGATGATAGGTAGAATAGCTAAAGGGTTGAAAGAAGGGATTGGATAGGAGAAGAGAGTGGACCATGGGATAAAGGAAAGGAGGAGGGGCACGTGAGAGAGGTGATGGACTGGTGAGAGGTATAGAAGAGGTAAAAGGGGATCCAAAATGAAGAATGGAAATATTCTGACATTGTCTTCTGGAGTGATAGGGTGATGTAACATGGAAACCGGCCCTTTAGCTCACTGAGTCCATGCCAACCATCAACCACCCATTTGCACAAGTCCCACATTTTATTCTCCGCTTTCCCTCAACTCCCTCAAGATCCTATCCCTCACCCACTCACCCGGGACAATTAAACTACCAGCTGCCAGGCCCTTGTGTTGTGGGAAGGAAGTGGAGCACCAGAGGGTTTTATATCATCGATGAACATCAGCTGCAGCATTTTTCAGATGAACTGAAGTAGGTTAACAGTCAAAACTATCATCGTTGTCAGGAGCACAACCAATACTGTCAGGAGAGGCACATTAGAATACAGCAGCTTGTGGAAAGGTTGACCCTAGGAAAGTTCAGTGGCCAGGGTGAGCAGGGAGAACAAGCGAACTCCACTTAGACAGCTCCTGAGGCCAGGACTGAACCGGGATCTCCAGTGCTCTTATTGTCCTAGATAAACCTTAAGCAATCACGAAGCAATCTTAAAATCCCCCAGGCACCTCTAAATGTCAGAGGCGTTTAATGTGTATAAACTAAGGTAAGTTTTTATCAGGAGCGTCTATTGGCTGTACCCCCGTGCTGCTGCTGATACAATTTATCTTCCTTTATAGTTGTTAAACATCTCTGACATTCAGAGGCACCCAGTGGAGATTAGGATTGCTTCAAGTCCATCAAGTAAATTGAAACTGATTTTAAAATGTAAAGTGAATTTAAAACACCTTGACAGATACTCAGACTGAAGCAAATTGAAGTGAAGTAACTGTACGTAAAGTATTAAAACATCTGCTGGAGGATCTCAGTGGGACAAGGAGGGTAGGAGGATCTGTGGATTCAAAGGAATTGTTGATGTTTTGGTTAGAAACCCTGCAGCAGGATTTGGAGTGGGAGTGGTGGTGGGGGGGGGGGAATAATCTATTACTGTTGTCGCTGCACTGACTGTAAACACTTTAATAAGCTTCTCCCCACTGCCACCACCATCTATTGCCCACTCTGGCCTTTTACATCTCCTTACCTGTCCATCACTTCATCTGGGTCCCTTTCTCCTCTGGTCCACTCTCCTCTCCTATCAGATTCCTTCTTCTCCAGACCTTTATCTTTCCCACCCACTTGGCTTCACCTATCACCTTCCAGCTATCCTCTTTCACCCTCGCCCCCACCCCGCCATCTCTTTATACTGGCAACCTCCTCTTTCCTTGTCAGTCCTGAAAAAGTGTCTAGGCGAGAAACGTCTGACCTGCCGAGTTCCTCCAGCATTTTGTGTGGGCAACTTTTTATAAGGTTAGTTATATTGTAAATACATGCTAGTATTTATGCACATTTTTCTCCCCATCTGTAATTTAACCTCTAACTTTAGTTTTTATATAATTCTTTATTCTTTATAGCTCCTGGCATGGACAGCTCACTGAGGGGTTCTTAAAAGAAATCTTCCATTTACCAGAAGATAGAATGGTGTTTGGGATAACAAGAAAAATCTGTAGTCAGGCCAATGCAGGCTTATAATGAATTATCTCTAATAATTATATAACTGTTGAATATTGTTGTTTTTGTTGCATGTCTCACCAATGCACCACAGAAAATTCCTGATACATGTAAATATACAGTGCCTATAAAAAGTATTCACCCCCCCCTGAAAGTTTTCATGTTTTATTGTTTTAGAACACTGAATCGCAGCGGATTTAATTTGGCTTTTTTGACATTGATCAACAGAAAAAGGTTCTTTCATGTCTAAGTGAAAGTACCTCCACAAAGTGATCTAAATTAATTACAAATATAAATCACTAAGTAATTCATTCGTCCCTCTTCCCTCTGGGAGAAGGCTCACGCGCTTGAAGACTTGTACGGCCAGGTTTGGGAACAGCTTCTTTCCAACTGTGATAAGACTGCTGAACGGATCCTGACCTGGATCTGGGCCGTACCCTCCAAATATCCGGACCTGCCTCTCGGTTTTTTTTGCACTACCTTACTTTCCATGTTTCTATTTTCTATTTATGATTTATAATTTAAATGTTTAATATTTACTAATTTTTACTATTTTTAATATTTAATATTTGTAATCCAGGGAGCGGGAAGCGCAGAATCAAATATCGCTGTGATGATTGTACGTTCTAGTATCAATTGTTTGGCGACAACAAAGTATAAAGTATAAAAGTATTCACCTCCTTCAAGTCAGTATTTAGTAGATGCATCTTTGGCAGCAATTACAGCCTTGAGTCTGTGTGGATAGGTCTCTATCAGCTTTGCACATCTGGACACTGCAATTTTTCCCCATTCTTCTTTACAAAACTGCTCAAGCTCTGTCAGATTGCATGGGGATCAGGAGTGAACAGCCCTTTTCAAGTCCAGCCACAAATTCTCAATTGCATTGAAGTCTGGACTCTGAGCTGGCCACTCCAGGACATTAACTTTGTTGTTTTTAAGCCATTCCTGTGTAGCTTTGGCTTTATGTTTGGGATCCTTGTCTTACCGGAAAACAAATCTTCTCCCAAGCAGTTTTCTTGCAGACTGCATCAGGTTTTCCTCCAGAATTTCCCTGAATTTTGCTGCATTCATTTTACCCTCTACCTTCAAGAGCCTTCCAGGTCCTGCTGCAGTGAAGCATCCCCGCAGCACGATGCAGCCACCACCGTGCTTCATGGTGTGTTTTTGATGATGTGTGGTGTTTGGTTTACACCAAACATAGCACTTAGTCTGATGGACAAAAAACTCAATGATAGGATTTCATCCCGAAACATGAATGGTTTCTTTTGCCTGCCCTCTGAATTCCTCCAGCATATTGTCTGTTGCTCTGGAATCCACCATCTGCAGTCTCTTGCGTCTGTATTTTACACAAGACACATTGAGGCCGAGGTTTCCATTTCAGATAAAAAGGACAGTTCAATTGCAAACCCTGCTTTAGGACATTATCCATCCCTCTCTCTGTGTAAAGCATCAAAATCAGGCTGGGAGAAGGGTGACACAGTTAACATGGAGTCGCTATTACCCTTGTATTCCAATACAGACAGCTGCCATCTCAACACTAACTGGAGTTTTTTCAAAGCCTAACAACTGTAGGAGTGCACATGAGCAAAAATCCATGCATATTTGGTGCTGCACCAACTGGTTAAAAGGGAAGAATGCATTTCTGCCTTACTGTTGTATAATGTGCACGACACCAAGATTCCTGCACACACACAGGCCTATGTATCCACTGAACACACACACACACACACACTATTATACAAGGAGTCCACACATGACATTAATTGCCTGAAGTGAATTAAAAATTGAAAGGGCAAGGTTGAACTAGGCATCAAATCATTACCTGCACGATTGCTTATATATGTGTGTTGGAATTATTTTTGAGCTACTGATATGGACTGAGGCCAATTCAAAGCATTGTTGATCTCATTACGTGTGTTCATTAGTATTTGACCTAAGAGTAGTGGGCCTATTCCTTTGCCAGTTCCTTCCCACTGATGAATCATTTCCTGAGACAAACCAACTCCTTGTGCCTTGTAGGAAAATCTATGTGCCAATTTAAAGCATTCATGCTACTTCCACACAGCTTTTCAGGAACACACAGATACTGTGAAACACTTTACCTTCTGGATAAACAAAGCTTTGTGCTATCTGATCCTTAGACAGAAAAACCCACTTACTGGGACAAGAAACCTTTAAAATGGGATGAATAAAGGGACTGCTGTGAAGATGGGTAGGCTGACATTTTCCCTTTATTGACAGAGTAAACAGTTTATCTTCACAAAGTGCTCCTCAATGAACAGCTTTTGGCTGCTATCACTTCTGTTCTATGGGAAAACTTTGTCACAAGTTCAAGTTGAAGTTAATTGTCATTCAACCTTAATACATGTATACCGCCATAGGAGACAACACATATAGGAGTGCTATTGAGAGTGTCCTGAACACAAATAAATTAGCAAATAATAAGGTGCATTTACGACACAAGTTAAAAAATGAACAGTATACCATCACTGGTGCTTCATGCAGGGAGTTCGGTATTCTCATGTCCTGGGGAAAGAAGCTGTTTCCCATCCTAACAGTCCTTGTCCTAACACTATGGTACCTTCTGCCTGATGATAGGGGGTAAAAGAGATTGTGGGATGGGTGGGAGGGATCACTGACAATGCTAAAGGCCCGGCATATGCAGTGCTCCTGAAATATATGGCGACGCAATGGCAGCGCGTGCGGCCTCTCCGGTGAATGAATGATATCTGATATCTGTTATCTGTCAAGTAGGCTGCCGTGCACAATTCTGATTTGATGGAGATGGACATGAGAGTACGCAGGAACATCTGGAAAACTTCTGAAATGCCCGCTTCGCTGCCGCTGTTACTGTGTGGTAACCAGAATCTCCGGAGCTGAAGGCCCTGAAATCCTCGGCTTTGCGTGTTTCAGCAGCCGGGGTGAGGTCGAAGGCGCTCGGCAGACGATGGCGCTCGGGAGGCTGTATCGGAGAGGCTGGTCGGAGGCTCGAAGTTTTCGGACAGACGGACTCAGTGTCGGCTGTGGTCGGCTGCTTCCAAGGTATCGGCAAGTTGACGGTGCCTGGAGGTTTATGGCAGGGAGTTTCTCCCTTTTGCCGCCTGCTATCGGGGACTCGGGAGTTGATCGACTCGGGGACTTTTGAGACTTTATTTACCCTGCCCATGATTTGTTCTTCATCAAATTATGGTATTGTTTTGCACTGCTGTAACTATATGTTATAATTATGTGGTTCTGTCAGTGTTAGTCTTTGGTTTGTCCTGTTATCTGTGATATCACTCCGGAGAAACATTGTATCATTTCTTAATGCATGTATGCATTTCTAAATGACAATAAAAGAGGACTGAGTGTTCTTATAATTTAAATATCTTGGACAGCAAACCTTTGTAGGGTCCTGCAGTCAGATGCTTTGTAATTCCCATACCACACAGTGATGCAGCTGGTCGGGGCACTCTCGATGGCGCTGCTGTAAAAATTGGTTAGAGTGGGAGGTGGGGAGAAGCCTTGTTTGCCTCAATCTTCTCAGGCCTTTCTTGACTAAAGAGGTGGTTTTCAGGGACCAGGTGAGATCATTCGTTACGTGCACTCCCAGAAACTTGCTGCTTCTAACTCTCTCCACAGAGGAGCTGTTTATGTGCAGTGAGGAGTGGTCACCCTACAGCTTCCTGGAGTGGCTTCAGGAAGTGGTTAATGTGTCTTCCTAAAGTCACGCGGTTAATCCAACAAACAAGAGTTGAAATGATGTCACCGAGACGTTTGCAGTAAAACAACAATCCCCCTGAGATCTTTGAGGCCCATTTTAAGAGATTTCAAATTTAAATTAAATTAATTTCAATTTAATAAACACTGAATGGTACATCCCTTTCAGCCCACTAACTCCCTCTGCTTTCTACAGTCATGTCTGCCGAGAACTCTGGGACATTCTGAAAGGGAGGTGAATGGTGCTTTGGTAAAATCAACCTTTCCTTTGACTTCTCTAACTTCCGCTAATGCCCCACCTCCCCCTCATACCCCATCCGTTATCTATATACACACATTCTTTCTCTCCCTCTCTCCTTTTTCTCCCTCTATCCCTCTGACTATACCCCTTGCCCATCCTCTGGGTTTCCCCCCCTCCCCCTTTTCCTTCTCCCTGGGCCTCCTGTCCCATGATCCTCTCATATCCCCTTTGACAATCACCTGTCCAACTCTTGGCTCCATCCCTCCCCCTCCTGTCTTCGCCTATCATTTTGGATCTCCCCCTCCCCCTCCCCCTCCCACTTTCAAATCTCTTACTAGCTCTTCCTTCAGTTAGTCCTGACGAAGGGTCTCAGCCTGAAACGTCGACTGTACCTCTTCCTAGAGATGCTGCCTCGCCTGCTGCATTCACCAGCAACTTTGATGTGTGTTGCTTGAATTTCCAGCATCTGCAGAATTCCTCATGTTTGCGCTTTCCTTTCAGTGTATTGAATCATCACAGATTATGAGATTAGTTCCTGGACTCGATTTCCATCCACAGCCTTCTCAGTAACAGAGAAGCTAGCTACCAATTCCTCCACAATAATAGTCTGTACCACAGGGATAAGAACTGATATGTTCACTACTTAATAATCTCCTATAAAATTTCAGCACTGTTGGGATTTTGTTAGAGCCAGACCACCAGATTTTCCCAGCTATAGGATGCTACTCCTAACTCGCCACACACGTATTATTTCACTTTGTTTACATGCTACAACCTGCAAGAGCACCGCAGCCTTGTTATTGGGTTTGGGTGCTTGTGTACTTCAATGACCCGGAGAGCTTTGCTGGCTGGAGTCAGGGCTTTATGCTTTGGCTCTTGGTACAGTCACCCATGCCAAACAGGTCGAAGGTAGAGACACTCAGATGTAGAAGGGTTCTTCATGCTGTTTCCGTAACAATCTTGTTGGACCCGTCAGGGTTGTTGGCCCTGAGCTGAACCCCTGACCCTGGAGGAGCAGCAGACCACTTTTAGAGTGGCCTCTACCCTCAACCTGTTAACAGTGGTCCACTGGTCCTCTGGGTTCTGGGGTTCAGCTCAGGGCTAACAACCCTGACTGGTCAAACAAAATTGTTATGGAAACAGCAATGAAGAATCCTTCCACATCTGAGTGTGATGGTATTCCTGAGTCTTGCATGAAGACAGTCGTGAAAACCGAGAGGAAGCTACTGACATGATGAAGGAAGCTCTGAGATGGAGGCGTAACGGGTAGTAACACGTGTGCTGCGCAGTAGCACCACTGATTTTCCGGTCAATCCGGCAAATTCAAACGCAGTGGGAAACATACAAATACTCTAGATCCCAGCCCCAGCCACAAGCCTACCACATTCATGACTAACTACAACTGCTACCTTTATACATTTATTTATTCAGGTTACAGCACGGAATAGGCCCTTCAGTTATTCTGTCTTCAATTATGAATTGAAATAACAAATATAGGCAATTTCAAAAGCCACGCTGCCCAGCAACCCACCTATTTAACCCCTAGCCTAACCACAGGACAATTTACAATGTCCGTTAACCTACTGACCCGTACATCTTAGCAATGTGAGAGGAAACCGGAGCACCCGGAGGAGACTCACGCATTCGCGGGAAGAACGTGCAAACTCCGTGCAGATGGTGCCAGAGTTGAATGCTGAAATCTGATGCCCCGAGCTGTAATACTAACCAGGCTGTTGTCAAGACTCAATAACAGACTCCCCTCTCCCATCAAACTCCTGATCTTTCAGTCTACCTCGTCGTGGCCCTTGTGCTTCCTTTGTCTATCTGCTGTAGCACAAGACTCTGCATTCTGTTTTTCTCAATACACGAGTGATCTTACTGGAAGTTATGTAGATGCAGCTTTTCCTGCATCTCAGTACATGTGACAATAATAAGCCAATTACCAATAACACTGGACAACAAAGGTTTTGCTTCCTGAATACTTATGGGTGTACCTTGTGGATTTCCGGCTAGTGATCATGAAATCACCATGAAATTTCTTTATCACACACCATTTTTTAAAAAATTGCCTATATTTGTTATTTTAATTTATATTTCAAGTCAGAATAACTGATGCTAAGATTAAGGAAGGCATTTTTGTTGGTCTATATATTCAAACAGGTCATCAATGACGGGCAATTCAAAGAACAGGCAACTTCAAGGATGTTGTAGAAAATTTTCTTGGCAACTACAGAGCACCAAACTACGTGCAGCTGGTTGACAACATGCTCCAAGCATACAAAACCATGAAGTACAGCATGTCACTAAAGATTCATTTTCTGCATTCCCATTTAGACTTCCTCCCTGCAAATCTTGGCGCTGTCAGTGATGAGATGGTGAGAGGTTTCACCAGGACATTGTGGTCATGGAGAAACGGTATCAGGGCAACCGGAATCCATCAACGTTGGCTGATTATTGCTGGACACCTAAGCAGGAAGCCTCAGACACTGAGAACAAACAAAAATCATCAACAAAACATACTTAGCTTAGTTGAACTATTGGAAAGCATCAGCACTGATATGCAATTAAGTGCATTATATTCAATAAAAGTTAATTTCTCATTTCTCAAATTCCTGTGTGATACAGTGGTCTGAAATTATATTTGTGTTCAGCTTCAAGCGGTCTATCATTAAAGAAAAAAAATCTGAGGAAGCAATATTTTCCAAATAATTTGTCATCCAGTGTAATTAATCACTATCTTGATATCCCAGACCCAACCCTTCTGACCACACTTCGGACCGCCGGATCATATTCCAGATGAATGACTGAGCAAGATGCCAGGATGGATGTGGTTCAAAGCTTTACTGTAATCTCTCTGTATACAAATCATCCAACGATCCGTAAAGTTACCGGAAGCAGAATACACTGAAACAAATTGTAATCTCCTACCGTGGTAGCCAGTTACAGTGTGGAGGCACGGTAGTGTAGTGGTTAGTTTAACGCTTTACAGCGCCAGATGTAAGGTCAGGGATGAATTCCTGCCACTGTCTGTAAGGAACTTTGAAGTTAGATCAGACGTCGGTGTGGCCTAATTTGGAGTATTGTGTGCAGTTCTCGTCACCTATACAGGAGGGATATCAATAAGTTTGAAAGAGCGCAGAGAAAACCTACAAGGATGTTCCCAGGATTCAAGGACCTGATTATAGGGAAAGGTTAATTAGATTAGGGTTTTATTCACTAGGAGAATGAAGGGAGATTTGATAGAGCTATACAGAATTATGAGGGTATAGATAGGGTAAATGCACTGAGGTTGAGTGAGGCTAAAACTAGAGGTCATGGGTTAGGTGAAAGATGAACTGTTTAAGAGGAACATGAGGGGGAACTATTTCACTCAGAGGGTGGTGAGAGTGAGGAATGAGGTGCCCGCAGAAGTAGTGGATTTGGGTTTGATTTCAACATTTAAAAGAAATTAGGTTAGGTACAGAAATGGGAGGGTTATAGAGGAATGTATTCTGGATGCAGGTCGATGAAACTAGACAGGTTGATAGTCTGGCATGGACTCGATGGGCTGAAGGGCCTGCTTCTGTGCTGTAGTGTTCTATGATTCCATGACTTCATGAGTTTGCACATTTTCCCTGTGACTGAGTGGGTTTCCTCCAGGTGCTCTGGTTTCCTCCCACATTCCAAAGACATACATGTTAGGGTAAGTAATTCCAGGCATGCTATGTTGGTGTTGAAAGCACGACGACACTTGTGGGCTGCCTTCAGCACATCTCGAACTGTGTTGGTCACTGACACAAAAACAACACATTTCAGTGTATGCTCCAATGTTTCGATGGAAATATGGAAAGTTAAGCAAATCTTTAAAGTTAATTAAATAAATCCTGGAATGTAAAGATAACACATTTTAGCTCACACAGAAGAACAACGTTGTGTTCTTCAGGGAAAGAAATCTGCACCCTGTGATCAAAAATTAAAGATTAGGTTTACTTGTCACTTGTACCATGACTGGCTTCATCACTGCCTGGTATGGAAACACCAATGTCTTTGAAAGGAAAATCCTACAAAAGGTAATGGATTCAGCCCGGTAAATCACGGGTAAAGCTCTCCCAACCATCGAGCACATCTACATGAAATGGAAAGCAGCATCCGTCACCAGAGATCCTCGCCACCCACACCATACTCTTATCTCACTGCTCCATCAGGTAGAAATTCTTGGTTGGTGCGGCTATAATGAAACCCAATTTCCTTCAGGATCGATAAAGTATATCTATCTATCTATCTAAAGTACAAGAGCAACACCAGGTTCAAAAACAGTTACTACCCCTCAACCAGCACAGACAAAATACTGGATGAACTCAGCAGGTCAGGCAGTATCTATGGAAAGGAGTTAACGGTCAGCATTTTGGGCCTAGACTCTTCTTCAGGACTAGAAAAAAATGGTCAGAGCAAAAAGATGGGGGGTGGGGTTGGGAGGAAGAAGTACAAGGTGGCAGGCGATAGGTAAGACTGGGAGAGGAGGAGGGCTGGTACAGAGCAGGGAAGTTGATTAGTGAAAGAGATACTGGGCTGGAGAAGGGGGAATCTGATAGGACAGAACAGAAGGCCGTGGAAGAATGGGGAAGGGGGAGGAGCACCAGAGGGAGGTGATGAGCAGGTAAGAAGATAAGGTGAGAGAGGGAAACAGGAAAGTGGGAATGGTGAAGGAAGGAGGGGGGCAATTACTGGAAGCTTGAGAAATTGATGTTCATGCCATCAGGTCAGAGGCTACCCAAACAGAATATAAGGTGTTGCTCCTCCAACCTGAGTGCGGCCCCATAGTGGCAGTAGAGGAGGCCATGTACTGACGTGTCGAATGGGAGTGGGAAGCAAAATTGAATTGAGTGACCACTGGGAGATCCTGTTTCTTCTGGTGGATGGAGTGTAGGTGCTCGGCAAAGTGGTCTCCCATTCTATTGGTCCTATTCCCATTCCGACATGTCAGTGAAACAGTGAACAGTGAAAAGCTGGTCTTGCATGCATCGCAATCGATCATGGCTTTATCTCCTGTACCTAATAAAGTAGCTACTGAGTGCATATTCATGGTCTGTTGCTGCTTTAGCCCATTCTCTACAAGGTTCAATATGTTGTACTTTCAGAGATGCTCTTCTGCACACCACTGCTGTAATGTGTGGTTATTTGATTTACTGTCACCTTCCTGTCAGCTTGAACCAGTCTGGCCATTCTCCTTTGACTCCCCTCATTAACAAGGTGTTTTTGCTGACAAAATGGATTTTTTTTTGTTTGTTGTTTTCGCACCATGCTCTGTAAACTATAGAGATTTTGTTGTGTGTGAAAATCCCAGGAGATCAACAGTTTCTGAGATACTCAAACCACCCCATCTGGCACCAACAGTCATTCCACAGTCAAAGACACTTAGGTCTCATTCCTTCCCCATTCTGATGTTTGGTCTGAACAACAATTGCACCTCTTGACGACGTCTGCATGCTCTTATGCATTGAGTTGCTGCAATGTGATTGGCTGATTAGGATATTTGCATTAATGAGCAGGTGTACAGGTGTACCTAACAAAGTGGCCACTGAGTGTATTTCACTTACAGTACTAACTTCCCAACTTCTCATTGCAGCTTCTCTCTCAATACAGGCGCAGGCCAGGGGAAAGTGGTTTAATGTTCTGCAGTAGTTGGGGAGCTGAGGCTGAGTTAACAGGCTTCTGCTGCCAGTCCTGAAGAATGGAACCTACTCGTAAGCATTAATCATTCCAAGTGCCATGTTTTCAAATCATAATTTAACTTGATATGTTTTTATGTCGGGCCCTGACACGGTTTCTTGTAATTACTGTCTTCCTGGAATGTCTCTTTCCGGCTTCCTGACTTTGCCTTTACCTTGGCCATTCCGACTGGAAATACACGGCTCACTCAGCTACCTCAGCAAACGTCACAGTTAACTGTTGCACTGCTCACGTCCCTTGAGAATGTTAGAAATAGGAGCCCGTCAAGTCTTTCCAAGAACTGACCCGGACCACAGCATCACTCTCCTCCTCATTTCCCTCAAATGTCCTTCGGATAAACAATTTACCTTTGGGTTTGGTCAATGGAGCAGCCTCTATAGTTCTACAGAAGATTAAAGCTTAGCTTTATTTGTCACAGGTACATTGAAGCGTGCAGTGAAATGCGTTGTTTCCATCAATGACCATTGCTGTCCACGGATATGCTGGGAGCAGCTCCCAAGTGGTGCCATGCCTCCAGTACCAACACAGCATGCCCATAACCTACTTACCTTTACTAACCCATATGCCTTTGGAATGTGGGAGGAAACCCTCGCGGTCATGGAGAGAACACAGAATTTCTACAAACAGCAACAGGAATTGAATCTGGGTCATTGGCACTTTAAAGTGTTTGTTATCCTGTCCTCAGGATATAAATAACTGACTTATGGACACTCCTATGTAAGAACAAGCTCCCAAAATATTATTAAATTCACCATCCAATGTATGTACTGCTCTGTGCAAAAGTCTTAGGCACATATATAATATAGCTAGGCTGCCTAACACTTCTGCACAGTACTGCAGTAATTTTATGTATTACACTGTACTGCTGCTGTGAAAAAAAAAATTCATGACAAATGTGAGTGATGATATTCCTGATTCTGATATGGGTCTCTATTGTGGACTGAGAGTGGGAAGGGGGCAGAGAGAGGGGAGTCATGGTTGGGAATAGGGGCAGGGAGAGGGGAGGGAGCGGGAAGCACCAGAGAGACATTCTGTAATGATCAATAAACCAATTGTTTGGAATCAAGTGACCTTGTCTGGTGTCTCAGGGCTGGGTGTGTCGGCACCTGTATCCCCACCCCGACACTCCTTCTCTGCCATCTGTCCCACACCCCTCCTGCGGTGCTCTAACTTCACCATTCCCAACACCCTTTGCTCCCGCCAGATTTACAAATTTGCCATATTAAGTTACTTTTGTGTATTTTCTTCCAACTTATGGATAAAATTAATTAATGGACATCTATAAAACTGGAGCCTGTTTGTTACATGGGGACGGTCCGTAGTGTCAAGGGAATTAACTTCCTCACCCACCAGTGTCTGCAGGAACACATTTCCCATGGGTCCATGCTGCCACATTTAATAAACACAATATCACAAAAACAATTTGCTCAGGATGACTATGAAACATTTCAGAATCTCTTGTGGTCACAATGATCACATAGATTCTGCTTGTCTGATGTATTTACTTATTTTAGGGATACAGCCGGAACGAGCTGCACCACCCAGTAACCCATCAATTTCACCATTAGCCTAATCACAGGACAATTTACAATGACCTATCAATATGTTAATGATGAAAACATACAACCTCCTTACAGATAGCGCTGGAACTGAACTGTGAACTCCTCGAGTTGTAACAGCATCGTGCTAACCGCTATACTACCATGGCGCCAAAACGTGAATTAATTTATTTTTAAACAAGAGAAAATCTGCAGATGCTGGAAATCCAAGCAACATACACAAAATGCTGGGGGAACTCAGCAGGCCAGGCAGCATCTATGGAAAAGAGTAAACAGTCGACGTTTCAGGCCAAGACCCCTCAGCAGGACTCAATAATTTTACTTCTTTTAAATTTCTTTTTATTTAGAGATACATCATGATAACAGGCCCTTCTGACCCAATGAGCCTGTCCCACCCGAATACACATGAGACCAAGTAATCTACCAACTCGCACATGATTGGAATGGGGGAGGAAACCAGATCACCCAGAGGAAACCTACGTGGTCACGTGGATAACGCACAAACTTGAGAAGTCCCCTTAATGATCTCATTCCTGTGAGGAAATGATGCAGCAGGAAGCAGTTGGGCCAAATGGCCTGCATGAAAGAGCATTTGTTGTTTCAGCTTTAACAACTGTATAATTCAACTCTGCTGGACCTCTGTGGCTGCAGAGGGAGACGGGGGGAAGGAGAGATTAAATTAAAGAGAGTTTTATTACACTGAAAGAAAACATAATTGTTTTTAATGGCAAACGCTGAACTAATAAGTGCCACAAGTTATGTGATCGGCAGCTCGTGTGACTGCAGAAAAGAGAGAGAGATATACATACATCGGGCTAAGGAAACAAAATTTATGACACCAAATGAGGCCATTTGGCCCTCTATGTCTAGCCCAGCCAGATAAATGTACTTCAAAGAAACTAGTGATTCTAGAGATGCTGGAAATCCAGAGCAACATACATGGCAGTGCAGTGGTTAGCACAATGCTTTACAGTACCAGTGACCTGGTTTCAGTTCCCACTGTTGCCTGTAAGGAGTTTGTACGTTCTCCACATGGAATGCCCTCTTCAGGCTTGTGCAGGGAGCCAGAGGGCATTGGCTTCTGAGGTTCTTTGAGCACATGAATTGGTTAATTGTTGTTTAAGAAGAGTTATTAATCGTTTAGAGTTCCTTGTGTTTGTTCTTGAGTGACTCGCTCTTTCAAATGCAGCCTCCTGGTGCTTTCTGTTTAAACTTAAGTTTATTTTGATCAGCTCAGGATTTCCGTGTAGTTGTATTATTTAAGCAGACACCTGATTAGCACTAATCGCAGGGTCCTAGGTTTGAGAATGTTACGTCTCATGGTGTCACTTGGCTGAGCCACCAACGTTCTGCTGCAATTCTTAGGAATAAACTCTGTTCGCCATCTCTACATGGGAATCTGTCCTTCCTCCATACTAGGCTTCCGACATTGCCAGTGCACATTGTGACACCTTCCCTCTTCTCTTTTTTCATTCCCCTTTCAGGTTACTGTCTCACTTCTTCACTTCTCCTCACCTGCCGATCAGCCTTTGGTTTCCCTTCCTCCTTCCCGTTCTCCCACAGTCCATTCTCATCTCCTGTCAGATTCCTTCTTCTTCAGCCCTTTACCTCTTCCACCTATCACCTCCCAGATTCTCACTTCATCCCCCACTCTCTCCCTCGCACATCCACCTTCCCCCTCAACTGATCTCAACTATCACATACCAGCTTGTACCTCCAGATGCTGGGTCAACCTTTTTAATCTACTCCAAGATCAATCTAACTCTTCCTCGTACAGAGCCCTCCATGTTTCTACCATCCATGTGCCTATTTAAGAGTGTCCCTAATGTACCTGCCTGTTCTAAAGGGACATCTTTCTATTCTGAGGCTGTGCCTTTTGGTCCTACTCTCTTCCAATATTGGTAATATCCTTTCCACCTCCACTCTGTCTAGGACTTATAATATTCGCTCTGCTTCAATGAGATCACCCCCTCATTCCTCTAAACTCCAGTAAGTACAGGCCCAGAGCTATCAAATGCTCCACATATGTTAACCCTTTCATTCCTGGTATCCTACTCATGAACCTCCTCTGGATTCTCTCCAATGCCAGCATATCCTTTCCTCAATAATGAGGTCCAAAACTGCTCATAGTTCTCCAAGTGCGGTCTGACCACTGTCTCATAAAGTCGCAGCATTACGTCCTTGCTTTTATATGGGGCACTACAGTACCGTAGCAGCTAGCGTGAAGCTATTACAGCTCAAGGCATTCGGAGTTGTGGGTTCAGTTCTGGTGTTGTCTGTAAGGAGTCTGTACGTTCTCTTCAGGAAGTGGGTGAGTTTCCTCCAGGTGTTCTGGCGTCCTCCCACAGTCCCACGATGTACAGATTAGTAGGTTGATTCGTCCTTGTAAATCGTCCTGTGATTAGGCTGGTGTTACAAAGGTGGGTTGCTGTGCAGTGTGGCTCATTTTGCAGGTTCTGCTCAGTATCTCTAAATAAGTAAATATTCTAGTCCTCTTGAAATGAATGCTAACATTTCATTTGCCTCTCTTACTGCTGACTCAAGCTGCAAGATAACTTCCAGAGCATCATCTGCATTATCCAGTCTGGGTTCATTGACTGAAACGAAGACCGTATTACTCCTGTACTGACTGATGGCAAAAATAATTAACTCCGACTCCGACTCAGTGTCAAGGCATTTGGAAAACCCGTGGCTGCCAAAACCAAAAACTTTTCCACAGAAACAAAATCACACCAGCTTTTTGGGAGGCAGTGTAGAAGACTGCATCAAGAGCTCACCTTCCTTAATGGGGCGGCATCTATGAGTCCAGCGGACCTCAAGAAGCCCGCTCAGTGGAACACACACCACACTACCGTCACGCTGTGGAGGGTTGTAATCTCAGCCAGCCCCATCAAGGACACATCCCTCCCCACCATCGGTGTCATCTTCAAAAGGTGGTGGCTCAGGAAGGCGGTATTCATCATTAAGGACCTCACCATCTGTGACATGCAACACACGCAAAATGCTGGTGGGACACAGCAGGCCAGACAGCATCCATAGGAAGAAGCACAGTCGACATTTCAGGCCGAGACACTTCGTCAGGACTAACTGAAAGAAGGCCACGCCTTCTTTTCATTACTACCATCGGGGAGGAGGTACAGGAGCCTGAAGTCCCTCATCCAATATTGTAGGAGCAGCTTTCTCCCCTCCACCATTAGATTTCCGTAAGGTCCATAAGCCCACGAACACCACCTTGCTATTCCTACATTGCAATGTTTATTTATGGTAAAATTTTTCTCTTGCTCTATACTGCTACTACAGAACAATGAGTTTCACAACATACTATATCAATAACAAGAAACCTGGTTCTGTTCTGAATGTAAACATGTGAAAGGTCCATTCTTCAAAGTTCAGAGGAAATTTTATCATCAAAATACATATATGCCACCATACACATATGGAATGGGGAGATTCATTTGAGATTCATTTTGTGATTCAAAATGAGATTCATTTTCCTGCGGGCATACTCAGCAAATCTGCAGAACAGTAACTGTAACAGGATCGATGAAAGATCAAGAGCACAGAAGACAACAAACTGTGCAAATGCAAATATAAATAATTAGTAGTAAGTAACAAGAACACGAAATAATGAGATAAAGAGCCATTAAAGCAAGATCATTCATTGTGGGAAACATCTCAATAGATGGGCAAGAGAGTGTAGTTATTGCCTTTTTTTTTCAAGAGCCTGATAGTTGAGGGGTAGTAACTATTCTGAAAACTGGTGGTATGAGTCCTGAGGCTCCTGTACCTACTACCCATTGGCAGCAGTGAGAAGAGAGCATTACCTTGGTGGTAGGGATCTCTGATGATGGATGCTGCTTTCCTAAGACAGTATTTCATGTAGAGATGTGTTCAGTGGCTGGGTGGGCTTTACCCATGATGTACTGGCCTGAATCCACTACCCTTTGTAGGATTTCCATTCAAAAGGCATTGGCGTTTCCATACCAGGCCGTGATGCAGCCAGTCAATGCATTCTCCATTACACATCTAAAGAAGTTTGTCGAAGTTTTAGATATCATGTTGGATCTCCATAGACTCCTAAGGCAGTAGAAGCCTGCCCGTCCTTTCTTTGCTAATGCATGGAATTGGAATCAGAATCAGATTCATTTTTATTATCCCTAATATACACTCAGTGGCCACTTTATTAGGTACAGGAGTGTAACCTAGTGCAGTCTTCCGCTGCCGTAGCCCATCCACTTCAAGGTTCGACATACCGTACGTTCAGGGTTGCTCTTCTGCTTCCCGTCAGCTTGAACGCGTCTGGCCATTCTCCTCTGACCTCTCTCGCTAACAAGGCATTTTCGCCCTCAGAACTGCCAGTCACTGGATGATTTTTTTTGTTTTTAGCACCACTCTCTGTAAACTCCAGACTGTTGTGTATGAAAATCCCAGGTGATCAGCAGTTTCTGAGATACTCAAACCACCCCATCTGGCACCAACAATCATTCCACAGTCAAAGTCACTTAGATCACATTGTCTCCCCATTCTGATGTTTGCTCTGAACAACGACTGGACCTCTTGACCATGTCGGCATGCTTTTATGCATTGAGTTGCTGCCACATGATTAGCTGATTAGATATTTGCATTATCAAATAAGTGTACAGGTGTACCTAATAAAGTGGCCACTGAGTGTATGTGTGAAATTTGTTGCTTTGTGGCACAGTACAAAGCAATACGTAAAAAAAATACTATTTTTCAATAAGACCATAAGACTATAAGACAAAGGAGTAGAAGTCGGCCATTCGGCCTATCGAGTCTGCTCCGCCATTTTATCATGAGCTGATCCATTCTCCCATCCACTCCCCTGACTTCTCACCATAACCATTGATGTCCTGGCTACTCAGATACCTATCAATCTCTGCCTTAAATACACCCAATGACTTGGCCTCCACTGCCGCCCGTGGCAACAAATTCCATAGATTCACCACCCTCTGGCTAAAAAAATTTCTTCGCATCTCTGTTCTGAATGGGCGCCCTTCAATCCTTCAATATATCAATAAGATCTATAACAACGTAAATAAACAGTGTAAAGGACAGCAAAATAGTAAAGTTCTCTTCATGGTTCACGGGCCGTTTAGAAATCTGACAGGTTGAATGGACTAATTCTTCTCCTATGTTTTATGGTCTTTGGGAGATAGAGCTATCCTGGTCATTGCAAAGTTCAAAGTTCAAAGTAAATTTATTATCTAAGTATATATATGGTACCATATACAACCCTGAGATTCATTTTCTTGCAGGCATTTACAGGAAAGGTAAAGGATACCATAAAATTTATGAAAAATTATGCATAAACCAAGGCTGACAACCAACCAATGTGCAAAAGAAAACAAACTGTGCAAGTAAAAAAAATACCGAGAGCATGAGTTGTGAAGAGCCTTTGAGATTGAGTCTGTAGGTTGTGGAATCATTTCAGGATTATGGTGAATGAAGTTATCCACTCTGGTTCAGGAGCTTGATAGTTGAGAACCTGGTGGTGTGGGACCCAAGTCAACTGCTCCTCCTGCCTGAAGGTAGCAGTGAGTGGACAGCATGGCCTGGATGGCGGGGGTCTTTGAAGGCAGATCCTGCTTTCTTGTGGCAGTGCTCCATGTAGATGCACTCAATAGTGGGTGGGCTTTGCCTATGATGGACAGTACCAATGATACGGGTAATCAGAATGCCAGTTAATAATTACCTAAACTTTTCTTGTGAACTTTCTTTCTGTCAGCTTTATGAAAAGGTTTCTGACAATCGTAGGTTTCTGACAATCTCTGAAGCCCCCCTACCCCCAACTCCCCACCTTAGGTTGGAAACTACAGCTTGTTCTAAATGACAAGCAAACTGGAAAAACTGAGGCAATCTGCGGAAGCTGAAAATCCAAAATAACACACACAAAATGCAGGCCAGGCAGCACCTGTGGAAATGAGTAAACAGTTGACGTTTTGGACTGGGACCCTTCATTAGGACTGGAAAGAAAGAGGAGTCAGAGTAAGAAGGTGGGGGGAGGGGAAAAAGAGGTACAAGGTGGTAGGTAACAGGTGAAGCCAGGGGGTGGGGGGTGAAGTAAAGAGCTGGGAAGTTGATTGGTGAAAGAGCTAAAGGGCTGGAGAAGGGGGAATCTGAGAGGAGAGGACAGAAGAGCATGGAAGAAAGGAAAGGGGAGGAGACTAGAGGAGCTGATGGGCAGGTAAGGAGATAAGGTGAGAGGGGAAAACGGGAATGGGGAATGGTGAAGGCGAGGGGAGGTAATTATCGGAAGTCTGAGAAATTGATGTATGTGAGGGGTCTTGGCCCGAACCATTGACTGTTTACTCTTTTCCATAGGTGCTGCCTAGCCTGCTGAGTTCCTCCAGCATTTTGAGTGTGTGTGTTCCTCTGGAAAAACTGAGCTGATTTTAGCCACCGCAAAAGCAAACAACCCATTCTGCAGCACAAGCAGCCTACAGAGGCACAGGAATCCTCAAACTATCTGTTCATATTTCCGTTCCTCAAAATTTGGGTGAAAATTCACAAGCCCCGTGTCGACACAATTAGTTTCTTTGGTATTGATCCTGCTTTTCAGTTGCTGCTATGTCAGTCTCTATGAACTTGCATTAATGTCTGTGTGTTAACTTTGTTCTGTTCCACCTCTGTTTCCTTTCATTCTCCCCTGATTACTTTCCACATCTGAAGAAGCAATTTCTTCTAGTCTTGGAAAACGCCTAGCTAGCCAGGATTGAACATCGTTTGCCAATCCTCACATGAGAGCTTGGCTGCAGACTGGTAAAAGGGAAGAGAAGGAAAATATGAAGAAGAAGGAAAGAATTAAAGATATTTGGGTTAGTATATTGAATTCAATGTCAAAACGTAGAGAAAGTAAAATAAGAAAGAAAGAAAGATGAGATTAAGGGAGAAAGTAAACATTTTACTTTTTTAGAACAAACGCTTATTAAAATTTTAAACACAAGATTCTGCAAATGTTGGAAATCTTGAGGAACACACACAAAATGCTGGAGGAACTCAACCAGTAGCTTCTATGGTTGAGATCAGACTGTCAAGCTGATGAAGAGTCTCAGCCTGAAACGTCAACTGTTTATTCCCCTCCACAGATACTGCCTACTTGCCGAGTTCCTCCAAACCTAATGGATTAAGGCACTTGCCCGTAAAAGCTGACTCAGAACCAGGGTTTGGATGTGGTGGCAATGAAAGACCAGTGACATTGCCACTTCAGGAAGTGTGAATAGGAAGGAAACCTGCAGGGAGCAGTGTTCACATGCATCTGCCACCAATGTACCTTCTTAAAGGCATGGAGGGGGTTCTGTCAAAGAGCTTTGGTGAAATGCTGCAGCAGATTTTAGATTCAAATTTCAATATTCAAGATTAAAAGATTAAAAGCTTTAACTTTTTTTATTATTATTGATATACTGTTCAGCTTGGTTGATAGTTTAACTCTTATTCTACATTTAGATATGTTGTCTTGATTATTTTGATGTATTTTTCTCTGTTGTTGATTTTCAATAATAATTAATAAAATGATTTAAAAAGAAAGAAAAGATTAAAAGTTGGGGACTCTATAGTTTGACGTTTAATGTTTTATGTGCTATTTGTTTGCGTCTGGTTATTGTGTGATTTGTTCTTTTTTATTACGCACCTGATGGTCTTGTTGTGTGAGGATTTTCTTTAAGCAGGTTCGATGGTGTTTCTTTGTTTTGTGGCTGTCTGCAAGAAGATGAATCTCAAGGCCATATTGATAATAAATGTACTTTGAACTTTGATGAGCTTTTTTATTCAAATGCACATCAAAACATTGAAACGTGCACTGAAATATGTTGCTTTTGCATCAACGGCCAACACAAACCAAGGATGTGCTGGGGGGCAGCCTGCAAGTTTTGCCATGTTTCTGACACCAATGTAACATGCCAACAACTTACTAACGCTAACCAGTATGTTTTTGGACTGTGGGAGGAAACTGGACTGTCCAGATGCGGTCACAGGGAAAACGTACAAGCTCCTTACAGACAGCAGCGGGAATTGAACCCAGCTTGACGATTGGTGGCACTGTAAAGCATTGCGCTAACCACTACACCACTGTGCCACCCCAATTTAGTGTTCGAATTAGGTTCTCAACTAAACAGGAAGCAAAACTGGTAGCACAACACTGTGTACCAAAAAAATTATGGCGAAGTATGTTGAAATATTTGAACATAAAAAGGTGAGATATTTGCAGGTCACTTTTGTAAATGAATATTAGTCACATCCGATGAACATTAGCAGTTAGATGACTGAAGTTATTTGACCATTTCTAGCGTAGCTGCAACAAAGTACCTTCGGGTGCCAGTATAGCACAGACAAAAAAGTTCCTGCTAAAGAGAAAAATTAGCTTTATTTGTCACATGTACGTACATTCAAACATTGAAACATACACTGATAGTCTCTCTCTCCCTCTCTCTCTCGTCCGTACAGCATACGGTCTCTGTCTCCCCCTCTCACTCACTCCTCCCAAAGGAAGGTCCCTGCATTCGAAGGATCTCTCTCTCTCCCTCGATGCTGTCAGAGGATGGTGCCAGAGTTCTGGGTCTGTGGTTTGTGGATTGGACTGTAGTTCACATTATGGTGCATTTCTTAGTTTCTAGTCGCTCCTTTTTCCGTTCTATTTTGGGCGACTTTGAATCGGGGCAGCCTGCAGGTAACAAACACTGAGCTGAACTCAATATGGACTCTTTCGATTTTGTGTTTTATATTCACTCATTCTTTCTTTCTGCTGTTTGCGCGATTTGTTTTTTGCGCATAGGAGGGGTGATGTTTTGTCTTTGAACAGGTTCCACGGTTTTCTTTGTTTCGTGGCTGTCTGTGGGAAGATGAATCTCAGGGTTGTTTACTGCGTATTTGATAATAAATATACTTTGAATCCTTTGAAATTCGTCGTTTGCATCAACCACCAACACACTTGACCGTGACAATGAATCCCCCAGGTTCACCCCTCTCTGGCTAAAGAAATTCCTCCTCAACTCTATTCTAAAGGGACATCTTTCTATTCTGAGGTTGTGCGCTTTAATCATAGACTCTCCCACTATTGGAGACAGCCAGTGAGGCGGTGGGCGGGGGGGGGGGGGGGAGATGGTAAATCTGCGAAATTCATTGCTACACCCGGCTGTGGAGGCCAAGTCATTGGGTATATTTAAAGCAGAGGTTGTAGGTTCTTAAATAGTCGGGGGTCAAAGGTTACAGGGAGAAGGCAGGAGAGTGGGGTTGAGAGGGGAAATAGATCAGCTACCAGCAAATGGCAGAGCAGACTCAGTGGGCCAAATAGCCTAATTCTGCTCCTGAATCTTACAGTCTTAATTCATTATTGAGACAAAAGAAAATACATGAAAACCCTGCTTGTTAAGTATATTTCTAGCCAACTGTCAACCACGTAATGCTTTACAGCACCAGCAGTAGGAGTTCAATTCCTGCCAATCTGGTAACGAGTTGGTACATTCTCCCTGTGACTGTGCGAGTTTCCTCTGGGCACCTCTGTTTCCTCCCAAGGTCCAAAGACACACGGGTTGGGGTTGCTGAGTTGTGACGTGCTATGTTGGCACTGAAGGCACTGCGACTCTGACAGGCTGCCCCCAACACATCCAAGGACTCCACACAAATGATGCATTTTGCTGTACGTTTCAATGTACGTGTGACAAATAATGCTAAGCTGAATCTTATCAGTTTGTAAAAAGTGTTTAAATGAGGGAAGTAGAGGGCCCCAACAGTTTCTGAATTATTCTCCTGAATAGAATAATTTAGATGACAACTTAGGTCATATCATCTGACCCACTTAGCAAGTTACAGAAATACCTGTCTATCCATGAGCCATTCCAGTCTGGATGTTGTACAAAGGAGACCGGAGAGCAGCCGGTGTTTGTATCACACATGGTTCACACATGAAGGAAGGAGTCTGAGTGCACACCTACCTCAGAAGGGGTCATGTGTAACATAACGAGATCTGGAGCAGAGTGCCTCTAATCACGGTAACGGATGAAGAAACAGTCCAGGTGCCAAGCTGCAGAGCAGAGCCGAGCACGAGCTGGCTTCATCAGTGTGAAGTCAACAGAACCAGCTCCTGGTATATTTACATGAATTCACCACAGTTTTAATTCACTTTTTTATATAAAAAAAATTAGATGTTATACTGTAGTATGGCAAATTTTATAGTGAAGCAGATGAGTTTAAAGACAGCATGGGTACATGGTCAAGGTGGTGAGGTTATAGTGGGAGTGGGGGCATTGGTTAGTCAGGATTTCTGAATAAGCAAAAAGTGAATTATTTGAGTTTTACTGCTCATGTATTTTATTTTATTTAGAGATACACCACGGTAACAGACCCTTCTGGCCCACTGAGCCCGCAACACCCAATGTGACCAACTAACCTTCTACCACATCTGTCTTTGGAATATGGGAGGAAACCCACATGTCATGGGGGGAACGTACAAACTCCTTACAGACAGCGGCGGAATTGAACCTGAGTCACTGGTGCTTTAATACTGTTACACTTCGCTACTGTGCTACCCCATGTGGTATTTCATTAGACTCTGAGCCCACAGGATAGAGGAGAATTAGGTCACTCAACCTATCCAGTCTGCTCTGCCGTTCAATCTTGGCTGATTATTTTCAACCCCATTCTACCGCCTTCTCCCTGTAACACTCAATCCCATTATCAATCATGTCTTTCTTTCCGCATCTATCTATCTATTTGGAAATACAGTGAAAAACAGGTCCTTCCAGCCCAATGAACCACACCACCCAGGACTACACCGATTTAACCCCAGTCTAATCACAGGGCAATTTACAATGACCAATTAACCTACTAATCGGTACATCTTTGGAATGTGGAAAGAAACTGGAGCACTCTAAGGAAACCCACGCGCTCACTGGAAGGACAAACAAACTTCTTACAGATAGTGTCGGAATTGAATACCGAACTTCAGTGTCCCAAGCTATAATCGTGTTACGCTATCATGTTACATCATGTTACTGTAATAGTGTTATGCTATCATGTTGCACTACATTACTGTAATAGTGTTACACTGCCATGTTACACTATGTTACTGTAATGATGTTACACTGTCATGTTACACTACATTACTGTAATAGTGTTACACTGTCATGTTACACTGCATTACTGTAATGGTGTTACACTATCATGTTACACTACATTACTGTAATAGTGTTACACTATGCTATCATGGTGCCGAATGTAAGGAGAGTTTGGCCTATCACCACCAGTTTACAGAATATGAAATCATTGTATGAAAATTGACTTACTGCTTTGAACAGGAAGGGTTTGGCAGGAAGCCTGAGCTATCACAACATTCTGGCAAAATTATAATCATTAATTATTGAAAAAAGTCTTCGACACAACTATAGCATGTCTGCCATCACATCATCAGTTATAAAGGCAGATTGAGAAGTGCAGTGTGGACTAGCTTGGATTTTCTATCCAGTGTTACCCCATTGCTGTCCCACTGCGGCCATATGATTTCTATACTTACAACATTAAATTTGTTTCCACCTTTCCATTTAATCTCCAGGCTCCAGTAAGACATTCCAGACATCAGAAATAAACTTTCACTTCACCAGGCTGAACCTCGGACCACTAAAGCTGAATTTAATGCAACTTCCTTTGGACACATTTTCCATAGTCTCTCATCCTCCCTGAAGCTTCCTCTCGTGGCCAAGGAGTGCAGATTTCTCCAAGTGTTTCATTGCAACTTAAGTTCAAGTTCAAGCTTATTGTCACTTAACCTTACACTTGTACACAGCCAAATGAAACACCATTCCCTTGGGGCCAAGGTGCAATATGTTGCATACAGCACTTATAGTTACGATCCAGCACGTGCTGTCACAATTAGCACGTCCCTCACTGGCACGGTCTGAAGACTGACAGGTTGACAGAATGTGCGAGGTGCATGGTTACTTTATTTAGAGATACAGTGTGAATCAGGCCCTTCCAGCCCAGTGAGCCACACCACCCAGCAACCCACCTATTTATCACAGGACAATCTACAGTGACCAACTAACCTACTAATCAGTACGTCTTTGGACTGTGGGAGGAAACCAGGGCATCTGAGGGAAACCCATGTGCCCTCGGGAAGAGCATATAAACTTTCTTTCAGGGGATGCCGGAACAGAACTCCAAGCTCTGAACTGTAATAGTGTTGCACTGTGACACCCATATGACACCCATTAAGCTACAGTGACACCCATGTGACACCCATTAAGCTACTGTGACACCCATGTATGACAGTATCATGTCACTGGCACTATTATAATAAAACAAGCAGTCATATACATGTGTGAATCAGCAGCAATAAAAGATGAGGTGACCAGTGCATGGTGACAGTGTGTCTGCGAGTTGGGGAGTGGAAGTGCGGGGGGAGGGGAGGCGTTCAGTCAGGGTGTCCATGTGTGCTGGGCAGCTGCACGTGCCAGGGTGGTAAGAAATCTAACAGCCTGGGGGAAGAAACTGCTACCCAGCCCAGCAATTCTGGTTCATTTGCTGCAGTACCTTCTGCCTGACAGCAGGAGGGCAAAACAATTCTGCGAAGGATGGGAGGTATCTGAGAATGCTGGAGGCCCTGTGTATGCAGCGCTCCTGACATATGCCCTGAAATCAAAGCACTAAGATGGGCACCAGCCCTGTGAGGCTTCCTGTAAATCCACTTTGTAGTTAACATATAGAAACAAAGAAACATAGAAAATAGGTGCAGGAGTAGGCCATTCGGCCCTTCGAGCCTGCACTGCCATTCAGTATGATCATGGCTGATCATCCAACTCAGAACTCTGTACCAGCCTTCCCTGCATACCCCCTGATCCCCGTAGCCACAAGGGCCTTATCTAACTCCCTCTTAATTATAGCCAATGAACTGGCCTCAACTGTTTCCTGTGGCAGAGAATTCCACAGATTCACCACTCTCTGTGTGAAGAAGCTTTTCCTCATGTCAGTCCTAAAAGGCTTCCCCTTTATCCTCAAACTGTGACCCCTCGTTCTGGACTTCCCCAACATCGGGAACAATCTTCCTGCATCTAGTCTTAACAGAGAACCCGTCCAGGAGGTCCACGAGATGAACCCAGAATGAAAGGTTAACATAAGAGAAGCAGTCGATGGCTCTAGGCCTTTAATTGCTGGAGTTTAGAAGAATGAGCCAGAGCTCATTGAAAACTATTGCAAGATCTGGACAGAGTCGGCATGCAGAGGATGTTTGCTACAGAGGGCAGTCTAGGACCAGAAGACATAGCCTCTGAATAGAAGGATGTCCCTTTGGAACAGAGATCAGGAGGAATTTCTTTAGCTAGAGCATGGTGAATCTGTAGAATTCATTGCTGCAGAAGCCATTGGGTATATGTAAAATGGAGGTTGATAGGTTCTTGATTAGTAAGGGCATCAAAGGTTATGGGGATAAGGCAGAAGAATGGGGTTGAGAGGGACAACAAATCAGCCATGATGGAGCAGTCTCGATGGGTCAAATGGCCTAATTCTGCTCCTATATCACTAGAACTAGAGGTCATAGGTTACCGGTGAAATATTTAAGGGGAACATGAGATAGAATTTCTTCACTCAAAAGGTTGAGAGAGTGTGGAATGAGCTGCCAGTGGAGGTGGTAGATGTGGGTTCAATTTCAACATTTATGAGAAAGTTGGATAGGTACATGGATGGGAGGAGTATGGAGAGCTGTGGTCTGGGTGCAGCTCGAAGGGACTGGGCAGAATAATGGTTCAGCATGGACTAGACGGGCTGAAGAGCCTGTTTCTGTTCTGAAATTTTCTGTGACTCTATATCTCGTGGCTTTAATGGAAAGATTATTTGAATTTGCCCCGCTTTGCCTGTTTCTTGAGATCATGATTACGAAATGGCGAAAATTACTTCTCTAGAATGAATGTGACAAACAATTATTATAGTACGTGGTGACCTCTGTGCTTCAGGCTTTGGCCAAATGTGCCTTATAAATCTCCGAGAAAAACTCATAACACACAAAAGAATTGTATGAACCAGGTTGTAATGTGTGAATGGTTGCCACACTTTGATGTTACTGTGCTGCACATTGCAATGATGACAGGAGCAGATGTCACATTCCAGAGGCTTTTAAGGCAAAGCGTTTTTAATAGCACCTAAAAATCCTCCTGTGGAAACATCCAATCACCTGCCACCCCAAGGACGCAGTTTACTCATCCGCAGGGAAAGATGGAATTTTATGAAAGTAACATTTAAAAATTAAATGTTGGTGTCTCGTTGTAAAGTTTGAGTTATCTCTGACTCGGCGCACATTTACACCTACTGAAAAGGTTCATTGTGCCCTGGTCAGACAATGTTTTTTTCCACAGCTTTTGATCCTGAATTCACCCCCTGTTCTCGAACCAAACACATTTATGTAACCACTGTCTTTTTGCTTGCCCTGAGACCCCTCATGCCAAACACAATATAAACTTAGAGAAAGACTTCACGTTGTTGCCTCCCTCAATGTGTTTATAATCCTGCACAGATAGAACATTGTGGTCTCACTTCTGTGTGGGTATGCTTATTCCTTCACCAATGGCCCCTACCATCCTGATCATGCTCTCTTCTCATTGCTGCCACCGGGCAGGAGGTATAGGGGCCTTAGATACCACATCCCCAGGTTCAGAAACAGTTACTGTCCTTCAACCAACAGGCCCCTGTACCAATGTGGATAATTTCACTCACCTCAAAACTAAACTATTCCACCACCTATGGACTCACTTTCAAGGACGCTACAACTCATGTTCTCAATATTGTCATATTTATTTATTTATTTATTTATTATTTGATTTTTCTTGAACTTGCACTGTTTGTCCTCTTTTGCACAAAGGTTGTTTGTCCATCTTTATTTGGTGTGATCTTGTTTATTAATTCTATTATATTTCTTTGTATTTACTGTGAATGCCTGCAAGAAAATGAATCTCAGGGTGTGGTGACATATGACAGGGGTCCCCAATCTTTTTTGCACCGCGGACCGGTTTAATATTGACAATATTCTTGCGGACTGGCCGACCGGTGGGGGTGGGGGGTGTTCAAGTAGGGTTAAACTCCCCTCAACATGTCTTTTACAATTAGGGTTGCCAACTTTTTCACTTCCAGATAAGGGACAAAAGTAGCAGTCAGATACGGGTCACTTTGTTTTACCCCGAGGAAGACTACCATGACCATGAAGCCTTGCGCGGGCACCTGTGTGCGCCTGCGTGACGTGCGCATGCACGTACGTACCGATTTTTTCCCACAAATCGGTTTTGGCTTAATCTTCCTGACTACACTGTACATACATTATTTCTACTTTATATAGGCTGTGTATTTATCATATCACTTCTGCTTTTACTATATGTTAGTGTTATTTTAGGTTTTATGTGTTATTTGGTATGATTTGGTAGGTTATTTTTTGGGTCTGGGAACGCTGAAAAAATTTTCCCATATAAATTAACGGTAATTGCTTCTTTGCCTTACGCCATTTTGGCACGAAAGGTTTCATAGGAACCCTCTACTTTAGTGGGGGAAATACGGGACAAGGGCGGTCCCGTATGGGACAAACCAATTTAGCCCAATATACGGGATGTCCCGGCAAATACGGGACAATTGGCAACACTATGATCAAGTTCTGGGCTGCAGGTTAATTAGCCTCTGTGAATTATGCCTGGCCTGTTGGGTGGTTAAACACCATGGGGAGTTGATGAGAGCAGAATAAAATGTCCGTGGGTCAAAGAGCCTGCTTCTACCATTGGGAAGTACAAGAGCTGGAAGAATCTCACTCAATGGTTTAAGAATAAGTACAGGAGGTGGAAGGGTGGAGATACGTCTCTACCAAAGGAGGTGTAAGGTGCTTCTTCCCTCCGCTAGCCTGCAGGTCACCCTTGGGCAAGGTGTAGCACCTGCTTAGCTCCCAATCGGGGTCATGTGAAGCCATGGGAGCAGGTGGTGGATGGTCGTATGAGCAGCTGATGCATATCACGTCCTGGTTATGCGAGCACTAACGCCAGGCAGACAATCTCTGAAGAGTATTGAATATGGATGGGGTCACCTGTCTTGTAAAGACACTGCCCAGAAGAAGGCAATGGCAAACTACTTCTGTAGAAGAAAAATGACAAGAACAATCATGGTGAAGACCATAACCACCCAAGTCATACAACCCGGCACATAACAAATGAATGAATGGCAGGAGGTACCTAACAAAGAGGCCACCTTTTTGCCTACATTTGGCATTATTCTCTTGCTATTCTTCAACAGAAATAGAAAGACCACTTAAAAAAAATATGTTCCACAAGCCAATGTAAGGGTTGTGTCAGCAGATTTGTTGCTAACTTGAATATAAGCTATCCACAAACCAGATCGCTGGGGCCTCATTATCCTTTCAGATGTATAGAGTGCTCTCTAATATCCTCCTTGCTGTTTTGGACAGGATCAGAGCTCTCAGTAATGAACACATCGTTCTTTCTCTGAGCACAACTTGGCAACCAGCTTCTTGAGGTAAACGGTACGCCGGTAATCTTTCTGTCGGCAATGACCTGCATTGGAGGAGGTTGATAAAGGGCCTACGGATTACAGTTGCCAAGTGCCCCCAAGCTGATGTTTAAGTCATTTTGAACAATTTAACAATTAATAGCACAGTGCAATAAGGGAACACAGATGTAGCAGCTGACATTCATTACTGAACCAAAAGCCTCGAAGGTCAACTTAATTGATCGGGAAGTTAAACATCCAACGAGCTGAAATATGACTGCTCCAATAATTCACTCCTTCCTGAGAGGTTCACTGGAGCACAGCAAAAGGCAGGTCCAGTTTTCCAGCCACATGAAGCTGCTTAGGTTGTCTGAAAGTTAAAAGCTGTCTAGACAAATATTTTGTCAGTGTGCAAACTTGAATCTCGTCACTAGGCCAGAAAGCTGTTTACTGTTTACCTGTGCTGCACTTTTCTACATGCATTTTGAATTATATTTTATTAACTTTTTACACCGTAATAGTTATACCATAAATAAGTTAATAAAATATAAGTGAGTTAAGTGAGATAATATGCTATATTTATCCAATAATATTTTAGTTTATGTGCTGTGAGTGATATTTGTTGCATAAGTACACTTTGGTCTGGGGAATGTTGTTTTGTTTGGTTGTATATATGTACAGTCAGATGACAATAAACTTGAACTTGAACTCTTTCCACCAGAAGGAAAGAGAGGTCAGACACCTGGGACACACATGGCCTTGAGGCAGTCAGTGGGCCTCTGCCAAACAGTCTGTGGAGGTGACTTCAAAAGCCCTGTGAACACTCTACACAGTCACGCGCCTAGATGATCCTCAGCAAAGAAACAAAATCTAAAGACACAAAAAACCTGAAGTAAAAACAGAAGATGCTGAAAGGACTTAGTTGACTAGGTATTCCGCACTAAACACCATTTTTCTCGTTTGTATTGGAAGTAGTTAGTTCTGACACAGAAGTCATCAACCTTCAAGTAGTAACTCTCTCCATAGCTGCTGCATGCCATGTTGAGCTCTTCCAGAATCCTGGTTTTATTTCACATATGCATCATCTGCAGTTTCACTCTCCTGTGTTTAATTCTCAGTACCAGTATTCATCCTTCGCTCGTATCCTGCCTTCTCCATTTACCCACGCCTGTGGTTCACATTCCTTCACTGCCCTTTCTCAGCCAGCACAGCCACCAATTGAGTCATTCAGTCTCTCTTTGTCTCACTCTAGTTCAGATATTTCCTTTGTCCTCTCCACTCTTCTCTGCAGCTGAAAGCTTCCTTGACTTTGAGATTTTCTGGGCACAGATGCTCTCTGCAGATATCGCCCAAACTGCTGAAGTTTTTCCAACATTCTCTGATGTTATTTACCCACAGGAGTAAGTCCATTTGGGATGTCAGAGTACAATGGTCATCACTGTTGGCTGTGCTTTGGGCTCCTGGAATACTGCAGCACACAAGATGTTCATTCAGATCACCTTCTCATCATCAGCCACAATACTGTCGACTGAAGCGCGAAGCTCCATTAGAAGTTCGGAAGTCTGCGGAAGCCTCCATCTGCGAGTCTGTTGGGGAAGTCGGAGCCGAGTGATGAGTCCACTGGAGGCTGGAGGCTTGTCCTGCGGTTAAAGGACCGTGTATGTGCATTGAGAGGGAAAGAGGAATGGGGCTTGTTTTGCTGTTGTTGTTTTGTTACTTGTGTCCTGTGTTGCTCTGCTCAGCATGGTGAGCCTGCTACATTGGTGCCGGAATATGTGGTGACTATTATGGGCTGCCCCATCATCACATCCTTGGGTTGTGTTGGTTGTTAACACAAATAACACATTGCATTGTACATTTCAATGTAGGTGTGCTAAATAAATTAATCTGAATTGTACACCAATCCCAAAAGCCCCTTTTCCCCCACAGCTCGAAGAGTTAAGACCCCTCAAGTAACTGTCCAATTCCTTTTGAAAGCACTGACTGCTTCCTCCAGCAAGCTCCAATATCTTGTGCTTGAGGCTGAGCTCATGCTACAACTAAAGACCTCAGTGCTAACCCAGAATGTTGTCTAGTCCCATTGCCTTCACAGTATTCAATGGTTGGAGTGAATCAGATTGGTCAAGGACTGGCCTTCTACTAGTGTAGATTTCAGGAGGAAGAACTCTACTGGTGGTGACATGACTTGAGATATCCTGAGGCTGTGAAAGGGTTCTATAAACGCCTGACCCACTGAGGTCTCCGAACATTTTGTGTGCTGCCTCAGATTTCCAACATCTGTTGTCTCTCTTGTGTCTCAATAAATGCACATCATGTTTTCTCCTTCTGGTGTCTTAACATCCCAATGATTAGTAAATTAACTTCCAACAGTAGTCCCATCAGTTTTGCTGCTGAACAGATATGCTTTGTCTGCATACAGTGCAGTGAATGGCATTCCCTAAGTGGGGAAATGACTCATAGTTCCTCCTCCAAATCAAGATATGTTAAAAGCAAATGTTAAAGCTTAGAGCTAACCAGGATTCTTCAGTGACACCATAAACTGTAAGAACCAGCCCGTGCTTTTTCAATATTTTCTGACCTTTTCAACGAATGCATACTTTTAATTGGTGGTAGGGTGGAGATACGTCTCTACCAAAGGAGGTGTAAGGTGCTCCTTCCCTCCACTAGCCTGCAGGTCACCCTTGGGCAAGGTGTAGCATTGGCTTAGCCCTCCCGATCAGGGTCATGAAGCCATGCGAACAGGTAGTGGTTGGTTGTATGAGCAGCTGATGCATATCACAAGCCCTGTTTAATCAAACACTGACACCAGGCAGGTAATCTCTCAAGAGTATTGATAATGGCTGTGGTAACCCATCTTGTAAAGACACTGCCCAGAAGAAGGCAAAGGCAAACCACTTCTGTGGAAATATTTGCCAAGAACAATCATGGTTATGGAAAGACCATGATCGCCCATGTCATATGACGCAGTACATAATGATCGAACGATACTTTTAATGCAGACCAGGGAACATATTAAAAATATGCACACGTACAGAACATAGTCTTTAACAAGAAAGCAATACCGAAAGCACTTAAATATATCAAAATGATTCGAAATAAAGCCATTTACTCAGACATACAGAGAAGCTTAATAGAGGAATTACATTCCATGGCCATTTTATTAGCTACCCCCTGCATCTAATAAAGTGGCCACTGAGTGTATGTTTGTGGTCTTCAGCTGCTGTAGCCCATCCACTTCAAGCTTCAACATGCTGTGCATTCAGAGATGCTCCACTACTCACCACAATGCATGGTTATCGGAGTTACTGTCACCTTCCTGTCAGTTTGAACCAGTCTGGCCATTCTCCTCTGACCTTTCAAATTAATAAGGCATTTTCACCCCCAGACTGCTGCTCGCTGGATGGTTTTTTTTCTTATTTGTCGCACTATTCTTTGTAAATTCTAAAGACTGTCGAGTATGGAAACTCCAGGAGATCAGCAGTTCTGAGATACACAAAGGCTTCAACGGTACATTTAACGTCAGAGAAATGTACACAATATACATCCTGAAATTCTTTTTCTTTGCAAACATCCATGAAAACAGGAGTGCTCCAAAGAACCTCAAACCACCCCCATCTGACACCAACAATCATTCCACAGTCAGTCACTTAGATCACATTTCTTCCCTATCGACGTTTGATCTGAATAACAAATGAACCTCTTGATCACGTCTGAATGCTTTTATGCATTGAATTGGTGTCACATGATTGGCTGATTAGGTAATTACATTAACGAGCAGGTGTATCTAATAAAGTGGCCAATCAACATTATTTGGATTGAACCCATTAACTCAGACATGCAGAGAAGCTTAATAAAGGAATTATTTCACATGCAGAAGAAGAAATAAACTAAAAGTGATCTCATTTATTGCCATGCAGATAAACCTTTAA
Source organism: Mobula hypostoma (assembly GCF_963921235.1). Taxonomy (NCBI): domain Eukaryota; kingdom Metazoa; phylum Chordata; class Chondrichthyes; order Myliobatiformes; family Myliobatidae; genus Mobula; species Mobula hypostoma. Next base: position 11,894,893 of record NC_086117.1, on the reverse strand, counting down.
TTCCATTTTGTGACTTAGCATCTCAAATCGTCTCTGCGTGCCCCTCAAAATGCTTGCACTTTGAGCTCTTACAGCAGCTCATTCTCGTCGACACAACAAGTGAAATGACTGCTTTTCTTTTTGGATATTTTCTCTTAATTGATGGAGATTGATGAAGATTCAAGGAGCTTTGAAAGAGCCTGACAAGATTTTCCACATACCAGACAAGGCCCCTGGAAAGAGTCGAGCAGAGTACATGGAACATTTTGTACTCCGCACTCCATAAGAGAGACTGAGGACTGCCATGCGGTGCAGAGAAAAGCAAGCTGTTCAAAGCATAGCTCATTGTGTGTGCTTTAACCATATTACATTGTAATCTGACTAGTGGGAACCAAGGAATTCTATCAAATAAGGTAGGTGGGACGTGTTGAAGTAATTGTGTGTGCACTTTCTGATACATTGGATGCCAAGTACAAAGAATAAATTTTCGGGTGTCATGATTACTGCAGACTCACAGGCAAGGCAACACATTGGTCCCCGTTTATTAAATCCTTTGCTTACCTGCAAGCTCCTCTCTGGAAGAGACCAGGCGGGGAGAACTATTTCCCGCTTCTATCTTCAAGGATAACCTGTGTATCAGTGGGTGGTTGGGGGGGGGGGGAAGTAAAATGAAACACAAGACATCAACGAAGTTGTATTAGGCACAGTGATTACAGATAAGAAAGACACAAAATTGTTCAATTTCTCTCCAAGGACCAAGCAGGAAGCCCACTGTTTCTCTTAAGTATGCTAATTGCAAAGACATTTGCTGAACTACGAGACATCAAACAGAAGACAATAATCAATACGTACCAAACCCAGTGGATGGTTATGAGATTTACAGACCTAAACCTGTGGTTTATGATCTATACCACATAAAATTCAGGGTTAAACTATTTATTTTGGATACAAAGGTATGGTTACTGGAGATGCATAAACATTTTTTGGTCTGGCTTCTTTGCACAATTGTCTCATTGAGAGTATTTCCAGAAGCTCTTTCTCTGCAAACTTTGCACGTACTAAACGATTACTGCTTGCTAACAGTATATTAGCTTTTATTATGAGTGGGCTGCCTGGTGTCCGTGGGCTGAGAGGGAAGACTCTCAGGATGAGGGTCTGGGAATATCATCTGGGACAAACCTAAGGTGAAGCACACACAGAGGCCACTTCATCAGATGCACCTGTACACATACTCATTAATGCAAATGTCTAATCAGCCAATCATGTGGCAGCAACTCGATTCATAAAAGCATGCAGACATGGTCAGGAGTTTCAGATCAAACATCAGAATGAGGAAGAGATGTGATCTAAGTGACTTTGACCGTGGAATAGCTGTCAGTGCCAGATGGGGTGGTTCAAATATTTCAGAAACTGCTGATCTCCTGGGATTTTCACGCACAACAGAATCTAGAGCTTACAGAGAATGGTGCAAAAAACAAAACAGAATCCAGCGAGCAGTAGTTCTGTGGGTGAAAACACCTTGTTAATGAAAGAGGTCAGAGAACGGCCAGACAGGCTCAAGTTGACAGGAAAGCGACAGTAACTTAAATAACCATGTGTTATAACAGTGGTGTGCAGAAGAGTAAAGCTGAACAAACATCACGTCAGATCTTGAAATGGATGGGTTACGGCTGCAGGAGACCATGAACATGCACTCAGTGGCCTCTTTATTAGGTTTAGGCAGTACCTAACAAAATGGATATTGAGTATTAGTGGCCATTGAGTGTATTAGACAGAGGAGGCAATTCATAAAGTGACCATTGAGTGCATCATCCATTGTGGATGGTGAACCTTTGGAATTCTCAGCTATAGAATATAACTAAAAGTGGATTGAGCCGATTGGGTGCTAGATTCAGTTTCCTTTTTTTAAACACCGTGGAAAGTTTGTTTGGTTAACTATTAACAAGCATCCAAACCCAATGTTGAGTGTTTTGGGTGTCCAATCTGTGAGTAATAGCAGCACTCTCTGAGGACAGATGCACTGGAGTGCATATCCTGAGTGACAGGAGACAGGAGGTGAGGGTGGAGGATTAACAAATGCAGTACTGCGAAGCGAAGGTGGGAACTCTCACTGAATGCAGTCCTTTAACCTAGAGCTGAGATGAGATGAGATCACACAGACACACAGACACACACACACACACACACACACACACACACACTCACACAAATTGAAGCTCAATTGCAAAACTGTAATGGTGTGCTGGCTGTTCTGAAAAACATGGCAGAACGTGTAGAGGGAAATATAAGAAATGGCAAAGAAAAGCTAAGTAGTTTATTACAGAAATAATAAAAACTGATGGGCTGACTTTGAATCTGAAAGTTGCTTGCAGTATAGTGCTCTGGTTTAAATTAACTGATACTTACTAATGTCAGAACTAGATTCTCTCTCGAGCTGTTTGGTTTATAGGTTGGGAAAAGGGAGGTTTACATAGTGTTTACACAGTTACCAGAGCATAGGGATCGGATGTTCCTCCCCCCTGCTTCATTCTGTTGCTCCACACCAGCCTCCCACCCCACAGTTCATTCACTTTTTGATTCTCTCGTGGCTATTGAACCTCCCATTCCATTAATCAGTCTCATTCAACACTTCCACATCATATTCCCTATTCTTATCATTTCCTCAGTGAAAGGATTTCCACCACATTCCTTGTTGATTTATAGGTGATCCCTAAATATTTGGATTTCATCCAACATTAAAAGCATCTGTTCTGTATAAATCCTTCCAAATGATGTCCTTCTTGAGTCACCTTTCAACTTTCCACCCTTCTATGGTGACAGAGGATAACCAGTCCTTCCACCCAACCACTCCATGCTGCTGTTTACCATTCCACGTCACCGTTTACCATTCCACGTCACCATTTACCATTCCACGTCTCCATTAACCATTCCACGTCACCATTTACCATTCCACATCTCCATTAACCATTCCACGTGACCATTAACCATTCCACGTCACCATTTACCGTTCCATGTCACCATTTACCATTCCACGTCTCCATTAACCATTCCACGTCACCATTTACCATTCCACATCTCCATTAACCATTCCACGTGACCATTAACCATTCCACATGACCATTAACCATTCCACGTCTCCATTAACCATTCCACGTCTCCATTAAACATTCCACGTCACCATTTACCATTCCACGTCTCCATTAACCATTCCACGTCTCCATTTTCCATTCCACGTCACCATTTTCCATTCCACGTCACCATTTACCATTCCATGTGACTATTAACCATTCCACGTCTCCATTAACCATTCCACGTCGCCATTTACCATTCCACGTCGCCATTAACCATTCCACGTCGCCACTAACCATTCCACGTCTCCATTAACCATTCCACATCTCCATTTACCATTCCACGTCTCCATTTACCATTCCACGTCTCCATTTACCATTCCACGTCGCCATTTACCATTCTACGTCTCCATTAACCATTCCACGTCTCCATTTACCATTCCACGTCTCCATTAACCATTCCACGTCGCCATTTACCATTCCACGTCGCCATTAACCATTCCACGTCGCCACTAACCATTCCACGTCTCCATTAACCATTCCACATCTCCATTTACCATTCCACGTCTCCATTTACCATTCCACGTCTCCATTTACCATTCCACGTCGCCATTTACCATTCTACGTCTCCATTAACCATTCCACGTCTCCATTTACCATTCCACGTCTCCATTAACCATTCCACGTCGCCATTTACCATTCCACGTCTCCATTAACCATTCCATGTCTCCATTAACCATTCCACATCTCCATTTACCAGTCCATGTCTCCATTAACCATTCCACATCTCCATTTACCACTCTACGTGGCTATTTACCAGTCCCGTCTCCATTAACCATTCCATGTGGCCATTTACCAGTCCATGTCTCCATTAACCATTCCACATCTCCATTTACCATTCTACGTGGCCATTTACCAGTCCCGTCTCCATTAACCATCCCACGTGGCCATTTACAATTCCATGTGACCATTTACCATTCCATATCTCCATTAACCAGTCCACATTGCCACTTACTAGTCCAGTCCATGTAGCCATTTATCAGTCCATATCATCATTACCAGTCTCTGGTGACATTTAACAGTCCATGTCACCATTTACACTCCACTCCAGTTTACCTCTTCTTTCCTCATCTCAGTTTGAACTATTGTTCATGGAAAAACTCCCCCCTTCCAACATCATAGTGGTATGGATAACTTTACTTACCACAGCACTGAACACAACCTATGGGGGTTCACTATCAAGAACTCTACAACTCAGGCTCTCGGTGTTATTTATTTATTATTATTTGTTTTGTTAAAGTACTTGCAGAATTTGGCTTTTTGCACACTAGTTGCTTCTCATTCTTTGCTAATGTGCAGTTTTTCATTGACTCTGTCGTATTTTGTTGTGCTACTGTGGATGCCTGCAAGAAAATGAATCTCAGGGTAATATATGGTGGCAAATCCTTTGACAATAAATTTACTTTGAATTTGTAGGAATATTAAGTCTTAGGGATGGCTTTTATTTTCTTCTGAGAAGGTTGAACTTTGAACATCATTCCAAGCTGGGAACTCTACCTGCACATCTGGTGGGGTGGCTCTGTTGGTGAGGAATGATATTCAGTCCCTTGCAAGGGGGGACATAGAATCAGGACTTGTAGAGTCAGTATGGATAGAACTGAGAAATTCTAAGGGTAGAAACACCCTAATTGGAGTTATCTACAGGCCCCCAAAACATTAGTCAGGATGTAGGGTGTAAGTTGAATCAAGAGTTAAAATTGGCGTGTAGCAAAGGTAATGCTACAGTTGTTATGGGGTATTTCAACATGCAGGTAGACTGGAAGAATCAGGTTGGTACTGGATCCCGAGAAAGGGAGTTTGTGGAGTCTCTCCGAGGTGGATTCTTAGAACAGCTTGTACTGGAGCCTACCAGAGAGAAGGCAATTCTAGATTTAGTGTTGTGCAATGAACCGAATTTGATCAGGGACCTCGAGGTAAGGGAACCATTAGGAGGTAGTGACCACAATATGATAAATTTTAATCTACAAATTGAGAGGGAGAAGGGAAAATCGGAAGTGTCAGTATTACAGTTGAACAAAGGGAACTATGGAGCTATGAGGGAGGAGCTGGCCGAAGTTCAATGGAACAATACCCTAGCAGGGATGACAGTGGAACAACAATGGCAGGTATTTCTGGGAATAATGCAGAAGGTGCAGGATCAGTTCATTCCAAAGAGGAAGAAAGATCCATAGGGGAGTAAGGGGAGGCCGTGGCTGACAAGGGAAGTAAAGGACAGTATAAAGATAAAAGAGAAGAAGTATAACATAGCAAAGATGAGTGGGAGGCTGGAGGATTGAAAACTTTTAAAGAGCAACAGAAGATAACTAAAAAGGTAATACATGGAGAAAAAAATGAGGTACGAAGGTAAACTAGCCAAGAATATAAAGGAGGATAGTAAAACCTTCTTTAGGTATGTGAAAAGGAGAAAAATAGTTAAGACCAAAATTGGGCCCTTGAAGACAGAAAGGGGTGAAGTTATTATGGGGAGCAAGGAAATGGCAGATGAGTTGAACTGGTACTTTGGATCTGTCTTCACTAGGGAAGACACAAACAATCTCCCAGATATAATAGTGGCCAAAGGACCTAGGGTAACGGATGAACTGAAGGAAATTTATATTAGGCAGGAAATGGTGTTGGATAGACTGTTGGGTCTGAAGGTTGATAAGTCCCCGGGACTTGATGGTCTGCATCCCAGGGTACTTAAGGAGGTGGCTTTAGAAATCGTGGACACATTGGTAATCATTTTCCAATGTTCTATAGATTCAGGATCAGTTCCTGTGGATTGGAGGGTGGCTAATGTTGTCCCTCTCTTCAAGAAGGGAGGAAGAGAGAAAACAGGGAATTATAGACCGGTTAGCCTGATGTCGGTGGTGGGAAAGATGCTGGAGTCAATTATAAAAGATGAAATTACGACGCATTTGGATAGCAGTAACAGGATCGGTCCAAGTCAGCATGGATTTACGAAGGGGAAATCGTGCTTGACTAATCTTCTGGAATTTTTTGAGGGTGTAACTATGAAAATGGACAAGGGAGAGCCAGTGGAAGTAGTGTACCTGGACTTTCAGAAAGCCTTTGATAAAGTCCCACATAGGAGATTAGTGGGCAAAATTAGGGCACATGATATTGGGGGCAGAGTACTGACATGGATTGAAAGTTGGCTGGCTGACAGAAAACAAAGAGTAGCGATTAACGGGTCCCTTTCGGAATGGCAGGTGATGACCAGTGGGGTACCGCAGGGTTCAGTGCTGGGACCGCAGCTGTTTACAATATATATTAATGATTTAGATGAGGGAATTAAAAGTAACATTAGCAAATTTGCGACGACACAAAGCTGGGTGGCAGTGTGAAATGTGAGGAGGATGTTATGAGAATGCAGGGTGACTTGGACAGGCTGGGTGAGTGGGCAGATGCAGTTTAAAGTGAATAAATGTGAGGTCATCCACTTTGGTGGTAAGAACAGGAAGGCAGATTATTATCTAAATGGAGTCAAGTTAGGAAAAGGGGAAGTACAATGAGATCTAGGTGTTCTTGTACATCACTGAAAGCAACCATGCAAGTACAGCAGGCAGTGAAGAAAGCTAATGGCATGCTGGCCTTCATAACAAGGGGAGTTGAGTATAAGAGCAAAGAGGTCCTTCTGCAGTTGTACAGGGCCCTGGTGAGACCACACCTGGAGTACTGTGTGCAGTTTTGGTCTCCAAATTTGAGGAAGGACATTCTTGCTATTGAGGGAGTGCAGCGTAGGTTCACAAGGTTAATTCCCGGGATGGCAGGACTGTCATATATCGAAAGATTGGAGCGACTGGGCTTGTATACTCTGGAATTTAGAAGGCTGAGAGGGGATCTTATTGAAACATATAAGATTATTAAGGGATTGGACACGCTGGAGGCAGGAAGCATGTTCCCGCTGATGGGTGAGTCCAGAACCAGAGGCCACAGTTTAAAAATAAGGGGTAGGCCATTTAGAACAGAGTTGAGGAAAAACTTTTTCACCCAGAGAGTGGTGGATATATGGAATGCTCTGTCCCAGAAGGTTGTGGAGGCCAAGTCTCTGGATGCTTTCAAGAAAGAGATGGATAGAGCTCTTAAGGATAGCGGAATCAAAGGTTATGGGGATAAGGCAGGAACTGGATACTGATAGTGGATGATCAGCCATGATCACAGTGAATGGCGATGCTGGCTCGAAGGACCAAATGGCCTACTCCTGCACCTATTGTCTATTGTTTATTGACTCAAGGTGATCTAATCTACTCTTTTTGTAAAGAGCAATTTCAGAGAGTCAGAGAGTAACATGGCACGGAAACTGTCCCTTCTGCCCAACTGGTCAATGCTGGCCAAGGTTTGCCTCAAACCACTCCCAGTTTACTTTACAATCACCTCTGTCCCTTCTGGTTATTGGTACTTCTGAGGGAAATAGTTTCTATTGTTGCAGTATGGACCAAACTCTTGTGGATTTAAACACGACTTAGGGATTTATTTAGAGATACAATGCAGAATTGTCCCTTTCAGCTCTTCGAGCCATGCCACCACAGCAACCACCGACAACTCCGAATTAACCCTAATGTAATCACAGGGCAATTTATAATGACCAATTAACCTACCCAATATGCCTTTGGACTGTGGGAGGAAACTGGAGCACCTGGGGAAAACCCAAGCATTCCAGGGAGGGGATGTACAGAGACTCTTTAGAGAGAATGCCAGAATTGTGTCACGATGTTCGCAGGCAACATCAGAACCCAAGTGCAGAGGAAAGACTGACTTTGATGTAGAGACGGTGACGAGAGCTTATTCATAATAATTTCAAAAGAACATGGGTGGCTCGGCCAAGTGACACCGGGAGAAGTAACATTCTCAAAACTAAGACCCTGTGATTAGCGCTAAATGGGCATCTGTTTAAATAATACAAGTACCACGGAATCCCTGAGCCCATCACAAGCTTAAATGAAGGTACCAGAAGTCTGCATTGAAAGAGCGAGTCGGTTGAGAAAAACTCAAGGAACTCTAAATGATTAACATCTGTGGTTAGACAACAACTAACCAATACAGGGACTCCAAAAACCTTGGAGCCCAATGCTCTCCAGTGCCCTGCACAGGGGCGAAGAATTCATTACAATCAAATTCCTGAGCTGTAATAGTGTCCCGCTAAACACTATGCTACTGGGCGCAGGTCTGCTCTTCGTCTTCTCTGCTCAAAGGGTGTTACAATGGAGCAACTAATTGAGCCCCTGCCCCACAGCACCAGTGACCACGGCTCTCACGGTGGTGTCTGAAAAGAGGATGCTGTCTAAGTTGCATGCCATCTTGGACAATGTCTCCTATCCACTACATAATGTACTGGTTGGGCACAGGAGTACATTCAGCCAGAGACTCATTCCACCGAGATGCAGCACTGAGCGTCATAGAAAGTCATTCCTGCCTGTGGCCATCAAACTTTACAACCCCTCCCTTGGAGGGTCAGACACCCTGAGCCAATAGGCTGGTCCTGGACTTATTTCCTGGCATAATTTACATATTATTATTTAACTATTTATGGTTTCATTACTATTTATTATTTATGGTGCAACTGTAACGAAAACCAGTTTCCCCCGGGATCAATAAAGTATGACTATGACTATGACTATGACTATCAATCCTGACCTCGAGGCCCGTCTACACAGAGTTGTTGTTGTGTGTGTCTCTCTCTCTCTCTCTCTCTCTCTCTCTCTCCCTCTCTCTCCCCCTCCCCCTCCCTCTCTCCCCTTCCCTCTCCCTCCCTCCCTCTCCCTCCCTCCATCGAGGGACAGAGAGATCGCTCCTGCAACAATGAGAGCTAAGACCAGCAACTCCGAAGATATGCAGGCTGGTAGATGAATTGGCTGCTGGAAATTGGTCTAGTCTGTTGGCAAGTGGTAGAATCCCACAGGGAGGGGTGGATTAAGGGAATATAGGGTGAATTAAAAAATGGGATTAATATATGATTAGTGTAAATAGGCAGCTGATGGACTAGATGGGCTGAAGGGCCTATTTCTGTGCTCTACGTCTCTATGAGAGAATCTGAAGCTCTTGCATCTCTCCTTATAACTGTATTCCCTTTCCCCAGTGCCATTCCCAAGTTCCCCTTTCACACTCATTAGTTAGCAGTTCAAACTTAAAATGCAAATAGGTTATTTTCATTAACACCTCTGTGGAAAAACTGCTGACATGAGTCAACTAATCTCACGATGCCAGCAGGCACATTTGCTGAAAACATTATTGGCTCCTACTGCATCCCAGTGTGCCAAGTGGAAACTATCAAGACTACCAAACAAACTGTTTGACTGGAAACCAAGACAGGTTGGTTACATTAGGTACTGGATTACGTCAGAGTTACTTTCCCCAAGTGGTAAGACTGATCAACACCTCTACCCACTAACCCACCCCTCCATATCCCCATCACCACTACTTTATCGTTTCCTGCCACAGTTACGTTATTTACAGATATTCCTGTGCCTAGCATCATTTTATGGGCATACAATCAATCTATGTATATACGCTATCTTATGTATTTATATTTATTGTGTTTTTTATTATCGTGTTCTTTATCTTTTTTTCATCTTGAGCTTTATCGGATTCGGAGTAACAATTATTTTGTTCTCCCTTATACTTGTGCACTGGAAATGATATTAAACAATCTTGAATCTTGAGTTACACACATAAAAGTTGCTGGTGAACGCAGCAGGCCAGGCAGCATCTCTAGGAAGAGGTACATTCGACGTTTCGGGCCGAGACCTTTTGTCAGGAAAGGTCTCGGCCCGAAACGTCGACTGTACCTCTTCCTAGAGATGCTGCCTGGCCTGCTGCGTTCACCAGCAACTTTTATGTGTGTTGCTTGAAATTCCAACATCTGCAGAATTCCTCGTGTTCGAATCTTGAGTTAAGGGCTTTTGTGTTCTGTAGTTGAATAATTCATCTTACTAGACACTGCAAGCCTAAACCTATCTGTTTCAGCAACTTTCTTTGATGTGCAAGCTGCAGGGTGGGTGAGAGGGTAGAATCTGTCTGGTCTGCTCTTAATGAGGACAGGAGGCTTAATTATAGGAGGTTTATGAGAATTTCCTGGGAATTGAAGGGTAACGTATGAGGAGAGTTTGATGGATCTGGGCCTGGACTCACTGGAGTTTAGGAGAATGAGGGGGGATGTCATTGAAACCTTCAAACATTGAAAGGGCTAGATAGAGTGGATCTATAGTAAGGAAGTCTAGGACCAGAGGACACAACCTCAGAATAGAAGGACACTCCTTTAGAACAGAGATGAGGAGTAATTTCTCTAGCCAGACGGTAGTGAGTGTGTGGAATTTATTGCCAGGGTTGGCTGTGGAAGCCAAGTTACTGCGTACATTTAAAGCAGAGATTCAAAAGTTCATTTATTATCAAAGTAGGCAACCAGATACAACTCTGAGATTCATCTTCTCCAGGTAGCCATGAAACAAAGAAAGAACATGAAAGTTGTTCAGAGGGAAACATCATACCCATTCCCTGCACAAAAAAGAACAGCATCCCGATCATCAATCCCCAAAACACCCTCCCTGTTTTGTAACATAAGAATGTTGGCCCCCTAACAACCCCTTTCCCGCACAAAAAACTAACAGAATGCAACAAGAACATTAACCCCCAACCCCCTCTCCTTGCACAACAAAACAGAAAAGGAACGAGCAAAAAAACACAGAATATAAAAACCATAAGTCTAAAAAAGTACACAGTCGATAAATACAGAACCACGATGCCATCCTCCGGCATAACCAACATTCATCGAAAGATCGGCTCTTGATTAGTCAGGGTGTCGAAGGTACAGACAGAAAGCAAAAGAACAGGGTTGAGAGGGAAAATTAATCAGCTTTGATCGAATGGTGCAGATGATTTGATGGGCTGAATGCCCAACTCTGCTTCTATTTCTTAGAGTCTTATGATTTTATTTGAGACACCAGACCCATCAATAGGACGAGTCTTACCACTGTCTAAGATGGACTTGAAAATAACTGAGTCATTACCAAAAATAAATATGGCTCACATCTTTTCCAGGGTGATTCAGGATCGGCAAAAATAAAATAGCCTTGTCTGCCTTACCCACACCACAACAATGAATAAATGAAGCACAATCTAATTAAATCAATCTGTAAATGATGGAAATTCTCCACAGGGTCAGGCAGCAACTATGGAGAGGGAAAAAGAGTTAATGTTTCTGGCTGACATCCTTTCGACAAATGCCTACTCAGCATTTTTCATTCCTGTTTCAGATTTCCAGCATCCATAAGATACAGAAGCAGAGCCAGGCTATTTGTTCCATTGAGTCTGTTCCGCCATGTCATCATGGCTGATCCATTTTCCCTCTCAGCCCCAATCTCCTGCATCCTTCTGGTATCCCTTCATGCCCTGACTAATCAATAATCTATCAATCTCTGCTTTAAATATACCCAATGACTTGGCCTCCACAGCCACCAGTGGCAACAAATTCCACAGACTCACCACTCTCTGGTTAAAGAAATTCCTCCTCATTTCTGTTCTAAATGGACGTCCCTCTATTCTGAGGCTGTGTCCTCTGGTCTTGGACTCTCCCAACATAGGAAACAGCCTCCCTCCACCTGCTCTGTAGAGGCCTTTCAACATTCGATGGGTTTCACTGAGATTCCCAACCTCCCATTCTTCTGAATTTCAGTGAGTACAGGCCCAGAGCCAGCAAACGTTCTTCATATGAAAAGCCTTTCAATCCCTGAATCGCTTTCATGAACCTCCTTTGAACCCTCTCCAAAGTCAACACATCCTTTCTAAGATAAGGAGCCTAAAATTGCTCACAATACTGTAAGTGAGGATTTACCAGTGCCTCGTAAAGCCTCAACATTACATCCGTGCTTTTATATTCTAGCATCCGCTGCTGCAGGGAAGTTAAACATCTCACCTTTCACTTACAGGTTTGGAGATGATCCAAGGGCTCCCACTGTTTTAGGGGGAGATTGAACTTCACGGAGTGGTATGGTAGTGTAGCACTTAGTGCATCATTTTACAGTGCCAGCTAACTATCACTGACTGGGGTTCAATTCCTGCTGCCGTCTGTCAGGAGTTTGTATGTTCTCCCTGTAAACCACATGGGTTTCCTCTGGGTGCTCCTGTTTCCTCCCACATTCCAAAGACATACGGACTAGAATTATTCACAAACACAAAAAAGACTGCAGATACTGGAAATCCAAAGCAACACGCACACAGAACGCTGGGAAAGAGTAAGCAGTTGAACTTTCAGGCTGAGACCCTTCTTCAGGACTGGAAAGGGAGGGGAGAGGTCAGAATAAGAAGGTGGGGGGGGGGAGGAAGAAGTACAAGGTGGCAGGTGATAGGTGAAACCAGGAGAGGGGGAGGGTTTGAAGTAAAGAGCTGAAAGTTGTTGATTGGTGAGAGAGGTAAAGAGCTGGAGAAGGGGAAATCTGATAGGAGAGGACAGAAGGTCATGGAAGAAAGGAAAGGGCAAGGAGCACCAGAGGGAGGTGATGGGCAGGCAAGGAGATAAGGTGAGAAAGGGAAACAGGAATGGGGAATGGTGACGGAGGCGGGTGGGGAGCAATTATCAGATGTTTGAGAAATCAATGTTCATGCCATGAGGTCAGAGGCTACTCAGATGGAATATAAGGTGTTTCCCCTCCAACCTGAGTGTGGCATCATCGTGGCAGTAAAAGAGGCCATGAACTGCTACGTTGGAATGGGAATAGGGAGCAGAAGTAGAATTGAAATGGGTGGCCACTGGGAAAATCCCACTTTTTGTGATGAAGGTGCTCGATGAAAAAGTCTCCCAGTCTATATTGAGAATCACCAATATACAGCAGGACAAACTGGGAGCTCTGGATACAGTAAATTATTGAGCTGTGAGCATGCTATGTTGGCGTCAGAGCAGCACACATGAAATGCTGGAAGAACTCAGCAGGTCAGGCAGCATCTATGGAGGGGAATAATCAATCAACGTTTCTGGCCAAGACCCTTCATCAGGACTGGAGAAGAAGGGGGAAGAAGTACGACGACACATGAGAGCTGACCTGTACAATCCTCATTGATTTAATTTGATGCAATCAACACATTTCACTGTATATTTTGCTGTTTCGATGCATGCCTGACAAATAATGCTAATCTTCAGTGGCCATGACCACAGACAGGAAATATTTGTTCCAAATGGTTTCGCTAATCTACACTGCTTCTTGAAAGACGGCCGAGAAAAGCTGGTCCAGGGACGTGCCTGAATCTCCTTCTGTTCCTCCTCTGCACAGCTTCTGTGTATACAGTGGAGGCTTCTAAACTTCCCATAGGACTGTTCAATGGCACCAACTCTGCCTGAATACTCATGTCAACCAGACTCCTCTCATAGCTGTAGCTACAGACACATATCAGTTACCTGTACCATGCAATATAAAACGGAACAACTATTTAAAACCACAGCTGACTTCTTTGTACTTGTGTTGGTTTTTAGCCTCTTGGGTGGAATGGATAACTAAAATATTATGCTAACATGGAACCTAAAAGGAATCAAGTTCACCTCTTTCTTGAGCCCTGCAGTGATGTGGAGCCTGGCTTTAATCCGCAGTGCATAGAAGCGATGTTTAGGAGGGTTTGGGATTAGAATTAGACATGGAAACGTTCACTAACATTAGGTCTCTAGATAAAATGTCTGCTATACTATTCCGGTTTCATTAAGAGAGAACAGTGCATTTGAAGAGGAAGTAGATGAAAGTCTTAAACTCATTTGCACCTTCCTCAAATCAAATTTTATTTAGCAATGCAACACACACAAAATGCTGGAGGAACTCAACTGGCCAGGCAGCATCTACGGAAAAGAGTAAACAAGTGATGTTCTGGGCTGAGACCTTTCATCATTTCCAGCATCGGTAGATTTTCTTGTGTTTGAGGTAAACAACAAGGCCACAGCAACGTAGACTGCAAGGACAAGAATGTATCTTCTGAATCAGAATCGGCTTTGATTATCACCATCTTATATGATACGGGATTTGTTGTTTTGTGGCAGTAGTACAGTACAAGGATGTAAGAGTGGATGTGGAAAGGATGTGTCTTATGGTGGGGGCGTCTAGGACCAGACGACACAGCCTCAGTATGGAGAAGCATCCTTTTACGACGGAGATGAGGAGGAATTTCTTTAGCCAGAGGGTGGTGAATCTGTGGAATTCTTTGCCACAGGTGGCTGTGGAGGCCAAGTCATTGGGTATATTTAAAGCAGAGATTGATAGATTATTGATTAGTCAGGGCATGAAGGGATACCAGAAGGATGCAGGAGATTGGGGCTGAGAGGGAAAATGGATCAGCCATAATGAAATGGTGGAACAGACTCGATGGGCCAAATGGCCTAATCCTACTTCTATATATTACGGTCTTATTACTATAAATCACAAAATCGATAGTGAAATAAAACAGGTAGTGTTCATGGAACGTTTAATGGCAGAGGGAAAGAAACTATTTCTGAATCATTGAGTGTTGTTGTATCTCCCTCCCAACAAATAGTAGTAGTGAGAAGAGGGCATGACCCAGATGGTGAGGATCTTTAATGATGGATGCCAGCTTCTCGAGGCATTGCCTCTTAAAGATGTCCTCAATGGTGGGGTGGCTAGCTGGCTGAGTCTACAGCCTTCTGCAGCCTCTGAAATCCTGCACACAACGTATCAGGCAGTGATGCAACCATCCTGTTATGATGGCTAGGCCTTACACGTCACCTGCTGACCTTGTCTCCTCAGCCGTTTGGAATCATGGAAGTGCTGGAGAGGGAAAGAGCATTTACCTGGTTCCGAGTTACTAAGGAGAAGAGACTCATTTGTAAGGCCAGTGATGTTGTGGGGATGGAACTGGACTCTCTCACAGTGGTGTCTGAAAAGAGGATGCTGTCTAAGTTGCATGCCATCTTGGACAATGTCTCCCATCCACTACATAATGTACTGGGTGGGCACAGGAGTACATTCAGCCAGAGACTCAGTCCACTGAGATGCAGCACAGAACATCATAGGAAGTCATTCCTGCCTGTGGCCATCAAACTTTACAACTCCTCCCTTGGAGGATCAGACACCCTGAGCCAATAGGCTGGTCCTGGACTTATTTCCTGGCATAATTTACATATTACTATTTAATTATTTATGGTTTTATATTGCTATATTTATACTCTATTCTTGGTTGGTGCAACTGTAATGAAAACCAATTTCCCTCGGGATCAATAAAGTATGACTATGACTATGCCTAGATCAGGTGTGTGTGTGTGTGTAGGGGGTGGAGGGAGCCAGGAGGGAGAAAGGGAAGAGGATGGTGGGGTGCTGTGTGGGTGATCAGAATGAGGACAAAACTTGGGAGGCCGAGGTTTAGAAGGGGTGCCGGTTTTTGTTTCTCCCCTGGATCTGCCCGACCTGCTGAGTTTCTCCAGCAGATTCCACTCTGCTTCAGATTCCAGCAATCTCTCATAAACACAAGAGGTTTTATAGATGCCATAAATCTAAAGTAGCACACACAAAATGCTGGAGGAACTCACCAAGTCAGACAGTATTTATGGAGGGGAATAAATAAACAAAGTTTTAGGCTGATACTCTTCATCAGGACTTGTGTTCTAACAGACATCCCACCTCTCCCGGCAGTTCCGGGAGTCTCCCGCATATCGATAGTGGCTCCCTGATGCCCGGAAATTATATACAATATCCTGGAAATAGATTTTTTTGAGTGGGAGAGGGAGAGGGAGAGCAAGCATCCTGATTGGTCTCTCTTCGTGTTAAGAGTGGTCAAGGAAACAATATGATTTGAGGATATGAAACGATATGAGTCAGCTGCAACTTTCCTTATTCTCTGTCACGCACTGTTGAATTTTAATGCACGCGAGGTCATCAGTGACCCAAGACGTGCAAAGGAATGGGTCTGTGACCCACTTGTGAATGTCCCTGGTGAATCATCCATGTCAGCGTGGGAAAAAGATCAACTCCTCAAGCTTGCAAATGACGACAGGCTGAAAAGTATGTTTGACATAACGTCTCTGCCGGCATTCTGGATCAAAGTCAAGGCTGAATATCCTGAGATAGCCACGAAAGCACTGCAAACGTTGCTTCCATTTCCAACATATTTCTGCGAAGCCAAAGATTGTGTAGCCAAGTTTCCATCGAACTCAATATATAAGTTTGCTGATGACATAACAATTGTAGGCCGTATCTTGGGTAATGATGAGTTTGAGTACAGAGAGGAAATTAAGAACTTGGTGGCATAGTGCGAAGACAACAACCTATCCCTCAACATCAGCAAGACTAAGGAATTGGTTGTTGACTTCAGAAGGAGTAGCGGACCACACGACCCAATTTACATCGGTGGTGCGCAAGTGGACCAGGTCAAAAGCTTTACGTTCCTCAGGGTCAATATCACAAATGACCTGACTTGGTCCAACCAAGCAGAGTCCACTGCCAAGAAGGCCCACCAGCACCTTTACTTCCTGAGAAAACTAAAGAAATTCGGCCTGTTACCTAAAACCCTCACTAATTTTTATAGCTGCACCATAGAAAGCATTCTTCTAGGGTGCATCACAACCTGGTATGGAAGTTGTTCTGTCCAAGACCAGAAGAAGCTGCAGAAGATCATGAACACGGCGCAGCACACCACACAAACCAATCTTCCGTCCTTGGACTCACTTTACACCGCACGCTGTCGGAGCAGTGCTGCCAGGATAATCAAGGACACGACCCACCCAGCCAAGACCCTTTTCCTCCCTCTTCCCTCTGGGAGAAGGCTCAGGAGCTTGAAGACTCGTACGGCCAGATTTGGGAACAGCTTCTTTCCAACTGTGATAAGACTGCTGAACGGATCCTGAGCTGGATCTGGGCCGTACCCTCCAAATATCCGGACCTGCATCTCAGTTTTTTTGCACTACCTTACTTTCCATTTTTCTATTTTCTATTTATGATTTATAATTAAAATTTTTAATATTTACTATCAATTTGTAATCCAGGGAGCGAGAAGCGCAGAATCAAATATCGTTATGATGATTGTACGTTCTAGTATCAATTGTTTGGCGACAATAAAGTATAAAGAATAGCCTGGACATAAGGAACCCCCTTCGAGTATTGCTGTCTCCCATCACCACTCAATAGGACCGTGTTGTTGCAGGAAAACAAGCCCAGGTCTCCCACTGATGCAGTGATAATTGATGTGTTGCAATGATTTTATATGTTCATACGAGGAAAATATGTGCTGTGTGTTTAATATCCAAATGTTACTTAAAATGTTATGATGCTATTGACGTATAATTCAGTGGTCCCCAACCTCTGGGCCGCGAAGAATACAGCGGTGGCCGGAACGCACCCAGCACATCTTTAAGAAAAAAGCCGAAATAAACAAGCTAATTAAGCCGATTGCGTCGCCTCTCATCTGGGCCGACATTTACGTGCCGGGTGGCACCTAATCAATTAGCTTGTTTATTTTGGCTTTTTTCTTGAAGATGCGCTGGGTGCGTTCCGGCCACCGCTGTACATCTGCATTCTTTACGGCCCGGAGGTTTGGGACACCTGTTCTAATTGACTTATCACTACATTCATGCGAGGAAAATATGCGCCGTGTGTTTAATATTAAATTCGTTAAACCCCTTTAGAAACGAAATTGAGTGTATTAGCTACTTACAAGTGACTTATAGTTGACTTATCACCTATATTCTGGTCGCGTTTATCACCCACCCGCCACCCCGCACCCCTTCCCCCCCGGGGTTGGCCGGTCTGCAAGAATATTGTCAATATTAAACTGGTATGTGGTGCAAAAAAGGTTGGGGAGCCATGATTTAAACTAGTTGGCTAGCTGCCAAGGAGCTACGCTATTGATGTCTTACATGATGAGGATAAACTCCCTGTAGACTTGCTTAAAGTTGTGTTAGAATAAACATGATAATATAATATAATATAAGTACATATTTTAATGTCACATTTGCTGCATATACTCAACTTGGTTTACAGATTAGACAAAATCACTAAACAAAGTGTTACATACACCCTTGGAGGTCGGCGGGTGGGGGGTGGTAGTGATATGGGTTTGCGGGGGGTGGGGGTGCTACCTCCCTGAAATGAGTTTTTGCGGGGTGGGATGTCTGTTCTAATGAAATCAGAGTCTCATGAAGGGTCTCGGCCAGAAACGTTGACTGCTTGTTCCCTTCCATAGATGCAGCCTGACTTGCTGAGTTCCTCCAGCATTTCGTATCGGCAGTCTTTTGTGCCTCCAAAAATGACAGAGAGCTGTGGACATGGCTCTGCACATCACAGAAACCAGCCTCCCCTACAGGGGCTCTGTCTACAGTTCTCGTTGCCTCGGTAAAGCAGCCAGCGTAAACAAAGACCCCACCCACTAGGATGATGTCTCTTCTCCCCTTTTCAATTGGGCAGAAGGTACAAAAGCATGAAAGGACATACCACCAGGCTCAAGGAATTCTATCTCACTATTGTCAGAATCTAAAACAGTCCTCTTGTACAATCAAATTGATTCGTCCTCACAGTCTGTCTCATCATGAATTTGCACCTTATTGTCTGCATGTCCTCTGTAACACTAATTTTGCATTCTGATATTGCTTGCGATACTTTGATGTACAGATGTAATGAAATGATTTGTATGAAAGATATGCAAAACAAAGTTTTTAATACATGTAACACACATCAAAGTTGCTGGTGAACACAGCAGGCCAGGCAGCATCTCTAGGAAGAGGTACAGACGACGTTTCGGGCTGAGACCCTTCGTCAGGACTAACTGTAGGAAGAGCTAGTAAGAGATTTGAAAGGGGGAGGGGGCGGGGGCGGGGGAGATCCAAAATGATAAGTAAACTTCCACTAATGCCCCACCTCCCCCTCGTACCCCATTCGTTATTTATTTATATACACACAATCTTTCTCTCTCTCTCCTTTTTCTCCCTCTGACTATACCCCTTGCCCATCCTCTGGGTTTTTCCCCCCTCCTCCTTTTCCTTCTCCCTGAGCCTCCTGTCCCATGATCCTCTCATATCCCTTTTGCCAATCACCTGTCCAGCTCTTGGCTCCATCCCTCCTCCTCCTGTCTTCTCCTATCATTACTAGCTCTTACTAGCTCTTCCTTCAGTTAGTCCTGACAAAGGGTCTCGGCCCGAAACGCCGACTGCACCTCTTCCTAGAGATGCTGCCTGGCCTGCTGCGTTCACCAGCAACTTTGATGTGTGTTGCTTGAATTTCCAGCATCTGCAGAATTCCTCGTGTTTGCGTTTTTAATACAAGTAGGCAATTTAAAAAATGACCAATTTCAAAATTCAAAGTTCAAAGTAAATGTATTATTAAAATATGTGTATGTCACATGTACTACCTTGAGATTCATTCTCTTGCAGGCATTCACAGGTATACAAAGAAATACAATATAATCCCTGACAAACAACCGATGTGCAAAAGAAACCAAAAGTAAATAAATAATACTGAGAACATGAGTTGTAGAGACCTTGAAAGTGAATCCATAGGTGTAGAGTCAGTTCAGTGTTGAGGTGAGTGAAGTTATCCACACTAGTTCAAGAGCCGGATGGTTGAGGGGTAATAACTGCTCCTGATCCTGGTGGTGATGGACCTAAACCACTTTATATCTTGCCTGACGGCAACAGTGAGAAGAGAGCAGGGCCTAGATGGTGGGGTTTCTTGATGATGGATGCTGATAGTCTTTAGAAATATGGGAACAGGAACTCACTGGGAGTACATGTATTGGTGAAATGTTCCGGTGATTGTGTTAAGAGTATACAATGGAACAGAGCCAAAGCTAAAGCTTCGACAACATCAATGACTGAAGGGGGTCCCTCACTCAGGACAGTTTGAGGAACTCTGCCCAAAAACAGTTGCATAATTTGGAAAATGTGTAGATCGGGTAGTTGATGGTTGGGTTGAGTTGTTCTCTGTTCTTGGCAATTTACTTGCAAGCGTTTCAGCTTCATGTGAGGAGGCATCCTCAGTGCCCTGTTGAATTGTGCGTGGAAAACCACGCTTCTAGGAGTTAAAAAATATTACATCAGTCAACCTGGGGGAAAACGATCCACAAGGATCCGTGAACATGACCTGGCTGTAAAGCAGCATAACCAACTCTCCCCAGTCTCTCCCCACGAAGATCGAGAGGGGCACAAATTCAACTGCCATCAGCGGAAGTCATGGCGCAAGCGAACACACAGCATGCAAGAGAATTCCTAGAAGTGTGGTTTTCCATGAACAATTCTGTAAACAAACACGTAGAACTTAATCCTATTTATGAGCCAATGTGGGCAAATTTCCAGATCACAGCCAATCAGCAATGAGAATTCGGCACCCCCACCACAATTGAGTTTCCAAAATGATATCCGATCAGCTGATTGAGAAGTACATAAAAGCCAAGCACTCGGAGGACACACTACAATTAACAGCACACCGACGATGTCTTCTCGAATGGTGATGAAACGTTTGCAAGTAAATTGCCAAGATCAGAGAACAACTCAACCCAAACAGTTGCATAACCCTTTTCTTCAGTTACCATTGCTATCAGAAGCAACACTAAGTCTAAGGTGATCATATTCTTTACTGGGAAAGAATTTCATAATCCTGTTCCAATAGGAGTTGAGTCATTTTAGGGTCCAGTTCAATTATGAGATATTACTGGTGACAATAAACTGCAGGAGATCCCAATACACATTAAACATCAAGCTCTTGCCAAGTATTACATGCTAATTCAAATTAGATACAAGTGCCATAGTTAATCGAACACATATTTACTACAGTACATCAACTGTTTAAAAAGAACCCTCTTAAAATACTGGCCAGCTTTCTACAGGCAAATCCCCTTCTGTTTTACAGTTTTTATGACAACAGCTGCTGATGGTTTATCCAGGAAGGAAACTATGGAAAAGGTTTTTGACAAAAGGTCATGTGAGCACCAATATTTGCAGAATCAGGTCAACTTGAATCTTAACCCAACTTCCTCTCTGAAGTCTGATTCTGAAAGTCACTTCACAAATGGACCAATGTCATAGAGTCATCAAGGGTCAACATTTTTAGCCACATACATTGACATGAATTACAAACTGGCATGACATGTAACAAAGAACAAAACATTCAACTGTTACGAAAAATAATGAAGTACTGTATATGAAAATAAGTTAAAGGATAAAGATATGGAATAAAATGTGCTTAATTACTTAAGTACCAGCATGCATTTACAACATAAACAGCGGTAATAAAAGAGTTCTAAAATTTTACAGCAACACAGCACGGGAACAGGCCCTTCAGCCCATCTTGTCTGTACCAGCCTGGTCTTCTGCCTAGTCCCATTTACCTGTGCTCAGAGCATACACCACCATAACTCTCTCATCCACGTACCTAACCAAACTTCTAATTAATGTTACAATTGAACTCGCATCTACCACTTCCATAGCCAGCTCCAAGATTGCACCACCCTCCGAGTGAAGAAATGTCCCCTCAGATTCCTTTTCAATATTTCACCTTTCACCCTAAACTTATAACCTCTAGTTTTAGTCTCATCCAAACTGACAGGAAAAATGCCTGCATGCATTTACGCTATCTATACCCCTCATAATTTTGTATACTTCTACATAAGAATATAAGAAATAGGAGCAGGAGTAGGCCATCCCGCCCATCGAGCCTGCCCACCATTCAATAAGATCATGGCTGATCTGTCCGTAAACTCAGCTCCATCTACCTGCCTTTTCCCCATAACTCTTAATTCCTTTACTATGTAAAAACCTATCTAACTGTATCTTAAATATATTTGGTGAAGAAGCCTCAACTGCTTCCCTGGGCAGAGAATTCCACAGATTCACCACTCTCTGGGAAAAACAGTTTCTCCTCATCTCTGTCCAAAATCTTCTCCCCTGAATCTTGAGGCAATGTCCCCTAGTTCTAGTCCCACCTACCAATGGAAATGACTTTCCTACTTCTATCTTATCTATCCCTTTCAAAATTTTGTATATTTCTCTAAGATCCCCTCTCATCTTCTGAATTCCAGAGAGTATAGTCCCAGGCAACTCAATCTCTCTAGCAATCTATAATGGGGTTCCCATCGATTCTTATGCCATGGACCAATACGATTAAGCAAGGGGTCCATGGACCGCAGGTTAGGAAACTCTGCTCTATAAGATCTCCCCTGAATTTCCTGTGCTCCAGGAAAAGAGCCCTAACATATTCAATCTATCTCTGTAACTCAAGTCCCAAAGTCCTGGCAACATCCTTGTAATTTTTTTTCTAAATTCCCCAAGCTTACTTACATCTTTCCTGTACATAGGTGATCAAAACTGCACACAACACTCCAAATGTGGCCTCACCAAAGTCTTGTATAACTTCAACATAACATCCCAACTCCTGAACTTAGTGTCATGATTTATGAAGGCCAATGGACAAAAGATCTTTACAACACTATCCACCTGTGATGCTACTTTCAATGAATTTTGGGTCTGTATTCTCATGCCACTTTGTTCTACTGCACCTCTCAGTGCCCACTCTCAGTCCACAATAGAGACCCGTATCAGAATCAGGTTTATCATCAGTCACATATATCTTGAAATTTGTTTTTTTTGTGGTAGCAGTACAGTCCAATACATGAAATTACTACAGTTCTATGCAAGAGTCTTAGCACCCTAGCTATATTTATACGTCTACGACTTTTGCACAGTACTGTATATTCTGGACTGAGGGTAGGAATGAGGCAGGGAGAAGGAAATTGTGGTTGAGAAAAGGGGAAGGGAGAGGGGTAGGAGTGGGAAGCACCAGAGAGACATTCTGTTACGATCAATAAACCAATTGCTTTGAAACAAGTGACTTTGTCTGGCGTCTCAGGGCTGGGTGCGTCTGCACCCGTGCCACTCCCGCTCCTGGAACTCCTTCTTTGACATCTGTCCCAAACCCCTCCCACAGTACCCTCGTCATTCCCAACATCCTTTGCTCCCGCCAGATTTACAAGCTTGCTCTCCGCTCCGCGTTGGCAAATATAACACTATGCAAAAGTCTTAGACAGCCTAGCTATGTGTATGTGACTAAGTATTTTGCACAGTATTGTACAGCACAAAAGCAGACCTAACAGGGGTCATTTTACAGAAGCCAATTAGCCTACAAACCGACACTTCCTTGGGAGTTTTAAATGTTATTTTATTAAGAGATACAGCACAGTAAGAGGCTGGGCCAATGAGTCCATGCCACTGCATTACATCTGAGTGACCAATGAACCTGGTAACCCATATGCCTTTGGGATGTAGGAGGAAACCAGGGCCCCGGGAGGAAACCTACGCAGTCACGGGGAGAACGTACAAACACCTCACAGACAGTGGCAGGTGATGTGATAGCATTACGCTAATTGTTACACTACTGTGCCACCGTTAGTGCGGCATGTGGGAAGAAAGAAGAAAGCCCAGAGGAAACACATGCAATCATAGGGAGAGCATGCAAACTCCACACAGACAGCACGGAAAGTCAGGATCGGTCTTGGGTCTCTGGAGTTGAGAGGCTGTAGCCCTAATAGCTGGGCCACTGCGTTGCCCACAACATACCCTTTTATGATCCCCAAGAGGGATAATATTGACAGCTTTGATCTAAGTCAAAGTCAAAGCAAATTTATTATCAAAGTACTGATAAATTACCATATACTAGCTTGAGATTCATTTTCCTGCAGGTATTTATAGGAAAATAAAGAAATACAAGAGGATTTATGAAGAAACTATAAATAACAAAGACTGACAAAGCACTAATGTGCAAAAGACAAATCATACAAATAAGAAAAAAAATACTGAAAATAACACTGAGAACATAAGTTGTAGAGTTCTTGAAAGCAGGTGTGTACTATAGGTTGTGGAGTCAGTTCAGAGTTGTAAATGAAGTTATCCACACCGATTCAGGAGCCTGGTGGTTGTAGGGTAATAACTATTCCTGAATCTGGTGGTGTGGGACCCAAGGCTCCCACACCTCTTATCCTCTGGTATTAGCAAGAAGGAGCATGGCCTGGATGGTGGGGGTGTTTGAAGATGGATGCTGCTTTCCTGTGGCAGTGCTCTGTGTAAATGTGCTCACTGGCAGGAAGGACTTTGCATGCAACGCTGTGGGCTGTTTCCTCTACTTGCTGCAGAGTTTCCACTTTCTGGGCATTGGTGTTTCCATCGCAGGTTACGACACAACCAGCTTGGATACTCGCCACAGTGCACCTACAGAAGTTTGCCAATTTTCTAGATGTCATACTGAATCCACACAACTTTGTTGCTCGCGGGGCCTCGCTGGCTGGCAGAGCCATTCTGTGAGAAACAGCCAGCTAGACACAGTACTGGAGAGGTTAGAGTGGTGCTGTTACAGCTGAGAGTGCTCTGGAGTTTGGAGTTCAATTAGTACACCGTTCTGTAAGGAACCTCTGTACGTCCTCCCTGCGGAATGCGTGGGTTTTCCCCAGGTGCTCTGATTTCCTCCCACAGTCTAAAGACATACTGTAGGTTAATTGGTCTTGTAAATTATCCTGTGATTAGGTTAGGGTTAACAGGGTTTAATTGGGGCGGCGTGGCTCCAACCACACTGCATTGCTAAAATAACATTTTAAAAGATTTCTCTGAGACAACCCCCGTGTGGAGTTGGGCCACACTGACAGCTGGAATTCAAGATGGCACTGGCAGCATACGGCGACTTATTGCCTCTTGCCAGCAGCCGGGATTGCCAGAATGGCTGCACCAGGAACGACTGTGAGAAACACCCCTGCCCAAGGATAAGGCTCACCTCCTTTATAGCAATTTCAAAGTGGTAATAAATAAAGAGAAAATAAACTTAATATCGATGACACTGTACACCACCTTGAGATTGATTTTCTTACAGGCATTTACAGGAAAATAAGGAAAAAGAAAAGAATTTATGGAAAACCACAGAAACAAAGATGGACAAGCAATCAATGTGCAAAAGAAGATTAATAAAAAATATAAATAATACTAAGAACACAAGTGTAGAGTCCTTGTAAGTGAGTTAGTAATCAATCGATGTTTAGTGTGAAGAGGGTGCAACTGTTTATTCACCTCCATAGAAGCTGCTTGACCTGCAGAGTTCCTCCAGCATTTTGTATGAGGTACCCAAGCTCTCCAGCATCTGCAGAATCTCTTGTGTTTCTGAGAAAGGTTTCGCTCTGGACTTGGCAGCTGTTGATGGTCAGCAGCCATCTCAACTCCACTTCCGAAGGTACACTCTCTCGTACAAAACAGTAGCTATTTATCAGGCAGATGAATACCTTCCTAGGTCCAAGTTATAACTAAGCTTGTTGAGCAGAGCTGCTTGTTAATCCTTTCACAGTCTGGATCATAACAGTCAGAAACATTGGCACAGGAACTTAGAAATTAATCCCTGATTAGTAGCATTACTGAGGCTATGGAATTAGCGCCACTGTGGACCAGATCCCCAAAACATTGCTGGGGTTAGCACAGAACTGTGCCGCACCTGAACAGATCCTCCGGCTCATGGTATTGTGCCGGTCTAATTAAACGCCGAACTAAACTCATCCCTTCTGCCTGCACAATGTCCACATCGCTACATTCTCCACACATTTATACAGCAGCAACTCAGTAACAACTGGAGTTGGGAATAAATGATGGGAATTGTCCACACCCTCTATATAAATAATAATACAACAGGGGAATGTGGTTGAACTTTTAACAGTGAACTAAATCTCAGCTAGGCCAATCCTATTCTCTCCTCCACCAGAAACATATTCCAAGGTTTGATTTGAATTCTGTGCACATGTGAAATGGCCTCTTTTGAAGTGCAGCCCGTTATTATCTTGGACTGATCACCCTCGCCAGTGAAATCAATTAGCACTTAATTTGGGTGAGATTCAAGGTTCAAGATTGTTTTTTGTCATTCTTCAGTATACAAGTGTAAAGGAGAATAAAATCGTTACTCCTGATATGATGCAGCATAAAAATACAATAAACAAAAATATAAAAACAATTCTATAAAACAATGTACAAGTAATGGTTGAATGTGGGCATATATACATAATATTAACTTATATACACTCAGTGGCCACTCTATTGGATGCCTCCTGTACCTAATTAAGTGGCCACTGAATATATCTTCATGATCTTCCGCAGCTGTAACTCATTCACTGCAACGTTTGACGTGTTGTGTGCTCAGAGATGCTCTTCTGCACACTACTGTTATAACACGTGGTTATTTGAGTTCCCTTGAACCAGTCTGGCCATTCTCCTCTGACCTCTCTCACTAACAAGGTGTTTTCACCCACAAAAGTCACTAAGATCACATTTCTTCCCCATTCTGATGTTTGGTCAGAACCACTGAACCTCTTGACCATGTCTGCATGCTTTTATGCACTGAGCTGCTGCCACGTGATTGGTTGATTAGACATTTGCATAAACAAGCAGGAGTACAGGTGTACCTCATAAAGTTGTCACTGAGTCACTTAGGAGGAATTCAAGATTCAAGATTGTTTATTGACATTCTTCAATAGACAAGTGTAAGGGATAACGAAATGGTTGTTATTCCAAATGTAATGCAGCATTAAAAAACACAATAAATATAAAAAAGTCAAAGTCTGTCCCGAGCCTTGTGGTGCTTATGCCAGTTTCTGTGGCGTGAAGCGACTGAGAGTACAAGACTCCCCCCCGGATAGGACGCCAGTCTATCATGAGGTTAACCCCCAGCATTTGCCGGTACCCATTTTCAGCTTGGGTGGACTGGAGCAGTGTGTGGTTAAGTGCCTTGCTCAAAGACACAACAAGCTGCCTTGGCCGAGACTCGAACCCACGACCTTCAGATCATGAGCCCAACGCCCTACATCACCATATACAACCCTGAGATTCACTTTCTTGTGGATATACTCAATAAATCCACAATAGAATAAAAATCATATTAGAATCAATGAAAGATCGCATAAACTTGGGCATTCAACCAGTGTGCAAAAACCAACAAACTGTGCAAATACAAAAAGAAATAAATAATAATAATAAATAAATAAGCAATAAATATCAAGACCATGAGATGAAGAGCCCTTGAAGGTGAGAACATAGGTCGTGGGAACATTTCAATGATAAAGTGAGGTTGAGTGAAGTTATCCCCTTTGGTTGATGAGCCCGATGGTTGAGGGGTAATAACTGTTCCTGAACCTGGTGGAGTGAGTCCTGAGGCTCCTGTACCTCCTTCCTGATGGCAGTAGGTCCTGGCTGGTGGGGTCCTTCACGATGGATGCTGCTTCCCCACGACAATGCTCCATGTCGATGTGCCCAGTGGTGGGGAGGGCTTTACCCATGATGGACTGGGCCATATCCACTACTTTTTGTAGGATTTGCTGTTCAACAGCATTGGCATTTCCATACCAGGCTATGATGCAGCCAGTTAATATACTCTCCACCACACATCTATGGAAGTTTGCCAACATTTCAGATGCTGCCAAATCTTCAAACTCCAACATAATACATATTACATAATATTACCTTATATACATAGACTGATTGGCTGTACATACAGTGAGGTGAGGTGTAACAGTATCTGAACATAAGGTGACTGACAGGAAATGATAAAGGGACAAAGTGACTCTTGGCAAGAGGAACTCTTCTAGGTAGCAGCAGGGCACATGGGAACACAGTTGGATAGTGATTGTGTCAGTGTAGGTGTGAGATGGGGAGTGTAAGTGTAAAGTGGCAGTGAATGGGGGGGGGTGAAGGGTCCTGAGGAATGGCTGATGTAGATGTAGGGGTGGTGGGGTGGGTTAATCACTGGAGGTGTTGGTCAGCCTGATGGATGGATCTTCACTGACTAACCGACATGACACACAAGCGCCGTGGACAACCTGCTCTCAGACTGCACGAAGCATGAAAAGAGCAAAGCATGTTGGGCCGGCTGGTGGTGCAACGACATCGGCGCCAGACCCGGGAGCAGAGGTTCCCGGGTTCGAAACTAGTCGGGTCCGCTCCTGAGTACGCTTTCCATCCGTGCCGGGTTGAGTGTCAAGATCACAACTCGACCTCATAAAATAAAGGGAAAATACCGCAAAAAAAGTCTGTGTGAGGAGTGGCCCACCACACAGTCTCTCTCTCTCTCACTCTGCACCTTGTAAAAGCCGTGAAAAAGACATCATCGTGGACACACAGACGCACGCACACGCAGACACACACGCACAGACTCGCATGCACGCAGGCAGACGCCAAAAAAAGAGCAAAGCATGCAGCTATAAAGACTTGTATGTTCAACAGAGTAGTTGGGATTAAACCGTGGTTGACAGATGACACATCACAAAAGAATGCAACGATGGGCACTGTGGTGAACCCCCTGAGATACAGAGACGGGCCTGGAATGCTCTGATTCTAATGTTTTCTGGCTTTACATTTCTCCTTCAGTGATACTTGAACTTGTCCCAGCTGACGGCACACTCTGTGAAGTGCAGCAAAACATACCCATATTGGAGCTCGGTCCTCCAGTCAGTGGGTCAACATCCTGTCATCAGTTGATCATAAAGAATTGTAATCCTAACAGCTGTGACAGGGTTACTGGCATTCTGAGCTAGAAGGCCGTGGGTTTAAGTCCCAGTCCAGATATTTGAGCAGAATGTTTAGGCTGCTCTTCTCGTTGTTTGCAGGAACTCGTTATTCAATCCCGGAACACTGACTGAAATTTCGGGAAGAGCGAACTGAAATCAGGTTAACAGGAGACACAATGTCTAGTCAGAGGAGGGACTGGTGACACCAAGCTCAAGGAAGTATGAAGCAAGGAGCCACAGAAAGCTGAATACTACCATTTCCCAGGGCAGAAATGACTAATACCAGAGAGCAAAATTTTAAGGTCAGTGGAGTGTGATCACTTGAGTTGAGTATGATGTTCTCCTAAGGGGTTATTCCCTTAGTAGAGAACACCTGTGTATGACTTTGTTTAATGCAGGAAGACTGATGTACGGGCAGCCACCACAAGGCCACTTACAGATCGGGGTCAGAGTCCAGTGACATGGAGTGCAAGACGAATGGGGACCCTTCACGGCTGCAGTCTTCCTCCACCTTCACTGCCATTGTAATCCGCCATCACTTTCCACCAGCTTCACCGCTGAGGTCATGGTTGGATTGTTCTTTCTTTGGAACCTTCTCCTTGACCTTCCCGCCTTGGGTGACCCGACCAGGAGCTAAGTGCCAAATGGCTAAACTCCAGACGACGTTGCTCTAAGGATCTCCACCATGACAAGGTGACGAGCTGACGATCCTTGGAGAAGATGGAAAGTATAGGGGGAGGGAATTTCAGAAGTACTTTTATTTTCACTCAGAGAGTGGTGAGTGCATAGAACATGCTGCCGGAGTGGAGGTTGAGACAGACACTTTAGGGAAATTTAAGAGACTCTTAGATGGGCACATGGGTGGAAGAAAAATGGAAGGCTATGCGGGGAGGGAAGGGCTAAAATGATCTTGGAGTACAAGGTCACCACAACATCATGGGGCAAAGGGCCTGCACTGTGCTGTACTCTTCTACATTCCTCATTGAAAATAAATCAATTGTTTGGGATTTAGAATCTTAAGGGAAACTGACAATAGGTTTCTGTCCAAAAACTGTCAGTGGATGTTTCTTTATTGGAAGCCTGTTGAACCTTCTGTATGGTTCCAGCAGATTACTTAATCTCCAGCTTTCTTTGGTTGACAAATATTTTAACAAATAACAAGAACTTGGGAGGAGGAAGCCACACCATATCAACAAACGCATAGAGTCATGGAGCAGGGAAAGTGAACTTTTGGCCCAATAACTCCAAGCTGACCAAGTTATCAACTTGAGCTAGTTGAATTTCCCTGTGTTTGACTCATATCCCTCAAAACCAGGGGCACTCTGAATGTAGTGGAAAAAATTTATTATTCTCTGATTCAAGGCCAGCAGCCTGGGTTCTTGCTTCACAGCATGACCTGCTGACAGCCTTCAGTGTTCCCTGTTTCTCTCACGGCCTTCCAGAAACTGCAGGATTTTAAGTTAAAAGAAAGTAATGAGCAAGAAACTATCCCGAGCACTGGCAGAGAAACACAAATACCAAGCACAAGGCCCTGCATTTTAACGTAGGACTTTCACAGTGAAAGGTTGGACGCTGGGGAGTGTTGTAGAACAGAGCACTATTACATGGCTCCCTGAAAGTAGTGTTGCAGGTAGAGGGGATGGTGAAGAAGGCTATTGGCATGCTACCTTTATCGGTCAGGGTACTGAGTATAGAAGTTGGGATGTTATGCTTCACTTATATAAGATGTTAGTGAAGCCAGATTTGCAATATTGTGTTTCACTTCTATCACATCTGGACTCAACTATTCCAACGCGCTTTTGTAAACTTGAGGTAACCCAAAACCCTG
The DNA here is from genome assembly GCF_963921235.1 of Mobula hypostoma. NCBI lineage: Eukaryota > Metazoa > Chordata > Chondrichthyes > Myliobatiformes > Myliobatidae > Mobula > Mobula hypostoma. The sequence continues at coordinate 11,864,494 of NC_086117.1, read as the reverse complement.
CCGTCCATGTCCTAACCTACACCAGGTCTCACTCCCCTTGTTTCCAACCCTTCTCTATCCCTGAAAGTAGGAAAAAGGTGGAAGATTTAGTGTGGGGGGGGGGGAGCACTGGAACACCCCATACATAAAATCCTGCAAGTATCTACACCCGTCCTCGTGTCTTCATCATCTCCATGGCTTCTCAAGGTCATACAGAACAGAACTTAACCTACTCATGCCAACCAAGCTGACTACCTAAACTAGTACCACTTGCCTCCATTCAGCCCATATCACTCTAAAGTTTAGCATGGAACAAGATTCTACATCTTCCCCATCCATGTACCTGTATAAATATCTTTTAAATGTTGTAATTGTACCCACTTCTATCACTTTCTCTGGCAGTTTGCTCCACATACCCTCTCTGTGAAAATGTTGCCCATCTGGACCCCTATTATCTTTCCCCACTCACTTTAAACTGAGACTCTCTAGTTTTAGACTCTTTCACCCTGGAAAAAAAATACTCTCTATCTCCGCTCCTCATGATTTTATATTCCTCTATGAGGTCACCCCCTCAGCCTCCTTAACCTGGGTGAAGCCCCAACTTGTCCAACCTCTCCTCGTAGCTCAAGCCCTCCAGTCCCAATCACATCCTTGTGAACCTTTTCTGTACCCTTTCCAATTTATCGTCATTCTTCCTAAGCAAGGTGACCAGTACTGCACACAATATCCCAAGTGGCCTTGCCAAACATCCTGTACAGGCACAACATGATGTTCTAACTCTTGCAGTTATTGCCCTGTCTGATGAAGGCAGGCATGCTAAATGTGTTCTTCACCACCTTGCCTACCTGTGTAACACATACAAGATGCTGGAGGAACTCAGTGTGTCAGTCAGCATCTATGGAAAGGAATATACTGCCTACGTGTGTCATAAACACAAGGGATTCTGCAGATGTTGGAAATTAGAGTAACACACACAAAATGCTGAAGAATCTTAGCAGGTCAGGCAGCATCTATAGAGAGGAATAAATGGTCAATGTTTTGGTCTAGGTGAAGGGTCTGTGCCTGGAATATTGAATGTTTATTCCTCTCCATAGATGCTGCCTGACCTGCTGAGTTCCTCTAGCATTTTGTTTATTTATTGAGATACAGCGCAAAATAGTCCCTGCCGGCCCTTTGAACCATGCCACCCAGCAATGCCCGATGTAACACTGGCTTAATCGTTTACAATGATCAATTAACCTACCAGCCGGTATGTCTTTGGACTATGAGAGGAAACCAGAGCACCCAGAGGAAACCCACACAATCACAGTATGAAGTCCTTCTTACAGGAGGTGGTGGGAATTGAACCCAGGTCGCTGTACTGTAAAGCACTGTGCTAACCACTATGCTACCATTCCGCCCCATTTTGTGTGAGTAGTCTACCTGTGTCACCACTTTCTGGGGAAGTATGCATTTGTACTCATAAGTACCTCTGTCCTACAAAGCTCTCCAGGGTCCTGCCAATTACTGTGTTGGTCTTGACATGGTCTAACTTCCCAAAACTTCCCAAATTCACCATCTAATTTCCCAAATGATCCTCTACTCTGGCACTCCCTCCATAAATCTCATTTCTATCATATATTGTTTAATCTTCATTTTCATCTTCCTCAATAAACTCTTGCTCATCGCAACAATGATTTTTGCTTGATAGAATTCCCATGATATTTGTATTTAAAGACATGACAGCAGATGCCAATTCTTGCACATTGAACCAGGCTAATTCTGTCGAAAAGTGTTAGTGCATACAGGATTGTAAAAAGCCTTGAGGTGAGAGTTTCCTTCCAATCACATCTGTTCAGAAGTATCAGACCTAGCTAAGCCACGGAGTCCCACAGCAATTTAACAGGCACTTTGACCCATCTCGCCAATGCTGAACAAGTTGCCTACCTGAGCCAGTCCGATTTGCATGCATCTGGCCCATTTCCCTCTGAACTTTACACACAGTGGCCATTTTATTAGGCACAGCTGCTTGTTCATGCAAATATCTAATCAGCCAATCATGTGGCAGCAATGCAATGCATAAGAGCACGCAGACATGGACAACAGGTTCAGTTGCAGTTCAGACCAAACATCAGAATGGGGAAGAAATGTGATCTAGGTGACTTTGACCGTGGAATGATTATTGGTGACAGATGGGGTGGTTTGAGTATCTCAGAAACTGCTGATCTCTTGGGATTTTCATGCACAACAGACTTTAGAGTTTACAGAGAATGGAGCAAAATAAACCAAAAACATTCAGTGAGTGGCAGTTCTGTGGATGAAAACATCTACTTAATGAGAGATTGGTCAGAGGGGAATGAACAGCCTGGTTCAAGCTGACAGGAAGGAGACAGTAACTCGAATAACCACTCGTTATAACAGTGGTGTGCAGAAGAGGTGGCCTACACTAAACTACAGAATTCTGCTTGATGTAGCTCCGGCTCAGAGGCATTGTTCAGGAGCATTAAGGTCTGGTAATTGATTTACCAGGTTGTACCCTGGCTATAGAACTTTTACACCATTCATGTTCCTAACTGCTGAAACAGAATGTGAACCTTTCCCCACAGAAAGACCTTCCCAACCCACAAATCAGCCTCGTAGTAGTGTAACGGTTAGCATAATGCTATTACTGTCCCAGTAACCTGGGTTCAATTCCTGCCACTGTCGGAAAGGAGTTTGTACGTGTTCTCTGTGACCCCCCCCCCCCCCTCCAGTGCTCTGGTTTCTTCCCACGTTCCAAAGACGTACAGGTTAGAAGGTTAATTGATCGCATTGCTATAATTGGGCTGCATGAGCTCCTGGGCTGGAAGGGCCTGCTGTATCTCTAACTCTTAAATAATCTAACTAACATTGATGCACCAGCTACAACTGTTTGGGAGAGAATGGCTTCGTTCACACAAATGGGAAGGGCAAGGTTAGTGGAACTGGTGGCAACAGTGAACCCAAACAAATGTAATTGGTCACGTGGGAATGAGGTGCCCATATACAGGAAGGAATGTCACATGACCTGTTTAGTCAATCTCCAGATCTTTCTCTTTTTAGTAATCTGTTGATTGCAGAGTATGTAAAGTGTTTGTACCTTCTTGAGTCATTCAATAAGTGAGTACAGTGCACTGTTCATTGTTATATTTAGAGTTTTTGTTATATCTACAGTTGCATCTCAGACTCTGGTTCCCCACGAGCAGTGGGTTCGCAGGCTGGCTGTGCAGTCTGGCGTTTCGATATCTCCAGGTGCGGCCTGGAAGATGTGTGCCTTCGGGGCAACCTGATTCCTTGTCGATGTCGCCAACTGAAGAGTCGTGGGAGATTGAAACGTCAAGACAGCAGGCAGTGTGCGCCACTGTCACAGAGCCCGAGCACTCGAGTGATCTCTCCTCCTCTCTCGACTGTCAGTGAGGGTCCGCGAGTCAGTGGGCTCGGAGAAGCGACACGGGAGATTGTAACATCGAAACGGTGAGCTGTTGGTCTCCCCTCTCATTGTTGCAGGAACAATATCTCTCTATCCCTCGCTGGTGAAATAGAGCGCCTGTCTGAGATGTCAGAGTGTTGGGATGGACAGTAGCTTTTGATGGACTCTACATCATGGTCTCCTTGGAGGGGGGGCTTTGCTATTGCTTGCATGGTGAGGTGGTGGTGGGGGGAGTTGATGCTTATGATGGAGCAAGTGGGAGGAGGGCTAATGCTTTTGCTGCTGCTTGTGCGTGGGAGGGGGCAGGGGAAGATTTGGGATTCTAACGTATTTTGTCATTCAAGGGAGGGAGGAGAAGATGGCGGCGTGACACAGCTCGCAGCGGCCACTCCGGTGGTGATGTCTGTTATTTGTCAAGTAGGGTGCCGTGCACAATCCTAATTTGATGGAGATGGACGTGAGAGCACGGAGGAACATCTGGTGAAACTTCTGAAATGCCTGCTTCGCTGCTGCTGCTACTGTGTGGTCCAGAATCTCCAGAGAAGGCCCCGAGTCCTTGGCTTTGTTTGTTGCTCGGCGGCCGGGGCGGGGTCGAAGCGCTCGGCAGAGGATGGTGCTCGGAGAGGCTGTGTCGGAGGGGCTGGTTGGAGGCTCGAAGTTTTTGGACGGACTCAGAGTCTGCTGCGGTCAGGTGCTTCCAATGGCGCTGCATCAGCAAGTTTGCAGCGCTTAGAGGTCCATGGCGGGGAGAGTTTCTCCCTTCTACCGCCTGCGTGAGATGATGAGGCTTTCGGGACTTTGAGACTTTTTTTTTACTGTGCCCATGGTCTGCTCTTTATCAAATTACGATATTGCTCTGCACTGTTGTAAATATATGTTATAATTATGTGGTTTTGTCAGTTTTAATCTTGGTTTGTCCTGTGTTTTCTTGCGATATCATTCTGGAGGAACGTTGTATCATTTTTTAATGCATGCATTTCTAAATGACAATAAACGAGGACTGAGTGTCCTCATAATCTAATCTAATCTAAAAAATTCATTCTCTGGGTTTTTTTTTACTGTTTTGTGGATGTCTGTGAATAAGAATTTCAGGCTGTATATTTCATACATTCTCCGATATTAAACTGAATAATTGAACATACGATAATTCAGAACTGCCATGATATAGTTGGTGGCACTCTAATTCAGAAGGTTGCAGGTTCAAGGCACAGTCCAGACAAGACCTTGCACACACAAAATTCTGGAAGAGCTCAGCAGTTCAGGAAAGCATTTATGGAAAGGAATAAATGGTTGATGTTTCAGGCTGAGACCCTTCATCAGGGCTCAGCCTATTTCTCCATAGATCAGTTCAATCAATTGAGTTCCTCCAGCCTTGTGTTTTTAATAATGGTCATTAAAGCATAAGGCTCATAGGGATGGTTATGTGACACAGTGTGGAATTAGGGGTCTGTTTAGGGTTCAGAGACGTTCAAAGACAGGGATTTGGGGGGGAGGTATTTGTTTGGCCAAGTCCAGGTCAGAGTGCTCTGTGGATCAAAACAGCAATCCCCATGGATGGATGTTGCCGAATGCCATGGACGAACAAGTGAGGACTAGGGGCGATAACCTCACCCCTCCTCCCCGCAGGTTGGTGGCTCCCAGGGTCAGAGGTCAATGAGGCACGAAGGTCAGTGAGTCTGAAGTTCGAGGTCTGGATTTGGGGTCCTGTCATTGGTGAATCCTGGGTCGAAGGTCGAAGTTTGAAGACCAAAGAAGTCAAGGCCCAGTGGCCCAGTGGGGAAATTGGAGGCCTGGTGTTGGTGAGTCCACAAGTTCATTGGAGTCTGGAGGCCCACCTGCGACCTGTCCTGGGGGCTGGAGGCCTGACTGAGTGCGTGAGCGAGTGGGTGGGTAGCAGTGAGGAAAGGGGCTTGTCTTGCTGCTGTTCTGTTGTGTTACTGTTGTTTGTGATGAATGGTGTGGACATGCTATGGTGGCAGAATATGTGGCGACACTTTCAGACTACAACCCCCCCTCCCCACCCAGCACATCCTTAGTTTGTGTTGGTTATTAATGCAAACAACACATTTCACTGTGCGATAAATAAATGAATCTGAAATCTGAAACCTAAAGGCTCACTCGACAGCTAAGGATCAGCCCCATTGGCGTAGCTTAAAGGTTGCTTTGCAAACCTTAAACAAGCCAAAGCATTGTTTAGGCAAATATAAATGCACATGGAATCAGGAATGGACAAGTTCTAAGGTTGCATGAAAGGCTTTAGTAACGCAAATCTAACAGTCTAGTCACTTTCACTAACAGCAGCTTTTTATTCTGGATTTACTTAATTTCTCAGCTCCAGAGTAAGATCTTGCCTGAAACATGAAACCAGTGACACAATCTCCATACTTCCACTAGTAGAACGCCCCAGTTGGGCAGTCCTTCATTGATTCTGTTCCTATTCTATAGATTTGTTGAATATGCCCACAAGAAAATATACAGGGTTGTATATGGTGACACTTACGCACTTTGATTATGACATTTACTTTGAACTTTGAACTTTGAACTACTATACCCTATTTTTGCACTCATCCATCTCCCATAGCCTGGCACGGGAGACAGACGAGGGTGAGCTATCCTCTCCCTGCCTCCAATCTCCTAAACCCTCCACCCACCCAGCCGCTGCCCAATTCTGCGGCAATGTATATTTTGAGATGTCTTTGTCAGAATAATTTGTAATGGAGAGGTTGAAGGAAGCACACACCACACCTACGTTAATCCACTTGCAACTGTGAACCATGACATCTCGGAGCTCAAGTGAGTTCACTAAGCGTCAATGAGAGCCTTGGCTGTTGAGAAACTGTTCACACTGGCCCAGGCAAGTGGTGGTCTATCTAACAGTGGTGACAAACCACTTAATACCTTGGGAATTTCTGCACAACAAATAACTGTGCAAAAACTGGAACACGCAGGCAATGCTCCTCACTTTCCACCATTAATCAAGGCGCCTCTGTATAATAAACAGTGCGCCCTTTGAAGGGCACTTCCGTTAGTTTTCTGCCTCCAATTTGTCAGGGGTGCAGTAAAATTAAAATAAATACCAGGAAAGCCAAGAGATAAGTGTTTACAAAGAGGTTATTCTCATTCCGTGCCAGGAATCCTGAAGCAGTTTATTTAATAAATGGCGCAATCGTTTCCATTTAGTGAGGGGAACAAAAGGTAATGCTCATGGCCGAAGAGATTAAACTGAAAACTCCACAGGGAACTGTTGAGTTAAACCAACATCTTAATCAAAAGGAATGAAAGGAGAATAGGGTTTCACAAACAAGGCATGCATTTTTCTGTTCAATAACCACATTTAAATTCTACATACACTCGGTGGTCACTTTATTAGGTACACCTGCTTGTTAATGCAAATATCTAAGCAGCCAGTCATGTGACAGCAACTCAATGCGTAAAAGCATGCAGACATGGTCAGGAGTTTCAGTTGTTGTTCAAACCAAACGTCAGAATGAGGAAGAAATGTGATCTAGGTGACCTTGACCATGAAATGATTGTTGGTGCCAGATGGGGTAGTTTGAGTATCTCAGAAACTGATGTTCTCCTGGTATTCTCACGAACAATAGTCTCTTGAGTTTATAGAGAATGGGGCAAGAAACAAAAAAGAGCTTCCAGTGAGAAGCACTTCTGTGGGCAAAAACATCTTGTTAATGAGCGAAGTCAGAGGAGAATGGCCTGACAGGTTCAAGCTAACAGAAGGGCGACAGTAACCCAAGTAACCGCAGATTATAACAGTGGTGTGCAGAAGAGCATCTCTGAACATACAACATGTTGAACCTTAAAGTGGATGGGCTACAGCAGCAGAAGAACAGGAATATACGCTCAATGGTCTCTTCATTAGATAAAGGAGGTACCTAGTATAGTGGCCACTAAGTGTATTTCTCACAACCACACATTTCAATATCATACAGTATGTTCAAATCACTTGGCAAAATATGGGGCTTCTCAGGTAATCCTAAGGAAACCTAAGATGAATTATTCAGAATATGCAAGACTGCAAAAGGGCTTGACATGGATGCTGAAAAGATATCTCCATTAGTGAGGGAATCTGGAACGAGGGCATTATGGCCATAGAATTATGGTCACCCATTGAAGTGAAATGAGGAAGAATTTCTTTCCATTTAGAGTTGGAACTTTTTGGAATTCAGCTGTGGAGGTTGAGAAAAAATCTTTCAGACTTCACTGGAATTGAGGCTCATTGAGATCTGGTAGTTAAGTGGAGATAAGTCTGGATTCAAATCAATCACAAACAAAACACTAGAAGAACTCAGCAGGTCAATTGGCATCTGTGGAGGGGAATTGAGAGTCAACGCTACATGTCAAGGTGTGTGGGTTCAGTCTCAATCTGAAATGTTGAATGCCAATTTTCCTTAGGCCTGATCTGCTGAGTTCCTCCAGCATTTTGTTTGAGATTCCAGCATCTACAGTGGCTTCTGAATGGGCACGTTCTTTTCAAATGGTAGAGCAATACTAAGAGAAGATAATGCTGATTCCAACACTTGGAATCATACTTGGTGTTGGAACACCAGTGAGGTGCATCTCCAAAACTGTTCTGAAAATACAATATTCCCTTTCCAAAGGCAGTGTTCTATTCTCGACATTTAGCAGCAGTTAAAATCCAGCATAATGGGACGATAGGACATGGGGAAATATAGAGGAAGACCTAAATATCAGTAGGAGAAAATAGCAACACGCTTAGTTGCACCGGCCTCTCCAGGTCCAACAAATGGTGCAAATGTTTGCTTTAAACACTTTCTTTTGATCACAAGGCCCTGTTGGACATTAATAATACAAAATATCATGTCTAATTCATTAGCGAAACTAACATCAGACAAACACCGTGCCACACAGGAACTGGCAGTAATATTACTTTGTGACTGTATGTGCTAGACAGTAACTTTATGTGCTGTATGTGACTACATGTACTGCATTTTTAACCTTAGCTTCAGAAGAATGCTGTTTCAGTTAGTTGTATACATGTGTATGGTTGAACATGAGGTTGAACTGAGGAGGAAAGAGAAATGACAGTTCAGCGAATGGAGGAGTGAGAGAGGTAATAGATGGAAGAGGTTCCTCACAAACTAAGCAAGGATCATTGACCTTTCCAAGGGATGGGTGTGACAGAAGCTGCCCAAACAAGCCTACAATCAGTTGTGAGTAACCTTTGAAAGTTGCCTGCTTAGAATGGCATTCAACCCTAAAATCTACTTCCTAAGATCATGATGTACTAACTTTCTGAAATACGGAAACTAATTATTAGGAATGAAGGTCTCAGTACTCTAAACACATGAGTCACCAGCTGGCGTGATCAGTTCCATTTTCTCAGTTGCTTAGGATGAAAAACATCACGGCCAGCAGCCTTGTCTGCTTTAGGATCCCAGCTTAAGCCAAGATTCATTTAGTCTTGGCACCATCTCAGCTTTTAGCATTTGCAATTCAGCATCAGCTTTAGAAAGCATGCAGAGTAGCTGCTTAATACCTCTGCCATATCTTCTAATCTTCGTCTTTGAGAGCAGGCATTCCCAACCCAGGGTCCACGGAGCCCTCGGTTAATGGTATGGGTCCATGGTATAAAGAAGGTTGGGAACCCCTGTTCTAGAACATAGAATACAGGTCCTTTGAGCCACAATATTGTGCTGACTGCAATCAAACTAACCGTTCCCTCCCGCATAGCCCTCCATTTTTCTTTCATCCTTATGTCTATTTAAGAATCTTTTAAATGTCCTTAATGTAAATTTACCTTTACCACCAACCCCAGCAGTGTGTCCAATGCACCTACCACTCTCTGTGTAAAAAAAATGTGCCTCTGACATCTCCCGTATACTTTCCTCCAATTCCCTCAAATTTCAGAACATAAATCAGTGATAATAAACCTGATTCTGATTCTGGGAAAGGGGGAGGTACAACAATACCAGGATGTCCTGTAAACGAGCTGCTGAAGGTTGATGTTCAATGCATAATTTTCTACCTGATTACGTAAAAAATTGTGATGATATACAATAGGTTGGCACTTTATTAGGTACACCTGTACACTTGCTTGTTAATGCAAATATGTAATCAGCTAATCATACGGCAGCAACTCGATGCATAAAAGCATGCAGACATGGTCAAGAGGTTCAGTTGCAGTTCAGACCAAACATCAGAATGGGGAAGAAATGTGATCTACGTGACGTTGGCCGTGGAGTGATTGTTGGTGCCAGATGGGGTGGTTTGAGTATCTCAGAAACTGCTGATCTCCTGGGATATTCATGCACAAGAGTCACTAGAGTTACAGAGAATGGTGTGAGAAACAGAAGTCATCCAATGAGTGGCAGCTCTGTGAGTGAAAATGCCTTGTTAATGAGTGAGGTCAGAGGAGAATGGGCAGACTGGTTCAAGCTGACAGGAAGCCGATAGTAAGTTCAAGTCCAAATTTAAATTCATTTTATTGTCATTCAACCATGCACTTGAATACTGCCAAATGAAACAATGTTCCTCTGGATCAGGGGTTCCCAACCTAGGGTCCACAGACAGCTTGTTTAAGTATAGGGTTCCATGCACTCTCTTGCCTGGACCAAGATGCACAACACAGTACATATAACTCATACACCTAACACTTAAAGTAATATTGCCACAAGCAAGTTAACAAATAATAAGGTGCATATATGACACAACTTAAAAGTAAATAGTGTAACGCTGCTGGCGTTTCATGCATGATGAGACCTGGCTGGTGACGGGGAGTTCAGTAGTTTTATGTAGCAGTCTTATTCAGTAGTCTAGGAAGCTGTTTCTTATCCTAACGGTTCTTGTCCTGATTCTGTGATACCTCCTGCCTGATGGAAGGAGGTCAAAGAGATTGCAGGACGGATGGGAAGGATCGATGGACCTGCGTACTCTGTGCTCCTGATGAATATCTCTGATGGTTGGAAGACAGATTCACTCAGCAGTCCTCGTAATCCTTTGTAGGGACTTGTGGTCCGATGGCTTGCAATTCCTGTACCAGTAGGTCGGGACACTCTCGATGGTGCTCCTGTAAAAATTGGTTAGGAAGGGAGGGGAGCTTCGCTCGCCTCGGGAAGTGGAAGCACTGCTGAACTTTACGACCAAAGAGGTGGCATTGAGGGATCAGGTGGGATCGTCCAATATGTGCACTCTCAGAGACTTGGTGCTCCTAGCTCTCTACATGAAGGAGCTGTGTACTTGCAGTGAGGAGTGGTCAGCCTGAACCTTCCTAAAGTCCACAAACATCACTTTGGTCTTGACAACACTGAGACTCAAGTTGCTGTGCTCGCACAGTTCTAGCAGCCGCTCTACCTCCTCTCTATATGCCGAATCGTCATCATTGTTGATTAGGCCAACCACTGTTGTGTCATCAGCAAACTCGATGATTCAGCTTGAATGGATCTAGCGCCAGCAGCAGGAACAGGCAGGCTGCTGGGGGGGGGGTGCCGATGCTCAGCTTGATGGAGCTGGAGATGTTTCTGCCAACACGGACTGTCTGTCCGGGGTCCAGTTACAGAGGGAGGATGCTGAGACCCAACGAGGACAGTTTACCCACCAGCTTCTGAGGGATGATCGTATTAAACGCCGAGCTGAAGTCGACAAACAGCTTCCTGGCGCATGAGGCACCGTTCTCCAGCTGGGACAGGATGGAGTGGAGGCAGATGCTATGGCATCATCAGTGGACTGACTTGAGTGAGAAGCGAACTTGAGAGGGTCCAATGTAGCAGGAAGTTGGGATTTAATGCAATCTCAAATATCCACACTTTACAACAGTGGTGTGCAGAAGAGCATCTCTGAATGCAAAACACTTCAAACCTTGAAGTGGATGGGCTACAGCAGCAGAAGACCACGAACGTACAATCAGTGGCCACTTTATTAAGTACATCTAATAAAGTGGTCACTGAGTGTGCAATACTTTTACCAGGAATTTGAAGCCAAGCCTAACCAGCATAACCATACTTACATTTTAGCTGCAATTTTTTGACCTATTACATGATCCAACTCTGTCCGCCTGCTCTTTAACTGAAGTGCAGAGAGTGTAAAAAGCCTGGGGATTGGTTACTGATTGCCAAGTACGTTCTAATACTAAAAATCGGTTCACAGATGTCACCAGACCTTTTATCAATGGCAGAGACTGATTCTGGGACGGAAGAGCTGCTGTCACTGAGACTTCCCTATGGCTCACTTCGATGAGTGCGTAAGAGCAACTCAGTAGCACTGTGCTTAGTGTAACGCTTTGCAAGACCAGTGATTGCTGATCGGGGTTCAATTCCCGCCAGGGTCCGTAAGGAGTCTGTACATTCTCACTGTGAGCATGTGGGTTTTCTCCAGGCATTTCCAGTTTCCTCCCAAATCCCAAAGACATACAGTTAGGGTTAGGTTTAGTAAGTTGAAGGCAGGCTATGTTAGTGCCAGAAGCATAGGCGACACTTTCAGTCTGCCCCCAGCACATCCTCGGACATCGTCAGTCGTTGACGCAAATGGCGCATTTCACTGTATGCTTCGAAGTACATGTAACAATTTAAGCAAATCTTTTAAAATCTTTAATGGTGCCTGCTGCTCGTTATGCCTTCAAAAGTATTCACCATCTCCAAGATTGTAATGGTGCAAAGACTAATAACATTCAGCTCCAAGTTAACTGAAATTCCCTGGAACTCACAGTACAAATTATGTACTTCAGCAAAGCATGCAAATAAACAAATATAATTCTTAGAAACATTGCTGAGCTATTTGGATGTTTGATCAACGTACTCTCCAGATTACTTATTTTCCATAAATTCCCTTGACAGTTTAGTCATGCTCTGGAACTCAGTCAGTACAGCCCTCACTTCTGGGTCAGATATTATGAGCATCAACAATCCCTGCTGCTTTGACCAATATTAAGTCCCCAATAAATGTTAGCACCAAAGAAAGTTTTATGGCCATTCCTGCATGGCAGTTATTCAGAGCACGCTCTGTGCAAATTGGAACTAAGTTAACTGTGTTGTGGCCATTCTCAGACTGGAGGAGCATCACCTCATATTCCATCAATACACACAACATGCTAGATGAGCTGAGCAGGCCTGGTAGCACCTCTGGATAAGAGTAAACAGTCATCATTTCAGGCTGAGACCCTTCATCAGTCATGGAAAGAGATATCCTTAACATTAATTGAGCTCTCTTCACGATGAATGGATAAGTGGAGATATCCTCAACATGACAGCTAGAGCTCCTTTCACCAAAAAATAAATGAATTGAATTCTCTGAACAATTAATGGAGATCTTTTCACCATGAGTAGATGAATTGAGATATCCTCGCCAAGAATGGAGATTACAGTTCTGGTCACCAAATTATAGGAAAGATGTCAATAAAATTGAGAGAGTACAGAGGACATTGACTAAAGTGTTGCCTGGGTTTCACCTCCTAAGTTACAGAGAAAGGTTGAACAAGTTAGGTCTTTATTCTTTGGAGCATAGAAGGTTGAGGGGGACTTGATAGAGGTGTTTAAAATTATGAGGGGAATTGATAGAGTTGACGTGGATAGGCTTTTTTCATTGAGAGTGGGGGAGATTCAAACAAGAAGACATGAGTTGAGAGTTAAGAGGCAAAAGTTTAGGGGTAACATGAGGGGGAACTTCTTTACTCAGAGAGAGGTAGTTGTGTGGAATGAGCTTCCAGCAGAAGTGGTTGAGGCAGGTTTGATGTTGTCGTTTAAAGTTAAACTGGATAGATATATGGACAGGAAAGGAATGGAGGGTTATGGGCTGAGTGCAGGTCGGTGGGACTAGGTGAGGGTAAGAGTTCGGCACGGACTAGAAGGGCCGAGATGGCCTGTTTCCGTGCTGTAATTGTTATATGGTTATACGGAGATACCTATACCGTGAATGGATGAAAAGAGATCATTTCACCTTGAATGGAGATCTTTCCACCATGAATGAAATCTCTTCACCTTGAATGGAAATCACCATGGATGGATAAATTGAGATCTCCTTGCCAAGAATAGAGATCCCTACAGTATGAATAGATGAAAAGAGATAATTTCATCTTGAATGGAGATCTTTTCACTGTGAATGAAGACCTCTTCTCCATGAATGGAAATCACCATGGATGGATGGATGGAGATCTCCTCATCAATAATGGAGTTACCTACACCAGGAATGGATGAAAGAAGATCACTTCACTTCAAATGAGGGTCTTTTCACCATGAGATCACCATGTATGAATGGATGGCGATCCCTTTATGGTGGTTGGACGAATGGAGAGGTCTTCGCCATAAGTGGAGGGACTTTCTCCGTGGATGGAGATCCCTTCACCAAGCTGAAAGCGAGGACAGTCAGGGGAGGCACTGGTGAAATTCGGTGTATCATTATTTTACCGAAAGCTTGTTATGTGTTGTTACAACCTGTCATGGAAAACAAGGGGCACAGTTGATCAAAGGTCGAGCAGCACGAAGAAAGCACCTAAGGAAATGATGGAAGAAACAGTAGGGACTGGGCATAAGTAGGTCACCGGCCTTGTGTAGTGGAAGTTTGTTATGATGAAAACTGTGATGGAGGGTCTGTGAATTGAGAGTGAATGGGTGGAAAGCAATTGCCAGGTTTAACATCACAGCAAGGTATGTTCACATTGAAACTGTTTGATCAAATTCAACAATGCTTAATTTTACAGAGATACAAGAAGCAGCAGATGCTGGAACCTGGAGGGAACTCAATGAGAAGCAGGGCCGCGGGTGGGCGGCGTGGGTGAAAGGAATTATAGGTATTACTGGTCAAAACCCTGCACCCAGAAGGGTCCTGATACATGGCTTCAACCTGAAACATCAACAATTCCTTCTCCCCCACAGTTGCTGCTCGATCTGCTGAGTCTCTCTAACACTTGTTTTTTTTGGTACTTAATTTTACATGTGAGGTATAAATGGATTCAGGTTTGATTGAAAACAAAGGTTAATAAAGTCCTCTAATAGTTTCCACTTTTCGTTAAACTTTAATAAGCCCGATTCTCTTGGAAATTTCAAATGCCAAAACAAATTGGTTTAACTTTTGTTTTTCCATTACTAAAGGAATCGTTACTTCAGAACTCGCTTAAAGACCTTAAAAGACACACTTTCCACTATTCCCAAGAATAGAATTTTTGTCATTCGGGGGGAAATAAACTATTTTTAAAGAAAGAAACAAAGAAAGAGGAAAGCAGAGAGTGAAAGGAAGCAGGGGTAGCACAATGCTTTACAGTACAGGCGACCAGGTTCGATTCCTGCCGCTGCTGTTTGCACACTCTCCCTGGGACCACACGGGTTTCTTCCAGATGCTCTGGTTTCCTCGCACAGACCGAGGACATACCGGTTGGTAGGTTTACTGATCAGTGTAAATTGGCTAGGATTAAATTGGAGGTTGCTAGGCAGCGTGGCTTGAAGGGCTGAAAGGGCCTATTTTGTGTGGGATCTCAATAAATAAATAAAGAGATTCAAAGAACCAGGATGAAAGTGAGATTAGGAAGGTGAACCAAAAGAAATATTTGCACTTCTAAAGTAGCTTCTGAAGTACACCAAAAATTTTACAGCCAAAAAAGTACTTCCAAAGTATAGTCACTTTCGTAATTTAGGAAATTCAGTCGTCAATGTTTGCACAGTAAGCTCTCATAAACCAGCGGATTCCATATCATTTGTTTTTAAAAGATAGTGAAAAAAATATTGGCCAGAGATTTAAAATAAACTGAAAATATTGGAAATCAGTTCTGGATCAGGGGCCTGAACGGCAGGGTGCACAAGAGACGGTGACTTCCCACCCCCTTCCCATATCACTGGGGTTAGAGGTCCATGCAAGTCTGGAAGTTGAGGCCCGAGAAATGAGCCAGCGAACAATGAGTTCTGAGACTGATACCTCGAGGTCAGTGAAGGCCGGCGGCCAAAGCTGAAGCTCAAAGTCCAGAGCTTGGTCAGTCTGGAAGTGGAAGCCCGAAGTTGGCAAGTCCAGGGATAGCCTGTTCTGACATTGGAGGTGTGTGAGCGTGAGGGTGTGTGTGAGAGTGAGAGAGAGTCTGAGTCTGTGTGAGGGAGCCAGCAAGAGAGAAAGAGTGATTTTACTCGTTGTTGTTTCTGCTTCTGCTGAACACTGTGGGCATGCTATGTTGGGACACGAATATGTAACGACGCTTACGGACTGCCCTTGGGTGTGTTGGTTGTTAAAACAAATGGCACATCTGACTGTGTATTTCAATGTACATGTTCAAAGATTCCAATATTCAGTGGTTCATTTTACCATCAAAGTAGGCATGCAGAATGTAACTGAAATTCGTTATGTGATACATACATCTGAATCTGAATCTGAGCCTGAAATACTCAGTGGGCCATGCAGCATCCACAGCAGGAGAAACACACAAAGTCCCAGATCTTTCATCAGAACTGGGAAAGAATAAAAAAGGCGATAAGGTGGGGGAGGGAGGTTGTAGAACAGAGGGAATACTTTATACTTTATTGTCGCCAAACAATTGATACTAGAACGTACAATCATCACAGCAATATTTGATTCTGTGCTTCCCGCTCCCTGGAGTTCAAATCGATAGTAAATAATAAATATTTAAATTATAAATCATAAATAAAAAATGGAAAGTAAGGTAGTGCAAAAAACTGAGAGGCAGGTCTGGATATTTGGAGGGTATGGCCCAGATCCGGGTCAGGATTCGTTCAGCAGTCTTATCACAGTTGGAAAGAAGCTGTTCCAAAATCTGGCCGTACGAGTCTTCAAGCTCCTGAGCCTTCTCCCGGAGGGAAGAGGGACGAAAAATGTGTTGGCTGGGTGGGTCGTGTCCTTGATTATCCTGGCAGCACTGCTCCGACAGCGTGCGGTGTAAAGTGAGTCCAAGGATGAAAGATTAGTTTGTGTGATGTGCTGCACCATGTTCACGATCTTCTGCAGCTTCTTCCGGTCTGGTAGATGTCTGGTATATGAATATGTCTGGTAGATTGAGGCCAAATGAGTTAGGATCATGTGATACCTCTGGTTGTGTAATAGATGCTAGCATTGTGACGGTGATACCTGACCAGAAAGCCATTTTACAACAATGGAAAAGATAATACAGGTTGAATACCCTTTATCTGAAAGTCCAAAATTCAACGTCCAAATTTTTTTGAGCGCTGTCATAGCGTCACAAATGGAAAATTCCACAAGACACTGGGGAGGTTCCCAGGCAACGCGCAGGTCTTCTACGCATGACAGACAGTTCTGAGAAGTGACCGCCTGTATGTAATGAACTGAAGTTAACGAAAAATAGAAAAGCACTGCAGAAAATGAAAAATGAAGATCTCGAAGCCGTATTGAAAGAGTGGATTTGTCAACGTGAACTGAAAATTGGAAGTAATTGTGAATGTTTAGCAGACTGGTTGCAGAAATTTAAGAAACGGCACAGCATTAATTTTTTAAAGATTTTTTTTCATCTTTTAGATAAAGCATCTGCAGATCATGAAAAACAGGGAAATTAATTGATGAGTTTGTGTAGATTGCTGCTGATGAAAATCTAACATTACAGCAAGTCTATGATGCTGATTGGTTTTACACCATACGTTAAACCTAATTAAAGTAAAATACAAATACAGTGTATTGTAAACTTTTAATCAAAACACCGCATCATAGGTGGAGACTGTTTCAGAAGGCAGAAGTTGAAAGCAAATCCTTTCGCGCTCTATGGTTCTAGAAACAGATGGGGAAATATCGACACTGTTCTGGAGCAGCCTTGCCCAACCTGGGGTCCATGGATCCCTCGGTTAATAGTAGGAGTCCACGGTATAAAAAAGATTGGGAAACCCTGAGGCCGACTGCCTTCTCTGAAGGATATCAGTGAACCAGATGGGGTTCTACAAAACCCAGTAGCTTCATGGTTGCTGTTAAAGGAGCAAACTTAATGGATTGCAGATCTATTTAAAGTATAATTTCCCTGTTGCTTGGAAAGGGCAAACTCATCTCCCTGCCTTTGAATGGCCGGGCAAGTTAACCACACCTTTCATTTTGCCCCTGCAGAAAGAACCAAGTTGTATTGGCTAAAATGAGGGGAGTGGTATAATTTTTAGGAAAGTATAGGGGAATGTTAAATCTAAGAGAACGGTGCATGCATGGAACACCCTGCCAGGGGTGGTGGTAGAGGCAGATATATCAGGAGCATTTAAAATACTCTTAAATAGGCACATGGATGATGGAAAAATGAAGGATTATGCAGGAGAGAAGGGTTAGATTGACCTTAGAGTTGGTTAAAACGTTAGCACAACACTGTGGGCTGAAGGGCCTGTACTGTGCTGTACTCTTCTACGTTCTGTGTGACCTAACAGCAGCAGGAGTGTGTTGAGTTGTCAGTCACAGGAGTTTGGCTTGAGGTCCATTGTGCCCTTCCAACTAACATACTTGAACTGCCAGCCCAGTTGCAATCGCAGTCTAATCTATTACAGTTCTAACGAAGGACTTAGAGCAAGCTAATTTTCATAGACACCACTGGGAGCTCAACAACAACATCTAGCAGTGTTAGCTACCAATCCGATTAGACCGAACCATACATGACTATAGACTTAAAGTCTGCAGCACACAAAGGACCTCTATGGGAGAAAATTACTTTATACAAGTACCATCTATAGACTCAGAACCATGCTATGCACCACATCTTTCTAGGTTTCACAGTTCAAGCACAGACAGAGAACATTACAACACAGTACAGGCCCTTCGGCCCATGATGTTGTGCTGACCATTTAACCTACATTAAGATCAATCTAACCCTTCCCTACAACATAACCCTCCATTTTTTTATCATTCATGTGCCCATCCAAGAGTCTTTTAAATGTCCCAAATGTATTTTCCTCTACCAGTTTCCCTAACAGGGTGTTCCATGCACCCACTACTTCCTCTGTAAAGAACTTACCTCTGATATCCCCCCTACACGTTCCTCCAATCACCTGAAAATTATGATCACTTGTATTAGCCGTTTCCACCCTGGGAAAAAGTCTTTGGATATCCATCCTATCCATGACTCTTCTTCATGGCAAAGAGAGATTGTCAGTGGAACATAGTTCTATGGGGAGTTTCTCTTTCAACCTCCAAGAGGACCACAAACTTGCCGTGGGGTTTGGAGGCTTGCGTGCCTCAATGACCCAGAAAGCTCAGGGCCCTGTGCTTTCACTCTTGTAGGGTCACTCATGCCAAACAGGTCAAAGGGTAGAGTCCCGACTAAGAGTGCTCCACCAGCCCTCCAGGTTCGGGGGCTCAGCTCAGGGCTAACAACCCTGACTGTTCAAAAAAATTGTTACAGAAGCAGAACTTCTATACAAACAGAGGTGGAGGACCTTCATTGCTGCCCTAAATGCCAGCAGCATAATGGGCAGTAAGTAAGTTTGCCTTTCAAAGTACAATCATGACAAAATAATAATTACAGTCTTCCAAGAAGAAACCACCTCCTTTGGCACTGTCTACCACCAACCGTTGTGGATGCCCAGATATTGAGTACTCTCATGGATGAGATCCCTGGGCTTCGAAACTTGGAGTGAATCTAGGGATCTGGGGATCAGCAGGAAAATTAATTTCAGGAACAGTTCAGTCCTGATATTACTGAACAGTAAGACAGACTTGGGAGGCCAAATGATTGACTCATATTCCCATTACTTCACTTGTGTCTAATTTTCCTGTGGTTCGGAAGCTATTTTTTGTTACTATGAACAGTTTTCTTTCAAGAATCTAAAACCAACAGAAGAAATGGCTGCAATTACCTTACCACCACCATTGAGCTCAAACCATTATCATTTATGACAAGATTTCTTTGTATGGGGAACGTACTGTACTTCCAAACTGAAGAATTCTTCCTTTACTTCAAGTTAATCTCGGACCTGGTTCCCAGATGTTTGTGGTTCATTTGTATGTTTTTCAGAGAAAGTACCTCCAATCTTTGGTCCATGAAATTATTGTATCCAAAATAAAATTCCATCACACATCATCTTTAACTACATTATAGATTTCCCAGCCTCTGAGTAAGGTAGTCATCATTTCCAAGATTTTCAACAATTCCCAAAGAGCCCCTTATTCCTGTATAAGCCACAGAAGTCTGTTGGCAACTGCGCACGATACATTATGTAACTCGCAACACTGTAGTCCTTTCACAGACTACCTAGAGATTGTAAACCAAATGTATGCACTTACTTGTAATTGTCCTCTTCCACAAATTTCTGCAGCTCCTCGATATACCGCACGGATTTCAAGTAGTTTTGCACATGGGGTAACGTCACCAGATAGTCTGTGAATGGAAGTAGTGCCACACTGTTAAGCAAATTACTGCAGGCTTAACGTTAAATTAAACGTTAATTATCAGGCTTATTTTCTTTCATCGCGAGACCGAAGGGAATGAGCCAGTACCCAAATGCAGAATATTACTATCCCATGCTTTTGAAGGATGTCAAACCCTGAATATTTCCCTTCTTATTTTATTCTTTTGCAATGAACAGCAATGCAACAGTTTAGCTTCACTCACCTTGCTAACCCTTTCTGAGTTAACTGGTCTTGCCTCTTTCAGTCAAGTCCAAATCTTGGTTATCAGTTGAGTGAAATTGGGCAAAATGATGCTGGCGTCCTTTGTAAGGGGCTCATGGTTCCTACCAAAGGCTTGTGATATTAACTTAACTTTGGATGAATAAGAGGCATCTCACTGAAAGGCCCAGGTAGAGTGGACGTGGAGAGGATGTTTCCCATAGTGGGCCAGTCTAAGACCAGAAGGCATAGCCTCGGCCCAGAAGGTCATCTCTTTAGAACAGAGAGGAGGAAGATTTTCTTTAGCCAGAGAATGGTAAATCTGTGATATTCATTGCCACAGACAGCTGTGGAGGCCAAGTCATTGGGTAGATTTAAAGCAGAGGTTGATAGGTTCTTGATTAGTAAGGGCATCAATAGTTATGGGGAGAAGGCAGGAGAGTGGGGTTGAGAGGGATAATAAATCAGCCATGATGGAATGGCAGAGCAGACTCGATGGGCCAAATGGTCGAATTTTGTTCCTTATGTCTTACGGTATTATGCTCTTAACCTAACCATCCATGAACACAGTTATTGTGGCATATTGCAACGCGTACCAAAGTTATATTTCTTGCTGGTAGTGGAATCTACCATTACCTCCAAATCCAACTCATCCTGAGATCTTATGCATCTTCACTGGGTCACAATCTGGCGTGTTCTTTACTGCAACAGCCTCAGAGAACCACGTGTACTCTCGTCTGTCGCAGGAGCACTGACATCACGTTTCAAACGCATGACCTGCTTGATCAGCACAGACCTTACAATGAGGGGCACCATCAGACCTTGTCACGAGCCAAGAGTCACTCTTCCTTTGGCGGTCCCTGATAACTTGAGGATAACGTGCTTCTGCCCCTGTTCTGAAGGGGCCAGTGCAGGGACCACAGACTCCTCCACACACAAGACAGGATGCATCTGGGTGATACTTTCTGATGTGCGTTCCTTTAGAGGGGCTTTCATTTGCTCCAAGGAGCGTCACCTTGTCGTGAAGGAGAGGCTTGTGAGTTCCTGAGACCCTGACAGTGATGTTGTCTGGAGTTTAGCTCCTGCTAGGGTCACCCATTGGTGGTAAAGTCAAAGGAGAGGTTCCATCCAACCACGACCTCAACAGTGCAGCTGTCGGAAGTCGATGACACATCACAATGGCAGTAAAGGCAGAGGAAGGCTGCGGAAGTGAAGGGTCTGCAGTCAACTTGGACTTCATGCCACCTCCATCTGTCAAGGACTGTGTGACGGCTGCCTGTCATCAGCCTCCCCGCATTAAACAAAGTCATGCACAGGCGTTCCCCATTAAGGGAATAATCCCTCATTAGAACATCATACTCAACAAGAGTGATTGCAATACTACTGCTGTTGCTACTACCTTATGCATCTGATGGACTTGAAGTTCTCAATACCATCCCAACTGCTCTTCCTTTACTTGGGCCAGTAGTGAGTGGTGATGCTGCAAATTACGTTGAGCATATCTAATCTCATCCTCTGTCCACTTGGTAATCTAGTCTGCTTCAGAGTTCAGAATAGAGTCTATTTTGGGAGCTTGGTGAAATATTAGTGTTAAGTAAGCAAATGCATAATTGTAGGTCTCCAAACGGCTGTTGGACAGAAAATAGCAGAAAGACAACTCATTAATAAGGCATCCACTAGAGTGAGGATCTTTGCCTAATACAATGCTAAACTTTTTGATTTTAATTATATTTATGGCTCAGATAGTTATCGAATAATTAATAGACTAGCTCTGACTGTCAAGATTGTGAAGTTTTTTTTTTACAAGTATTTCAATAAAAATAGAAAACTGAAAAAAAAGTATAAAGCTACCTCCTTAAAAGGCTTAGGAAATTCAGCATGTCCCCAACGACTCTTAGCAATTGTTACAGATGCACCACAGAATGAGTGGAGTGGTGAAGATATGTCTCTAGCAAAGGAGCTGTAAAGCACTCCTTCCCTCTGCTAGTCAGAAGGTCACCCTTGCGCAAGGTGTAGCACCTGTTTAGCCCCCCCCCCCCCGGATCAGGGTCATGTGAAGTCATGGGAGCAGGTCGTATGAGCAGCTGGTGCATATCACAAGTCCTGGTTATGTGACCACTGACACCAGGCAGACAATCTCTGAAGTGTATAGATAATGATTGGGGTCACCTAGCTTGTAAAGACACTGCCCAGAAGAAGGCAATGGCAAGCTACTTCTGTAGAAAAATTTGCCAAGAACAATCACGATCATGGAAAGGCCACAATCACCTACATCATATAACACGCCACATAACAAATGACTGAACCACAGAAAGTATCTTATCCAGATGCAAAACAGCCTGATATGCCCATATCTACATGAAACAGCAGAGGGTTGTGACCCCAGCCCAGACCATGCCACAGACCTCCATTGACTCTGTTGGCACTTCCTACTGCCTGGAGAAAGTAGGTCATATAATCAAGGACTTCTCCCACCCAGGTCACTCTCTCTCCTCTCCCCTCCCAATGGGGAGAAGCTACAACAGCCCAGAGTATGAATCACTAAACAGCTTCTACCCCACTGTTACCAGACTCTAGCTGAAAGATGAACTCTTGAACTTTTGATCTCCCAATCTACCTCGTCATTGCCCTTGTAGTTTATTAGTTTACCTACACTACACTTTCTCTGAAACATAACACTATACTCTAATACTTCTAAAAATGCAAACACGAGGAATTCTGCAGATGCTGGAAATTCAAGCAACACACATCAAAGTTGCTGGTGAACACAGCAGGCCAGGCAGCATCTCTAGGAAGAGGTGCAGTGGACATTTCAGGCCGAGACCCTTCGTCAGGACTAACTGAAGAAAGAGCTCTTTCTTCAATTAGTCCTGACGAAGGGTCCGGCGTGAAACGTCGACTGTACCTCTTCCTAGAGATGCTGCCTGGCCTGCTGCGTTCACCAGCAACTTTGATGTGTGTTACTCTAATACTTCTACTATCTTTTCGTAATTACAGTACTGTGCAAAACTCTTAGGGGCATATATAGCTACTACACCCCCTTAGACAATATTTAAATGGAGTCAGTTGTGTTTGTTTGTGGTACATTGTCCACTTGGGTCAATGGACTTTGATTCAAAAAGCAGTGACTTTTGATAATTTTTTTTATTTTGACTTTAAAAAATTTTAGACCCCTGCCAAGATACCACACACAAAAAAAATTACCCGTCTGGACTAAATTAAAAGCCATCTGGCTAATACTACTCTGCAAAAGTCTTAGGCATATATAGCAACACACAAGATGCTGGAGGAACTCAGCAGGTCAGGCAGCATCAATGGAAAAGAGTAAACAGTCAAGACTTTTCAGGACTGAGAAGGAATGGGGAAGAAGCTGGAATAAAAAGGTGGGGATTTGACATCTTCCCTCTTCTTTCCCAGTCCTGAAGAAGGGTCACTGTCCAAATTGTCGACTGTTTACTCTTTTCTATAGATGCTGTCTGACCTGCTGAGTTCCTCCAGCATTTTCTGTGTGATGCTTTGGATTTCCACCTTCTATTTTATACACTGCTCTATTGTACGGCAAAATATTTCCCAATGAGCAATCCATAAAACCCCTAGCTGTCACTAGGGTGCCTAAGACTTTTGCAGAGTACTGAAGTAATTTTATGTATTGCACTGCACTACGGCCACAACAAAAAACAAATTTCATGACCTCTGCGAGTGATGATAAACCTGATTCTGATATGGGTCTCTATTGGGGACTGACATTAGGAAGGGGGCAGGGAGAGGGGAATCATGGTTGGGAAAAGGGGAAGGAAGAGAGGAGGGAGCAGGAAGCACCAGAGAGACATTCTGTAATGATCAGTTAACCAATTGTTTGGAATCAAATCACCTTGCCCGGTTTCTCAAGGCTGGGTGTGACTACACCTGTGCCAACCCCCTCCCCGGCAGTCCTTCTCTGCCACCTGTCCCACACCCCGCCCGCAGTGCTCCACCCTCACCATTCCCAACATTCTTTGCTCCAGCCAGAGTTACAAACTCGTTCTCTGCTCCACGTTCACAAGTACAGTACTGTGCAAATATCTTAGGCAGACGAGCTACATTCTGTATATGTGTTTGTGACTTCTGCACAGTACTGTACATATGGCCAGGTCTGTCTGGAGGCCCTGTAAAACAAAAGTTTTTCACTGTACCTCAGTATTTGTAACAAAAATAAACCAATAATAAGAATTCATTCAAATACTTCTGTTGTTTTTCTTGACCTGGTGGAAACTATTCGGATTTATTGAAGCTCATTAAAATTCATTGCAATATTTGATTCTAGTTGGCTCTCAATTCCACAGACTAGACTGTGAGGCTAGTGAGTATCACTTGCCGTGATATATGACAGCATGGTTTGGTACCAAGCCAAACCACTGAAATATTTCCAATGAGAATGTGAAGACCTAAAGAGAGGCATTGCTGGGAACACTAATTAATCACCAGCTCAGTTAACAGATAGTCGTAATAGAATACAGTAACATCAGAGTAATGGGGCGACATGGTGTGTAGTGGTCTGCACAAGGCTTTACAGTACCAGCAGCCTGGGTTCAATGCCTATAAGGAGTTAGTACATTCTGTTCTCCCTGTAGCCGTACAGGTTTCCTCTGGGTGCTTTGGTTTCCTCCCACAGTCCAAAGACGTACCGGTTGGTACGCTAATTATGCTGAGATTAGGCTAGTATTAAATTGGAAGATTGCTGGGCCGCATGGATCGAAGAGCTGGAACAGCCTGCTCGATGCTGTATGTCAATAAAGAGAAACAAAGAAAATGTGGTGGAGGTATAGGACAGTCAGTTTGACGAGGCAGTTCGTCATTCAGTAAGATCGTGGCTGATCTCACCATTGCTTCAACTTCATCTTTCTACCTGCTTTCCAAAGGACTGAATTCCTCCATAGCTCCCTCACTCTGAACCCTTGGCCTTCACACTCCCCCAGATACAGAATTTCAAAGCCTCTTGACCCTCTGAGAAATTAATAAGGATGTCGCTGTGCTTAATCACAGGATGTGGGCATCGTTGGCAGCACTTATTGCCCATCCCTTCCTTGAGCCAACCACCCCGACCTGGGACCAGAGTTACATGTAGTCCAGATGTTGTAGGACTTCCTTTTCTAAAGTGAATCAGATGAGCATTTTCCACAATCCAGCACTTTCACCGTCTCCAAGACATAGGCTAGCTTTGTATTCCAGAATTTATTTAATTCCTTCAACTTAATTCCCCAGGTGCAGTGCTTGAATTAGAACTTGAATTTGCAGATCATCCAAGCCACTGGATTACTCCAATAACAGAACCTTGCGACGATTCCCGAAACTTATGCCAAGCCCATCCCAAAGACTTTCCACACGGCTTTTGTGTAAATTCCCATTCACTTCTATCGCAGGCAATCGTCTCTAGAACTGCAGTGATAACTTGGCACGGAACAAAATAATGTCAAGTGGGGTAGTGGAGTTTTATGGATTGCTCTTTGGGAAATATTTTAGAGCACAACGGAGCAGTATGCAGAATAGACAATATCTGCTACAGCTAATTGCTGAGGTCACTCTAATGGTACATTCAAACCTGCCTCCTTTACTACCTTGAATGGAAAATCTCACAAAAGGTAACGGATACGGCCCAGTCTATCATGGGTAAAGTCCTCCCCACCATTGAGTATATCTACATGAAATGCTGTCGCAGTAAAGTAGCATCCATCATCAAGGAGCCCCACCACCCAGGACATGCTCTTTTCTCGCCGCTGCCATCAGGAAGGTGGTACAGGAGCCTCAGGACTCACACCACCAGGTTCAGGAACAGTTATTACCCCTCAACCATCAGGCTCTTGAACTAAAGGGGATAACTTCACTCAACTTCACTTGCCTCATCATCAAATTGTTCCCACAGCCAATAGACTCACTCTCAAGGGTTCTTCATCTCATGTTCTCGATATTTATTGCTTATTTATTTTGTTATTATTGCTTCTTATTTCTGTATTTACACAGTTTGTTGACTTCTGCACTCTGGTTAGAGTACAAGTTGGGCAGTCTTTTATTGAATCTGTTATGTTTATTATTCTATAGATTTATTGAGTATGCCCACAATAAACTAATCTCCGGGTTGTATATGGGGACAGATATGTACTTTGATAATAAAATATTACTTTACTTTGAACTACCTTACTTAACAAGAAGAACAAGGGGGTGCAGACACACAGGAACACTGCTATCTATGGCTTCCCCTCCAAATTGCACAAAAATATATATCACTATCTGTCCATTGTCACTCGGTCTAAATCCTGGAACTCCCTACACACTAACACTATGGGAACACCTTACAAGATGCTGCCAGGACTTGAGGTCTTGAGTTAAAGGGAGAGATTGAATACGTTAGGACTTTATCTCATGGAGCATAAGAAAATGAGGGGAGATTTGATAGAGGTGTACAAAATTATGAGAGGTGTAAGTAAGGTAAATGGTTTTTTCCACTCAGGTTGGGTGAGACCAGAACTAGAGGTTATAGATTAAGAGTGAAAGGTTAAAAATTTAAGGGAACCTGAGAGTGAACTTCTTCACTCAGAGGGTGGTACAAGTGTGGAACCAGTCAATAGACAATAGACAATAGGTGCAGGAGTAGGCCATTCGGCCCTTCGAGCCCGCACCACCATTCACTGTGATCATGGCTGATCATCCACAATCAGTACCCCGTTCCTGCCTTCTCCCCATATCCCTTGACTCTGCTATCTTTAAGGGATCTATCTAACTCTCTCTTGAAAGCATCCAGAGAATTGGCCTCCACTGCCTTCTGAGGCAGAGCGTTCCACAGATCCACAACTCTCTGGGTGAAAAAGTTTTTCCTCAACTCCGTTCTAAATAGCCTACCCCTTATTATTAAACAGTGGCCTCTGGTTCTGGATTCCCCCAACATCGGGAACATGCTTCCTGCCTCCAGTGTGTCCAATCCCTTAATAATCTTATATGTTTCAATCAGATCCCCTCTCATCCTTCTAAATTCCAATGTATATAAGCCCAGTTGCTCCAATCTTTCAAATTGTGACAGTCCCGCCATCCCGGGTATGAACCTCATGTTCAAAAAAGGTAGCAGGGATAGTCCGGGTAATTATAGATCAGTGAGCCTTACATCTGTGGTGGGAAAGCTGTTGGAAAAGATTCTTAGAGATAGGATCTATGGGCATTTAGGGAATCATGGTCTGATCAGGGACAGTCAACATGGCTTTGTGAAGGGCAGATCGTGTCTAACAAGCCTGATAGAGTTCTTTGAGGAGGTGACCAGGCATATAGATGAGGGTAGTGCAGTGGATGTGATCTACATGGATTTTAGTAAGGCATTTGACAAGGTTCCACACGGTAGGTTTATTCAGAAATTCAGAAGGCATGGGATCCAGGGAAGTTTGGCCAGGTGGATTCAGAATTGGCTTGCCTGCAGAAGGCAAAGGGTTGTGGTGGAGGGAGTACATTCATATTGGAGGGTTGTGACTCGTGGTGTCCCACAAGGATCTGTTCTGGGACCTCGACTTTTTGTGATTTTTATTAACGACCTGGATGTGGGGGTAGAAGGGTGGGTTGGCAAGTTTGCAGACGACACAAAGGTTGGTGGTGTTGTAGATAGTGTAGAGGATTGTCGAAGATTGTAGAGAGACATTGATAGGATGCAGAAGTGGGCTGAGAAGTGGCAGATGGAGTTCAACCTGAAGAAGTGTGAGGTGGTACACTTTGGAAGGACAAACTCCAAGGCAGAGTACAAAGTAAATGGCAGAATACTTGGTAGTGTGGAGGAGCAGAGGGATCTGGGGGTACATGTCCACAGATCCCTGAAAGTTGTCTCACAGGTAGATAGGGTAGTTAAGAAAGCTTATGGGGTGTTAGCTTTCATAAGTCGAGGGATAGCGTTTAAGAGTCGCGAGGTAATAATGCAGCTCTATAAAACTCTGGTTAGGCCACACTTGGAGTACTGTGTCCAGTTCTGGTCACTATAGGAAGGATGTGGAAGCATTGGAAAGGATACAGAGGAGATTTACCAGGATGCTGCCTGGTTTAGAGATTCTGGATTATGATCAGAGATTAAGGGAGCTAGGGCTTTACTCTTTGGAGAGAAGGAGGATGAGAGGAGACATGATAGAGGTATACAAGATATTAAGAGGAATAGACAGAGTGGATAGCCAGCACCTCTGCCTCAGGGCACCACTGCTTAGTACAAGAGGACATGGCTTTAAGGTAAGGGGTGGGAAGTTCAAGGGGGATATCAGAGGAAGGGTTTTTACTCAGAGAGTGGTTGGGGCGTGGAATGCACTGCCTGAGTCAGTGGTGGAGGCAGATAAACTAGTGAAGTTTAAGAGACTTTAAGAGGAATTTAAGGTGGGGGGTTATATGAGAGGCAGGGTTTGAGGGTCGGCACAACATTGTGGGTTGATGGGCCTGTACTGTGCTGTACTATTCTATGTTCTATGTTCTATGAACCTACGCTGCACTCCTTCACTAGCAAGAATGTCCTTCCTCAAATTTGGAGATCAAAACTGCATGCAATACTCCAAGTGTGGTCTCACCAGGGCCTTGTACAACTGCAGAAGGACCTCTTTGCTCCTATACTCAGCTCCCCTTGTTATGAAGGCCAACATGCCATTAGCTTTCTTCACTGCCTGCTGTACCTGCATGCTTACTTTCAGTGACTGATGAACAAAGACACCTAGATCTCATTGTACTTCCCCTTTCCCTAACTTGACACCATTCAGATAATAATCTGCCTTCCTGTTCTTGCTACCAAAGTGGATAACCTCACACTTATTCACATTAAACTGCATCTGCCATGCATCTGCCCATTCACCCAAACTGTCCAAGTCACCCTGCATTCTCATACCATCCTCCTCACATTTCACACTGTCACCCAGCTTTGTGTCATCTGCAAATTTGCTAATGTAATTTTTAATCCCTTCATCTAAATCATTAATGTATATTGTAAATAGCTGCGGTCCCAGCACCGAGCCTTGCGGTACCCCACTAGTCACTGCCTGCCATTCTGAAAGGGACCCGTTAATCCCTACTCTTTGTTTCCTGTCTGCCAACCAATTTTCTATCCATGTCAGTACCCAATACCATGTGCTCTAATTTTGCCCACTAATCTCCTATGTGGGACCTTATCAAAGGCTTTCTGAAAGTCCAGGTACACTACATTCACTGGCTCTCCCTTGTCCATTTTCCTAGTTACATCCTCAAAAAATTCCAGAAGATTAGTCAATCATGATTTCCCCTTTGTAAATCCATGCTGACTCGGACCAATCCTGTTACTGTTATCCAAATATGCCGCTATTTCATCTTTTATAATTGACTCCAGCATCTTTCCCAGCACTGACGTCAAGCTAACTGGTCTATAATTCCCTGTTTTCTCTCTTCCGCCTTTCTTAAAAAGTGGGATAACATTAGTTACCCTCCAATCCACAGGAACTGATCCTGAATCTATAGAACATTGAAAAATGATTACCAATGCATCCACGATTTCTAGAGCCACCTCCTTAAGTACCCTGGGATGCAGACCATCAGGCCCTGGGGATTTATCAGCCTTCAGTCCCATCAGTCTATCCAACACCATATTCTGCCTAATCTGAATTTCCTTCAGTTCCCCCGTTACCCTAGGTCCTCTGGCCACTATTACATCTGGGAGATTGTTTGTGTCTTCCTAGTGAAGACAGATCCAAAGCACCTGTTCAACTCGTCTGCCATTTCCTTGTTCCCCATAATAAGTTCACCTGTTTCTGTTCTCAAGGGTCCAACTTTGGTCTTAACTAATTTTTTCCTCTTCACATTCCTAAAGAAGCGTTAACTATCCCCCTTTATATTCCTGGCTAGCTTACCTTTGTACCTCATCTTTTCTCCCCGTATTGCCTTTTTAGTTATCTTCTGTTGCTCTTTAAAAGTTTCCCAATTCTCTGGCTTCCCGCTCATCTTTGCTATGTTATACTTCTTCTCTTTTATTTTTATACTGTCTTTGACTTCTCTTGTCAGCCACGGTCGCCCCTTACTCTCCTTAGAATTTTTCTTCCTCTTTGGAATGAGCTGATCCTGCATCTGCTGTATTATTCCCAGAAATATCTGCCATTGTTGTTCCACTGTCATCCCTGCTAGGGTATCTTTCCAGTCAACTTTGGCCAGCTCCTCCCTCATGGCTCCATAGTCCCCTTTGTTCAACTGTAATACTGACACTTCTGATTTTCGCTTCTCCCTCTCAATTTGTAGATTAAAATTTATCATATTGTGGTCACTACCTCCTAATGGCTCCCTTACCTCGAGTCCCCTTATCAAATCTGGTTCATTACACAACACTAAATCCAGAATTGCGTTCTCCCTGGTAGGCTCCAGTACAAGCCGTTCTAAGAATCCATCTCGGAGGCACTCCACAAACTCCTTTTCTTGGGGTCCAGTACCAACCTGGTTTTCCCAGTCTACCTGCATGTTGAAATCCCCCATAACAACCGTAGCATTACCTTTGCGACATGCCAATTTTAACTCTTGATTCAACTTGCACCCTGTATCAAGGCTACTGTTTGGGGGCCTGTAGATAACTCCCATTAGGGTCTTCTTACCCTTACAATTTCTCAGTTCTATCCATACTGACTCTACATCTCCTGATTCTATGTCACCCCTTGCAAGGGACTGAATTTCATTCCTCACCAGCAGACCCACCCCACCTCCTCTGTCCACCTGTCTGTCCTTTCGACAAGACGTATACCCTTGAATATCCATTTCCCAGCCTTGGTCCTCTTGCAGCCATGTCTCTGTTATTCCTACAACATCATGCTTGCCAATTTCCAACTGAGCCTCAAGCTCTTCCACTTTATTTCTTATACTTCGTGCATTCATATATAATACTTCTAATCCATTACTCCCCTCACCTTTCACATCGATTCCTACTGCACTTGGCCATACTCTCCGATCCCTTCCTGAGCTTTCTGCCCCGTTAATTCTGTTGTCTTTCTTAACTTTTCTTATTCTCTCATTCCCTTTAACTCCATCCTTATATTTCCAGTTCATCCCCCCCCCCCACACTACTTAGTTTAAACACACCCCTGTAGCAGTGGCAAGCCTGCCTGCCAGAATGCTGGTCCCCCGTCTGTTAAGATGCAACCCGTCCCTTCTGTACAATTCATCCATACCCCAAAACAGATCCCAGTGGTCCAGGAATCCAAATCCCCGCCTCCCGCACCAGCTGCTCAGCCACACATTCAGATCCCCTATCTCCCTGTTCCTGCCCCCACCAGCACGAGGAACTGGAAGCAAACCGGAGATAACCACTCTGGAGGTCCTGCTTTTCCGCCTTCTGCCGAGTTCTCTGAAGTCACGCTGCAGAATGTCTCTCCTCTTCTTCCCAACGTCATTTGTGCGGACATGCATCACCACTTCTGGCTGTTCACCTTCACCCCTGAGGATGCCCTGCAATCGGTCCGTGATGTCCTGGATCCTGGCACCAGGGAGGCAACACACCATCCTTAAATCCCGCCTGTTGCCGCAGAAACCCCTTTCTGTACCTCTCACTATGGAGTCCCCTACTACCACGGCTCTGCCTGACTTCTGCCTCCTCGGCTTTGCTTCAGCACCAATTTTTGACTCGCAGTCCTGACCGCCACTCAGACTGGCACTGTATTCTGTCCCGACAGCTTCCAAGAGGGTGAACCTGTTTTCAAGAGGTACATCCCCCGGGGTCTCCTGTACTCCAAGCATCCATCCCTTCCTCATCGTCGCGCCCCCGCCCCCCCATCTCTCTTCCGGTATCTTCGGTGTTACGATGTCACTGTAGGTCCTGTCCAGAAAACTTCCGTTTTCCCGGATGAACCTGAGGTCATCCAGTTGCCTCTCCCATGCCTCAACACGGTCCTTCAGGAGCTGAACCTGGACACACTTTCTACATTTGTAGCAGCCAAAGGCACCATCAACGTCCCTGACCTCCCACATCATGCAAGCAGCACACTGAATCAGTTTACCTGTCATTTCTTCACCACTTCTCACCCTCTCCAACTGTGGCGTAGTCTCCTTCCTCAGCCTCCTCGCCGAAGATTCTTGAGCCAAAGACTCGCTCTTTTCTCACAAGGCACTTCCCTCGACAAGGCCGCTCCCCGACAGGCCACTCCCCTAGAGCAAACCTTGCTTATGTTGGCTGATATTTTGACTAATTCATTTCACTTGCACCTCTGCTGACCTTGAAGGTATGTGTTGCAGGCTGATCCCGACCGGTTTTTAAATCAACTGCTCCGGAACCCATTCTCACCTCTGCCTGTTTACGCTGAAGCCTGTTGAGCCAAAACCGACCCACTCTGACTCAGTCCACTCCGACGATGGCTGGTTCGCTAGACGAAACTTCTTTTATAGTGCGCTAGCTGACCGGCTGTCTCCAGCTCCTCCGCTCCCAACTCGATGATGCGGTGGATGCCGATTTGATTGCAAAATTTAAGAGAAGTTTGGATAGGTACATGGATAGGAAGTGTATGGAGGACTAGTGTCCAAGTGCAGGTCAATGGGATTAGGCAGAATAACATGTCAGCATAGACTAGATTGTCCAAAGGGGCTGTTTCTGCACTGTAGTGTTGTATGACTCTAGAAACTTGCAGAAGTTCAATAATGTGTCTCACTGCCAACTTCTCAAAGAAAGTTGAGGATGGGCTATAAATGCCAATCTTGCCAGCAACATCCAGCTCAGAACTGGCACAGACAGAAGGTCAACAATTGGTCTACAGCTAATGTCCGGGCTCTATAGGTATGAGGCACAAGAGCTCAACATGTGCTACAGTTGTTGGGGAACCAGGAGGAATGAAAGGGAATTCTCACAGATGGAGGTAACTTTGGGCTGGACAGGACCACTTCCTGGGCTCCCTGACCACACTACCTGCCTGCGCTGACTACCCTCATGTAGATGTAGAGGACTGAGGGAGCCAACTCTCCTTTCTGAACAGGTGATGCAAATCCCTAGTGTTCCTGTGCCTTTGTAACTATATGAAACTTCAAGGCATTGATACTAGGGAAGTCCCCACCCATCCCAGACAATCTCTCTTCCTCCCCTTCCTTCAGGCAGAAGATACAAAAGCCTGAAAGCACATATCACTTGGCTCAAGGACAGCTTCTAATTCACTATTAGAAGGCTACTAAATAATTCCCGAGTACAATAAAAACTCTTGACCTCACAGTCTACCTCATTATGATCTTGCAACTTATTGTTTACCTGCACTGCACTTTCTTTGTTGCTGTTACACTTTATTCTGCATTTTATTCTGTTATTCCTTAATCCTTTTGTTCCTTGTTCTACCTTAATGTGGTTCCTTAAGGTTGCTATAGCCAGGAGGTGGTAATGGGGACAAGCTCCCACTATCTATTAAATGCTCCCAATGGCATGAGCCTCTGCTGTGTACATAAATCTACTGATGCTTCTGGACACATCTTCAGTGATGTTCCTGGAATCATCAGGTGTTTCGGGTCTTTCAACATCATACAACCTCCTCCAGGTGACCCAGCCTGGGCTGATCAGACCCCAGCTTGTGTCCAGATGGCTAGCTACTTATGACTCCATGTCTCCCCTCTTTTGAGCCACAGCCATCTTGAGGCCCTCTCTGCCGCATCGGTGGTACTGCGGATGGCTCTCCTCTTCCTCTCTCCCTCGATGCCCAAATTGCTGAAGGCTCTAACTAAAGAATGGGCTGCGAATCCCCTACAACCAATCTCCACTGGGAACTGTTCAGCTGCGATACTGACAATGATTGTTGTCATGGCTTGCAGCTTCCTATCAACCCCTCCCTTTGCCGTTGCCTCCAGAATTTGGTTGACATCTTCATCAAACTGCTTCCACAGTGAAGTCATGTTAGCTGCAGGCCATTTGATCTGCCTCCTGTTAGACTTCATGTTAGAGGGATTAGTTTGCAACACTTGGAGGTTCCGGGCACTATGGGGTGACTCTGGGCCTGGCCCCTCCTTCGTCTCACCAGGTTGGACACCTGCGCGTTGTGCTGCTCCTGCTCCCGCCAAACACTTCATCCTCTCTTGGTGGATCTTCAAGCCGCGATCGTTCTTGCAGATTTTGCCACATGCACACTGCTTCCTCATCGTTGTTTCTTCATTGCCTGGGCCTGGGTCTATTGCCATTATGTCCATCCGACTGGGTTGCTCTTCCTCCCCACCCTCTCGGGCACCCCTGGAGGTATCTTTCCCTTAGATTCATCATAGCTTTTGTGGGGGTCCCCCTCTCAGAGGACACAGATTGGGTTGCCAGCCCATTCTGCCCCGGTTACCGTCTCTCCAGGCTGTCACTGACTCTCCAGTCGTCACCACTCTTTTTGTGGTTGCCACCCAGTCTTTCCTGGTTGTCACTGATGAACTCAGGGTGTAAGCTGTGCACATACATCTACTGATGCCTCTGGACACATCTTCAGTGATGCTCAAATAGCCTCTGACAACCAAGTCCAGCTCCTGTCCTTCACGTGTGGCTTAGCTACTGAGTCTTGTGGAAAAAAATTTCTACTGACAGGAGAAGGGGCAAAGGCAGGTTACCGGCGTCTTAAAACCAGTTGCTTTGGGCAGATGGGGCTAGTCAGCCATGGTTGGCAGCTCATCCAGGAGAAGGAAAACTCTGATCTCAAACCTCTGCTGCCTTGCGGCTATGCCCACTCATGGGGAAGGCTTTGGGGGTAAACCCCAAGGGAAAATCCAGAGCTGGAGTCCCTAAGACAGTCCTACGTTGAGTTCAATGCTGACTGGCAACTCCTGCGATACTGCTGGTACCAAACTGTATTGGTCTCTGCTGTTACTTTGGGTTCAACAGATGTGTGCAGAGGGGAAGCTTGCTACATGGGCAACAGCTTGCTCCCCATATTTCACTCCCTAGGCTTGTGTATCTAGACAACTAGGATGCAATATCCGTGGTCAACTCTGACCAATGGAGGCTAACAACACCCTCAATGCACTGTGTAATGATTTGATCTGTATGAACAGTATGCAAGAAGACAAGGTTTTCACTGTATCTCGGTACATGTAACAATAATAAACCAATTCCAATTCCAGGTCAATGCTGAAACAAGATTCAACCTTCTTCCCACTGTTAATGAAACTCTGACCTCAGATTACAGACAGAAATAGTGAAAATATTCAATGGTATTCTAAGTCTTTAGTCATAGAGTCATCAGAATCAAGTTTAATATCACTGGCATATGTCGTGAATTTTATTGCTGTGGCAATGAGAAGAGGACATGTTCTGGTGATGAGAGTTTTAAATGATGAATGCTGCCTTTTTGAGGCATCGCTCCTTGAAAATGTCCAGCCAGTTAGAATGCTTTCCACAGTACATCTGTAGAAATTTTTGAGTGTGTTTGGCAACATACCAATTCTCCTCAAACTCCAAATGAAATCCAGCTGCCGTTGTGACTCCTTTGTAGCTGCATCAATATGTTGGGCCCAGGTTAGATCCTCGGAGGTGTTGACACCCAGAGCAGCAGAACCTAACCAGTCCATGCTGACCACGGTAGCCATCCAGTTAGTCCCAATTTCCTGTGTTTGGTGTATACCTCTCCAAGTGCTCCTTAAATTAAACTCTTGTATCTGCCTCAACTACTTCCACTGGCAGCTCATCCATATACTCATCACTCACCAGGAGTGAAAATGTTGCTCCTCAGGTCCATTTTAAATCATTTCCCCCTCACCCCAAACTAACGTCCCCCTAATTTTGGACTCTCCCACCCTGGGGAAAAGACTGATGTCATCCACCTTTTCTATGCCTTGTATAATTTTAAACACAACCATAACGTTGCCCCACATTCTCCTACACCCTCAATACTCAACAGTATCTCTGTATAATCTGCAGGAAGTTAGCATTTTCTACGGCAGGCTTTGCTTATAACTTTCATACATAAGCCTCGTAGCCAGATTCACTAATTGCCACTGACAAAGGCCTTAAATCTCAGACAGAGATTCAAATAATAAAGTTTTTAAAATGAGTATTAAAAAACAAAATTAAACACAAGTCAATAGTTCAAATACTTCCTCTGCAGTGCGGCCAATCATTCACATGAATGGGATGACTTTTCGGCCAGCAGCCCTCAATGGTCAGAAGCTGGGGCCAGGTGAGAAGTGCATGACCACTCCCTCTAGCATGCTGGATTCCACAGCTGCGCAGGGTACAACAGAGGCCAGCACCCAGTCTCTCGGCCACTCATATCAGATTGTCATGGCTGGCCAAGCACAGGATTCTGGAATATGTGAATGGCTGGGAAATACTGGCTGTCACTTAGAGTCACAGAGTAACGCAGCATGGAAACAGGCCTTTCAGCCCAACTTCTTCATGCTGACCATAGTGTCCAAACTAGTCTACGCTGAGCTAATAATGAATGAGAGAAGGAGAAGATGGCGGCACGACACAGCTTGCAGCAGCCACTCCGGTGGTGATGTCTGTTATCTGTCAAGTAGGGTACCGTGCACAATCCTGATTTGATGGAGACAGATGTGAGAGCACGGAGGAACATCTGGTGAAACTTCTGAAATGTCTGTTTCACTGCCACTGCTACTGTGTGGTCCAGAATCTCCGGAGGGGAAGGCCCCGAGTCCTCGGCTTTGCTTGTTGCTCGGCGGCCGGGGCAGGGTCGAAGCACTCGGCAGAGAGGGTGCTCGGTGCTCGGTGTCGGAAGGCTGGTCGGAGGCTCAAAGTTTTTGGACGGACTCAGAGTCAGCTGCGGTCGGGTGCTTCCAATGCATCGGCAAGTTTGTGGCGCTTGGAGGTTCATGGCAGGGAGAGTTTCTCCCTTCTACCGTCTGCGTGAGATGATGGGTCTATCGGGACTTGAGATTTTTTTTTACCGTGCCCATGGTCCGCTCTTTATCAAATTACGGTATTGTTTTGCACTGTTGTAACTATATGTTATAATTATGTGGTTTTGTCAGTTTTAGTTTTGGTTTGTCCTGTGTTTCTGTGATATCTCTTCTGGAGGAACATTGTACCATTTTTTTAATGCATGCATTTCTAAATGATAATAAATGAGGACTGAGTGTCCTCACAATCTAATCTAATATTCTTCTAAGCTCCTCCTAACCATGTACTTATGCAAAAATCAATCCCTCCTACCCATTTATTTATGCAAATATAAACCCCTCCTACTAATCTACATATCAAACACCCCTCATAATTTTATATACTTTAATAAAGTATCTCAGTCTGCAAAGCACCAAGGAATAAAGTTCCAGCCTTCCAATAACTCAGGCTGTTGAGTCATGGCAGCACCCTCATAAATCAGTTCTGCCTCTCTTCAGTTATATATCTTTCCTATAACAGGGCAATCAAAACTGTATACACTACTCTATGTGTGGTCTCACCAGTGCCTTGTGAAACTGCAACACATCATTCCAACTCCTATTACAACTGCAGCATATAACCCCAAATCCAATACAATATATTCCCACCTCCTTCTCTTTCTCCTATGGTCCACTCTAGTCTCCTATCAGATTCCTTCTTCTGCAGCCCTTCACCTTTCCCACTCACCTGGCTTCACCTGTTGCCTTCCAGCTAGTCTCCTTCCCTTCCCCTCACCTATTTATTCTGTCATTTCCCCTACTTCTTTTTCAATCCCGAAGAAGGGTCTCAACCTGAAACGTTGGCTCTCTATTTATTTCCACAGATGCTTCCTGACCTGCTGACACAAACAAGAGGAGATCTGCAGATGCTGGAAATCTGAACAACGCACACAAAATGCTGGAGGAACGACACAGGCCAGGCAGCATCCATGGAAAAGAGTACAATCAACGTTTCAGGCCGAGACCCTTCATCAGGGCAAAAGGTGAAAGAAAGGTGAGAAGGGGAGCTCTCCTCCCCCCACTTCCTTATTCTGACTCCTCATCTTTTTCTCCCCAGTCCAGATGAAAGGTCTTGGCCCGAAAACATTGACTGTATTCTGACCTGCTAAGTTCCTCCAGCATTTTGCGTGTGTTACTCCACTCAATGCCCTGACTGATGAAGGTTGGCCTCCTTCACCATCTTGTCTACCTGTGTCACTGATTGCGGTTAACTATGTACCTGACCTGATTCAACCTGTTGAAATTGTGAAGTGGAACTTTTCTTTATTCAAATCTTGTGTGTAACATGAGTTTGAATGGGAAATACCAGATTAAAGAATTACATAATATAAAGTGGTTGGTCGAATGATACTTGGCACTCTTATTCCATTGTCTATTTGGACTAAATTTGGCTCACTACGTTTTCTTCTAATTGTGTTTCTTGTATAATTTATATCTAAAATATGTTTTTCTTGTCAACGTTGTGCATCCGATGCTGATGCAAGTTGCAGCACCTAATAGTTCAAAGTAAATTTTATTATCAGAGTACATATATGTCACCCACATACAACCCTGAAATTCATTTTTTTGTGGGCATACTCAGCAAATCTACAGAATAGTAACTGTAACAGAATCAATGAAAGATCAATCAGAGTGCAGAAGACAACAAACTGCAAATGGAAATATAAATAAAAAGCGATAAATAACGAGAACATAAGTTAATGAGATAAAGAGTCCATAAAGTGAGATCCTTGATTGTGGGAACATTTCAGTAATGGGGCAAGTCAGTGTAGTTAACTTTTTGTTCAAAAGCCTGATGATTAAGGGGTAGCAACTGTTTTTGAACCTGGTGGTTTAAGTCCCAAGGCTCTTGTACCTTCTACCTGATGGCAGCAGCAAGAAAGAGCATGGCCTGGGTGGTGGGGATCTCTGATGATGGGTGCTCCTTTCCTGTGATAATGTTTCTTGTAGATGTGCTCAATGGTTGGGGTGGGGGGCTTTACCCACAATCCACCACCTATGCATACATGGACTTGTGCAAATAACTATCAACTTGACTTTGACTTACAGATGCAAAGTATCAGAGTAATACTGACTGGACAGACCATCATAGATAACTTATCTCTGAAATTAAATGGAATCTACAGTAGACGTTTTAATCCGCCAAACCCACAGATAAAAACCACAAATACCAGAAGAGAAAACTCTTAGTAACAGGATGTGGGTGCAGGAGGTTAAAACCTTGCATGGGATATTATGGTAAAACATCTGAACAAAGAATTCCAAATTCTTTGCTGATTTGTTTGAAAGATTATTGAATGACTTTGAAAAGCTGACAACAGATTGCAAAGTACTTGGTCTCTGTAAATGTTTATATCACATAAGGGTCAGTAAACACATCCATGGACATTTCTCGCATACAAATTGAAAAGATTCCGGTCAGCTCTCAAGTAAATACCAGTCCATTGAGTACAAACAGAACAACAAAGTTGCCACTGTATTAGTAAAAGAAATTCTACCGAAATATTAGAAAAGCCTTAAATGGGCATTGTGCTAGTGTCTATGGACAGAACTCAAGTGGTGAGTTACAGCCTAGTCCATCTCCACACTGAGCACATTACCAGGAACCCTGTCACAAGAAAGCAGCATCCATCATCAAAGACCCCCACCATCCAGGCCAGGCTCTATTCTCGCTGCCACCAGTGGGCAGGAGGTACAGGAGATACAGGAGTCTCAGATCCCACACCACCACATTCAGGAACAGATATAACTCTTCAACCATCAGGCTCCTGAACTAGTGCGGATAAATTCATTCACCTCAACACTGAACTGATTCCACAACCTACATTCTTACTTTCCAGGACTCTGCTGCTCATGGTCTCAGTATTATTTTTTCACGTGCACAATCGGTCTTCTTTTGCACATTGCTTGCTTATCGATGTTTATATATGGTGTGCCATAAATTCTATTGCATTTCTTTATTCTTCAGTAAACGTCTGCAAGAAAATAAACCTCAAGTGACACACAGAAAATGCTGGAGGAAGTCAGTAGATATGGCAGCATCTATGGAAAAGAGTAAGCAGTCAAGATCTCGAACTGAAACCCTTCTTCAGGACTGAATGAATCTCAAGGTCGTATATGGTAACAAATGTGTACTTTGATAATAGATCTACTTCGATAATACATTTACTTTGACTGTTGACTTTGACTTTGGAGCTGGGAAAATATGAATACCTATCTGTCACTAATCTCCAAAAAAACATATTGATGTTCATTTGTGAGAGTTGCATCAATTAATTTTACGATTGTTTCTGCTTTCCTGTTGGCCATGGCTCAGTGGAAAACACTTCAAAGTAAATTTATCATCAAAGTATATATATGTCACCATTTACTACCCTGAGATTCATTTTCTTGCAGGCATTCACAGCAGAATAGAGAAATACAATGCAGTCTATGAAAAAATACATACAAGGGCTGAAAACAATCTTGAGTCCACTGCAGAGACGTGAGCCACACAACTCTAACTCTCCATTGCAGTACTGCAGGAGGGCCACACTGCCACCGTTACTACTTCCCTTGAACCATCAAGTGGAAGCCTGGTATGCTCTCCCCACTGCGTATTAAAGATCTGTAGATACTATCTCAAACAGAAACAAGGAAACCATTCCCAATAAATTGTCCAGTATTTACACCCCAATGAACACTGTTAAAAATAAGAGGGGTGCTCTTTATCAGGATGTTCTTTCTGGGAGCAAATTGGCTGCTCTCTACTGTATTACAACAGTGGCTGCAACAAGTACTTCACTGCCTGTAAAGCGATTTGAAATCTGAGACACAAGAGATTATTCAGACGCTGGAAACCTGGAGTACACACACAAAGTGCTGGAAGAACTAAGCAGGTCAGCTAGCATCTATGGAGGGAGCTTCTGCCTTCTGTCCCCTTCCTTTCCAGTCCTGATGAAGGGTCTCAGCCCTTCCAAACTGTCAATGTTTTGAACTGAGAATCTTCATCAGGGCCCATAAATACATAGATGCTGCCTGATCTGCTGAGTTCCTCTTGCATTTTGTGTGCATTGCTCAAGTTTAAACAATGTTCCAAGAACTAGCTCATGCAGATTTCTGCTACCTCGCTGCAAGTCCTCTATATAATCACAAGAATTCTCAGAAATACCTGCCTCCACCTCCCATCTCAAATTCCGATTTACCACATGTACCTCAAGACATACAGTGAGACGGGTTGTAAACGTTCACAACCCACATAGACAAACACGTGCCAGGGGGCGGGCTGCAAGCATCACCACGCATTCAGGTTCCAACATAGCGTGCCCACAATCTTAAGTAGAACCACACAAGGAGTAACAACAACAGACACAGCAACAGCAAAAACAAGACTCCCCCCACACCCGCTCCCACCTTCCCAATGGTCACCTGACAAAAACGGCAGCAACCGCCAATTCTGATGGCACAGTAACCACAGCTCTGTGTGACCCATCTGCTAACTGTTACGGTTGTCAGCAGTCCAAGAAGAAGACAATTACTGGCAGCCCTTGCACAAACAATGTCTCTGCTCGCCAACACGAATCTGGTGGAACTGGATTTGCTTGGGGACTAAAATCCCCCAACATCCAATCCATGCCAGGCTCAATTATACTTGGAAGGTTATGCCTTCATATTCCTGCTGCCAATATAATTTATGTGCTTGCAAGCCAATGACTGGTATACAGTTTCAATAATGACAAGGAACTACAGCACTGTGCAAAAGTCTTAGGCACATACATACAGCTAAGGTGCCTAAGACTTTTGAACAGTAGTGCATTTGTCAATATGGAGCAGAGAGTGAGTTTGTAAGTCTGACGGGAGCGAAGTATGCTGGGAGTGGTGAAGGTGAAGCCTCACAAGAGGCGTATAGGACAGGGAAGAAGTACCGGGGCGGAGAGGGAGGTGGCATGGCTGCAGACACACCCAGCCCTGATATATCAGGGAAGATCATTTGATTCCAAGCAATTGTTTTATTGATCATTATAGAATGTCTCTCTAGCGTTTCCAGCTCCCTTCCCCTTTTCCCACCATGACTCCCCTCTCCCTAACCTTTTCCCGCTCTCAGTCCACAATAGAGACCCACATCAGAATCACGTTTATCATCACTCACATATGTCACGACATCTGTTTTTCCGGCAGCAGTACAGTGCAGTACATAAAATTACTACAGTACTATGCAAAAGTCTTAGGTGCCCTAGCTTAATATATATGCACCTAAGACTTTTGCTTAGAACTGTATGTTTTGGGAGCTGCTTTTGTTGGTAAAGAAAAGTGTAGACTTATATGGCACCAAACTTGTTTCTTTTGAGATCTTCTAAAGTGCTTGTGAAGTAAGCAAAGGTAACAGATTTGTGCACAACACGACCCCAAGAACAACCCAATGTGAAGTATACACAATTTGTTTTATTGATGCTTATTGAGGGATAGATATCAGCCTTGAGTTAACAAAGTTTGAGGAGGTTTGGTACGTCACCAAAGACTCTAGAAAGGTTCAACAGATGTACCTTGGAGAGTATTCTGCCTGGTTGCATCACTATCTGGTACTGAGGTGCAAATGCACAGGATTGGAGCAAGCTGTAGAGGGTGGCAAACTCAATCAGTTCCATCATGGGCACCAGACTCCCCACTATTCAAAAGGTGATACCTCAAAAAGTTGGCATCCATCATTCAGAAACCACACCACCCAGGACATGCCTTCTTCTCATTGCTACCATCAGCAAGAAGATACAGGAGCCTGAAGATACACACATGATGTTTCAGGAACAACTTCTTCCCTTCTGCCATCAGATTTATAAATTGTCCATGAATCTTTGCTCTCTTTTTGCACTACTTTTTTATATATAGTTCTTATTGTAACTTACAGTATTTTTCATATAGTTCACTACACTGCTGCCACAAAACAACAAATTTCATGACATATATCAGTGATGATAAACCTAATTTTTATTTTGATCAATGATAATGTGCCTGATTTCTGAAGTCCTGAAATGCTTTTGTGGAATCTTTAATGTCTATT
Source organism: Mobula hypostoma (assembly GCF_963921235.1). Classification (NCBI taxonomy): domain Eukaryota; kingdom Metazoa; phylum Chordata; class Chondrichthyes; order Myliobatiformes; family Myliobatidae; genus Mobula; species Mobula hypostoma. Next base: position 11,821,751 of record NC_086117.1, on the reverse strand, counting down.
TTTGTGCATAGTTGGGGGCTCAAACTTTTGGTATCCATTTGAAAGATGGCTTCTCTGACAGAGCAATATTCCTTTCAATGTCAGTCTAATTTCTGTTTTCAAATTGATGGAAGATTTTAAAGAATATCTGTTAGAGCGACAGGGAGAGAGATCCAACCAGTGTGGCCACTTTCCCCATTGATGAGATGCTGTGAGAGGACACACAAAATTCTGGATCCTGGAAGAGAAACGGAGAGGGACATTGGAACTGCAAAGCTGGAGAGTTAAAGAGATGGATGGAGCAAAACAATGGCATGGTGCTAATGATCAGAGGAGGTTTACATGAGGATTTGTAGGAGTGGGAAAGAAGGTAGAGCAGAGGTGATGGCTGAAAGTGGAAAGAAAAGCAAACTGCTGGAAGAAATCAATGGATCAGGTGACTTATTTACATACTTATTTATTAATAATTATTATTATTTAGTCTTCCTTTCTGCATTTGCACAACTTGTCAGCTAAAGAACTTTGGTTGTTTGTCCATCTTTCAGAGTAGTTCTTCATTGATTCTATTGAGTTTCTTTGTCACTGTTGTGTATGCCCACAAGAAAATGAACATCAGGGTAGAATATGTACTTTGATAATAAATTTACTTTGAACTTTGAAGAATAAAGATTAAAGGTTAGCTTTATTTGTCTCATGTACATAGAAACATACTGCCAAATGCGTCCTTTGTGTCAATGACCAACACAGTCAGAGGATGTGCTAGGAAGCAGTCTGCATTTGTCACCATGCTTCCATCATGAACATATCCTGCCCACAGCTCACTAATCTAATCATAACCCGTGTGTCTTTGAAATGTGGGACAACACCCAAACAATGGGAAGAAACCCATGCAGTCATGGGGAAAACATACAAACTCCTTATAGACAGTGGCAGAAATCTGAGGCTGCAAAGGGATGATCAAGTTTTAGGGTCGAGATCCTGCATCAGGAATAGTTGAAGATGATTGCTACAGAATGGGTAACAACAGAGTTGAGAGCTGCAAAATAACTGGCTGTCTCTTTTCTCTTCAGAACGAAGGAAGACGAGAGGTGACTTGATAGAGATGTACAAGATGATAAGAGGCATAGAGTTGATAGCCAGAGACCTTTCCCCAGGGCAGAAATGGCAAATACAAGAGGGCATAATTTTAAGGTGATTGGGGAAAGTATAGGGGAATGTCAGTGGTAACTATTTTACGCAGAGAGTGGTGGGTCGTAGACGCATTAGGAGCATTTAAAAGACTCTTAGATAGGCACATAGATGTAAAAAAAGTGGAAGGCAAGGTGAGATGGAGTGGTTAGATTGACCTCAGAGTAGGTTAAAAGATCAGCACAACATCGTGGGCTGAAGAGCCTGCACTGAGCTGTACTGTTCCAAGTTCTAAGCTCTATTTTCAGTAAAGTTGTCCAAAGCTCTCTAAACAAAATAACAAATCAATCTAAAGCCACAATACCCATGCTGACTCTTCTCTTGAACGTCTTTATTCTCATTTTGAATTTGTAGACGTTGGAACCATGGACATAAAAATTGGATGAAGACACACGAATGCTGAATTCAGCCAACATTTTTTTTCCGCCTGGAATTGGATGAGTTTTCTACGAAGAGCCTGTGTAATCTGGTCAAAAGTACACAGGCTCAGCAAGCTACTTCAATAGTGAAGAAATTAAAGAACCATATGGACAGTTTGCTTTCCAGGTATGTATTAGCATAATTAAATGCTAATGAATTGTGGACAGGACACTGCACAGAACCCTCCTTAATCACGTATTATAAAATATTCGGCGTCTAATGAGTGGAGGAGTAAAATCTGTTAAATCAATTCTACTACAAGCTACAACTCACATCCAGAATTATGATTTTATTATTTTCATATTCAGCCAATTCCTCTGCTCGTAGTGATTGTGTTCCCTCAGCTTGGAACGGCCAGAATTTGCAATGCCAGCACTACGTGACCCACACATCTGCTTCATGCATCTCTCTATTAGGAGTTAAATCTTATTAATAAGTGGCTATGGATCAAATATAATTATTCTGCCTGCAGTAATTGGCTTTCAAAGCCTTCAGTTCATATTATCAAACGCTGTATCATCGCATCAGAGGATTTCTGCATTTACTGCACTGTGGTTAGCAACTGGTGGTATACATTCCTCACGTTGTTAGAAGCAGGAAAGCCAGGCCTTCTTTCTCTAATCAGCTGTTGGTTACAGGGGAACCTCAACTCTCATCTCCATGGTAACACAGCTGAGACCTGTGGGTCAGTACAACACATCAGAAGATCAAGGTGTCACTGACAGATTTGGATATCCCAGTGCACTCCACCATGGGACATCACCCTGTACCTTAGGGCGCAGGTTTGGGTTATGAATGCTCCCCACATCTGGCAATGGATTTAAGACCACAATGATCTCTATGTGCATCATTGAATAAAGAGTTAGAAAGTGGGGGCAAAAATTAAGTTACGTTAAAAAAAAAGATTTACTTCAATGCTTTAATGTGTTTATACGGTACTGTGCAAAAGTCTTAGGCACATACATATAGCTTGGGTGCCCAACACTTCTGCACAGTACTGTAGTAATTTTATTTATTGTACAGTACTGCTGCAAAAAAAATGACATGAGTGATTATAAACCTGATTTTGATATGGGTCTCCATTGTGGACTGAGAGTGAGGCAGAAGCAGGGAAAGGGGGAATCATGGTTAGGAAAGGGGGAAGGGAGAGTGAAAAGTCTGTGAAGCACCAGAGAGACATTCTGTGATGATCAGTAAACCAATTGTTAGAAATCAAATTACCTTGCCTGGTGTCTCAGGGCTGCACCCATGCCAACTGCTCCCCCACCCCAGCGCTTCTGATCTCTGCCACCTGTCACACCCCTCCCACGGCACACCAGCCTCGCCACCTGTCACACCCCTCCAACAGCGCACCAGCCTCGCCACCTGTCACACCCCTCCCACAGCGCACCAGCCTTGCCATTCCCAATAACCTTTGCTACTGTCAGATTTACAAACTTGCTCTCCACTCCACATTGACAAATACAGTACTGTGCAAAGATAGCTATATAGGTGTCCTAAGATTCCAGTACTGTACAGTCTTTTTAGTTTTCTCTATTTTTAAAATTAAAAACTTTAAAGGTCATTAGGTTAATTGACTACTGTAAATTGCCCCTTGTGTGTGGGTGAAGGGCAAAATTCCGGGGGGGAGGGTTGTTGATGAGAACATGGGATTAGTGCAGATGTGTGTTTGATTGCTAGCAGGGAATGACGGCCAGTTTCCACACTGTATCTCTAATTCATTTCATTACTTGAGTTCAAATTTAGCATATTTTATCTCTGATTTAAAGTGATATTTAAAATCTGAAGTTTTTTTTACGAAAGCCAGCAAAGCCTGATATCCCGCTTTGCCAGCTATCAAATGTTATCAGGGTGTTTCTGGGATCAGGATCCTGCAGTGCAGAACACAAAAGCTCTCACAAACATCTCTTGGTTGGGTTGCTTCTGGACCTGGACATTCATGGGTGTAAGTGGGAAGTTAGGAGCCACTTGGGAAGTGGATAGGGCGATGCTATTACAGCTTGGGGCATTCCAGAGACTGGAGTTCAATTCTGCCGCCATTTGTAAGTTGTTTGTAGATTCTCCTCATGAACCATGAAGGTTTCCTCCGGGTGCTTCTGTTTTCTTTGCACAGTCCAAAGACATACTAGTTAGCAGGTTAACTCACCATTACTTTACTTTATTGTCGCCAAACAATTGATACTAGAACGTACAATCATCACAGCGATATTTGATTCTGCGCTTCGCACTCCCTGGAGTACAAATTGATAGTAAATAGTAAAAATTTAAATTATAAATCATAAATAGAAAATAGAAAAGGGAAAGTAAGGTAGTGCAAGACAACAAGAGGCAAGTCCAGATATTTGGAGGGTACGGCCCAGATCTGGGTCAGGATCCGTTCAGCAGTCTTATCACAGTTGGAAAGAAGTTGTTCCCAAATCTGGCCATACGAGCCATTGTAAATTATACTGTAATTAAGCGAGGGTTAAGTAGATGGGTTACTGGGTGGTGCAGCTCACTGAGCCAGAAGGGCCTGTCCCATGTTGTATCTCTAATAATAAATAAATACCACAGAAACATAGAAAACCTACAGCACAATACAGGCCCTTTGGCCCACAAAGTTGTGCCAAACATGTCCCTACCTTAGAAATTACTAGACTTCACCGAAGCCCTCTATTTTTCTAAGCTCCATGTACCTATCTAAAAGTCTCTTAAAAGACCCTATCGTATCCACCTCCATCACCATTGCCGGCAGCCCGTTCCACACACTCATCACTCTCTGAGTAAAAAAAACTTACCCCTGATATCTCCTCTGTACCTTCTCCCCAGCACCTTAAACCTGTGCCCTCTTGTGGCAACCATTTCAGCCTTGGGAAAAAGCCTCTGACTATCCACATGATCAATGCCTCTCATCATCTTATACACCTCTACCAGGTCACCTCTCATCCTCCGTTGCTCCAAGGAGAAAAGGCCGAGTTCACTCAACCTGTTTTCATAAGGCATGCTCCCCAATCCAGGCAACATCCTTGTAAATCTCCTCTGCACCCCTTCTATGGCTTCCACATCCTTCCTGTAGTGAGGCGACCAGAATTGAGCACAGTACTCCAAGTGGGGTCTGAACAGGGTCCTATATAGCTGCAACATTACCTCTCGGCTCCCAAGTTCAATTTCACGATTAATGAAGGGCAATACACCGTATGCCTTCTAAACCGCAGCGTCAACCTGCGCAGCTACTCTGAGCGTCCTATGGTCTCGGACCCCAAGATCCCTCTGATCCTCTACAATGCCAAGAGTCTTACCATTAATACTATATTCTGCCATCATATTTGATCTACCAAAATGAACCACTTCACACTTATCTGAGTTGAACTCCATCTGCCACTTCTCAGCCCAGTTTTGCATCCTATCAATGTCCCACTGTAACCTCTGACAGCCCTCCATACTATCCACAACACTTCTAACATTTGTGTCATCAGCAAACTTACTAACCCATCCCTCCACTTCCTCATCTAGGTCATTTATTAAAATCACAAAGAGTAAGGGTCCAAGAACAGATCCCTGAAGCACTCCACTGGTGACCGACCTCCATGCAGAATATGACCCCGTCTACAACCACTCTTTGCCTTCTGCGGGCAAGCCAGTTCTGGATCCACAAAGCAATGTCCCCTTGGATCCCATGCCTCCTTACTTTCTCAATAAGCATCGCATGGGGTTCCTTATCAAATGCCTTGCTGAAATCCATATACACTACATTTACTGCTCTTCCTTCATCAGTGTGTTTAGTCACATCCTCAAAAAATTCAATCAGGCTCGTAAGGCACGACCTGCTCTTGACAAAGCCCTGCTGACTATTCCTAATCATATTATACCTCTCCAAATGTTCATAAATCCTGCCTCTCAGGATCTTCTCCGTCAACTTACCAACCACTGAAGTAAGACTCACTGGTCTATAATTTCCTGGGCTATCTCTACTCCCTTTCTTGAATAAAGGAACAACATCTGCAACGCTCCAATCCTCCGGAACCTCTCCCTTCCCCATTGATGATGCAAAGATCATCGCCAGAGGCTCAGCAATCTCCTCCCTCGCCTCCCACAGTAGCCTGGGGTATATCTCATCTGGTCTCGGCGACTTACAATAAGTAAATCTCTAGTAATAAATAAATCTCCAATAATAAAAAAAAAAAAATCCAATAATAAATAAATAAATGTAGTATTACTATCTTACATGACACGAAATGAGTTTGTTGCAACAGTATTGTGAAAACACATCAGTTAGTATAAATTCCAAAATAAATACTGCAAAATAAAGCAAGAGTGAAATTGTGTCCATGAACCACTCAGAAACAGGAGCCTGTAGAGACTCACAATATATAGATGTAGTCTAGTGTGCCGGATATTTCTTTCCCATCCTCAGGCAAGGAAAACAAGAGGTTGCTTGTGTCTGTTCACTGAGCTGTCCCCAGGCACGTTGACTACTCTTCGTTCACTGGTGATGGATGATTAAGGAAAGTCTTTAAAACTCCCTCATAGGGAAAGTGCTGAGTTTCAAGAAAAAGTTTCCCTCAGTCAATTCACAATGTGTATATGTGTGTGTATGTGTGTGTGTGTGTGTGTGTGTGTGTGTGTGTGTGTTTGTGTGTGTGTGTTTATTTAACTGTACTAGAAATGAGGAGGCTTTCTTGACCACAGCCAAGAGAGTCTGAACAACAGCGAACCATAAAACCAAAAGATATAGAAGCAGAATTAAGCCATTTGGCCCACTGATTCTGAATCAAGTGTCTCCTTTGCTAATGTCTAGTTGCAATAAAGAGAAAGTTTGTATGGCTTTGGGCCTGTACTTGCCAGAGTTTAGAAGAATGAGAGGACATCATATTGAAACCTACTGAATATTGAAGGGCCTAGACATAGTGGAACTGGAAAGTATGTTTCCTATACTGGGGGAGTGTTGGACAAAAGGCCACAAGCTCATAGAACATAGAAATCTACAGCACCTTACAGGCCCTTCAGCCCACAACGTTGTACCGACCACGTAACCTATTCTAGAATTACCCTACTGCATAGCACTCCATTTTTCTAAGCTCCATGTACATATCTAAGAGTGTCTTAAAAGACTTTATTGTATCTGCCTCTACCATTGTTGCTGGCAGTGTATCCCACACACCCACTACTTTCTGTGTGAAAAACTTACCTCTGACATCCCCCTTGTAACTACTTTCAAGCATCTTAAAACTATGCCCCCTTGTGTTAGCTATTTCAGCCCTGGGAATAAGCCTCTGGCTATCCACACGATCAATGCCTCTCATCATCTTATACACCTCTATCAGGTCACCTCTCTTCCTCCATCGCTCCATGGAGAAAAGGCCAAGTTCACTCAACCTATTCTCATAAGGCACGTTCTCCAATCCAGGCAACATCCTTATAAATCTCCTCTGCACTCCCTCTACAGCATCCACACCCTTTTCTGTAGTGAGGTGACCAGAACTGAACACAGTACTCCAAGTGAGGTCTAACCAAGGTCTTATATAGATGTAACATTACATCATGGCTCTTGAACTCAATCCCATGATTGACGAAGGCCAACACACCATACGTCTTCTTAACGACACCATCAACCTGCACAGCAGCTATGAGTTTCCTATCGGCATGGACCCCAAGATCCTTCTGATCCTCCACACTGCCAAGAGTCTTATCATTAATATTATATTCTGTCTTCTATTTTCACCGAACGAAATGAACCACTTCACACTTATCCGGGTTGAACTCCATCTGCTACTTCTCAGTCCAGTTCTGCATCCTACCGATGTCCCGCTGTAACCTCTGACAACCCTCCAGACTATCTATAACATTCCCAACTTTTGTGTCATCAGCAAACTTACTACCCCACCCTTCTACTTCCTCATCCAGGTCATTTATAAAAATCATAAAGCGGAGGAGTTCCAGAACAGATCTCTGCGGAACACCACTGGTTACCAACCTCCATGCAGAATACGAACCATCCACAAGCACCCTTTGCCTTCTGTGGGCAAGCCAATTCTGAATCCACAGAGCAAGGTCTCCTTGGATCCCATGCCTCATTACTTTCTAAAGGAGCCTTGCATGGGGAACTTTATCAAATGCCTTACTGAAATCCATATACACTACATCCACTGCTCTACCTTCATCAATGTGTTTTGTTACCTCCTCAAAGAATTCAATCAGGCTCGTAAGGCATGACCTGCCCTTGGCAAAAGCATACTGACTATCCCTAAACAGATTATGCCTCTCCAAATGCTCACAAATCCTGCCCCTCAGGATCTTCTCCAACAACTTGCCCACCACTGAAGTAAGACTCACTAGATTATAACTTCCTGGGTTATCTCTACTCCCTTTCTTGAACAAAGGAACAACATCTGCAACCTTCCAATCTTCTGGTACTTCTCCCATCCCTGTTGATGATGCAAAGATCATTGCTAGAGGCTCAGCAAACTCCTCCCTCACTACCCTGGGGTATATCTCATCCGGTCCCGGTGACCTATCCAACTTAATACCTTTCAACAGCTCCAACACATCCTCTTACTTCATGTCTATACCCTCAGGTTCTTCAGTCCCTTGTAAGTCATCCCTACAATTGGCAAGGGCAGCTCTTTATAACAGAGATGAGGAGGAACTTCCTTAACCAGTGAGTGGTGAATCAGTGCAATTCATTGCTATAGATGGCTGTGGAGGCTCAGTTGTTTGGGCATATTTACAGCAGAAGTTGATAGGTAGGTTCTTGATTAGTAAGAGCATCAAAGGTTACAAGCAGAGGGCAGGAAAATAGGGTTGAGGGGGATAATAAATCAGCCATAATGGAATGGCAGAGAAGACTCGATGGGCCAAATGGCCTAATTCTACTCCTATGCTCTTTGATGACAGGATCTGGCAAGTGTGGATAGGGACAGGTTGTTTTCTGGTAAAAGTTAATTTTTTTTTCAAGTACAGAGGTTGTATGTTCCTGCCAGAATAAAATGCAAGGATAATAGGTTCAGGGAACCCTGATCTTTGTGAGAAGTTGAGGGTCTGGTTAAGAAAAAGAAGGAGCTGCATAGCAGGTATAAGCCAGACGGAGCAAACAAAGTACTTGAGGAATAGAAGAAACGCAAGGTAATGCTTAAGAGGGAAATCAGGAGTGCTAAAAGAAGGCATGAGGTTGCTCTGGTCTTGAGGTAATATGGGGGATAACTCCCCAGGGCCCAATAAGGTGTTCCCTCAGATCCTGTGGGAGGCTAGTGCAGAGATAGTTAATATGTCCACTGCCATAGGTGAAGTGGTGAAGGGTTGGAGGACCATTAATGTCTTTCTGCTGTTAAAGAAAGACTCTAAGAATAAGCCAGGAAATTATAGGCCAGCGAGCCTGACATCAGTAGTAGGCAAGTTATTGGAAGGTATTCTAAGGAACTGAATATATAAGCATTTGCATAGACAGGGACAGATTAGGGATAGTCAATATGGCTTTGAGCATCATAGCTCGCATCTAAACAATCTTATAGAATTTGTCAATGAAGTTACCATGAAAGTTGATAAAGACGAGGCAGTGGATGTTGTCTACATGGACTTTAGCAAGGCCTTTGGCAAGGTTCTACACGGGAGGTTGGTCAGAATGGTCCAGTCGCTTGGCATGCAAGATGAGGTAGTAAACCAGATTAGACATTGAGAAGACAGAGTGGTTGTAGATGGCTGCCTCTCCATTGGAGGCTTTTGACCAGTTCTGTGATGTAGGGATCAGTGCTGGGTCTGTTGTTGTTCATCATTAACATCTACAATCAGGATGACAATGTGGTAAACTGGATCAGCAAATTTGTGGATGGCACCAAGACTGGGGATGTAGTGAACAGCAAGGAAGACTATCAAAGCCTGAAGTGGGATCTGATCTGGGCTAGCTGGAAAAATGGGCTGAAAAATGGCAGACAGAATTTAATGCAGACAAATGTGAAGTGTTGCACTTTGGGAGGACAAACCTGGCTAGGACTTAAATAGTAGAAGGGAGATTTGATAGAGGTATACAAAATTATGAGGGATCTAGATAGAGTAAATGCAAGCAGGCTTTTTCCACTGAGGTTGAATGAGACTGGAACTAGCAGTCATGGGATAAAGGTGAAGGGTGAAATATTTAAGGGGAACATGAGGGGTAACTTCTTCATTCAGACGGTGGTGAGTGTGGAACAAGCTGCCAGCAGAAGTGGTGGAACAAGAAACTAGGATAAGTACATGGATGGGAGGGGTATCGAGAGCTATGGCCCAGGTGCAGGTCGATGGGACCAGGCAGATTAATGATTCGGCACTGACTAGATGGGCCAAATGGCCTGTTGCTGTACTGTAGTCTTCTACGACTCTATGACCTTATGCCTTATATCTTAAACCCTGGACTCAGTGTGAATTCTTTCCAGCTACAGGAATCAAAAGCAAGTGGATTATGGATCTTTAAAGGGAATTTGAGGAAAAGTTTTTTGTTTTCACAGAGAGTGGCTGATAACTGGAACTCGTCAGAGGTGGTGGAGGCATCAAATACAACTTTAAGAAACCTTTGGGCAATCATGAGGACCGAATGCAGACAAAATGATAAATAGACAAACAGGCCAGTATGAACATGGTCAGTGTAGGGACCTGTTACTGTACTGTACAGCTGTCAACCTTCTCCCAACAACAGGTATCAGTCTAACTGGTCTATCATTTCCAGCGACTGAGTTGCGCACAGTTTGGTCTAGCAACTGCTCTGCTCAGGATTGTAAGAAACTACTAAGGAAACACAGCTCAGTCTATCACAAAAGAACATGCCTTCCTTCCCACTGATCCAGGATACACTTCCTGTTGCCTCAGGAAAACAACCAACAGAATCAAGGACCTCTCCCACCCAGTAAGTCTCTCTTCCCCTCCACTTTCATCAGACAGAAGGCAGATAAGTTTGATAGCACATACTAGCAGGCTCAAGGACAGCTTCCGTCCTGTGGTTATAAGAGCTTTTGTAAGATAAGGATGAACTCCTCATCTCTTAATCAACTTTGCCATGGCCCTTGCACTCCGTGTACCTGCAGTGCACTTTCTCTGTAACTGTGACACAAAACTCTGCACTTGGTTTTTCCTCGATGAACTTATGTATAGAGTGATCTGTCTGGAGGGCATGCAAACAGCTTTTCACTCTATCTTGGTACCTGTGACAATAATAAACCATTTACCAATTTCTGCCTCACTCTTATTCTTGAATAACGACACCACATTTCTGCTCTTCCAATCCACTGGGATCTTTTCAGAATTAGGGGAACGGAGAATATCATATCTCTGCAGCCTCGTTTTTTTTTGGGATTCCAAAAGGCAGGCCCTATCTACGTGTTCTTATTATGGGCAGCAAAGAGTTAAGGATCGACACACACAAAATGCTGAAGGAACTCAGCCGGTCCGACAGCAGCTATGGAGATAAATAAGTAGACGACATTTGGGGCCGAGACCCTTCATCAGGACTGTTTGTCAGTCTTTATTATATATAACTTCTTGTAATTTCTATTGTATTTCTTTATTTTCCCGTGAATGTCTGCAAGAAAATTAATCTCTCATATGGTGAAAGATATACACTTTGATGATAGATTTATTTTGAACTTTTAAAGGAAAGGGGAAGAAGCCAGAAGAGTTTAGAGTTAATAGTTGAGGTAAGGATATTAAAATCTGTCACCAAAGCTCAGAACATTATTTTTACTAGAATTAGGAGTTACTGGAGGCAACACAGCTGCAACAATGCCTGAAAGGGTCAAAGTTAATGCCTTAGTTTGCCTGGATAAATAATGATGTTACTCCTTAAATAACAGCATTGAGGACAAAGCTCAGCTGTTCCTTCAACACATCAGTGTGGTTGATTAAAACCTCTCTTTAATTGAAGAATTGCTTCATTGCACAGACATAGGAAGGACACTTCAGCTTTATGATATTGTGGATAGCACAGTTAAAATTAACCATTCTCTAAACCACAAAGCTAAACAGCTGTCTCTTCCAGGAGACAGGGTTCCAATCATTTTGTTGGTGTTTTATGATACTGTTCCATGGGGTGAGAGACTTGCCTGAAGGCTGAGAAAGACTAGCCACTATTCCCTTGAAAGTAGAATGACAGAAAATAATTTCATTGGCCACCCAGGATTGACGTGGAGTCTGTAACGATTCATGAACATTTCTGGCTTTCCTGGGGAACATGCGTGGAAGGATTTGGTGGTGGCAGGGGGTGAGGGTGAGAGGGGGGGAGAGAGAGAGAGAGAGAGAGAGGGAGGGAGAGGGGGAGGGGGAGAGGGAGGGGGAGAGTGGGGGAGGGAGAGGGGGAGGGAGAAGCGGAGGGGGAGGGAGAAGGGGAGGGAGAGGGAGAGGGGAGGGGGAGAGGGGGAGGGGGAGAGGGGAGGGGGAGAGGGGAGGGGGAGAGGGGAGGGGGAGAGGGGAGGGGGAGAGGGAGGGGGAGAGTGGGGGAGGGAGAGGGGGAGGAAGAAGGGGAGGGAGAGGGAGAGGGGAGGGGGAGAGGGGAGGGGAGAGGGGAGGGGGAGAGGGGAGGGGGAGAGGGGGAGGGGGAGAGGGGGAGGGGGAGAGGGGAGGGGGAGAGGGGAGGGGGAGGGAGAGGGGAGGAGAGGGAGAGGAAGAGGGAGAGGGAAAGAGAGAGAGAGAATGAGAGAGGGAGGGAGAGAGAGGATGTGTGAGAGAGAAAGAGAGAGAGCAAGAGAGAAAGAGAGGGTGAAGGTGAGAGAGAAAGCGGGCAAGGGAGAGAGAGGGAGAGAGGGGGAGAGAGGTAGAGAAAGAGAGGAAGAGAGAGTGAGTGAAAATGAGAGAGGGAGGGAGAGAGTGGGGGGGGAGAGAGTGAGAGGGAGAGTGAGAGGGAAAGAGAGAGAGAAGAAGAAAGAGGGACAGAAAGAGAGAAAGAAAAGATGGGACTTCCACTGTACAATTTAGGATCCTGGGCAGTGTCGTACAAAAGAGGGACAAAGGAGCAAAATCATATTGCTCCCTGAAAATGACGTCACACGCAGACAAGGAGCAGAAGCAATGGGAATGCTGTATGGGACAATGTAGAGTGTAGAAGGTCGAAGGGAAATCCAGGTTGAAGCTCGAGGGTCAATTGGAAGCCCAGAAACTGAGGCCCAAGTCTATGAATCGTAAAGAGTTCACTGGGGAACTGCATCTGTGAATCTGCGAGTAAACTGGAGTTTGGAGGCTGAAGCCAGCCTGCCTTGGGGTTTGAGGACTGTGTAGGTTTGTGGGTGGGTGGGTGGATGTCAGGGAGAAATGACAGACATCCCACCATGCAAAATCTCATTTCGGGGAGGTAGCACCACCTCCCCCCACCCCCTCCCCCCAGTCGACCTCCAAGGGTGTACGTAATACTTTGTTTAGTGATTTTATCTAATCTGTAAACCAAGTTGGGTATATGCAGAAAATGTGACATTAAAATATGTACTTATATTATCATGTTTATTCTATTACAACTTTAAGCAAGTCTGCAGGGAGTTTGGCCTCAGCACGTAGGACATCAATAGAGTAGCTCCTTAGCAGCTAGCCAGCCAGTTTAAATAACGTTAGCTACACTAATGAACGAATGACACCTGTTAAACTCACCTCAACATGTCTTTTACATTTTAACCCACCATGGGCAATAGAAAAGTCACTGTTGCAAACAGTGCAACGAGCAACACTGTCATTATTTTTGAGGTCGACTGTAAAGCCCGCCTACAGAGAAAACTGATAGGTCTACTTAGCAGAGGTCCCCAACATTTTTTGCACCGCAGACTGGTTTAATATTGACAACATTCTTGCGGACTGGCCGACCGGTTGGGGGCGGGGGGGAGGTGTTAATCACGACCGGAATATAGATGATAAGTCAATTATAAGTCATAGCATTTTAAGTAACATTTAAATATTAAACACACAGCACATATTTTCCCCACATGAACATATAAAATCATTGCAACACACCAATATCACTGAATCAGTGGGAGCCCTGGGCTTGTTTTCCTGCAACAAGACGGTGCCATCGAGGGGTGATGGGAGACAGCGATACTCGAAGGGGGTTCCTTGTGTCCAATCTATTCCGCAATTTAGTTTTCATTGCATTCATTGCAGAAAACTCCGCTTCACAGCGATATGACGTCGGAAATGGAAGCAATCTTTTCAGTGCTTCCGTGGCTATCTCAGGATATTCAGCCTTGACTTTGATCCAGAATGCTGGCAGAGATGTTAATGTCAAACATACTTTTCAGCCTGCCATCATTTGCAAGCTCGAGGAGTTGATCTCCTTCCCGCCCTGACACGGATGACGCGTGGGTAATGACCTTGCATGTGTCCAAATTCAACAGTGGGCGTGAGAGGGAATGAGGAAAGGTGCAGCTGACTCATATCGTTTCATATCGCCAGATCATATTGTTTCCTTGCGGCCTGGTGGTTGGGGACCACTCTTAGCACGAAGAGAGACCAATCAAGATGCTCGCTCTCCCTCTCCCTCTCTTTCTCAAAAAAAATCTATTTCCAGGATATTGTATATAATTTCCGGGCATCAGGGAGCCTCTATCGATATGCGCGAGACTCCCGGAACTTCCAGGAGAGGTGGGATGTCTGAAATGGGCTTGTTTTGTCGATGTTGCTTTGTCAATTGTTGTGTTCTCTGTCGTGCTGAACATTGTGGACATGTGATGTTGACACAGGAAGGTGTGGTGACACTTGCAGGCTGCCCCCAGCACATCCTTAGACGTATTGGTTATTAATGCAAACAACACCTTTCACTGTATATTTCAAGGTACATGTGATAAATAAATCTAATCTGATCTCTGAACTTGAAAGTCAGCATATACTGCTGCAGTTGTACAAGGCATTGGTGAAACCACATTTGGAAAACTGGTCACCCGGCTTTAAGAAAGAAGGCAGAGGAGATCTACAAGGATGTTGCTAGGACTTGAACGACTGTTATAGAGAGGTTGAGCAGATGGGGACTTTTATCACTAAAGCATAGGAGAATCTAGGGTGATCTTATGGACATGTGCAAAATCGTGCGCTCAGGTCACTAGGCAAAGGTCTTTTTCCCAGGGTTAGGAAATGAAGAACTAGAGGGCTTAGGTTTAAGGTGAGTGGGAGTGATTTAGTAAGAACCTGAGGGGCAACTTTTTCACCCAGAGGGTGGTCAGCATATAGAATGAGCTGCCAGAGGAAATGGAAGTGGCTGGTACTTTAACATCATTTAAAAGGTTGTTAGATAGGAAAGCCTTGAGGTATAGGCCAAATGCAGGCAAACAGCACTAGTTTACAAAACAATCTTGGGTGGCAAGAGACATTTGAGCTGAGAGACCTGTTTAATGTTGTATGAATCTATGTTTGGATGGACTTCTTTTGTTTTTAATTGGTTCTATTTGGATTCTTCATTTTGTACTGCCCGTAAGGAAACAGATCTCAAGGTTGTGTCAAGTGTACATACTTTGATAATAAAATGTACTTTGATCTTTGACTGTAAGTGCAGCCTGTGGTCTGTGGACAACAGGCTGTACTTCGAAACCAAAAGACTCTTGGAGAGTGTACTTTTAGGCAGAATATGTCAACCCCACAATATGGCAGCTATTTGGCTGGAGAACCATCACTGGGAACTTCACTGGAGGTCACACCACAGGCAAATTCAGTCAAACACTTCTATTGAGAACTTCAGTCAAAGCCCACCACTGGAACTTCAGTGAAGGCTTGCCATTGGGTATATCAGACAATGCCTACCATTGGGAACTTCAGTCAAGATCCATCATTGGAAACTTCAGACTAAGCTGAAGTCAGTGTGACCTAAATAAAGTTACACACTATATCATTCTTTGGTTTAATTCAAATGAGATCAGTAGATATTGAGGGCACTTGCTGTTAGATCAGAGACTCAGTAATGACAGCAGTGATCAGAGCTCACGTAAGGAAAAGTTAAATACGCACCACAGTTGAATGAATCTTGTAAATCTGAAATGATCCTCAAAATGTTGTTCATCTGGTTCGACCTCTGTTCATTCTCCATGATGCTGTCCGACGCTGGATATGCAGAGTCAATGTAGATCAAATCCAACAGGTAAATCCCTGAAATACAAAGCATGTTTTCCAGGTTAGACCGTATCCAGAACTTGATGTCTGATGTCTGGGACTACACCTTTCTCTACCCACAAAGCTACCCATTAATTGCAACCACGGATCTGTGATAGAAGTCTCTACCACTGTGACAATATCACAATAATCCAGCTCGTGATACAAGTTTCTATAGAAAAGCTAAATGGCTCTCAAAGTTCAAATTAAATTTATTATCAAAGTACATATATGTCACCATATACTGTAAACACAATATATTAATGAAAATTTCAGATTTATTGAACAAGGATCCTCCACAGCAGGAGCTGGGCTATCGAATCCGTACTCTGCCGTTTGTCCAGTGACTTTACCTCATCACCAAGATCTTTGAGATGGCTGTTGAGCTCATTTAGAACAGTGTCTTGGTGCAATCACAACCACTTCATAGTCAAAGTCAAAGTAAATTTGACAACACAGGCGGCATGGTAGCGTACTGCTACTACAGCGCCAGAGGCCGAGGTTCAATTCCTGCCACTGTCCATAAGGAGTGTGTACATTCTCCCCATGACTGCTCGAGTTTCTTCTGGGTGCCCTGGGATGGGTAGGTTAATGAGTGCGATAGGGCGCTGTGGGCAAATTGGGTCAGAAGTGACTGTTAACCTAAATCTAAAAACAAAATCTAAGTTTATTATCAAAGTACATACATGTCTTCAGATACAACTCCGAGATTCATCTTCTTGCAGACATTCACAGTAGAACAAAGTAATATGACAGAATCAATGAAACACACAAACAATCAATATGCAAAAGACAAACTGTACAAATACTAAAACACAAATAATAATAAATAACATTTTTGTTATTTTCAATGTTGAATTTCTCAGTGTTATGTTACTAAGACAATTGCGCTGCTCCAAAGAGCATTACAATAGGTCATTCTTACCCTTGGCCATTCGGTCCTATAATGAGTCAACCTATAGCTGAGGAACTGATGATCCCCTCCTGTTAGACTGTTTGAGGTAACTTATTTTGTATTCTTTCTTACTTCTCTTCTAATATTTGTATATCTGTGCACTTGTAATGTTTCTGTGACACTGTACTTTTCTTTGGGATCAATAAAGTATCTATCTATCAATCTATAGCCAATCATTTAAAATGTGAAGTCAAGTGAGGTGCAAAGACGAGAACTTCAAACATCAATACCACCAACTACATAAGACATTGGAGCAGAATTAGGTGTCTCATATAGATCTTCCAGCACATTCAACAGATCTTTCTTCACAAGTTCCTCCATCTTCAACAAGATTCCAACATTGGGCATATCTTCCTCTCTCAATACCTTCTGTTTCAGTACTCTGAAGGGATCATTCTCTGTGTGATTTCCATCGTTGTCAACCACTCCCTGTCCACCCACTCCTCTTTTCCTGAACCGGGTCTAGTTTAAGTGGTGTTTAAGAGAAATGTTTTTGGGGGTGTGTACTGCACTTAATTCATCTGTTAACTTCTGAAGTGCAAAAGCAAACAGATGTTGGAGATCAAACAAGCCCAAAAAATGTTCTTGATACAACATTCAACTTTGGTGAAAGGTCATCAATTAGTCATGCTAATTCTGTTTTACTTTTCCCACACAGGCTGCCTATTTCCAACACTTTCAGTTTTTATTTCTATTTATGGGGCTCTTGTCCTGGCTTCAGTGTTCAAAGTTTTATGTGACCTGTTCTCTGGTAGATTAGAATCTTCCATCCTTTCTATCACATTCAACAGATCTTTCTTCGTAAGTTCCACGACCTTCAGTAAGATACTATCATTGGTCACCATCTTCCTCTCTCAATTCCTTCCCTTTCAGTACTCTAAAAGAATCATTCCCTATGGGATTTCCATCTCCATCAACCACTCCCCATTTCAGAGCATTCATAGTCATAGAGCCTGGACTGTATCGGCATGGTTTCCTGCCTAGTCCTATCTACCTGCACCCAGACCTCAGTCTTCCATAGCCCTCTCATCCAGGTATCTATTCAAACTTAAATATTTAAATTGAATCCGCATCCACCACATCCACGAACAGCTTGTTCCATACTCGCACCACTCCGGAGTGAAGAAGTTCCCCTTCAATATTTCACCTTTCAGCCTAAACCTGTGACCTCTAGTTCTATTTTCACCCATCCTGGGGGGAAAATGTCTGCATTTCATAGGTTTTACATGTACTTTTGTTTGTTATTTTTTCTGTTTCTCCACAGCCTCTTCTCTTACCTCAATCTCTCTCCCTCTTGCTGAAGGCCTCCATTAGCCTATCAATCAGAGAGCACTACAAGCAATGAAATAATCCCAGCAAATCCTGGTCTCACTCCTTCAGAGGTACTCCTGTCAGTCCAGTATCTTAACCATTACATTATCAGACCTTTGAAATGGCTGTCTAGCTCATTAAGACAGTACAGAGTACTTAGTATGGAACTGGTGGGCTTCCTTAACAAAAGAATGGAGACTCCATCACCCAATACTGGGCATGCATCTGGTAAATTTTCCTCTTCCCTTTTCCTTCTTCTTCCATTTCCCACTCCGGCTCCCTTCTTACCTCCTCACCTGCCCATCACTTCCTCTTGGTGTCCCTCCTACTTCCCTTTCTCACATGGTCCACTCTCCCCTCCTATTAGATTCGTTTTTCTTCATCCCTTTACCTGCTCCTCCTATCACCTCCCAGCTTCTTACTTCATTGCCCCCTCCCCTATCCACCTTCTAGCTTGGTCTCTTTCCCTCCTTCCACTTTCTTATTCTGGCTGATTTCCCTTCTTTTTCAGTCCTGATAAAGGACCTTGGCCCGAAATGTTGGCTGTTTATTCCTCTCCATAGATGCTGCCTGACCTAGTGAGTTCCTTCAGCATTTTGCATGTGTGACTCTAGGCAAGCATCCCTCTCTTGGCAATTTAAAACTAATCTATCTTCTCACTTACTAATTTCTGATGAAGGAGTGTCAACATGAAACAGCAGTACTGTTCATTTCTCCACAGACGCTGCCTGACCTGCTGAATATTCTCCAACATTTTCTGTTTTTATTTCAGATTCCCAGCTTCTGCAGTTTTTTTTTTAAACTTTCCATTATTGTGACTCACTGGTTATGTTACACAATATTGTTACTGTGAACCTTCCACCCAATTACAGGCAAAAGAGGGAGACTGCTGTTAGTAACATACACAAAATGCTGGAAGAACTCAACAAGTCTCGGCCATAAATATCAACTGTTTGTTCATTTTCAGATACTGCCTGATCTGCTGAGTTGTTCCGGCATTTTGTTTGTGTTGCACTAGACTTCCATCATCTGCAGAATCTCTTGCGTTTATTATAGGTCATTGTTAGGTAAGGTTGTATGGAAACTCCCACAGCGCAACAACAGAGACCATCACAATTAACAGTTTACTCTGAATTATGTGAAGAATTGGTTCATATAAAAATATGCCAAAATTCAGTAAGTGATGGAAATAAGCTACTGGACAAATAGGATATTAAAAAAGGAGGTTGCAGGAATCTTGGAAAAGAACTCCATTCCACGGGCTGACGAAGGTACAGATGGGGAATGGCTTGTCGGATATCTGCAGAAATGAATTTGTTTTACTTTTTCTATTAATTGTTTGCCTAAAGGAAATGAAGGAAATGCCAGTTTTTTTTAAATTGTCTGTCCCAAACTAGAGGGAGTTAAAGGTCTCTTTGATGGATCTGGAATTACATATGGTTTCTGACAGGTAAAGGGAGCCAACTTCATCCTTTAAAGATGATACAGTGATTTTTTATGTCAATCTGGTGTAATCACACCAGATCTTTAATTTCAGGTTTATTGAACTTGGATCCTGCACAGCAGGAGCTGAGCTAGCAAATCTGGATTCTGCTGTTTGTCCAGTAACTTAACTACTACATCACCAGATCTTTGAATTGGCTGATAAGCTTCAAATATGGTCTGACAAATACTATATAAAAACTCAATAGTGCATGCTTGTTTTTATAATATGGCAAGTTCAAGTTCAAATTTGTTTGTTGTCATTCAACCATACACATGCATACAGCTAAATGAAACATCATTCCTCTGGGATCAAGGTCCAAAAAAGTACATATAGCCCACACAGCCCATACAGTTATGATCCAGCAGAGTTCAGAGTACTCAGAAGGGAACTGGTTGATTATCTTAGCAGAAGATACGAGCTTCCCATCACACAACGCTTGTGATGTAGAAAGTAACACACACACAAAATGCTGGAGGAACTCAGTAGGCCAGACAGAAGAGAGTAACCAGTCGATGTTTAGGGCCAAGACCCTTCATCAAGACTGAAGGGAAAATTTAAACTTCTTCAGGATAGGCTTCCCTAGAAGAGACTTTGCAGTGGTAGTAGCATCATGAGTCCTAAAGAAAGGTCTTGGCCCAAAATGCCGACTGTTTGCTCTTTTCCATAGATGTGTCTGGCCTGCTGAGTCCCTCCAGCTTTTTGTGTGTGTTACTTTTCATGTATCCCAGCTTCCTGATGGAACGGGTATTTGGGAATAACTCACTAGTCCAATCACAGACATGAAGAAATGTGCACAAACCCAAGCTGAATAGGACAGAAATACTAAGAGGTGATGACAGATTCCCAGTCAGAGTATAAACAGAAATTTATCTCTTTGTGAACGCATTAGCCTTAATTATCGAAGATGATTGATCTCGGAAAACAGCTGCATTTATGCTGCAGTTGGCCAGATCTTCAAAAACATGTTTCCTGTCAAGTATTATGGCTGAAAACTTGATTTTTTCCACTGAGCTCATACCTGACCTCAACATCTTCTCCGGCTGCCTCTGACCTCATCTGTTTTGCCTTTGTGGTGCGCCACCAATTACAGTGAGCTGAACTCTTTCAAGGGTAACCTAAGATACCTTCAGCTCATTCCAGTGGCTGTAAATCATGTCAGGCCCCCAACAAAAATAGTCCTTCAGAAAACCTTTGCACTTAACACCTGAAACATCGAACCTCACAAGTGGGATACTGCTCTTTATTTTCCCTTGCTTGAACATATTCGGGGATGGGGGTGAAAGATTCTCCCTTCAAAAAAGAACAAAAGAATGATGGGAGCCCTAAATACTGAGGATGAGTGGACATTTGACGAAGGTATACAAGAGGTATCGATAGGGTAAGTGTAAGCAGGTCTTTTTCCACTGAGGTTGGGTGAGACTAAAATTAGAGGTTATAGGTTAAGGGTGAAAGGTGAAATACTTAAGAGCAGGGATCCCCAACCTTTTTTGCACAGTGGACCAGTTTAATATTGACAATATTCTTGCGGACCGGCCAACCCTGGGGGGTGGGGGGGGGGGAGTGGAGTGGTTAAACTCACCTCAACATGTCTTTTTACAGTTAGAGTTGCCAACTTTCTTACTCCCAAATAAGGGACAAAAGTAGCAGTCAACTCCCGGGAAACTTTACCCCAGGAAAGACTACCATGACCATGAAGCCTTGCACAGTCACCTGTGTGCGCATATATGTCATGTGCATGCGCATATGTGCCGATTTTTTTCCACAAATCAGTTTTGCTTTCATCTTCTGGACTACACTGTACATACTTTATTTCTACTTTCTATAGGCTGTGTATTTATCATATAATTCCTGCTTTTACTATATGTTAGTGTTATTTTAGGTTTTATGCGTTAATTGGTATGATTTGGTAGGTTATTTTTTGGGTCTGGGAACGTTCAAAAATTTTTCCCATATAAATTAATGGTATTTGCTTCTTCACTTTACGCCATTTCGGCTTAGGAAAGGTTTCGTAGGAACACTCTACCTTAGCGGGGCAAATATGGGACAAGGGCGGTCCTGTATGGGACAAACCAATTTAGCCCAATATACGGGATGTCCCAACAAATACGGGACAGTTAGCAACCCTATGTTCAAGTTCAACAGTGCGTGACAGGGAATGAGGAAAGGTGCAGTTGACTCATATCGTTTCCTCGCGCACATGCTTTGCGGCCTTGTACCGGTCCGCGGCCCGGTGGTTGGGGAACGCTGCTTAAGAGGAACATGAGAGGGAAATTCACTCAGAGGATGGTGAGAGTGTGGAATGAACAGCCAGTGGAAGTGATGGATGGGAGTTTGATTACAGCATTTAAGAGAAATTTGGATAAGTTGCAGGTTTTTGCAAATAAGGAAGAGCAGAGACATGTTATCTTCAAGAGAAACAGTACAACTCTTTTATTGTACTCCAAAACATGAACACAAAGCACGGTAAAAGTACTTTACGTAATGACATCATCACGTCAGGCCAGTCTCTTAAAGTGAACCCTAACTCAATGTCGGTGGCTGTAAATTACGTACGTTTCCACCAATTATATTACCCTACAAGGTACATGAATGGGAGGGTTATAGCCCATGTGCAAGTTGATGGGAGTAGGCAGATTAAAGTTTGGCATGGACTAGATGGGCCGAAGGGCCTGTTTCTGTGCTATAGTGTTCTACAGGTTCACTGCCCTTTGGCTAAAGAAATTCCTCCTCATCTCTGTTCTGTGCCCTCAGGTCATGGCAGGGTTCCATTCAGGTCAGCTGCTCACAACCCAGACAGTACTCAAGTCAGAAATCCAGTCATGAAGCAATTCCATATGCTGCAGACACACCTGAAACTCTGCAGCAGCCAGAAAAACCATCCCACCAGTATTTCAGTATTCAGCAAGCCGAATGGTTGGTGAGTACCACAGTGCTTGCACGCTGTCCTTGTGAACATGTCGGCTTTTTGCAGGTTCTCTGGTTCTCCCCAACATGCCAAAGACATGCAGCCCAGTCAAGTCAAGTCAAGTTTATTGTCATTTAGCAATATACATGTATACCGTCAAACGATGCTGTAAAGTACAGCAGTACACATAACACACAATAACTTAAGAATATAAGGGTAAAATCTACAGATAAATTACGCATAAATAAACAAAGTAAAGTGCACAAATTAAATATTGTGAGCTTGTTAGGTTCATTAGCCACTGTAAAATTTGGTAAGTGATGGAATCTGGAGTCGGAAGGTTGAGAGTTCAAGTGCTACAAAACTCAAGATCATCAGACATCCTGTCTGCTGCTTGAGACGTTACACCACAGTTTTGGTCTGCTACCTCAGATGTATTAAACTGCAATTAAATCTTCCTCAGACTAATGACTTGCTCATTATCACATGCGAGCTGATTGAGCACAAATTGCTGCCGTGTTTCCTTTTTCACTGCTGTCAAAACCCTCGATGGTATTGAACCAGCTCTGAGTGCGAAACCAGCTCAGCTTTGCACTGTAAACGTGTTCAGTAAGTACCCTCAGTGTTTTCTTCACCTGAATAAATGTATTAAAACACCGAGAGGTTCTGAACCTCCTGTACCAGGCGGTCAGCACCTAGCAAATGAAAACAAATATTAAAATAACCTTTTTATTTATTAAAAATGGATTTAAATACTTGGCTGACACTTCAGAAACACTTTCTTTTGAAATGACTGATGACCTGCCCTTGACTTTTCTCGCAAAGAAAATCGTTAACATATTAAATTCCAATCACATTCTGAAGTAATAAATAGGTAGATCACACTCGGTGGCAAACAGCCCCCAGTCCGGATAGAGAGGACCTATTTCTTTAGGAGATAGAGTATGGTAACAGACCCTTCCAGCCCAGCTACACCCATGTGACCAATTAACCGACTAACAGGTACGTCTTTGGAAGGCCACAAGACACTGGAGCACCCAGGGAAATCCACATCGTCAAGGGAAGAACGTACAAACTACTTACAGGCAGCGTCGGGAATCGAACCCCGGATCATTGGCGCTGCAATAGCGCTGCACTAACGCTACACTACTGAGCCACCCTTTCTTAGAAACCCGCAGCAGGGCAAAGTCTTCAGACTTTTCAGAGTTAAGGCCACTTACTTCTTCCTGGGGTAAAGAAAGCCTCGTTTTAGATCAGGACAAGACTCTGATCTTGTTCTGAAAGCTCAAGGAAGCCTCTTTTTCTGGATTAGAAGTGGAGAGAGTGAGCAATTTCAGTTTCCTGGGTGCTAGTATCTCAGAGGACCTAACCTGGCCCCAACATTTCGATGCAGTTATGAAGAAGACAAGACAGTGGTTATATTTCATTTGAAGTTTCAGGAGATATGGTATGTCACAAAAAGCACACGGAAATCTCTATAGATGTACCATGGAGAACATTCTGACAGGCTGCAGCACCGTCTGGCGTGGCGGGGGGGGGGGGTGCGGGTGGAGGCTACTGCACAGGATCGAAGTAAGCTGCAGAGTTGTATAATTAGTCAACTCTATCATAGGCATTAACCACTGTAGTTTCCAGGACATCTTCAAAGAGCAGTGCCTCAGAAAGGTGACGTCCATTATTAAGGACGCCCATCACCCAGGACATGCCCTCTTCTCATTGCTACCATCAGGGAGGAGGTACAGAAGCCTAAAGGCACTCACTCATCGATTCAGAAACAGCTTCCTCCCCTCTGCCATCTGAGTTCTGAATGGACACTGAACTCATGAACACAACCTCACGACTTTTTTATTTCCATTTTTTGCACTATTTAAGAAAATAAAAAATAGGAGCAGGAGTAGGTCATTTGGCCTGTCGAGCCTGCTCTGCCACTCAATAAGATCATGGCTGATCTGGCCGTGGACTCATCTCCACCTACCTGCCTTTTCCCCATAACCCATAATTCCAACCTTGTCTTAAATATATTTACTGAGGTAGCCTCCACTGCTTCAATTGGCAGAGAATTCCACAGGTTCACCATTCTCTGGGAAAAGAAGTTCCTCCTCATCTCCGTCCTAAATCTACTTCCCCAAATCTTGAGGCTATGTCCTCTAGGTCTAGTCTCACCTACCAGTGGAAACAACTTTCCTGCCTCTATCTTATCTATCCCTTTCATAATTTTGTATGTTTCTGTAAGATCTCCTCTCATTCTTCTGAATTCTAGCAAGCACAGTCCCAGGCGACTCAATCTCTCCTCATAGTCTAACCTCCTCATCTGTGGAATCAACCTGGTGAACCTCCTCTGCACTGCCTCCAAAGCCAGTATATCCTTCCTCAAGTATGGAGACCAGAAATGCACACAATACTCCAGGTGCAGCCTCACCAGTACCCTGTACAGTTGCAGCATAACCTTCTTGCTCTTAAATTCAATCCCTCTAACAATGAAGGCCAACATTCCATTTGCCTTTCTGACAGCCTGCTGTGCCTGCAAACCAACCTTTTGTGATTCATACACAAGCACTCCCAAGTCCCTCGGCACAGCAGCGTACTGCAATTTTTTAACATTTAAATAATAATCTGCTCTTTCATTTTTCCTTCCAAAGTGGATGATCTCACACTTACCAATGTTGTACTCCATCTGCCCCAGACCCTTGTCCACTCACTTAATCTTCCTATATCTCTCTGTAGACTCTCTTCTGCCCAATTTGCTTTTCCACTCAATTTAGTATCATCAGCAAACTTATATACACTACACTCAGTCCCCTCTTCCAGATCGCTAATGTATATCGTGAACAGTTGCGGGCCCAGCACCAACCCCTGCGGAACACCGCTCACCACTGATTGCCAACCAGAGTAACACCTATGTATCCCAACTCTCTGCTTTCTATTAGTTAACCAATCCTCTATCCATGTTAATACATCACCCTCAACTCTATGCATCCTTATCTTATGGATAAGTCTTATGTGGCATCTTATCGAACACTTTCTGGAAATCCAAGTAAATAACGTCCATCTGTTCCCCTCTATACACTGCTCATTATATCTTCAAAGAACTCCAGTAAGTTTAACTATTTAATATACATATACTTACTGTAATTCCCAGTTTTTCTCTATTATTATGTATTGCATTTTACAGCTGCCGCAAAGTTAACAAATTTCACAACATATGCTGGTGATATTAAACGACTGTGATTCTGATTATACCTAATATACTTATTATTATACTTATTTCCTTCAGAATTGAATTCACATAATTCTCATAACTAGTAGCTTGATTCAATTCCATCAATTAATGAGATGAAAATCTGGGTTGTCAGGGTGTATGGTAATCTGTTGACGTCACAACAATATCTTTAATCAATTTGATGATCCAAACCAAAAGTTTTCCTGATGGGACACTAGTCTTGGTTGAATGTAGTTGGTTAGCTACGGATCTGCACTGGCAGGACTTCTATAATAATTGGCTGGGACTTCTTGAGGTGGGAATGTAATTAACTCCCACATCTTAGGATCCTTTCAAGGAACAATGACACCCCAGTTTCAGCCCATCTCTGTGTCAGAACCTGCTGTTGTATCTATCAGCAGCGAGCTGACCTAGGAGCTGCTATTAATTTGAAATTCTCAGCTACAGAGATAATGAAGCTCTTAGACTGTGGTCAAAACATAATCTGGTTCACTAATCTACCATCCATCCTCAGCCCGACGAAAGAAACTACCAACCCACATGTATGGTTAACACTTGGATGCTTCTCAAAGCTAATTAGCAAAGGATAATAAATCCTGTATTGACAGCGCCTTCAAAACACATAAATAATTATACGAGGAGATATCTCATTGAAGCCTACGAGACACTGAAAGGGCTGGATAGAGCGTATGTGGAGGGGTGGTTTTCATAAGCAGGAGAGTCTAGGATATGAGAGCATAGCCTCAGAAAGAAGGGATGTCTCTTTAAAAATGAGATGAGGACGAATTACTTCAGTCAGAGGGTGGTGAACTGGTGGAGTTTGTTGCCACAGGCGGCTATGGAGGTGAAGTCATTGGGTGTATTTAAGGCAGACATGAATAGGATCGTGATTGGTAAATGGGTAAGGGCTACAGAGAGAAGGCGAGAGATTAGTGTTGAAGAAAAAGCCATGACTGAATAGCACAACAGACCCAATGAGCAGAATAAATAGCCTGACTCTGCTCTTACATCTTAATTATATATTTCAAAAAGGGAAAGAAGATAGCTCCCTCCTAAATACCGCAAATTAATATTGCATGTGGAACACCTTGAGGGCAAACACAGGACCTGCTATTAATTGCAGAGTTGTGAAGAATTGATATCTAATGTTGGAAGAGACCAAGATCAAACAAATTCCATCGTACTTACAGAGGCACCATTATGGTGTGTCAAGCTGTTGAGTTAAATTTCTATAAATATCCTTCGAGATATTGAAAGCTGCCTGGCCATCTTCTGTACAGTCCAGCCAGAAGTTCCTCCCTGGCTCTTTCTATCATTATATGACACAGCACATAATGATGACATGGCTGGGAGGGGTATGGAGGTCATGGTCCAGGTGCAGGTCAATGCAACTAGGCAGAGTAATAGTTCAGTATGACTAGATGGGCTGATGGGCCAGCTTCTATACTGTAGTGTTCTATGAATCTATTTACCCTTCAGGAGAGACAGGTCAAACCATGACTCAATCTCCTCCACCTCATTAACCCAAGAATTATCCATCTTTTCCCTTCACATCCTTCCTATCAATCCGGCCATTTGAAGTTTGAGCCTCAGTTTTAAGCAATGGACCTTTAAGCAAAATTGCTGATGTGATGTGTAACAACAAACTTCCACGCTTCTGTGGTCATTGCAGAATTTTTTATCCTTTATCTTTTAATTCTACCTCATAACTAAACACTAACGCCTTTACTGTAACAATCTACAGGAAGATTCTGCTGAAAACTGCAAATTTATCAGATTCCAGCCTTGCCACATTTCAAGTTGGCATGGTACAAAGAATTTCACAAGGGTACTCAAATCTTTTAGGGGTTGGCGCTAAGTTCTGTTTTTGTGACCTCGCCAAGTTACTCCCCCAGCAACCTAAACTCCGGTGACTCACTTTACAACCTCATTAAAAAGATCATTAGCTACAGTCAAATAACAGGAATTCTGCAGATGCCGGAAATTCAAGCAACACACATAAAAGTTGCTGGTGAACGCAGCAGGCCAGGCAGCATCTCTAGGAAGAGGTGCAGTCGACGTTTCAGGCCGAGACCCTTCGTCAGGACTAACTGAAGGAAGAGTGAGTAAGGGATTTGAAAGTTGGAGGGGGAGGGGGAGATCCAAAATGATAGGAGAAGACAGGAGGGGGAGGAATGGAGCCAAGAGCTGGACAGGTGATAGGCAAAAGGGGATACAAGAGGATCATGGGACAGGAGGTCCGGGAAGAAAGACAAGGAGGGTGGGGGGACCCAGAGGATGGACAAGGGGTATATTCAGAGGGACAGAGGGAGAAAAAGGAGAGTGAGAGATATATTGGCAAGACTAGACGCAGACTGGGAGACCGCTTTGCTGAACATCTACGCTCTGTCCGCCAGAGAAAGCAGGATCTCCCAGTGGCCACACATTTTAATTCCACATCCCATTCCCATTCTAACATGTCTATCCACGGCCTCCTCTACTGTAAAGATGAAGCCACACTCAGGTTGGAGGAACAACACCCTATATTCCGTCTGGGTAGCCTCCAACCTGATGGCATGAACATCGACTTCTCTAACTTCTGCTAATGCCCCACCTCCCCCTCGTACCCCATCTGTTACTTATTAGCTACAGTCTACCATCACTGCAGGAATTGTACCTGTCTCCAGGAAGAAGAAGCAGGCAGGAAAATCAATGTAGACGTTATCCACCTTGCAAACTGCCTTTTCCAAAAGCTAGAGGAACACACACAAAATGCTGGAGGAACACACCTATGGAGAGGAATGCACAGTCAACATCTTGGGCCAGGATTCTTCATTAGGACTTCCTCTCCAGAGATGCTGCCTGACATGCTGAGTTTTTAAAAATTATTATTTATTACTGATTGATTATTGAGATACAATGTTGGACAGGTCCTTCCAGGCCTTCGAGCCACACCGCCCAGCGAACCTGGATTTAACCCTAGCCTAACCACAGTACAATCTACAATGATCAACTAACCTACCAGCAGGTACATCTTTGGGTTGTGGAAGGAAACTAGAGCACCTGGAGAAAACCCATGCATTCCACGAGGAGCACATATAGACTCCTTACAGATGATTTCAGAATTGAACTCTGAATTCTGACGTCCAAGCTGTAATAGCACTGTGCTGACTGCTATGCTGCCAGGGCACCCCATTTTGGGTGCGTTACTCTGGATTTCCAGTATCTGCAGAGTCTCTTGTGCTTTCCAAAAGTTGCTTGTTGCAAAGCCCAACAGGGCTATTGAAACAAAACAAAACTTCTTGCCATCTTAAAAGTTTCTTTCCCAGGTAGTTAATCTGATCAACCATTTTAGTTAGTCCCCCCCCCCACTTCAATGCACTGCAAAGATTTTAAATCACTTTTTTTATGATGCTGTTCACATTGTAAATACATGGCTGCATTTATGTATTTATGCATATTCAATTCTATTTCTGTACTTTAGTCTCTAAATTATTTTTTTATATAATTCATGAAGCCATGGAGCAGATGGTGCATATCACAAGTCCTGGTTGTGTGATCACTGATGCCTGGCTGACACCTCTGAAGAGTATTGATATTGATACTGGACACACTGGAGTCTGTGTTGAACAAAGGACCCTATGGAAACTCCAGCCAATTCTGGACAATGTTTCTCACCCTCTGCATCTCTGCATGCCCCCCTTGACTGAATAAAGGAGCACTTTTAGTAATAAACTAAGACAACTGCGTTACGGTGGTGTCTGAAAAGAGGATGCTGTTTAAGTTGCATGCCATCTTGGACAATGTCTCCCATTCACTACATAATGTACTGGGTGGGCACAGGAGTACATTCAGCCAGAGACTCATTCCATCGAGATGCAGCACAGAGCGTCATAGGAAGTCATTCCTGCCTGTGGCCATCAAACTTTACAACTCCTCCCTTGGAGGATCAGACACCCTGAGCCAATAGGCTGGTCCTGGACTTATTTCCTGGCATAGTTTACATATTACTATTTAACTATTTACGGTTTTATTACTATTTATTATTTATGGTGCAACTGTAACGAAAACCAATTTCCCCCGGGATCAATAAAGTATGACTATGACTACTCCAAAGAGTGCAATATGAGGTCATTCCTATCCTTGGCCATTAGGCTCTATAGTCAGGGAAGCGATGACCCTTTCCTGTTACACACATAAAAGTTGCTGGTGAACTCAGTAGGTCAGGCAGCATCTCCGGAAATGAATAAACAGTCGACATTTCAAGCCAAAACTCTTATTCAGGACTGAAAAGGAAGGGGGAAGATGCCAGTATAAAAAAGGTGATGCCTCAACTAGGAAGCATCCATCATTAAGGACCCCCACCACCCACGACATGCTCTCTTCTCTTTTAATCTAAACAGCCAAGAGTTTTTAGTTGTGGAATGAATTACTTAACAAAACAGAACAGTTGGATGGTTAAGAGTGCAAATTCTTTTGAATTTCCATGGAAAAAAGGAATGTTAGAATTTTCTACTTTCATTTTCTCACTGGATGTTGTTGAAGATAGATTCAGAATGTGAACGTTCTTAACCAACTGACAATAACAAAGTCTGAACAAATTCTTCCTTTTACCAGTGAAATTATTTGTCACTCAGCTGTAATGCAGGAGAGGGAAAATGTGATCCTGAGCTTCTACTCTAATCTTTCAACTCATTTCCCTCAATCTTTATTTGTCCTGCCATAAAAATAGAACCCAAGCATTACTAAACATAGATCAGTACAACACAGGAACAGGCCCATTAGCCCTCAATGCTGTGCCAAACTAATTATCTAATGCCCAACTAAGCTAATCCTTTCTGGCTACACAATATCCAAAGCCTTCCAGCTCCTGCCTATCGAAAAGCCTCTTCATTGCCTCTATTATACTTGTCTCCACATATGGAAAAACAACAATGGACATAAGAGATTCATTCTTCTAGGAACCATTTCACAGGAGAGGTAAATGTCTGGTAATAGTGAACCAACTGGCCAGAGCATGCAACGTCCACCACATCCATGGGGGTGGAGTGATGTGTATGGGCATTCATTCAGAGCAAGTCTGTAGCCATTGGGTAAGCCCTACTTTGTTGGTTATTCTTCGCTAACAATCATCAGAAACTTCACAGAGTAATCTTCAGTAAATAAGTAATTTCCTGATGAAAGGCCTTGGCCCAAAACTTCAACTATATTTTCCCCTCCAACCTGACTGGCAGAGTTCTTCCAGAATTTTGAACTTGCAGGCAATCCCCCAAAGTCCCACCTAGATTTGTCTTTCTAAAATACAGCACCTCACATTTAACATCGAATACCATCAACACTATACAGGCCCTTTGGTCCACAATATTGTGCCAACACCTAACCTACCCGAAAATTAATCTAACCCTTCCCTCCCACATACCCCTCCATTTTTCTCTCTCCAGAGTTACTTTATTTTAAAACGTTAGAGCTACAAGTTTTGCTTTGGACAAGTCACATTCAGAAGTCAGTGGCGGGAGGAAAATCTTCCTGTTGCTTTTGTCTCAATCTGCTTTCGACACGTTCTCTGGGCTTCTGTGCTTGTATATGCTAAAGATTCACTTGCTCAGAGGGATGGCGGGGGAGAGGGATGAATTGATTCAGAAAACATACATCTCACACACACACATACATACATTTTATGATCCTTCAGGATCAAAGCATCGAGTTGCAATTTTACTTGAAAGCTACATCTGGCTGACATACAGTGGGAGTTGTTTCTGTGCTGTTGAATGGTGAAAGAGCCGCTCCACTATAATCTGCGACCTGGACTCCCATGACAAATGCAAACTCTGTGTGGACAAGGTGACAACCAAAGGCCTTGCCAATGAGGCATTAGATTAATCCAGGCATTTGTTAAATTCTGACTTCCTCCCTCTATCTCGAGCCCACCACTAAGACAGTAGAATTAGCTGCAAACCACAGCCTGGATTCCCTGTTCCGTGGAGAGCATTCAAACTGGTTACATCACTGTCTGGAATGGAGGGGCCACTGCTCAGAATCAAAAAAGGCTGCAGAATGTCGTAAGCTCAGCCAGCTCCATCATGGGCGCCAGCCTCCCCCAGCACTGAGGACACCTTCAAAAGGCAATGCCTCAACAAGGTGGCAATCATCACTAAGGGCACCCGCCACCCAGGACATGCCCTCTTCTCATTACTACCATCAGAGAGGAGGTACAGGAGTCTGAAGACACGCATTCAACTTTTTAGAAACAGCTTCTTCCCCTCCGCCATCAGATTTCTGAATGGTCCATGAATACTACCTCACTATTTTTGCTCTCTGTATGTACTGCTTATTTATTTTTTAAATGTATTTCTTATTGTAATTTATAGTCTATTTACCCATTGCACTGTGGAACCATTTCTACTGACAGGAGAAGGGGAAATGGTCGGTTACTGGTGCATTAAAACAAGACACTTCAACCATGGATGATTCATCCTAGATACAACATGGAGCACAGGCTGCTGCCCATGTAGCAAGCACCCCCCCCCCCACTCCACCCACACCCAAAGTCTTCCCCATGAGCAGGTATAGCTGCAAGGCAGTGGAGGTTTGGGATCAGGGCTTCCCTTCTCCGAGATGAGCTGCCAACCACAGCTGATCAGCCCCGTCTGCCTGAAGCCACTGGTTTTAAGGCGCCTATAACCCACTTCTGCCGCTTCTGTCAGTAGCAACGGTTCTGCTGGGCTTAGTAGCTAAGCCACACGTCAAGGCCAGGAGCTGGACTATTTCAGTTTCAGAAGCTATTTGAGGGGCATGCTATTGGGAGTATTTAATAGGTCGTGGGAACTTATCCCCACTCCCACCCCCCCCCCCCCCGGTTATGACAACTGTACTGCTGCCGCAAAATAACAAAATGTCGTGCCATATGCTGGTGATAATAAAACTGATTCTGATATTCATGGCTTTCTCTGATCAGCTCACAGAAGCTGTGGCTTCACAAGAGCCTGGCCCAGGCACCACCCACCCCAGCTGGGTTATTTATACGGCAGGAGTAACATTTCTTAGAGTCTGTGTACTTTCAAGAAAGTGACTTTGAGGCAAAAACGCTGTTCAGCAGAGCCAGAAGCTGTATTTCCAACGAGAGTAAATAGATGCCTGTGAGTTGCCGAATGCATGTTCAGGAAGTTGAATGTTGAGGAGTGAAGGGTGGGAGAAAGTTCAGCTGACACGTTTACACCTTGGGCTGCCGTAGCAACATCACAGAAACTTGGCAAGAATGGCACGCGATGGGAATGCAATTTGTCTTAAATCACTTTATCTTAAAAACAGATCGTGAAAGTGAGCTGGATATATTGGTTTTTAAATGGGCGTCGTCTTTGTGAGTGTGGTCTTAAAGCTGTGATGGAATGTCTCATTATTATCATTTAACTTTTGGAAACCTCATTGTGAATTGGAATTGTGGAAAAATAACTGCGTCATTTAATATTTCAAGAAGATAAACCATTTGGGACTTCTATTGGGAAACACACAATTCCAGCCTTAGACTGACTTTTATCTCTTTAATATTTTGGTCCAATTCCATGTGATTCTAATTCAGAATTTGGATCTGGCAGCACTCATACCAAATGAAGAGTGAGCAGTCTCACCCTCTTGCATCAACTGAGTGCTAGGAATCAGAGAGTTTTAGAAAACTACAGCACGGAATCAGATCCTTTGGCCCATCTAGTCTATGCCGAACCATTTAAACTGCCCGCACCTGGACCATATCCCTCCCATCCATGTACCTATCCAAACTTCTCTTAAATGTTGAAATCAAACCCGCATCCACCACTTGTGCTGGTAGCTCGTTCCACACTCTCAACACCCCCTGAGTGAAGAAGTTTCCTCTCATGATACTCTTAAACTTTTCACCTTTCACCCTTACCCATGACCTCTAGTTGTAGTCCCACCGAAACTCAGTGGAAAAAGACTGCTTGCATTTACCTTACCCCTCATACCCCTCATAATTTTGTATACCTCTATTAAATCTCCCCTCAATCTTCTACATTCCAAGGGGATTAAGAAGAATACCAGGGATTGTTTGAACTTGGTCTCACTGATACAAGAGTCAGATTTATCAGACGCTGAAGTATAGACTCATCGGGATCAGCTACTCTTCTTGCATCTAGAAGCACAGGCACACCAAAGTTCAAAGTAAATCAATTATCAAAGTACGTATATGTTACCATATACTACCCTGAGATGCATCTTCTTGCGGGCATTCACTGTAGAAACAAATAACATTCACTGTAGAAACAGGGAGGGAGGAGAAGATGGTGGCGCGATGCAGCGCGCGCGGCCGTTCCGAATGAATATCATATGTGTTAAATAGGGGGCCGTGCACAATCCTGATTTGATGGAGACAGACGTGAGAAGCACGGAGGAACATCTGGAGAGACTTCTGAAATGCCCACTTCGCTGCCGCTGCTACTGTGCGATCAAGAATCTCCGGAGACGAAGGCCCCAAATCCTCGGCTTTGCCTATTGCCTGTTGCCGGGGCTGGGGTCGAAGCACTCGGCAGAGATGGTGCTCGGTGCTCGGCGTCAGAGAGCTGGTCGGAGGCTCAGAGTTTTCAGACGGACTCGGAGTCGGACTGTGGTCGGATGCTTCCAGTAATGCTGCATCAGCAAGTTGGCGGCGCTGGAGGTTTACCGTTTGCGTGAGATGATGGGACTTTCGAGAGACTTTGAGACTTTTACTGCGCCATGGTCTGTTCTTATCAAATTACGGTATTGCTTTGCACTGTTGTAACTATATGTTATAATTCTATCGTTTTTGTTAGCTTTTAGGTCGGTTTGTCATGTGTTTCCGTGATATCATTCTGGAAAAACATTGTATCATTTCTTAATGCATGCATTACTAACAATAAAAGAGGACTGCATGTCCTCATAATCATAATAATACAATAGAATCAATGAAAATCTACAAACATCCAATGTGCAAATAAAGGCAAACTCTGCAAATACACCATTCCTACTCAATGTCAAGGGATCTCATATATCTTTAATTCCATTTGACATGTGAGCTATTAATCCTTGCCCCACTTGGCCCTGTAACTGAGAATCTTACTAGGCCAGTTCAGCAGATGGAAAGCCATTATTGCTTGGATTCATCTACGAGCAATTGGCTGACAAAGAAGAGAGGCATTGAGTTCAAAAGTCAAGAAGTTATGTTGCAGCTTTATAAAGATCTAGTTCGGCTGCATCTAGAATACTGCTTACAGTTCTGGTCACCCCATTATAGAAAGGATGTCAATGCTTTGGAGAAGGTGCAGATGAGGTTTACCAGGATGCTGCCTGGATTAGATTATGAAGACACGTAGTCCTCTTTTATTGTCATTTAGTAATGCATGCATTAAGAAATGATACATTATTTCCTCCGGTGTGATATCACAAAACACAGGACAGACCAAGACTGAAAAAACTGACAAAACCACATAATTATAACATATGGTTACAAACAGTGCAACAATACCATAACTTGATGAAGAAGTCCATGAGCACAGTAAAGTTTAAAGTTTCTCAAATGTCCCACATCTCATGCAGACGGGAGAAGGAAGAAAAACTCTCCCTGCCATGCCGACCACAATCCGACTCTGAGTCATCCAAAAACTTCGAGCTCTGATCAGCTCTCCAACACCGAGTACTGAGCACCATGTCTTTCCGAATGATTCGACCTCCTTATCAGTTGCCAAAAGCAGGCGAGGCCGGGGATTTTGAGGCCTACCCTCTGAAAGATTCCCGACCACACAGTAACGACAGCAGCGAACGGGCGTTTCAGAAATTTCTCCAGATGTTCCTCTGTGCTTTCACGTCCATTCTCCATCAAATCAGAATTGTCCATGGCCCCTATTTAACAGATACGATATCATGTTTCACTGGAGGGCTGCGCAGACACAGGCACACCGCCATCTTCTCCTCCCGATTAGAGGGCATAACAGGAGTCTGGACAAACTTGGTTGTTTTCTCTGGAGTAGTGGAGGCTCAGGAGACATCCAATTCAGGTTTATAAGATTATGAGAGGCACAGAATAGCATAGACAGACAATATCTTTTTTACAGGTTGAAATATCTAATACCAGAGGCCATCTAAGGTGAGAGGGGTAAGTTCAAGGGAGATACAAGGAGCAAGTTTTTTACACAGAGAATGGTGGCTGCCCGGAATGGAATGGAGTGGTGGTAGAGGCAGATACAATAGATACAATGAGGGAGGAGAAGATGTCGGTGCGACGCAGCGCACGCGGCTGTTCCGAATGAATATCGTATGTGTAACTAGGGGCCGTGCACAATTCGGATTTGATGGAGACAGACGTGAGAAACACGGAGGAACACCTGGAGTAACTTCTGAAATGCCTGCTTCGCTGCCGCTGCTATTATGCGATCCGGAATCTCTGGAGACGAAGGCTCCAAATCCTCAGCTTTGCCTATTGCCTGTTGCCGGGGCTGGGGTCGAAGCGCTCGGCAGAGATGATGCCCGGTGCTCGGTGTCGGAGAGCTAGTCGGAGGCTCGGAGTTTTCGGACGGACTCGGAGTTGGACTGTGGTTGGGTGCTTCCGGGATGCTGCATCAGCAAGTTGGCGGTGGTGGAGGTTTACCGTCTGTATGAAATGATGGGACTTCCGAGAGACTCTGAGACTTTTACTGTGCCATGGTCTGTTCTTATCAAATTACGGTATTGCTTTGCACTGTTGTAACTATATGTTATAATTATGTGGTTTTTGTTAGTTATTAAGTTGGTTTGTCATGTGTTTCCGTGATACCATTCTGGAAAAACATTGTATCATTTCTTTTGCATGCATTACTAAATGACAATAAAAGAGGACTGCGTGTCCTCATAATCCTAATAATAATTAGGGACTTTTAAGAGACTTTTAGACAATCACATGAATGTGAGGAAAATAGAAGGATATGGACATTGTGTAGGCAGAAGAGATTAATTTAGTTCACCATTTGATTACTAATTTAATTGGTTTGGCAAAACATTGAGGGCTGAAAGACCTGTTCCTGTACAGTAATGTTCGACATTCACAAATCCCAGTGGTTTGATATCTGGCTCACCAAACGCAGATTCTCGGGCTCACATCAATAGTCTGTGGCCCAGGCTCTCGTGCTCCCTATAGACTCATCAGGTCCCGGGTTCCTCTAATCCCTTCAAACGTTCCTGTTTCTCCACTATGTAACTGCTTACAGGAGAGGAAGTGGTGGAGCATTAATTAGAACGAGATCCAGTAGCTGGGATAACCTGGTACTGTGGCACAACCAAAGTCTCAATTAATTGTGGTTCACTGTACAGCCAAATAGATCTAAGACCTGAATAAGTGTGTGAGAGTGTTGGTATATTAGTATCACATTGACCAAGTAAAAAGCTTTTGTTCCACGTCAGTTAGACAGATCATGCCATACATAATCACACCGAGGTAACAGAATGCAGAATATAGTTTTACAGTTACAGAGAAAGTGCAGTGCAGGCAGACAATAAAGTGCAAGGTTGTGACGAGGTAGGTTATGGGGTCAAAAGTCCATCATATCGTACTAACTATAGTGATAGGGGTTGGTTAGGGGAACAGAAGGGAGGTTCTGTGGACAAGAACAAGATCCCCAGATGAAATCTCTTACTATCTCTTTTTTCCGTTAGTCCTGACGAAGGGTCTCGGCCCGAAACGTCGACTGTACCTCTTCCTATAGATGCTGCCTGGCCTGCTGCGTTCACCAGCAACTTTGATGTGTGTTCCCTGGATGATATGTTGCCTCCTGGGTGCACAGTCAGGGACATCTCGGATCAAACCCACAGCATTCTTAAATGGGATGGTGAACAGCCAGAGGTTGTGGTCCATGTTGGTACCAATGACATAGGCGGGGTCCGGAAAAAGTGAGTTCAGGGAATTAGGTGCTAAGTAGAAGGACAGAACCCTCAGGGTTGTGATTTCAGGACTGCTGCCCATGCCACATGCTAATGAGGCCAGAAATAAGAAGATTATACAGTTTACTACATGGCTAAAGATTTGCTGTAGCAGGGAGGGAGTCAGATTTTTGGATCACTGGGCTCTCTTCCAGGGAAGGTGGGACCCTGTATAGAGAGATAGTTTTCACGTGAGCTGCAGGGGGACCAACATCCTTGCAGGAAGGTTTGCTAGTGCTTCATGGGGTTGGGGAGGGCGTTTAAACTAAAATTACCGGGGGTTGTGAACCTGAGTGTCAGAACAGTTAGTGGAGTAGTTATGGAAACAGACATTGTTAAGCCTACGTACAAAGTCAGGAATCAAAAGGTTGAGTACGGCGGGGCTGATGTTATGAATAATCCTCCTTTGGACCCTTTCCAATGCCAACGCATACACTCTTAGATATGAGGTACAAAACTGTTCACAATATACCAAGTCTGACCAATGCTTTATAAAAGTTCAGTATCGTGTCCTTGTTCTTCTATTTGAGCCCTCATGAAATGAATGCTAACATTCATTTGCCTTCCTTACTGCTAATTCAACCTGCAAGTTAACTTCTAGGGAATCCCTCGTCCCTTTGCACCTCTGATTCCTGAATTTGCCACCCATTCAGAAAATAGTCCACGTCTTTATTCATTCTACCAAAGTGCATGACCATACACTTCCCTACACTTCATCTGCCACTTCTTTGCTCATTCTCCTAATGAGTCAGGAGAAAGGCTGGTTTGCATGGTACAATTAGCTGTGTTCATAGCTCTCTGAAATATCCTGTGGTCTTGGGCAGACCAGTTGCCACAGCAGGCTGTGATGCAGCTGTATAGGATGTTTTCTATGGTCTTACGAAGAGAGGTTAAGCAAAGCAGTGTTTCCCTCTTTGGAGTGAAGGAGGATGAAATGTGGCTTGATCAAGATGATAAGAGTCCTAGATAGAATGGAAAGCAGCTTTTTCCCAAGGTGGAAATAGATAAGTCAAAGGGCACAATTTGAAGGTGATTGCAGGAAAATGTAGGGGGATGCCAGAGGTAAGTTTTTACACAGCAAGTGGAACATGCTTCCAGGGATGGTGGGAGAGACAGATATATTAGGGACATTTAAGAGACTTTTAGATAGACATGTGGATAATAGAAAAATGGAGAGCCATTTGGGAAAGACAGGTTAGAATGATCTTGGAATATGTTAAAATTACAACGCAACATCATGAGTCCAAAGGCCTGTACTATGAGGTACTGTTCTACCTTCAGTGGCCACTTTATTAGGTACACCTGTACACCTGCATGTTAATGCTAATCTCTAATCAGCCAATCATGTGGCAACAACTCAATGCAGAAAAGCATGCAGACATGGATAAGGGGTTCGGTTGTTGTTCAGACCAAACATCAGCATGAGGAAGAAATGTCATCTAAGTAACATTGACTATGGAATGATTGTTGGTGCCAGATGGGGTGGCTTGAGTATCTCAAAAACTGCTGATCTCTTGGGATTTTCAAATATAACAGTTTAAACTTTACGGAGAATGGTGTGAAATGTAAAAAAAAATCCAATGAGCAGCAGTTCTGTGGGTGAAAATGTCTTGTTGATGAGAGAGGTCAGAGGAAAATGGCCAGACTGGTCAAACTGACAGTAACTCAAATAACTATACGTTACAACAATGGCGTGCAGAAGAAGATCTCTGAACGCCCAACACATCAAACCTTGAAGTGGATGGGCTATAGCAACAGAAGACCACAAACATACACTCAGTGGCCACTGCAGGAGGCACCCTAATAAAGTGGCCGGTGGGTCTATCTTATGTGTTTCATACTGCAAGCACACTTGGTGAAGCAGTTACTGCATGCAGTGGAGAAGTAAAAGTAATTGGAAGAAATATTGTAAAGCTGAAGTAAAAGTTGTCTGGAATCCTCACAGAAAGTTCAGACTAATCCCATATGTAGGGTACATTGCTTCCAAAGGGTAAGGAAAATACTGCCAACTGATACATCAATAAGGATTAGACTAGCTAAATATTTCGGCTTATAAAACTGTCACTTCAAGTTCAGCAGGCAGAATTTTACCATTGAGTATGTTATGCTTTGTCAAAACATTAAACTAATTCAAAGGACAACACAGCAGTCAAAAATGCGTGTCTAACTTTAAGTTTATGTATCACCTATGATATATGCATTAATATATTTTTATATTTAACCCATAATTAATTACTTAAATGGACAAGAATGTTTAATCAACAATATATTACTAAGTATTAAATACAAAACAGTGCAGTTGTTACTGTGTTATAAAGATCTGTTCAATGTCAAGGGGAGAACTGTGCTGGCATCAACACAGCATGTGATCTTAAAATGTGAACTCGCCAAGTAAAACTGACAACAGCAAAATGAAAACTGAGAACCCTGAACTCACTGCAGAAAAATGTTTGAGGGGCAGCCTGAAAGTTTGGAACTCTGTTCAAGTGCCTTGAGTTCAACATCAGAGCGCTACTGGTCTCGTGTTGACATGTGCTGATAATAAAATGCAGAGCGTCCATGTCCAGGGAACAGTAATACTACATGTCCCTCCTCTTATGTCTACCACTACTCCACTCTCCTACACCTACTCCACATAGCTAAGCATCACAAACCCAGTCCAGATATCACCCGCACCCGCCTTGCAACCCTCCCACAACCCCATGAACTCTTTATTTCAGAATCAGAATCAGGTTTACTATCACTGACATGTGCTATATAATTTGTTATTTTGTGGCAATTAGAAAAAGATTAGATTAGAAGTTAATAAATAAGTCGTGCAAAAAGAGAGAAATACCTCATATTCCGTCTGGGTAGCCTCCAACCTGATGGCATGAACATTGACTTCCCTAACTTCCGTTAATGCCCCTCCTCCCCTTCTTACCCCATCCCTTATGTATTTATTTATTAATTTTTTTCCCCTTTCTTTCTCTCCCATTTTTCTCCCTCTGTCCCTCTCACTATATCTTCCTCTGATGCTCCCCTCCCCTTTTCTTTCTCCCTAGGCCTTCCGTCCCATGATCCTCTCCCTTCTACAGCCTTGTATCCCTTTTGCC
Source organism: Mobula hypostoma (assembly GCF_963921235.1). Classification (NCBI taxonomy): domain Eukaryota; kingdom Metazoa; phylum Chordata; class Chondrichthyes; order Myliobatiformes; family Myliobatidae; genus Mobula; species Mobula hypostoma. The sequence goes on along the minus strand of NC_086117.1, from coordinate 11,781,245 downwards.
AATCAACTGTCCAGCTCTTAGCTCCATCCCTCCCCCTCCTGTCTTCTCCTATCATTTCAGATCTCCCCCTCCCCATCCCACTTCCAAATCTTGTACTGTCTCTTCTTTCAGTTAGTCCTGACGAAGGGTCTCAGCCCGAAACGTCGACTGTACCTCTTCCTATAGATGCTGCCTGGCCTGCTGTGTTCACCAGCAACTTTTATGTGTGTGTTGCTAGAAATACAGTGAGGTAGTATTCATGGACCATTCAGAAATCTGGTGGCGGAGGGGAAGAAGCTGAGTCTTCATGCTCCTGTAGCTCCTCATTGATGGTAGTAAGTGTGAAGAGGGCATGTCCTGGGCGGTGATGGTCCTTCCTGGTGGACGTCACCTTCTCCACGCGTCGCCCTCTGAATGTGTCCTTGATGCTGGGGTGGCTGCTGGTGGAGCTGAGTTTACACCTGTTTGCAGGTTTATTCAATCTTCCATACAGGACTGTGATGCAAACAGTCAAGAGTGCTCTCCACAGTATTCTTCATTCCTCCCCACCTCCTCTCTTATGAGACAATATCCCACATCCTCGCCTCCTATGCCCTTCCTAAGCTCAGTCCGTCCACCCTTTACTCTTCCCGCTCCCTCTCTGCAGCTCATCTCCGACAGACCTTGCACTCCAGGCTTGTGATGTCACAGACTGCCAATCCATTCTTAGTGGGGAATCTCGGTACCATGTCAAAACAGCACAGTATCAGACACAAGTATGTACTGTAGCCCATGATGCTGTTTGAAGCATCTTCTCCGGATTCTAGAGATCAATAACCCCAGACTCCCAAAGGAATTGCATGCCAATGCTGAACTATATCCAAGCCTGACATTCGTCTCATACTTTACCAAATTATTCAATGCAATGTTTAGTGGCGTGGGCTTGCTTAACTTCAAATCGCCTCATGGTCTTTGACAGCATTGTTTTCTACACTCTTATGCTTGCACCCTCTTTGAACAGCCCGTGATTTATGTGAGGCTCAGTTGTCCTTGTATCAGCCGACAATGCAAGGCACTCAAGTCCCTTCTCCGACTCTTAACAAGTGTATCAAATGAACAACAGATGCTGGCAGAGTCCTGATTGCATCCACACTCCTCTAACTGAATTAACAAATCACCAGGGAATAAAGGGTATTTTTCCACAAATGACATGCCCAGGGGTAACATGGGCAGCTGACCAAACACGAAACAAAAGTGCATCTCATCACAAATCGCAACCGTTTATTGCAACTAGAGCAATGCACACTAAATGCTGGAGGAACACAGCAGGCCAGGCGCATCTATGGAAAAGAGTCAACAGTCAACGTTTCAGGCCAAGGTCCTTCACCAGGACTGAATGAAGGGTCTCTGGCGGCCTGAAACTTCAAGCCAGTCCTGATGAAGGGTCTCGGCCCTAAACATTGACCCAGCCCTGATGAAGGGTCGCGGCCCTAAACATTGACCCAGTCCTGATGAAGGGTCTCGGCTTTACACGTTGACCCAGTCCTGATAAAGGGTCTTGGCCCTACATGTTAACCCAGTCCTGATAAAGGGTCTCAGCCCTAAACATTGACCCAGTCCTAATGAGGGGACTCAGCCCGAAACGTTGACTGTTTATTCATTTCCACAGACGCTGCCTGGCCTGCTGAGTTCCTCCAGCATTTTGAGTGTGTTGTTTTGGATTTCCAGCATCTGCAGCTTTCTAGTGTTTGTTATTGCAACTAGAATCATTCTTAAATCTTTTCAATTTTAATTTTTGGCTACAAAGGATTTACCATTTCAAATCCTGACTGGTGACAGTGGAATAATTTCTTTGAAATTACAAGGGGTGATTGATAAGTTTGTGGCCTAAGGTAGAAGGAGTCAATTTTAGAAAACCTAGCACATTTATTTTTCAACATAGTCCCTTCCTGACTGGCTGGTGGCATAGTGGCATCAGCGCCGGACTTCGGAGCAAAGGCTCCCGAGTCCGAATCCAGCCGGCCCCCTTGCATGCTTTCCATCCGTGCTGGGTTGAGCATCGAACTCGGCCTCATAAAAATAAGAAAGCCTGCTAAAAAAACACCGTCATGATGGAGTCTCGATGACTCCACTCAGAGTTAAGGGCTTTCTTCTTCTTCTTCTTCTATAGTCCCCTCCTACATTTACACACTTAGTCCAGCTGTCGTGGAGCATTCGGATCCCTTCTTTGCAGAAGTCGATGTTTTGGACCTCCAGAAAGCGGTCCACAGCAGGGATGATTGATAAGCTCATGGGCTAAGGTAGAAGGAGATGAGTTATTAACTTCAAACTTTCTGCATAATCACTCAGAGTTGAACTGCACATGCATGTAATGAGAGCTGTATAACTCATCTCCTTCTTTGTAGAAGTCAGGTCCAAGACGCTGACTTCTACAAAGAAGGGATCCGTGTGCTCCATGACAGCTGGACTAAGTGTGTAAATGTAGGAGGGGACTATGTTGAAAAATAAATGTGCTAGGTTTTCTAAAATTGACTCCTTCTACCTTAGGCCACGAACTTACTAATCACTCCTTGTATTTAAGAGTTGAATCATGTATCTCTGCCTGGAAATAATTACATACCCTCAAGAACATAATAGACATGGGTGGCAGATTACAGAAGGTATTGCATGCTTATCAACTAATCCAATCACATGAACACTTGGACAATTTTCATTCACTGAAACAGACCATTTATCTTAAGAGCAAGAATTAATTCTCCAAAACAACCCAGAATGCTGAAGAAATCTCCTGCCAATTTGATTCTGTTTTGACTTCAAGCCACTTGAGTTTTTATGAGGAGGCAAAGTTTTTCAAAGGACCGTGCACCTTCCTTGCCTACTCATTTCCCTTAAACTAATAAGGCAGATGGAAGTTGTACTCTTAAGCTCTCCGTTACACTTATGAGCCAACTGCTGTGAGGCTGACAATGAATGTGAGCTTCCTTTCATCTTCGCTCACAAAGTCAGCTCACACTTATGTAACAGCACTGCTTTCTCCAACCCAGTAATTTGCATCTATTAAGTGTCTTGATTGTGCCAAAAACCTTCCGTGGCTTTATCGCACACACACCTTGCTCACAAGGTTTTGAAAGAGGCAATGGCGCAACAGAAATTTTGAGGAGTTTTCGGCCCAACAAACTGACTAGATTTTGAACAGAAGAGCTGCCCAACTTGCTGAGTCCTTCCAGCATTTTGTGTGTTGCTCCATATTCCAGTAACTGCAGTCTCTTGGGTCCCCCTCTGTCTCTATACCTACTAAAACTAAACTCCGATCATTCGCTATCTGACTTTCCAGAAATCGTGGATGTTTGGCACCAAGCTCACCACGTACTGGTTCCCACATACCCTTTTACACAGCTGGGCTTCGGTTAAAAGTGGTTTGTGCATTAATAGTGAATATCATCCAAAAGTCCAAAATATCCGCTAATTCAGCACCAAAGTCTTGAGCATGTCAGATTAACAGAATAAATGCTTGAATCGCCATGAGGAAGGAGAGAATATTTCTTTAATGATTGGCTCTATGTGTCACTGAAACATAGAGTAAAATGCATCATTTGCGTCAATGACCTGCACAGTCCAAGGATGTGCTAGGGGCAGCCTGCAAGTGTTGCCTTGCTTCCGGCGCCAATATAGCATGCTCTGTATCTACTACCTAACTTGTACATTTTTGGACTGTGGGAGGAAATCAGAGCACCCAGAGGAAACCCGCGCGGTCACGGGAGAACATACAAAATACTTACAAACTGTGGTGGGAATTGAACCCTGCTCGCTGTCATTGTAAATAGCATTACACTAACTGCTACGTTACTATGATGCTCATCCTCTTTGTGATTTTGTGCCACTAAGGATCCTTGTGTTAAAATAATTCAATGTTTGTAACACTGCAGTGCCATGGGATATTTTTCTTTGAAAAAAGCACTGCAAAATTATAAGCCATCATAATAACTCCATCAAGCAGAACTTCACAGGCTAAATCCTCCAACTCCCCACAATTGGTGTCTCATTGCAAACACTTCTCCTTGATGGAAGTGACCAAATAAAAAGTTACCCTTAAATGAATCATGCTGCATATTTTTACTGCAAGGGAAATCAGAACCAGAGACTTCCTTTCCATTCTCTCATTTAAAGGCCAGTGGGGAGAGCTACTTCGAGCCCACATTGCGTGTCGCTTACAACATCTCTCTCTCATGATTTGTTGCTGCTCTGTGCCAAACACAAGCTGAAAACTATTGAGGTCTGCATTTTGCAACATCAATCCAAGGGCTAGAAAGGGAGTTTGCAAACTAATACTGCATTAAGACAATGTTGCTCCTAAGGTGACAGGGACGGTCCTTGGTGGTCAAAGGAACTTACAGAACAAGAAGTGGCTATTTGGCCAGAAATCAGTGCTGCAATGTAGTCAGCCAATTGTAAGTTAATCAGTTAGTTAGTTAGTTAGTTAGTTAAGAGTATCACCCTTACTGGGGCACAGATCGCTGACACCAGTGTGTCAGAGTCCTCTGTCCCAGGCCAGTCTTTCCAATGGTGGTGGTCCTGGATGGTAGAAGGTTGATTGGCCTATGGTTTCCATAGCCTGCGACTTTCACCACACAGCTTCATATCTTAGACCATAAGACCATAAAGCCATAAGCTATAGGAGCAGAATTAGGCCAACTGGCCCATCGAGTCTGCTCCGCCATTTCATCATCCTTGTCCATTTTCCCTCTCAGCCTCAGTCTCCTGCCTTCACCCCGTATCCCTTCATGTCCTGATAATCAAGAATCATTCAACCTCTGCCTTAAATATACCCAATGACTTGGCCTCCATAGCCGCCCGTGGCAACAAATTCCACTAATTCACCACTCACTGGCTAAAGAAATTCCCGCGTATCTCTGTTCTAAAAGCATGCCCCTCTATTCTGAGGCTGTGCCCTCTACTCTTGGACTCTCCCACTATAGGAAACATCCTCTCCCCATCCACTCGATTGGGGCCTTTCAACATTTGATAGGTTTCAATGAGGTTGCCCCTCATTTTTCTGAATTCTAGTGAATACAGGCCCAGAGCCATCAAACATTCTTCATATGAGAAGCTTTTCAACCCTGGAGTCATTTTTGAGAACCTCCAATGTCTGCTCATCCTTTGTTAGATAAACGGCCTAAAAACTGCACACAATACTCCAAGAGAAACCTCGCCAGTGCTTTATAAAGCCTCAGCATTATATCCTCGCTTATATATTCTAGTCTTCTTGAAATGAATGCTAACGTCACACTTATCTTCCTCACCACTAACTCTACCTGCAAATTAGCTTTACGGAATCCTGTACAAGGACTCCCAAGTCTCTCTGCACCTTGGATTTTTGAATTTTCTCTCCATTTAGAAAATAGTCTACTGTTTTACTTCTTATACCAAAGTGCATGACCAGACACTTCCTGACACTTTAGTCATCTAGGAGAAGATCCTTCCCCTCCCAGGGACGAAGTTTTTGGAGTTTCTGTTGAGTTTTTAATGGGATGGGGTTGCTAGCCACATGGCCAACTTTCCACCTTTCACGGCCGGGCTTGGGACCGTCCATGGCAGAGTTAGCCAGTTGTAAGCTCCTTAGAAACAGCAATATAATATAGAACAGATAATTTGTTTCAGTAATGTGGATAGGGAGATAAAAAATTGGCAGGGAGAAGTGGAAATAGTAGCATGGAACCCTGAGGGAACAAAGGGGCCTCAGTTTAACATCAAATAAAGCACCTCCTACATTCCATCTCCGCCTAAATTTCTGTGCCCAGGTCCCTACAGAGGGTCTTGGACGCATACATTTTGGAATTGGAGGTAGGGAAGAGCCACAGCTGTCAGACTCTTCCCTTTTGTTTTATAATAAGTGTCTTCATTGTTTGCAATGGAAAAACTGTTTTACTTGAAGGAGATTGGGATGGAGTTTCACCAAAGTCAAAGTCAAATTTATTATCTAAGTACGTACAGTATATTTATTTATTTAGAGAAACAGTGCGAAACAGGCCCTTCCAGACTAATGAGACACTCTGCCCAGCAACCCATCTAATTAACCCCTGCCAACACACATAAAAGTTGCTGGTGAACGCAGCAGGCCAGGCAGCATCTCTAGGAAGAGGTACAGTCGACATTTCGGGCCGAGACCCGAAACGTCAACTGTACCTCTTCCTAGAGATGCTGCAGTCACCAGCAACTTTTATGTGTGTTGATTGAAATTCCAGCCTCTGCAGATTTCCTCATGTTTGCGTAATTAACCCCTGCCTAGTCACAGGACAAACTACAATGGCCAATTAACCTACTAACTATGAATCAGTGGAATTCGTTGCCAAAGGCGGATATGGAGGCCAGGTCTTTATGTATATTTAAAGCAGTGGTGGATACATTCTTGATTGGTCAGGGCATGAAGGGATATAGGGAGGAGACAGGAGATTGGGGCTGTGAGGAAAATTGGATCAGCCATGGTGAAATGGTGGAGCAGACTTGTTGGGCTAAATGGCCAAATTCTGCTCCTATATCTTCGTTTATAGTTTAACTGTTATAACGCTGTGGGAGGAAACCGGAGCACTCAGAGGAAACTCTTAATTTTCTTGGGAAGAACCTACAAATTCCTTACAGAAGATGCCAGAATTGAATTGAACTCCAAACTCCGATGCCCCATGCTGTACTAACCACTGTGCTGTCAATATATGCTACCCTGAGATTAAATTTCTTGCTGGGATTCACAGGAAAATAAAGAAATACAATATAATTTATGAAAAGCCATACATAAATAAAATGGACAATCAATGTGCAAAAAACAAATTGTGCAAATAAATAAATTGCACTGATGATGTGCAGTGTTACAAGCATGACTAATTATTCCTTGAGTTGATATATGTAGAATATTTCTAATGAGTTTCAAAATCTTCAAATACAAACTTCAAATATCTTCGCAACTACAGTACTGTGCAAGAGTCTTAGGCACATATGCAGTATATAGCTTGGAAGCCTAAGACTTTTGCACAGTACTATATCTACTAAATGTTTACCAATACTAACAAAAACCCAAGACACAGATTTTGCTGTTTCAAGGGCAGGCAAAGAGAGGATGGATATCTTTCCACCATGTGCTTCAAATCAAATCAAAGTTAAACCACACAAGACGCCGGAAATGATGTAAAAAAGTTTCTAGTACTGTGCAAAAGTCTTAGGCTCCCTAGCTATATATATACCTAAGATTTTTGCACAGTACTGTACTCCTAGGTAGTAAAATTCTAACTGAGTGCATCAGGATTTAAATAGAGTGTATTATATTAAACACATATTTGAATTCACTCATCCAAATTCTCAGTACATTTGCACTCAAGTTATGTAAAAGCCTACATAGTTATAGTGTAGAGTGGAATTTTATTCTATTGAATCACTGGGTGTAGATGGCTGGCAGCTATTGTTCACCGCCCCCCCCCCACCACGCCAGCACCTCCGAGGCACTTTAGAGTCAACCACATTGATGTGTGGTGCGTCTGGAGTTAGGTACACACCAAACTATGTAAGGATAGCTCATTTACTTTCTCGAAGGTTGACAATTAACGAAGTATGTTTTTTTTACATCAGTCCAGCAGCTTCATTACTGAGACCAGCACTTCTTTTAAGTACCAGATTTATTCAATTATTTGAATTTTAAATTAACCATCTGCCCACGGTGGGATCTGAACTTATGACTCTGAGTCAATGGCCCAGAAACCTGGCTGCTATCCCAGTGTCTTAACCACTCTGTCACACCACCTACCTTTTAAAAAATTCAATTTCGTTCTTATAAATTAAGTTCTTGAACAGGGTGATCACAAAAGTTCTTTGATATAGAACTTCTGTAATGTCAAGACCATTAGTTCAATGACCTCCCATGTGAAGACATCTGAAAAATCATAGGCAGGGTGCTCATTCATTTCAAGGTTCAATGTATTTATTGTGTATTTAGAGTGGCCACATTATTAGGTACTTCCTAAAACTAAGGAAAGTGGCCGCTGAATGTGTATTTGTGGACTTCTGCTGTAGCTCATTGACTTCAAGGTTCAATATGTTGTGTGTTTAGAGTGGTTCCTTAAGGTTGTCATAACTGGGGATGGGGGTGCGTACTGTGGACAAGCTCCCGCTGCCTATTAAATGCTCCCAACGGCATGTGTCTCAAATGGCTTCTGACAGTCAATACCAGCTATTGGACTTCACACGTGGCTTAGCTAAGCCCGGCTGAACCATTTCTACTGACAGGAGAAGGGGCAAAGGGTGGGTTACTGGCACCTTAAAACTTTAGGTAGATGGGGATTGACAGCGGTGGTTGGCAGCTCATTTAGGAAAAGGAAAATTCTGATCTCGAACCTCTGCTGTCTTCCAGCTATACCCGCTCGTGGAGAAGGCTTCGGGAACCTACCCCGAGAAAAGATGCAGAGTTGGAGTCCCTGAGGCTCATTGAGTTCAATGCTGACTGGCAACTCCTCTGATGCTGCTGGTGTCAAACTGCTGTTCCTTTGGGTTCATCAGCTGCGTGGGCAACAGCTCGCTCTCCATATTGTACAGCCCTGGCTTGTGCATCAATTGATCCTAGACAGCTAACATGCAACATCCATGGTTGACCCCAAGCAGCAAAGGCATCAGACATTCAGAGATGCTTTTCTGAACACCACTGCTGAAAGGCATAATTACTGTTACCTTCTTGTCAGCTTGAACCAGTCCGGACATTCTCCTTTGACCTCTCTCTTATTAACAAGGCATTTTTATCCACAGAACTGTCACCTATTGCATGTTTTTTTTTGTTTTTCGCACTAATCTCTGTAATCTCTAGGGGCTGTTGTGTTTGTGAAAATCCCAGGAGATCAGCAGTTTTAAAGATAGTCAAACCACTCCATCTGGCACCATGGTCAAAGTCACTTGGATCACATTTATCCACCATTCTGATGTTTGGTCTGAACAACAACTGAACCTCCTGACCATGTCTGCATGCTTTTATGCATTGAGTTGCTGCTACATGATTGGCTGATTAGATATTTGCATTAACAACCAGGTGTGCAGATGTACCTAGTAAAGTGGCCACTGAGTGTAAGTTGATTGCAACATATTCTATCCTTAACTACTGAACTAAAACCTAATTTTGTTTGACTATCTCGCATCACTTCTACATGGACACCAGACTTAGGTTTAGTGACTGAGGTTGACACATTTGTTTGGACATGAAGGGAACTGGACAGGAAAATGGTGGAGGTTTTCCTGTCCAACCTCAGCCAATGGGCCAGCCCTGCATTCAGGCCATGCCCCCAAAACGTTGTAAGTTCTTTTCCTCCCACAGATGTTACTTAACTCACTGAGCTCTTACAGCAGATTGTTAGTTGTTCCAGATTCCAGAATCTGGAGTCTTGTGTCTTCTGGTCTCTCCGGATGTATTGGGAAATCGGTTTTAACTTTTATAGACACTTAGCAGAAATGAACAAGAGGATAACCACCCAATCACAAATGAGTAACTAAAGCTTGGTTAGAGTTTATTGCTGTAATAGATTTAATAATCTGCATCATTGTTAGTCACACCCTGGGAAAGTGCTTCAATTTATTCAGTTTTAGTAGAATTACTTCGACATACTTGCTTCAGAGTTGTGTTTCAGTGCAACATAAGCATGCCCATTCCAGGTCAGCACTCTGCAGAACTCCACGTGTAACTAATGTAGTTCAGAGCCAAGGACAGAAAATACATTTGCTGCAAGGAACCACAATAGCTCTAACGTCTCAGTGAAGAGGGAAGAGAAAAGTTGGGAGGGAAGAGAGAAGTTGGGAGGGAAGAGAGAAGTTGGGAGGGTAGAGAGAGTCGTGGGGGGAGATATCGGGGGATGGAAAAAAGAGAAATGGGGAAAAAGGGTATTGGAGGGGAAGCAAAAATTTAGGGGACAGATAAGTGAGAGGAGAAAAAATGGGGGTAGAGAATGTGGGAGGACAGAAAGTGGGGGAGAGAAAGTGGATGTGAGAAAAGGGGGAGAAATTGGTGGGAGGAAATAGTGGGGAAAGTGGAAGGAAAGGAAGTATGGGGAAGAAAATTGAGGAGAGAGAGGTGGGTGGAAGAGCAATGGAAAGAGAAGGAGTGGGATGTGAGGAAAATCAGATTTAGAAATTCTACTTCAGCATATTATCTGTCCTTTAGCTGAATATTTTCCACCCACACTGAAATTAAAATGGATTGTCCATTTACTGCATTATCTTTGATCTTTTATTTGGCTCAATCACAGATGATCCGTCAAAAAGATTTGTGTTCATTCCCAACTAGATTGGTGTAATGTATCAGGCAGGAATGCCAAGGCATTCCATGCCTGTGGATTACATTGCAATCTGTCACACTCCTGAACAACACAACAGAAAGGGTCGTCTCAGCAATGTTGTGCATCAATATATCACGAACATTAATGCCATAACAACTAGGGAAGATTAACAACATGCTATTATCTTGTGGCAGAGGAGTGTGAAAGGTCAGAACTATCTTGCATTGCTTTAGATTGTTCGGTGGACATATTCTGCTTAACAAATGCCAGGCTGACGGCTTTAATTTATTATGCCCTCATTTTGTGCTCTAGCGTGAAAAATCTTTCAGTTTTATTAAGCCACAGATCACACACAGTGAGATATTATTCTTGTTCGGAAAGACATTTTAATTTTCTGTTCTCTGGACACTTAACAGCTTGACTTTGAGCTCTGGGAGCAGTGCAAAGACAAACTTGCTTTAGACAGACACGGCCTGAAGACCCCAGTAAGATTCAGCAACAAAGCAGGATTAGGACTAAAACTTCCTTGGAATCTCGACCTCCTTTATTTGGGCACTAGGCTGGTCCTGCATCCACATCATCCAGTTGATATTTACATCATCACTGCTGCAGGGTGAAGGCATTTCAACCGGTAATGGAAGACCTGAATTTCACTCCAAAGAGAAAGCCCAAACTCACTCAACCTATCCTCATATGATAAGCTTTCAAAGCCAAGCAGCATCAAGATTCAAGATTGTTTAATGTAATTTCCAGTACAGAAGTGCAAAGGAAAATGAAATAACTCTTACTGTAGATCTGATGCACCACAATAAAACATAAAAAGATAAAGAACACTATAGTTAAAACACAATAAATATACAGTACTGTGCAGAAGTATTTTATATATATGAAACACCAACAGAAGGACATTCTGTAATGATCAATAAATCAGTCGTTTGGTATCAAATGACCTTGCCCAGTGTCTCAGGGCTGGGTGTGTCTGCACCCACACCATCCCAGGCCCCTGGCACTCCTTCTCTGCCATCTGTCCCACACCCCTCCTGTGGTGTTCCACCCTCACCAGTCCCAACATTCTTTGCTCCTGCCAGATTTAATAAGAACATAAGAAATAGGAGCAGGAGTCGGCCACCTGGCCCGGCGAGCCTGCTCCGCCATTCAACAAGATCATGGCTGATCTGGCCATGGAGTCATCTCCACCTACCTGCCTTTTCCCCATAATCCTTAATTCCCCTACTATGCAAAAATCTATCCAACCCTGTCTTAAATATCTTTACTGAGAGAGCCTCCACTGCTTTACAAACGTGCCCTCTGTTCCACATTGACAAATACAGCACTGTGCAAACGTCTTAGGCAGAGTAGCTTCATATATGTGCCTAAGGCTTTTGCATGGTACTGTAAATACATGCAACACACATCAAAGTTGCTGGTGAACGCAGCAGGCCAGGCAGCATCTCTAGGAAGAGGTACAGTCGACGTTTCAGGCCGAGACCCTTCGTCAGGACTAACTGAAGGAAGAGTTAGTAAGAGATTACTAACTGTTACTAACTCTTCCTTCAGTTAGTCCTGACAAAGGGTCTCCGCCTGAAACGTCGACTGCACCTCTTCCTTGAGATATTGCCTGGCCTGCTGCGTTCACCAGCAACTTTGATGTGTGTTGCTTGAATTTCCAGCATCTGCAGAATTCCTGTTGTTTACTGTAAATACATGATTGCTTAAACACATAGATTGATTGTATGTCCATAAAGTGGCGTTAGGCACAGGAGTTTCTGAACATAAGGTGACTGACAGGAAATGACAAAGCAGTGGTGGTTGGGGGTGTGGAGGGGTGGGCCAGTGGCTGGAGGTGTCGGTCAGCTTTACTTCTTGGGGGAAGTAACTGTTTTTGAGTCTGGTGATCCCGGCGTGAATGTCACACAACCTCTTCCCTGGTGGGAGTGGGACAAACAGTCCATGATCATGATGGGTGGGATCCTTCATGATGTTATTGGCCCTATTCTGGCTCCTTTCTGTATATATGTCCTTGATGGTGGTACTTGGACAGTTCCCAAGAGGAGAGATTTACAGGTATATAGGACAAGTGTGGGCATGATTTAGATGGGAGTATTAATTAGCATGGACCAGTTGGGTGGAAGGGCCTGTTTCTCTTACATTATTCTTTAACTGCATTTTTATTTGACGATGACTTGACAATAATAAACCAATTATCAGATAATATTCAAGTTCAAGTCCTCCTTTACTGTTTGAAATGCCTTCACCCCGCTGCGTTGATGATGTAATGGTCAGCTGGATGTGGATTCCAGGTCGGGATAGTGCCGACATAAACGTTGCTCCTTGCGTGAGATACGTCGCGGTGGCGATGGAATTGTGGTCAAAAGACAGCAGCTCCCGTCGCTCCGATAACGACAGCGTATTGTCCTTGTGAAAGAGCAGCGTTGATTTAAATAGAAGTGGGCGGGAGGGGCGCGGCGGGTTGTCTCAGGGCGAAGCAAGGAGCGTGGAAGTAGATCGGGTAAGGTGAAGAAAAGCAGGGCGAGGGTGGCCAGGGCGCCTGGGAGGGTGAAGCATTAACAGGCTGAGAGGCGGAGCGAAGCTTTGAGGGGAGGTTGGTTGGTGGAGCAGGCGGCGAGACGACCCGGGCTGCGGACACGGCACCGTGGGGCTCAGGCGGGGCTGAAACCGTGACGGAGGAGGCGACCTGGAAAGGGCACTGGCGTATCCAGGACATATTCAAGGAGCGATGCCTCGAAAAAGGTGGCATCCATCATTAAGGACCCCCATCACCCAGGACATGCCCTCTTCTCATAGCTACTATCAGGAAGGAGATACAGGAGCCTGAAGACACACACTCATCGATTCAGGAACAGCTTCTTCCCCTCTGCCATCCAATTTCTGATTGGACATTGAACCCATGAACACTACCTCACTACAGCACTTTTTAATTTTTATACTACGTATTTAACACTGCAGTTCACGTTCTTTCTCTGTTCTGTGTATTGCAATGTACCGCTGCGCAAAGAACAAATTTCGCGACATGTGCCGGTGACTCCAATTCTGATGGCCAAGCGGACCCGAGAGAGATGGGGCAGGATGGAGCTCAGGCGGACCCGAAAGGGTGAGCGATTAGCGGACCGCGTAGAGTGAAGCATGCACAGGGTATGGGCAGTGACATCCGCGACTGCAGCCTGTCAGGCTTTACTGCAGCATCCAGACAGGAAGAACAATGTTTAGCTTTGTTTAACGCAAGTGGAACTCCCGCTGCTCGGGGTCACGTAATACCATGACCTATAATAATCAGCCTGCTTCTATTTACTCAAGACCCATCCAACAGAACGGCCATTCATGTGAATCCATATACGTCCCGAGGCGCAGCCAATGAGCCTTCTGTACATTGTCTTCAGTGCTGGCGGAGAAGTGTAGCATTTATAACAGACTGTGTGAGAATTCGCAATGAATGGAGATGAAAAGGGTAGGGGTGCTTCTGGAAACGACTTTAGAATCGGGTTTAATAACCCGACATATGTCGTGAAATTTCAAGCAAAAATTTGTTGTCTGGCAGCAGTACAATGCTACCATATAACAATTACAGCATGGAAACAGGCCATCTCGACTCTTCTAGTCCGTGCCGAACTTTTACTCTCACCTAGTCCCACCAACCTGCACTCAGCCCATAACCCTCCATTCCTTTCCTGTCCATATATCTATCCAATTTAACTTTAAATGACAACATCGAACCTGCCTCAACCACTTCTGCTGGAAGCTCATTCCACACAGCCACCACTCTCTGAGTAAAGAAGTTCCCCCTCATGTTACCCCTAAACTTTTGTCTAATTCTCAACCCATGTCCTCTTGTTTGAATCTCACCCACTCTCAATGGAAAAAGCCTATCCACGTCAACTCTATCTATTCCCCTCATAATTTTAAATACCTCTAGCAAGTCCCCCTCAACCTTCTATGCTCCAAAGAATAAAGACCTAAGGTGTTCAACCTTTATAGGTGATGAATCCCAGCTAACCTAATAATACGTGTAATAATAGAAAAATCCATTAATTACAGAAATTACAGAAAGTATATACACTAATAGGTAAATTAAAATAGTAGTGCAAAAATAAAAAAAAAAGTATTGAGGTAGTGTTCATGGCAGAAATCTGATGGCAGAGGGAAAGAAGCTCTTCCTGAATCTTTGAGTGTGTCTCAGGCTCCTGAACCTTCCTCCTGATGGCAGCAATGAGAACAGGGCATGTTCAGGGTGGTGGGGGTCAGTTCTGTACAATTCCTTCAGGTGAAATAAACCTCAGTGGATGACAACTGTAGATAGTCATGAATTAATTACCCAATCATGTTCAACCACGGAGAGGACACACTTGTCACCACATGAAAACTTGGCTCCAAAGATTTCTGAGGGCCTTGCTCCTGAATGTTCTGACTCCTACAGCCAGTTTGAAGGACTGTTGGAAAGCAGAGTCCTGGAGTGTTATGCCCCAAATGGAGCCTGGGCTTTGCCATATGTTTTCTTTTACCTTCGCAAGGAGTATGTGTGTTGGGGGGTTACAGGAACACAAAGAAGTAGCAGAGGTACATCACTCAATTTGATCATGACTGCTTTGCCTCAGATCTCCCCAGTTCTCTGATCCCCCAAGTTCCCTAACATTTCAAAAATATACCTACAAATGTACCTACCATATTTAAAAATGTATCTACATGTGACTGAAAATTTACCTACAACATTTCAAAAATCTCTAGTGCAAAAGTCTTAGATGCAAATATATAGCTAGGGTGCCTTAGACTTTAGCGCAGTACTGTAGTAATTTTATCTATTGCACTGTGCTGCACCCACAAAAAAAAACAAATTTCATGACTTGTGAGTGATGATAAACCTGATTCTGATATGGGTCCCTATTGTGGACTGAGACTGGGAAGGGGGCGGGGAGAGGGGAATCATGGTTGGGAAAAGGGTGAGGGGGAGGAAAGCACCACAGAGACGCTTTTAGACTAGGTCCTAATGTCCACCCCAAACCAACAAACTGTGCCTACGCCAAGGTCTTTCATCCTTGCCAATCCATGCAGGTGTACCCAAGTCAGGGGTCCTGGGGTGAAAATGGGACAGGGTCCTACAAAATGACATCACTGCCTGTGGACATTTCCGCCTGGCACTTGGGGACTATGGGGAAGAGACCAGCCAAGAAGGTCTGCTGTTCTTGTGAAATAGTTCTCTATTCTACCAATCACCACTGCTTTATAGACCACTTCAATCACCGCACTCCTGAACTTTGTAAATTGCAGGAAATAAAACCTTGATTAAGAACCCCTGTGACCATGTGGGCTTATTCTGGGTGCTCCGGTTTCCTTCCACATTCCAAAGACGTATGGGGTAGAAGGTCAATTTTGTGCAGACCTTGCATCCTACTCCAAGATCAGCCACATCACCCTCCATTTTCTTTTCTGTGCCCATGCAAGGGTAGGTGCAATCCTTTCCTGCACTGTAACCAAAAATGTCCAGTGTTCTGGACATTACGTCTCTGCCTCACATCCTCCAGGACCAATTCATACCTTCCTAAGCTGAAATGTACTAACCCTAATGCATGGTGCTCCAAACATGCTCATACCAGGGCATTGCAATGCCACAGTAAAATATTTGCTTTCCTGGAGACACAAGAGGCTGCAGATGCTGGAATCTGGGGCACATTTGCAGGAGGAACTCAGCAGTCTGAGCAGCAGCTGTGGGACAAAGGAACTGATGACGTTTCAGGTGGAAACCTGCTATCAGTTCTGATGCAGAGCTTTGACCTGAAGCATTGTCAGTTCCTTCCCTCTCTCCCAACATCCCTGCAGATGCTACTCAACCTGAGCTCCAGCAACACCATTGTTCTTTCCCTTGTAATTATTAAGACCAGCTTTCTGTTAGCCATTTTATATATTAAAAATGTATTTAATAAATTTCTCACAGACTTACTTTGAGGCAATGAATTGAGTGACAGTTGAGAAAGTTCTCCCCATTTTTGGTGAAAGACTCCATTTCTTTATTCCACATCAGTCAGCCTGACATTCCTGCACTTTGCTATCCAATCCAAACAAGAACAAATCAACAGGCTGTCAATCTTCCATCACCGCCCCACGCACCATTAAGCACCTAGGCTCCTCCATTGACCGCTCCGTCTAGCATGAGCTCAGCATAAAATGCTTTCATCTTGAGTCAGCGGAGAGCAAGTTCAATGTCGTACTCGGAGATGTGTGAGCAGGATCACATCTGGCACTCGGAATTCTGGGCAAGTGAAAAGTTGGCTCTACCTTACCATCGACTTTGAAGAAAGGGGCACGCCAAGAGGCAAGTGGCTTCTCAGCACGGATTTCTCCCTGTGCGATATGGTCTCCTAGGATCCTATATCCCTTTAGCTGTTGTGTCAGAGTCAGAATTGGGTTTACTAGCACTGACATTATATCAAGAAAATTGTTATAGCTGTACAGTGCAATACATAAAAAATTACTATATGTTACAAAAATAACTAGTGCAAAATACTCATGGATGATTGAGAAATCTGGCGGTGGAGGGGAAGGAGCTGTTCCTCAAACATTGAGTGTGTGTCTTCGGGCTCCTACACTGACGGTAGTAATGAGAAGAGAGCATGTCCTGAATGGTGAGGGTCTTTAATGACCGTCAGGGCACTATCTTCCTGTGGCACGATCTTTTGAAGATGTAATTATTTTATTTAGAGATATAGCATAGTAACAGCCCCTTCTACCAAAGGGCCCGTGCCGCCCAATTAAACCCACGTGACCAATTGACCAAGCTGTGTGTTTTTGACATATGGGATGAATCGGGAGTGCCCAGAGAAAAGCTACCCAGTCGTGGGGACAACATACAAACTTCGTACAGACAGCCGCGGAACTGAACCCAGGTCACTGGCCCTGTAATAGCGTCGCTCTAACCGTTTCACTACCGTCCACCCACGATGGTGGGGAAGCTTGTGCCCGTGATGGAGCGGACTGAGTCTGCAACTATCGAATATGGTGCCCCAAGCCCCTCACTTCAGGGACAACTAGAGATGATCAATAAACGCCTTCCTCTAAATCTGTGTCGTTTAGTACTATTCACCTCTGATTAGGTGCTAGGTTTCCTGCCGTATAATCCACAGTTTTATACACCTCTTAACTTCCTCCACTCCAGGGAGAACAGGAGGCTTTCAAATCTACTAAAGGCTTTAGATCTGAAGGAGAACTCACCTTGAACCCATAGCCTGGTTTTCCCTACAGATCATAAGTTTCTTCAAACATCAGCTGTTTATAGTTCCTATTTCTAACACCTACCCCGCCTCCACAACTGAACAAAGTAACTGGAATGAACATTAGAGCATCAGAATAAAAGTTAACATAGGCCATTTCCTACGTTAAACTCTCAAATCCCTATAAAATCCAAAAATCTCATTCTTCCAAGTGAAGTGTTTATTCCCAACAGAGAAGACTGAACTGGTGGGAAACGCTCCTCTGGGAAAGGAGAGACTTATAGCAAATCCGGTAAAGAGGAAACCTACATGGTCACAGGGCGAACGTGCAAACTCCCAAGGTTAGGATTGAACTTGAGTCGCTGGGCTGTGAGGTAGATGGTCTACTAACTGTACCCCTGACCTCCTCAGTGTTAAAAACTGCATCTGCCACGAGTTAGACCACTTGCTTAATCTGTTCAAATTGTCTGAAAACCCCTTAACATCCTCCTCATAAACCTGTCCTGTTTACTTAATTTACCTGTTAATGCATATTCAAGGCCAGCTGAGAGAACTAAGTTTCAGTCTGGCTTTCTGTCCACCATTGGGAGAACCATGAAGTAACAAGGACATTCTCCCTTTCCCACCTCTTCTATCGGGCAGAAAATACAAAAGCCTGAGATCTCCTATCACTTTTTTTCCCTGCTATAATCAGACCCTGAACAGACTTCTTGTTCATCCAGGCCATGGTCTTTTCTCACTACCACCACTGGGTAGGAGGTACCCAATGGTGGTAGCCTCAGGTCCAGCACCAACAGGCTCAGGAACAGTTATTACCCTTGAATCATCAGGCCCCTAAACCAGTGTGGATAACTTCACTACCACAAATCTGAATAGACTCCACAACCTACCAGTTCACTTTCGAAGACTCTACAACTCGTGTTCTCGGTATTATTTATACAGTACTGTGCAAAAGTCTTAGGCACACACACACACACACACACATATATATATATATAGCTAGGGTGCCTAAGGCTTTTGCCATTTTATGCACTGCAGTGTACTGCAACAAAAAAATAAAAATTTCATAGCATATGTGAGTGATGATAAACCTGATTCTGATATGGGTCTCTATTGTGGACTGAGAGTGGGAAGGGGGCAGGGAGAGAGGAAGGGAGAGGGGAGGGGAGAGATGAGAAACACGACAGAGACATTCTGAAATGATCAATAAACCAATTGTTTGGAATCAAATGATCTTGTCTGCTGTCTCAGAGCTGGATGTGTCTGCACCTGCACCATCCTTCGCCCTGCCCCTGCACTCCTCTACCACATGTCCCACACCCCTCCCACATCACTCCACCCTCACCTTTCACAACTTCCTTCGCTCCTACCAGGCTTACAAACTCCGTTCTAAGGCACCCTATTTGTGCCTAAGCCTTCTGCACAGTACTGTGCATATCTGTTATTGCACAATTTGCCTTCTTTGTACATTGGTTGTTTGCCAGTCTTATTTATACACAGTTTCCATAAATTCTATTGTACTTCCTTATTTTCCTGAAGATGCCTACAAGAAATTGAATCTAAAGTTAGAATATGGTGACATATAGGAACATTTACTTTGACTTTGATAAAATAGATTCTTGACCTGACAATCAACCTCGTTACAATCAACCAATACACTTATTGTCTGCCTGCAGTGCACTCTCTCTGTAACTGTTACACTTTTTTCTGCATTGTTAACAAGAGAAAATCCGCAGATGCTGGGAATCTGCATTTGTGTATGATTCTGCACTGTTATTATTTCACCTTGTTCTACCTCAGTGCACTGTGCAATGATCTGATCCATACGAATAACATGCAAGGCAAGCTTTTCTCTGTATCTCGGTTCAAAATCCAACTTGGATTCTCAAAAAAACATTTCACGTGTCTTGTACAACACATTAACTACCACAAATATATCCCAGACTGAGGTGCAATAAATAACCTTGTAATTCAATCATTTTCTTTATACTAAATTTTACCTTTCACATCTATCCTGTGCTTATGGGAATTATATTGGGGTTCCAAAATTCATGTGATTGCTTTTCTCTGACATAGTGTGTGGGTTATAAAACTTTAAAACAACTGACCATTAGCTAATCACTTGTTTGGATGAAATATAGACTTTTCACTGAGTTAGCTGGATCCTTCATAGCCCAAGTGTTAATCGTAAAGTGTAAATTTATTTGGTATTAAAAATGGAGATATTCAATGTCCCATCAACAACCAAAAAGAGGTGAATTGAATCTTTATCTCCAAAGATATCTTCCTAACAGCTCTTTAAGAAAGAACTATGTGAATGCATGAAGGGTTAAATCCTGTAAAGTTATAGGGAAAGGAATGTTGTTAAGATATGCTTGGCTGAACATTTTTTTAATGTTGTAAAACTTCCACCACTCAGCAAATGCTGATATCATTGCCCACAGTCTCTACCACATTATCAGTTCTGGATGAGTGCAATTTTGCACTTACACATGTAACTAGTTTTGAAACACAGTTCCTGGAAAAATAAAGAAAGATAAAGACCTTAAAGATTAGCTTTATTTGTTACATGTACAGTACTGTACAAATATCTTATTTATATATACCTGTAGATAGATAGATAGCTGGGGTGCCTAAGACTTCTGCACAGTACTGTAGTAATTTTATGTATTACACTGTACTGCTGTAAAAAAACAAATTCCATGACATATGTGAGTGATGAAAAACCTGATTCTGATATGGGTCTCTACTGTGGACTGAGAGTGGGAAGGGGGCAGAGAGAGGGGAATCATGGTTGGGAAAAGGGGAAGGAAGCAGGAAGCACCAGAGAGACATTCTGCAATGATCAATAAACCAATTGTTTGGAATTAAATGACCTTGCCTGGTGTCTCAGGGCTGGGTGTGCCTGCTCCCGTGCTGCTCCCTGCCCCTGGCTCTCCTCCTCTCCACCTGTCCTACACCCCACCCTCACCATTCCCAACATCCTTTGTTCCCGCCAGGTTTCCAAACTCGCTCTCAGCTTCATGTTGACAAATATGGTACTGTGCACCCCAGCTAAATATATGTGTGCCTAAGGCTTTTGCACAGTACTGTGTATTGAAAGAAACAGTGAAATGTGTCCTTTGTTTAAACAACTAATACAGTCTGAGGATGTGCTGGGAGCAGCCTGCAAATGTCACCAAGAAGATTTACAAAGTAAGCTAAAGTAGCAACAAGTATTTGGATTCAATTTAATTAGCAACATCAGTGAGGCCAGATAAAAATTATGAGGTTAACTGCTGGCTTCCCAAATCCAAACAAATGTAAATATAAAAGCATTATTTCAGCTGCCTCTATAACTGCTATTGCACTAACCACATCTGACTGAACACCAGTGCCAGTCAGATGTGTCTCTGAACATCCCTGCCAGCTACTGGTCCCCTAACATGTGTGTCAACCACAATTGTCTCCTCACACTTGCTCCAGGCACATTCATGTCCAGATTTTTGTGCCAAAACCACTGTCTCCTTACAGCTGTGCCAACTGCACCCGTCTGCATTTCTGGATTCAGAGTCATATGAGGTCCTTTAACATCTGCCGGACGATGCTGAGGATGTTCTACGAGTCTATGGTGGCCAGTGCTATCATGTTTGCTGTTGTGTGCTGGGGCAGCAGGCTGAGGGTAGCAGACACCAACAGAATCAACAAACTCATTCGTAGGGCCAGTGATGTTGTGGGGATGGAACTGGACTCTCTGATGGTGGTGTCTGAAAAGAGGATGCTGTCCAAGTTGCATGCTATCTTGGACAATGTCTCCCATCCACTACATAATGTACTGGGTGGGCACAGGAGTACATTCAGCCAGAGACTCATTCCACCGAGATGCAACACAGAGCGTCATAGGAAGTCATTCCTGTCTGTGGCCATCAAACTTTACAACTCCTCCCTTGGAGGGTCAGACACCCTGAGCCGATAGGCTTGTCCTGAACTTATTTCCTAGCATAAGTTACATATTGCTATTTAACTATTTATGGTTTTATTACTATTTAATTATTTATGGTGCAACTGTAACGAAAACCAATTTCCCCCGGGATCAATAAAGTATGACTATGACTATATGGTATTGAAACCAACCCTTTGACACACCAAATACCCATTCTCCAGCATTCAGTCGTACACTACATCCCATAATATTTCAAATGCTCATCCAAACCCTTGTAACTACTGAGAGTGCCTGTCTCCATCACCCCGTGGGCAGTTAGTCTACATTCCACCCCCTCCCTGGAGTGAAAAGCCTTCCTCAAAAACTCTCTAAACCACCTACCCCTAAACCTGTGTCGTCCACCTTTACATACCTCTGGTAACATTTCTCATATTCTTAACAAGCTGTGCCCTTTATACCACAGTTATACAATTACCCGCCATCCCTCTCCCCTCTTAAAAAACACTGTCTAATCAATCTCTTCACAAAACTGAAATGCTCCAATGCTCCATCGCATTAAGCATGCCAGTGAACACAGAGCACAGCACCCTTCAAAACACAATGCTGCGCTGACCTACGAGACTGTTGTTGAGTGCTGTCAACTCATGGAGACCCTCGTGGTCGTCCACAGGGTTTTCATAATAAGATACGGAAGTAGATTGCCAGGCCATTCTTTCATGCAGATACTGCTACTGTCCAGGTTGAGACCCGGCCGGATTCGAATGCAGGAACCTCTCCCTCAAAGTCCAGTGCTGATGCCACTACACCACCGGCCGGCCCGCAGAAGTCATAGGCACATATATATAACGAAGGTGCCTAAGACTTTTGCACATTACTGTATCTGTCAATGTGGAGCGGAGAGCAAGTTTGTAAATCTGATGGCAGCAAAGGATAGGGGGAATAGTCAGGGGAGTGCGACAGGTGGCAGAGAAGAAGTGCCGGGAGTGGGGGGGGGAATGGTGTGGGTGTGCGTACACCCAGCCCTGAGACACCAGGCATGGCCATTTGATTCCAAACAATTGGTTTATTGATCATTACAGAATCTCTCTCTGGTGCTTCCTGCTCTCTCCTCTCACCCTTCTCCTTTTCCCAACCACGATTCCCTCTCCCGGCCCCCTCCCCACTCTCAGTACACAACAGCGACCCATATCAGAATCAGGTTTATCATCACTCACATATGTCATGAAATTTGTTTTTTTTTGCAGCAGTACAGTGCAATAGATAAAATTACTACAGTAATACATAAGCTAATTACAGTACTGTGCAAAAGTCTTAGGCTCCCTACCTACTGTATATAAATGTGCCTAAGTTATTTTGCATGGTACTGTATATAAACCTATAGCATGACCAGTCTTAGACCATAAGACATAGGAGCAGAGTTAGGCCATTCAGTCTATCGAATCTGCTCTGCCATTATATCATGGCTGATCCTGGATTCCACTCAAACCCACACAGCTGCCTTCTCGCCATATCCTTTGATGCCCTGACTGATCAGGAAACTATCAAATTCCATCTTAAATATACCCAAGGACTTGGCCTCCACTGCAGTCTGTGGCAGAGCATTCCACATATTTACTATTCTCTGGCTAAAAAAATTCTCCTTATCTCTGATCTAAAAGGTCACCCCTCAGTTTTGAAGCTGTGCCCTCAAGCTCTGGATATCCCCACCATAGGAAACATCCTCTCCACATCCATCCTATCTAGTCCTTTCAACATTAGGTAGGTTTCAATGAGATCCTCATGCAATCTTCTAAATTCCAGAGAGTACAGGCTCAAAGCTGCCAAACGCTCCTCATATATTATCCCCTTCTTGTGAACCTCCTCTGGACTCTCTCCAATGACAACACATCCTTTCTGAGATATGGGGCCCAAAACTGTTGACAATACTCCAAGTGCGGCCTGACTACCATCTTATAAAGCTTCAACATTATCTCCTTTCTTTTATATTCTATTCCCTTTAAATAAATGCCAACATTGCATTTGCCTTCTTTACCACAGACTCAACCTATAAATTAACCATCTGGGAGTCTTGCCCAAGGACTTCTAAGTCCCTCTGCACCTCTGATGTTTGAACTTTCTCCCCATTTAGATAATAGTCCGCACTATTGTTCCTTTTACCAAAATGTATTAGCATACATTTCCCAACACTGTATTCCATCTGCCAGTTTTTTGCCCGTTCTTCCAATTCATCTAAGCCCTGCTGCAATCGCACTGCTTCCTCAGCACTACCTACCCCTCCACCAATCTTTGTATCATCCGCAAACATTGCCACAAAGCCATCAATTCAATTATTCAAATCATTGACAAACAATGTGAAAAATAGTGGTCCCAAAGACTCCTGAGGAAAACCACTAGTCACTGGCAGCCAACTAGAAAAGGCCCTCTTTATTCCAACTAGCTGCCTCCTGCCTGCAAGCCATTCCTCTATCCATGCCAGTATCCTTCCTGTAACGCCATACGAATTTATGTTGCTAAGCAGCCTCATGTGTGGCACCTTATCAAACGCCTTCTGAAAATCAAAATAAATGACATCCACTGCCTCTCCTTTGTCCACTGTGCTTGTTACTTCCTCAAAGAATGCTAACAGATTCGTCAGACAGGATTACCCTTCACAGAAACCATGCTGACTTATTTTATCATTAGTCTCCAAGTACCCCGAAACCTCATCCTTAATAATACACTGCAACGCTTTTCCATGCACTGAGGTTAGGCTAACTGGCCTATAATACCCTCCTACACACCCATAACCCTCCATTTTTCTTACATCCACGTGCCCCTCTCTGAGTCTCTTAAATGTCCCCAATTTCTCCATTCCCGCCCAGCATTACATTCCAGGCACCCACGCTCTCTGTACAAAAAGCCTACTTGTGACATCCCTCCCAATGGGAGAATGTGACCATGGGAAAAAGGGAAGAAGGAGGGGCACCAGGGGGAGGTGGGAGGTGATAGGCAGGTGAGAAGAGGTAAAGAAGCCAAGGTGGGGAATAGAAGAAGAGGGAAGGGGGAGAGAAACATTTTTTTTACCGGAAGGAGAAATCAATGTTCATGCCATCAGGTAGGCTACCTATATGGAATATTAGGTGTGCCAAATTGCATCAAATCCCACAGATCACTCTACCAAGCACATTCACTGCCAGAGCACTCTGCTGACTGTGCACGTGTCCTAATGATTATTAGTGGAGAAATCCTGGAGAACACTTAGTTTTAAGGTGAGAGGGAAAATATTTAAAAGGGTCAACTTCTGCACTCAGAGAGTGATGAGTATATGGAATGAGCTGCCAGAGGAAGTGGTTGAGGCAAGTAGAATACAACAATGAAATAACTGAATAGGTACATGGATAGGGAAGTGCAGGAGCCATCTATCTGCATTGTATTCTGTGTTGCACGATTATCATGTTTATAAGAGTAACTGGTAAAATGAGCGGCGACATGGTAAAAGCAAAGGGAATGAGTCATGTATTTGTGCTTCTTTCTGGGCAATTTGGAGCTGGGGGCTGACGGATGTCATATCTTTGGCTGACCACTCAATAACCCTTAATTACACTTACCTTACACGTGGGTATGCCTAAATTTCATCTCTTCAAGATTGTATGTTTGCTAATTGCTCAATAAGGATTGAAATACATATACTCGACTTTTGGAGCAACTATTATTGGAGTGAGGATGCATCACACAAGTATAACAAATCCGTAGGGTCTCTGATAGCACCAACTATTTTGGTTTGGTTTGGCGCTACAGAAAGGTTTAGGGAAATATGGACCACACTCAGGCTATCTAAGGTGGACCTTTTGCTCAGCATGAGCAAATCAGGCCAGAGGACCTCTTTCCACACTATGACTCCAGTACAACCCAGGAGGCAATCATTGTCCCAGCAAAGCAATCCCAAACGGTAGGTTGTAAACATGGACAAAATTAATGGTGATAAATCGATCTTTGCTCATGCTTAGATTTTTATTGAATATTTTTTATTGCACAAACGAAGAAAAATTGTACAAGTTCCTTACTAATGAACTCAGCATGGTTTCTTCCCCCTTCCTTTCCAGTCCTGATGAAGGGTCTCAGCTTGAATGTTGATTCCTCTCCATAGATGCTGCCTGGCCTGTGTGTGTTGCCCTGGATTTCCAGCATCTGCATAATCTCTTGTGTTCTCCCCCTTCCTGTTTGGTTGAAGTTAATGGTTGCCTGATGTGGGATAATGGGCCAGCTAAATGTGGGATAATGGGCCATTTCCAATGATATTACACCAGATTTTCCACTCAATCTTGTCCGTTTATGTTAAAATTAGTAGGAAAGGAATACACAGCCAGAGGTTTATTTCTTCCCCTTTGATTCATTTTCCAGGTGATCCAGTTGGAACAGGAAAATGAATCCGCCACATGCTGGAAGAGAAATGCAAGCTAAGAGGATTTCATGTCTGCCTGCCCTGTTTGTTGTTTCCCCAGCTGGCTGCCCGCCAATCACGATTCATAGAAGCTCGCGCAGGCAGCTTCTCTTCACCTTGCAAAGTGAAATCAGGGTAAGATCGAATCTCGTAACAAAAGTCGGAGATGGAGAGAGCTGAGGGAGCTACTGTGACCCCTCGGCACACACTTAACACAACCTGCTATGGACAGCTTGCCTTGAGATGCCAGGTAGAATGTCCTTGGAGGAGGTGCAGACTAAAGACAAAGATTGATCAGTGTAGTGGGAAGTTACAGAAACATCAAAAGGTTCTGTAAGGGATTGGACCTGCTTTCCATTTCCTCTGTGGTTACTCACTTAAACAACTTTGATAATTCCCCATTACCGAGCAACAGTGGCCTTCATTTTCTGAACACAAAAGATTCTGCAGATGCTTGATATCTTGAGCAACACACACAAATGCCTGTGGAACTCAGCAAGTCAGGCAACATTACTTCTCCTCTCCCCCTTCTCTCTTTTTCCACTCCCCATTCTGGTTACCCTCTTATCCCTTCTCTTCTCATCTGCCCACCACCTACCTCTGGTGCCTCTCCTCCTTCCCTTCCTCCCATGGTCCACTGCCCTTTCCTATCAGATTCCTTCTTCCTCAGCCCTTTACCTCTTCTGCCTATCACCTCCCAGCTTCTCACTTCATCTCCCTCCACCAACCACCCACCTTCCTCCTCGCCTGGTCTCACCTATCACTTACAACATACGCACAGAATGCTGGAGGAACACAGGAGGAGAGACAGTATCTATGGAAATGAATAGACAGTCAATGTTTCAGGCTGGGACCCTTCTTCACCTATCATCTGCCAGCTAGTACTCCTTCCCCTCCTTATTCTGGCTTCTTCCCCCTTCCTTTCCAGTCCTGATGAAGTGTCCCAACCCAAAACGTCGACTGTTTACTCATTTCCATAGATGCTGCCTGAATTGTTGAGTTCCTCCAGCATTTTGTCTGCTCTGCTCTGTCTCCCACGCTGCTAGCTGTGACTCAGTGGGTGACAGTGAGAAAGTTGCAAGTTCAAATCTCTCTCCGGGGGCTCCAGCATATAAATCATGGGTGAGCCTCTGGCACATTGCTACTTTCTGGGGGAAGTCCCAGCGTCTGACCATACTACAGAGATTGGCTGCATCTCTGGTATGGTGTCCAATGCACAGGATCCAAAGGACTTGCAGAGGATGTAGACTTAACCAGCTCCATCAATGCATCAAGGACATTTTCAAATCATGGTGCCTGAACAAGAGAGTATCCATCACTAAAGATCCTCACCATCGGGGATCCCCCGACTTCTTGTTAATACCATGAGGGAGGAGATCCACGCTCAGCATCTTAGGAAGTTTCTTCCCTCTGTTATCAGATTTCTGAACGGCCCATCACCATTCTGCATTTGCAGTAGTTATTTTTTACTGTTACACAGTACTTTTTTTCCATCTTGCAGTGCAATACTGTCATCAAACATCAAATTTCATAACATATGTCAGTGATAATAAACCTGATTCTGATTCTGGATGGAAAATACTCAATGGTAGCTTCCTCACTGGGATCCAGCCCAATATTGACGCCTGTGTCAACGTGCAGGAACAATACAACTAATTGCTACCTCATGACTGACCACGAGCAAGTGCCTGACTCAATGCCGGTACAAAGCTGAAATGCTCCACCCCAGGAAAGAATCTCCTCAGCCAACCTGCCGTCATATTACTGCAGTACCTATATTAGATGAAAACCTTTCGGCATCCTGAGAAAAAAGAATGTATATTCTATTTGCACCTCACTTTCCAGTTAGTTGCATTTTCACCTGCATTACAGACTGTACTATTTGGTATAGATGACGTAATAGCATGGCTACTTTACAGCACAGTTACAGGCCTTTCGGCCTGTGATGTTGTGCTGACCTTTTAACCTACTCTAAGATCAATCTAACCCTTCCCTCTACATAGCCCTCCATTTTTTTCATTTTTACTTATATTACAGATTGCAGTGTTTGGTGCAGATCAGTGTGGATGGGTGTTCGAAGGTCTGCATAGAATAGATGGGCTGAAGGACACGTTTGCATGCTGTAGGACCCGATGGGTATGTTTCTGTTATGTCACGACCCAGTGGTTGCACGTGTCACTTTCCCTGAAATTGTGCACTGCAGTCAGACGCTCCAGGATGTGGATACTTGTTCACATAACGTAAATCTTTCGGACTGAGGAGACAGACTCCATTGAAAGGTGCTGCTGCCTGTCCTGATCAATCACAGGATAGCTTGGTCCAGTTCCAATCAACAGAACATTGGTGCAGGTTAATGCTGCACAGAACTGTATTTCACCTTGCCTTGATCACAACGTCAGAGCATGGAACACACGCTCAGTGTGTACTGCACACCTGCTCATTAATGCAAATATCTCATCAGCCAATCATGTAGCAGCAACTCAATGCATAAAAGCACGCAGGTATGGTCAAGAGGTTCAGCTGTTGTTCAGACCAAACATCAGAACGGGGAAAAAACGTGATCTATGTGACTTTGATTGTGGAATGATTGTTGGTGCCAGATGGGGTGGTTTGAGTATCTCAGAAACTGCTAATGTCCTAGGATTTTCACACACAATAGTCTCTAGAGTTTACAGAGAATGGTGCAAAAAGCAAAACAAAAATCCAGTGAGTGGCATTTTTGTGGGCAAAGATGCTTTGTTAGTGAGTGAGGTAGGTCAGAGAAGAATTGCCAGCCTGGTTCAAGCTGACAGGAAGGTGACAGTAACTCAAATAGCCACATGTTACAACAGTGGTGTGCAGAAGAGCATCTTCTGGGCTACAGCAGCAGAAGACCACAATCATACACTCAGTGGCGACAGGAAGGATTTTTTCTATCATTCAAGTGTCAGCTGAACTTCAATCACAATAAAGCTTTTACAATTCACCTTGAGTTCATTGGCTGGCATGTTATGCAGGCAAACAATTGAAAACCACAGGAATATTTCCCCTACCGTCAGCCAAAAGGGGGAGAAGGCAGAAAGGGCGATTTGGCTGTCTTTGTCCGTTGTAAAGATTATGAATGCTAGGAATGTTGAACAAATGGAAACTACCTTTTGGGTGGGATTTATACGTTCTGAATCTCATAAGTGAGGAATTCTAGACAGTGTTCAAAGACTCACCACTAGCTTGGCTGCTTAAAG
This sequence comes from Mobula hypostoma, assembly GCF_963921235.1. Taxonomy (NCBI): domain Eukaryota; kingdom Metazoa; phylum Chordata; class Chondrichthyes; order Myliobatiformes; family Myliobatidae; genus Mobula; species Mobula hypostoma. The sequence continues at coordinate 11,752,212 of NC_086117.1, read as the reverse complement.
CACTCCTGTGAACTGAAAGTCACCACAGGATTCTAAAAAAGACAGCACTACGTTTGTAAGGATTAACTACCTCCTATTAAAAGCATTTCAGTAAACCTCATGAGTGGTAAATCTGTGTAATCCATTGCCACAGACAGCTGTAGAGGCCAATCCATTGGGTATATTTAAAACAGAGGTTGATGGGTTCTTGTTTAGTCAAGGCATCAAAGGTTACTAGGAGATGGCAGGAGAATGGAGTTGAGAGGCATAATAAATCAGCCATGATGGAATGACGGAGCAGACTTAATGGGCCGAATGGACTAATTCTGGACCTGTTTTATGGTCTAGGGGTCTCATAAGGTTCCCCCAAGGATTTCTGTGCAATTTACATTCTGCATTGTTGTCTATGATGCTTTAAGTTCTCACAGTTACTTAATTTGACCTGGTTCTGACCACATCCTGCTCTTTCACTGTTGGAAGAAATCTATGATGATTCACATCTACAACTATGCTGCTTATGAGATTACTCTTGGAACTCTCACCTTTCCTCTGACAGGCGCATGTATTCTTGTAACAAGACCAACCATCATTTCTCTTATTACTTATTACTGGTACGGAGGGGCCACTGCACAGGATTGGTAAAAGCTGCAGAGGGTTGAAAACTCAGCAAGCTCCATCGTGTGCAATAGACTCCCAGCATCGAGGACATCAGCAGAATCGTTAAGGCAGCGTCCATCATCAAAGACTGCCGCCACCCAGAACAGGCCCTTTTCTCATTACTGCCATCAGGGAAGAGGTACCGGAGCCTGAAGACACACACTTTATGTGTTAAGAAGAGCTTCTCCCGATCAGCCATCAGATTTCTGAACGGCCCGTGAACACTAACTCCCTATTTTTGCACGATGATTTTATTTATTTATATATTTGTTATACGTATATATAGTACTGTATATCAGAATCAGGGTTAATATCACTGACATACGTTATGAAATTTGTTGTTTTGCAGCAGCAGTACAGTGCAATATATAATAATGAAAACCTATTTATCACATAAGAAATATTATCTGAAAAAGTTAAATTAAATAAATAGTGCAAAATTGAGGTAGTGTTTATGGGTGTATTATCCATTCAGAAATCTCCTGGCGAATAGGGCCAGTGTGTGTTGCACTGTACCCCTGCATAAAATAATAAATTTCATATGTCAGTGAACATAAACATCCATGATTGAAGACCCCCCACTAACCAGACCATACCATCATCTCACTGCTGCCATCGGGCAGGAGGTACAGGAGCCTCAGGACCCACGGCACCAGGTTCAGGAACAGTTATTGCTCTACAACCATCGGGCTCCTGAACCTGCCTGGACAACTTCAAACACCACGACTCTGAACTGATTCTACCACCTACGGACTCGCTTTCCAGGATTCTTTACAACTCACGTTCTCAGTGTGAGGTCTATTTCCACAATTTGTCTTCTTTTGCACGTTGGTTATCTGTCAGGCTTAGACTATTTATGCATAGTTTTTCATTAAACACCTATTGCATTTATTTTTCCTGTAAATCCCTGCAAGAAAAAGAATCTCAGGGTCATGTATGGTAACATATATATAATTACAGCACGGAAACAGGCCATCTCGGACCTTCTAGTCCGTGCCGAATGCTTACTCTCACCTAGTATCTCAATAAATAAATAAATTCTGGCTTCCTCCCCTTTCCATTTCAGTTGTGTTGTAAGGTCTTGGACTGAAACATCGCTGTTTATTCCCCTGCAAAGATGCTGCCTGGCCTAAGGGGTTCCTGCAACATTATGTGTTGCCCTTGTAATGTAGTGCTGTCCCAAGATCTGCAAAGTTTCCAGAGGGAGCTGTGTAAAGGGACACAAAGGCAGATGACCTCAAAGGTGTAGTCAGAATGATTTATCCTAAGCAGCAGTTCAAAGGAGGATACAGCGGGAGAGAGGCTCAGACTGTACGATTTAAACTTTGCCATGTGAAGGCACCGTTTCCAGCGGAACAATTAACAATAAACAGCAATTGAAACATGAGTTACCTGCTTTTATTAGCCTCCAGCCTGTCTGTAAAATAGTTCAGGAGAAATGAGGATATTTATGCGTGCTCCTTTCTCTGCAAGAATATTTCCAGGAGGGATTCACGGGGGGAGCTATTGCTCACAACACAATCAAGCCCGGGGCATAAACGTCTCTTTTGTTTTGGAACAGCCATAAGTGGCTGTTTGACTGGGAAATCTGCATTAAGTTCATGACCTCATCCTGTGGGTCAACCAGTGACTACAATAAGAGCCTTATAACCACTCAGTGGTGAGTGGCGGCGTTGGGGAGGGGGTGGACGGGGGTTGAGGCTGGTTGTCAAAAAGCTATCAAACGTGCAGTTCAGGACGAAGAAACCTGTGTTCCTGCTCAGATCCTTAGCCCATTGCCAACAACGTTATTTGCATGTTGCAACTGCAGAGGATTGGTGAACAGCCCTCCCCTGTCCCCGACCGCCATTTTCTATCCAAAATGTTGCAAGTATTTTAAAGGAAGACATCTCCATTTGGATTGGGCCTACCTCACACTTTAGGATATTCAAAGAGACTCCATTCGCAACAATTCCTGCCTCTGTCTGTAAGGAGCTTGTACGTTCTCCCCATGACTGGGTGGGTTTCCTCCGGGTGCTCTGGTTTCCTCCCACATTCCAAAGATGTAACAGCTGGTAGGGTAACTGGTGGTTGTAAATTGTCCCATGACTAGGCTAGAGTGAAATCGGGGGTTACTGGGCGGCGTATCACGATAGGCCAGAAAGGCCTGTTCCACGCTGTAGCTGAATAAATAAATAAATAAGTTGCATGCAAAGCTTGAGTGGCCAGGAAAGTCAAAGACAGTTTATTATCAAAGTACACAGATGTACTTAATGAGGTGAAATTTGATAGATGTATACAAAATTATGAGGAGTATAGATAGGGTAATTGCAAGCAGGCTTTTTACACCGAGGTTGAGTGAGACTGGAACTAGAGGTCATAGGTTAAGGATGAAAGGTGAAATGCTTAAAGGGAATATGATGGGGGACTTCTTCACACAGAGAGTGGTGAGAATGTGGAACAAGGTGCCACCAAAAGTGGTGGATGTGGGTTTGATTACAACATTTAAGAGAAATGTGGATGGGAGGGTATGGAGGGCTATGGTCTGTGTGCAGATTGATGAGCCTAAGCAGTTCAGTGTGGACTATAACCATTGTTCTCCTGAACCTCTCCACAACTCTAAACTGACTCCATAACCTGCAGACTCACTTTCAAGGACTCCTTACAACTCATGTTCTCAGTATTATTTACTTATTTTTATTTGTACAATTTGTCTTTTTTTGTCCATTAGTTTTTTGTCAGTCTCTGTTGGTGTGTAGTTTTCCATTGTATTGTATTTCTTTGTTCCACTGTGAATGCCTGTAAGAAAATGAATCTCAGGGTAGTATAGGGTGATCATAAATTTACTTGGAACTTCGAACTTTCCTTCAGAGATTTATGGAGCAAAATTGTCTAGGCTGTTTGCCTGTTTACTTATTTATTTAGAGATTTGTCACAGTAACAGGCTCTTGAGGCCCAACAAGTCCGTGCCACCCAATTACACCCATGTGACCAATTAACCTACTGACCCATACATCTTAGGAATGTGGGAGGAAACCGGAGCACTTGGAGGAAACCTACGCGATCACAGGGAGAACGTACAAACTCCTTACAGACAGTGGTGGGAATTGAACTCAGGTCGTTAGCGCTGTAATCGCGTTACGCTAACCGCTACACTACCACGCCACCCATTTACCTTTGTACCCTTGCCACTCTCCTGTTATACCGCACCAAAGAGTAGAAATGGATCCAAACCTCACAGCAATTTAGGCCTAGAAATGAGATTGACCAAGTTCAATTCAGTTAATCCATCTGCCTTAACAGGAGGAGAGAATTCAAAAAACATTGAACTGGAAACTGTCTCCAGCAACATACACAAGAGAGAAGAAAAAGAGAGTGCTATCATTTCCTTCGCAAACAACATGAATTCTGCAGATGCTGGAAATTCAAGCAACACATATAAAAGTTGCTGGTGAACGCAGCAGGCCAGGCAGCATCTCTAGGAAGAGGTGCAGTCGACGTTTCAGGTCGAGACCCGACGGAGGGTCTCGGCCTGAAACGTCAACTGCACCTCTTCCTAGAGATGCTGCCTGGCCTGCTGTGTTCACCAGCAACTTTGATGTGTGTTGCTTGAATTTCCTTGGAAGCTTTATCAGCCGCAGACTCCAGAAGTGGGGGTGAGTGACTAGAGCTACTGTCAGCCTAATCTATGCAACTTGGCTCTTTGTGAATCATCTTGTTTAAAAAGAGTGAGCGCTGGTTTAGTCTCCGGGTGGAACATATCAAACCAGGAATAAACTAAGGTGTCATTTGACCTTTAAAAAATATACAGCTTAAACCAAATTAAATAACACTGCTTCGGATATTTACAGCATTATTTAAGGAAAAAGAGGCATCACTATTTATACCCACTTGACAATTTTATCTCTTGTGCGTAATTTGTTCAAATATCAGCAGCATCATATTACTCACAAATATGTGAAGTACAAGAGATTCACTCCATCTCTTTCTGGGCACCATGCCTTGTTGCTGTACCATCTTAAACTGCAGTTTGATATCTGCACCATGATATATTCTCAGATATTCTTTCCCGCACAAAGCTTAAAGCAAGTGTTACTATAAATTACAATCCAGATTTCACAATGAATAAGCATTGTTATTCTTCCAGTGCAAGACAACTCAGTAGGAAATATTGTTCCTTAAAACGCCTTCTCAGTGCTGTTCAGGAGAGGATTGTACAAACAATCACTTTGAGATTGGTAATTGGAAATGAATCTCAGGTCACATAGACTCAGTGGCCACTTTATTAGGTACACGTGTGCTTATTAATGCAAATATCTAATCAGCCAATCACGTGGCAGCAACTCAATGCATAAAAGCCTGCAGACGTGGTCAAGAGGTTCAGTTGTTGTTCAGACCAAATATCAGAGTGGGGAAGAAATGTGACCGAAGTGAGTTTGACCATTTTGTTAGTGGCAGATGGGGTGGTCTGAGTATCTCAGAAACTGCTGATCTCCCGGGATTTTCACACACAGCCTCTAGAGCTTACAGAGAACAGTGCAAAAAGCAAAAAACATCCAGTGTGCAGCAGTTCTGTGAGCAAAAACACCTTGTTAATGAGGGAGGTCACAGGAGAATGGCATTCAAAGTGAGTGGGAGGCGACAGTAACTCAAATAGCCACACGTTACAACAGTGGTGTGCAGAAGAGCATCTCCAAATGCACAACACATTGAGCCTTGAAGTGGATGGGCTACAGCTGTAGAAGGTCACAGCACATTCCACACTTGTACCTGATAAAGTGGCCACTGTATGTATACGTTCCTTTTCTTAAAGTAGGTGTCATCTTAATTGGGTGGGGTGGGGTGGAGTGGGGTGCACATACTCCTGTCTACATTAACTGTGTTGTGATTGAGAGGGTTGAGAGCCTCCAGTTCCAAGGAGTGAATATCACCTATGGACTGTCCTGGACCAACCACATTGATGTCACAACCAACAAAGCTCAGCATTGCATCAACTTCTCCAGGAGACTAAAGAAATTTGGCATATACCGTCCACCATTACCAAATATTATCGATACATTATAGAAAGAATTCTATCCAGATGTATAACAGCTTGGTATGGCAACCGCTCTGCATGAGACCACAAGAAGAAACTGCAGAGAGTTGTGGAAACAGGCTCAGCACATCACAGGAACCAGATTCTCCTCCATGGACTCTGTCTATATTTCTCACTGCCTCAGTAAAACAGCCAGCATAATCAAATACCCCACCCATTCCGGATTTCACCTCTTCTCCCCTCTCCCATCGGGTAGACTACATAGAAGCATTAATGCACGTACCACCAGGCTCAAGGACAGCTTCTATCCCACTGTTTACATGGTTACCATGGCCAATTAACCAATGTATGGTAGCGTAATGGTTAGCGCAACACTTTACAGCAGCCAGCTGTTAGATTGGGGTTCGATTCCCACCGCTGTCGGTAAGGAATTCTGTGCATTCTCCTTGTGAGCTTTCTCCACGTGCTTTGTTTTCTCCCACACTCCAAAGGTGTATAGTTAGGGTTAGACATACAATGCATTTGATGAGGGCTGGTGAGTTGTGGGTATGCTATGTCGACGCCAGAAGCACGGCGATACTTGTGGGCTGCCCAGCACAATCCTCACTGATTTGATTTAATGCAAAATGATGCATTTCACTTATGTTTCAATGTACACGAGTCAAATAAAGCTATTCATTAACTTTTGATGGATATTCACTTCTGGGCTAGTAGGCCTCTTTCTTTTTCTTTATTGTTTGATAATCTTTCAAAAAAACACAGCATCAGCCACTTGTAAGATCACAAACAGACGTAAATAAACTTCCAACTAACAGTTTTTTTGACTTCTAGTCATGAAGGAAAGTCAGTCTTCAGTTCTTGAAACGTAAATGGCAAGCACTAATCTCCTTGAGGTTAAAACAAGTATTGTCTGATGACCAGCTTTGCAAACAAGCTTTGCGGATAGTAGACATTCTGTCTGGGAGAAGTAAGGCTTAGCTCACTACACCTACTTTATACAGCTCAAGATGCAAAATAAGATAATGAGTTGTTTCAAACAGACAAGCTGACTTCTCTAACTTCCGTTAATGCCTCACCTCCCCTTCGTACCCTATCCGTTATTTATTTATTTATTTATTATTAATTTTTTTTCTCTCTCTCTCCTTTTTCTCCCTCTGTCCCTCTCACTTTACCCCTTGCCCATCCTCTGGGTTTTTCCCCCCTCCCCCTTTTCCTTCTCCCTGGGCCTCCTGTCCCATGATCCTCTCATATCCCCTTTGCCAATCACCTGTCCAGCTCTTGGCTCCATCCCTCCCCCTCCTGTCTTCTCCTATCATTTTGGATCTCCCCCTCCCCCTCCCACTTTCAAATCTCTTACTAGCTCTTCTTTCAGTTAATCCTGACGAAGGGTCTCGGCCCGAAACGTCGACTGTACCTCTTCCTAGAGATGCTGCCTGGCCTGCTGTGTTCACCAGCAACTTTTGTGTGTGAAGCTAACTCTTAAAGTTGTTTGCTTCAACGAAGCTTGCAAAACAGATGGACAATATAATTTTGCAAATCAATAACTATGATGTGTTTACAGTTGTAAGATTTTATGCTCTTAAGGGGCAGCACAGTGGCATAGTGGTTAGCACAATGCTTTACAGTACCAGTGACCTGGGTTTGTTTCCGGCCCTTGCCTGTAGCCCCTAGGGAGGTGGGATTCACCGCTCAAATAGTGGGTATTGCCAGCTAAAACTTGTGGAAAATAAACAGGAAAGTAAACTAGTCTTTAAAGATTGGGTAGTTACAGTATTATCCCTCTTTAGTGAAAGTATTTGTAGCTACTAAGATCCCATAGGGCTTAAGGTCTTTGCTTGAGTTTACACCCTTCGGGATCAGCAAACCCAATACCTTCACAAACTGAGAGAAACAGGAGTCTGCTGGAGGAACTCAGCACGTTGAGCATCAAGGTTCACTGCAGGGTTCCAATTTGAAACATCGGCGGTTCCTTCCCCTCAGAGATGCTGCTCGACCCGCTGAGTTTGTGGCAGTCGAACAACCCGTGTCCATGTCCAGCATCTGCAGAATTCCTGTTGTGTCCATGTCCTTTCAGTATGGGAGGGAACCAGAGCACCCAGAGGAATCCCACATGGTCACGGGCAGGAGGGGTATAAAATCCACACAGATGGCACCGGAGGTCAGGACTGAAGTTGGGTCATGGGAGCTGTGGGTCTGCAGCTCTATCACATAAAAGAACTGACCTCAGACATGAAGCATTCAGAAATTTAATATCCTTTTATATCTGCCGGACGATGCTGAGGATGTTCTATGAGTTTGCGGTGGCCAGTGCGATCATGTTTGCTGTTGTGTGCTGGGGCAGCAGGCTGAGGGTAGCAGACACCAACAGAATCAACAAACTCATTCACAAGGCCAGTGATGTTGTGGGGATGGAACTGGACTCTCTCACGGTGGTGTCTGAAAAGAGGATGCTGTCCAAGTTGTATGCCATCTTGGACAATGTCTCCCATCCACTACATAATGTACTGGGTGGGCACAGGAGTACATTCAGCCAGAGACTCATTCCACCGAGATGCAGCACTGAGCGTCATAGGAAGTCATTCCTGCCTGTGGCCATCAAACTTTACAACTCCTCCCTTGGGGAGTCAGACACCCTGAGCCAATAGGCTGGTCCTGGACTTATTTCCTGGCATAATTTACATATTGCTATTTAACTATTTATGGTTCTATTACTATTTATTACTTATGGTGCAACTGTAACGAAAACCAATTTCCCCCGGTATCAATAAAGTATAACTATGACTATGACTATGAAACTACCCTACCAGGTTCGGTGTGGGAACATTACAAATTCTATTTAAAACCACAGAAGCTGCATGGCACAGGATGGCGATGGAGACAGGTTCCCAGAGAGGACACGATTTGATGCAGTTACTGACATCTTAGTTTGCAAATCTGTTGGGAGAGATTTAGTGCAAGAGGGGGAAAGATTTAAAAGGAACCCGAGGAGCAACTTTTCCACAGAGAGGGTGGTGTGTACGTGGAACGAGCTGCCATGGGGGAGGTGGTAGAGGGGTGCAATTACAATGTTGAAAAAAAACATTTCGACAAGTGGATGGATACAATTTCAGATTCAGATTAATTTATTGTTGTAGACACCAGGGAGCAAGGAAACTTCTTACTCGCATGAAGCTCACAGTGTGAACAGTATATGTAGTAATGATAAAAATAACAATATGATGCAATCAAAAACATAAGTGATTCTGTAGATGCAGAACACATAGAACAGTGGAGGAACTCAGTAGGTCAGGCAACATCTATGGAGAAGAATAAACTGTTGACATTTTGGGCCGAGACCCTTCATCAGGACTGGAAAGGAAGTGGGGCGGGGGGGTGGGGTAGATGCTGAAGGCAGAATAAGAAGGTGGGAGGAGGGGAAGGGGTACTATCTGACAGGTGAAACCAAGGTGATGGAGAAGGTGGGGTGGGAGAATGGTGCAAAGATAACAGTGCAAAAAGAAACGCTGAACTGAAAACTGAGAGAGGTAGAGTTAAAGTGATCGGTTAGAGAGAATTCTCATTGATATGCCAAATAGTCTTTGGTCTGTTTCTGTGAAATGTTTTGGAGGGTTTCCTTTGAGAATGAATTTGCCCACTATGGGCATTTATCTGTATGAAAATCATTGATGCCAAAGAAAGATTTTAGAAATTAGACTATTAAAAATAAGCTATTGACTGATTAGATCTGTCTGACAGATTGGGAGGGTGTGTGTGTCACACATTTGAAAGCATGTTTGTTCAGGAGTGTGGTGAACCAGTTCTTGGCCTTGGATCATATAAAAAGGTAAGTGGATTGATGATTAAAGAATACAAGCTCAATGTGATGTCCTGGACCTATTTCAGTTGCCTGAGGGATTTTCCAGTAACATTTTTACCTTTATTGAAAGAGTTTTTTTCTTGCATATTATTTTTCTTTTGACCTACCCACAGAATTCTATGGCTACATTCTGATGTCCACTGGGGATATCAGAGGCCTGTTGTTCGCAAGTCTATTTGAGGCTCAGAGGCCTGTCCTGGGGTGGGACGACTGTGTGTGTGTGAAAGGGTGGTTTGTTGGAGGGAGGAAAGGGGCTTGTTTTTGTCACAACCATGGGTCATTTTTTTTTCTGAAAAAAAGAGATTTCTTTTAGTTAGTGTGTGGACTGTATTTTCTCAGTTTCACCTTGTCTGTATACAGTGTTCCTTTGATTGTTTGCCCTTTTTGTCTAAATGGCTGTCTTTGGACTAGTTCTGGGTTTTCACTTTGTTTTTCAAGTGTTCCATTTGGCATTATGGGGATTTTTAAGTTCTTCTTGTATTATCACTTTTATTCAACTTGGGATAATGCAATTAGCACAGTATTTTCAATGTCTCGTGTTGTAGTTATTGGCTTTAGGGATTACTGCTTCGTCTGGACACATATTGTCTGATTGGCCCTGAATTCCTATATGCTCCGGGGTGTATTTCGAGGGGGGGGGGCATGCCAACCCCTTCTTTCCTGGGTCGTTCTGGTTCCTTGCCTGGTGACCGAGTTCTTCTGTGTATCGTGAGTGATTTCAGTTCACCAAGATAGTTTGCCTGAGCTCTTGTTTGATTTTTTTTCTGATTAATTTCTGTATAAGTCTCCGGTTTTGTTTGAGTTGCTGATGTCTGTGACTCCTGCACTTGAGTCCACAGGTGGCCACCCCAGATTTCCTGTTGTTGTTCTGTCGATTGTTCTGCTCTGTTTGGTTGTGGGTACACTATGTTGCCGCAGGAATGAAGAACAACACTTACAGGTTCAGTAATCACGGATGGGGGGCGGGGGGGGTGATTCCCGCCACTGCCTGTAAGGAGTTTGTACATGCCCCACGTGACGGCTTGCTTTCCTCCAGGTGCTCTGGTTTCCTCATACATTACGGTTAGGTTTAGTGAGTTGTGGGCACGCTGTGTTGGTGCCGGAAGCATGGTGGGAATTGGCCCAGCACAACCCGAGCTTGAATTAACACAAGTGACACATTTCGCTGTATGCTTCAATGTACGTGTGACAAATAAAGCTAATCTTTACCCTTCTCATCTCTTCCTTTCTCAAACTGTCTATAGGTTGTATTTTGTGGCAATGAAAATACTGTATACAAAATGGAATTAACCCTGCGTGAGGGAACATTGTTTGTTTTTTTTAATTAAATTTATTTATTTATAGAGATACAGCATGGAGTTAGCCCTTTGAGCCACGCCACCCAGCCACTCCCGATTTAACCCCAGCCTAATCACAGGACAATTTACAATGACCAATTAACTTACCAACTGGTACGTCTTCGGACTGTGGGAGGAAATCAGAGCACCCGGAGGAAACCATGTGGTCACGGCGAGAACGTACAAACTCCTTACAGGCAACGGTGGGAATTGAACCTGGGTCGCTGATACTGTAACGTGTTGTGCTAACCACTATGCTACCATGTCGCCCTAACATGGCTAACCATGTTGCTGTTGTATATTACCAAGAGGAATACATTGTCTATCCAAATGTTCAAAGTCTCTCAGTCCATGCATTAGTAGCTGTTACATATCCCGTGAGCATGATGTAATGGTATCATGCTATTGGAATGATGTAATGGTCTTGTGATAATGGGGTGATGAGATGTCACGCGATGGCGTGGTATAAAAGAAAAAGCCAGCCACGGTGACACAGTTCTCATTTTTATTTCGAGTGTAACGTTGTTGCCGGCAGTTTCGCCAATCGCGGCCAGTTTTTGTTTGTTGCACCTTTGTTTCCTTTGCAGGAAACAAAGACATTACCAGAGTTATCAGAGCAAAGGATTGGGTAGAGATAATGTCGTTCAGCTTCTTGGGAATGAGCGACCTTTTTAATCTTTGTTTGGGAATTGTGGCATGCACATTTGAGTAAAACCCCTGCCAGGGCGGGAAGGTTTGTGCAGTGACCACCCTCCAGTCAAAAGGTCAGTTCCTTTATTTCTTCGTGATTCCTTTGGACAAGGCATCTCTCGGCTGAGATCGACAGATTCGTCATTGCTTCGAAGAAATTGTTGTTTTGAGGAAGTCTCTTCTTAATGACTGTATAAATCACATGGATTTTTGAATTTACCACTTTAAGTCTGTGCTTGGATGAGAACTCGTTAAGAACAGTTTTTTAAGTTTGACTGTCTGTTCGATATAGTCGCCTAACAGTTAACTTCTGGTTAAGTTAGTCATTTATTTACTTTTCAATGTTTTGAGCAGAGGTTAATAAATATCGTTGTTTGTTTATATAACCTGACTCAATTTTATATCCTTTGTTGCTGGACACGTGACATAGCAAAGACATGGATATTGTTCTGTACCTGAAGACTGACCTTAAATTAGTCCTTTTTAAACAATTATTTTTATGATTGCAAGACCCTGCTGACATTAAGAACTTAAAGTACTGTAGGCCTACCCCATCATTGAGTTGCTGGTTGGTGGAGAAATGAAAGGAGCTGGACTTGGTGCAGATCGTACTGCAGACATCCCACCCTGCAAAAACTCATTTCAGGGAGGTAGCACCATCAATTTGCGGGAGACTCCCGGAACTTCCGGGAGAGGTGGGATGTCTGCAATAGAGTAGCTCCTTAGCAGCTAGCCAGCTAGTTTAAATAATGTTAGCTATGTTAATGAACGAATGACACCTGTTAAACTCACCTCAACATGTCTTTTACAGTCTTAACCCACCATGGGCAATAGAAAAGTCACTGTTGCAAACAGTGCAGCGAGCAACACTGTCATTATTTTTGACCCCTATTAGGCAGGGGTACACTTTAGGGGTACGTTTGGGGTAACGTACGTTTTATATTTTCTTTTTTTGGATCTCTTGATCTCTCTCTCTCTCTCTCTCTCTCTCGCTCGCAAAAAAAATCGAATTCCAGAATATAATTTGCAGGCATCAGGGAGCCACTATTCAATATGCAGGAGACTCCCGGAACTTCCAGGAGAGGTGGGATGTCTGTGTACTGCTGCCTGCATCAGAGAGGCATTGGAGGAGCCAGCGAGTGAAGGCAGTGGACAGTTTAACTGCAAATGATTGTTTTAGTCACTCTTCTTTTGATCACAAGACCTTGTTGGACATTGTTAATGCGGAATTCTTCCTGTCTGACTCACTAATTTATTGGCCAACGGCGGGGGAGCTGTGTAGTCTCAGTCGTAGTCAGGACTAGGCCTCAGGCTGTGGTGTCGTCTGTTTACAGCCATCCAGGAGAGAGACATTGGAGTCGGTGTGCTCCACTGGAGACAGTGTGGCTTGGCGTCCAAGCTGGAGTCAGTGCTGCCCCTATCTCCAGCCCCGTGTTCACTCGGCAGAAGACAAACTGTATTGTATTTGACTGCAGACTGCTGTAACATTCATGGACACAGGGTCTTGGACTTTTTTTTTGTGACTATATTTTACTGATAACTTATTTGTGCTTGCTACCTTATATGTGCCTTGTGATGTGCATGAATGTTGGTACTGTACTTTGCATCTTATCCCTGGAGTAACCTTGTTTTGTTTGGCCGCATTCATGGGTATTCATGTATGGTTGACTGACAATTAAACTTGAACTTCGACTTTGAGAGGTGAATGTGTCATATTCACACCCTGCCAAGGAAGATACCAGGCTTGTTGCATTAGTCATTTAAAAAGTTGCAATAGTCATTGGCCTCTTCTCTGACGGAACAGTATACTCCCAGAAGGGAAGTACCAAAGTGCTTGTGCCCGTGTGCTTCAGCACTGCACCTGTTGGGAGGGTTTCAGCTATTGTTCCATCTCTGGACAGTGGCTGAAGAATATTGTCAGTATTTTGGCAGGGTTGAGCAGAGTTGTGTGCCCAGCTCAGCCTTCGTGTCGCAAAGCTGGGGCCCCCATCCAGCTCAAAGTGTACTCAGAAAATGTGTGCCTCTTCAGTTACGAGCTGGGTGCATTCATTGTAGTGTTCTATGACTCTATTGCAAGTCAATGGGACTAGCCAAATTAATAGCTTGGCATAGTCTAGATGGGCCGAAGGGTCTGCTGTAGTGTTCTATTACCTGTGTAATGCTGCACTCAAAATAACCCCAAGTGGAAGGAACATTTTATGGCCAAAATGATGCAATGACCAGATCAAGATGAGGCTTAGTGCAGTGGGGAGAAAACAAGGTTCAACTTCCACCAGTGTCTCCTTACTTGATCTTCCCAGATTTCGGTCCTAAAACTTGTCACTTGCATCTGGAGTGAACAGGCCAGTGAGACTGAGGCTTGGGACTACATTAGACACTACAGAGACTGCGCTGTCCTTGAACAGTGCAATGTCTCCATTTTAGAAAGAGGACAATTCAACTTCACTTTCAGTCTTAACTTTTGTTACAATTAAAGTTTTCTGATATTTGTAATTGAAACTAATTTTGTTCAACGTTATCACAAAAGTTGCTGGGAAACAGATGCTTAGAGGAGTTGACAGGTCTAGGGCTATCAGTATAAAGTGGGTGTCCCAACTCTGGGAACTTCCAGCCCAACAGTGGGAATATCTTTGAAGGAAAGACTCTAACTGCTTCAAGAAAACAGGATAGCACCTTCTCACCAAAGTGAGTTTGGAATGAACAATCTGCACTTGCTTTGCCAGAGTCACCTGCATTCTGTAAATATATTTTTGTAAGTGTTCAAAACAAGTTTCAAGTACTAGTATACTCCCCGACACAATGACAAGATGCGGATTTAACCCTGTTCCTTTCTGCCCGTGAAGCATAATGAATATCCTGGCCATTCAGCAAATGTTACTGAGTGTGCTAACATCTGTTCCAGCAACCCACTCAACTAATTTGCTTCAAAACACATTTCTGCAAAATTCCTATTCTAAGACTGCAAAAACACACAAATCATAAACACACAAGAGATTCTGCAGATGCCGGAAATCTTGAAAGTGCTGCAGGAAGTCAGCAGGTCAGACAGCATTGATAGAGAGGATTAGAGTCGATGGTCCAGACTGAGAGCCTTTGTCAAACTTGTTATATTTCGTAACTTCAAAACATTAAACTCATTCAAAGGAAAACAAGAGAGCTGGGAGATGCGAGTCTTAAGTTTGTTCTTTATGTTAAGGGTTAAATCTGACTTTGTACATCCGAGTCCTGACAAACACCTGTCTCAGGAAGGACCTGGACCCACTGCAATTTACCTATCGCCACAATAGGTCTACAGCAGGTGCGATTTCAATGGCTCTCCATGCAGCCTTGGATCACCTGGACAATGCATCTGGGTCTTGGCCTGAAATGTTGACTGTTTACTCTTTTCCATAGATGCTGCCTGGCCTGGTGAGTTCCTCCAGCATGCTGTGTATACTACTTTGATTTCCAGCATCTGCAGATTTTCTCCTGCTAGTAATGCTAATAGCTATGTCAGGATGCAGTTTATTGACTATAGCTCAGCATTTAACACCATCATTCCTACAGTGCTGATTGAAAAGCTACAGAACTTAGGCCTCTGTACCTCCCTCGGCAACTGCATCCTTCACTTCCTAACCAGAAGACCACAATCTGTGAGAACTGGAAATAATATCTCCACCTCGCTGACAATCATCACTCTCCAGACCCGTGTCTGTGTGGCTCGGCACAGCTCAAATGCCATCTATAAGCTTGCTGATGATACAACCATTGCTGGCAGAATTTCAGATGCTGACAAAAGGGCGTACAGGAGTGAGACACACCGGTTAGTTGAGTGGTGTCACAGCAACAATCTTGCACTCAGTGTCAGCAATACCAAAGAGCTGATTGTGAACTTCAGAAAGGATACGACAAGGGAACACAAACCAATCCTCATAAAGGGGTCAAAAGTGCAGAGAATGAACAATTTCAAGTTCCTGGGTGACAAAATCTCTGAGGATCTAACCTGGATGCAACATATTGATGTGGCTAGAAATAAGGCAAGGCAGCAGCTATATTTCATGAGAAGTTTGAGGAGATTAGGTTTCTCAAGTAAAACACTCAAAAATATCTAAAAAATGCACTGTGGAGAGCATCCTGACTGGATCACCAACTGATATGTAGGGGCTTCTACATAAGATTGAAGTAAGTTGCAGAAACTTGTAAAATTGGTCAGCCCCATCATGGATACCAGTCCGTCTGAGCCAATAGGCTGGTCCTGGACTTATTTTCCAACTGGCATAGTTTGCATTTTGTTGTTTGATGGTTTGTGGTTTTTGTACTGCTACATTTATGCTCTATTCTTGGTTGGTGCGGCTGTAACGAAACCCAATTTCCCTCGGGATCAATAAAGTATATCTATCTATCTATCTAGTACCCAAGATATCTTCAAGGAGCGATGCCTTTGGAAGGTGGTGTCCACCATTGAGGACCTCCACCACCCAGGACATGCTGTCTTCATACTGTTACCATTGGGAAGCAGGTACGGAAGCCTGAAGGGACACACTCAGTGATTCAGGAACAGCTTTTTCCCCTCTGCCATCCAATTTCTAAATGGACATTGAACTCCTGAACACTATCTCACAACTTCCTTATTTGTGTTTTTTTTTGTACTACTTAACTTAACTACTTTATAGACATATATACATTTAATTTAACTCAGTTCTTTCTCTGTATTTATTTATACTTCAGCCATAAAGTCAACAAATTTCATGACATATGCAGGTGATATTAAACCTGATTCTGATTCTGAAAATTCTGGGAACTATAGTCCGGCGAGTCTCACGTCAGTTGTAGGGAAATTACTGGTGGAAATTCTTAGGGATATGATATGTGAGCATTTGGAAATCCACGACCTAACTAGGGAGAGCCAGCATGGCTTTGTGCGTGGCACATCGTGCCTTACCAACTTAATTGAGTTTTTTGACAAGGTGACAAGAGAGATTGATGAGGGTAGGGCAGTGGATGCTGTCTGCAGTTGACAAAGTGCCTCACGGGAGGCTAATCCAGAAGATTAAGATGCATGGGGTCCATGATTGGTGATTGGTGGAGTTGTGGATAGTGTAGAAGACTGGTAAAAAATACAGCACAATATAAATCAGTTGCAGATATGGGCAGAGAAGTGGCAGATAGAGTTTAACCCAGTAAATGTGAGGTGTTGCACCTTGGCAGGGCAAATGCAAGGAGACAGCACACTGTTAAGGGTAAGATCCTTAACAGTGTTGCTGAGCAGAGAGATCTTGGGATCCAAGTTCATAGCTCCTTGAAAGTGGCTACACAGGTTGATAAGAGCGCTTATGGAATGCTTGTTTTTATTAGTCGAGGCACAAGGTTAAAAAGTCATCTTGTAACACACACGGAACACTGGGGGAACACAGAGGTCAGGTAGTGGAGAATATTTCAGATTGAGACCCTCTGTCAGGACTTGAAAGAAAGATGCAGAAGCCAGAAATGATAAGGGAGTGCAAAATGATGTGGAACCTGGGAGGTGATTGGTGGAAGAGGCAAAGGGCTGAAGAAGAAAGAACTGGATAGGAAAGGACAGTAGAACATGGAATAAAGGGAACCTGAGGCAGGAAATTGCAGGTAATGGGCAGGTTGAGAGGGTGAACAAAGGGAAAGAGGAGAGGTAAAAGGACTGGAGGGAAAAGGGAAAACAAAACTGGGGGACAGAACAGAGGGGAGAGAGCCTATGGCAGCTGTCAGTACCCACTCCACTTCACTCCTCCAATATCCACAATCCCACCTAAATCACTCCCGAAAGAAAAGAAAATTGGGTTGTTGGGTTTAACGAATGCTGGAGTATCGTAGGTTATCTAGCTCTTCCTGAGCTGCACTGAAAGTGCCCAACTTCCATTGCTCTCCCACTCGAGCTGAGCCGTACTCTCAGGACGTACCACGATTTGTCATCACTGCACTCTTGTTAGCCTGCACTAACCCCTGCGGAACATGGGCAAAGGAACAGACACCCTCCACAGTAATGACCCCCATGCCTCTGCAGTGCCCTGTGTGTGCAAGCATCACCTTTATTAGCTGCTGTGTTGGGGGCATGTGTTTGAAGCGACCAACGTCCTCTGGCCTGAGGCTAATAAAAACGAAAGGCTTTAAATCCTCCAGCTAATTAGCAGAGCACTTGTACAAACCTGTAACCCTGCCCATGCATAAAAAAGACATCCTACAATGAGTGATCCAAGCTCTGCTCTTTGACCTGTGCCTTGCCAGGATAGTTACAAGGCTAAAAATACTCTGACAGAAAAATTAGATTATGAAGACACGCAGTCCTCTTTTATTGTCATTTCGTAATGCATGCATTAAGAAATGATACATTATTTCCTCCGGTGTGATATCACAAAACACAGGACAGACCAAGACTGAAAGAACTGACAAAACCACATAATTATAACATATAGTTACAACAGTGCAACAATACCATAACTTGATGAAGAAGTCCGTGAGCACAGTAAAGTTCAAAGTTTCTCAAATGTCCCGCATCTCACGCAGACGGGAGAAGGAAGAAAAACTCTCCCTGCCGTGCCGACCACAGTCCGACTCTGAGTCATCTGAAAACTTCGAGCTCTGATCAGCTCTCTGACACTGAGTACTGAGCGGCATCTCTGTCCTAACGATTCAACCTTCTTCTCAGTCGCCAAATGCAGGCAGGGCCGGGGATTTTGAGGCCTACCCTCCGAAAAGATTCCCGACCACGCAGTAATGACAGCAGCAAACGAGTGTTTCAGAAATTTCTCCAGATGTTCCTCTGTGCCTTCACGCCCATTCTCCATCAATCAGAATTGTCCATGGCCCCTATTTAACTGATACGATATCATTTTTCACCGGAGGGCTGCGCACATGCAGGCGTGCTGCCATCTTTTCCTCCCGCATCACAATTAAAATGAAAATGCAGCCATACAAAAATGCATTGAGATTGCACACTTCACCAGGTAAAAGCTCATTTATTAAGCTGGGAAATTTGTTTTTCCATAGCAAAACAATAAATGCAGGTCAGATGTAATTAAAGATCTACTTGAGAAAGAAGGCGATGGGCAGATTATCAGCAATTTGTTGGCACAGTGGTTCATTTCCTTTGGAAGTCTTTGAGAATTATTACTGAAGTTAAGCCCACACTTTAAATCCAGGTCCAGGTGAGGGGAGCATGATCAATGCAGAATTTCAAAGGGTAAACTTCAAAGTGAATTTATTATCAAAATACATACATGTTATCATATACTACTTTGAGATTCGTTTTCTTGCAGGTATTTACAGGGAAAAAAGAAACACAATAGAATTTATGAGAAAAAAACCATAATCAGATAAAGACTGACCAACAAACAATGTGCAAAAGAAGACAAATACTGCAAATAAAATTTATGACTGAGAACATCAGTTATCAGGGGACCCTGAAAGTGAGTCTGCAGGTCACAGAATCTGATCAGAATAGTGGTGATTGAAGTTACCCACACCATTTCAGGATGCTGATGGCTGTAGGGTAATATCTGCTCATGAATCTGGTGGTGTGGGATTGAAAACTTCTATACGTCCTGCCTGGTGGTAGCAGTGATAAGAGGGTGGCGGATGATGACTGTTGCTTTCTTGTGGCGTTGCTCCATGTAAATATAGTCATTTGAAAGCAAAGATGAAATTTTAAGATTAAAGATGGCACCCAATGTGTGTGCACTTGCACTCGTGCTTTGCTGATGAGCAGAAATATGGGGATATGTAACTATCTTCATCTTCATGGAACATTTTGGGAGTGAAGTGTTATGTGTTTCACTGGAACAGGACTGCACGAGGACATAGCCGATCAAAACTTCTCCATGGACGGCTTTCAGACCGTTCCAGCTGACCGGAAGTGCACTGAGAACGGTAAGCGTAAAGGAGTTGGGTGCTTACTGTTCTGGTTAACAACAGATGGTGCAATCCGGATCATATTACAATGGAGGAATGTGTTTATAGACCGGATATCGAGCTTTTTACTGTTGGACTTCGGCCACATTCCACCGTGATACAACACTGGGCGGCACGGGAGGTCGTTTCTGCCTGTGGCCATCGAACTTGCAGCTCCTCCCGTGGAGGGTCAGACACCCTGAGCCAACAGACTGGTCCTGGACTTATTTCCCATCTGGCATAGTTTGCATTTTGTTGTTTGATTGTTTGTGGTTTTTGTATTGCTATATTTATGCTCTATTCTTGGTTGGTGCGGCTGTAACGAAACCCAATTTCCCTTGGGATCAATAAAGTATATCAATCTATCTACCTATCTATGTAAGTAGGAACTGGTCATGAGTGTGGCTTTTGAAGCCAGTTTCTAATACTTGTTACTTGAACCATACAATTGCATTTATATTTACTGTATTATTAAGTAATTAGTGTCACAAGACTTTAGAGTCAAATTCTCAAGTTATAGATTAGTTTTTGTCTATTATTTGAAATAAATTTCTGTAACTTGCCAATCAATTCACCACTCAGTTACTGAAGAGATTAAAGTCAACAGCTAATATATTCCAGAGGTCATTTGCTAATTTAGGAATGTTTGATTTGTTAGTATTCTGAAGCTAAAGCAAACATTGATCATAGAATATCAAAGCAATGAATGTTGCGGACAGAATCCATCCCAAGAGCAGCCACAAATGATTGATAGCACACCCGAATTGTTACATAAACAACTGTGATTTCAACAACATTGGCACACACGGATTGCTTAAAAATTCAGAGCCACAAGTTTATTTACAAAGTTCTAAAAAGGTGCATTTGCGCTAATATTTAATTTTTAAAGCCTGTCATTAATTCAAATTCTTCGCTTGCCATTATTCCATCTGGTTACTGTCAACCATATTTAATTAATGCAATGAACCTTCATTCAACCAACTTTCTTCCAAAAATGTAGCACTTAAGTGGCATGGTAGCTGTGAGAAAAGACTTTCAGACATCAGAGAGAATTAGGCCATTTGGCCCATCAAGTTCACTCTACCAATCTATCATGGCAGATTTATTGTCCCTGTCATCCCCATTCTCCTGCCTTCTCCCCCTTACCGCTGACACCCTTACTAATCAGGAAGCTATGCCTTAATATACCCTATGATTTGACCTACACAACAGTCTGTGGCAATTAATTCCATCTATTCACCATGCTCTGGCAAAAGAACTTCCTCCTCATCCCTGTTTTGAAGGGATGTTCTTGTATTTAAAGACTGTACCTTCTGGTCCTAGATTCCCCCACTATACACTACATCCTCTCTCTATCCATACTTTTCAACATTCCACCAAATGGTCCTCCATTTTCTACCATCCATGTGCCTATCTAAGAGTCTCTAAAATGTCCCTAATGTATTTGCCTCTACCGCCAACCCTGGCAGTATTTTCCATGCACTTGAGACCCTCAGTGTGAAAAACTACCTAAGACATCCACACCAACCCCCTCCACCCCAAAACACTTTCCTTCAATCACCTTTAAAAGTATGTCCTCTTGTATCTATTGCATCCTGGAAAAAGCTGTTCACAAGTGCCGCCACATATTTTGGCTCCAACACAGCATGTTCACCATGCTCAGCAGAACAACCCATGGGGCAGCACGGTAGTGTAACAGTTAGCGCAACGCTTTATGGTACCAGCACGGAGGAACATCTGGAGGAACTTCTGAAATGCCCGCTTTGCTGCCGCTGCTACTGTGCGATCAAGCATATCCAGAGACGAAGGCCCCAAATCCTCGGCTTTGCCTATTGCCTGTTGCCGAGGCCGGGGTCAAAGTATTCAGCAGAGATGGTGCTCGGTGCTCGGTGTCGGAGGGCTGGCCGGAGGCTCGGAGTTTTTGGACGGACTCAGAGTCGGCTGTGGTCAGGTGCTTCCAGGATGCTGCATCGGCAAGTTTGCAGCGCTGGAGGTTCATGGAAGGGAGAGTTTCTCCCTTCTACCATCTGCGTGAGATGATGGGACTTTTGAGAGACTTTGAGACTTTTTTTTACCGTGCCCATGGTCTGTTCTTTATCAAATTACAGTATTGCTTTGCAC
Source organism: Mobula hypostoma (assembly GCF_963921235.1). Taxonomy (NCBI): domain Eukaryota; kingdom Metazoa; phylum Chordata; class Chondrichthyes; order Myliobatiformes; family Myliobatidae; genus Mobula; species Mobula hypostoma. The sequence continues at coordinate 11,730,659 of NC_086117.1, read as the reverse complement.
TGTTGTGACTATATGTTATAATTATGTGGTTTTTGTCAGTTTTTTTTAGTCTTGGTTTGTCTTGTGTTTCTGTGATATCATACTGGAGGAACAAGGTATCATTTCTTAATGCATGCATTACTAAATGACAATAAAAGAGGACTGTGTGTCCTCATAATCTAATTTAATCTAAATCGAGGATTGCTGGGCAGTGTGGCTTGAAGGGACTATTCCGCGCTGTATCTCAATGAGCAAACAGACACATAGAAAAGTAAATCAGGACACAACAAGCAACAAAACCAGCGCCATTCCTCCCTCCCACCCACCCACCCAGATACCCACGCATGCGCACAGTCTTCCAACCCCAGGACAGGCCGTCTATGACTTCCAACCTCCGGACCTCTGGACCTAGACTCACAGACATGAGAGCTGAGGATATAGATGGTGAAGTGCTAACTATGCGATGTTACAAAGCACAGATGGACAATTGAGAACTCCCTCGTATACTAATTGCCAAAGGACAAATCAGCGGATGCTAAAAGGCATACATCAAGTAGAAAAGTTCAACGTTCAGCAGATGCAAGTACATTTACAGATGTTACATTAGGAATGGAGCCACATAATATCCCTTCTCTACGTATAGCAGGGGGGAGTGAATATTGCGCTTCTCAACTAGGACACAATAACATAAGTGTTGTTTGAGATCTATCTATTAAGGCCCTCCTCCTCACATCAGCAAAATTTTTTCAGTGCTAGCAGCTGTGAAGCAGGAAGGTTTTGTACCCCCGGCAATATTAAGCAGCTCAGGAACAGAAATACCAACAGAATGTTGAAGCAAGAAGGTGAGAACTTGCAAAACTAATATGAGCTTACAAAGTGCAACCTGGATTCAAGAAAATAGGGACTGTGATTGTTTATTAATTCTGTAATTTATTTGGAGATGCAGCACAGTAACAGGTCCTTCCTGATGCTGCCTGATTACACCTATGTGACCAATTAACCTCCTAACCCGTGTGTCTTTGGACTGGAAGGTGAAACCAGAGCACCCAGAGGAAACACACAGTACCATACAGAAGCCTCAGGCACAAATATATCGTGAGGGTGCCTAAAACCTTTGCACAATACTGCAGTAATTTTATGTATTACACCGTCCTGCTGGTGCAAAAAAATCCAAAGTTCATGACATATATGAGTGATGATAAATCTGATTCTGATATGGGTTTCTATTGTGGACGTTGAGTGGGAAGGGGGCAGCGAGAGGGGAATCATAGTTGGGAAAAGGGGAATGGAGAGGGGAGGGAGTGGGAAGCACCAGAGAGACATTCTGTAATGATCAATAAAGCAATTGTTTCTGATCAAATGAACTTGCCTGGTATCTCAGGACTGGGTGTGTCTGCACCCACACCACCCCCCAACCCTGGCACTCCTTCTCTGCCACCTGTCCCACATCCCTCCCACGTCGCTCCACCCTCGCCATTCCCAACACCCTTTGCTCCCGCCAGATTTACAAACTCGCTCTCCACTCCGTGTCGACAAATACAGTACTGTCCAGAAATCTTAGGCATCCTAGCTAAATGCAGAACTGTGCACAGTACAGTGTATGGTCAGTTGGAGAACGTACAGACTCGTTACAGAGAGTGGTGGAATTGAACCCGGGTCACTGATGCTTTAACAGCATCACGCTAACCACCATGTTACTGTGCCACCATGATTACCTTAATATAAGCAAAGGGAGCATCAGTGAGTGTTACAAAGCAGATATCAAGTTGAAAGTACCAATGGCAGAGCAGACTCGATGGGCCAAATGGTCTAATTTTGCTCCTATGTCTTAAGTATTATCATAGAGCCACTGCAGTACCGTCTTTCATAAAGCAGAAGAGATTGTAACTATAGTATAAAACAGACTGCTTGGACCTTTGGCTCCATGTTGGTCTACTTGGATCTCCTCCTCTTTTTCCTGTCACTATATTTACCGCTCCCTTCAATGCTTATTGTTCACCCCTTCAAATATATCTAAAGATATCATCTCCTGTCTTAGCAAGTTCCACACTCTTTGCAAATAGAATTCTCATTTATATCCCTTTGTATCTTCAAATAATGCATACAGTCACCGGCCACTTTATTAGGTACACCTGTGCACCTACTTGTTAATGCAAATATCTAATCAGCCAATCATGTGGCAGCAACTCCATGCATAAAAGCATGTGGACATGGTCAAAAGGTTCAGTTGTTGCTTAGGCCAAACATCAGAATGGGGAAGAAGCGTGATCTAAGTGACTTTGACTGTGGAATGATTGTTGGTGCCAGACAGGATGGTTTGAGTATCTCAGAAACTGCTGATCTCCTGGGATTTTCACACACAACAGTCTTTAGAGTTCACAGTGAATGGTGTGAAAATAAAAGACATTCAGTGAGTAGCAGTTCTGTGGGTGAAAACACCTTGTTAATGAGGGAGGTCAGAGAAGAATGGCCAGATTAGTTCAAGCTGACAGGAAGGAGACAGTAACACAAATATCCATGGGTTACAACAGTGGAGTGCAGAAGAGCATCTCTGAATGCACAACACATCAAACTTTGAACTGGATGGGCTACAACAGCAGAAAACCACAAACATATGCTCAGTGGCCGCTTTATTAGGTACAGGAGATATGTAATAAAATGGCCACCAAGTATACCTATAGACAATAATCTTTTCCATAGATGCTGCCTGTTCTGCTGAGTTCCTCCAGCATTTTGTGTGTGTTGCTTGGATCCCCACATCTGCAGATTTTCTCTCGTTCGTATATCTACAGAGCTCATCTCCTTACTTGGCAAGTTTGATACTCTCACCTGTCTGCAGAAAGATTTCTCACAGTAGTATTTTCAAATTAAACGTATCTGTATCTCTCTTTCCAGTGTTTTTGAAAACTAAAATTTCCACATTTAAGAAAAGGAACTGTGCGTAAGGCAGAATAATTTATCACAATATGGTCAGTTCGACAGAGATGACTAATCCTTTCTCTCCAATTATTCTAACAGAGAATTTAAAATGAAAAGCGTTGTTTGTTTTGGAAGTAGGCTGTTCATCCCAAGCCGCTGGGTTTCACATTCCTTGAATTTTAAAGATAAGCTGATTGCAAAGAGCTTTGTCCGGCTGTTAAAGTGCCGGTGATAAGCAAAGGTTTCCTAGTTTTCCAGCGCCCTGGCATTAATGCTGTCTATCTGAAGGTGAAGAGGTCACTGGTATATTCACCGCAGTTATGTTAACCTGCGCCAATTTTCTTTAAGCGAGTTTATCCAGATGTGAAGCAATCAAACAGCTGCATGCAATTAGACCAGGTGAAGCCGCCAGCAAAGTTACGAATCCACGTAGCATTTGGAAGGGATGGTGGCTGTGAAAGAAATCATTACTTCGTTGAAGGGTTATTTTGCACAGTCTCTAACCCAGCTGAAAATACAGAGGCAAACAGACAGGACGCTGCAATGTAAATGTTCCCGTTGTGATCACAAAGAGGAAACAGCTTCTAATCTCAGTGCACCGAGGTAAGAGAGTTCTCCACCTGCCCAGAACCTGCAGTTATTGAAATTCATTGTAACCCAAAGTTCAGACCAAATCAAAGTACATGTGTCGGTATGTCACCATATACTACCCCAGAGATTAGTTTTTTTGCGGGTATTCATAGTTAATACAAAGAAGCAGAATAGAATCAATGCAAAACTGCACACAACAAAGACAGACAAACAACCAATGTGCAAAAGACAACAAATTGTGCAAATACAAGAAAAAAATAATAATTCATGAATAAATAATAAATATGGAGAACATGAGTTGTAGAATCCTTGAAAGTGAGTTCATAGGTTGTGGGATCAGTTTGGTGTTGGGATGAGTGAAGTTATCCACTTTGGTTCAAGGGCCTGAAGGTGTAATGAGCTCTTCAGGCCTGTGCGGGTAACCAGAGAGCATTGGACTCCAAGGTTTTCAGAGCATCTGAATTGATTAATTCTTGTTTAACAAGAGTTGTTAATCGTTTAGAGTTTCTTGTGTTTTTTTCTCGAGCGACTCACTCTTTGTGATGTGGTCTCTTGGTGCTTTCTCTATAAACTTGCTATGGGTATTTGATAGACTTGGGAATCTGTGTTCCTTGTATTATTTAAGCGGACATCCAATTAGCGCTAATTATGTGGTCCTAGTTTTGAGAATGTTATGTCTCGCGGTGTCGCTCATCCAAGCCACTGATGTTCTGTTGGAATTATTATGAATAAACTCTCATCGCTGTCTCTGCATGGGAGTCTGTCTTTTCTCTGCACTTGGGCTCTGACATTCCCAGCGTTCATTGTGACAGATGGTTGAGGGGTAATTCTCTTTCTGAACCTGGTGGTGTGGGACCTATGGCGACTGCATCTCCTTGCTGATGGCAGCAGTAAGAAGAGATCATGGCCTGGATGGATCCAAACTTACAAACTGCAAGGCCGTTGTGAAAGACACTTAATAGCAACCTGCCAGGCTTTGGAAAGATCTGATCAATTCCTCTCCATAAGTAATGTTATCTTAGTTTATCTTATCTTAGTGTAGAAATCAATACCAAAATGCACCATATTATTGTACTCAAATTCAAATTAATTTAGAGCTCAACGTTTACACTAATTCTCCAAAATTAGCTTGGAAATTCTGATATTATACTCCCATTTTCACGTTGCCAACTGTGCAAAGAAGTTAGGGGTAGCTTTCGGGAGACCATAAGATATAGGAACAGAATAGGGCCACTGGGCCCATCAGTTCTGCTCCACCATTCAATGATGGCTGATTTATTTTCCTTCTCCGCCCCCCCCCCATTATCCTGCCTCTCCCTGTAACCTTTGACTCCCTTTCTAATGAAGAACCTAACACCCTCTGATTTAAATATATGCAATGACTAGACTTTCACAGCTATCTGTGGCAATGAAAATTTCACAGAATTCCACTGTTTCACCATCCTCTGAGTAAAGAAACTCCTCCTCATATCTCTGTTCTAAAGGGATGTTCTTCTATTCTGAGGTTGTGCTCTCTGGTCCTAGACTCCCCCACGATTAGAAACATCCTCTTCATGTTCACTCTATCTAGGCCTTTTAATATTCAGTATGTTTCAGTGAGTGTCTGCGCCAACAACACCCCCCCCCCGCCAAACACACACACCATTCTTCTAGCCCCCAGTGTGTACAGGCCCAGAGCCATCAAATGCTCTTCACACATTAACCCTTTCATGCTCAGGCTCCTCTCTGATGCCATCACATCCCTTCTTAGATACGCCGTCCAAAACTGCTCACGATACTCCAAATGTGGTCTGACCAACACACTGTAAAGCCTCAGCATTATATCCATGCTTTTATATTCCAGTCAGGATTCACGGCAAGGTATTACCCGGAGAACTGGACACAGCACAAGCAAAGAAAATCACAACTGCAAGCGTGCAAGCGTGCAAGCCCAAGCTTGAACAACTATCAATGGGGGAATGGAAACTTTCATCCTGTGATGAAGCAGGGTGACACACACGAAATGCTGGAGGAACTCAGCTGGCCAGGCAGCATCTATGGGAAAGAGTAGTCGACGTTTCAGGCCGAGACCCTTTGGCAGGACTGAAGTTTGCCGTTGGTTCACTGTTTGTTTGCTCCAGAGGAATGATTACCAACTTCATTTTTCATATTTTTTAAATTCTTATAGTTGTTGAATGTTGTTTTTTTTTGTTGCACGTCGATCCAACACACCACAGCAAATGCCTAGTACAAGTAAATGGATACGGTGAATGAAGCTGACCCTTGCCCCCATGCAAGGGTTTGAGAGGTTGGGCTTCCCAAACAGGAGAACATGCTGGCCGCTGTCTGAAGCTCCTGGTGTCATGGTCTGAGGGCAATTACGAAACAAGACTGCCACTCCATTGGACTGGGGGCACCTCAGAGTCAGAAAGTTCTGGGTTCAAGTCCCACTACAGGAACGAGTGTGGAACTGATGGATGCCGGCTCGATTTCAGCATTTAAGAGAAATTTGGACGGGTAACTGGATGGGAGAGGTATGGAGGTCTATGGTCCAGGTTGCAGATCGATGGCATGGGGCAGAATAAGAATTCAGCATGGGCCGAAGGGCTGTTTCTGTGCTGTAGTGCTCTATGATTCTAACTCAGGCTAATAATTGGGCACAGTACTGTGAGAGTACCACACTTTGAATGTTAAATTAAATATTCCCCCCCCCCCCCAAATCTGTCCTCTCACTATAACATAAAGAGCAGGGATTTATTTCCCTGAGTACTGGCTGAAAGTTACCGGCTGAAACCATGGCGACAGAAACAAATCATCTGGTGATAATCTAGCAGACTGCTGTGTGAACATCAACAGCAATGTTTCTTGCATCAATGTTTCTAAAATACTTCATTTCCTTTAAAGGTGGTTTGGGACTTTGAGGACATGACAGAATATCATTTTTTTGTGCTTGCCTCACTGATGTTAAAGCTTGCTATCGAAACCTAGGGTGCTATTGTTAGCAGCAGAATTGAACCATAATCCAGCAAACAAAATTCTGACGGAACCAACACTATGATACATCACTGAAGCTCTCCTAGAATTTGTTTAAAAATTGCTTTGAGTTTAACAGAATGCTGTATGTTGATAAATATTGTTTATAAAAAATTATTCTAGTGGAAAATCTTGGTATCAGTGTGAATAACTTGATAGGTTCTCCGATGGGAAATGCACAGGCCAGGCTTGGAACATTCTGGCTTAAATCTTGTCTTATAAATAGTGCAAATAAATGAGTTTTCTCCCAGGGTTAAGTGCAGCTCCATTACATAGAAGTGCGTGCCCTGGCTATGGTGAAAACAAACTTCATGCTCCACACTTGCCTTCAAGCACTCTGAGTTGACCGGTTAATCCTCTCAGTACTCTGCTACCAGCAAAATCTCTGAACTCTCTACTATTAAGTAATCAAAGTTTTTCACTAATTTTCTGTTTTTATATTATTATTGAACTGATTTTGAGTGTTTTGACATTCTTCTGCCTGTTTACCAAGATAATGTGGATGGGCGATGAAGGACGTCCACAGTTCAGGCTTTTTCTCTGCGTTCAGAGACTATGCGAACAGGAGGTACAAGGCTGGTCGTTCGGCGTGCCTGGAGTTTGTCAGGGTCCTGTCATCAGCTAGTCCAAGAGTTGGTACTGAAGACTGGTGCCTGAAGATCCAGAGGTCAAAGCTCGATGGCCAAAGCCTGGAGACTGGAGGCCTGTCTTGGAGATGGAGGACTGCCCGTGTGTGCGGGAAGGAGGAAAGGGGCTTGCTTTGCTGTCCGACCTGCTGAGTTCCTCCAGCATTTTCTGTGTGTTGCTTTGGATTTCCAGCATCTGCAGACTACCTCGTGTTTTTGTTTTGCTGTTGTTTTGCAGTCCATTCTATGTTACATTTTGTTGTGCCCTGCCGGGCACTGTGGGGATGTTATGTTGGTGCTGGAAAATGTAGCGACACTTACGGGCTGCCCCTCAGCACATCCGTAAGTCGTGTTGGTTGTTAATGCAAACAATGTGTTTCTCTGTATGCTTCGATATACGTGTGACAATTACATCTAAATCTGAATCTGAAAACGTATTTTGAAAAATTTAGTTTTAATTGCATGTACAGTATTTTCCTGACCAGCTACTAACTTCTGCAGCCATGAGGTTTTTAATGTGTATTTCAGGGATCGCATAAACAGACGTGAAGCAAATCTAAGGGGACATAATGAACGCTTTCCAACTAATCCTAAAAGTAAACTGCGTAAAGACACCGACTCCACAAGCACTTTCACTTTGAACAGCAATGCCCTAACAGATGTGAAACCAATAAAGAGTGCATTATGGACAACATCAAAGACCTCTCCGGATGCAAATGGAGAACAATCCCGCTTTATGCATTTCACACCAGAGTTCTTCGTATCGAAGTGACTCTCTGCTGCCTTGTTCCCAGAGGTGGAATCCAGCCAGAACCCATCACAGGTTGATGGCGAGGGTGAAGCAGTAACCAACCAGCGGTAAATCAAAGAAACTTCTGCCACAGAAGCAGATGCTTAACGATTAGAGCTCATACCAGACGAGGATCAAGAATCAACTTTATTCACCACATACCTGTACATTTATTTTCATGCACTAGGAATTTGCTGTGGTGTGTTGCTCCAGGCGAGATGTGCACCAGAGAACAACATTCAACAATTATAAAGAATTAATGAAAGTTTAAAGTACAGATGCCGAATAAAATGTGCATAAATACAGAAGTATTTTTTATTGGGGGTGGGGGAGGGGGACTACTGCCCAGGATTGAAATAAACTGCAGAGAGTTGTAATCTTAGTCACCTCCACCATGGGCACCAGCCTCCAGAGTATACAGGCCATCTTCAAGGAACGATGCCTCACAAAGGCAGAGTTACTCACTAAGAACCACCATCACCTTGTTCTCATTGTTACCATCAGGTAGGAGGTACAGAAGCCTGAAGGCACACACTCAGCGATTCAGGAACAGCTTCTTCCCCTCTGTTACCCGATTTCTGAATGAACATTGAAACCATGAACACTACATCACTACTTTTTAATTTCTGTTTTAGCACTACTTATTTAAATATTTGATTTACATATGTATATATATACTTACTGTAATTCAGTTTTCTTCGAAATTGCCACGTATTGCATTGTACTCTTGCCGCTAAGTTAACAAATTTCACGACATATGCCGATGATATTAAACCTGATTCTGAAATACCAGCATGTATTTACAATCTATATTTTTTTAAATTTTATTGAGATACAGTGTAGAATAGGCCTTTCTGACCCTTCAAGCTGTGGCGTCCAGCAACCCCCGATTTAACCCTGCCTAATCACGGGACAATTTACAATGACCAGTTAACCTATCAACAGGTATGACTTCGGACTGTGGGAGGAAACCAGATCACCCGGAGGAAACCCGCGCAGTCATGGGGAGAATATACAAACCCCTCCCAGGCAGCCTGGAATTGAGAACCTGAGTTACAGGGAAAGGTTGAACAGGTTCGGACTTTATTCCCTGGAGTGTAGGAGAATGAGGAGAGATTAGATAGAGCTATACTGAACTATGAGGGGTGTGGATACAACAAAAGCAAACAGGCTTTTTCCACTGAGGTTGGGTAAGACTAGAACTGAAGGTCATCGGTTAAGGGTGAAAGGTAAAATATTTAAGGGAACACAAGGAGGAACTCAAGAGGATGGGGGGAGTATGGAATGAGCTGTCACTGGAAGTAGTGGATAGGGATTCGATTTCAGCCTTTAAGAGAAATTTGGATAGGTACATGGATAGGAGGTGTAATGAGGGCTATGGTTCAGGTGCAGGTCAATGGTATTAGGCAGGATAACAGTTTAGTAAGGACTAGATGGCCCAAAGGGTCTGCTTCTGTACTGAAGTGCTCTACGACTCTATAACTCTGTCCAGGGCTGAATTTCTGGTCATATTTTCTCATTACATGTTCACTGGATGTGGAGATCACGGGCGATTTCTACACTGGTTATTTATTCCTAATTGCCCGGAAAAGCCCCGTCCTCTTGTGCCATGATGGGACCACCCTCAGGGCGGAAGAGCAACACCTTATATTCTCTCTGCGTAACCTCCAACTTGATGACATGAATATTGACTTCTCCTTCCAGGAAAAAATAAAACTTCCTCCCCCTCCCCTCTTCTTCTATTCCCCACTCTGGCCTCTTACCCTATCTCATCTGCCTATTACCTCCCCCTGATGCCCGTCCTCCTTCCTTCTCTCCTATCGTCCACTCCAATCAGATTCCTTCCTCTCCGGCCCTTTATCTTTCCTACCCACCTGACTTCTCCTATCACCTTTAAGCTACCCTCCTTCCCCACTTCTCCACTTTTTTATTCTGGCATCTTTCCAGTTCTGAAGAAGGGTCTCAGCCCAAAACAAAGACTGTTTATTTATTTCCATGGATGCTCCCTGACCTGCTGAGTTCCTCCAGCACTTGTGTGTTGTCACTTTGCTGTTGTTGTTGCTTGTGTTGTTCTGCTGAACACTGTGAGCATGACATGCTGGCAGATGTTATTTGTTCATGCAAATGACGCATTTCACTGTGTATTTCAACATACATGTGATAAACAAATACATCTGAATCTAATTCAGCCCAGTCCATTACAGATAACGCCCTCCTAACCACTGAGCACATCTATATGAAATCCATCATCAGAGATCCTCACCACCCAGACCATGCTCCTTTCTCACTGCTGCCATCAGGTAGAAAGTACAAGAGCCTCAGGACTCACACCACCAGGTTCAAGAACAGTTACTATCCCACAACCATCAGGCTTTGGAACCAAAGGGGATAACTATACTCCTCTGTTGAAATATTCCCACAACCAATGATCTCACTTTAAGGACTCTTTATCTTCATGTTCTCGTTATTTATTGCTATTTATTTATATTTGCATTTGCACAGTTTTTTTGTCTTCTACACTCTTGCTCTTTCATTGATTCTGTTATACCTGTTATAATTACTGTTCTATAGATTTGCTGAGTACCCGCAAAAAAATGAATCTCAGAGTTGTATGTGCTGAATATGTATGTATCCTGATAACAAAATTTACTTTGAACTTTGAACTTAATTGCCTCTGAACTGTGAGGAATATAAGAGATCATGATGCACACTCCAAATGATCCGTTTCATTGAAGCCAATGGCCACTCCAGAGACAACTATCCGAAGGTAAACTGACTTCTGGCCCACTTATTCTCTAAATCAGAATTTTTATTTAATTCCATCAGCATTATTTGTACTTCTGAGGAAACATTGACCCAATTTATTTTGTTTTCTGCGGCGGCGGCAATGACTTATGTGAAAAGGCATCTAACAACAGTTCTTTATGAAAAGGCCCCCTTCATTCTTAAAAATGAAGAAGCAAGCAGCAACGTAACTAACGCTTCTAAAGCAGTTTGATATTTACAGTGAACTCACTTCATTCCTAGTTTTGCACCCACTCAACTCTGTAATTTATTCTGCAGAAGGTCACACGCGGTGAGTAATCACCATGAAAAATACATTTTTTTCCCCAAAAATGTCCTGAGCCCAACACATTGTTGCGATCACAAGGAAGGCATGCTAGTGGCTGTATACCAGGGGTTCCCAAACTGGGGTCTATGGACCCCTCAGTTAATGGGAGGGGTGCATGCCATTAAAAAAAAGAGGTTGGGAATCCCTGTTCAACATATTTGGAGTTAAGGAGATTCAGAGCCTGGGTGTCCTCGGAGAAGAAGCACTTGGTTTCTATGGGGAATTCCCAATGGGGATTTCCAGGAATGGTGGACCCTCAGGGACTCAAGTGTGTTGTAGGTAGTAAAAATCATACTTTCATTGGAAACTGTAAATGGTTTTGAAATGCAGTTATTTTTGAGGCCCTGATTATTGTATAGGCTCTTCTGCAGAGACTGTCACGGTGTCATGGTGGAGAGGCTTGTGAGTTTCCTGAGATCCTGCCTGGAGTTTAGCAATCTAGGGCTTAGCTCCTGGTAGGGTCACCCATGACGATAAGGTCAAGGGGGAAGGTTCCAGACAAAGAGCGATCCAACCAAGACATCAATGGTGGAGTTGGTGGGAGACAATGGCACATCACAACGGCAGTGAAGGAGGAGGAAGGCTGCAACCATACAGGGTCCATGGCATTTTGTACTCCATGTCACTGGACCCTGACCTTCATCTGTCAAGGACCATGTGGTGGCTGCCCATGCATCAGCCTTCCCACATTAAACAAAGTCACACACAGGCATTCTCCATTAAGGGAGTCCATGCTAACATCCCGGATTAAGTCCTATGGTGTGAGGACATGGCATTCAATTCAAGTGATTGCACTACTGTTGTACAATGTACTGCTGTGTTGTCATAGTTACTGAATCGTAAAATAAAAGGAAATTCTTTCAAGTTTCTATGGATGTGTGGTGGATAGCTTTCAGACTGGACCGGACTTCAGAGTGGTCCATGGTGTTGTGAACACTACGTCACTATTTATTTTGTATTTTATAACAACTTAATGTCTTTGCATTGTACTGCTGATGCAAAACGACACATCTCACATCGTAAGGGTAGCATGGTAGTGTAGTGGCTAGCACGATGCTTTAGCATACCAGCGGTTCAATTCCCGCCGCTGCATGCAAGGAGTTTGTACGTTTTCCCCATGACCGCGTGGGCTTCCTCCCTGGTGCTCCGGTTTCCTCCCAAAGACATAGCAGTCGGCGGGTTAATTGGTCAGTGTAAATTGTCCCATGAGTAGGCTAGGGTTGCTGGGCAGGATGGTTCGAAGGGCCAGAGGGGCCTATACTGCTCAGTGTAAGACAGTGATAATAAATCTGATTTGAGTCCTGACGGAGGGTCTCGGACTGAAATGTTGACTCTTTATCCCTTTCCACAGACGCTGCTTGACCTGCTGGGTTCCTCCAGCGTGTTCTGATTACTCTTCCTTTTGCTCCCCAGATACAGATGGCCAACAGTTGCAACAGCTTAGAGCTGAGATAACTTGAAGGTTCATGTGCTATTTTCCAGCTGATGGAAGCTTTTAACTTAAACTACCTCGTGAGAAATTTTATGAAGTGATACTTCCTTCTCAGTTCGATTGAGGTTTCTTTCCGCCCTTGTGCTGAAGCTGGCATGTAAAGCAAGACTGGTGATGCACTTGCTGAGGGTCTCGGCCCACGAGTCCATACTATTTATTCTGCTCTGTAGGTGCTGTCTGACCTGCTGAGTTGCTCCAATCCCTTGTGTGTGTTCCTTAGTGCCCTACCATTTACTGTACATGTCCTACAGCATAGAACATTACCGCATAGGAACAGGCCATTCAGCCTACGATGTTGTGCCGAACCAATTCAATTTGTAATCAAATGGCCAACTGAACTAATCCTTTCTGCCTACACGATATCCATATCCTTCCATTTCCCTCATACTCATGTGTCTATCGAAACGTCTCTTAAATGTCCCTGATGCATCTGCCTCTACCACCACCCCATTCCAGACATGCACCACTCACTGTGTAAAAAACTTGCCTCTCACATCTCCTTTAAAATTATCTTCTCTCACCTTCATAGTATGCCCCCGGTATAAGACATTTCAACCCTGAGAAAAAGATACTGTCTGTCCACTTTCTCTATGTCCTACTCTGACTTGACGTTCCAAAATGCACCACCCCATGCATTGATTGACATTAAATTCCATCTGCCAACATTCCGTCCAAGCTCCCAGATAATCAATATTTTGTTGTACCTTTGGACAACCTTCCAGGCTATTACCAACACCACTGACTTTCATATTGTTTGCAAACTTACCAGTCATAACTCCGACATTGAACTCCAAGTCAATGACAAATATCGCAAAATATCAAGGGTCTCGGCATTGACCGCTGCAGTACACCATTGGTCACAGACATCCAATCAGAAAAGACTTTCAACAAGGAATTTTGGATCCAATTAGCCAGCTCAGCTTGGATCTCGTGTGCTTTAACCTTCTGGACCAGGCTACCAAGTGGAACCTTGTGCAATGTCATATAGACAACATCTAAAACCCTGTCTTTGTTAGTATTGCATTGTTTTACATTGTCACATGTACCGAGATACAGTGAAAAGCTTTTGTTTATGTGCCATTCAGAAATATCATTCTGTATACACTCAGTAGTCACTTTACTTGGCACAAGCGTGGAATCTCGAGTGGTCGTCAGCTGCTGGAGGCCATTCACTTCAAAGTTCAACGTATTGTGCGTATGGAGATGCCCTTCTGCACACCATTGATGTAACATGTGGTGACTTGAGTTAAGGTCACCTTCTTGTCAGCTTGAACCAATCTGGCTATTCTCCTCTGACCTCTCTCATTAACAAGGTGCTTTCAGCCACAGAACTGATGCTCACTGAATATTTTTATTAAATTTTTTGCACCATTCTCTGTCAACTCTAGAGACTGTTGTACATGAAAATCCCAGGAGATCAGCAGTTTCTGAAACACACAAACCACCCCGTCTGGCACCAACAATCATGCCACAGTCAAAGTCACTGAGATCACATTTCTTCCCCATTCTGATGTTTGGTCCGAACAACAACTGAACCTCTTGACTGTGTCTGTGTCCTTTTATGCATTGAGTTGCTGCCATGTGGTTGGCTGATTAGATATTTGCATTAACAAGCAGGTGTACAGGTGGCCACTGAATGGATGTGTACATCAAAGTCATAAAAAGAGAAACAGAATGCAGAACAAGGTGTTACAGTTTTAGGGAAAATGAACCACAGATACACAAATAAAGTTCAATCTTTAAAAGGCTGCAGGAAGCCAGTGAGTTGAGCAGCACCTGCAGAGGGAAATGGACAGCTGAAATTCTGGGTAGAGACCCTTCATCAGAACTGGAAGGAAGGGAGATAGCCAGAGTAAAAAGAGTGGGGGGGGGAGGGGGGGGAGCAAAAGCTGGTGATTGGTAGGTCCCCCAAGTGAAGGGGATGATAAACAGATGAGGGGGCGGGGCGGGCAGCTTAATGTGAAAAAGACTAAGGAGCTGGTGGTAGACCTGAGGAGAGCTAAGGTACTGGCGACCCCTGTTTCCATCCAGGGGGTCAGTGTGGACATGGTGGAGGATTACAAATACCTGGGGATACGAACTGACAATAAACTGGACTGGTCAAAGAACACTGAGGCTGTCTACAAGAAGGGTCAGAGCCGTCTCTATTTCCTGAGGACACTGCGGCCCTTTTACATCTGCCGGACGATGCTGAGGATGTTCTACAAGTCTGTGGTGGCCAGTGCGATCATGTTTGCTGTTGTGTGCTGGGGCAGCAGGCTGAGGGTGGCAGACACCAACAGAATCAATAAGGCCAGTGATGTTGTGGGGATGGAACTGGACTCTCTCACAGTGGTGTCCGAAAAGAGGATGCTGTCTAAGTTGCATGCAATCTTGGTCAATGTCTCCTATCCACTACATAATGTACTGGGTGGGCACAGGAGTACATTCAGCCAGAGACTCATTCCACCGAGATGCAGCACTGAGCGTCATAGGAAGTCATTCCTGCCTGTGGCCATCAGACTTTACAACTCCTCCCTCGGAGGGTCAGACACCCTGAGCCAATAGGCTGGTCTTGGAATTATTTCATAATTTCCTGGCATAATTTACATATTACTATTTAACTATTTATGGTTCTATTACTATTTATTATTTATGGAGCAACTGTAACGAAAACCAATTTCCCCCGGGATCAATAAAGTATGACTATGACTATGACTAAGAATGATGTGAGAGGCTGGGAAACGATAGATGGAGGTGAAAGCATTGAAGAACATGGAATCTGATAGGAGAGGACAACAGACCATAGATAATGGGAAGATGAGGCAGGGAACATGCGGGTGATGGGCAGGTGGAGAGGGTGATTGCAAATGGTGAGATGGAAGGCACTTTCCCTTGATAAGGTTGCTACCACATTCCAACACATTTGATCAAAACAAAATGCCTTTTCGTACTTTTCAGGTTTGTAGAAAGAAAAATCTGAATCTGGTGAAGGATCTTTAAAAAACCGAAGCCAATATTTACAAACTTTTCTCCATTTAGCAAAAAGACTTTAACCTGAAGTACTCACAAGAAAACCAAAAGCAAATAAAACCCAACTTCTAAATGTTGGCTGTAATGGAGAACTGGCAAGGTAAGAACCTGCTAATGAGCAGACTAGATATGTAAGATGAGCACGTACGTAAAATGAAGTGCTATTACAAAGAAGGCATGGAATCGACCCTACTTGCCTAGAAATTTGCACAGATTCGGCATGTCATCTTAAACCTTGATAAACTTCAATCAATGCACAATGGAGAGTGTCCCCTCTGGCTGCATCATAGCCTGGAATGGAATCACCGAATACCCAAGAATGGAAAAGCCTACAAAAATTAGTGGATACAGCCCCAGTCTACCACGGGTAAAGCCCTCCCCACCACCGAACACATCTACAGGAAGCTCTATTGCAAGAAAGCAGCATCCATCATCAAGAACCACTGCCATTCCAGGCCGTGCCCACTTCTTGCTGCTGCCACTGAGAAAGGGGTACAGGAGCCCCAGCTCCCACACCACCACATTCAGGAACAGTTATTACCCCTCAACTATCAAAATCCTGAACCGACATGGATAACTTCAACTCACCTCAACACTGAACAGCTTCCCCAACCTATGGACTCACTTTCAAGGGCTCTACACTCATGTTCTCAGTATTATTTATTATTTATTTTTTATTCATATTATTTGTTTTTTTTTTGCATTTGCCCAATTTGTCTTCTTTAGCACATTGGTCAGTTTTTGTGTATGATTTTCATTGATTCTGTTGTACTACTTTGTTCTCCTGTGAATGCCTGCAAGAAATTGAATCTCAGGGTTGTGTATGGTGCCATATATGTACTTTGACAATAAACTTACGTTGAACTTTTGAACTAATCAATGCCATCAAAGGAATTCATGTCTGTTTAAACAGCAGCACGTGAATGAAATTGCATCAAGGGGATAGGTCTCAGCCTCCAACACAAAGGGTCAGAGTGACTGCAATCAGGATGTGCTTTGTGGTGGGGTCCTGTTGGAGGTGGCAGAAGTTACGGAGAATTATATGTTGGACCCGGAGACTGGTGGGGTGGTAGGTGAGGACCAGGGGAACCCTATCCCTAGTGGGGTGGCGGGAGGATGGAGTGAGAGCAGATGTATGTGAAATGGGAGAGATGCATTTGAGAGCAGAATTGATGGTGGAGGAAGGGAAGCCCCTTTCTTTAAAAAAGGAGGACATCTGCTTCGTCCTGGGATGAAAAGCCTCATCCTGAGAGCAGATGCGGTGGAGATGGAGGAATTGCGAGAAGGGGATGGCATTTTTGCAAGAGACAGGGTGAGAAGAGGAATAGTCCAGGTAGCTGTGAGAGTCCTTAGGCTTATAGTAGACATCAATAGATAAGCTGTCTCCAGAGATAGAGACAGAAAGATCAAGAAAGGGGAGGGAGGTGTCGGAAATGAACCAGATAAACTTGAGGGCAGGGTGAAAGTTCGAGGCAAAGTTAATGAAGTCAACGAGTTCAGCATGCGTGCAGGAAGCAGCGCCAATGCAGTCGTCGATGTAGCGAAGGAAAAGTGGGGGACAGACAGCAACATAGGCTTGGAACATGGATTGTTCCACAAAGCCAACAAAAAGGCAGGCATAGCTGGGACCCATATGGGTGCCCATGGCTACATCTTTAGTTTGGAGGAAGTGGGAGGAGCCAAAGGAGAAATTATTAAGAGTAAGGACTAATTCCGCTAGATGAAGCAGAGTGGTGGTAGATGGGAACTGGTTAGGTCTGGAATCCAAATTTATAATAAATATTTATTTATTCATTTACTGAGATACAGCATGGAATAGGCCCTTCTGCCCCTTCAAGCCGCGCTACCCAGCAACCCCCAATTTAACCCTATCCTAATCACAGGACAATTTACAATGACCAAGTAACCTACCAACTGGTATGTCTTTGGACTGAGGGAGGAAATGGGAGCACCCAGATGAAAACCATACAGTCAAGGGGCTAACGTACAAACTCCTTACAGGCAGCGGTGGGAAATGAACCTGGGTCACCCATTCTGTAAAGCATCCACTATGCTACTGTATTGGTGACCAACCCGATTTATCTGTGGGATAGTGGGGAAAAAGGCAGGAAAAGTGGAAGTGTGGGCAAGCAGATAAATGCTGTTGGTGATTATGTGAAAGGAAAAGGATTTGGGGGAAAACAATGATTAAAGCTAGAAATAGCCTATAACTGTTACTGTCTTTGATTTTAATTTGGTTGTGCTTAACTGAAACTATATTGATTACGTTAAAATAAAGACTCAAAAGATAACCAAAAATAGCCACTTTTGTCATACTCAAAAATGATACAAACTTTCCAAACTTAAACCAAAAACTCAACCCTTAGATATACATGAGATTCAACCAATTAGTATCTATTTCCTTTCAAATCTTTTTATTATTATTATCTAAAATTAACAAGAGTACATCAAAGTAGGCAACACTTACAATGTCTCAAGAAAAAACATTGTTTTAAAGATTGAAAACATTTTGGTGACAAAAAAAAGAGGGGAAAAAACCCTACTAAGCAAGGAAAGGTGAAAAAAGAAATTAGGTGTTCAACCCCGGAGCCATGCGTCATACAAAAAGCTTCTAAAGTTAAACATCAAACCAACAGCAAGAAAAAAAAGTACCAACAAATTTACAATTAGATCATGGAGGAAATCTATCAATTAACTCAAATGATAATAATGAGCAAATGAACCCCATCTTTTCTCAAAATCAAACATTGGTTCAAAACACACATCAAAGTTGCTGGTGAACGCAGCAGGCCAGGCGGCATCTCTAGGAAGAGGTACAGTCAATGTTTCAGGCCGAGACCCTTCGTCAGGACTAACAACAGGTCTTGGCCCGAAACGTCGACTGTACCTCTTCCTAGAGATGCCACCTGGCCTGCTGCGTTCACCAGCAACTTTGATGTGTGTTGCTTGAATTTCCAGCATCTGCAGAATTCCTGTTGTTTGCATTGGTCCAAAAGTTCGACCTAGTTTTCTCCAAACTAAGACATAACATCACTTGAGAGAACCATTGTGACAAAGTGGGAGTTGATGTATCCTTCCACTTCAACAAAATGGCCTTCCTAGCTATCAATGTAACAAATGCAATAACATGTTGGTCAGACAAAGAGGTACTGCTGATATTTTGAGGAATTATTCCAAAAAGCGCAGTTAATTTGTTAGGTTGTAAATTAATTTTAAGTGCTTTAGAAATTGCAGAAAAAACTGACTTCCAGAACTGTTCCAGTAGAGAACAGGACCAAAACATGTGTGCCAGTGTAGCTGTCTCAGTTTTACCTCTATCACAATAACTATCAACATTAGGAAACATTTGAGACAATCTCTCCTTCGTCAAATAGTAATGATGTGCAATTTTAAATTGAATCAGTGAATGATGAGCGCAGATCGAAGAAGAGTTAACCAACTTCAGAATCCGCGTCCAGTCCTCCGTCATAAAAGTCAAATTAAGTTCCTTTTCCCAATCTTGTTTAACCTTACACAAAGGACGCTTATCCTATTGTAACAGTAAATTATAAATTCTTCCAGTGGAACCCTTCATCAAAGGGTTCATAATCGTAATAGTATCTAACAGGTCGGCTTCCAATATGTAAAGAAAATTACTTAAATATTTTTGTAAGAAATGTCTAACTTGAAGGTATTGTAAAAAGTCTGAGTATGAAAGAGAATATTTATCAACTAATTGTTCAAAAGACATCAGTCTATCTTCTTTAAATAAATCCAGAAAAGAATTAATGCCTTTATTTTTCCAAAGTAAAAAAATTGGATCACTCAAAGAAGGTTTAAAAAAGTAATTTCGACAGATTAAACCACAAAGTTCAAATTTTTTAAGATTAAAAAAATTATGGAACTGGAGCCAAGTTTGTAAAGAATGCTTAATCACAGGGTATAAAGCTAATTGTATAGGTAAAGCAGCTCCCGATAATGAGGTTAAATAAAACTGTTTCACAGCTTTCGATTCCAAATCTACCCAAATTGGCCGATCATTCTTATCAACCCAGTGTAACCAAAGGGACATATATCGCATATTAACAGCCCAGTAATACATTCTTAAATTAGGCAAAGCGAGACCTCCATCCTTTTTCAACTTCTGTAAGTGACATTTACTAATTCTTGGTCTTTTATTATTCCAAATAAAAAATAAAATAATAGAATCAATCCTATCAAAAAACTTCTTAGTCAGAAAAACAGGGATATTCTGAAATAAAAAAAAATTTTGGTAAAATCATCATTTTGACTACATGAATGCGACCAACAAGTGAAAATGTAAGTGGGTTCCATCTACTAAATAAATACTTCATAGAATCTATCAAGGGAACAAAATTAGCTTTATAAAGATCCTTATATTTTTTAGTGATTATAACACCTAAATACCTAAAGGAATCCGTGACTTTGAAAGGAGTATTATCATATATAGAAACAGATTCATTTAGAGGAAACAGTTCACTTTTACTAAAATTTATTTATTTTATATGCTGAAAAATCTCCAAATTCATTAAATATTTTTAGCAAGGCAGGAATAGATTCCTCGATATATAAACCAGTAAATCTCCAGCGTAAAGGGAAATCTTATGAATGGTCTCATTCACAAAAACCCCATAAATATCTTTAGCTTCACGAAGAGCAATAGCAAGGGTTTCTAGTATTAAATTAAATAACAAAGGACTTAATGGACAACCTTGTCTTGTCCCCCGTGAAAACTGAAAAAAAGGGGATCTACAGTTATTAGTAATAACAGTAGCAATAGGGGTTTTATATATCATTATAATCCAATTATTAAAATTAACACCAAAGCCAAATTCCTCTAAAACATTAAATAAATATTTCCATTTGACTCGATCGAATGCTTTTTCAGCATCCAAAGAGACGACGCATTGTGGAGTTTTAAAAGAGGACGAATATATAATGTTAAATAATCTCTGAACATTTGAAAAAGAATAACGACCCTTTATAAAGCCTGTTTGATCTTTAAAAATAATTTTACCCAAAATATTCTCCAACTGATTGGCCATTATCTTTGACAGAATCTTAGCATCGACATTCAATAATGAAATAGGTCTATACGAGGCACAATCAGTAGGATCTTTATCCTTTTTATGAATTAAAGAAATAGAAGCCTCATAAAAAGTAGAGGGTAAATCACTTTTCACAAAAGAATCCCTAAACATTTCCAACATATACGGAGAAAGCAATTTTCCAAATTTTTAAATAAAATTCTACAGGATAGCCATCAAGTCCAGGGGCCTTACCAAATTGCATTGAAAAAATAGCTTTATGAATTTCGGCCTCAGTAATTTGGGCATCAAGAGTTTTTTGATCCTCAACTGAAATTTGAGGAAAAACAATCTTTCGTAAGAAAGCATTCATTTTAGAAGGATCTACTGGACATTGAGATTTATAAAGTTCAGTATAAAAATCTTGAAAATTCTTATTAGTTTCTTTATATTGTCAGGGTACCATCTTTCCTACGGATTTTCAAAATTTGCCTTTCGACTCTGGCCGTTTTTAATTGAGATGCAAGCAGTTTGTTATTTTTATCTCCAAACATATAATTGGCTCATTAGCTTAAGCAAATAGCCTTCAATAGGATGAGTTAATAATAGATTATATTGTGATTAAAGTTCCACCCTTTGTTTGAATAAATCAATATTAGGGGAGATTGCATAAATATTATCTAAGTCTTTAATTTGTTTTGAAATCTTATCTAATTCCACTTTAAGCAACACACATCAAAGTTGCTGGTGAACGTGGCAGGCCAGGCTTCGTCAGGATGAAGGGTCTCGGCCCGAAATGTCGACTGTACCTCTTCCTAGAGATGCTGCCTGGCCTGCTGCGTTCACCAGCAACTTTGATGTGTGTTGCTTGAATTTCCAGCATCTGCAGAATTCCTCGTGTTTGCTAATTCCTCTTTAGTCTGTTTTTTAAAGCTTAGCTGAATAAGAAATAATCTGACCACGTAAAAATGCTTTAAATGTATCCCATATGATTAATTTAGACATACCCCCTATATCATTAAAAAGAAAAAGTTATTTTATCTGGGTTTCAATGCAGCTGACAGAGTCAGAGTTCTGTAGTAATGTCTGAGACATGCGCCACGGTGGGCGAGCAAGAATGACATCATCAAATTCGAAAGACAAACTCAGAGGCGCACTATCAGATTAGCAATAGCGTCATATTCACAATTCTTAACACTAGGCAAGAAGCAAGTATCGATTATAATATAACTGATCCTTGAATATTTTTTATAAACATGTGAAAAAAAAATATTCTCTGTTATCAGGGTGTATATATCTCCATAATTCAATCAATCTAAAATCGGTCAAAAAGGAGTTAATAAGTGACGTGGAATGATTTGGAAGTCGCTGATTGGTTGAGCTCTTGTCAATCAAAGGATTTAAACAACAGTTAAATTCCCACCCATTATCAACATATATTCATTTAAAACAGACAGTAAAGCAAATACCTTTTTAAAAAGAGGATCATCTAAGTTAGGACTGTACAAATTGACCAAAACAACTTCTCTGTTACAGATTACTCCTTTAACAATTAAAAATCTACCGTTAGAATCTGACTCAATATCCCCTTGAGTAAATATATTGGATTTACTTTATACTTTATACTTTATTGTCGCAAACAATTGATACTAGAATGTACAATCATCACAGCGATATTTGATTCTGCGCTTCCCGCTCCCTGGAGTACAAATCGATAGTAAATATTAAAAATTTAAATTATAAATCATAAATAGAAAATAGAAAAGGGAAAGTAAGGTAGTGCAAAAAAACTGAGAGGCAGGTCCGGATATTTGGAGGGTACGGCCCAGATCCGGGTCAGGATCCGTTCAGCAGTCTTATCACAGTTGGAAAGAAGCTGTTCCCAAATCTGGCTGTACGAGTCTTCAAGCTCCTGAGCCTTCTCCCGGAGGGAAGAGGGACGAAAAGTGTGTTGGCTGGGTTGGGCGTGTCCTTGATTATCCTGGCAGCACTGCTGTGACAGCGTGCGGTGTAAAGTGAGTCCAAGGATGGAAGATTGCTTTGTGTGATGTGCTGGGCTGTGTTCACGATCTTCTGCAGCTTCTTCTGGTCTTGGACAGGGCAACTTCTGTACCAGGTTGTGAAGCACCCTAGAAGAATGCTTTCTATGGTGCATCTATAAAAATTAGTGAGGGTTTTAGGGGACAGGCCAAATTTCTTTAGCTTTCTCAGGAGGTAAAGGCGCTGGTGGGCCTTCTTGGCAGTGGACTCTGCTTGGTTGGACCAAGTCAGGTCAATTGTGATATTGACCCCGAGGAACTTAAAGCTTTCGACCTGTTTCACTTGTGCACCACTGATGTAAATGGGGTCATGCGGTCTGCTACTCCTGAAGTCAACAACCAATTCCTTCGTCTTGCTGACGTTGAGGGATAGGTTTTTGTCTTCGCACCATGCCACCAGGTTCTTAATTTCCTCTCTGGATTTAATGAAGGTGGGCACTCCCTTAGTTTTACTCTGAGAAGTGGAGTGAAATTGTAAACACCTACACCATCCAAAAAATCTATTTTGATCTCCCACCTTGATATTGTCTCTTGGGCAAAAATTATATCAGGTTTGAATCGGTTAATGATTTTAAAAGTCTTTTTTCATTTGATAGGATGATTCCAACCACATACATTCCAACTTATTACGTTAATCTGTTTAAATACCATACTATAATTTTATTCTATTTCACACCAATCAGTAACCAATTGCACTTAACTATAATACTACTGCTTTGATCACTGTTAATGTTCTAAATCTGGCTTTGCTCCTTTGTGGCTTTTGTTACCAAAGTGTAAAGGAGTTGGAATATTGTCAGGCAGCCAAATAGTCATAAGCTTCCTGGCTTCCCAATCGGAAGTCTTTAAAACTGTCAGGAAAATTAAGGGACCCATCAACGAAAAATATGGCCGGTTTATTTAACTGTTAATAAAAGGATCACTTGTTTACTCAGTGCTGGAGGGGACCTCCCCAGGCATATCTCCCTGGAGCCTTTTCAGTGTTTAGCTACAATGCAGAAAGATGCAAGAACACAACCACCAGGAGTTTGTTGTAATTGAATTAAACCAGAATTAGATTAAACTGCAGTCGACTAAAGGACGCCACAAAGAAACAACTGGGGTGTGCTCCGTCTTGGAAGAAATTGAAGTGGATGATAAGTGTCTTGGGAGAAGTGTACAAGATGATAAGAGATACAGATAATGTGGACAGCCAGAGGACAGAAATGGCTAATATGAGGGGCCATAATTTTAAGGTGTTTGAAGGAAAGTAGGGGGGCGGTGTCAGAGGTAATATCTTTTACATAGACAGTAGTGAGCGTGTAGGATGTCCTGCCAGAGGTGGTGGTAGAGGCAGATATATTAGTGACACTTAAGACACTCTTAGACAAGCACATGGATGAAAGAAAAACCTAGAGCTAATTGGGAGAAAGTGGTATATCGACCTTAGAGTAGATTAAAGGGACGACACAGCATCATGGTCTTGACTGTGCTGTACTGTCCTATGCTCTTTATGTTTTAAAATTAAATTGGCATTCATGGAAGTGAGAATCGCAAGCAGCAAGAGCTGTCCTGCTGTCCACGTAACCTGTGTTATAGAACAACCAATGATATCAGAATCAGGTTTATTATCATTGTCAACCATTGAGCACATCTACAGGAAACACTGTTGTAGGAAAGCAGCATCCGTCATCAGAGATGTCCATCCACCCAGATCATGCTCGATTCTCACTGCTGCCATCAGGCAGAAGGTGCAAGAGCCTCAGGACTCGCACCACCAAGTTCAGGAACAGTTACTACCCTTCAATCATCAGGCTCTTGAACAAAAGAGGATAACTCCACTAATTCTATTTCAGGTGTTCCCACAACCGATGGTCTCACTTTAAGGACCCCTTATCTTGTTATATCATGCTCTCGTTACTTATTGCTATTTATTTATATCTACATTTGCACAGTTTGTTGTCTTCTGCACTCTGGTTGATCTTTCATTGATCCTGTTATAGTTATTATTCTATAGATTTGCTGAGTATGTGATGACATGTATGTACTCTGATAATAAATTTTACTTTGACTTTGACTTTTGGCTTTACATAGCAGAGTACACCCATGTCCCTCTGAGTAGTTTCTAGTAAGAGTGAATAAGAGTATCAGTATCCACATTTCTATGTAATAGTTACAACAACACTCCACAAGGTACATTGAATATTAAACCAAGAAATAATGATTCATTCATTGTCCTGATGTAGGGTCTTGGCCTGAAACGTTGACTGTTTATTCCTCTCCATTGACACTGCCTGACCTGTTGAGTCCCTCCAGCATTTTGCGTGTGTTACTCTGGATTTCCAGCATCTGCAGAATCTCTTGTGTTTATGGTAAATTAACGGAGATGCGCAACTCCCTTCATCCAAAACAAACTGATAGTGAGATAAACAACAGGAATTCTGCAGATGCTGGAAATTCAAGCAACACACATCAAAGTTGCTGGTGAACGCAGCAGGCCAGGCAGCATCTATAAGAAGAGGCGCAGTCGACGTTTCAGGCCGAGGCGTTCACCAGCAACTTTGATGTGTGTTGATAGTGAGATAAGAGGCCTTTACCCTCGTGAAAATTGCCACCGCATAAGAACATAAGAACCAGGAGCAGGAGTCGGCCATCTGGCCCGTCGAGCCTGCTCCGCCTTTCAACGAGATCATGGCTGCTCTGGCTGGGAGCTCAGCTCCAGCTACCTGCCTTTTCCCCCATATACTGTAAAGCCTCCGCTTTGCAAAGATCTATCCAACTGTGCCTTAAATATATTTAATGAGGTACTCTCTACTGCTTCCCTGGGTAGAGAATTACACAGATTGGAGAGGAGGTACAGGAGCTTGAAGAAACTCTCACAATGCTTTAGGAACAGCTTCTTCTCCTCCACCATCACATTTTTGAACAGACAATGAACCAACCCATGAACACTATCTCACTATTTTCCTCTCTGTTAACTATCTTTATATATTCTTATTTTATTTTATAGTATTTTTTATGTATTGCATTTCACTGCTGCCATTATATCCAGTGTTCCTGATGCAGCCTCCTCGACCTTACTGAGACCCATCAGAAACTGGGGGACCGCTTTGTCAAGCGCTTCTCCTCCATCTGCCAAAAGCAGAATTTGCTGGTATCCAATTACTTCAATTCCAATCCTCACTCCTGTTCCAACATGTCAGTCCATGGCCTCCTCTTTTGCCATGATGGAGGAGCAACGCCTCATATTGTCTGGCTAGCCTCCAACCTGATGGCATGAACATCAATTTCTCTTTGGAGTAAAAAAAAATACCCTCTCCCTTCCCTCCTCTTCTATTCCCCACTCTGGCTTCCTGCCTCTTCTCCTCATCTCTTCCTGGTGCCCCTCCTTCCACACCTGGAGTACTGTGTGCAGTTTTGGTCTCCAAATTTGAGGAAGGACATTCTTGCTATTGAGGGAGTGCAGCGTAGGTTCACAAGGTTAATTCCCGGGATGGCGGGACTGTCATATGTCGAAAGATTGGAGCGACTGGGCTTGTATACACTGGAATTTAGAAGGCTGAGAGGGGATCTTATTGAAACATATAAGATTATTAAGGGATTGGGCACGCTGCAGGCAGGAAGCATGTTCCCGGTGATGGGGGAGTCCAGAACCAGAGGCCACAGTTTAAGAATAAGGGGTAGGCCATTTAGAACGGAGTTGAGGAAAAACTTTTTCACCCAGAGAGTGGTGGATATATGGAATACTCTGCCCCAGAAGGCTGTGGAGGACAAGTCTCTGGATGCTTTCAAAAAAGAGATGGATAGAGCTCTTAAAGATAGCGGAATCAAAGGTTTTAGGGGTAAGGCAGGAACTGGATACTGATTGTGGATGATCAGCCATGATCACAGTGAATGGCAGTGGCTGGCTCGAAGGGCCGAATGGCCTACTCCTGCACCTATTGTCTATTGTCTTCCCTTTCTCCCATAGTCTAATTTTCTCTCCTATCAGACTCCTTCCTCTCCAGCCTTTATCTTTCCCACCCACCTGGCTTCACCTATCACCTTCTAACTATCTTTCTTCCCTTCTATCCACCTTTTAATTCTGGCATCTTCCCCCTTCCTTTCTAGTCCTGAAGAAGGGTCTCGGCCCGAAATGTAGACCGTTTATTCACTTCCATAGATGCTGCCTGACCTGCAGAATTCCTCCAGGATTTTGTGTGTGTCACTCTGAATTTCCAGAAATCTGCTGAAGCTCTTGCGTTGATGATAAATTTGGCCAACCAACTATTCCCATCATGGCTAAAAGTTGAATAGTGGATCCAGTGAGCTCTCTCATGCATCTGGAATGGGAAATAGCAGTATGCCAAGGGTGAAGCACCGCTTCATCAGATATTAAAATCTTATAGTTGAAACAATTTGATGACTAGTGGACTAGATCCATATTCGACCAAGTGGCTCTGTTCCAATCCCATACAGTACATAATCAGATACTGTACTATTTCTAATTGACTATTGCAATATTAAAACATTATTAGAATGATACAGCATAGGAACAAGCCCTTCTGCCCACAATGTTGTGCCAAGTCAATTAAAAGTAATTAAAATGCCTCCCTAAACTAATCCTTTCTCGGTACACAATGTCCTTATCCCTCCACTCTCTGCATATTTTCATGCCTATCAAAGAGCCTTTTAAACACCCCTACCATATGCACCTCCACCCACCACCTCTGGAGCGCATTCTAGGCACCCACCACTCTCTGTAATAAACCTGCCCTAATCAGCTCCTTTGAACATTACCCTTCTTTCCTTAAATGCATGACTTCTAGCATTGGACATTTTAATGCTGGGAAAAGATACTGGCTACCTATTCTATCCCTCTTGCATATTCTTAAGAACATAGAACGTTACAGCACAGCACAGGCTCTTTGGTTTGTGATGTTACATCAACCTTTTAACCTTCTTCAAGGTCAATCTAACCCTTGCCTCCTACATAGCCCTCCATTTTCCTTTCATCCATGTACCTGTCTAAGAGTCTGCCTCTAACATATCTACCAGTGCAGCCACACTGGCAACACAGTAGCATAGTGGTTAGCACAAAGCTTTACGGTACAGTCGACCCGGGTTCAATTCCCGCTGCTGCAAGAAGTTTGTATGTTCTCCCCATGACCGTGAGGGTTTCCATGGGGTGCTCTAATTTCCTCCCACAGTCCAAAAACGTACCAGTTGGTAGGTTAATTGGTCATTGTAAATTGTCCCATGATTAGGCTAGGATTAAATTGGGGGTTGCTGGGTGGCATGGCTCGAGGGCCGGAAGGGCCTATTCAGCACTGTGTCTCAATAACTAAACAAACAAACATTTTTTACCACTCTCTGTGCAAAAATCTACCTGTGGCATCCCTCTATACCTTCCTCCAATCACCTTAAAAGTTACGGTATTAGCCACTTCCACCCTGGGAAAAAAAGTCTCTGACTATCCACTCTATCAATGTCTCTTTTCATCTTGTACACCTCTAACAAGTCAGCTCGTCCTCCTTCAGAGAAAAGAGAAAAGCATCAGCTCGCTCAACTATCCTCATAAAAAGTTCTCTCCAATCCTGGC
The DNA here is from genome assembly GCF_963921235.1 of Mobula hypostoma. Lineage (NCBI taxonomy): Eukaryota > Metazoa > Chordata > Chondrichthyes > Myliobatiformes > Myliobatidae > Mobula > Mobula hypostoma. The sequence goes on along the minus strand of NC_086117.1, from coordinate 11,702,500 downwards.
AGCATCCTGGAAAATTTCCTCTGCACCCTCTCTAAAGCTTGCACACCTTTCCTATAATGAGGTGACCAGAACTGAGTACAATATTCCAAGTGTGGTCTAACCAGGGTTTTACTGAGCTGTAACATTATGTCACTGCTCTTGAAATCAGTGCACCAACTAATGAAGGCCAACACACCATATGTCTTCTCAACTACTGTATCAACTGGCACTGCAAATTTGAGGTATCTATGGACCTGAACCCCAAGATCCCCCTGTTGCTCTGCAGTGCTAACCATCCTGCCCTTAATCCTGTACTCTGTCTTCAAATTCAACTTTTTGAAGTGTGTCACTTCACACTTTTCTGGATTGAACTCCATCTATATCTTATAAACTGCTATAATGCTCCACCACTCCGGTGAAAACAACCAAGGATTCAATGAGCCAAAGAACTGTGGTCAGTTTTGCATTGAATTATTGTTCTCCGCCCTTCATCGAAGAACTGATGTACTACATTTCTTCACCTGAACCTCAAGATCCTTCAACTTCCAATGAGAACGACAAGGGAAGCAAGAAGTTGAAGGTGGTATTTGCTGCAGGTCCCTCTCCAAGACGCGTGTTGTCCTGACTTGAAAATATATTGCTCTTCCTTCACCACCACCAGGTATAAATCCTGGAACAATCTACTCAACAACACACCTTCATCACTTAGTCTGCTGATGTTCAAGGTTGCTGCTCACCTCCCTTTATAAAGACGGTAATGGATATACCATTCTGGCCTGTTGGAAACCACTGCTTTTTAAATATAATACTTCTTATATGATTTGTACTTTTTAACAAACTTGTGTACTTTTCATACTCACTGACGGACAGCGGTATAACAGCTAAACTAACGATTTAGCATCTTTCTCATTTTTAATTGGCTAAGTATTAGCACATTACCTGTGTGATGTAATTGTTTAAATATACAACCTATTAACTAATTCATTCCTATCCAAGGAATTTATCTTATCTATAAAAGTGATAGATTTTTCAAAAGTGCCATCTTTATTCTTTCGTCGATACACCTCTTAGCATATTTCTCGGCTCTTTATTTTGTTTGCTTACTATGTTAGTTTGTACCCTAAAACAAACTGAAATCTTAGAATTAAGACTGCTTGCCATTTTTGACTTCCGGAAGGAGGATCAAAAATAAATAGAGATCTCTCAGGCCTTTCCTGTAGAGCCCACATTCTTGTAAGAGAATAAAAGACACATCTTCTGTACCAGAGAATTATAAAGCTGTTTGAAGCTTCTAGTCCAGTACGAATCATATTCTTGGATTTTAAGGTGAGTGTCAGATAGACAATACTCTGAATAAAGCCCTCTGTAGATTTGCGGAAAAACTTTATTCGGATAAGTGTACAGATGGATCCAATCTCACACTGTTCACTGAGTTCACCTACTACCAATTGATAACACATGAAAACACAACTGGGACTCAAATATCCTGAACAGACTACAGAGTTAGAAATAGACATCTTTGACTTATTAACACATAGAATAGATGTCAGAAAATATATTCACAAGTTATTAAATATTTTCAACTGCTTTTTCCAAGTTTCTTAACATTTCACACGTGGTCAAGTCTAATGTTACTCAGTGAATAAGCACCTCGCGTGGAAAGCAGTGGAGACCACACTATCAGGAGTGCCACACAGATCAGACGTGGCTGATTTCCTGAGCAGCCTCCCGGGGTGGCCACCATGGTGTTAACATCCTTCATTTTTCCAAATTCGGACAATCAAAATAGGAAGAGGGGAAAGAGAAAGGTAGCATGAAGTGAGAGAGAATGAGTGACAGGAGAGAAAATGGAGAGAGAGAGAGAGAGAGAGAGAGAAAGAAAAAAAGGAGAAGGAGGAGAGAGAGAGGGAGAGGAGAGAAAGAGAAAAGAGAGAAAAAAGGAGACAGGGAGAAGGAAGAGAGAGAGAAAAAAGGAGAGAGAGAAAAAAGGAGAGAAAGAGAAAGGAGAGAGGGTGAGAAAGAGGAAAAGGGAGAGAAAGAGGAGAGGAAGAGAAAGAGGAGAGAACAAAGAGAAAGGGAGAATAGGAGAGATAGAAAGAGAGAGTGAGAGGAGAGAGAGGAGAAAGAAAGGAGAGGGAGTGTGAGAGGAGAGAAAGAAAAGATAAAGTGGGGAGGAAAAAGAGAGAATGAGAAAGGAGAGAGAGAGAGAGAATAGAGAATGTGTTAAAGAAGAATATATATGCAAAAGGAAAACCAACATAACAGAACTAAATGGGAAGAAACACCCTTTATTTCAGGTTACATCTGGTGTTAGCATTTAAGTGACCAGTTATTTTGGTGATGAGAAACTTCATCCCAGACTCACCGAAGCCTCCTCAGACACATGAGAATTCTACACTCTTCCTTCTGTTTCTGACTCGTCAAATACCCGCATCCATCTTTCGTCGGTCAATTGACTGACACCTGCCAGAAAATGACTTAAGCAAAGTTACTTCCACACCTGTCTCCCTCTTTCTGTCACTTTCCCCACCCCCAACTCCTCCAACTACATTTTGATTGTTCATATCTGAAAAGTGAAGGGTGTTTAACCCGAGTCCATCTCATTTCAGCGCCCTGCAACACAACAGATATCAAAGCTCGAATGATGAAACAAGCGACACAGACAGTTATTTTGAGTTGGATCATGCACTAGTTACTCGTTAGATTTAACCCTTTAAGTGCCTTGAACCTGACACAATGCACGAGAGAAATGGAACCCCTTGCAGAATAAAGTAATCTCTCGTGAGGGTCACATACCTACAGAGAAGAAGTGACTTTGTTACGAACAGCCTGCATGTACTTGAATAGCTTCGGCTCGGGAACCGGGAGTGGATTGCAGATTGCTGATGATAATAGTTGTCCCAGGGATGTAGCCAACTCCACGGGCCTACGTAGTTCAATCAGCTGCTGCCGCAAAACAACGAATTTCACAATGTATGCCAACGATAATAAAGCTAATCCTGATCCTCAATGTCTATTTTTTTTAGATTTCGAAGTTACAGCATGGTAGCAACCCCTTCCGGCCCAACAGACCTGCTCCACCCAATTACATCTTTGTGACTAATAAAGCTACTAATTCGTATACAGTATCTTTCGAGTATGGGAGGAAACCTAGGGGCAACCCATGTGGTCACAAGCAGAATGTACAACCTCCTTACAATCAGTGCCAGGAATTGAACCCGGGTCGCTGGTACTGTAATACTGTATTGTGGTACCAATAAGCTAACATGCTGCCTCATTATATCCACATAAAGAAAGCTACAACTGCCTTGCAATCCACAACGTTAAATGCTTATGTTTTGTTTCCTTAGTGAAGTGGGGTTGTTTGGTTATCCCAACACATATCAACTCATTCACATTTAGCTGCTCTCGCTCAGTCAAAACGTAACAGAGCTGATCAACAAGGAAGGAACTTTTAGTGGAAGAACTCAGTGTATCACATTCCCCTGCATTATTTAACAGTACCAACGGCAACCTGGAACTCCGCCATGGATGGTCCCAGGCTAGGGTGCGAAAGGAGGAAGATTGGGCACGGGGCTAGCAAATCCATCTCGTAAAAACCCAGAGCTATAGAAACACCAACAGAAGCCCCAAAGACCTCGTCCCTGGGAGAGGAAGGATGTTCACCTAGAAAATGTATGAAGTTATGTGGTGAGAGCCAAGAGTCCGCGGGAGCTGTAGGGCTGATCGACCCTCTGACCTCCAGGACCACCACCATCAGACTGGCCAGGACAGAGGACCTGGTGAGCTGCTGTCAGGTGGCCTGTGCCCCAGATGGGGTGATGTGGCTTGAGAACAGGAACATGGAAAGATGTAAGCACCCAGGTGTTACAGCTTATAAGCTCTAAAACATAAAACTAATCAAAAGAAAAACATGGAACTGAGAGTTGCGTGTCTACTTCAATCTTTACTTTAATGAGGTGTGCACTTATGATGTGGTTGCACAATGAGGTCCATAAGCCATTCATGTATTGTTACATATATCCTGTAATGAATTATGTAAACAACAAAGAATGCTTAACCTAACAATATGTTTACAATATTACTGAAATAATAAATACACAACACCAGCCACCGTCTCTTTCCTGACTAAATCAAACACAGCTGGCTTCAGGATAGATTAAAGCATCGCAAATCACTCAGCATTTCTGGGTTGGATGTTATTCAGATTTTGACTACGGTAACCTCAGCAGAGCATGCCAATGTAAATGGGGTGGATCTGTGATCAACACTTGCCTCACAATATGGCAGTCGTACTGGGTGGTCGAATTATAACCGCAGCCCTGTGCCTACTAGAACCTTGCCCAGCAGTTGGGCACCACACAAGTTTTGAGCATCACATTTAATCCACTGTGGAAAGGAAAACAGAAACAGCCTAGTTTAAACGTTGATAGTACCTGCACCGATCCACATCTGAACATGATAAAAAAAACCTCTGAAAATGCCAGGAATGTGAAACAAAAAAAAAGGAAAAAACTCAGTTCAGAAATCAGCTGTAGTTAGAGAAACAATCAACATCTTGGGTTTACAACTGTTCATCAGAACGATAACGCCATGGCTCATATCTGTCTGAGGGGCGACACAGTACAGTAATAGTTAGCGTAAGCAGCGACTGGACTTCAACTCCCGCCGCAGTCTGTAACCACAATCAGTGAACACTAGCACTACAAAGTGAACGCACTAACCACTACACTACCATGTTGCCCCTGAAATCTCCCCTATCTATAACAATCAAAATTATATACTTCACTCATGTAAGCTGTTAACCTCCTCCACTCCAGGGAAAGCAGACAAAGCTTCTCCAATCTCCCCTCATAACTGAACTTCTCCAAACCAGGCAACATCCTGGTGAATCTCCTCCACATCCTCGCCATCATCATTATCTGCCCTGTTGTATGACGTAGGCGATCGTGGTCCTAACATGACCACGACTACACTTGACAAGCTTTTTCTACAGAAGTGGTTTGCATTGCCTTCCTCTGGGCAGTGTCTTTACAAGATGGGTGACCCCAGCCATTACCAATTTTCTTCAGAGACTGTCTGCCTGGTGTCAGTGGTCACATAACCAGGACTTGTTATGCTCATACGACCATCCACCACCTGCTCCAGTGGCTTCACATGACCCTGATCAGGGGGTCTAAGCAGGTGCTACACCTTGCCCAAGGATGATTCACAAGTTAACGGAGGGAACCTACACCTCCTTTGGTAGAGACATATCTCTACCCCGCCACCTCCTCCAGTGCTACCAAATCCTTCCTCTACCCCAGTGCCCAGAATTGGACCTAGATGAGCCCAGGTCTTTTGGCCAAGGAACTTTAGCCTCTAGCCAAGGTTTTATAAAGTTGTAACAGAAGCTCCATACTTCTGTATTAAATGCTCTGACTAAGGAAAGGTAGAGGAAAGGAATAGGCTCTCCAGCCTGTGTTCTTATGAAGGCCAGCATCTATAAGCCTTCAGATGTAGAAGGAGAAATTTGAGAAGGTACGAGCAGAAGATTGGTCCAAAACATAGGGTGGTTGAGAGGGCTTCATACAGGGTCTGAGACCAATGTTACAGAAGGCAAGGAAGGCAATGCCATTACAGAAGAATCTGGAGCAAGTTAGGGAAATGAGGATTGCTTCACACAGGAATGAAAGAGGAATGCCTGATGAATGGTGCAGGTCAGTGAGGCCAAGACTAACTTGTGAACATGGCCTGGCGTGTTGTCGGACATATTTCCACCGGTGTATGGCAGAGAACATTCTGACCGGTTGTATCACTGCCAGATACGGAGGCTCTAATGCACAGGATCAGAAGAGGCTGCAGAAGGTTGTAGACTCAGTGGGCTCCATCACGGGCACAAGACTCCCCACCACCGAGGGGATTTACCAAAGGCAGCACTTCAAGAAGGCAACCATACATCATTAAGTACCCTCACTGTTGTAGCGTGGATGAAATGACCGGAGAGACAGAGTCACTGGTGGATACAAAGCAGCTTCTTTATTCGACACGACAAGGTACAGCAGGTATCTACGTACTGAGCAAAACACATCAAAGTTGCTGGTGAACGCAGCAGGCCAGGCAGCATCTATAGGAAGAGGCGCAGTCGACGTTTCAGGCCGAGACCCTTCGTCACGAAGGGTCTCGGCCTGAAACGTCGACTGCGCCTCTTCCTATAGATGCTGCCTGGCCTGCTGCGTTCACCAGCAACTTTGATGTGTGTTGCTTGAATTTCCAGCATCTGCAGAATTCCTGTTATCTACGTACTGAGACGCTTTCCGCAGAAAGGTCTGCAAGCTAAATGTGGGCTCGATATTTTTATGCTAAACACAAAGGCAATCGCTACGTAAAATTTATAGACAATACTTAGACAATGCTTCCTTTTCAAGCTACATACAAACATCACACCTTCGGATTTCATCCTTTCCTTCTGATGCCAACATGTCTGGGTTGGTATCCACAGCCTTTAGGAATGTAAGTTAAGTCTACGATACATTTATTTGGCATTTCCCGTGCTAACATAGAAGACAATTAATATTTATAATGTATAGGCGATACTGTCTTCGAAACTACAGCATCAGGTCAAACTACCAGAAGCATCTGGTATTCACACCTTTTAGGAAGCCCATTGTGGTGGACTCAATCCACAGTCCTTTGTCAAACAGTTAAAATAGAAGTCTGGTGGCCAAAGTCATTTAAGTGTAAACAAATCATCTACCCTAAAAGAAATCCACTCTAACACTCATCATCTGGACATGCCCCATTCTCATTACAGCCATCAGGGCAGAGGTACAGAAACCTGAAAACACGTATCCAAGGTTCTAGAAACAGCTCCTTCCCCTCCACAATCAAGTTCTGAGAGGTCCATTAACCCATGAAAATCACCTCGCTACTCTTCTTCTATACTATTTATTTATTGTTATTGCTAATTATAACAATTTGTTTTGCCTCTACGGTACTGCTGCCACAAAACACCAAATTTCATGATGCATGGCAGTGACAATAAACCTGATTCTGATGGCAAACGCATGTGGGCAATGTTGGCAGGGATGACAGACCAGAGAAATATCCCTGTGGCTCCATCTTCCTGGGATCCTTCAGTGCAGCAAACTTTTCTGATGTAAGAGCTGTTCACCCTAGAATGAAAGCATCCAGTTTCCTGGAATTTAGCTGGGCAGAGGCAGGTGCACTTTACACCCATAGCAGCAGATGGATTACAAACTCTTGAAACCTGGTCACTGTCAGAAGGGTGTTTGGGATTGTTCTGGCCAGGTATAGTCGAGCCTTTTAAACTTCTAAGGAAAACTTTGCATATTAAAAGGAAAGTTGGCAAAAACCAGAGGGAGACATCATCATGATGATTTACTGGCATTGCCTCAACCAGGCATACTTGAGTCAAGTCCCTACTTTCATCTTTAAAGCTGACAGCAGTTAATCAACAAGGAATCACACACTTGGAATATTGTGCTTGGCTCTGTTCATCTCATTATGGGAACCATATAGAACCTTTAGAGAGGGTTCAGAGGAGATTTACCAGAATGCTGCTTAGATTCGAGAACATGCTGAATGAGCTTGGGCTCTTCTCTTTGGAGCAAAGGAGGATGAGAGGCAAATTGATAGAGGCATAAAAGATAAGAGGCATAGGTCAGGTGTTTAAGCCAGAGACTCCTCCGTGAGGGAAATGGTGAATATAAGGAGGCATAATCTTAAGGTGATTGGAGGGAAGTATATGGGGGATGCCAAAGGCGTGTTTTCTTACACAGAGAGTGGTGGATGTGTTGAACACTCAGCCAGGGATGCTGGTAGGGGTAGAAGGGGTAGACACATTAGATGCATTTAAGAAACTTTTAGATAGGCACATGGATGATAGAAAAATGGAGGGCTACATAGGAGGTAAGTGTTAGATTGATCTTAGAGTAGGTTCAAATGTTGGCACAACATTGTGAGCCCAAGGGCCTGTACAGCACTGTAGTGTTCTATATTCTCATACTAGCTTCTCTAATCAAACGTTGCAGCAAAAATTCCTCATCCCAGGAACACTTCCAATAAATCCCATCATTGCCCTCTCCAGGATCCTCACATCTGTCTCAACGTGTGGAAACCAGAAATGCATGCAACACTTTCATGGAATGTTCAGATGCAGCCACATCTCCTGGCTCTTGTACTCTTGTGCTTCTGCTAATGAAACCTAGGACCCTAAATGCTTCATCTTCCGGTCTCCAAACATGACCTGCCACTTTGAAAATTACACGTGGGGCTTCAAAATGTTCAAAGTTCAAAGTATATTTATTATCAGAGTACATATAGGTCACTGCATACAACCCTGAGATTCATTTTCTTGCGGGTATACACAGTAAATTGAAGAAATACAAGAGAATTAATGAAAGACCACACCCAACAGAATGGACAAACAATCTGTGTGCAAAAGACAACAAACTGTGCTAATATAAAAAAGAAAAAATGAATAATAATGATAATTAATAAATATATAAGCAATAAAAATTGAGAACATAAGACGAAGAGTCCTTGAAAGTGAGTCCATAAGAACATTTGTGGGAACATTTCAGTGAGGGGGTGAGTGAGGGTGAGTGAAGTTAAACCCTCTGATTCAAGAGCCTGATGGCTGAGGCATAATAACTGTTCCTGAGTCTGGTAGTGTGAGTCTTGAGGCTCCTGTACCTTCTTCCTGATGGTAGCAGTGAGAAGAGAGTATGGCCTGGGTGGTGAGGGTCACGGATGATGGATGCTACTTTCCTGCGACAGCGCTCCAAGTAGATGAGCTGAATGGTGGGAAGGGCTTTACCCCTGATGGACTGTAGTATTCACTACTTTTTGTAGGATTTCCTGTTCAGGGGCATTGGTGTTTCCATACCAGGTCGTGATGCACTTCGCCACACATCTATTGTGGTGCACTTGGCTGGTGCTGATGGAGATCGTGGAGGAGATGTTGTTGCCAATCCAGACTGACTAGGGTCTGCAAGTGAGGAAATTGAGGATCCAATTGCACAAGGAGGTATTAAGGCCAAAGTCTTGAAACTTATTGATTAGTTTTGAAAGGGTGATGGTACTGAATGCCAAGCTGTAGTCAATAAAAAGAATCCTAATGTATGCATCTTTGCCATTCCAGGGTTGAGTGAAGAGTCAATGGCATCTGTCATGGATCTGTTGTGCTGGTAGGCAAACTACAGTGGATCCAAATTGCTTCTCAGCTAGGAATTGATGTAAAATGAACTTTTCCATTTTCCTATCGGCTTCCGAACGTCCCAATTTCTTGCTGTTGGAATAGCATGTAGTACCGTTATTTTTCTTGTGGTTTAACTTTCCTATGCTTTCTTGTATTTGTATGTAAAACTCATATGTGTGCAATTGTTCAGCGAATTTTTCAGTAATTGCAGTATAGCTGATTCTGTATTTTTCTAGAAGCTTCTCAGTCTTTTCTGCAGCGCGTGTCACATCACTTGAATCTATTTTGTAGGTTAATTGCTATCTTTGGAATGTTGTTTCTTTTCCAGTTGGAGTTAGGTTTGTAGATGGCTACAACCTCTTTGTTCCTGGCTTCCTTCATTGTTTTCCTCACTGTTCTGTGACGTTTGTTCCGCTCTTCACCGCACAGAGGCTAAGGCTGTGGGTGGGCCTGCTCCATCTGCTCCTGGCTTCGTGTCTATGGACCCACTTTTGTTCTGAATTCTGTTTGCTTGCTTTTATTGTTTGCATGATTTGTTTTTATTCTCTCTTTCTTTGCTCACTGGGCATTTCTTGGATCTTTAAAAATGGACTCTTTTGCATTTCTTATTTAGTGGCTGCCTGTAAGGAGGCGAACCTCAAGGTTGTATAATGTACACATACTTTGATAACAAATGTACTTTGATCATTGAACTTGGTAACACTTAATAAAAAGATGATAAGTAACAGGTTTTATGCCTCAACTTTGACTCTGAAGAAGCTCCAGATCCAACACAGCTTTGCTTCTACAGGTGCTCAATGCAGCCTGGAACTTCTCTCTGAGTGACCACCATTCATATGTACTAACCTTGACAGTTTGTTAGACAACTATGTGACCTCAGGGTCAACACAGAATGTCTGATCCCATCAAGAACATAAACTCTGTGTACTGTCATTCGTCATCATTAGCGAGTCATAGGGTCAATACCAAATTTGCAAACCCCAAAGTCAATCGGAAGTCTGGAAGTCAAGGCCCCATGGCCGAGCCCCAGGTTTGTAGATCTCTGCAGGTGCACGGGGGAAGCTGAAGTCTTGTCCTGGGGTTGTAGGACTGTGTATATGCTCGAGTGGAGGTGGGACGGAGGGAAGGGGCTTGTTTTGCTACTGTTGCTTTGTCACTTGTTGTCTGTTTTGTTGTGTTCTATGTTGTTCTGCCGAGCTTTGTGGGCAGGCTTTGTTGGTGCCGGAATGTGTGCCCCCAGCACATCCTTAGATTGTGTTGGTTGTTAATGCAAATGATAGTTTTCACTGAATATTTTTGATGTATACTGTACTTTATCAATAAATCTGAATATGGGAAGCAGCAGTAGTCTCCAATATGCTAGGCCATGACATACGCAATTACTCTTGTGCACAGTTGCTGAATAATTGTTCAGGACAGGAAGCTAATTCCCATGCCTTTGATCAAGGATGGAGAGACCAACATGATTATATCATCGCAAAGATTATAGACTGAACCTGTGAACTTTCATCTCAGGTAAGGACATAACCCATGGACCCTTCATCACAGGTAATAACTGAACCCATGACTCACCACAGGTAAGGTCCTGTCACCTCTGGTTAGAACTGAACTCCCAACCTTTCACATCAGGTAACAACTGAACCATGACTTTTAACTCAGATAAAGGCTAAGGTGTGACCTTTCACTTCTGGTAAAGACCAACCCCAAGAAGGCTTTGGAGAATTTTGTGGCTTAGCTCTTGAAATAAGTTAAATTGCTGACAGTGAGCAAGGCTATCTGCATTTATTTGATTACTTATTTAGCTCTTGAAATGGATGAAATTGTTGATGTGAGCAGGGCTATCGCACTTATTCATTTTTTTTATTGAGATACAGTGTGGAACAGGCCCTTTGGTCCTTTCGAGCCGTGCCACCCAGCAACCCCCAATTTAACCCTAGCATAATCACAGGAGAATTTACAATGACCAATTAACCTACCATCCAATACATCTTTGGACTGTGGGAGGAAACAGGAGCACGCGGAGAAAATCTACACAGCTGCGAGGAGAACATACAAACTCCTTTTGCACCAAGTTATATATAAAAATTTTGTGAATATTACTGGCAGTATAAAGCTAACGACTGGTGCAACACTAATTATATTACACAATTCCTTTATGACCAATGTAGTGATGTTATTAAATAGCAAGCATTTCCTGATGATATCTATAAATTCACAAGAAAACATTTTTTAATTTATGATGACAAAAACAACTGCTAGTAGCAATGGGTGGAAACTACTTGAGCACAATCTAAAACAGACATGGGAAACAAGATCATTAAGAAAGATTTTTAAATGAGTAAAATAGAGATCAGCTTGCGTGTAAGTTGTCTGTGTAAAGGATTCATTCTAAGCCCTTTAAAATTTATCTGTTCACATAGAGTTGATCATTTGCCAACCTTGCTGGCAAAAATAATAAACACAAGAGATTCTGCAGATGCTGGAAATCTTGAGCAACCAGCACAAAATGCTGGAGGAACTTAGCAGCATCTATGGAAAACTGTAAACAGCCGACATTTCAGACTGAGACCCTTCATCAGGATGGGAAAGAAAAAAGTCAGAGTAAGAAAGTGGTGGGTGATGACATTCCTTTTAAAGTTACAGATTCCTTTAAATATTTAGGTATTATCATCACTAAAAATTATGGAGACCTTTATAGAGCTAATTTAGTTCCCTTAGTGGATTTTATGAAGCAATTATTTTCCAGATGGAATCCACTTACACTTTCGTTAGTCAGTCAAATTCATGCAGTTAAAATGATGATTTTACCAAAATTTTTACATGTATTTCAAAATATTCCTATTTTTCTAACTAAGAAGTTTTTTGATCAGGTTGACTCTATTATTTCATCTTTTGTTTGGAATAATAAAAGACCAAGAATTGGAAAACATCATTTACAAAAATTAAAAAAAGATGGAGGTCTTACTTTGCCTAATTTAAGGATGTATTATTGGGATGTTAATATACGTTATGCGTGTTCTTGGTTATATTGGACCGATAAAAATGAATGATCAGCATGGGTTGATCTGGAATTGAAAATTGTGAAACAATTTTATTTAACTTTGTTATTAGGAACTCCTTTACCTGTACAACTAGCTAAAGTTTCTATTCTAAATATAAATCCTATGATTAAGCAGTCATTACGAATCTGGTACCAGTTTCATAAGTTTTTTTAACCTTTTCAGTTTAATTTATCGAAACTATTTATTTAAACCTTCACTTAGTGATCCTACCTTTTCTCTTTGGAGGAATAAAGGAATTTTCTCCCCTATGGATTTGTTTCAAGAAGGCCGATTGATGTCCTTTGAGAAATTAATAACTAAATATTCTGTCTCATATTCACATTTTTTGCAATATCTTCAGGTCAGACATTTCTTACAAGAATATTTAAGTAATTTTCCATATATACAAGATTCTGACCTGTTAGACATTATTTTAAAAATGAACCCTTTAGTGAAAGGTTTCACTGGGAAAATTTATAATTTACTATTACAACAGGATAACTATCCTTTACTTAAGATTAACAAGATTGGGAAAGAGCGCTTAACATGACCTTGATAACAGAGGATTGGTTGCGAATTCTGAAGCTGGTCAACTCTTCTTTGATTTGTGCCAGTCATTCTCTAATTCAATTTAAAATTGTACATCGTTATTATTTGACAAAGGAGAGATTGTCTAAAATATTTCCTAATGTTAATAGTCAGTGTGATAGATGTAAAACTGAGATAGCTACATTGACACATATGTTTTGGTCGTGTTCTGTATTGAAACAGTGCTGGAAATCTATTTTTTTCTACAATTTCTAAAGCTTTAAAAATCAATTTACAACCTAATAAATTGACAGTTTTGTTTGGTATAATTCCTCAATATATTCACCGTATTTCTATATCACATCAACATGTAATTGCACTTGTCACATTATTGGCTAGAAGGGCAATTTGTTAAAATGGAAAGATGCTTCTGCTCCCACTTTGATACAATGGTTCTCTCAGGTGATGTTACGTCTTAGTTTGGAAAAAAATCAGAAGTCGAACTTTTGATCCTAGATTTGACTTCGAGAAAAGGTGGGGCTCTTTTGCCCATTACTATCATTTGATTTGAGTTAATTAAGATGGTCCTCTTCTGATTCTTGGGTAAATGGATTTGGTTGGCGGATTGATGTCTTTTTTTTATGGAAGCTTGTATGGTGTATAGCTCCGGGTTTGTGCTCCAAATGTTTTTTCCCGTTTTTTTTGTTATTAGGGTTTTTTTTTTGTTTTAGTTAGTAGGGGTTCTTTATTCCTTCTTTCTTTTTTCCAAAAAAAAAGCTTTAACATTTTGTTTTTTTTAATTATTGATATACTGTTTAGCTTGGTTGATAGTTTAACTCTTATTCTACATATGGATATGTTGTCTTGATTATTTTGATGTATTTTTCTTTGTTGTTGATTTTCAATAATAATTAATACAAAAGATATAAAAATGAAAGGTGGTGGTGGGAGGGGACAAAGAATTTCAAAGTGGCAGGTGATAGGTGAAATCAGGAGAAGGGGAGAGAGTGAAGTAAAACTGGGAATTGATTGGTGAAAGGGATAAAGGGTCGGAGGAGGAGGAATCTGATTGGAGAGGATAGAAGAAAGGGAATGGAGAGGAGCACCAGAGGGAGGTGATGGGCAGGTGAGAGAGAAAAACAGGAATGGGAAATGGCGAAGTGTTGGGGGGTGGGGGGTCGCAGTTACCAGAGGTTCGAGAAATTAATGTTCATGCCATCAGGTTGGAGGCTACCCAAACAGAATAAAAGGTGTTGTTCCTCCAACCTGAGGGCGTCCTCATCGCGGCAGCAGAGAAGACCATGGATTGACATGTCGAATTGAGAATGGGAAGTGGAATTGAAATAGGAGGCTACAGGGAGATCCTGCTTTTCGTGGCAGCTGGAGCGTAGGTGCTTGGCAAATTGGCTTCCCAATCTACGTCAGGTCTCTCTGATATATAGGAGGCCACACCATCGGTGTCCTGATGAAGGGTCTTGAGCCAAAATGTTGATCATTTCTCTCCATAGATGCCATCTGACATGCTGAGTTCCTCTGACATTAGGTGTGTTTGGTAACAATATCACTCTCACAGGTCAAATAGCATGCAAAGTTAAGCTTAAACTTATTACTTCTTTAAAAAAAAAAGGGCTTTATAATTAATCATAAATGCAAGCAATTTACAGTGCTGGAAATCCAGAGCAGCAAACACATATTGCTGGAGGAACTCAGCAGGTCATGGAGAGGAATAAACAATCAACTTTTTGGGCTGAGACCCTTCGTCGGGACTGGAAAGGAAGGGGGCAAAAGCCAGAATAAGAAAGTGGAGTGGAAGCAGTACCAGCTGGCATGTGATAAGTGAAACTAGGGAGGAGGAACGTAGGTGCTTCTACAAACGCTTCTTGCTTCCATTTTCTTATTATGTCATTAAAATGGAAGTTCCTCTGATAAAGAATGTCATTGCTTAATTCAACAATTCCTGTTAATTTGCAGGATGTGGGAACAAGCCGTTGTGGTACGCATTTCCTAAGGCTTCAATCGACCTCACAAAGAATGCTTTCATTCACTGAGTGCATGGACTGGCACATCTGCAAACATGTTCTTTTTGTTTCAGAGCCACAAGTCTGCAGAGTCATCCCTCGTCTTGGAAAGACTAAATCATTGGTACAAGAGACTAATGTCTTCTGATAATGACAGAACACTGAACAGTACAGTACAGGCACTTCAGTCACAGTGTCATGCCACCATTTAAAATACTTCACAATCAGTCTCATCCTTCCCTCCTACACAGACCATTACCCTCCATTTTTCTTTCATCTGTATGCCTCCCTAACAGTCTCTTAAATGTCCCGAGTGTACCACTAACCTTAATCTAATCTCCCAAATCTAATCTCCTGATCCTAATGTCCCTAACCTAATGCCCCTGATCTAATGGCCCTAATCTAATGAGCCATAATCTAATGCCCGATATATAGCCGCTAATCTAATGAACCTTAATCGAATGCCCCGATCTAATGAACCCTGACTTAATACCCCTAATCTAATGCCCCTAGTATGACAAACCATAATCTACTGCCCTTGATATAATGCCACTAATCTGTCTTCTCCTATCATTTTGGATCTCCCCCTCCCCTCCCACTTTCAAATCTCTTACTAGCTCTTCTTTCAGTTAGTCCTGACGAAGGGTCTCGGCCCGAAACGTCGACTGTACCTCTTCCTAGAGATGCTGTCTGGCCTGCTGCATTCACCAGCAACTTTGATGTGTGAACCTTAATCTAATGCCCCTATTCTAATGCCCCGATCTAATGTCCATAATGTACTACAACCTCAGCAGTGCGTTCCAGGCACCTACCACTCTCTGTATAAAAATCCTACCTCTACTGCCTCCACTAAACTTCCCATCACTCACCTTAAAAGACTGATGCAGCGGCAATATGATGAAATGAAGGGTTTGTTGGTTGGGGGAAAGGTACCATAAAAGCACAGCTCCAACACTTCCTGCAATTAACCCATATGAAAAGTATCCATAACAGCCTTGTGATCTTTGTTGCATTAATCTCACATTTCCTCGAATTCCTCAGCTGTTATCTGATTTCCAATCTCCTCGCTGCTGCCATCTGGCAGGAGGTACAAGAACCTCAGGTCCCACACCACCAGGCTCAGGAACAATTATAACCCCTCAAACATTAGGCTCCTGCACCAGCACGGATAACTTCAATCACCTCAATGCTGAACACAGCCAATGGCCTTGCTTTCAAGGACTCTACAACTCATGTTCTCAGTATTTTTATTTACTTATTGTTATTATTATTGTTGTATTTTTATTTTTTCTCAGCACAAGCTGAGGTACAGACATACCCAAGCGCACTCATTTCTCAATTGCTAGGAACTTTCAGACTATTCTGGTGGTGTTTAGTATTGTGGCTTTCTGGAAATCTACATAGTTATTACTATTATTTGATTTTTTTGTATTTGCATAGTTTGTCTTCTTTTGTATATAGGTTGTTTGACAGTCTTTGTGTGTAGTTTTTTATTGATTTTGTTTTATTCCTCTGTTCTACTGTGAATGCCACAGAAAAATGAACCTCAAGGTTATATATGGTGAGATATAGGTATTTTGCTAATAAATTTACTCTGAACATTGAAGTCCTGGCAACCAGTGATAGCAGGTAGCAGTATGAGCAACCTATCATGTAGAAGGTTTATGATGGATGGAAAACTATGGCAACAAAGAAAGTCCAGTTTTAGTAAATGGTTTAAGCATAATAGAGAGATAGATGAGGGAAATGTGAGATTAATTTAGAAATAACACAGATCCTTTTAAAAACAAAACGTGTTACTTGTAAAATGGACAGAATTTTGAAAGAATTACCTCTTAAAATCCACACTAATGCAATTATTTCATGTACTGAGAGGTTGTTAGGCAAGAAACATCACCGTGCACTTGAACCTTGTGAAACAAGAGGTACCACTTCCAGGAAATTTTCACATAAGAGCAATTTTCTTCATAGGCTCAACCTACCCCATGAACTGTACAACTATCCCCACCATTGATATCTTCAGTAGGTGGTGCCTCCAGAAAGTGGCATCGATCATTACAGACCCTCATTATCCAGGACTTGCCCTCTTCTCATTACAGGAGCCTGAAGACCCACACTTAGTTATACAGAAACAGCTTCTTCCCCTCTGCCGATAGACATCTGAACTGACCAGGAACTCATGAACACTATCTCATTATTCCTTTCTTTTGCACTATTTATTTTAGCAACTTATAGCAATTTTATGCCTTTACACAGTACTGCTGCCGCAAATCTACAAATTCTGTGATAATAAATCTGCATCTCGTCAAGGCACTGATTATTGTCAGTAGTGAGCTGCTAGTTTCATAGGGAAACAACGATGAACGTTGACAGTTTTGGCATTAGTACAGCCCTAAAGCCTGGACAAGTGGATGACAAGAATAAACGTAAACACTGACTGCATTACTGCCATCATAACAAGCTCCACTTTTGAGAATGAAAAGGAAGATAACTGCAAAATTCATCTGGTGCCACAACAACAACCTCTGATGCAATGTCAGCAAGACCAAGGAGCTGATTATTGACTTCAGGAGAAAACCAGAGGCTCACGAGCCAATCCTCATTGGGAGATGAGAGGTGAAGATATCAGTAACTTTAAATACTTTGGTGTAATCCTTTCAGAGGGCCTGTCTTGGGCCCAGCACGTAAGTACAATTACGAAAAAAAGCATGGCAGCATCTCTCACTCTTAGAAGTTTGCGAAGATTTGGTATGACATCTAAAATTTTTATAAACATCCATAGATATGTGGTGGAGAGTATACTAACTGTTTGTATCATGGCCTGGTATGGAAACACCAATGACCTTGAACAGAAAATCCTAGAAAAAATAGTGAATATGGCCTAGTCTATCACGGGTAAAGCCCTCCCCACCATTGAGCACATCTACACGAAGCACTGTCACAGGAAAGCAGCGTCCATCAGCAGGGACCCCCACCACCCAGGCCATGCTCTCTTCTTGCTATTGTCATCAGGAAAGTGGTACAGGACCCTCAGGATGCTCCTCATCCATCAGGCTCCTAAACCAATGGGGATAACTTCACTCAATTCACTTGCCCTATCACTGAATTGTTCCCACAAACTATGGACTTTAAAGGACTCTTCAAATCATGCTCTTGATATTTATTTCTTTCTTATTTTATTATTAATATTTCTGTTTTTCTTTTGCATTTGCACATTTGTAGTCTTTTGCACACTGGTTATTTGTCCATCCTGTTGGGTGAAGTCTTTCATTGATTCCATTGGCGGGAGGAGAAGATGGCAATGCGCCGCGTGTGCGCAGCTCTCCACTGAAAATGATATCATATCTGTTAAATAGGGGCTGTGGACAATTCTGATTTGATGGAGAATGGACATGAAAGCACAGAGGAACATCTGGAGAAATTTCTGAAACGCCCGTTGGCTGCTGTCGTTACTGAGTGGTCTGGAATCTTTCGGAGGGTAGGCCTCAAAATCCCCGGCCTTGCCTGCTTTTGGCGACCGAGAAGGAGGTCAAATCATTCGGACAGAGATGGCACTCAGTACTCGGTGTCGGAGAGCTGATCGGAGGCTCGAAGTTTTCGGATGACTCAGAGTCGGATTGTGGTCGGCCTGGCAGGGAGAGTTTTTCTTCCTTCTCCTGTCTGCATGACATGTGGGACATTTGAGAAACTTTGAACTTTACTGTGCTCACGGACTTCTTCATCAAGTTATGGTATTGTTACACAGTTTGTAACTATATGTGATAATTATGTGGTTTTGTCATTTTTTTCAGTCTTGGTTTGTCCTGTGTTTTGTGATATCACACCGGAGGAAATAATGTATCATTTCTTAATGCATGCTTTTTCTTTCTTTTTAAATCTTTTTATTGAGTAAGTATACAAAAAAGGTAAGCCATATAAACATTAATACAATGTTAAAGTATAATAAAATTCCAAAAGATAACAATACCAAAAAGAAAATACTACAAACAATGTAATTTAAGCATAAGAAACCAAAATAACATAATAGTATACTAGATTTTATATATATCAATGGAAAAAAAGAAAAAAAAAACCCCAAAAAAAAACCCACCGTGCAACTAACTAAAAGCAAAGCAAAGCTTAATGCATGCTGACAATAAAAGAGGACTGCCTGTCTTCATGATCATATTATGTTGCTTGGATTTCCTGAGTATAGCTGCAAGAAAACAAATCCCAGGATTGTAACTGCTGACATATAGGT
Organism: Mobula hypostoma; assembly: GCF_963921235.1. Taxonomy (NCBI): domain Eukaryota; kingdom Metazoa; phylum Chordata; class Chondrichthyes; order Myliobatiformes; family Myliobatidae; genus Mobula; species Mobula hypostoma. The sequence continues at coordinate 11,683,492 of NC_086117.1, read as the reverse complement.
ACTTTGATAATATATTTACTTTTGAACTTGACCTTAAAGAATGGGAGCAAAGAGCTTGTAGTAGAGAAAGGTGGATAGTGGTGTTCTATGAGCAGCAGTGCGGGGACCACCTTTGCTCACAATTTGCATGAGCCATTTTGACTCCAGAATCCAAAAAAAATACAATTTCTAAGTTTGCTAGTGAAATGGGGTGGGAGTGTGTTGCAGGGAAGTCAGGGGGAATGGGAGAGGTAGGAGTTTGGGGGTGAAAGGGATGAAGAGTGGTGGGGGGTGAAAGGGATGAAGGGTGGTGAGGGGTGAAGGGGGAGCGGGGAGGGAGAGGGTTTTGGGGAAGGGTCTGGGGAAATGGGGAGAGTTGGAGACTGAAGGGAGAGGGAGTGAAGGGGTTTAGAGAGGGAGAGGGGAAAGTGGGTAAAGTTCAGCCCAGTCCGAGGAAAACCACAACACATTACAAGAGACCGTTAGCAAACTTGCACAATGGACAAATAATTGAAAAAAGTTCAAAATAGTTGAATACTTGGAAGAACAGAGAACTTGCTTATGACTTGGCAGGTGCCAGCGTAGGTGGGGTGAAGGGATTAAGGGATCTCTGAATACAAATGCAGCAAATCTAAACTTTCAAAAAATGCAAACCAACCTCTAGGGTTGATTAACAGAGAGACAGAACAAAAAATTCACTGAGTTATGCTGAACCCATATTAAACTAAACCACGCACAGCACTGTGTACAGGCTTGTTTGCCAAATTACAATGAGGAATGGGGCTCTGGTGAAGGTACAGAGATAGGTAACATCCATGATACCCAAAATATAAGGATATCCATATTAGAAAAAGAATAGTGTCTCTGTTCTCCTGAGAAAAGGCAGCTGAACTATGAGAGATGTCGATAGAGTAGTTGCAGAGGGTCGATCCACCTGTGGGTGAGCAAAACCAGAAGCTGTCAAGGTGGGATGTTCACCAAAAAGTCCAACTGGGAATCTGAAAAAGCACTTTACCCATATAGAATGTGGAACTTTCTCCCACAGGTAGTGGTTGAAACAAATGATATAGATATATTTAGGGGGAGGCTGGACGAGCATAGGAAGGAGAAAGGGAAAATAGAACCACAATGTTCGACTCAGGTAAGGAAAACTAGGAGGAGATTTGAATGAAGCAGGCACACAAGCATGTGCGGATTGGGCCAAAGGGTCATACACCCAACAAAACCCTACGAGCTGATAAAATTGTACCTTCAAAATATTAAAAGATTATGTATAATACTCACAAGTTCCTAGCTGCCAAGAGTTAAGACAGATCTTTAGATTGGAGCATAAGAACAAATAAATTCAAAATTCAAAACATCTGCATCTTCCGACAGAATAAATTCTCACCACTGCTGTCAACGTTGATGTTTCTAAGGTATTTTATACTTTTATACTTTATACTTTATTGTCACCAAACAATTGATACTAGAACGTACAATCATCACAGCGATATTTGATTCTGCGCTTCCCGCTCCCTGGAGTACAAATCGATAGTAAATATTAAAAATTTAAATTATAAATCATAAATAGAAAATGGAAAGTAAGGTAGTGCAAAAAAATCAAGAGGCAGGTCTGGATATTTGGAGGGTACGGACCAGATGCGCTTTCAGTGAATTTTTACTACTCATGAATTATTGAAGTAGTTTTCCCCACAGTAACTTGGCAGTCTATCTTTTTGTTTGTAGTGAGTATAAGGTTAATTTGTATACATAGGCTGAGATTCCGGTTATCGTAGGTAGCATTGCGCTGGGTGCTGTGCATCTCCTTGCAAGAGGCAATAAGGGTTCTGAAGAATGGACATAGACCATAGAATGGTGGAGCCGAGTACAGGCACTTCAGCCCACGATGTGTTGACCTTTAACCTACTGCAAAATCAATTTAATGCTTCCCTTCTATCATCCATGTGCCTATCTAAGAGTCTCTTAAACCTCCCTACGGTGGTCGTATCCCTGGCTGTGTATTCCACGCATCCACCACTCACTGTGTAACAAACCCACCTCTGACATCCCCCCCCCATAACTTTCCTCCAATCACCTTAAAATTATGCACCCTTTTTTTAGCCATTTCCACGCTGGAAAAACGTCCCAGACTGTCCATTCTATCTATGCCTCTTATCATCTTGTACACCTCTATCTATCAAAATCACCTCTTGACTACCTTTGCTCCAAAGAGAAAAGCCCTGGCTTGCTCAACCTGTCCTCATAAGACATGCTCTCTGATCCAGGCAGCATCCTGGTAAATCTCCTCCGCACCCTCACTAAAGCTTCCCCCTGCTTCTGAGGCGACCAGAACTGAACAAAATATTCCAAGTGTGGTCTAACCTTATAGAGCTGCAACAGTACCTTGCGGCGCTTGAACTCAATTTAATTAATTGATTTTAAAGTTTCTCAATTGCTAAATTGGGATCTAAATTTCAATTTTGGCTGGCTACTAGGATATCAATTAATCATTAGACTATCACGAGCAGGAAATGTCATCAAGAAGATTAAGTAGAAAATTGCAGTCAGTGCTGCAGGGCTACCAAGGCTCTAATCTATGTATTTATTTCCTATAATCAGCCTCCTGACTGATTTCATTTGCAGTGTTGCCCAAAGGCATTGAAGGGATTATGGCCTAGCAGTCGCTCCCGTGTGGCCAGGATTATCTACGCAGCCTTGAGAACTAGGTGCGTTGAAGGCAGATCAAGTCAGTGAGCCTGCTTTCACTAATATTGCTGGAATGCTGCCAATTCATTGACAAGCAAAAGCAGGCAAGACAAAAGCCTCAGCGGAACTGAGGCAGATAATTACCTGGAAAATGCCACGTCAGGTAGATCATGAAGACAGAATCTCTCAACAAAACAGATCAATTATAAAATAACATGCACAATATGCTGGAGGATCTCAGCAGGTCAGACAGCATATATGGAGAGGAATAAACAGTCGACATTTCGGGCCAAGACACTTCAGCAGGATGAAGTTCTGACATAATCCTGATCAAGGGTTTCAGCTCAGAACGAAGACTATTTATTCCTCTCCATAGATGCCGCCTGACCTGATGAGTTCCTGCAGCATTTTATGAGTATTATTCTGGATTTCCAGTACCTGCACAATTTATTGTATTTATGATCAATTGTAAAGCCTTTGTTTTAAAAAGAAAGTTTAAATGTAACCTTGCATGTTATTTGGCAACTTGTTATAAAGGGCGCATCTCCTTTTACAAAGTTGTTCTCAACAAAAAGCAACAAAAAGTTTAAAATAAGTGTTCCTTTAAAGTCAACATCCAATAGGTTCCTTCCTGCTACTGTTCCAGAGGGAGGTCTCAGCATCAGGAGAAGATAATTAAGTTATTAGCAACTGACCTGTGGTGTTTCTAGCAGCAACTGCCTGAGTAATCAACTGCACATATTTCAAAATTTAGTCAAAATGCTCTGGGTCTTGTGTTGAGGAAGGAACAAATACCCCAGATGATTTAAAAACTGATGAGAAGTCTGATTGCTTTTCTAAACATGCCACTGACGAGTATAGTGACTCCAAACAGTCTTTGTCATTAACTAAACATTACAATGCAAACTATGTGACTATGTGACTAGGTAACTGACCTTGTAAACTGTAAAGGAGATTGAAGGACATCATAAATGCTGTGTAAATACTGTTTTGTTATTCTCCTTCCTTCCCATTCTTGATGAAGGGTCTCGGCCCGAAATGTCGACTGTTTATTCCTTTCCATAGATGCTGCCTGAGTTGCTGAGTTCCTCCAGGATTTTGTGTGTTACTCTGGTATTTATGTATTGATACACATTTTATTCCATATCCGTACTTTAAACTCTATTTTTATATAATTCTTAATTCTTTACAACTATTTATTTATTGACATACAGCACTGAATAGGCCCTTTCGTCCCTTCAAGTTAGCCACCCAGCAACCCCCAATTTAACCCTAGCCTAATCGCAGGACAATTTACAAAGACCAATTAATATACTAACTGGTATCTCTTTCTGTGTGTGGAAACCAGGGCACCCCGAGGAAACCCACGCGGTCATGGGGTGAGCATATAAACGTCTTACACACAGCAGCAGAAGTTCAACCCAGGGCAAGGCTACAGTAAAGTGTTGTGCTAACCGTTATTAATCAGTACTGCACCCTGACCAACACCCCATAGCAAATTCCTAATACTTGTAAATATACATGCAAATATAGTTGCTCCTTGATAAATGCAAGTGGTTACTTCCTACTAAGGTGTTTGGTTATACTGCATTTAAGGCAGAGATGATAGGTTCTTGGTTGGTAAGGAGGCTAAGTGTTATGTGTGGCGCAGTAGCATGACGGTTAGCGTGATACTATTACAGCTCAGGAGAGCAGAGTTCGGGGTTCAATTCCAAAGCCGTGTGTAAGAAGGAACTCAGCAGGCCAGGCAGCATCTATGGAAAAAAAGCACAGTTGACGTTTCGGGCCGAAACCCTTCGGCAGGATTTCGAAAGGATTCGGCCCGAAACGTCAACTGTGCTTTCTTCCATAGATGCCGCCTGGCCTGTTGAGTTCTCCAGCGTTTTGTGTGTGTTGCTCAGATTTCCAGCATCTGCAGCTTTTCTTTTGGCCGCGTGTAAGCAGTTTGTACGTCCCTGTCGTGAGCGAGTGGGTTTTCTCTGGGTGCTCTGGTTCCTCCCTCACAGTTTGGTAGGTGAACTGACCACCGTGAATTCCCTGGAGTATGTACGTGTGTGGCAGAATCTGGGAGAGAGTTGATGAGGACGTGGAAAGGATAGAATGGAATTAGTGCAGGCTTAGTTTGTATGGGATGTTGGTATGGAATCAATGGGCTGAAAGGCCTGTTTCTGTACTTTATTTATTTATTGTGATATACTGTGAAATGGGTCATTCCAGCCGTTTGAGCCACTTTGGTCAGTAAACTCCTGATCTATTCCTAGCCTAATCAAGGGACAATTTACAATGACCAATTAACCTATTTACCTGTACATCTTCGGATTGTGGGAGGAAATCGGAGCACGCAGAGGAAACCCACACAGTCACAGGGAGAACGTACAAACTTCTTACAGACAGTGTTGGGAATTGAACCCGGGTCGCAGTGTTGTGCTAACCACCACGATACCATGCCACCCCAGCGCGGTACTCCGTGGCTGTATTATTTAAGATCGTAGAACAGCACAGCACAGTACACAGCCCTTCGGCCCATCAATGCTGTGCCAACCCTTTAGCCTGCACCAAGGTTAAGCCTGTCTGTGTGCTTTCAAAAATGTTTGCACAATTCTGAAAATCAAAACCAGAAATTAGAGAATAATTCAGTAACCTGGAATACCAACTATCACCTCTTTAATAGGCAGTGAAGACATGGATAGTTCCATGGGTATCCACTCGGTATGGATAGCCACCCTTCTTATATCCACTCCAAAGTCATCAGTTTAGTTCCGGAGTTCCCACCCTGGGGTCCACAGACTCCTCAGTTAATGGTAGGAGTCCATGGCATAAAAAAAGGTTGGAAATCCCTGTTTTAGATGGATCTACGTTCTATGTTCTATCTCTTTGCACTTCTTGTGTCATTCCCATTTCTTATCGTCAGTCCCTCAGCTCATCGACAAGGTGACTCTAGTTATTTGTGGAACATTTCAAAGGGCTGCTGTAGGGAAGCCTTGTCTATTAGTGAACGATTGAAGGACTATTGGGGCAACAGACACTGCCTGTGATCTGGAACTCAGTGTGCACGGAAAGGGGGTGGAAAGAGAAACAAGAGCTATCAGGAGTCAAAATCAAAGTAAATTTATTATCAAAGTATCTATGTTATCATTTTCTTGATGGCATCCACAGAAAGATAAAGAAATACAATAGAATTTATAAAAATCCAGACACAAGAAAAGACTGACAATCAATGTGAAAAAGAAGACAAATTGGGTGGGAAAGAGAGGGAGGGGAGAGAGGGAGAGAGGGGAGAGGGGGAGAGGGGGAGAGAGAGAGAGGGAATTAAATTGACTTTATTACTTACAACCTTCATATACATGAGGAGTAAAAATCTTTACGTTATGTCTGTCTAAATGTGCAATGTGAGGGGGTTGTGAGAGGGGAAGGGAGGGAGGAGGTAGAGGGAGGAGGGAGGGGAGAGCTGTAGGTTGGAAGGCAAATTACAGTTGGATATAGCAGCTGCCAGGAAAGTTTGAGGTAAATTCACAGGAGTAATTCAGCTCCATTTTCCTAGACCAGCAATGGCTAATATCCAAGGACATCAGTTCAAGGTGAGCAGTGGAAAGTTTAGGGGAATTAGATTATGATGACACGCAGTCCTCTTTTATTGTCATTTAGTAATGCATGCATGATACAATGCTCCTCCGGTGTGATATCACAGAAACACAAGGCAGACCAAGACTGAAAAACTGACAAAAACCACATAATTATAACATATAGTTACAACAGTGCAAGCAATACCGCAACTTAATGAAGAACAGGCCATGGGCACGTTAAAAAAAGTTCAAAGCCTCTCAAAAGTCCCATGATCTCACGCAGACGGGTGAAAGGAAGAAACCTCTCCCTGCCATACTTCCAGCGCCGCAAACTTGCCAATGCAGCACCCTGGAAGCACCCGACCACAGTACGACTCTGAGTCGTCTGAAAACTTTGAGCCTCCGACCAGCCCTCCGACACCGAGCACCGGGCACCATCTCTACTGAGCGCTTCGACCCCATCCCCGGCCGCCAGCAACAGGCAAAACCAAGGATTTGGGGCCTACCCTCCAGAGATTCTCGATCGCACAGTAGCAGCGGCAGCGAACCAGGCATTTCAGAAGTTTCTCCAGATGTTCTTCTGTGCTTCTCACGTCCGTCTCCATCAAATCAGAATTGTGCATGGCCCCCTATTTAACAAATACGATATCATTTCACCGGAGAGGCCGCGCGCATTGCGTCGCGCCGCCATCTTCTCCTCTCGCCATTTAATATCCAATTAAATTTTTTTTTAAAAGGTAGATTTTTTTTTACACAGAGAGTGATAATTGTCTGGAATACACTGTTACTGGGTGATGGTGGAGGAAGTGCATTAGGGACATTTAAGAAACTATTCCAGACACGTGAATGAACGAGAAATGGAGGACTACAGGCTCTGTTGGTTTAGGGCGATCTTGGAGTGGGTTGAAAGGTCAGCACAACATTGTGGGTCAAAGGACTCATACAGTTCCACATCCTATGTTCTTCATTCTAATGTAGCTTGGTATAGTCTGGAAATCAGCAGCAGACAGCATAATGGTGCTGCTATGTAGCCATCTACTGCCATCTCCAGACTGTACCTCAACCTCTTTGGATCGATATATGCAGCACCTTGATGCATTGATCAAGATACCACACAGGACAAAGGAGGTTTCACTCTGGTACACTCCACAACTCCTGAGGCAATTATCTGGCTTCAACAGCTAAGAGTAAAATTAAACTTCAGGGGCAGCAGCAGAGTTACACCAGATAGGTATGTGGAGAAGAGAGTGAGATGGGTGCAACCGTGGGTTATACATGAGGCCCACATTCCCTCCTCTCATCTGCAAGTGCGGCTGAACACAAGTGCTAGCCAGTATATCTGTAACGTGAGATTTTAAACCTAGCTACTCCTGCTCAGGAGCCCAATTGCTAATCCACTCCAAAAAAATTAATAAATTATCCAAACAGAAGCACGCAAAATTTAGGAGAGCTTTCGATAAACGTGAGTGATTTAAGTGTTGGGGGAATCTGATGGTGTACACATGAATTATCTAAGTACTTAAGGAATCTTTATGAGAACTCTTAACTATTAAAGTATGTTGTAACTTGAAAGATAATGATTATGGGTCTGATTAATCTGAAATGAATGTTACAATGGAAATACTAACTCCCTCCTTAGTCACATTAAAGTCAGTATTTTCTGCAGCTGCTTGGGGCTATATCACCTTTAAAAAATTGGAGAAGAGGGGTAAATTAATAGGGAATGGCCTAAGGGCTCACTCGAAAGGAGGTTAAAGGCTTTTTGAAGCCAATTTCTCTTTATGTACAGACACCTCCTTGGTGTCTGTATCATCTGATTTGGATGGTTATCTCACTTTCCTTCATTCTCCCTGTTTGGAACACTTTCAAAAGAGCATAGCTGACGTTACAGCCTGACACTAAGGTGGTGTGCACAGACTACAGGCTTCTGAAAGCAACTCTGGAAGGAGAATTCCATAAACAACAGGAATTCTGCAGATGCTGGAAATTCAAGCAACATGCATCAAAGTTGCTGGTGAACGCAGCAGGCCAGGCAGCATCTCTAGGAAGAGGTACAGTCGACGTTTCAGGCCGAGACCCTTCGTCAGGACTAACGAAGGGTCTCGGCCTGAAACGTCGACTGTACCTCTTCCTAGAGATGCTGCCTGGCCTGCTGTGTTCACCAGCAACTTTGAGGAGAATTCCATAAACGCTTTGCAGCAAAATCTTCTGTAGAACACAAAAACAAAATGGTAGTGAATTTGGAGGCACTTTCTGGCAGATATCCAGAAAGACGTAAAGCACTGCAAATGTTGCTTCAACATTACAGAAATAACAGGATACCGATAGTTGAATACTTCTACTGTAGAGTGAAGCTATTTAAAGAATGCTTACTAATTGAAGTGCACCTTTCTTAAATGATCAACAAATCAGTGAGACTTGCATTTGTACTCTCCTTCATTCCCCTTAAAGCCAATGAACAACATTCAATACTCCCACAAACAACATTGTGTTAGTATGTTTAGTACTAGAACCAGTAGCCACTTCATTAAGTACAGGAATGGAACCCAGTATGGTCTTCTGCTGCTGTACCTATCCACTCCAAGCTTTGACGTGTTATGCACTCGGAGATGCTCTTCTGCACACCACTGTTGAAACACATGATTATTTGTGTTACTGTCACCTTCCTGTCAGCTTGAACCAATCTGACCATTCTCCTCTGACCTCTCTCATCGGCAAGGTGCTTTTGCCCACAGAATTGCCAATCACAGGATTTTTCTTTTGCCTTCGCATCATTCTCTGCAAACTCTAGAGATTGTTATGCATGAAAATTTCAGGAGATCAGGAGTCTCTAAGATACTCAAACCACCCCATCTGGCACCAACAATCATTCCACGGCCAAAGTCACTTGGATCACATTTCTTCCCCATTCTGATTATTGGTCTGAACAACAACTGGACCTCTTGACCATGTAAGGCTTTATAAGGCACTGGTGAGGCCTCATCTTGAGTAGTGTGAACAGTTTTGGGCCCCTCATCTTAGAAAAGATGTGCTGGCATTGGAGAGGGCCCAGAGGAGGTTCACAAGGATGATTCCAGGAATAAAAGGGTTATCATACAAGGAATGTTTGATGACTCTGGGTCCGTATTCACTGGAATTCAGAAGGATGAGGGGGGATCTCATTGAAACCTTTCAAATGTTGGAAGGCCTAGATAGAGTAGATGAGGAAAGGGTGTTTCCCATGATGGGAGAGTCTAGGGCAAGAGGGCACAGCCTCAGGATAGAGGGGCGCCCTTTCAAAACAGAGATGTGGAGAAATTTCTTTAGCCAAAGGGTGGTGAATTTGTGGAATTTGTTGCCACATGCAGTTGTGGAGGCTAGGTTGTTGGGTGTATTTAAGGCAGAGATTGACAGGTTCTTGATTGAACATGGCATCAAAGGGTATGGGGAGAAGGCTGGGAACTGCGGTTCAGGAGATTTTAAAAAAAAAGGTTCAGCCATGATTGAATGGCGGAGCAGACGCGATGGGTTAGAAAGCCTAAATTAGATTAGATTATGAGAGCACTCAGCCCTCTTTTATTGTCATTTAGAAATGCATACATGCAGTAAGAAATGATACAATGTTTCTCTGGAGTGATATCACAGAAAACAGGACAAACCAAAGACTAACACTGACAGAACCACATAATTATAACATATAGTTACAGCAGTGCAAAACAATACCATAATTTGACAAAGAACAAACCATGGGCACGGTAAATGAAGTCTCAAAAGTTCCCGAGTCGATCGACTCCTGAGTCCCCGATAGCAGGCGGCAAAAGGGAGAAACTCCCTGCCATAAACCTCCAGGCACCGTCAACTTGCTGATGCCTTGGAAGCAGCCGACCACAGCCGACACTGAGTCCATCCATCCGAAAACTTCGAGCCTCCGAGCAGCCCCTCCGATACAGCCTCCCGAGCGCCATCGTCTGCCGAGCGCCTTTGACCTCGCTCCGGCTGCTGAAACAATCAAAGCCGAGGATTTCGGGGCCTTCTGCTCCAGAGATTCCAGTTACCACACAGTGGCAGCAGCATCGAAACGGGCATTTCAGAAGTTTTCAGAAATCTGCTCCTATTTCTTATGGCCTATGGTCTTATGTCCTCATGTTTTTAGGCATTGAATTGCTGCCACATGTCTGCTTGATTAGATATTTACATTAACGAGCAAGTGTACCTAATAAAGTGGTCACTGGGTGAAGGACACAGTCCAGCACAGGACAGGCCTTTCTGCAGAGAATGTTGTGCCAAACTGATTAGTAACCAAATGTCCAACTAAATGCTTACACAATGTCCATCCCTTTCTATTCTCTGAAAATCCTTACACCTATCTAAGAACTTATTCAATGCTCCTATTGTATATGCCTCCTCCACCACCTCAGGTATAGTATCCATCACCCCTGTGTAAAAACCTTGCCCTGCACATCACATTTGAACTGACCCCTCTCTCTTTAGATGCATTCCTTCTGGCGTCAGGTATTTTAACCCTGTGAAAAAGGTACCGGCTGTCTACTCTATGTCTCTGTTAATCATATAAACGTCTTATCAGATCTCTCTTCAGCCTGTGCTGCTCCAGAGAAAATGACCCAAAGTTGTCCAGCGTTTCCTTATAGCTCATGCCCGCTAATCCAAAGAACATCCTGTTCTGGGAGGGTAAATAACAGCCAGATACTGGGGTTCACGATGGTTTTGTGCATTATTATAGTATATACGACTCTGAGAGGGCAGATGGGGCCAAGGTTTGCCACCTGCTCCTTTTCTTCTGCTCTCAAACAGCAGCCAAGGTGGAGCGGGTGAAGAGGAGACTCAGCAGAATGTTGCCAGGCCGGGAAAGCTGGAATTGAATCTGGTACGATATTGTCACATCTGCTGAGATACAGTGAAAAACTTGTCTTGCATACTGTCCATACAGACCAAACCATTACACAGTGCATTCAGGTAAAGCAATAATAACGCAGGATAAAGTGCAACAGCGACAGAGAAAGTGCAGTGCAGGCAAGTAATTAGGGGCAAGATCACCACAAGGTAGATTGTGAGGTCAAGGGTCCATCTTATCATACCAGGGAACCGTTCAATAGTCTGATAACAGTGAGATGGCTGCTGTCTTTGAGCCTAGTGGTATGTGATTTCAGTCTTTTGTACATTCTGTCTGATGGAAAAGTCTGGATATGAGGAAATAATGGACAGGCTGTGATTTTCTTAGGGAAAGAGGATAATGGGAGATTTAACTGAGGTGAATGACAGTACAACATGACAATATTTCTCTTATTTCAAACTTAAATGTGCAATTCTGTCAGAGTTTGCAGGGAATTATCTGTGCGATCTAATCTTTATTAATGGGGCATTAAAATTAACTTAATTTGCCCTATAGATACTGTACAATACCAAGCAAAACTCTTAGGCACACCTGCAGTACTGTGCAAAAAGTCTCAGGCACATCTACAGTACCATGCAAAAATCCTTTGGCCTAAGACTTTTGCACAGTGCTGTATTTGTCAACATGGAGCAGAGAGCGAGTCTGTAACTCTGGCTGGAGCAAAGGATGTTGGGAATGGCGAGGGTGGAGCACTGTGGGACAGGTGGCAGAAAAGGAGTGCCAGGGGCAGGGATTGGCACGGGCACAGACACACCCAGCCCTGTAACACCATGCAAGGTCATTTGATTCCAAACAATTGGTTTATTGATCATTACCGAATGTCTCTCTGGTGCTTCCTCCTCCCTCCCTTCTCCCTTCCCCTTTTCCCAACCATGATTTCCCCTCTCCCTGCCCCCTTCCCATTCTCAGTCCACGATGGAGACCTATATCAGAATCAGGTTTATCATCACTCACATATATCATGAAATTTGATTTTTTTTTGCGGCAGCAGTACAGTGCAATACATAAAATTACTTCAGTGCAGTGCACAAGTCTTAGGCACCCCATGATACATATGTGCCTGAGACAGTAGTATGTGTCTGTAATGATAGCCTCCGGAATCCTAGACAGCAGCAACTTCCCCCATTAATCATCTTGCCTCATGGAATGAGGGTCCACTTGGGAGATTTCCCACAAATCCATCATGACCTAGGGAACCAGGCTCCTCCAAGAATTACAGTCATTGAACATCACAATAGCTGGCTCTTCAGCCCATCTTATCCATGGTGACCAAAGTGCTTTCATGAGATAATCCCATTTTACCTGTCTTTGGTGGATACCACTTTAAGCCTTTCCTTATCCATGTACCAGTCCAAATGTCTTTTATGTATTGTTGTTCTACTGAACATCTTGGGCATGCTATATTGGCACCAGAATGTTCACAAACAAACCTTGTGTTCTAACTTCCTCAATTCTGTTGAAAGCTCTTAGATCTGAAACATTAAAGAATATAGGTGTACACAATTTTCAGAACGGTAGAAGGCAGGAAAATGAACCAGCCATGATCAAATAACAGAGAAACTTCCTAGGCCAAATGGCCTAATTCTGCTCCTATGCCTTATTGTTTTGGTTTCTCTCTCCACAGATGCTGCCTGACCTGTTGAGTGCTTCTCAATGAATGTTCCTACACGTTTACACAAGGTTCGCTCTCCATCCCCATCATCACTCCCACCTGGTCATAACAGGGTTGTTATTCACGTTCTACTGCCTGACATTACTTGGATGGCTGTGAGGTTCAGCTCTGCCACCAGCCCATCTCAGTACCTGGTTGTTTAGCTTGCTGTCAACATTTCAATCATCATTATAATTTCTACCTGACAGCAGAGAGTGCCACCCAAAACACGCCTCAGCTCAGTTCACCTGATGATGAAGAGCCACATATCAGTTTCTGTCTGCATCCAAGCATCTGCTCAAATGAAAATATGGTCCTGTTTACTTGAGGATTTGATATCACAATTAACATGCCAAGGACGAGCCTTTCAGTGGGTTGGTAACTGAAGGCCAAATCTGCTCAGAAGGATTGTGCAATACAAGGTTGTACTTTACTTGCTGTTGTCAACAAACATACAGTATTCTGTTTCTGTTTTGTTTCTACGGAAATGGAAAAATAATTCTCCTTAGGATCTGAAATGTGACTCAGATTTACTTGCTGGGCAGCTGATTGCATGCTCCAGACCTACAGCTGAGAGAAGTAAAGTTGAACATAATTCAACACAGCCCATGCATCAGTTTTGAATGTCTGTGACAGCATGGTAGTTACTTATCTGGACTAAAGACTTGGCCGTGTGAGTTTAAATCCTACACAGTGGTTGGATAATTTAAATTCAAGTCGATAAATAAAAGCTGGTAATGATGACTACGAAATCATGAAACAACCTACCATAGAGTCAAATGGCCTAAAACAGGGACTTTCAGTCCACTGTGTTGATACTGGAGATGAGGGGCGATCTACTGTGTTTAACCTACCTGGCCTATATCAAATCAAATCATATTCAAGTTTAATTATCATTCAACCATGAATGCAGCCAAACGAGCATTCCTCTGGGGTCAAGGTGAAAAACATACAGAGCACATTCAAAATAATGAGCAAAATAAAACATACTCATACAAAAATCATATACAGGCCAAGGCCCTGAGCAACATGTCCCACAAATTGATGGTACAGTTCCCAGCAGTGCACAGATGCATGCAGTCCAGCCTGTCATTCCACCAATCCCCCAACCAAGTATAGACGCCACGTTACACCACCTCCGGCATCACCTCTCCTTGTCCGTAGTAGCAGAAAGCGTGCAGCTTGAGGCCTAGTCCTTGCTACAAGTGAGGCCATGCAGGTCCCTCGCTGTCTGTCGCACCACCAAACAAGGGATCTCCCAAAGTGACTGACATGACCTAGCAAGGCACTCACTTGACTCATTCACTTATTGTGACTGAGAAAAAGGCTATTCATTCAGTTGGATTAGTGCAATGAACTTCAATGCACCAAGTGATACGTGTTGAAAGAAACATGATTGAAAAAAACACTCCTCAGACATAATATCACAATGCAAATGTTTTAAATAAGTAGAGAAAACATGTTGTGACTTAAGTTATTCCCCAGAAGCTAAGATGCAACTGGTATTTCACTCAGTGGTCACTTTACTATGTACACCTGCTCATTAATTTCAAATTTCTAATCAGCTAATTATATGGCAGCAAATCAAAGCTTAAAAGCATGCAGACATGGCCAAGAGAATTCTGGTTTAAGATAGTGCTACCGAAGGTGACTGACAACTTACCAGTAGTTCAGAAGGAAAGAAATATGACAAAGAAACATTATTAATAACAAATTTTTGAAGAAAATTATGGCGAACTGTCACCACAAACAATGAACAATCGGCAAAGGCAAAGTGAATTCGAGGGATGAGCCATGCTGGTGCTTTGCAAAATCAACACAGATGGAGTTGGAGTGAGCAATTTGGAGAGGAGTCGCCGAGGCAGATGGTTTCAATGCCCATCCAACTAACCCAGGTGTGAGGTTGGATTTCTCTGAGCACTGAGCCAATTTGGAGAGGTCGATAACGGCTTTGGGCTGGGCATCGTTGTCTAGGCCCGGAGTTGTTTGCTGTGGCAGAGCCCAGGATGCATCCTAACGGAAGGTACGATCCACAGTTTGGAAAATTTAAATGCCACCCAGATAGACTCAAAAGGCAGGGTGCCTGGACCGGAGGCACAGGCTGGTCCGATTTCGCTTGGTCTCCTGCGATGTTCACTTTCTCTCTGTGATGCTGAAGCTCTGAGATGGCCCTAGCTGCTGTTCTTTGTGCCTGCAAGCTTTGTAGCGATTTGCCCCACTAATACGATGAACTGAATATCGAGACTTTAGCCTGTTCTGGCTGTTCCAGGTATTTGGATCTAAGGACTGAATTTAGTTCAGAATGCTGTTGTTGTTTGCATGATTTGTTTTTCTTTTCTTTTTCTCTGCACATTGGGTGTTGGTCTTTTTTTTAAAATTGGGTTCTTTCAGGTTTCTTGTTTTGTGGCTGCCTATAAGCAGACAAATCTCAATGTTGTATAACTTATACATTTGTTGATAATAAATGTACTTGAATCTTGAGGTTCAGTTTTTGTTCAGACCAAACTTCGGTGCGGGGAAAAAATGTGATCTAAGAGACCTTGAACATAAAATGATTGTTGGTGCCAGATGGGATAGTTTGAGTATCTCAGAAACTGCTGATCTTCTGGGATTTTCACACACAAAAGTCTCTGGACTTTACAGAAAATCACGTGAAAAGCAAAAAGTTTTGTCCTTGTCTGCTACTCATTCCAAAATCTTAAAATTCATCTTGCAGTTTAGTCTAGGTCTTAAAATATTTGGCTTTAAGCAGACAAACTTAGCAATGAATCAATGGCATACAGCAGGGTTAAGATAGACTTTTATTCAGGGAAACAAGGATCTATGGCAAAGGCAGAGAAGTGAAGTAGAGGGAGGGTTGGGTTGTGAATGAAGTTACTGATTGTCTGTCTCCTGAGCCAATTATAGTTTAACAAACGAAGACTGAATCCAAACACAAGTGTAATATATATTGGATTTAATTTTGCTACCAGCCATAAGTTTAGGAAGTGGGGTTTTCCTGCTGTTAAAATGATACCTTCACAACACAATCTAAATTACAAATGATCAATGTGGAGCAGGAAGATCATTTAAAATGTTGGCAGAATCAGTACCAAATAAGAGATTTTATAATTCCATAAGACATAGGAGCAGAATTAGGCTATTCAGCCCATCTACTCTGCTGCACTTTTCCATTTATGGCTGTTTATTATCTCTCTCAACCCCATTCTCCTGCCTTCTCTCCGTTACCTTTGATGCCCTTACTAATCGAGAACCTACCAACCCCTGTTTTAAATATTCTCAATGATTTGACCTCCGCAGCTATCCATGGCAACAAATTCCACAGATTCAACTCCCTCTGGCCAAAGAAATTCTGCCTCATCTCGGTTCTAAAGGGACGTTCTTGTATTCTGAGGCTGTGCCTTCTGGTCCTAGACTTCCCCAGCTCTTGGAAACATCCTCTCCACATCCACTCTATTGAGGTCTTTCACTATTCAAATAGGTTTCAAAGAGATCCTCAACAATTGTATAAATGTTTTTTTGCTGGGGGGGGGGTTCGTTCCCTTGCTGCTGCTTGTGCCTGGGAGGGGGAAGCTGCGGGGGGGGAGAAACTTTGGGGTTCTAACGTTTTAACTGTCGTTCATTCTTTGGGGCACTCCTCCGTTTTCGTGGATATTTGCGAAGAAAAGGAATTTCAGGATGTATGTTGTATACATTTCTCTGACATTAAATGTACCTGTCGAAACCTATTAATCCTGTTAACAAAAAGTTTATTCACAAAACGCTGGAGGAACTCAGGTCAGGCAGCATCTATGAAAGTGAATAAACAGTCGACGTTTTGGACCGAGACGCTTCATCAGGACAGGCTCCCCATTTCCATAGAATCTATTGAATCATAGATGCTCTCTGACCTGCTGAGTTCCTCCAACATGTGTGTGTTACTCTGGAAATTCTAGCATTTGCGGAATCCCTTGTGTTTATGATCAGCTTTATTCGCCGACCAAATTAGCTGAACTTTCTCCCCCCATCGATGTTTCCCTCCGCAAGTTGTTTAATCGCAAATGCGTACGTAAGATGGCACTTTCCCCTAGTTTTACAGAGCTTTGCTGAAGTAGTTGTTCACGCAACGCGGCAGAGCTCTGCCCTCTGCCGAGGTATACGTATCTATTTAAAACCGTTCAGGGGAAGGAGGTCGCATATTTCCGAGCTGCTGTCTATAGGCAGGGTTTTCCAGCGCGGAGCTTTGCCAAAAATCTGTGTGGGGCAGCCCACGTCGCTTTAATTGGAGCGAACTGCCATGACATCATTGTCCTGAAGCGTCGCCTGCAGCCCCGCCCACGGGTATCTGTGCCGGTGGAAGGAGGCTCCGCGC
This sequence comes from Mobula hypostoma, assembly GCF_963921235.1. Lineage (NCBI taxonomy): Eukaryota > Metazoa > Chordata > Chondrichthyes > Myliobatiformes > Myliobatidae > Mobula > Mobula hypostoma. The sequence continues at coordinate 11,666,369 of NC_086117.1, read as the reverse complement.
AGATTGCACATCAGGTCTGAAAACAGAGCGAGTGCAGATAAAGGAGGTCCCCAACACAAGACTTGTCTACGCGCTGCCGCCTTACTTGAAAATCCTCCTCGGAATGTAAATACATCACAAAGCGATCTAGGGGACCAGTCTGCAAGTCAGATACTCAGACCCAAGAAGATGACATGCTGGACTTTTAAACTCTTGCTTTCATTGATATGCTGACGTAGCACCCAGACACCATGCAGAGAGTGTACTAATTTACCGTATTAATACGTTTGCAATAATTCTCGCAACTCATTCTTTTAAAAAAAATTGCAGCAGACACAGAGAACCGATGGAGCTGTCAACACAAACTTCCTGCTAACTTGAAGGACAGCAAGGAATAAAGTTTTTTTTTAAAAAAAGGGCTGACTTTTTTTGGCATTTGTTCCCTGGAGCTGCTACCTAGGTATCGAGCCATTTGCCAAGCAAGCTACAGTGACTGACACAGGGAAGAGAGAGCCGAGAGTGTCTCTGATTAACTGACCCTCTGGTGAGATGCTACACTTCACAGAGGCGCTAAATACACTTAAACAGAAGAGGCAAGACAGCTAATAGACCAAGGACGTCAGGATTGGCAGCGTCAAGCTGGTAAGGAAGTCTCTTTCAAAAACTCAAAAGAAATTTTAAATGTCAAACTTAGAAGGAAAACAATAGGGGATAACTTTCTGTATCTCCAACAAGCGTAACGCAAACCAAATTGAGCTGCGCTAATATTTCAAATCCATTTTTGCTGCCTTTGTTATAGAAAAATTAAGAATTCCAGTAAGTTAGCTGAAGTCCATGGCACAATCATTAAAAGATGACTAGTAAAGATGACTCGTAACTCTGGAATCACAATCAGTGACCCTGTTCTCAGACAAAGCAGCTGACTATTGCAGGAATATGCATTTTTGAATCGAAAATTTTACTTGCGGTTTACTGGTCTGCAAAATTGGCACCTTGTCTTTGTGTTCATAAGGACTTATTTAAATAGCAATTCGCTTTTCACAGCAATCCTGAGAAATAATTTTAAGTTGTTTATTTTTCCACACTTTCTGAAAAATGATTCAAATCACCCCCAATACAGGTATAAAGTGTCCCAAGAACACAGCGGGAGCAACTGAGCTCAGTCTGTCCCACAAAGTCAACTGTTACTTACATTTCAAAGTAGCAAGAAACGGAATGCAAAAATCACCGGACACGGCATCGTTTTTCACACACTCAATTAATACAGAGCTATAACAACACCAATAACATCTGATTTACAGAGCACATTTCATACAGATGATGTAGTTCAAAGTGCTTTACAATGGGATAAAGTACAACTAAAAGACAAAAAGTTGTCAGTTAATAGTAAGATTAAATAAATAGTTTTGAGCTGTCACTTGAAAATGACAACCGAATCTGTATCCCTTGTAGCTTTTGGCACTGAGTTCCACAGATTAGGAGCGTAGTAAAAAGAAAGCTAACCTGTCAATTTTCTTTTGAAGGAGATTGTTTAATGTTAAGAGATCGGTGATGGAATACCTGAGAGCTGGAGCGGGATTATAAAACGAAAGCGCAACAGAATCGGTTTTCAAACGGTGGGAGGTTTTTGATTGTGCTTTTATGCGGACTGGACTTCACAAAAGAGTAAAATAAACGGCTGCTGAATGAAGATTCCAGTGCTCGATATAGGAACTGATTCGTTTCATTATCTTTATAGCGGGACTGCACGGAAAGAAGTTTGTTTTATAACAGAGCCTTACGGTTGGGGCATAATTTTTTTTCCCCTTTCAAAACTAGATGTTCCAAGCTGTTTCTCCCTGGTCAGCACACTGCCCATGGCGGGAGTATTTAAGGAGCTGCCCAAGAAGGGCACGAATTCCCGGCAAGCTGGTCACCATTGGGATCAGCCGCTTAAACTGGAGAAAATCCCCTGGGAAAACTTGGCATTCTGGCTCTGAATGAAACAAAAGTTTCTTTCTCCTTGTGAGCCGGAGAGGTTGCTGGTGGTGAAGGGGACTTGGGGGTGGGGGTGGGGGAGGAAGTTGAGGGCACGGCCGGGGGGAGGGGGAGGGGGAGGGGAACTCCATCTCTCAACTGATAAGAGGGAGACGGACGACTTTTAACCCCTTCCCCTCCCCCCACGAAGCCTACACTCCCCCTCTCCTTTCTTCTTGCGCTCCACCAGTTAAAGGGGCTGGTCTCATCACCAGACGCACTTTCCAGAGGCAAGCTGACGCTTGAGGGAGAAATGTTGGCAGGCTCAAGAGCTGTTACCGAACTGAAAGAAAAACAACATTAAAAGAAGTGTGTGTGTGTGTGTGTGTGTGGGAGGGGGCACTTCTTTCAGACGCACACAATCATCGAACATTGCCCTGCACAATCCTGTCGCCAGTATGAGTGGAGGAGGGATGGTGGTGGCAGCCAGAGGCATGGGGCAAGAGTGGTTCCCGAAATCTGTGTGTGTGTGTGTGTGTGTGTGAGACAGAGTGAGTGAGTGTGTGTGTGAGAGAGAGAAAGAGAGAGAGAGAGAGAGAAAGGGAGAAAGAGACAGACTGCGACGCAAACAGCGAGACAGACGGAGAGAGAGTCAGGGAGATAGAGACGGGGGTGGGGGGAGACAGACAGAGCCAGGGAGAAAAAGAAACGGACAGAGACATAGAGAAAGAGAGAGAGAGTCGGGGAGAAAGAGAGAGACAGACGGGGTTGAAAAATAAAGAGAAACAGTCAGACAGGCAGTGAGAGAGAGAGAGAGAAAGAGAGAGTCGGGGAGAAAGAGAGAGACAGACGGGGTTGAAAAATAAAGAGAAACAGTCAGACAGGCAGTGAGAGAGAGAGAGAAAGAGAGAGTCGGGGAGAAAGAGAGAGACAGACGGGGTTGAAAAATAAAGAGAAACAGTCAGACAGGCAGTGAGAGAGAGAGAGAGAGAGCAGAAAGTCCTGTAGTGTTTTGCCACCACAGACAGCGTTTCAAAGACAGATCAGGTTACCAGTAGCGTGCTTCCTACATCAGCCAATTCCACAGGCAGGTAGCACAGCGACCTGGCACAAGCCGCAGTATCAGCCAGCCGCCACACTGTCAACTCGGTAGCTGAACTGCGCACGGCCGGGAACCTGGGGTGCACCGCTGGGTCTGTGGAGGAGGAGGGTGGGGGGTGGGGGAGTTGAATGCAAGCTCATCAAATGTGATACAGCCCGGCGAGGGAGAGGAAGGTCCGTTGAACATCGCGACGCGCGTGGGGGTCTGGAGTCTGAAACAAAAGCTGTCCCGGCTCGGCCACCGACGGTCAATGCCCGCTCGGTAACGGCGGTCGCATCTAAGGCGTGAAATCTGTGGCTGTGATTTCGCATTCCGTTCTGTCCTAGCGTTGTAGCGAAATGCGCCGCAAACGGTTACTCAGTGTTACATCTACAGTACCACACTACAGGCAAGCGCATTCATTTCGGGGTTCGGTTTACTAAACCTACTCTCTGGGAAGAAAATCAAGAAGATCAAATCTTGAGTCAATTTTATCGAATTCAGATATTTCAACCTCACTACCCCCCCCCCCCCGCCAATTTACATGACAGCAATAGCATCAATGTGCTAACAGCCCCAAATCCAATTTACTCGGCATTTATATAATTCACGCCGGCCTTACGTGGGAGGTGTGGTGTTGGTTGGGAACTTCTCCTGGAGTTAGTTGGAGGAAGGTTAAAACTTTCCCCCAAACTTAGAAAGGTTTTGTTCAAAATGATACATGTTCAACTCCCTCCCCCTCCTGCATTTTTATCTGGATTTATAAAATAGGGAACCTGTCCTCCCGAGAACAGGTGGCGAATGCCGCGTCGCCACTGCGGGCGGACGGGCGGTCTCAGTTTCCCCGGTGCGCCGTTATATGGGAATGGAGGGGTGGGCGGGGGAACAAGGCGACAGAGGAGGAACCGACAGAGGGGAATCAGTCTGCAGGCACATGCAGAACATTTGCCATAACAAGCTTTCTATGGTCCACTGATAAAAACTGGTAAGAGTCGACGGAGATTTGCCTGCGTTTTACCCATATCTCTGTAAACCATATCTACCCAAATGCTCTTCTAAATATTGTTACTGTACCTGCCTCAACCACTTCCTCCGGAAGCGCATTCTATATACAGACCCACCCTCTTAGTGATAAAGTTGCCCGTCAGGTTGCTATTAAATCTCTCTTCCCTTCGCCTCATTGCTCCCTGATTCCACAACCCTGGAAAAAAGATTGTCCCTGACAGTTTTATACTGTTGAATGGTAGGGGAATGAGTAGCGATAGAAGCTACCATCCCTCCGCCATCTCACTGGCCCAGATAATGAAGCCTGCAGAACACAGATTTACTTTCATTTGCCAAGTCTTTGTTTGCAGAATTAATCATGATTGACAATATTACAAAACAAATTCCTACCTTGTGTCAGGAGTGTGAATTATACCTCCACTGCAATCTTGATAGCAATTTTTCATAGAATTAGAGACCTACTCATTTCTTTACAGGAGCCCTAACCCACCCTCCACATCCTACAGGCTCACTTTCAAGGACTCTACAACTCATGATCTCAGTATTATTTATTTACAGTTTTTTATCATTTGCATGATTTGCCATCCTTTGCTGCGGGCTCAATAGATTGAAGATTCGGGATTGGTTAATGTCATTTCCGGTATTATTTATTTACAGTTTTTTATCATTTGCATGATTTGCCTTCCTTTGCTGCGGGCTCAATAGATTGAAGATTCGGGATTGGTTAATGTCATTTCCAGTACAGAGGTGTAAAGGAGAACGAAATCATTGTTACTTCAGATTCAATGCAGCACAAAAAGACACAATAAGATAAATAGCACAATAATTAAAAAAACAATAAATATAAATACGTAAGATAGCTTATATAGATAGATTGATTGTATGTCCATAAAGTGATGCTAGGCACAGGAGTGTCTGTACAGAAGGTGACTGACAGGAAATGATAAAGCAGTGGTGGTTGGGGGTGTAGTGGTAGAGTTATTGGGTGGGGGTGTTGATCAGCCTTACTGCTTGGGGAAAGTAATTGTTTTTGAGCCTCGTGATCCTGGCATAGATGCTACAAAGCCTCCTCCCTGATGGGAGTGGGACAAACAGCCCATGAGCAGGGTGGGTGGTTTCCTTCATGATATTGCTGGACTTTTTGTGGCACCTTTCCGTATATACTGTATGTCCTTGATGGCGGGTAGATAGTGCCGGTGATGTGTTGGGCAGTTTTCTACAGTGGATTCCAATTAATTGGGCCATTGGTTAATTGGGACAGCCACTTATTTGGGACAACTCTTAAAGAGCAAAAAGAATTGAGAAAATAGTCGGGATGCCCTTCATTTATTTGGGATACCGTGATACTTAATTGGGGCAGGAGACTGTTGCTATTCGTTTCTAACTAGCATCAGTCATGTGCACTTGCAAGCAAAGGAGTTGCCATTAGACACTACACCATGCTTCAAGTAAACTGTTTCCAAATAGCGTCAGTTGCGTGTGTTTGTGTTCAAAAAGCAGAGATTCTTGTCACTAAGAGTTGGCAAGAAATAAAGAGCAAGACAATTCAGAACTGTTTTGCTCACTGCGGTTTCAAGCATTCAGGTTTGGAGATGCCAGAAACAGCCAGGAGAGAAAATGAAATGATTTCATGACTTCAACAAGTTTGAAACTATGAAGAATTTGAAGGTGTCGAGTTCTTCGCAGTTTCTACTTTGAAGGTAATATCTTGAATGTTACAATGAAAATGAAGATTTAGAGGATACAGTTGCTGACAGCATTGGATGAAGGCAGGTTTCATGTATATGAAATATCTGTACTAGGTGTCTGCACTGATTTTGTTCATTTACAGTCAAAACAATGAATTCCTCTGTCAATAAGTATGAGGAACTAATACACAGTCTTATCGTATTGCTGTAGTTTAGGTAGTGTTCTAATTTGTTCTGTATTTTATTTAAATACATAATTAGTTACTCAGTTTGTCTTTTTTATACCTTTTTAACAATTTCCATAACGTGTGTGTGTGTGTGCGCACGCGCCCTGACTCCTGGTGGAGTTGTCGGGGTGCCGTCAGGACAAGTTTTTTGGTATGCTCATTGTATAGCGTGTCTTGGGCATCTGAAACCTTGCGAAGCCCATCCTTCTACAGGTTTTTTTTTACCACGTTGAGTTGTTAGCCCAACATTCAACCCAGGCACGGATGGACAGCTAGCCGGATAAAAACTCGGGACCTCTCGCCCCAAAGTTCAGCACTGATGCCACTACGCGGCCAGCTGGTAATTGGGGCTGCTGCTAAATTGAGCCAAACTGCACTAGTCCCAATGTGTCCCAATAAACTGGAATCCACTGTATTTCTTTGTAATATTGTGAATGCAGTCTTTGTTATAATTTTTCATCAATTCTATTGTATTTCTTTATTTTCCTGTAAATGCTTGCAAAAAAATGAATCTCAAGATAGTATATGATATAGTTCAAAGTTCAATGAAAATTTATTATCAAAGTACATATATGTCAGGGTATATTCATGCTACCTTGAGATTCATTTTCTTGCAGGCATTCACAATAGAACAAAGATATACGATAGGATCAATGAAAAACTACACACAAAGACTGACAAACAACCAATGTGCAAAAGAAAACAAAACCGTGCAAGTACACACAAAACAAATAAATAAGTAAATAAATAATATTGAGAACATGACTTGCAGCGTCCTTAAAAGTGAGCCCATGGGTTGTGGAATCAGTTCAATATTCAGCTGTGTGAACTTTTTCCATGTGGATATACAGTACGTACTTTGATAATAAATTTACTTTGAATTTTGGCTTTATTTGAGTTACATGCAAGGGGTTAAGGGAATAAACTTGTAGGCATAAAAAACTGTGAACAATTTTTGAGAACTAGTTTCAAAAATCCTCAAGCAGTAGCTGAAAGAAATATCTGAATTTCCAACAAATGTCATCGCCAACTACGAAGCAGTTCTCGGGAAATCCCAGTACCACCCAGTGTCCCATTGTGCCTCCTTTCAAAGGGGAAAGAAACAGTTATTGTTCACTAATTGCATTTCCCTTGACCTTCTTCTTGTTCATAAAATACAGCAATGTTACAGTGCACCACAGGGGCTCGTTGCCTGGCAACTACACTGAAACTTAAAGGGGCATGGACTTAAAGAATAAAGTCCCAGTAAGAATAGTCTTAAAATTATTCAAAATTACATTGTCGAATGGAGAGTCTCAAACAACAAACTTGCATTTCCGTAATATTCATCTCAAGCTCAGCGTCCCAAAGCATGTAAAGTTGTAAACTCAGTCAGCCCCATCATGGACACTAGCCACTCCAGCAACCAGGACATCTTCAAAACGTGCTGCCTCAAAAAGGCAGCATCCATCGTTAGAGACCCCCATCATCCAAGACCTGCCCTCTTCTCATTGTTACCACCAAGGAGAAGGTACAGGAGCCTGAAGGCACATACTCAATATTTTAGAGACAGCTTCTCCTCACTGCCATCAGGTTCCTGAATGGACAGTGAACCCTTGGACTCTGCCTCAGTATTTCTTTTGGGGTTTTTTTTGCACTAGTTATTTAAACGTATAAATATATATTTCTTATTGTAATTTATGATTTTTAATTATGTATTGCAATGTACTGCTGTACAAAACAATATATTTCACATCATAAGCCAGTGATATTAAATCTGATTCTGATTCCGATTCCAATGGAGTTCTATTGAAATGCGGTTCTGGTTGACCAATTGCTCTGGGCCGAATCTGTTTGCATGCACAAATAATAATAAAGAAATAAACAATGAATATTGAGATCATGAGATGACAAGTCTTTGAGGAACAGTTCAGTGATGGGGTGAGTGACGTTGAGTGGTTCAAGAGCCACATAACTGTTTTGAACCTGATGATGTAAGTCCTGAGCCTCCTGTACCCTCTTCCTGCTGGCAGCAGCAAGAAGAGAGCATGACCTAGGTGTGGGAGTCCCCGATTATGGATGCTGCTTTTGCAACGGAATGTTAAGGTGTGCTCAGTGGTTGGGAGGGTTTTAACCATGATGGAATGGGCCAAGTCCATTACTTTTTGTAGGACTTTCCGTTCAAGGCATTGGTGTTTCCACACCAGGCTGTGATGGTCTCCACCACACATTTATAGAAGTTAGTCAAAGTTTGAGACGTTATCCTGAATCTTCACAAACTTCTAAGGAAGCGGAAGCATTGCCATACTTTCTTCATAATTGCACTTACATCCTGGGCCCAGGACAAGTCCTCAGAGACGATACACTGAGGAATTTAAAGTTCTGAACCCTCTCCCAGTGAGGACTGACTCACGGACCTACAGTTTCCTCCTCCTGAAGTCAGTAGTCAACTCTTTGATCTTGCTAAAATTGAGTGAGAGGTAGCTGCTGTGGCACCACTCAAACAGATTTTCAGCCCTCCTCCTGCATGCTGATTTGTCACCACATTTGATTCGGCATATGACAGTGGTGTCATCGGCAAACTTAAACCTTCCACTGGAGCTCTGCTTAGCCACACAGTGTAAAGCAGAGGACTTAGCACACAACCCCGTGCTGATGGAGATTGTGGAGGAGACGTTGTCGCCTGTTGGAACTGACTGCGGTCTGCAAGTGAGGAAATTGAGGATCCAATTGCATGAGGAGGTATTGAGGCCAAGGTTTTGGAGTTCATTGATTAGTTTTGAGGGGATAATGATACTAAATGATGAGCTGTAGTCGATAAGGAGCACTTTTGCTGTTCAAATGTTCCAGGGTTAAGTGACGAGCCAATGAAATGGCATCTGCTGTGGACCTGTTGTGGTGATTGGCAAATTGGAGCTGACGCAATTCACTTCTCAGGCAGGAATTGATCTGTTTCATCAACTGCACTGGTGGGTGGGGTCTTTGATTACGCCGGCTGCTTCACTGAGGTATAAATAAGTATAGACAGAGCCCACAGAAGGGAGGCTGATTTCTGTGATATTCTGAATTGTGTCCACAATCCGCTACAGTTGCCATACCAAGCCATTATGCATCCAGACAGAATACTTTCTATGGTACCTTGGTAAAGATTGGTAAGAGTAGACAGGAACATGCCAAATTGCATTAGCATCCCGAGGAAGTAGAGGCATTTCAAGTTAATTGTACTTTGGGGGGCTCGATGATGATGCGTCACAACCTCAACATCTCAAAACAGGCAAAATGCAATACTCAATTTTCCAAGCATGAATACAGTTTGAAACTGAAGTAAATAAATAGAGAAAAACTGCAGCCCTATTAACAGCCAACCACATTAAAATGAACCATTAAATCACTTACTTCACTGCTGTCTGTGCTCCATATTCAAGTTGGCTTGTGTTATAATAGTGGGTGCAGTTAAAAGAGTTACTTATTGTTTGCAAAGTGGTTTGGGACATTACAAGCCTGTGAAAGGCATATTAATAGAACAGTCATTTATATGGAAAACTACTCTTTCAACTATTAAATAAGTAGAAAAGATGGCAGCAGAGCCTGGCACTATAGACTATAAATACATACTCAGTGGCCACTTTATTATGTACCTCCTGTACCTAATAAAGTAGCCACTGAGTGTATGTTTGTGATCTTCTACTGCTGTAGCCCATTCTCTTCAAGGTTCGACATGTTATACATTCAAAGATGCTCTTCTACAGATCACTATTAAAATATGTGGTTATTTGAATTACTGTCACCTTCCGCTTGAACCAGTCCGGCCATTCTCATTAACAAGGCATTTTCACCCACAAAACTACCAGTCATTGGATTTCTTTTTGTTTTTTTGCACAATTATCTGTAAATTATCTGTTGGCGCGTGGCCAAGTGGTTAAGGCATTCGTCTACTGATTTGAAGGTCGCTAGTTCGAGCCTTGACTGAGGCAGCGTGTGTGTCCTTGAGCAAGGCACTTAACCACACATTGCTCTGCGATGACACCGGTGCCAAGCTGTATGGGTCCTAATGCCCTTCCCTTGGACAACATCGGTGGCGTGGAGATGGGAGACTTGCAGCATGGGCAACTGCTGGTCTTCCATAGAACCTTGCCCAGGCCTGCGCCCTGGAAACCATCCAAGGTACAAATCCATGGTCTCATGAGACTAACGGATGCCTATATCTATAAACTCTAGAGACAGTTGTTTGTGAAAATCCTAAGATATCAGCAGTTTCTGAAATACTGAAACCACCCCATCTGGACAATCATTCCACGGTCAAAGTCACATAGACCACATTTCTTCCCCATTCTGATGTTTGGTCTGAACAACTGAACCTCTTGACCATGTCTGCATGCTTTTATGCACTGAGTTGCTGCCCCATGATTGGCTGATTAGATATTTGCATTAATAAGCAGGTGTATAGGTGTATCTAATAAAGTAGCCACTGAGTGTACATGGTTCTGTTGGCAACACCTCCAGATCGAAAAGTTTATGTCACACTTCAGAGACGTGTACAAAGCTTGAGGCTGACAACCCAATGAATGCTACCTGTCAGATGAGAGGAAATCTGTCTGCTCTTAGATGGACACAGAAGATCCAAGTCTGGAGAAGAGCAAGGTAGTTGCCTGGACTGTCCTGGACAGTAATTACACTTCAGCCCATAATACTTGAAAAAAAACTATTACTCTCAAGGAGAAACCAGAGACTGCAGATGGAGTCACAGCACAGAAGCAGCCCAGCACCTATCTATTCACTCATCTGTTATTCTGCCTAATTCCATCGATCTGCACCTGGATCATACCATTCCCTTCCATATACTTAGAAAAGACTTCCTTTAAATGTTGCAATCAAACCTGCTTTCAGTTACTGGATTCTGGAGGGAACAAAACGAACTGGATACAGGGTCTTGGCCCAAAATGCAGGGAGGGGGCACTTGATACTCTGACAATGTATTGATCTTAGAGCAGTGTGTGTCTGACGGTATTGGTATTATCTTTCTCCACTTCATCTTCGAGCCTGCTTTGTGTGTTTTACAGTGAAACCTCTGTTTAAACACTGTCCATTTGGAGGAACATTTGCGCTTGATGGAGAATGCAGTTCGATGGTGAAGCAGGCTCGAGGGGCCAAATGCCTAATCATGCACATATGTCTTATAGTTTTGTGCCAGGGCCAAACAACACAGGCCGCAGTCCAGTCTGCCTTCCAACCTGAATTTCAGTGAGGAATGAAAATTCTCATGTCCTGCGCCTCATGCTTTTTACTAAACTGTGCACTTTCCCAGATGGCTTTCAGCCAAATACAAGGGTTACAGAAAACCTGACTTATCAACATATGATTTTACGTCAATTCCTCCATAAATTTCTCAAGAGAGTTAGAAATAGAAATGCAAACATCTTCAAGTGTTATGGAATAGGGGTAGCAGCTACTTCATTCAAAAGATAACCAGTCTTCAAAATGAAAATGCTTTCATGTAACCTTCCGAAAGAACTCATTCTCTGTTAAGAGCAGAGTTGCCGGCTCACAACAAGAGGCCACTTAAGAGATTTGATTTGTAAACTGACATGGTTAAAAAAAAAAATAGAGGGCTTTCCAGTAGGGCAATCCTAGGTAGTTTCAAGAGTGGGTTGTAAACACAAAATCCTTCTGCAGATGCTGGGGTCAAAGCAACACTCACAACACGCTGGAGGAACTCAGCAGGTCGGGCAGCATCCGTGGAAACGATCAGTCGACGTTTCAGGCCGGAACCCTTCGTCAGGACTGAAGAGGGAAGGGGCAGATGCCCTATAAAGAAGGTGGGGGGAGGATGGGAAGGAGAAGGCTGGTAGGTTCCAGGTGAAAAACCAGTAAGGGGAAAGATAAAGGGGTGGGGAGGGGAAGCAGGAAAGGTGAAGAAGGAATAGGGGAAAGCACAATGGGTAGTAGAAGGAGGCAGAACCATGAGGGAGGTGATAGGTAGCTGGGGGAGGGGGCAGAGAGAAATGGGATAGAGGAAGGGAGCGGAAGGGAATTACCGGAAGTTGGAGAATTCTATGTTCATACCAAGGGGCTGGAGACTACCTAGATAGTATATGAGGTGTTGCTCCTCCAGCCTGAGTTTAGCCTCATCTTGGCACATCCCAAGGGGCTGGAGACTACCTAGACAGTATGAGGTGTTGCTCCTCCAACCTGAGCCTGTAATGTGCTGTAGATATCTAAGATTCTATGTTAAACTATTGACACTTGGAAAAATACCTTATGTATCAGTATAACACCCATTGATACTTTAAGGCCATCAAAACTTGTCATTGGAAGTGGAACATTCTGATTCCATTCTGTGGTAACTACACAGAGAAAGGCCTTAAATAAATCAACTTGTTAATCAACCCTCGTTGTAATTGTTCATTTCTGACTTATGGAAAAGAAACCAGCTTCCAGACAGCTCACAGGAATGGAACCCTTAGCTAAGCCAGTGGTCATCTCACTGAGAAGCCGTCATTGTTGTGGTTCTCAGTTCAAGAGTTCATTCCAAAGATGCTGCCCTCAGCAGTGCAGCAGTCCTTCAGTATTACACTGGAGTGAGAAGCTACACCTTTCTGGTTAAGTCAGCCACCCCAGAAGCCACAGACTTCAAGGACATCACCAAGGATCCCCACCATCCAAGGCATGCTCTCTTTTCATTGCTGTAATCAGAAAAGAGGTACAGGAGCCCTTGGTCTCACACCTGCAAGTTGGGGAACAGTTATTACACTACAACCATCGGATCCCTGAACCAGCGTGGATAACTTCACTCACCTCAACACTGAACTGACTCCACAACCAATGGACTCACTTTCAACTCACGTTCTCAGTATGTATGTATGTATTTATTTATTTTTTTTTGCTGTGTTTACACAGATCATCTTGTTTTGCACATTGGTTGTTTGTCAGTCTTTTGTTTGTGTGTGTGTGTGTGTGTGTGTGTGTGTGTGTGTGTAGTTTCTCATTTATCATATTGTATCTCTTTGTGAATGCCTGCAAGAAAAATGAATCACTGGATGATATATATGAATATATATATGAATAGGAGTTGAAGGAAAGTCTCCCTCAGTTCTGGAACTAGCTAATGTAATTAATTAAGGAATTGAGGCAGGGGCTGAGTCCACATCTTATTCTGTATTTGGGCTTGGATTTGTTGACTTCTATTTTGGTAACCAAAGTGATCCCACAAAAATATCCACTTCAGCTGTAAGAATCAAAAACATTACATACAAATAATCCCAATTAAAAGGGAACAGAGTCCATTTTTTCCAAAATGTGTGCAAATTCCACACACATGTATGAAGTACTATCAAAAAATGCTCGCAAAATCTAATAACATCACAGATGTAGATTCTCCTCCCAAATACCTGGAACATCACATCTACAAAGTATTTTTAAGTGCTTTAGACAAGTTCACACACCACATATAGCTAGTGATTAATGGGAAATTCCCTGGAAATTATCTATTGTGAAAATATGGAATTTTGAAAGAAATGTCTTTGGGGTGGCATGGTAGCGTAGTGGTTAGCACAGCGCTTTCCAGTACCAGTGACCTGGGTTCAATTCTCACTGCAGCCTGTAAGGAGTTTGTACGTTCTCCCTGTGACCACGTGGGTTTCCTCTGGGTGCTCTGGTTTCCTCCCACAGACCAAAGACGTACCAGTTGGTAGGTTAATTGGTCACTGTAAATTGTACCGTGACTAGGTTAGGATTAAATTGGGGACTGCTGGGCGGCATAGCTTGAAGGGTCGGAAGGGCCTATTCCAAGCTGTATTTCAATAAATAAAGTATCCCCTTTAGCTCTGAAGAGAGGGAAGGAAATTACTAACAATATTTGTATTTCAGTTGTAGCTCAGACTAAATAGGGAATAGGAAAGAAATATGACCTAAGTAGCTATGACTGCTGGTGCCAGATGGGGTGATTTGAGTAAAACCCTAATGCTGCTTCATGTGTAATTTATTTTATTTTCGTTTGGCAATACAGTGCAGAGTAGGTCCTTCAAGACTTCAGCCACACCACATCATCCCAGCAATCCCTAACGAGCCCAATTAACCGTCGCCTAATCATGGGACCAAATAGCCTACCCGGTACGTCTTTGGACTGTAGGGAGGACTGGAAGAGCTGGAGAAAACCCAATGCGTTCTGCAGGGATTCCTGTATGGAGACGGTGGTTGGTGTCAGGGGGGGTCAGTAGTCTTACAGCCTGGGGGAAGAAGCCAGTTCCCATCCTAACAGTTTTCGTCCTAATACTATGGTACCTGCTGCCTGGCAGTAGGGGGTCAAAGAGATTGTTGGACTGAAGGGAGAGATCATTGACAATGCTAAGTGCCCTGTGTATTCAGCGCTCCGGATAATTATCTCAGATGGGTAGAAGAGAGACCATTCCATACCATTCCTGCTGTCACTTCCACTAAGAGCCCGGCACATCTCTGCTCTTCCTCCCTGAACTCACGTGGCCTTGAGATCAAGGAGTAGGTGCTGTCGGCTGGAATGTTGCTCCTGTAATCCCTCAAGCTTGGTCGGGCAATAGAATTCTCGGTAAAACAGTTTCAAGCCTTGCCAGGGTCTGGGATCAATTAAGATTTCTCCTTTTTTAAAAATATATGAATAGAGCAGTGCTAAACGTCAAGGAGTGCGCTGGCTTGCATTACGCTTTACAATAGACACACCTCTGAGGCAATCTCAGCGAAGTATGTCCTGCAGAAGAATATGCCAAAACACAAATGGGAGTAGTGGAGAGAAGGGAGAGGGAAGAGGACAAACTTGCACAAAAGTACCATAAAAATGGTACGTATGTCACACCAGTATACAAATCCCTCTTCCCCACCCCCACCCACCTGCTGCTACCCCTAACAGTCTTGGGACACTTCAATATCTTAAATTTTGGAAACAGTTTTCTGGAGTACATTTAGCTTTTCTCCCATAAGTTTTAGGTCAACAATGGAAAAAAAACTCAATATAAGTTTTCCTTTTCAGACCTGAAGCAGGGTCTCGGCTCGAAGCTTCAACTATTTATTTTATTTCCATAGATGCTGCCTGACCTGCTGAGTTCCTCCAGCATTTTGTGTGTGTTGCTCTGGATTTCCAGCATCTGCAGACTCTCTTGAGGTTAATATAAGTTTTAAGACTGCATATATTTTATTGAGGTGGTATTTCACAATTTAATTTCTTCAGGTCAGCCTCAAAATTACTGACACCTGCCATAAAATTTATGGTTTTGTGGAAACAGTACAGTATTTAATAAGTGGCTGTCGAACACAGCTCATGCTGGGTAACCAAACCTTTATGCCATGAGCCAACATGCAAATACTGATCCCCAACAAATAATCTCGTGAAATATAATTGTAAAATTATCCCAAGCTTCAATAAACAAACTAGTGTAAAAGTCCCTGCTCTGTGAAGCCGGAGTGATTGCCGGCATAAAAAAGCTGCCTTGATCATAATAAATTAGATCTATTTATCACACGTACATCAAAACATACAGTACTGTGCATAAGTCTTATTTTCCAAATGGAGAGAAAATTCAAAAACCTGAGGTGCAAAGGGAATCGGAAGTCCTCGTGCAGGATTGCCACAAGGTTAATTAGCACGTTGAGTCGGTGAGAAAGGCAAATGTGGTCAGCACTTATTTCAAGAGGACTAAAATATAAAAGCAAGGATGTAATATTGAGGCTTTATAAAGCACTGGTAAGCCTTCATTTGGAGTACTGTGAGCAGTTTTGGGCCCCTTATCTAAGAAAGGATGTGCTAATATTGGAGCAGATTCAAAGGAGGTTGATGAAAATGATTCCGGGATGGAAAGGCTTGTCATATGAGGAGGGTTTGATGGCTCTGGGCCTCTACTCACTGGAATTCAGAAGAATGAGGGGTGACCTCATTGAAACCTATCAAACCTTGAAAGGCTTTGATAGAGTGAATGTGGAGAGGATGTTTCCTGTGGTGGGGGAGCCTAGGACCAGAGGGCACAGCCTCAGAATAGAGGGGTGTCCTTTTAGAACAGAGATGCGGAGGAATTTCTTTAGCCAGAGGGTGGTGAATCTGTGGAATTTGTTCCCTGGTTGTGTAGAGATTGATAGATTCTTCATTCATCAGGGCATGATGGGATATGGAGAGAAGGCAGGAGATTGGGGCTGAGAGGGAAAATGGATCAGCCAGGAGGTGGCACGCTAGCGTAGTGATTAGCAGAATGCTTTACAGTACCAGCGATTCGCGTTCAATTCCCTCTGTTGCCTGTAAGGAGCTTCTGCATTCTCCCCATGACCATGTGGGTTTCCTCCAGGTGCTCTGGTTTCCTCCCACATTGCAAAAGGTGAACAGGTCAATACATAAGTTGATCATTGTAAATTGTCCTGTGATTAGGCTCAGATTAAATTGGGCATTGCTGGGCAGCGTGACTTGAATGGCCTATTCCACACTGTATGCCAATAATATTAATAAATAATAATAAACGATGGAACAGAATCGACGGGCCAAATGGCCTAATTCTGCTCCTATATCTTATGGTCTCACGGTCTTATATGTATAGCTAAGATGCCTAAAACTTTTGCATAGTACTGTACAGTGAAATGTGTCGTTTGTGTTAAAAGCAACAGAGTCTAAGGAAGTGGTGGGAGCAGCCATTCACAGCGTGGCCACCATGTTCAGCACATCAAACAACAACAGCAACAACAGACAGTAACAGCTAAACAAGCCACTGTGCACGGCTGAAGTCTAAAAGGTCATGAATAGTTTAAAACAAACATTCAATGTAGATCAAGGAAACAAAAGGATGTTTAAAAGAGTGACGCACATAATGTGAAAATATCCTCTGATATGCTGTACATGAAGACAGCATTTCTCAGACTTGTCTCCCTCCCTTCTTGCTACTACCATTGGGCAGGGGGTGCAGGAGTCTTGGGACCCACGCCACCAGGTCTGGGAGTGGCTTTGCCCTGCAGCCATTGGACTCCTGGACCGGCTTCACTCACCTCAGCACTGACTGACTCCACAGCCTGTTAACCCTTTCAGGGACTCTGCAGCTCATGTTTCATGAGTTATTTGTTTTACGTTTTAATTACTAATCCTCCCGGGAGGGGGGAGAAGATGGCGGTGCAACGGCAGAGCGTGCGGCCACTTCGGTGATGATATCTGTTATCTGTCAGGTCGGGGACCGTGCACAATTCTGATTTGATGGGGACAGACGTGAGAGCACAGAGGAACATCTGGAAAACTTCTGAAATGCCCGCTTCGCTGCTGCTGCTACTGTGTGGTAACCAGAATCTCCGGAGCTGAAGGCCCTGAAATCCTCGGCTTTGCGTGTTTCAGCGGCCGGGGAGAGGTCGAAGGCGCTCGGCAGGCCGTATCGGAGAGGCTGGTCGGAAGCTTGAAGTTTTCGGACGGATGGACTCAGTGTCAGCTGTGGTCGGCTGCTTCCAAGGCATCGGCAAGTTGACGGTGCCTGGAGGTTTATGGCAGGGAGTTTCTCCCTTTTGCCGCCTGCTATCAGGGACTCGGGAGTCGATCAACTCGGGACTTTGAGACTACTTTTACTGCGCCCATGGTCTGTTCTTCATCAAATTATGGTATTGCTTTGCACTGCTGTAACTATGTTATAAATTATGTGGTTCTGTCAGTGTTAGTCTTTGGTTTGTCCTGTTTTCTGTGATATCACTCTGGAGGAACATTGTATCATTTCTAAATGCATGTATGCATTTCTAAATGACAATAAAAGAGGACTGAGTGTTCTCATAATCTAATATAACTGTATTTGCCTGACATGTCCTCGTTTGCATATTGAATGCTTGTAGGCCTTTGTTGTGGGGTGTTTTTGGGATTCTATTGTGTTTCTTTGTTTCTGGGTGCCTGCACGAAGATGAATATTACTTCGGCCAAACTGGGAGAAAACGACCCACAAGGATCCTTACTGGCTGTGCAGCGACATGACCAACTCTCCCTCGTCTCTACCCATGAAGATCTAGAGGGGCACAAATTCGACCGGACATCAGTGAAAGTCACGGTGCAAGCAAACACCCAGCATGCAAGAGAATTCCTGGAAGCGTGGTTTGCCGTGAACAATTCTGTAAACAGACACGTAGACCTCGATGCTACTTGTGAGCCGACGTCGGTAAATTTCCGGATCATAACGCACGAAGTTCACCACACAGCCAATCAGCAACCAGAGTTCTTTCCGCACATCACAACTGAGTTTCTGAAATGACGTCTAATCAGCTGATTGAAAAGTATATGAAGGCCAAGCATTTGGAGGGCACACCACAATCAACAGCAAGGATGAGGTGTCCTCGCATGGTGACGAAACATTTGCAATTGCCAGGATCAGGGAACAACTCAACCCAAACATGAATCTCAAGGTTGTATATGGTATACATACTTCGATAATAAATGTACTTTGTACTTTGATGTTACTGCATAACATCAGAAGGCAAACCAGCACACATTTTGCAGAATATCAGTACATTTTTATATTTTTTTAATACAACAGATGTGGCTCAAACAGCACACAGCCACCTCTGTCTTGGTGAACATGTTTGCATTCCTGGCTAATGTCATAGATAACCGAGGGTGATAACAGAAATCAAAGATTAACAAGATAGCTCTGGAGGTGAATGATCAAGCCATTCAGACAATAGAACAGGATCAACATTCCCTCTAGTTTTTTTTAAACCAGCTGCACAGACCAGCCATTGTTCTGAGCAGGCAATTTTTACATGGCCCAAAAACTGCGTGGCACTGTTACAAAACATTTTATAAAAGAAAATTCCAGCTGTGCAGCCACAAAGGCTACGTGTGCGGGGGCATTTCAGTTACTGTGCAGCCGCGCACCCGCTCCTCTTAAAGGGGACAGTGAACAGGATATTGATAAGGTGAAGGGTCCTGTTGTTGTAGGTTTGGCCATCTGTTTGAGGACCGAAGGGTCAAGGTTCAAAGAGGAAAAGTTAAACATCTATTTCCTATCAGAACAGTATGAAGGAAAACTTACAGGAAACTTCAACTATCTTTAGAGGTTAAATCTTTTTCACTGTTTTGGCTGCTTGGAATGGACTTTTTAAACTGTTGTTTAAACCATATTTTTAAAACCAAAATGCAGCATTATAAGTAAAAGTAAGTTTCTGCAATTAAGTGCAGTTTGCAAGAGAGCCTGGAGATGAGTTGGTAGTTAAGGCATCCGTTAGTCTTGTGAGACCATGGATCTGTGCCTGGAAAGTCTTCACTCAAGGTTGTATGGAAGACTGGCAGTTGCCCATGCTGCAAGTCTCCCCTCTCTATGACACCGATGTTGTCAAAGGGAAGGGCCGATACAGCTTGGCACCAGTGTCGTCGCAGAGCAATGTGTGGTTAAGTGCCTTGCTCAAGGACACAACACGCTGCCACGGCTGGGGATCGAACTCACAACCTCCAGATCGCTAGTCCAATGCCTTAACCACTTGGTCACATGCCCAACCACGTGGTAGTACGGAAAGCAAATGCAAAGGTAGCATTTGCTTCTAGAGGACTAGAATATAACAGCAAGGATGTACTGCTTATAAAGCTTTTATCAGATCACGTTTGGAGTACTGTGAGCAATTCTGAGCCCTGTACCTAAGAAAAGCTACGCTGGTGTTGGAGAGCATCCAGGTGAGGTTCACAAGATTGATCCCAGGAATGAAAGGCTAATGGTAAGAGGACCATTTGATGAGTCTGGGCCAGACTCGATGGAGTTTAGAAGGATAAGGGGAATCTCAAGGAAACATGTCAAATACTGAAAGGCCTAGATAGAGTGGACGTGGAGAGGATGTTTTCCGTAGTAGGAGAGTCTAGGACTGGAGGGCACAGCCTCAGAATAAAGGAACTTCCTGTAAGAACTGAGATGAGGAGGAATTCCTTCAGCTAGTGGGTGAGGAATCTGTGGAATTTGCTGCCACAGAAAGTTGTGGAGACCAAATCACTGGGTGTACTTAAGGTAGAGATTGATAGTTTTTGATTGATAAGGAGGTTAAGTATTACAGGGAGAAAGTATGGGCATAGGATTGAGAGAAACATCAGTCATGATTGATCGGCAGAGAAAACTCGATGGGCTGAAGGGCCCAATACTACTCCAAAGAAAAAAGCCCTAGATCACTCAACCTATCCTCACGAGACATAGATCATAATCCAGACAGCATCCTGGTAAATCTCCTCAGCATCTTCTCTAAAGCTTTCACATCCTTCCTATAATGAGGTGAACAGAACTGATACAAATGCAATTTATCAATAGCCTGCGAATAAAATCAACATTTTTCAAGCCTCATTCTTAAAACAAACTGAATAGATGTAATTTAGGAATATATTACCATCACAAGAGCTTTTATTAAGTGGGGCGGTGCACAATCTCCTGTTTATATCAACGATGCTGAGGTGAAGACAGCTTCATTTTCCTAGGTGTAAACATCACTGGGACTAAGGTTGAGAGATTTCATGGCAGTTACAGATTTGACTTAACTAGTACAATATACAACAGCTGTCTAAATATAATTTCATATTGTTCATTTATACTTGGTGTTCCTTGTTTGGTTGCATCATGGCCCAGTATGGAAACATCAATGCTCACGAATGGAAAAGCCTATGTAAAGTGGTGAACACAGCCCAGTCCATCACAGGAAAAGCCCTCCCCACCATTCCTCACATCTACGAGGAGGACCATCACAAGAAGGTAGCATCTATCATCAAGGATGCCCAACATCCAGCCCAGGCTCTCTTCTCCCAACTACCATCGGGCAGGAGGTACAGGAGCCTTAGGTCCAACACCAACAGGTTCAGGAACAGTTATTATCCTTTTACCATCAGGGTCCTGAACCAGCGTGGATAAATTACTGAATACCCCACAACCTATAGATTCAATTTCAAGGAGTCTGTAACTCATGTGGTCAATATTATTTATTTACTTATTTATTATGCCCACACGTGGGCACGTGGCCAAGTGGTTAAGGCATTGGACTAGTGACCTGAGGGTCGTGAGTTTGAGCCCCAGCCGAGGGAACGTGTTGTGTCCTTGAGCAAGGCACTTAATCATACATTGCTCTGCGACGACACTAGTGCCAAGCTGTATGGGTCCTAATGCCCTTGCCTTGGACAACATTGGCGACGTGGAGAGGGGATACTTGCAACATGGGCAACTGCTGGTCTTCCATACAACCTTGCCCAGGCCTGCGCCCTGGAGAGTGAAGACGGTCTCGCAAGGCTAACGGATGCCTTTATTTATTATTATTATTATTTGTTTTTTTTTGTATTGGCACACTTTTGTCTTCTTTTGTACATTGGCTGTTTGTCAGTCTTTGCTTGTGTGTAGTTTTTTTTTATTGATTCTAGTGTATTTCTTTGTTCTACTGTGAAAGCTCACAATAAAATTAACTTCAGAGTAGTATATAGTAACATGCATGTAAATTGATAATAAATTTATGTTCAACTTTGAATAACTTAAATGACAAGCTAACTTTCCCATTCCATTTCGCTGATGTAATACACTTCATGACATAAATTCTCTTACGTTTTGAATCTTCATAAGACCATAATCATGTCAATGTTCTGACGAAAGGTCTTTCTGTGTGTGCGGGTTGGAGGGAGGCAGGAAAGAAGCTTGTTTTGGCTATTGTTTTTTTGTTGCTTGTTGTGTTTTGTGTTGTTCTGCCAAGCTTTGGGGGTGTGCTGGGTTGGCACCATAATGTGTGGAGACACTTGCGGGCTGCCCCCAGCACATCCCTAGCTTACGTTGGCTGTGTCTCTCTCTGTATGTTTTGATGTACGTGTAATACATAAATTCGAATCTGAATCTGAAATCTGATCAATAGCTTTTACTCGTCCATCCACTTAGATGCCATGGGTAAAGCTCACCAGAACCTCTACTGCACTGTACTGCTACCATAAAACAAAGGTCAAGTCAGTGATAAATCTGATACTGATTTCCCCAAGTGTCTAAGGAATTCAGCATGTCCCTGATGGCCCTCACCAAATTCTACAGATTTTTAAAAAATTTCAAAATATAATTTATTCAAAACTAAAATTATATACAATAAACCATTCAATAACTTTCCATCCTTTACATACGTTTCCATTATGGTCTGTACATATCCATACTTCTAGCCACCCACGTGGCACTCCAGTTGTTCACCTTACCACATCATTGTTGAGAGGTGCCGTTGAAAGCATCAAAGCTTGGTATGGCAACTGCTCCTCGCAAGGCAGCACGGTAGGTAGTGCGGTGGTTAGCACAACGCTTTACAGTACAGGTGACCCGGGTTCAATTCCTGCCGCTGTCTGTAAGGAGTTTGTACGTTCTCCTCGTGACTATGCCGGTTTCCCCGGGCGTTCTGGTTTCATCCCACCTTCCAAAGATGTACCGTTAATTAGGTTCATCAGTCATTGTACATTGTCCCGTGATTAGGCTAGGATTGAATCAGGGGATTGCTGGGTGGAGTGGCTCAAAGGACAGGAAGGGTCTATTCCATGCTGTATCCCAATAAAAATAAAACATTTAAAAACTGCACTCTTCCTATGTTTTGCTAATATTGGTTAAAATCAAAGTGATGGAGGTAAGGTTCTGCGAAGGGGCGGTACAGGCAGTAAATGACAGCTGACAGCTGACAGCTTCCAGGGAGCCGTTCACACCCATTTGCTGTGAGACTGTCCTGTCCTGTTCTGGGTGCTTTGAAACCATCATAAATAAGGTCGAGCGGCAAGCATATCACGGTTTACACAAATCTGTAATTAAGTATTGTTCAACCGTTTCCGATTCCCAGCAACCATTAGGTCTCTGTGCCTAACCGAGGATGACTGGGACCAAGTGTGCGAACAGATGACTGTAGGTAATCGGATGTTAATGACCTTTTACCCTCAGGCAGAATGACCCAGAATGGGTACAGACACTGACAGCTGATGGTTTGCACCATGTTCCTGGCTTGACACAGATCCCTAGCTGTTTGGTCCACACCAGGAGAAATGAACTTTGCATTTTTTTCTCTGACTATAAACTAAGAGCACTGGAAGCAGTGAAAGTACAGATTTTCATCAAGCATAAACCAATAACTAACTCCAACATAAACAGAAAATGTTTGTGTATAAAAATGAGGTGTTCACACCTGTGTCTGGCTAACATTAGCAGACAGTTTGCTGTGTGGAATTAAAACTGAGATGAAGAGATATTTGTCGGGTTGGCAGACAATGAGATTATAAATATATTAAGAATTTTTACCAAATAAAGATATCTCTTAAGTTATCTCAAGATTTTAGAATCTGAATCAGGTTTATTATACAGGTTTCCCCCGCTAAGGTAGAGCGTTCCTATGAAACTGTTGGTAAGCCGAAATGGCGTAAAGCAAAGAAGCAATTACCATTAATTTATATGGGAAAAATTTTTGGGCCTTCTCAGACCCAAAAAATAACCTACCAAATCATAGCAAATAGCATATAAAACCTAAAATAACACTAACATATAGTAAAAGCAGGAATGATATGATAAATACACAGCCTATATAAAGTAGAACTAATGTATGTATAGTGTAGTTTCACTTAACAGAATCAGGAAGATTTAGCCAAAACCGATTTGTAGGAAAAAAAATCGGCACGTACACGCATGTGCACGCACACGCATGTGCATGTACACGCATGCACGCACACCTGCCCGCACAAGGCTTCACGGACATGATAGTTTTTCTCCAGGTAAACACAAGTTTAAACCGGGCGTCTTTTTCGTAAAATTGAAAATCCTCTTTCGGTTAGTGAAAACAGGTACTAATGTAGGTCTTTCGTAAAAGCGAAGTGGCGTAAAGCAAACGTTCGTAAAGTGGGGGACACCTGTATATCATGAAATATGTTGTTTTGCAGCAGCAGTAGAGTGCAATGCATACAATACAGTACTGTGCAAAAATCTTAGCACATACATATAGCTGAGGTGCCTCAGACTTTTGTACAGTACTGTAGAAATTTTATGCATTACACTGTACTACTGCAAAAAAAAACAAATTTCATGATATATGTGAGTGATGATAAAGTTGATTCTGATATGGGTCTGTTGTGGACTGAGAGTGGGAAGGGGGCAGGGAGAGGAGAATCATTCTTTTCCTCCAGATTTATTTCAATGACTTCCTTCACCAGGCAGTCCCATAGAAACATAGAAACATAGAAAATAGGTGCAGGAGTAGGCCATTCGGCCCTTCGAGCCTGCACCGCCATTTATTATGATCATGGCTGATCATCCAACTCAGAACCCTGCCCCAGCCTTCCCTCCATACCCCCTGATCCCCGTAGCCACAAGGGCCATATCTAACTCCCTCTTAAATATAGCCAATGAACTGGCCTCAACTGTTTCCTGTGGCAGAGAATTCCACAGATTCACCACTCTCTGTGTGAAGAAGTTTTTCCTAATCTCGGTCCTAAAAGGCTTCCCCTTTATTCTCAAACTGTGACCCCTTGTTCTGGACTTCCCCAACATCGGGAACAATCTTCCTGCATCTAGCCTGTCCAATCCCTTTAGGATTTAGGTCCCAAAAGCCATTGGCATGGCACAGTAGTTTTGTGTCGCCAAAGTCAATCCTATGGCCATTGCTAATGCAATGTTCTGCTACCGCCGATGTCTCCGGAAAAGGATTTTAACAAAGATGAAGGTCTCGCTCTAAGTTAGAAATGGAATTTGATTGGACAGCCGAAACCTGATTGGATGAGGACTGACCAATCAGGAGAGACAGATGATGGGGGTATAAATACCAACAAGCTAAACATGCCCAGGCATCATCCTTGATGCAGATAGCAGAGTTTATCATCGAAACGTTGACTAGAGCTGATACCTATACCCAGCTGGAAGCCCAAAAAGAGTTTATTTATCATATACACTGGGAAAGCACTAGATCTTTTTTCACTACCTCACTTTTTTAAAAACTTATTTTCTGCGTCTTGTACTACTTGTTTTAAATTAATTATTTAATATACACATATATTATTATATATACTTACTGTAATTCAGTTTTTTCTATATTATCATGTATTGCATTGTACTGCTGCCACAAAGTTAACAAATTTCACGACATATGCCAATGATATTAAACCTGATTCTGATGTAAACTACCTCACTAATTTGCTTTCTTTTTGCACTACTTTAGAGTAACTTATTTAATTTTTAATGTATTGCACAATATGTATAGAGATAAACAAAAATTAATTTTTATATAGATAAGGTAAATGTAAGCAGGCCTTTTCTACTGAGGTTGGGTGAGACTACAACTAGAGGTCCTGGACTAAGGGTTGAAAGGTGACCTGTTTAAAGGGAACATGAGGGGAAACTTCAATAGACAATAGGTGCAGGAGTAGGTCATTCAGCCCTTCGAGCCAGCACCACCATTCACTGTGATCATGGCTGATCATCCACAATCAGTACCCCGTTCCTGCCTTATCCCCATAACCTTTGATTCCGCTATCTTTAAGAGCTCTATCCATCTCTTTCTTGAAAGCATCCAGAGACTTGGCCTCCACTGCCTTCTGGGGCAGAGCATTTCACATATCCACCACACTCTGGGTGAAAAAGTTTTTCCTCAGCTCCGTTCTATATGGCCTACCCCTTATTCCTAAACTGTGGCCTCTGGTTCTGGACTCACCCATCAATGGGAACATGCTTCCTGCCTCCAGCGTGTCCAATCCCTTAATAATCTTATATGTTTCAATCAGATCCCCTCTCACTCTTCTAAATTTCAGTGTATACTTCACTCCTTCTTCACTCTTAGGGTGGTTAGAGTGTTGAACAAGCTACTAGCAGAAGTGGTGTATGTGGGTTCATTTCAACATTTAAGAGAAATTTGTATAGGTTCATGGATGGGAGGGGATTGGAGCCTATGGTCTGGGTGCAGGTTGATGGAACTAGGCAGAATAATAGTTTGGCATGGATGAGATAGGCTGAAGGGCCTGCTTGTGTGTTGTAGTGTTTCATGATTTTATGCACAGTACTGCTACCGCAAAAACAACAACGTTTATGACAAAAGTCTTCGGCACATGTAAAAAGTTCTGTAAAGTGAAAATGCTTTCAAAAGTATTGAAATTAAAAGTTTCCGAAGATGAAAAAAATTACTATAAGGAGGAGTAAACAGTAAAAAATCTAAATCAATTCAATATTTGGTGTGACCAATCGTTGTCTTTAAAACTGCATCAATTCTCTCAGGTACACTGTCATGCAGGTTTATAAGAAAATTGGCTGGTAGGTTGTTCCAAGCATCAGTTGCCATAGTTCTTCTGCAGACTTTGGCTGTCTCGCTTGCTTCTGTCTCTCCAGGTAATCCCAGACCGCCTCGATGATGTTGAGATCAGGGCTCTGTGGAGGCCATACCGGCTGAAACCACACAACAAAACTAGGGTGCACAGTACTGTATGTTAGTGATAATAAACCTGATTCTGATTAATCTCACGAAAAGTTTTCCTTTTATAATTGAACACGTTCTTTCCCCCAGTGCCGGAGCTAATGGCCATTATTGCTCTGTCTTCCTTACAGGAGATACTTGTCTGCAGAACCACCATGAAGAAGTTGGTGCTTGTCATCTTACTGATCCTGGTCGAGCTTGCATTTGGCATTGACAAAGTGGAGGAGCTTCAGTCCAGCAAGGATAGCTATGAGCAGTTCTTCCGCACGAGCAGGCACAAGCGTGCCACTGTCTCCATGGAGAACAAGTGCTCGTACACCTTCATCGTGCCTCAGCAGAAGGTCACGGGGGCCATATGTGTGAACTCGAAGCCCGAGCCCATAGTGGAGAGTCGGGTCAATAAGCAAGAGCTGGAGGTGATCAACAACGAACTCCTGAAGCAGAAAAGGCAGATCGAAAACCTGCAGCAGCTGGTGGAGGTGGACGGAGGGGTGGTTAATGAGGTGAAGCTCCTGCGCAAGGAGAGCAGAAACATGAACTCCAGAGTCACCCAGCTCTACATGCAGCTGCTCCACGAGATCATTCGCAAGCGGGATAACGCCCTCGAGGTCTCGCAGCTTGAGAACAAGATTCTCAACCAGACGGCGGAGATGATGCTGCTCTCTAACCGCTACAGGGACCTGGAGCATAAGTACCAACACTTGGCCTCGCTGGCAAATAACCAGACGCACCTTATCGCACAGCTGGAGGCCAGGTGCCAGCTGCTGCCCGTCGCCAGGCCGGTGCAGCCTCCGCCCCAGAAACGCAAACCCAATCTCATCACAACCAACGAAATCCAGCGAGATCAGAACCCCCAGGACAGGCGGCAACTGGCACTGAACCTGCTGCCAACCATGCCACCCCTTCCCTCCCACATGCCCACCACAAATATGCCATCCGGTGAGTGAACGGCAACATGCCTGGTCGAGCTTATGGTAGGCATAGATGTAACAGAAGATTGCTTGATGTCTCTGGGCCTGTACTCACTGGAGTTTAGAGGAATGAGATGGTGGGGGATCTCATTGAAACCTGTCAAACATTGAAAGGCCTAGATAGAGTGGATGTGGAGAGGATGTTTCCACAGAAGGCTGTAGAGGCTATGTCATTGAGTACATTTAAAGTGGAGGCTGATAGGTTCTTGATCCGTCAGGGTGTCAAAGTTACGAGGAGAAGGCAGGAGAATTGGGTTGAGAGGGATAGTAAATCAGCCATGATGGAATGGTGGAGCAGTCTTGATGGGCTGAGTGGCCTAATTCTCCTCTTATGTCATGGCCTTATTCACATTCATCATGCGTACAGGTAAAGATACGGTTAAGCTTGTTGTCTGCATTCTGGGTGGCACGTTTATGTGACCATCAATGTCTGTGTAACACAGATGGGCCTCCGGTCACCTTTGTTCATCTTTGCTACTCAGTCAAGTTCCTGCTCTGTGAAGCCGGGGTGATAGCTGGTGCCCAACAGTTAGCCCACATTACAATAAATCAGATTGGATTAGCTTAGATTTATTAATCACATGTACAGTACCGTGCAGAAGTCTCAGGCACATGCAGTATACATAGCTAGGGTGCCTGGCTAAGACTTTTGCACAGAACTGTATTTGTCAATGTGGAGCGGAGAGCGAGTTTGTAAATCTGGGTGGGAGCAAAGGATATTGTGAATGGTGAGGGTGGAGTGCCGCGGGAGGGGTGTGGGACAGATAGCAGAGAAGGAGTGCCGGGGCAGGGGTTCGTGCAGATACACCCAGCCCTGAGCCAAAGAGCTTGTTCCTGTGCGGTACTATTCTATATTCTATGGTTCTTAATATAATTTATAATTTATTTTATGTATTGTTCTGTGGTGGTGGCAGTTGTCCATCATGTCCGACAATGACAGGAAACCTGTGCTGGGGTGTTTTTAAAGTGGAAAAACCGTCGCACTGGGCCAGTTCAACTGTCTCGGCCTCAGAAGTCCATGACCAGTGTACGGAAAAGTGTCATAACTTACACTGTACTCCTGCTGTAAAACAACAAATTTCACGACATATGTTGGTGATCATTAATCTGATTCTGATCCTCCCATATGCCACTGTCATATCTGCTTCCACTTTCAACCTGGCTGTATATTCCAGAGACCCACAACTCGGTGTAAAAAAAACTTGCCCGTTTATTTCCTTTAAATTTCCCCCCTCACTTTCCGTGGCATTTGACTATTTTTTATGAGGCTCCACACTCAACCCCTGCACAGATGGAAAGCGTGCAAGCAGCCAGCCAGATTTGAACTTGGGACCGTTTGCCTTGAAGTCCAGTGCTGATGCCACAGTAACACTGACCAGCACTCTTTAAAGTTATGTCCTCTAGTATTTGACACTGCCACTATGAATCTGTCAGAGATCCGGGGGAAAGCACCAATACTTAGTCACACAGCGCAGAACAGATTCATTTAATGACATGTTGCAACATTTATTAAAGCTGGACAAGTCTTGAGCTTGGAGTTTAGTCTCATTTAAAGATTAGCTTTATTTGTCACATGTACAGGATGAGGAGCTGAACCTTCGGCACTGAGAGAAGGAATTTCTTTTCTCAAGAGAGTTGAAAACATTTGGAATTCCAGAGAGCTGTGTTGCCAAGCACATAGATAGCTGAAACACTTGGACGAGGAGGCTTCAGAATCAACTATCATCTTAGCCAGGGGTTCAGAACTTGGGGTCACTGACCGCTTGGTTAATGGTAGGAGTCCACGGCATTAAAAAAAGTTGGAAAAAGTATTCAGTATAGGAGTTGGGATGTTAAGGGGAGGGTGTATAAGACATTGGTGAGGCCAAATTTGGAGTATTGTGTACAGTTCTGGTCACCTAACTATAGGAAGGATATCAGTAAAATTGAAAGGGTGCAGAGAGGATTTACTAGGATGTTGCCGGGTCTTCAGGAGTTGAGTTACAGGGAAAGATTGAACAGGTTAGGACTTTATTCCTTGGAGTATAGAAGAATGAGGGGAGATTTGATAGAGGTTTACAAAATTATGAGGGGTATAGATAGAGTAAATGTGAATAGGCTCTTTCCACTTAGATTAGAAGAGATAAATACGAGAGGACATGGCTTTAGGGTGAAAGGGGAAAGGTTTAGGGGGAACATTAGGGGGAATTTCTTCACTCAGAGAGTGGTGGGAGTGTGGAACGAGCTGCCATCTGGCGTGGTAAATGCAGGCTCACTCTTAAGTGAGGATAGGTACATGGATGGGAGAGGTCTGGAGGGTTATGGACTGGATGCAGGACAATGGGACAAGCGGAATAATGTTTCGGCCCAGACTAGAAGGGCCAAATGGCCTGTTTTCTGTGCTGTTGTTTTCTGTGGTTCTATGGAACTCCTGATCTTACTGAATAGTAAAACAGTTCAAAAGGCTGAATGATTCATTCTTGCTCCTTAATATCTCTGATTGTATTCAAGCAAACATTATAAATGATAAAAAAAAATGTATGAGTAATTACAAAGAAGTAGACTTTCTTGCTTATTATGCAGTTGGGGAGATGTGAATCCCTAGGGTAGAGGATTATGCAACTATTGAATTGCTGGCAATTACTAATCGGAAAATGGTAACCCTTGCCCCAACATGCTGTTTTTTCCCAAGGAAACATCTTGTTAGTAGTAATTGAGTGCCCTTAATGCTGGGTTATTGACCTGGATTTTCTGCATTGGAAAACATCACAGAGTCAGAATCATATTTAATATCACCAGCATATATCGTGAAATTTGCTGTCTTTGCAGCAGCAGTACAATGGAATAATAATGGAAAAACTGTAAATTACAATAAGTATAGTTAAATAAATAGTGCAAAAATAGAAATAAAAGCAGAGAGGTAGTGTTCATGGGTTCAATGTCCATTCAGAAACCAGAATGCAGAGGAGAGGACATACAACCGCCTTACAGCCAGTGGTGGGAATTGAATCCAAGTGTTAAGCTAACCATGACACTACCCTTTCGTCTCATATAATGGAGTTTTGTTTTTAATATTTAAATCATAACTTCTTGTCTGCTACGTGTCTGCTGGGAATTGGTAGAAAGATTCCAGCAGTTGTTCTATTTCACATGAAGGATGTGGTGGCTAAGGGCATGCTTGAGTGTTGAGCGATGCCAGAACACATTCAGCACTTGGTACACTGAAATCACTCCCGTCTTAGTAATCGATTACATTTAAACAAAGCCATTTGTCTGATTTATACCAAATACAAGTTGTGTCAGGATCTTCAATCCACACAGACATGGTCACTCTTGCTCACCATCAAAACCAAACCCCATGAAATCCAAAACAAAAAGGAAACTTTTAATAATGCCAGATTCCTGCGAAAACTACTCTCCCACCGAGATGCGGACGACAACGACTGGTTTCCTGCAGCATTTCGACTGAAATAACTAACTTCCTCCCTTCTCCACATGAGTTCACTTGCATTGACCTTCGACTTTCAACCACAAAGCTTCAACATCCTGGTATAAAGACCATAAGAACATAATACTTAGGAGCAGAATTCGTCCATTTGGCCCGTTGAGTCTGCTCTACCATTTCGTCATAGTTGATTTATTATCCCTCTAAACCTCATTCTCCTGCCTTCTCCCGTAACTTTTGAGGCCCTTGCTTAACAATGATCCTATCGACCTCCACTTTAAATGACCACGCAGAGTCCAATAGAAGGCATGTTCATAGTGCCTGCTGAACGGTACCATGCCAACATGCAGGCAAACCACTTTCTTCCATTCCATTCACTTCTGATGAGTCTTCCCTTTGAGCACGTCCTGCTCACTAGTTCCAAAATATTCCCATGCTCCGCATGGACATAATGATGTCACCAAACCTCCTTCAACTGATTGGCTGAGAACTTTCAGTTCAAGAAAGGTCACAATCCCCTCAGAATCAGGATTATTTTCACTGACATATGTTGTGAAATTTGTTGTTTTGTAGCAGCAGTACAGTGCAACACACAAAAATACTATAAATTACAATAAGAAAGATATGTAGCCTGGGGACAAATACACACGCAGGACAACAAATACTTTTTCGGTTCTTAAATTCCTTTACCTGTTTTAGATGTTTTATTGCAGAAAGAGGTATAAATATAAAAACAACAAAATGAATTTTAGGAAAAACAGTTCCCGCTATTACAATCTCAGTTTAACTTCGGACCGCACTCTTGTTGCATATGCAGTATGAAAATAACTGAAACAAAATACACAAAACCAATACGGAAGTGGCAATTATTTGGCAGACACGTGCTTAACTTCCAAACACATATAGGCTAGACCTTGAAATGAGTTCTCCTCAGTCACGCTATTAGGCTGATTAAGGAACTTTGCAATCACGCTATTCCAGCATCATTCAATTCTACTTGCGAAAATCTTTCCTCACCAAACCTGGGAAAAGCATTCAAACATCGTCCTTTCTAAAACATGGCAACTCTTTATTCTACTCCACCCGTGCAAAATGACATCACTGTTTTCTCTTAAAGGCACAGGCAGCTATTTTAGCATTACCAATACATAAGTGCACTTTAACAGTAAAAAAATTATATTCAGCGGTCACCTGGTTACATATTTAAAGGCATCCGTTAGTCTTGCGAGACCAGGGATCTGCACCTGGAAAGTCTTCACTCTCCAGGGCACAGGCCTGGGCAAGGTTGTATGGAAGACCAGCAGTTGCTCATGCTACAAGTCTCCCCTCTCCACAACACCAATGTTGTGCAAAGGAAGGGCAAAGGCCAATACAGCTTGGCACCAGTGTCGTTGCAGAGCACTGTGTGGTTAAGTGCCTTGCTCAAGGACACAACACACTGCCTTGGCTGGGGATCGAACTCACGACCTTCAGATTGCTAGTCCAATGCCTTAACCACTTGGCCACATGCCCACGGTTACATATATATAAAAATATAATACGTAGTGCAAAAAGAAAGCAAAGATAATGAGGTTATCTTCATTGGTTCATTATCCATTCAGAAATCTAACAGTGGGGGTGAAGAAGCTGTTCCTAAACATTGAGTGTGTGTCTTCAGGCTCCTGTGCCTCTTCCCTGATGACACTAATGAGGAGAGGGCCTTCTTGAAGCATTACCTTTTGAAGATGTCCTCAGTGGTTTGGAGGCTCGTGCCCATGATGGAGCCGGCTGAGTTTACAACTTCCTGCAGCATTTTCCTACACTGTGCAGTGGCCCCTCCGTGCAGACAGTGCTGCAACCAGTCAGAATGCTCCTTATTGCACATCTGTAGAAATCTGGCACGTTGCCACCAATGTCACACAAAGGATTAGCTCCACTTGGCAACTGGAACACACAACACACCAACAGATGCTGATGCTCACTGACAGCAGTGAGGAGAACCACGTCACCTGCAGAGCCACAATTCCCAAGCTTAAAGTGGCCATGTGAGAGAACTAGAGGCCATCCCAGGCCAGGGACTCTTTAATTTGGAGGCCTTCCCCCTTCGAGCCACTTTTTTTAAATCATTTCGCCAAGTCAGGGCCTACTCAGCACAAAATATAAACCACCAATTAAGACCTTAATAAATCACCTAATGCTTCTCTCAAAGTCAAAAGTCAAAGTAAATTTATTATGAAAGTGTTTATGTCACTATATTCTACCCTGAGATTCATTTTCTTGCAGGTGTTTACAGGTAAATAAATAAATAGAATTTATTGAAAACTATACATAAATAAAGACTGACAAACAACCAACATGCAAAAGAAGAAAACTTGTGCAAATAAATAAGCAAACAAACAAATAAATAATACTGAGAAAATGAGTTGTAAAGTACTTGAGAGTGAGTCTGTAGGTTGTGGAATCTTTTCAGTGTTGAGGAGAGGGAAGTTATCCACACTGGTTCAGGAGCCTGATGGTTGAAGGGTAATAACGGTTCCTGAACCTGGTGGTGTGGGATCTAAGGCTTCTGTGCCTCCTGCCCGACGGTAGTACTGAGCAGAGAATATGGTCTGGATGGTGCAGGTCCCTGCTGATGGATTCTGCTTTCTTGTGTGAACACCCCTTGTAAATGTGATCAGTTATTTTGTGCTTTGTGAGATCCAGAGTAACAATTAATTTGTTCTCCTTTACACGTGAGTATGGGAAGGACCTTAAACAATTTTGAATCTTTTGAACAATTATGAAACCATGTAGCCCTGGAGTGGGAATGTCATAGTCATAGTCATACTTTATTGATCCCGGGGGAAATTGGTTTTCGTTACAGTTGCACCATAAATAATAAATAGTAGTAAAACCATAAATAGTTAAATAGTAATATGTAAATTATGCCAGTAAATTATGAAATAAGTCCAGGACCAGCCTATTGGCTCAGGGTGTCTGACCCTCCAAGGGAGGAGTTGTAAAGTTTGATGGCCACAGGCAGGAATGACTTCCTATGACGCTCTGTGTTGCATCTCGGTGGAATGAGTCTCTGGCTGAATGTACTCCTGTGCCCAACCAGTACATTATGTAGTGGATGGGAGACATTGTCCAAGATGGCATGCAACTTAGACAGCATCCTCTTTTCAGACACCACCGTCAGAGTCCAGTTCCATCCCCACAACATCACTGGCCTTACGAATGAGTTTGTGACTCTGTTGGTGTCTGCTGCCCCAGCACACAACAGCAAACATGATCGCACTGGCCACCACAGACTCACAGAACATCCTCAGCGTCGTCTGGCAGATGTTAAAGGACCTCAGTCTCCTCAGGAATGGTATTGATAACTGGGATTGGTAGAGTTTTGAACGCAAATGGAATCAAGGGATTGGACAAGGAAGAGGACAGGAGATGCAGCATTACCCGTGATTACTTCTAAACAGGAGAGTGGGATTGATGGGACATATATTCTGTCTCATTGTATTTTTATGTTCTAACCCAGCAGTAAAACACTGTTTCTAAATGCAGGAGCAAAGATTTGAGATATCCTCCCACAAAGCCAGATTAAATGTTTTTACACCTGCTCAAGAAGAGCAGTTGTGAGGATAGTTCTTGACACAGTAGGCG
The DNA here is from genome assembly GCF_963921235.1 of Mobula hypostoma. Lineage (NCBI taxonomy): Eukaryota > Metazoa > Chordata > Chondrichthyes > Myliobatiformes > Myliobatidae > Mobula > Mobula hypostoma. Next base: position 11,632,065 of record NC_086117.1, on the reverse strand, counting down.
CTTGTTCTCTTGTTGTGTTAGCACTGGGAATATGAGGTACCTCTGCAGACTGATCTTTAATATCCAACTAAACTGCCCTGGTTTTCCTTTGTAATACCCAGAGCACTGCACATGAAAGTGTTCTTGGCTTTGTTTTGGGACTGTGAGAAGGTACAATTTGGAAACAGGCCAAGAATAACCCTGGCACATGGAGGCATAATAGCTGGAGATTGGTGCTTTTCATGGGGGAGGGTGTCAGACTTTCAGTAGATAGGCAGACCGATTTGTGCAGAACTGTACTGGGAACAACTGAAACCCTCATGTCAAAAGGTTTAAATGCCTTTTAACATTGGTCTTGGATTTGCAAATACATATTTCAGTGTAAACAATAGATACCTACATGCACGCAGTGGCCACTTAATTAGCTGCAGGAGTAGAACCTGGTCTTCTGCTGTTGTAGCCCATCTACTTCAAGGTAAAACAAGGAACACACAAATGCTGAAGGAACTCAGCAGGCCAGCCAGCATTTATGGAAAAGAGTAAATAGTTAATGCTTCAGGCTGAGACCCTTCATCAGGCCCAAAACATCGACTATTTTCTCTTTTCTATAGATGCCACCTGGCCTGCTGAGTTCCTCCAGCATTTTGTGTGTGTTGTGCTTGGATTTCCAGCATCTGCCGATTTTCTGGTGTTCAAGGTAAAAGATGTTGTGTGTTCAGAGATGCACTTCTGCACGCCACTATTATGGCGTCTGGCTATCTAGTTATTTATTGAGATACAGCACAGAAGAGGTCCTTCCAGCCCTTTGAGCCATGCTGCCCAGCAATTCCCTCCACTTAGTCTGAGCCTAATCACGGGACAATTTACTATGACAATTAACCTACCAACCAGTACGTCTTTGGACCTGGGAGGAAATCAGACCACCCAGAGGAAACACATGTGGTCACGAAGAATGTACAGAGTCCTTAAGGTAGTGGTGGGAATTGATCCTGAGTTGTGGTACTGTAAAGTGTTGTGCTAACCACTACGCTACAGTGCTGCCTGTCCTTTGAGCTACTGTAATCTGCCTGTCAGCTCAACCAGTCCAGCCATTCTTCTCTGACTGCTCTCATTAACAAGTCCTTTTCACCCACAGGACTGCCGTTCGCTGGATGCTTTTTGCTTCTCACACCAATCTCTGTAAACTCTAGTCTAGAGATTATAGTGCATGAAAATCCCAGGAAATCAGCAGCTTCTGAGATATTCAAACCACCCCATCTGGCACCAGCAACCATTCCACAGTCAAAGTCTGCCAGATTGCATTTCTTCCCCAGTCTGATGTTCGATCTTAACAACAAATGAATTTTTTGACTATGTCTGCATTGAGTTGCGGTCACATGATTGGCTGATTAGAAATTTGAATTAACGAGGTATACAGATGCACCTAATAAAGTGGCCACAAACGTGTACATAAATGCAGATATATGTTGAAATTTATCTGTCTGCTACCTGCAGTATGCCTATGTCATCTGTATTATTCACTACATACAGTTACAGGTCTTCGGCTGCACACTGATTGTCAGTCAGTCTTTGTTTATACATAGTTTTTTATATAAATTCTATTGTGTTTATTTATTTTCCCCGTAAACGCCTGCAGGAAAATGAATCTCAGGGTAGCAATTAGTAACAAATATCTACTTTGATCATAAAATTACTTTGAACTTCACCTGGACCAAAACGTCGACTCTCCATTTCCGTCCACTAGTGCTGCTTGACATTTATTTCCTTCAGCATCTCATTTGTGCCATTTTATAAATGCTAACTTGTTTTATACTTTATACTTTATTGTCGCCAAACAATTGGTACTAGAACGTACAATCATCACAGCGATATTTGATTCTGCGCTTCCCACTCCCTGGAGTACAAATACTAAATATTAAAAATATTAAAAATAGCTAAAATTAGTAAATATTAAAATTTTAAATTATAAATCATAAATAGAAAATAGAGAAATGGGAAGTAAGGTAATGCAAAAAAACCCAAGAGGCAGGTCCGGATATTTGGAGGGTACGGCCCAGATCGGGGTCAGGATCCGTTCAGCAGTCTCATCACAGTTGGAAAGAAGCTGTTCCCAAATCTGGCCATACGAGTCTTCAAGCTCCTGAACCTTCTCCGGGAGGGAAGAGGGACAAAAAGTGTGTTGGCTGGGTGGGTCGTGTCCTTGATTATCCTGTTTTGGGTTTTATTGAGAAATGATTCAGAAATTAACTATTTCGTAAATCCATAACTTATAGGATCAGATTTAGGCCATTTGGCCCATCGAGTCTGCTCCGCCATTTTGTCGTGGCTGATCCATTTTCCTTCTCTGCCCCAGTCTCCTGTCTTTTCCCCATATCCCTTCATGCCCTGATTAATCAAGAATCTATCATCCTCTGCCTTGTATATACCCAATGACTTTGCCTCCACATCCAACTTTGGCAATAAATTCCACGGTTCCACCACTTTCTGGCTAAAGAAATTATCCCCATCTTAAAAGGACACTCTGAAGCTGTCCCCTCTGGTCTTAGACTTGTGGCTAAGCGGCGGAACAGTGTGAAGATCATTATTCACAAATGAATGTTAAAATGATGGCTGAGGGGAAATTAAATAGCCTCTGTAATTGTAAACACGAGGAATTCTGCAGATGCTGGAAATTCAAGCAATACACATCAAAGCTGCTGGTGAATGCAGCAGGCCAGGCAGCATTTCTAGGAAGAGGTACAGTCGACGTTTCGGGCCGAGACCCTTCATCAGGACTAACTGAAGGAAGGGCTAGTAAGAGATTTGAAAGTGGGAGGAAATTTCTTACTAGCCCTTCCTTCAGTTAGTCCTGACGAAGGGTCTCGGCCCGAAACATCAACGGTACCTCTTCCTAGAGATGCTGCCTGGCCTGCTGCGTTCACCAGCCTCTGTAATTGTATTTGATTTTGTGTTGACCACATCCACCCTATCAAACATTTTGCTCATTCAAAGCCCCTATAACATCTTTCACTTTAAAATAACTATGCTGCGAAGGAGAATTTCCGAGCGTTTGGCAGAGTGATTGTTTACCACAGAACAGCTGGGCAGTAAGAGGAGCAGATTCTGGCACCCTGAGACCACACTCTATGGAATCTCACAACTGGAGCGACGAGGACTTGACAAGAGCAGACACCAATCATTTGCGTTTGGAAACCAGAATAGACTTTTGTAAAAAATAAAATTCTGAAAGCCATCTGGTGCTATTGTAAGAGCTGAGATTAGGGAAGGAAATTGTTGCCGCATTCCTAGGGAAACTGTTCACTGGTATTTAGTCGGGATCGACAGCTGACTTGAATTATATTGCAGCAGACCCGCTATTACAATCCTGATTAAATCAGTAAAAGTAGCAGCATTTCCAGCTGCTGTTCTGAGATGCTTTGAACGCATGTTATACATGGAGAGGAATCAAAGGATGATAATATGTGTGGGATTATTCTAAATAGCGCATGTTTCTTAGCTACTCGCAGTCTAGTGCATCCTTGCATGTCATTAATACCTGAAGGTGCTGCAAATCACTTCACCACTGTTCTTGAGTGTACATCAACATAAATGGTATTCCGCAGATAGAAGTTATGACACAATAGTGTAGCGGTTAGCGTAACGCTATTACAGCATTGGCGACCCGGGTTCAATTTCCACTGCTGTCTGTAACGAGTTTGTACCTTCTCCCCGTGACTAAGTAGATTTCCTCCAGGTGCTCCAGACTTCAGGCTTCTGCACCTCCTGCTGGTTGGGAGCTGTGAGGAGATAGCATGGTGGGGATCTTTGATGATAGGTGCTGTCTTTTTGAGGCAGTACCTCATATAGATACTACAAATGGTGGAAAGACCACTCAGCCCATCATGTACTGGGCTGAGACCAGAGGGATTATTGATGTTTTTGTACTTATGATTCCTAGGTTTAATTTTTAATTAATGAAAATAAGTGCATTTGTCAGAGTGCGTTTAGAACATTATGTGCAATGTTTGGCTCTGCATCAAAGGAAAGATATGCAGAGGAGGTTCACCAAGATTATCTCGGGAATGAAAGACTTATTGAAAGAGGAGTTTGATTGCTCTGACCCTGTACTTGATGGAGTTCAGAAGGATGAAGGGGATGCCATTGAAATCTACTGGATACTGAAAGGCTTGGACAGAGTAGACATGGAGCGGATATTTCCAATAGTAAGAGAACCTAGGGTTTGAGGACACAGCCTCAGAATAAAGGGACATCTCTTTAAAACTGAGATTAATCTCTTCAGTCCGAGGGTGGTGTATCTGTGGAGCTGGTTGCCAGGGTTAGCTGTGGAGGACAAATGACAGGGTGTATTTAAGGCAGACATCCCACCCTGCAAAAACTCATTTCAGGGAGGTAGCACCATCAATTTGCGGGAGACTTCCTGGAGAGGTGGGATGTCTGCAATAGAGTAGCTCCTTAGCAGCTGGCCAGCTAGTTTAAATAACGTTAGCTATGCTAATGAACGAATGACACCTGTTAAACTCACCTCAACATGTCTTTTACGGTCTTAACCCACCATGGGCAATAGAAAAGTCACTGTTGCAAACAGTGCAGCGAGCAACACTGTCATTATTTTGACCCCTATTAGGCAGGGGTACACTTTAGTGTAGTCTGGGGTGACGTACTTTTTTTTTTGGATCACTCTGCCATGGCGCGCGCTCTCAAGTGCTCTCGCTTGCTTTCTGTTTCACTCGCTCTATCTCGCTCTCTCTCTCTCCCTCGCTTGCTTGCTCTCGCTCTCTCTCGCGCGCTCACACTCTCTCTCGTGGCCACTCTCGCACTCTCTCTTGCTTTTCTCTCACTCGCTCTCAAAAAAATTGATTTCTGTGATATTGTATATAATTTGCGGGCATCAGGGAGCCACTATTAATATGTGGGAGACTCCCGGAACTTCCGGGAGAGGTGGGATGTCTGCTAAGGCAGAGACTGATAGGCTTTCGATTAGTGGGGTGGGGGGTGGAGGGGGTGTTGAGGGTTATCGGGTGCAGGTAGCAGAATGGGGTTGAGGAAGGAAAACACCCTGTCTGAATGGAGGAGCAGACTCGGTGGTCAAATTCTGCTCCAATAGATTATGGTCTGATGGAAATTTGTTTTCCCAACAGTCACCCTTCAGCGATTTGATCTTATGGAAGTCTATGCTCCCTGGTTAAAATGGTCCCAGAATATCTGCCCGTCTTCCCATTTCCCCACAGCGAGCCTGGCTGCTCGGCCTCATTAGATTTACGAGTGTTGAATCATGTAGGTTTAACTGGCAAGAGAATACCTTTTCTACAAAATAGAAGTTCTGCAGTATGAAAACTTAGTACAGTACTTTGAACTGAAAGCCACTCTGTCTACCAGAAAGTGGGAGCAATTTCAAGCAGCCCCAGGGGACTAATGCAAAGCTGCCCATGTGGCACATCCAGCCTTCGACTCGACTTATCTCGTCAGGGCCAGCGTGGTTTCAACAGGATTTGAAACCCACACTTTCCACCGAGGACATACCGGCCGACATTTGGTGGTGGGGAAAAAAGATGAGTGAGAGACAGAGGCAAGCAGACCATGACAGATAGACTGACAAAGACTGAGAGAGACACACAGATACAGAGAGCGAGAAAGAGAGAGGGAGTGAGAGAGGCTGACAGAGGCAGACAAAGACAGACCGACAGAGTCTGAGACAGACAGAGATAGAAACACACAGGCATAGAGAGCAAGACAAGCAGAGAGAGGGACCTTATATTCCTTATATTCCATCTAGGTAGCCTCCAACCTGATGGCATGAACATTGACTTCTCTAACTTCCGCTAATGCCCCACCTCCCCCTCGTACCCCATCCGTTATTTATTTTTATACACACATTCTTTCTCTCTCTCTCTTTCTCCCTCTGACTATACCCCTTGCCCATCCTCTGGGCTTCCCCCCTCCCCCTTGACTCTCTCCCTAGGCCTCCTGTCCCATGATCCTCTCATATCCCCTTTTGCCAATCACCTGTCCAGCTCTTGGCTCCATCCCTCCCCCTCCTCCTATCATTTTGGATCTCCCCCTCCCACTCCCACTTTCAAATCTCTTACTAGCTCTTCTTTCAGTTAGTCCTGACGAAGGGTCTCGGCCCGAAACGTTGACTGTACCTCTTCCTAGAGATGCTGCCTGGCCTGCTGCGTTCACCAGCAACTTTGATGTGTATTGGAGAGGGAGAGAGAGGGAGGGAGGGAGGGAGGGAGGGAGAGAGAGAGAGAGAGAGAGAGAGAGAGGAAGAGGAGAGAGAGAGAGAGAGAGAGAGAGAGAGAGGCAGACGAAGACAGACTAATGGAGTCTGAGAGAGAAAGAAACAGACAGAAACAGAGACATACATAAAGACACAGAGGCAGACAGAGAGAGAGAGAGGGAGACACAGATGTACCAAAACAGAGAGTGAAAGGCAGGCAGGTAGACTGGCAGACAGAGAGAGGAAGAGAGAGACAGAGACAAAGACAGAAACAGACATAAAGAGACAGTCAGAGAGAAAGAGAGACAGAGCGAGACAGACAGAGGATGGAAGTTCACAACAATGAATGAACATCTCATGAACTCTGGTGCCCTGCAAACTTATTAACTATATATTAACTGCCTCCATGAAGCTTAATGTCTGATACTTTTAATCAAGGGTGCAAGAGCTGTCTGGATGCCAAGAATCAGGAATGGAGCCCAAAAACATTTGAATCTATTCAACAGTTGAGGTCAGTGAGCAACGTTCCTGCTACTCTGCTTGGCCACAGAAAGACAGTTTCCCTACTGCAAGGCTGTGGGCTGGAACAAGTGACCATGAAGTCAATTACTGTGATACTGGAACTGCCTCAGTCTGCGTTGCAGGAGAGCTAGCACTACAACTACGCACTGTTAGCTCTGCTAAATTTGCATCTCTTGATTTAGACTATTCAGGAAAGAAAATCTTGATTTGTGAGCCTGCTACCAAGAGGGAGGAGTTATAGAAAGGGGAACTGGGGCTAACTCACTGGCATGATCCCCCTGAATTCTGAGTGAAGCTCCTTCCCTGCAACTCAGTTCACTAAGCAACACAGACAAGTTCTAGTGGCAAAGTAAGATTTGAATCACCCGACGTAACATTCACAAAGCTACTACCTGGACTGGAGGATGTGAGTTATAAGGAGTGACTGGACAGGCTGGGTCTTTTTCCCCTGGAGTGTAAGTGACTGAGGAAAGTGACCAGAGCAAAATTAGTGGGAACTTAGAGAATTGGAAAGATTTTAAAAATCAACAGAAGGCAACTGAAAATCATTAAGGTAAAGATGGAATACAAAAGTAAGTTAGCCAATAATATTAAAGAGAATACCAAAAATTTCTTCAGATACATAAAGTATAAAAGAGAGGTGAGAGTAGATATCGGACCACTAGAAAATGATGCTGGAGAGGTAGTAATGGGGGACAATGAAATGGCGACAAACGGAATAAGTATTTTGCGTCAGTCTTCACTGTGAAAGATACTAGCAGTATGGTGGAAGTTCCAGGTATCAGCGGTCATGAAGTGTGTGAAGTTACCATAACTAGAGAGAAGGTTCTTGGGAAACTGAAAGGTCTGAAGGTAAATAAGTCACCTGGACCAGATGATGTACAATGCACCTTAGGGTTCTGAAAGAGGTGGCCGAGGAGATTGTGGAGGCACCAGTCATGATTTTTCAAGAATCACTAGATTCTGGAAGACTGGAAAATTGCAAATATCACTCCACTCTTCAAGAAGGGAGACAGGCAGAAGAAAGGAAACTATAGATCAGATAGTCTACCTCTGTGGTTGGGAAGATGTAGGTGTTCATTATTAAGAATGAGAACTCGGGGTACTTGGACAGCAGTCAGCAAGGGAAAATCTTGCCTGACAAACCCGATGGAATTCTTTGAAGAAATAACAAGCAAGATAGACAAAGGAGAATTAGTTGATGTTGTGCATTTGGATTTTCAGAAGGCCTTTGACAAGCTGCCACACATGAGGCTGCTTAACAAGTCCATGGTATTACAGGAAAGATTCTAGCATGGATAAAGCAGTAATTGATTGGCAGGAGGCAAAGAGTGGGAATAAAGGGAGCCTTTTCTGGTTGGCTGCCAGTGACTAGTGGTGTTCCACAGGGGTCTGTGTTGGGACCAATTCTTTTTACATTATATGTTGATGATTTGGATGATGGAATTGATGGCTTTGTTGCAAAGTTTGCAAATGGTACAAAGACAGGTGGAGGGGCAGGTAGGTTTGAGGATGTAGAAAGGCTACAGAAATGAAAGGGTTGACTATTTTCTAAATGGAGAGGAAATACTAAAAATTGGGGTGCAAAGGGGCTTGGAAGTCCCTGTGCAAGATTCCCTAAAGGTTAATTTGCAGGTTGAATCTGTGGTGATAAAGGCAAATGCAATGTTCACATTCAATTCAAGAGGACCAGAATATAAAAGCAGGGATGCAATGTTGATACTTTATAAAGCACTGGTGAGGCCTCACCTGTAGTATTGTGGGCAGTTCTGGGCCCATTATCTAAGAAAGGATGTGCTGAAACTGGAGAGGGTTCAAAGGAGGCTCTCATAAATGATTCCAAGATTGAATGATTTGTCATATAAAGAGTGTTTTTCAGGGCTCTGGACCTGTATTCACTAGAATTCAGAAGAATGAGGGGTGACCTAATTGAAACCTATTGAATGGTGAAAGGCCTTGATAGAGTGGATGTGGAGAGAAGGTTTCCTGTGATGGGAGTGTCTAAGACCAGAAGACAGAGTCTCAGAATAGTGGGGTGTCCTTTTAGAACGGAGATGAAGAGGAATTTCTTCAGTCAGAGAGTGGTGAATCTGTGGAATTCTTTGCACAGACAGCTGTGGAGGCCAAGTCCTAATATATATATTTAAGGCAGAAGTTGATAGATTTTTGATTGGTCAGGACAGGAAGAGATAGAGGGAGAAGGCAGGAGATTGAGGCTGAGAGGAAAATTGGATCAGCCATGCTGAAATGGCAGGGTAGACTCGATGGGCCAAGTGGCCTAATTCTGCTCCTATATCATATATTCTTATTAGAATGAGAAAGGAAGGCCAGAATAAGAAGGTGGGGGTCGGGAAGGAGTACAAGCTGACAGGTAATAGGTAAAATCTGGTCAAGGGGAAAGGTGGGTGGGGGAGATGAAGTGATCTATGGAGAGGAATAAATGGACTTCTTGATGAAGTTCAATCCTGATGAAGGGTCTCGGCCTGAATCATAAACTGTTCATTTCCTTCCATAGAGATGTTTCCTGACCAGTTGAGTTCCCACCAGCATTATGCATGCGTGTTCCAATACCTGCAGAATTTCTTGTGTCTCTGAAACTAGAGGACATTGTGAGAAGGGAAAAATTTAAATGGGACCTGAGGGGCAAGGTTTTTATCCCACACGGAGGTGGTGTGTATATGGAATGGGCTACCAGAAGACGTATGGTAGAGACTGGTACAATTACAATGTTTAAAAGACATTTAGATCGGTAAATGGATAGGAAGGAATTGGGGTAAAAGGGCCAAGCTCAGGCGGACAATTTGGTCAGTACGGATGAGTTGGACTGAAGGGCCTACTGCTGTACTGTACCCTATCTACACCATGTGTCAGACTGCTCTGGCTACAGGAGAATCATCAGAATATATTCTCAACAAGGGTTGTAATCTGTGTGTGATCAAATTGGCAAAGTGACCATTAGGAGAACATAATTAAAATGGGACTGTAGGAAATTACAGCAACGATGATGAGGAATTTCTTTAGCTAGAGAGTGGTGAATCTGTGGAATTCATTACCACAGACAGCTGTGGAGGCCAAGTCATTGGGTGTATTTAATGTGGAGGCTGATAGCTTCTTGATTCAAACATTCAAAGTACATTTATTATCGAAGTATGTATGCAATATACAACCCTGAGTAAGGATTACAGGGAGAAGGCAGGAGAATGACTCAATTTGGTTTGGAATATTGTTGTTCACTTAAATAGTTTAAATGATTAGTATTTTTTTCTCTCTCTTGCGCATTGGGTGTTGGTCTTTTATTTTTTTTTTGTTTCTTTAATTGGGTTCTTTCAGGTTTCTTGCTTTGAAGTTACCTGTAAGCAAACATATCTCAAGGCTCCTTGTGGTCCATAGTTAAAGCAGAGGTTGACAGGTTCATGATTAGTAAAGGGTATCAGAGAATACGGGAGGAAGGCAGGAGAATGGGGCTGAGGGATAATGAATCAGCCACGATCGAACAATAGAGAAGATTTAATGGGCTGAATGGCCTAAGTCTGCTCCTATTGGGCACTGCGAGTACGGACTGCACTAGCAAGTGGCAAATGCTCTATTATCTCTGTAAAAATTTAATGTGTGCCTTGTGATCCTTGTTCTCCAGGACCGTGGAAGGATTGCATGGATGCAGCAGAGGCTGGCAGCAAAACCAGTGGAATATACTTGCTGAAACCCGAGAACAAAAACCGTCTCATGCAGGTCTGGTGTGACCAAGCCCACGACCCCGGCGGCTGGACCGTCATTCAAAGGCGCTTAGATGGCTCGGTCAACTTCTTCCGCAACTGGGAGACCTACAAGGTAAGCCAGCTCGTATCGCGCCACCGTATCGCTGCCTTGGGTAAAAGATCGAGGAGAGGCTGTTCATCTTGAGGGGCAAGAAATAGGTGGAAGGGTTTATACAACGGGATGAGGTAGGGTGAGAGGATGCGCTCGGGGAGCAGAAATATGACAATGGTCCCAATATGAGCTGCAAAAATACCCCATAGTTATGGAAATCAGTTATCCTGATGTACAACTCTCACCTGTTCAAGGTTCAAGGTTGATATCTTAGTTAGCACATTGCTGTTACATTGCCATCAGTCTGGGTTCAATTCCCACTGCTGCCTGTAAGGAGCTTGTATGATCTGCTCACGGCTGCATGGGTTTCGTCCAGCTTCCTCCTATTTCCCAGGGATGTACGGGTTAGTGGGTTAATTGGTCATACGGGTGAAATTGGGCAGTGCAGGTTCATTGGGCCAGTAGAGCCTGTTATCGTCCTGCATCTCTAAATAAAAACCATCTTCATTCTACAGAAAGAAAGAAACAATTAGTACCCTAATCCAATGGGTAGACTTACCAGTTGGGGTTTCATCAGTCAAGGTGCCGTACTCTACGGGGCACCAGTGGAAACGTACAAAATCGTAGCTGTAGCAAGTGCTGTTGCTCAATAGAAGGATTTGTAATCTACTGAGGGTGTAGAAAGGCCAAGCATCCAAGGCTGAGAGACAGGGAGGTTTTGGTATTATGACATAAAAAGGAATTTATCGTGGAGCTCTATAAAAGTTGGTTTGGGAACAACAGGATGGGATGGTTTCCTGCTGTATTCTGTGTTTCTATATAACGGTTACAAATACCAAACAGGAGATAAGGCTTGAAGCCAAAGGTCAGATCAGCAATGAACCAACGCACTTTAGGATCATTTGAGAGGAGTCTGCACAATCTTAGAATGGAGTCAAGCCTGCAGGTTTCTCTCTGACTGCAGTCCAAATTATACAAGTTCTTATCACACCATTATTCATTGTGTTTCCTATTCAGCAAGGGCTTAAATTAAAGGAATGAATTTTTTGCTTCGTGCACAGTGGAAAAATGCCATGGCACTTGGCTCACAAGCCTACAATTCACCCTTTAACTTCCAGAGCACATACATCCAATTTGTGGAATCACTCCTGGTAACTACATTCTGGAGTCCAGGTATCATTGCAGTCCATCTGGTCAACAGTCCCACCAAGATCAATGCACTGCTCACACAAATTATTGAAGGATCTCCCCTATTCCCAGCCCAAGGGCCACACTGCAAACACCACAACTGACTTGAGGTATCAAAGTTCAAAGTAAGTTTATTATTAGAGTACATAATGTCAATATATACAACCCCAAAATTTATTTTCTAGTGGGTGTTCACAGTAGAACCGAGAAATATAATAGAATCAATGAAAATCTACTCACAAAGTACCAAACAATGAATTGTGTAAAAGGTGACAACTGTGCAAATACGAAAAATAATAGTATATAATTAATACTGAGAACAAAGAAGGTTCACCAGATTGATTCCTGGGATGGCAGGACTTTCATATGAAGAAAGACTGCATGAACTAGGCTTGTACCCGTTGGAATTTAGAAGATTGAGGGGGGATCTCATTGAAACGTATAAAATCCTAAAGGGATTGGACAGGCTAGATGCAGGAAGATTGTTCCCGATGTTGGGGAAGTCCAGAACGAGGGGTCACAGTTTGAGGATAGAGGGGAAGCCTTTTAGGACCGAGATTAGGAAAAACTTCTTCACACAGAGAGTGGTGAATCTGTGGAATTCTCTGCCACAGGAAACAGTTGAGGCCGGTTCATTGGCTATATTTAAGAGGGAGTTAGATATGGCCCTTGTGGCTATGGGGGTCAGGGGGTATGGAGGGAAGGCTGGGGCAGGGTTCTGAGTTGGATGATCAGCCATGATCATACTGAATGGCGGTGCAGCTCGAAGGGCCGAATGGCCTACTCCTGCACCTATTTTCTATGTTTCTATGTTTCTAACACGAGTTTCAGAGTCCTTGGAAGTGGGCTCACAGGTAGTGTTCAGAGATCAGTTCAGTGTCGAGATGGGTGAAGTTATCCAGGCTGGTTGAGGAGCCAGATGGTTGTAGGGTAATAACTGGTCCTGAACCCGGTGTGGGACTTGAGGATCCTGTACTTCCTTCTCAATGGCAACCATTGTGCCACCATGAGCCATTGTGGCCACTCTCTGTGCGCTGAAGCTTACCAACCACCTCCTGAATAAATCTGTTTTAATTTCTCCATTATCCACAGAAAAGGCCTGATCAAATCGTGTGAATAGGTTCTCACTAGTCGGTCTTTTTACCTGCCCCAGCTTCTCTCTTGACCAGGTGGGGCTGGTCCCAAGCTCCCCTCCAATTCCCATACCAATCTGACTCGGAAATACATTGCACAGACTGGTTGAGTCCCAGTTGCTGGTTCAGTTGGTGATGAGGAAGGCAAACACAATGTCAGTATTTATTTTGAGAGCACTAGAATATAAAAGTGAAGATATAATGCTGAAGCTTTATGACACATTGGTCAGAACACACTTGTAGTATTGTGAACAGTTTGGACCCTTATCTAAGAAAGGATGTGCTGGCGTTGGAGACGGTCCAGAGGAGGTTCACAAGAATGATTCTGGAAATGAAAGGGTTAACATTTGATGGCTTTGGGTCTGTATTCACTGGAGTTTGATAGGTTCTTGACTAGTAAGGGTGTCAGAGGTTACGGGCAGAAGGCAGGAGAATGGGGTTGAGAGGGTTAATATACCAGCCACGATGGAATGGGATAGCAGACTCAATGGGCCGAGTGGCTAAGTCAGCTCTTATCTGGTATGGTGTTATAGACTTTCCCCATTGGCATTGTAAGGTCATTCACCAGGAGGACTGCAGTGGTTTCAGAGGGATTCAGCAGTAACTTCAAGGGCCATGAGGACTAGGCAAGAAATGCTGACCTTGTTGGTGATCCCCAGAATCTGGAAATGGTTAATTTTGAACAATATTCTGCACAACTCTGCTTATTCAAAACAAATTTTGTAAATCCAACATCGCTTTACAATAGACTTATAGGACACTACAGCACTGAAGCAAACCTTCTGGCCCCTCTCGACCTTGTCGAACTGTTATTCTGCCTAGAAACATCGATCCACACTTGGACCATACCCCTCCTATCCATGTACTTCTCCAAGTTTCTCTTAAACCTTGAAATCAAACCTGCATCCGCCAATTCTACTGGCAGCTCGTTCCACACTCACATCAATCTCTGAGTGAAGAGGTTCCACCTCGCATTCCCTTTAAGTATTTTACCCTCCCTGTTAACCTATGGCATCCACTTCCTCGTCTCACTCAACCCCAGTAGGAAAAGCCTGTTTGCATTTACCACACCAAACACAACACAGATGTTGTTAAACTAAATGTATTCATCCTCAAAGATTTCGTTAATTTTTCTTGTGACGTATTCATAACATATATAAAGGTCGTACAATAAATGAGCAGAGAGAGGAAAGAGTTAGTGAGCAATTGTCCTGACTCTATTCAAATAAGAGAGAGTAGGCGTATCTAAGACCATAAGATACAGGAACAAAATTAGGCCATTTGGCCCATCGAGTCCGCTCCACCATTTCATCATGACTGATCCATTTTCCCTCTCTGCACTGGTCTCCTGCCTTCTCCCCGTATCTCTTCATGCCCCGACCAATCAAGAAACTATCAACCTCTGCCTTAAATATACCCAATGACTTGACCTCCACAGCCACCTGTGGCAACAAATTCCATGGGTTCACCACTCTCTGGCTAAACAAATTCTTCCCCATATAATCTCATATAAGAATGTTAACTCCCCGCCAGAATCCTGCAGGTGATACAGGGTTGTTAAACATAGTGTGATGTAGTCTCAATGGAACAAAGAAAGCTCATTGGAATGTAACTGAAATTACTTTAAGGCAGTTGGGTCTGTTATCTTATTAAGTGGCTGATTCTTGCAATGGGGTATATAAGGTTTGTCTTCTGTTATTTGTTTTCAGCCTTCCCCAAGGGAAAATTATTCATAAGCATCTAGTAGCAAGTTGAACTTGTGTTATATGAGTTTCATGTCTTTCCAATGCTTTATCACAGCAAGGGTTTGGAAACATCGATGGCGAGTATTGGCTGGGTCTGGAAAACATCTACTGGCTAACAAACCAAGGAAATTACAAGCTGCTTATCACCATGGAGGACTGGCAAGGCCGCAAGGTATTTGCAGAATACGCCAGCTTTAGGCTGGAGCCAGAGTCTGACAACTACAAGCTTCGGGTGGGCCGTTACCATGGCAACGCTGGAGATTCCTTCACCTGGCACAATGGAAAACAGTTCACTACACTGGACCGGGACCGCGATGCCTACACAGGTAAAGGCACAGCCATAGCCGTGGCCAGAAGTCACTGCGGTAACTTGGTTCTCTCCCCTAATTCAGAAGGGTGAGACCCTGTCTGGGAGACTGGCACAGAAATTACGCCCAGCACCACTCAACTAAGACCATAGGTCATAGTTAAAAGGTGAAAGGTGAAAGATCTAAGGGGGAACTTCTTTACTTAGAGGGTGGTGCGAATGTGGATCAATCTGGCAGTAGATGTGGATCCGAGTGTGATTTCAACATTTAAGAGAAATTTAGAGATGTACATGGACAGGAGGGGTATGGGCAATTATGGTTGACGAGACGAGGCAGAATAACAGTTTGTCGTGGCCTGGATGGGCCGAATGGCCTGTTTCTGTGCTGCAGTTCTCTACGACTCTACGACCTAACCTCATATACCTTTGAATAACAAAATCCTCATTCTCATTCTAAAACTGATATGGTGCTAACTGTCACTAGCAGGAGAAAGTTCTAAACTTTGGGCATCATTATATATACAGAAGTGTTTCCAATTTTCACCGCTGAGAGGTCTGGCTCTAATCTGCAGACTCTGTCCACAGTCCAACCAGTGGGATACCCATCATATGAAAAATCTCAGCCAATTCACCCTTCCACCTCCAGAGTAGGTGGTCCAGAGTCTATCTTGTGGAATCGCTCCTGGTAACGACCTCCTGGATATCCAGATATCACTTTTGTAAATCTGTTCAACATTCCCACCAAGCCCAATGCATCTTTCACATTCTGAGGCCAAGCTGCTCATAGTAGCTCGGGTTTGATTTAACCCAAACTTTGCAGTGCTATGACATCTGCAGGGATTTTATATCTAGAGCACTTTATGCATGGTACTTAAGTTCTAAAAGCCAACAATTCCACTTAATCCCTCTCACTTTCGATACCATCTAGGACATTATAATGGTGGATGGAAATTGGACCACTGGATCTCCTTGAACCAACACTGCTTCCACCTTCTCACCATCATTAAAGTTTGCTACCTTCACAGTCCAAAATTCATGCCAACTCTGAAATCCATTATTTATTTACTTATTGGGATACAGTATGGAACAGGCCCTTCTGGCCCTATGAGCTGCACTGCCCAGCAATCCCCAATTTAGTCCCAGCATAAATAACCATATAACCATATAACAATTACAGCATGGAAACAGGCCAATCTCGGCCCTTCTAGTCCGTGCCGAACTCTTACTCTCACCTAGTCCCACCGACCTGCACTCAGCCCATAACCCTCCATTCCTTTCCTGTCCATATATCTATCCAATTTAACTTTAAACGACAACATCGAACCTGCCTCAACCACTTCTGCTGGAAGCTCGTTCCACACAGCCACCACTCTCTGAGTAAAGAAATTCCCCCTCATGTTACCCCTAAACTTTTGCCCTTTAACTCTCAACTCATGTCTTCTTGTTTGAATCCCCCCACTCTCAATGGAAAAAGCCTATCCACATCAACTCTATCAATCCCCCTCATAATTTTAAACACCTCTATCAAGTACCCCCCCAACCTTCTACGCTCCAAAGAATAAAGACCTAACTTGTTCAACCTTTCTCTGTAACTTAGGAGATGAAACCCAGGCAACATTTTAGTAAACAACAGGAATTCTGCAGATGCTGGAAATTCAAGCAACACACATCAAAGTTGCTGGTGAACGCAGCAGGCCAGGCAGCATCTGTAGGAAGAGGTGCAGTCGACGTTTCGGGCCGAAGGTCCTGATGAAGGGTCTCGGCCTGAAACGTCGACCGCACCTCTTCCTACAGATGCTGCCTGGCCTGCTGCATTCACCAGCAACTTTGATGTGTGTTGCAACATTTTAGTAAACCTCCTCTGCACTCTCTCAATTTTATTGACATCTTTCCTACAATTCGGTGACCAGAACTGTACACAATACTCCAAATTTGGCCTTACCAATGCCTTATACAATTTCAAAATTACATCCCAACTCCTATACTCAATGCTCTGATTAATAAAGGCCAGCATACCAAAAGCTTTCTTCACCACCCTATCCACATGAGATTCCACCTTCAGGAAATCCAGCAATCTACTCCGTTAGATTAACTGTAATCTAAAGGTAGCCTTAAACTCTGGAAACTTGCTTTCAAGTTTATTGACTTAATCACAGGACAATTTACAATGTCCAATTAACCTACTGACTGGCAACACACATCAAAGTTACTGGTGAACGCAGCAGGCCAGGCAGCATCTCTAGTAATCTCTTACTAGCTCTTCCTTCAGTTAGTCCTGACGAAGGGTCTCGGCCTGAAACGTCGACTGTACCTCTTCCTAGAAATGCTGCCTGACCTGCTGCGTTCACCAGCAACTTTGATGTGTGTTGCTTGAATTTCCAGCATCTGCAGAATTCCTGTTGTTTGCGAACCTACTGACTGGTACATCTTTGGACTGTGGGAGGAAACTGGAGCACCCAGATAAACTCACATGGAACAAACTCCTCAGAGGCAGCAGCGGGAATTGAACCCTGGTCACTGGTACTTGAAAGCGTTGTGCTAAACACTATGCTACAGTGGCACCCCGGTTTGCCACAGATCAGACCACTTCGTATTCTCATGCTTCCAGTTAGCATCCTTACATTGGCTGCCTATTTTTTTATACGACTGGCACAAGGCTTCCACTACAGTATGACCCTAAATCTTAATACAATTTAGTAAGGTCTCTCATTGAAAGCATGACTCCAGGGAAACAATATATTTTCTACCCTGAAAAGTTACAACTTAACATACACAAAATGCTGGAGGAACTCAGCAGGTCAGGCAGCATCTATGGAAGTGAATAGCTAGTCGAAGTTTCAGGCCAAGACCCTTCTTCAGGACTGGGAATGAAGGGGAAGATGTCAGAATAAAAAGGTGGGGGGGAGGGGAAGGAGTCTAGCTGGAAGGTGATAGGTGAAGCCAGGTGGGCGAGAAAGGTCAAAGGCTGGAGAGAAAGAAATCTGATTGGAGAGGAGAGTGGACCATTGGGGAAAGAGAGGGAGAAGGGGATCCGGGGGGGAGTAATAGGCAGGTGAGGAGAGGTAAAAGGTCAGAGTGGGGAATATGGGGGGGAGGGGGGAGTTTTGTTCACCAAAAATTCATAGCATCAGATTAGAGGGCACCCAGACGGAACATAAGGCCTGGCTCCTCCACTCTGGGGGTGACCTCATCTTGGCACAAGAGGAGGCCATGGATTGACATGTTGGAACAGGAATGGGAATAGGAATTAAAATGTTCGGCCTCCGGGAAGTCCTGCTTGTGGCGGATGGAGCGGAGATGCTCGAGAGTATTTTTTTTAAAAACGGAACAGAAATATTTAAGGCATACATAATTGTTTACTTCCTGGAAATATCCTACACATTGAAGCACAAGACTATGAGTGGACCTGACAGGGAGGATACTGTGAAAGATGTTTCTGATAGGTAAGCAGAGAGTTTATCTCTCTCTGCTTTTGACCCCAGTTCTGAAACTGGGGTCAAGATGTCAGTTTAAGAGATGATCTGCTTCAAGACATGCAGGGGTTTATTTTTTCTCTTTAGAGTGTCATCAAAATTCTGCACCCAGATATCTGTGAGTCCATTCAATGACTCTGGTAAAATACTAGTATAGCATTGACTTCTGGTCACCGCATTACAGGAAGGATTTCAAGAGGGTATAGGACAGATTTACCAGGATACTGCCTGGATTAGAGGTATTTGCTATAAGGCAGGGGTTTCCAACATGGGGTCCATAGACCCCTTGCCTAATGGTCTTGGTCCATGGCACAAAAAAAGTTGGGAACCCCTACTATAAAGAGAGATTGGACAAACTGTGTTGTATTCTCTGCAGAGGTAAAGGCTGAGGGGAAACCTGATGGAAATTTATAAGATTACCAGAGACATCGATAAAGTAGACAGCTGGTACCCTTTACCCCAGTGTTACGAAGTCCAATATAAGAGAGTACGCATTTAAGGTGAGACCAGGTAATTTCAAAGGCGATGCGAGGGATATGTATTTGTTTTTATAAAGCACAAAACATGGGTGCCTAGAGTGTGCTGCCAGAATTGGTGGTGGAGGCAGAGACAATAAAAGATTTTAAGAGGCTCTTATATAAAGCACATGAATGTGAGAGAGTCAAAGGATATGGGCATTGTGCAGTCAGAAGGGATTTGTTTGGTTAGGCGGTAAATTAGTTCACAGCACAACATAATGACCCATGGGCCTGTTCCTGTGCTGTACTGCTGGACCATAAGACCTAGGTTCAGACTTAGGCCATTCGGCCCATTGTGTATCTCTGCCATTCTTTCATGGCTAATTTATTGTCCCTCTCTGTCCCCCACTCTCCTGCCTTCTCCCCATAACCTTTGGCACCCTTAACTAAGAGCCTATCAACATCCGTTTAAGTATGCCCAATGACTTGGCCTCCACAGCCATCCGTGGCAATGAATTGCACAGATTTGCCACCCTCTGACTAAAGAAATTCCTCATTGTCTCTGTTCTAAAGGGACATCCTTGTATTCTGAGGCTGTGCCCACGGGTCCTAGACTCCCCCACTATAGGAAACATCCTTTCCATTTCCACTCTATCGAGGCTTTTCAATATTCGACAGGGTATTAATTAGATTCACCCTCATTCTTCTAATCTCCATCAAGTACAGGCCCAGAGCCATCATACACTCCCCACACATTAACCCTTTCATTCCTGGGATCTTTTTCTATACCTCTGCCTTTAAGGCCAATTCGGCCGGAGTAAATGAAGGGTCTGAAGTGCAGGTAGGAAAGAGTGGAGTTGAGTTCAGGATATGAATGAATGGTAGAGAAGACTTCATAGCCAAGTCCTGTTCCTACTTTGGATGTCAGCGTAATGCATCACATTGTCTTTGCAGGGAACTGTGCGCACTACCAGAAAGGTGGCTGGTGGTACAATGCCTGTGCCCATTCAAATCTGAATGGCGTCTGGTACCGTGGAGGACATTATCGCAGCAAATACCAGGACGGTGTGTACTGGGCAGAATTCAGGGGAGGTGCCTACTCCCTCAAGACAGTGATCATGATGATTCGACCCAACCCCAATACTTTCCACTGAAACAAACTGGAGTCCGGTCCTCAAGCATTGGGAAGCAGAACTGACTAGTGCCCTGTATATGAAATCAGCCTTACAACAATTTATATAACAAGCTGTGCTTATTCCTCAAGACAAAAAGAATACTGTCTATGTATTTATTTCCTACAACATAAGAAGTTATGTCATGTAAGCAAACTTTTTTTTCTCCTTGCATAACAGCAATTGCTGGTAAAAATGCTGAATTCAGATATGTGCTTAAAAATCGTCTTTAAAAACATGGTACTAAAAATAAATTACTTGTGTTTGGGAGGTTATTTTTGCTAACACCAGAATGAAATACTTGTTTGGGACAGCAGTTGGCAAACTTGCGATTGGCATGCGAGGAATACGTGAGGTGCCAGTACTGATTAGGTGCAGAAGGACGCCTGTTACAATGGGAGAACCATTTCATGGGAACGAAAGCTCATATTGACTGAAAGCCACCTTCTGTCAAAGTAAACTGCCAACCCTTGATCTTGTAGAATTTCAGGATCTGAATCATGATGTAAATTTTGACGCAGGAATGGAGCTCTGATGGTTCTATGGGTATATTAATTCCTGTAGGCATCACCTCTGAGAATTTCCACAGTTAACGTGTCTCCTTAGACTGTAAAATGAGAGTGTGCTTCTAAATTTGTTATGGATATAACTGTTAACAAATAAAAAATGCTCAAGTCTGCCAAAGCCAATTTATCCCCAAACTTGCTCAATAATGAGATTTAGATTCAGATTTATTTATCGTGTGTATATCGAAACATACAGTGAAACGCATCGTTTGCATTAACAGCCAACACACCTAAGGATGTACTTGGGATAGCCCACAAGTGTTGCCACACCTTCTGACACTAACCTAGCGCACCCACAATACTCAGCAGAACAACACAGAACACAAGAAGCAACAACAAGCCCCAGCTGATCTTTGCTTCCAACAGCCACTCTCAGGCATAAACCTCCAGTGTTATTATGAATGAAGAAACTATTTTATTAAGTTGAGAAATGAATCATAGATGCTGATCTTTAGAACTCAATATAGCAATCTTTCTACATATATTGGGAAATTCATTTTTTTTAACATGTAAATAATTCCCAATTGGTAAGCCTGGAAGGTTTGCCCCAGGAACATTACAGGGTACTGTTAACATTCTTTAAACAAACTATTTCAGATTACACCACAGGACAATGATGTCACAGTCTTCACATAGAGAAAAGGATTACCATTGTAAGAAAAGCACTTGAACCCTGAAATTCCACGTGGGATATCAGCAAACAAATATATAATGAGCCAGATGTCCCCGTGTTACAAACGTACTGAAATCAACCCCTTTATTTTAAAGTGTGCAGGCCGTCCCTTTAAAACAGGGGTTTCCAACCTTTCTTACGCCATGGACCCCGACCATTAATCGAAGGGTCTGTGGACCCGAGGTTGGGAACACCTGCTCCAAAATAAAGAGACAAGCATACTTCAGGCAAATACATTAGTCACCACAAAGGAATATTCCACCTCAAACTATCTAAACTTTTCTTTCATTTTCAGAAATATTGTTAATGTTGCAGCTTAGAATCTCACTGAGAAGAAGGGGAATTTTTTTGTCTGTTTGTGAATGTTTGTATACTAATTTTCCAACTTACGTCCATTTAAGTCGATGAATCTTACATAGGTATTAAAAGTTACAAACCCAGAGAGGTGTTTCAGTTGGTACAGAGCTGGTTAAAGCAATACACACCATTATTATTTATACAGATACTTACGGTACATAATAACATGTCTTGTATGTTCTGTTGTGTACAGCTCCTCTGTGTGTTAGTAACTGTAACAGTTGTAAAATTCAGTTCGTGAATCCAACTTTGAGCCTTCATTGTCAAGTTTGAAAAGCAGGTGTCATTTGTAACAGTGTTTTGACAGTTCCAGTATAACCATTAACAGCTGCAATAAACTGACTTAAACCACCATTGCTAGTATTATTTGCAGTGACCCTCAGTAGATCGTATTATTGTCCAACCCTGGATGGGTGCGCCAAGGTCAACATCAAATGGCAGCCTCTCGGTCTGTGTTTTATTCCTACATTGAACATGAGCATCACTGGTCAGGATGGCATTTGTCATCCATCCCTGGCTTCCTTTGAAGTGCCAGCTTTGTGACTTCAGTGCACAATTAAGAGCCAGTCAGATTGTACAAAGTTCAAAGTACATTTATTATCAAAGTATGTGCACATTATACAACCTCGAGGTTCATCTCCTTACAGTCAACCACAAAACAAGATACCCAAAAGAACCTATTAAAAATGACAAACACCCAATGTGCACAGAGAGAGAGAGATAAAAAAAACAAATCATGCAAACAATAAAAGGTAGGCAAATAGCATTTAGAAGGAAAGTGAGTCCTCAGGCACGAAGCCCGGAATAACCTCAGCCTCAGCTCATTGTTAGACCAGGAGTTTCATTCGGGCCAAGGTGAGTAAGCATGGTACATTTCCATAAGTACATTAGTCAACCTACAATGTTTTCATAACAATCCATGGTTGTCATTATGATTAATATTGTTTTACTCCACATTTTAATTATAGGTATTTGAATTCAAAATTGTATTGACAGAAACAAACAAAAAGTGCTGGTAACACTCAGTAGACTACACGAAATCTGTGAAAGAGAAACAGCGTCAATGTCTGGAATGGAACCCCTTTGTGCGAACTTTAGACAAAGGTTCTCGGACCTGAAATGTTGACTCCATCTCTCTTCCCACAGATAAGGCCTGACCTGCTGGGTATTTGGGTGTCTCTACTTCAGTATTTCAGCCCTTGCAGTGTTCAAAGGTCCAATTTAATGTCAGAGAAATGTATACAATATACATCCCGAAATGCTTTTTCTTCACAAACATCCACAAAAACAGAGAAGTGCCCCAAAGAATGAACAACAGTTAAACGTGAGAAGCCCAAAGTCCCCCCCCAGATCCCCTCTCCCGCGCGTAAGCAGCAGTGAGCAACAATCCCCCCTCCCCCCACCAGCCAAAAAAAAGTGCATCGGTACCATCACCGAGCCCAAGCGTGTGCTAAGCAATAGCAAAGTCACAGACTAAAGTTACCCCAAGGCTTCACATTTCATCCAACATTCGACAAACCATAGGTTCTCTCTCTCCCTGACAAGGGAGAGGGAGGTGTCCCCGATTTTCACAGTGAGCAGGAGGCATGACTACAACCCGCTGGTTTACAAAGTCCGTTTCGTCCCTTTTTTTGAGCTCTGTGTCCGAAGATCGCAAAGACCTCAGGTCTTCAGGCCCACGGCAAAAGATTTTCCGGCTCCCTAATGACACCAGTCTCCTGCCATGACACCAACCCTCCAACCCTCCATCCGCTCACCTCCAGAGCCCCGAGGCTTCCAAACACAAGCAAGACTCTCAGGCCAGTGTTTTTGTTTTGCACACATTTTCTTAGGTTTAGTGAATATTTCTATGACAACATTTATGTAGTATAGTTAATGTTACAAAAACTTCCTAGAATTATTAGTCACATCCATGCTAACCTTTTTATCCACCCACACTAATCCAACTCCAAGAGGACCACAACCTTGTTGTTTGGAAGCTCGCGTGCCTCAATAACCCAGAGAGCTATATTGGTTGGAGTCAGGGCTTGATGCTTGGCCTCTTGATAGGGTCACACTGCCAAAAAGGTCAAAGAGTGGAGGCCAGGTTAAGCATGTTCCACTGGTCCTCCAGGTTCAGGGGTTCAGCTCAGGGCTAACAACCCTGGCTGGTTTAACAAAACTGTCACAGAAACAGCAATGAAGAGTCCTTCTAGAGCGGAGTACGATGGCAGTCCTGAGTCTTCAGTCTTCACTTGGGATCTGCAGAACTAACAGTGGTGAAAACTGAGGGGAAGCTACTGACATGATGAAGGAAGTCCTGAATACCAACAGAGACGTAGGACCATCACTGTTGCCAGTGTAGCAGACAGTAAGTACACTAATCCTATTTGCACACATCAGGTCCATATCCTCATCAGCCTTAACAATTCAAGAGTCTATTTAAATGTCCCTTAAACATAGTAATTGTGTCCAATTTCACCACCTTTCGTGGTTTTTCATTGATTCCATTGTATTTCTTCATTCTATCGTGAATGCCCACAAGAAAAAGAATCTCTGGGTAGTATATAGTGACATTTACATACTTTTATAATAAATTTATTGTGAACTTCTGAACCTTTTCTAGCAGCACGTTCCGGATATCAACCACTCTAAGTGTAAAAGTTTTCCCTCTACATCTCTTTTTTAAATGTTACCATCTCGCTTGACACCTGTGTTCTCTTGTTGTTGATACCCTTATGATGCGATAAAGATTTGACTATCTACTCTACCTAGGCCTCTCATAGTTTTACACACACCTACAGTACTGTGCAAAAGTCTAGATACTGTAGCTAGGGGGCCTAAAACTTTGGCACAGTGCTGTATTTGTCAACATGGAGTGGAGAGAGAGTTTATAAATCTGGTGGGAGCAAAGGATAGTGGGAATGGTGAGGGTGAAGTGCTGCGGGAGGGGTGTGGGGCAGGTGCCAGAGGAGTGCCAGGGGTGGGGGGTTGGCACGGGTATAGACACATCCAGCCCTGAGACACCAGGCAAGCTCATTTGATTTCAAACAACTGGTCCATTGATCAGTACAGAGTGTGTCTCTGGTGATCCCTGCTCCCTCCCCTCTCTCTTCCCCTTTTCCCAACCATGATTCCCCTCTCTCTGCCCCCTTCCCACTTTCAGTCCACAATAAGGACCCATATCAGAATCAGGTTTATCATCGCTCACATATGCCATAAAATTTGTGTTTTTTTGCGGCAGCAGTACAGTGCAATAAATAGGGGCAGCCATGGTAGCATAGTGGTTGTTGTTCTGTGGCAGCAGTATAGTGCAAGGCATTAAAAGATATATATACCTTGTTAAGTATTTGAGGAGGTTGCTGGTCACCTGCTAGAACTCTAGCAAACACTTTACAGTACAGGCAACTTGAGTTCAATTTCCGCTGCTCCCTGTAAGGAGTATGTACTGTATGGTCTCCCCGTGACCATGTGGGTTTCCTCCAGGAGCTCCAGTTTGCTCCCACTGTCCAAAGACATACTGGTAAACTGCACTGTGATTAAGCTCAGGTTAAATCAGGGATTGCTGGGCGAATAGATAAATAAAATCACTACAGTACCGTGTAAAGATCTTAGGCGTCCTAGCTACATCCTGAGACTTCTGCACAGTACAGTATCAGCTCATCCCTCTTCCTCCTTCAGGGAAAACAAGTCCAGCCTATATAATCTTCCCCCTTAACTGAAGTCCTTCAATCCAGACACCATGGTGGTGAACCTCTTCTGTATTCTCTCCAAAACAACCACATCCTTCCTACAGTGCGGTGAACAGTGTTCTGTGAAGTTTCAACATAATAATCCAATTTTTATACTCCATGTCCTGTCCTACGAAGGCAATCATCCTACCTACCTTATTCATCTTCCTACCTACCAGTACTTTGTAAAAGTTGCAATGTAGCATCCAAATCTTTAAGTGCTATAGCCTGACCTATGAAGACAAGCATGCCACATGCCTTCTTTCTCTTCCTATCTGCCTATACTCCATTTTCAAAGAACTAAACACTTCAGTTCAAAGTTCGAAGTATAAAGTACATATATGTCATCATATACTACCCTGAAATACATTTTCTTGCAAGCATACTCAATAAATCCAAGAACCATAATAGAGTTCATGAAAGACCACACCACCAGGTCAAACAGCCAGTGTGCAAAAGACAACATCTGTACAAATACAAAAGAAGAAGAAAAAATAATAATAATAATAATAAATAAATGAGAAATAAATATCAAGAACATGAAATGAAGAGTCCTTGAATATGAGTCTATAGGTTGTGGGAACAGTTCAGTGATGGGGTGAGTGAAGTTGAGTGAAGAGAGACCCCCATGTCAGTCTGCTCATTAACATTCTTTCTCACCACTTGCCCCCCCCCCCCCCCGGCTTTTAACTTTATTGCCTCTATTCAACTTTCCAAGATGTATCACCTTGTACTTGTGGGGAATAAACTCCTTTCCAAACCTGCTCACAACGCCATAGCGACACCCACCAGCAGCCCATAAAATTTTCATTGCCCAGGAGCTCAGAAGAAGAGGGGGCTGCCAAAGAATTGGAATAGGTTCATTATTGTCATGTGTACCGAAAAAGAGTGAAACCCTTGTCGAAAAAGAGTGAAACCCTTGTCTTGCATACTGTTCATACAGATCGAATCTGTATACAGTGCATTGAGGGAGAAGAAGGTAAAACAAGAATAGAACATAGAAAGAAGTGCAGAACAAATACACCTCTTCCCCGAGATTAATAGTTAAATACTTAAGACTAGTAGCCAGACAGTTGGATTACACACTGTACGTGGAGGCAGGATTTCATATTCTACCCTGGGAATTTAATTTTAAAGATTAAAAAGAAAAAGATTAACTTTATTCGTCATTGGAACCTCAAAACACATAGTGAAATGCACCATTTGTGTCAATGACCAACTCAGGCTATGGATGTGCTGGGACAGTTCGCACGCTTCCATGCTAGCCCTAACTTGTACGCAACTGGAAGATCGGAGGAAACTGGAGCATCCCGAGGAAACCCACGTGGTCTCAGGGAGAAGGAAACTCCTCGTGTACAGTGGCAGGAGTTGCAATCAAGCTGCTGGCACAGTAACAGCGTTACACTAATCACTACGCTACTGTGCAAGTAAAGTTTGGTGTTTACACACTAATATCGGTAATGGTGGCGGTTAAAAGCATGTCTGGTTTTCTAATATCCCTGAAGGAAAAGAAACCTACCATCCTTATTCAGTTGGACCTGTGACTCCAAATCCACGATGATGTTGCTTCTGGTCAACTGCCCTCTTAACCAGCCTGGTTCAGGAAGCTGCTCTGAGGAAGCAAAACGATTGCCTTCCCGTGGATAAGCAGAAAACTAAGAGCCAAAGTGGTAAAAGCTGACAGAATTAATAGAGCTACAAATCAAGTCAGGAACCTAGAACATGCTGCCAGGGGAAATGCTGGAAGCAGAGATGAAAACAATGTTTAAAAGGTAGCTAGACAAATACATGAACTGGCAGGGATTTGTATTCGTTTTCCTTGGACTGTCGGGGGCTGAGAGGAGAACTCACAGGAATTTTCAAAATTAGAAAAGGCACAGATAGGGTAGATAGAATCTTTGTTCCATGGGATAAAAGTGTCAAATACAAGAAAAGTACATTTAATGTCCAAGAGCGTTAAAAGATTAGCTTTAGTTGTCACGTGTATATTGAAGCATACAGTGAAAATCGTCGAAAATGTGTGTCAACCACCAACGCATTCTGAAGATGCCCCACAAGTGTCACCACACTTCTAGCACCAACACAGCATGCCCACAACTCGCTAACCCTTACCCGTACGCCTTTTGGAATGTGGGAGGAAACCGGAGCACCCAGAGGAAACCAATGTAGTCACAGAGACAAAGTACAAACTTCTTACAGGCAGTGGTGGGAATTGAACCGTACTTGTATATCGGAGGCACTGTAAGACAATTGTGCTAACCGCTACACTACCACGCCCCCCACTAAAGAAGATGAAAATTCAAGGGAGATATTTGTAGCAAGTTTTTGTTTAAACACAGTGTCAGGTGCTTGGGATAGGCTGCCAGAGTAGTGGTGGAAGCAGATACGATAGTTATGTTTAAGAAACATTTAGATGGGCTTAGGTATATCAAAGTCAAAGTAAGCTTATTATTAATGTACATACAGTACACGTCACCATATACATCTCAGAGATTCATTTTCTTGTGGGCATACTCAGCAAATCTATAGAATAGTAACTATAAAAGGTTCGAAGAAAGATCTACCTGAGTGAAGAAGACAACAAACTGTGCAAATGCAAATATAAATAAATAGCTATAAATAATGAGAACCTGAGATAATGAGATAAAGAGTCCTTAATGTGAAATCATATAGGAACAGGGAACATCGCGATATGGATCATGTACAGGCAGAAGAGAGTCGTTTAATTTGACATTACGTTTGACACAGACACTGTGGGCCAAGGGGCTTGTTCTTTGTGCTGTACTGTTCTAAGTTCTATGAATGGAGGAACAGGAGCCACATGCAGACAGATGGGATTCGTTTGGATTGGCATTGTCTCGGCACAGACGCTATGGGCCAAAGAGCCAGTTCCTGAGCTGTTCCATGGTAAATAATTGTGAATGATGCTGACTTTCCTGTCGGAATGTTAAAGCAGGGCTAGCTTTGCCAGGATATTCCAAACAGCAATGACCACACTCCAGAGTCCCTGGGAAGTATACTGCATTCATAAAACACAAGCTCCTCAACAAACAAGGGGGAGAAACAAACACTGAAGACGCACAGGGAAGTGCTACATGACCACTGACCCGCATCACAATGAGCACTGAAATGTTTGACAGGGCATTTTGTACTGCTGCCAAATGAGCCCCTGGCACTGACTTCAATCGTTTCCAGGATCCTCTGCTCTCCTAGCAGTCACCAGGGTTACACTTGTCTAGAGCCTGAAGTGAGCGTCAAAGTACCCGCCATAATGTGCGAGACACTAAGATGCACCCAATCGCCAACAGGCAATTTCTGTGAGACTTCTTACACAAACTGCAAAATCCATAGACCTCACAGGCACAATGAATAGAGCCATAGAGCGATACAGTGCAGAAACAGGCCCCTCAGCCCAATTCATCCAGGCTGACCACGCAGACTCTTCCTCTGGAGTCTCATACTGCCCTCTGCATGAAGAAGTTGCCACTCAGGTCTCTTTTAAATCTTTAACGTCTCACCTTAAACTTATATTTTAGTTCCTCTTTCCCGAGGAAAAAGACTATGAACATTTACCCAATTTCTTACCCTCATGATTCTAATACTCCTCTATAAGGTCATCACTCAATCTCCTACACTCCAAGGAATAAACTCTTACCCTATCCAAACTTGACTGATAACTCAGGCCCTCGAGTCCTGGCAGCAACCTCATAAATCTTCTTTGTACTCTTTCCAGTTCAGTGATGACTTTCCTCTAACAGCATGTCGAAAACTGTACTCAATTGTCCTTGTGTGGCGTCACCAACATTTTTTAGACAAAAACATGCAATAATGAGGGGTACACAAAACTTACTACAATATGATAACCATTATCTACAAAACACTCAAGCCACTGAGGGGCCCAGTGTCCTCAGAACTCTCCCACTGGGCCCATAGAAACAGGGTACTCCTTCTCCAAGGGCTGGACACGTACATAACCCCAGAAGAGAGGCAGATAGTCAGCTCTGGTAGGGCTCTCAGCTGCCTGTTGCCTGGACCTGTGAACGGCCAGCAGGGGAGACCCAAGAGCAGACGAACCAGGAGATCCCCTGAGCACCCCACCCCAATCCGTACTGGGTAGAGCGGGCCGAAGTCCAGGCAGATTTTGAGGAGTGGCCCCTTCAGATACTCAAAATGGAGGCCACAACATCTTACACTTAATGCATACATGGTATATCATCTCCTTCCAACTGCAATGTTACATTGCAGCTCATATACCCTGTGCCGTGACAGGCCGCAGGCCAGCATGCCAGATGCCTTCCTTATCTTTCTGACTATGGAATGAGCTCATTTGTGTTCAGAAGGAGTTGAAGTTTGACCATACTTCACAGTTACATGCACTGTAAACTAAACACACTCTGCATGCAGTTCACCAGCAGCTGGAATAAATCACACGGCTAACAGATCGTGTACAATCACATTGTGTATTAAAGGCAAAGGAAACACAAATATAGTTGATGATATGGTTGAAAAATAAAATGGGCAAAATGGCTGAGACAAGTGTAAGCTTTAGCTGTCACGGCCTGGAACTTGTTACTCAACTTCAACACAAGTCCTCTCCATTCCGACCGCGTTGGTTTTTCACCTGTTCAGATCAACACCAGAAATCAAACCACTCGCATTTTACAAGTAAATTCCTTCTATTTGGCAATAGGCTCCCACTGATCCCAATAGCCTACTTAGGAATGCCATGAAGAAAAAACTGATACTTACTGGTGTTACAGCAAGTGACTTAAAGACTACAAACACGAGAAAGTCTTTAGATGCTGAAATCTAAGGCAACAGGTACAAAACACTGGAGAAACTCAGCAGGTCAGGCAGCATCTGTGGAAAAGAGTAAACAGTCGATGTTTCAGTCCTGGAGGGTCTTAGCCAAAAGGTCAGCTGTTTACTCTTTTCCATTGCTGCTGCCTGACCTGCTGAGTCCCTCCAGCATCTTGAGTGTGTTGCTTTGACTTAAAGTTTAGCTTTATTTATCACGTGTGCATCAAAACATCAAATGAAATGTGTCATTTTGCACCAACGGGCCAACGCAGTCGGATGATGTGCTGGGGGCAGCCGGTGAGCATCGCAATGCATCTGGCATCAACACAGCATGCCCACAACCTACTAACTCTAACTCATATCTCTTTGCAATGCTATATAACCCCATCTTTTTTAAAGCACAGTGGGAGCTTGATAAAAGGAATATGTCAAGGAAAGTTTGCGTTGGCAATTAGCTGGAATATACCTTTGGAAAGAAGAAAATGGAAATTATGTGGATTGATTCAATGTTCTGCTACTTGATTCAAGCTTCCTCAGTCAGAAATATCAGCTGCAGTATATCTTAAAAGGCCAAGCTTAGAAGGTTGAAGGGCATTTCATTATTGCTATGATCAGATTACAGATTAGCTTTATTTGGCAAGTACCTCAAAATTTAGAGCAAAATGCATCGTTTGCATCAAATCAGATCAGCCAGGATTGTCCTGAGAAACCCACAAAGTGTCGACATAATTCTGGCGCCAACATAGCATGCCCACGTCTTACTAAAGTGACCCATATGCCTTTGGAATGTGGGTGGAAACGGAAGCACCCAGAGGAAACCACTGTGGTCACGGGGTGAAGGTACAATCTCTTTCAAGACAGTGGCGGGAAAAGAAGCCGGGTCACTAGCACTGTAAAGTGCCATCAATGTCAAGCTTGGTCAAGGTTACATTTCCGGAAAGACATATTCAGGGATTTATTTATTTATTGACATACAGCCCATCAAGCCACGCCATCCAGTAATCCCTGATTTAGTCCTAGCCTAATCACAGGACAATTTACAATGACCAATTAACCTACTAACAGGCATGCCTTTGAACCAGAGCACCCGGAGGAAACCCACGCAGTCACAGGCAGAACGTCCAAACTCCTCGCAGTCAGCTGCGGGAATTGAACCTGGGTCACTGGAACTGTAAGGCTCTGTGCTATCCACGATGCTACCGTGCCGTCCTGGATCTTCCGGAGCTGGTTGAAGAATAAAGTATTTTGAAGTTGGATGGCAAGGTAATGCAGGGAAAGGAATGTGTGGTGTGAGTAAGGAGATCATGGGTGGCGATAGAGACAGATACATTAGGAGCATTTAGGAAACATTTTGGGCATGTGGATGATAGAAAAGTGGAGAGCTATGTGGGAGGGAAGGGTTAGATTGATCTTAGAGTAAGTTAAAAGATCAGCACAACATCATGGGTCAAAGTGCCTGTACTTTGCTCTAATATTCTATGTTATAAGTTATTATTAGATTAAATATCCAAATTATAACTATCTCAGAAATCAGTCCAGGGTGGAATGTCTAATTTGGAATTCTCCACTGAGCAAGGGAAAAGTCAGATGGAAGACTGGAGACCGACGGAAAGTAAATCTTAAAATGAGTACATATTCAGCTGCGAGGGCTGCATAACACTGCATAAACCACAAGGAATGCACAATCCTGGCCACACAAGGAAACCTCCACAGAGGCCCAATGCAGTCAAGAGCAGCACACGAGGGAGCAGCTGCAACTCAACACTGCTTCAATGCATCCTGCGCTGCAGCCATTTGAAAGACACGTAATGAAGTTCCCAGTCAGAAGATATTTGATCCAAACGGAGGTCTGGAGGGGAAGCTGAGCCGTCAGCAACTTTGGTGGGAAAGGAGTGTAGAATCGTGAAATGGTTAAGGCACAGAGGGAGGTTACTGAACTTACTGAGTTAATGCCAGATCCCTGCAGACCACTTCTGTCAATCCCCGTCCCCAGAGTCCTGCAAATGATTCTCTCCGAAGCAAAGCTGCTCTCAAGTTGGCGCTGCTCATGCTCTGCGCACTGGTGAACAGCACAGGGAACAGGAGGCGAGGAACTCGGAGAGAACCCATCAACCAGATGGTGGGGAACAACGAACGGCAACGCAGGGGGAGGAATGTGTGAAGTGAGCAGGGTGATTGTGGAGGAACTTCAGACCCTAATGAACTGTTAGTTTATTTTAATAGAACATAGACTAGTACAGCACAGTACAGGCCCTTCGGCCCACAATGTTGTGCCAACCCTCAAACCCTGCCTCCCATATAAGCCCCCACCTTAAATTCCTCCATATACCTGGCTAGTAGTCTCTTAAACTTCACTAGTGTATCTGCCTCCACCACTGACTCAGGCAGTGCATTCCACGCACCATCCACTCTCTGAGTAAAAAACCTTCCTCTAATATCCCCCTTGAACTTCCCACCCCTTACCTTAAAGCCATGTCCTCTTGTATTGAGCAGTGGTGCCCTGGGGAAGAGGCGCTGGCTATCCACTCTATCTATTCCTCTTATTATCTTGTACATCTCTATCATGTCTCCTCTCATCCTCCTTCTCTCCAAAGAGTAAAGCCCTAGCTCCTGGTTATTTTCAGTAACAAAGTTCATGAATGCCTCGGGTATCCTGCTCGCTGATTTGCCAGTAGACAAGCTAGAATCAGAAATAGGCTTATTATCACTGACATACTGTATGTTGTAAAATTTGCCACTTTGCGGCAGCAACACTTCACAATACATAAAAATATACTTTAATCTACAATAAAGATAAATAAAAATAAGTAAGTAGTGTAAAAAGACGGCAAACAGTGAGATTGTGTTCATGGTCTGTTCAAAAATCTGATGGCGAAGGGGAAGAAGCTGTTCCTAAAATGATGAGTGTGTAATCTTCAGGCTCCTGTACCTCCTCCCCGATGGTAGCAATGAGAAGAGGGCATGTCCTCGATGGTGAGGGTCCTTCA
Source organism: Mobula hypostoma (assembly GCF_963921235.1). Taxonomy (NCBI): domain Eukaryota; kingdom Metazoa; phylum Chordata; class Chondrichthyes; order Myliobatiformes; family Myliobatidae; genus Mobula; species Mobula hypostoma. Next base: position 11,598,968 of record NC_086117.1, on the reverse strand, counting down.
TGATGGATGCCACCCTCTGGAGCCTCACCTTTTCAAGATGTCCTCAGTGACGGGGAGGCCAGTGCCCATGATGATACAGGTTTAGGAGGGGCATATGAAATAAAAACAGATTAGGGGAATAGTGAAGTCTTCTTTCCAAAAGTACCGCAAATGTTAGGTATCTGAAATTAAGTAGAAAGTATTGCAAAAGCCCACTCACTCTGGGCTGGTTCCGTAGAGAGCCAGAAACAGGGCAAACATTTCAGTCTGATGAGGTGTGCGTGAAGATGCAGGGAAAAGGGGGAGAGTCCAGAAAGATCTAGAATATGGGGAACATCTTAGGAATGAAACGGTAGAAGAGACGAAGGAGCTGGGTGCATTTAGATAGCGCCAAGGTTTGTGAATTACATAGGCAATTGAGCTTATGGAGGTGTTTAAAATCATGAGAAGCAGAGGGAGGGCAAATACTTAGTCTTTTTCCCCACAGGAAGAGAACCAAAAACCTTGAGGGCATGGGTTGAAGGTGAAAGGGGAAGGATTTAAAGGTGGTGGGGGGTCTGAGGCGCAATTTCAAGATTGTTTATTGTCCTTCAGTACAAGAGTGTAAAGTTGAACGAAATGATTGTTACTCCAGATCCAATACAGTGTGAAGAACCTCTTCACACACACAGTGAGGCATACAAGGTATAGGAGCAGAATTAGGCCATTTTGTCCATTGAGTCTGCTCCACCATTTCATCATGGCTGATTCATTTCTCTCTCAACCCCAATCTCCTGCCTTCTCCCTGTATCCCTTCATGCCCTGACCAATCAGGAATCTAGAATATATGGAATGGGTAGTCAGGGAAAGTAGTTGAGACAGGTAGAATAAGGATATTTAAAGGACATTTGTAGAAGTATATAGATAGGAAAGACATAGAAGGATATGGGCCTAATGGGACCATCTTAAGTAGGAACCTTGGTCGGCCTGGATGAGTTGGCAAAGGGCCTGTTTTTATGTTGTGTGAGTATACGATCCGTATGAGTGTTAAAAAGGGAAGATGATTACTGCTTTAAATTCCCATGAAGGCTGCAATTGCTAACTCACAGTTTATTTTTCTTTACAGAGTGCAATAAACTCTCAGTTTTGCAGCTCTAAAAGAGAAAATGGGAGCAAGCCGATCTTGACAATGGGTCAGGAAAAAAGTAAGGCTTAAAAAAAAAACATATAAAGAGCTGACAGAAACATCTGAATCAGATGTTTTTGTCATTACTTAATTCCAGGAATGAGCTTGCCGACAGCTACCTGTTCCCAGTATTTTGAACCATGAATTATGTTCCTTAGTGTGGAAAATCAGGTCCATGTAAACCACCCATCCTTACAGAGAGTGAGAAAACTTCAAAATGTTCAAAAGTCACAAGAGATTGTCCAGATGCTGCAACAACTATGGAAATGGATAAACAGTTGATATTTTGGGATGAGAATCTTCACCAGTTGTTGGCAGTGGAGCTAAATAATTTAAGTGTCAGATTGCTAGCATTTTTGATTTGCGTTATCAATATAAAAAGGGTCCTTACTCTGAGTATCTTGCTGAAAAGTTAGATCCTCCAAAGCTTGGAAATAATTTGGAGAATTGGCTCAGGTGGGAGATGGTTGAGTTGAGTTGCTCTTCGATCTTGGCAATTTTACTTGCAAATATTTTGTCACCCATATGAAGTGTGCTCGCTGTCAGGAGAACTTTGCCTGCAGGCAAGCCTTCACACGGGAGCAACTGATGACACCCCCTTGTACGGTGAAGAAACGTCTTCAAGTAAATTGCCAAGATCGGAGAACAAATCAATCCAACCATCTTCCATAGGCCTTAGAGCTCAAGATCAGTCTGGAGGCTACAGGTTACCAATACCACCCCAGGTACCATTTGACACATGAGCTGCCACTCTGAATTGTGAGCAACCAAAACCTGTGTAGGTTTGCTGGGCATTGTGGGCATGTTATGTTGGCACCAGAATGTATGGTGACAGTTGTATGTTGCACCCAGCACATCCTTTGGTGTGTTGGTTGTTAACACAAATGCTGTATTTCACTGTATGTTAACATGCAGTTAGTGGCCACTTTACACCCATATATCTTCTCATTAATGCTAATATCTAATCAACCAATCACATGGCAGCAACTCGATGCATAAAAGCATGCAGACATGGTCAAGAGGTTCAGTTGTTATTCAGACCAAACATCGGAATGGGGAAGAAATGTGATCCAAATGACTTTGACCCTGGAACGGGAGTGGATTCAGTATCTCAGAAACTGCTGATCTCCTGGGATTTTCATGCACAACAGTTTCTAAAAAAAAAACATCCAGTGAGCATCAGTTCTGTGGGTGAAAATGCCTTGTTAATGAGATATCGGATAAGTCATGGGTGAAAGGTTCAAACTGACAGGAAGGCGACAGCAACTCAACTAACTACGTATTACAACAGTGGTGTGCAGAAGAGCATCTCTGAATGCACAACACATCAAACCTTGAAGTGGATGGGCTACAGCAGCAGAAGATCATGATCGTTATTAGGTACAGGCAGTATCTAATAAAGTGGCCACTGAATGTATACATGCCAGAAATAAATGTGAAGCTGAAACGTCCAGGCCTTTTGCCCCTTGCAAGCACCTCTCATCATGGAGCAGTCCAGTCTCTTGCCATCTAGAAATATAACAGATTTGTTTATGCCAGACTATTCCCTACAAGGATAAGTGAAATCACAGAGCAGCCAACCAATGCAGGAGGAAATATTCTGGTTAATTTATCCACACAATGTGACCTCTGCTTGTCACGTAGGTAGTGGAGGCCAAATCATGAGAAATATTAAACACGAGAAAGTCTGCAGATACTGGAAATCCAAAGCAGCACACAAAAAATGCTGAAGTAACTCAGCAGCATCAATGGAAATGAATAAACAATCAGCATTTTGGGCCGAGACCTCCAGCATTTTGCGTGCATTGCTCTGGATTTCCAACATCTGCAGAATCTCTTGCATTCAAGACTATGGCAGATCCAAATTTGGCGTCTGCACTTTCCTGCCGGCACACCAGAAACCCCGACTCCCAAAAGAAGTTGTTGTCACCTTTAATATACTCAGTGACTCGGCCTCTGAAGTGGTAAGTTCCAAAGGGGAAACATCCTGTGAAGGAAGAAATTCTTTCTAAACTTCATCTTAAATAGGTGACACACACAATGTGCTGGAGGAACTCAGCAGGTTTGGCAGCACCTATGGAAACGAATAAGCAGTTGTCGTTTCGGGCCGAGACTTTTCTTCGGGATTAGGAAGAAGGAGGGAAGACCTCAAAATAAAAAGGTGAGGGGATGGGATGGAGACTAGATGGAGGGTGATAGGTGAAGCCAGGAGGATGAGGAAGTTAAGGGGCTGGAGAAGAAGGAACTGAGAGGAGAGAAGAGTTGACCGTAGGAGAAAGAGAAGGAGGAGGGGACCTGGGGGGAAGTGATAGACAGGTGAGGAGGTAAAAGGCCAGGGTGGGGAATAGAAGATATGAGATCTATTTAAGGAAATGGATTAGTCATTTTTAAAAGACTACAGGCTCTGTGGAAATCAAGAACAGGATAGTGAGTTGGATGATTAGTCATGATAGTGTTAAATGCTGGTGTAGTATCAAAAACCTAGACTTGCTCCTACTTTCTAGCTTTCCATTTTCTCAGCAGAGTTGGACGTAACAAGCCAAATTTCCTCCTCCTGTGCCAGAGTCAGAATCAGGTTTATTATCACTGACATATGTTGTGAAATTTGTTGTGCAGCAGCGGTAGTACAGTGCATTACGTAACACATACGAAGAAATATTAAAATTTAAAGAAGTAATGCAAAACGAGAGCAAAAGTTGTGGGGTAAGTTCATTGTCCATTCAGAAAACTTTTCGTGGAGGGGAAGAAGCTGCTTCTAAAATATTGACAGCGTGTCTTCAGCCTTCTGTGGCTCCTTTCTAACAGTAATAATAAGAAGAAATTTCTATGGCGATTATTCTAAGGATCTCATTTGAATAGCTACACTTCAGACTCACCTTCATCACTGCGTTGGAACACTGGCCTAAGTAGTGACTACCAACTGGTGCCCAGGGCTCTCAGAGTGGAACAAACTTCAGATACGGGAGGGCACGCTCTAAACCCCAGAGAGCACAGTAATGAGGCCACAGGACCAAGGATGGTCATGGCTGGAACATGTACCAGAATTATTCACGAAGCAGCAGTGGGATTGGGAAGGCAGTCAGAAGTGAAATGGAAAGATTGTTATTCTATTGGAAGGAGTTCATCTTTGTATTCCACAAAATCCTCCAATTACATCATAAAATCTGAGAATGTTTACAATAGCAACCATGTGATAACAATCTATGAAGCTGGAGGATATACTTCAGATGAAATCTGAAAATTACAATTTCAAAGTTTCCTCGTCAACAGCCAAGTTTTCTTACTCAATTTGAAGCATGGAAGCTCGGTGCAATATTTTCACACGTGGCCACAGATGCAAAATGCTGTCCAGAAGACGATGGCTTCATTCTGAGTTCTCCGTAATATTTTTCCAGTTGAACTGCCAGGCGTGGAGAATGTCAACTTGCCTGCAGCCATTAGAAAGGAGGCAAAGGCAAGTTTCTCCAGAAAAACATGAACCCCCACACCCCTCCACCATCTCTAAGTTGTCTGCCTGTTCATCCAGCGCCCAGAGATGGAAATACAAACACAACCTCCAATACAATTGAGCACATCTACAAGGAACGCTCTCGCAGCAAAACACATTCCCATCATCAAAGACTAAAGTGGCAGGTATATAGGGTTGAGCAGGATCCAGGATCAGCCATGATGGAATGGCGAAGTGGGCTGAATGGTTTACCCCCACCATCCAGGCCGTGGTCTCTTTTGTTGCTGCCATCAGGAAGGAGGTACAGGAGCCTCAGGTCCCACACCACCAGGTTCAGGAACAGTTATTACCCCCTTCAACCATCAGGTTCCTGAATCAGTTTGGATAACTTCACTCACTTCAACACTGAAATGATCCCACAACCATAAGATACGGTTTGAAGGACAACTCGTGTTCTTGTTAGTATTTATTTATTTATTTTGTATTTGCACAGATTGTCATCTTTTGCATATTGATTGTCTGTGAATCACTGTTTGCGTGTAGATTTTCATTGATTCTGTTGTACTTCTTTGCTCTGTAGTGAATGCCTGCAAGAAAATGAATCACAGGGTATATTGTGGTGACATACACTCAGTGACCATTTTATTAGGTACCCCCTGTACCTAATAAAGTGGCCACCGCGTATATGTCTTCAGCTGCTGTAGCCCATCCACTTCAAGGTTTGACATGTGCATTCAGAGACACACAGCACTATTATAATGCGTGGTTTGACTTACTATCACTGTCCTGTCAGCTGGAACCAGTCTAGTCATTCTCCTCTGACCTCTTTCATTAACAAGGCATTTTCACCCACAGAACTGCCACTCAATGGTTTTTGTTTTGGGTTTTTTTGCACCATTTTCTATAAACTCTAGAAACTGTTGTGTGTGAAAATCTCAGAGGATCAGTAGCTTCTGAGATACTCAAAGCACCCCGTCAGGCTGCAACAATCCACAGTCAAAGTCACTTAGATCAGATTTCTTCCCTGTTCTGATGTTTGGTCTGAACAACAACTAAACCTCTTGACCATGTCTGCATGCTTTTATGCATTGAGTTGCCGCCACTTGATGAGATATTCTGGTAAGATGGCAGAAGTGGGGGGTGGGGGAAATTTGTTCACCGAGGGAGAAATCAATATTCATGCCATCAGATTGAAGGCTACCCATACAAAATATAAGGTGTTGTTCCTGCACCCTGAGGATGGCCTCTTCTTGGCACAAGAGGAGGCCATGGATAGGCACGTCAGAACAGGAATGGGAATTGGAATTAAAATATCTGACCACTGGGAAATCCCACTTGCAACGGATGGTGCGGAGGTGCTCGATGAAGCAGTCTCCCAGTTTAACCGATTTTGTGGCTGTCCAAGATAGGAGATGGGACTTGTTGGTGTGTTGGTGTGGCACTCGATCAGTACTGCATGTAATGTCAGTCTAGAATATACAGTTAAGTCACGGTTTGAACTCTCAGAATTCTGCATCACAGGCAAGTGTTCTTCCAACTGTGCCACAGCTGACAATCTGGTTGTTGGGGATCAGAGCTCAACCTTTGCACTTTGATATATTTAGTTATCTGTGCTTGTCAATCACTTAAAGTCTTCTAAGTGATCCCAAGCAGCTGCTATGCATGTGAAAATGGCTGGGATCTCTCCTTCACCACTTCTTAATGGGAACAGAATGGGTTTTCCTCAGCACTTCATGCACGTACTAGTTCCAAATCAAAGTTCACACACCATCACTGTACTGCAGTGACCTCCAACCCAATGGCATCAACCATCAATTTCTCTATGTTACAGTAATTTCTGCCCCTTCCCTCTTCTCCCTTTTTCTATTCTCCATTCTGGCTCCCCTCTCATCCCTTCTCTTCACCTGCCCATCACCTTTCCTCCTTCCCTTTCTCCCATGATCCACTCTCCTCTCCTATCCAATTCCCTCTTCCTTAGCCCTTTACCTTTTCTACCTTTCATCTCACCGGTTTTTACTTCATCGCCCCCTCCCCCAGCCACCCACCTTCCCACTCACCTTGTCTCACCTATCACCCGCCAGCTTGTCGTTCTTGCCCTCCTCCCATCTACTTATTCTGGCTTCTTCCCCCTTTCCCTTCCAGTCCTGATGAAGGGTTTCAGCCTGAATTGTCAACTCTTCACTCCTCTCCATCGATGCTGCCTGACTTGCTGAGTTCCTCCAACGTTTAGTGTGGGTTGCAGTACTGCATGCATTTCTGGCTGCTGTACCGAGGAAGGGTGCGGTTGTACTGGAAAGAGTGCAGAGGAGATTCATCAGGATGTTGCCTGGATTGATGCACTTTAGTTATTGGGAGAGGTTGGATATACTGGGCTTGTTTTCTCTAGAGCAAGGGTGGCTGAGTATATTTATTTATTGATTGATTTAAATTGTTTATTTATTGAGATACAACACGGAATAGGCCCTTTTGGCCTTTGAGCCACGCTGCCCAGCAACCCACTAATTTAATCCTAATCTAATCACGGGAGAATTTACAATGCCCTTCTAACCTACCAACCGGTATCGGAAGAAAATAAGAGCACCCGGAGGAAACCCACGCGGTCACAGGGAGAACGTACAAACTCCTTACAGGCAGCGGCAGGAATTGAACCTAGGTCACTAGCTCTGTAAAGTGTTGTGCTAACCACTACGCTAGCGCGTATAAAGCAATATAGATGGGTAGGTCAAAGATTTTCCCTGGTAGTTGAATCAAAAACACAAAGACATTGGTTTAAGCTGAAACAAAAGAGGTTTACATTAGATCTGAGTATTTTTCTTATGGATTTGAAGTTTTATTTTACACTGAAAGTGGTTTATGTCTGAAACCTGCTACAGTCACTATTTTTAAGAAACAATTAGGTGGGCACTTAAACAGCCAAGGTGTACAGGAGTCCCAACCTTTATTATACCATGGACCCCCTAACTGAGGGATCCATGGACCTCAGGTTAAGAACCCCTGGTATAGAAGGATATAAATATGATGGTAAGGAAATGAGATTAATGGTTAAGATAGCAGGGGTGTGATGGGCTGAAAGGCCTATTTCTGTGGCATTAAGCTCTATGACTCTATGATCTCCTTTCAATGTGCGACATAGAGATCTCACTGCCTAGTTACTGGTTAGTTGCAAAGTCTAGAAAATTATGGATCTTTTTACTCCATGGTCATAAGATGTGGATGTCACGAGTAACATCAGCATCTACACTTCATCCATAATTGCCCCTGAACTCAGTAGTCACTTCAGACTGGGTAAGGACTTCTTTTCCTGAATGACTTTAGTGAATCTTTTATTTATTTATTGAGATACAGCACAGAATGGGTACTTCTGGCCCTTCGAGCTGCACCACCCAGCAACCCAATTTAATTCCAGCCTAATCACAGGATAATTTACAATAACCAATTAACCTAACACTGGTACATCTTTGATCATCTTCATAATAACCAAATGATTTTAAGATCACACTATTGATATTAGATCCTGAGAAGTATTCCTCTAGATTATTTATTTGCTAATTAATTTGTGGTAATATCACTTTGTGTTGTGTGTGAGAGTTGTATGTAGTGTATTTCGCACTTTGGTCCGGAAGAACGTCGTTTCATTTGGTGGTATACATGTGTCCAATTGAATGACAGAAAAACTGAACTTGATTAGATCTTAAACAAGATGTGTTAAATGACTTGAATTTGAATGCCACAGGTGAGATTCCATCCAAATGAACCATGAAAATCTCCAGACGGTTCTCACAGTTACATACCAGGCTTGGATATAACCAATCCTTAACCATCTCTGTTCAACATCTCACTTTACATCACCTACTTTGGCAATTCAAACAGGAACTCACCATCTACACCTTGAAGAGAATTGGTGATGCGCAGCACAAATTCCCCTCAAGGTGAAGATGGGGAATTCCTGTTTATTTATTTCCGGCCTTTTCATGAGCCTACTGCTCAATGGAAGAGGAAGCAGGTTTCCCCTCTTCATCTATTCCACACTCCGGGCTCTTACCTCTTCTCACCTGCCTATCATGTGCCCCTCCTCTTTCTCTTTATCCTATGGTCCACTCTCCTCTCCTATCAGATTCCTTCCTCTCCAGCCCTTTACCTTTCCCACCCACCCGCTGAGATATTCTGGTGTCTTCTCCTTTCCTTTCCAGTCCTGATGAAGGGTCTCGGCCTGAAACATCGACTATTTATTCATTTCCATAGACGCCGCCTGGCCTGCTGAGTTCCACCAGCATTTTGTGTGTGTTGCTTTGGGTTCCCAGCATCTGCAGAATCTCTCATGTTTATAATTTTCAGAGAGTCTTTGGCAAGTGCATTTTGAAGACTCTACATACTGGAGTTTCACTGATGCCCCTGCCTATCATATACATGGGCCCAGTGTTAATCTTCATTTGACCTTCAGGATTTGTGTTAGAGAATGACAGTTTATATAAGGAATTATCTTTACATCTAATATTACATACATTAGAAACACCTCTCAATATAGTGCCAGCCAAATTAAACCCAGAAATACTATATTAAAATAGTATTCCTTCTATATCAGATTGCACAAAGGTCTAATTTTAAGTTTCAACTGAAAATGTCAAGATGACCTTCACAAGAAAGAGGACTGTTTCTTCATTTCCCTCTACAGATGCTGCCTGACCTGCTGAGTTCGTTTAGCATTTTGTGTGTGCTATATCGGTAAGGATCTCAGACAGGAAGGACAGCTGCTCCTCACTGCAACCTTCATAACTAATTTCATATTGAAAGAAGAAGAATTGGCAATTTATGCCTCTTCTTGCCATACAAACACTAGCAGCTTGGTAGTGAGGCACTAGCGTCCACCGATCGCAATTTGTAGTTCTAGTGTTCACTGATCATGGTGTGAGGTACTAGTGTTCACCAATCGTGGTTTGTAGTAGCACACATAAGAGTTGCTAGTGAACGCAGCAGGCCAGGCAGCATCTCTAGGAAGAGGTGCAGTCGACGTTTCAGGCCGAGACCCTTCGTCAGGACTAACTGAAGGAAGAGACTTCTCCAGGTTCTCCAGTCTCCTCCCAGATTCTAAAGACTTAGGCATTAGGGTTAGTAGGCTGCGGACGTGCCATGCTGGTGCCAGAGTTGTAACGATGTTTGTGTGATGTCTCAGCACAAACCTCGGTCTGTGTTGGTTGTATGTTTCACTGTATGTTTCGATGTACATGGGAAAAATAAAGCTAATCTTTTTTTCCTTACAATAAAAGTATTTCATGCACAAGAGAACTTATGAAGCATTTTGGTTATTATGCAGGAAAATACCTCTTCTAGTAACATCTAGGAACCACAGAATCAAAAGCAGATGGGTGATTGGTCTCGGCCTGAAACGTCGACTGCGCCTCTTCCTATAGATGATGCCTGGCCTGCTGCGTTCACCAGCAACTTTGATGTGTGTTGGGTGATTTTTAATATTTACCCATGGGGTATCACAGATCTGAAGGCTTTACTATAACTCAACAAACTGCTAATGAGGATATACTGTACCTGGAGACCATGTTAGAGGCACCACACCCTCAGACGGATATGGCTGTGCTGATTATCCAAACTGATACTTGGATCTTAAGACTTTACTTTCAAGGAGAGGTTGCATTAATAGAGTTATATTCCCTAGATTTCAAAGGTGATCTGATCAAATTCTTCAGTATATCCAGGGAAATGGACACACTAGCTCTAGACTGGGTCGAGGCGGAACGGATAAAATTTCCAACAAGGGAAACCAGGATCAAAGTTAGCGAACACTTCTACACAAGGGATGTAGAAATATGCTAAATTATAGATGCTGAGTCAAACTGCTGTTTTAAATCTATTTAATAAGATTGTTGTCCATCAAAGTTACAAAGTGGCACGGATGACAGGAAGGGGTGTGGGATGACAGGAAGGGGTGTGGCTGACAGGAAGGGTCGTGGGTGACAGGAAGGGGTGTGGGCGACAGGAAGGGGTGTGGGCGACAGGAAGGGTCGTGGGTGACAGAAAGGGTCGTGGGTGACAGGAAGGGGTGTGGGCGACAGGAAGGGGCGTGGGCGACGGGAAGGGGCGTGGGTGACGGGAAGGGGCGTGGGTGACGGGAAGGGTCGTGAATGACGGGAAGGGGTGTGGGTGACGGGAAGGGTCGTGGGCGACAGGAAGGGGTGTGGGTGACAGGAAGGGTCGTGGGTGACAGGAAGGGGTGTGGATGACAGGAAGGGGTGTAGGTGACAGGAAGAGTCGTGGGCGACAGGAAGGGGTGTGGGCGACAGGAAGGGTCGTGGGCGACAGGAAGGGGTGTGGGTGACGGGAAGGGGTGTGGGTGACAGGAAGGGTCATGGGCAACAGGAAGGGGTGTGGGTGACAGGAAGGGGTGTGGGTGACAGGAAGGGGTGTGGTAGTGGATTGTCATCTTATTGACAGGTAGAAAGAGCAATATTGTAATATACCTTGAGATAATTAAACAGAAAACTCACATCAAAAATTATTATTTTCAGAGGGGTAAATGGAAGCATAATCTTACTGGAATCTTTCTCTAGCTTCAAAACCTCTTCAAATTGAAAAGGTAGACTTGAATAAGAAAAAGAAAGTCTAAAGCAATTTTGAAAAAGAGGGAAAAGGCATGTTGAGATTGCACAGGGCTTTGTAACTGCTGGGCACTGGGTGACGTTTGGTCTCTTTCCCCAAAGTGATGCCAAGTAGATATGGCAGACTTATCGATGGGACAAAGGAGTGTGAGGCATTTCAGCCAATCCCATGCTTCCCAGAGTGTAGAAGAACAAGAGGTGATTTACTGAGGCATAAGTGATCCCAAGAAGAACTGACAAGGTCGATGCTGGGAGGCTGGGGATCCCAGACCCAAGGAGCAAACCGGAAGCCAATAAAGACTCGGGTAAGAAGAAGTTTCTTCATTGCAGTTGAAAACATTGTTTTTCTCCGCCTCAGCAAACTACAGCTGCTCAGTCGGTGAGTACATTCTGGACTAGATTTGGCAGAGTCCTTTTTCTTAAAGGAGAAATAATTGTCACGGGATTAGGCAGGAAACTGGAGCTGAGGTGTGATCGTATTGGATAGAGGAGCAAGCTCAAGGGACAATCTGACCAACTCCAGCTTCACGTTCCTATGTTCTCGGTTTATATTACCAAGGCATGAAACAAAGTCTAGCCAGTTTTCCAGCCAGCCTCAGCATCCCTGACACACATGCAAGCAAGCCCAAACCCCAAAGGGATGCCAGTGAAGGGAAGGCCAGATTGTCTTTCGCTACACTTATGTCTAGCTTTCAGGAAGCACACATAACTACTCCTAAGACACCAGCTTTCATTCATCTGCAACTCAACAGTAGATAGATCCCATGGGACATCAAAGCTTTGTCTGGCTCCTGGCAGTAAGATTAATGGGATGTTAGGTTGCATTTTTTTAAAAAACGGCTCGGAGCACAGATCAAAGTAAGTAACCTTCCACAATACAAACCTGGAGCAGCTTTCCTGCATCCCGCATTACTAAAAACAAACAATTCAGCTGGAAAACGTGGAGGGAATTACTAAAAGCTTGAGAGGACGTAAAGACAGAAAGAACAGGAGAACAAGAATGCTGTTTACTGGTGAGAAGATGGTGGGACAAAGTGATAGAGCTTTTGAAAAGGACACAGTTAAGTAACGTACATGATCGTACACATCTGTTGGGATTGACTGTTCCAGTTTATGCTTGTTGTTTGTTTATTTACAGACACAGCACGGTAACAAGCTCTTCTGGCCCAACAAGCCCACACCACCCAATTACATTCCTGTGACCAATTAACCTACTAACCCAAACATCTTTGGGAGGTGGGAAGAAACCAGGGCACCTGGAGGAAACCCACGTGGTCACATGGAGAACACACAAACAGCTTACAGCCAGTGGGAGGAACTGAACTCCAATCACTGGTGCTGTAATAGTCATATGCTAACCACGCCACCAGTGATTATCACTGTTCAGACAGCTCGGGTGCTTTCAATTTACTTTTTAAAAGGCAGGCAAATAAGTCATTTTCTGGTTTCTATAACAAATTGCATCTGGCAAAGATATTCAAAAAAACAGCTTTGATCATCACCTTGTTTCTCTCTCTCCGCCCCCGAACCTTTTAAATCGACTCCTCATCTTCTTTTCCTCCAGTTCTGCAGAAGGGTCTCGGCCCGAAACGTCAACTGTACTTTTGTCCATAGATGCTGCCTGGCCTGCTGAGTTCCTCCAGTATTTCGTGTGTGCTGTCCACGTTTTAACTTCAGGATTCATAACCAGTGCAATATACTGCACTGCAGTAAATGTAATTACAAGGTGTCACCTGGGAACATTGCAGGCAGGATGTTCCCGCCCACAGTTTAATCATCGTTTCCTCAATCACAGGCAGGAAGGGTGCGAAGATGTCACTTGAGTATCAGGTGGCCACAGCAACCACCAAGAGTCTTTAGTCCCACATGGTGGATGTCTTATTGTTGGTAGCCCAAGTTATCCTCCAGAATTAGTTGGCACATTCAAAGTTTTTAACTGTTCTGAGCACCATCCTTGAACTTGAAGACAGAGTACAATGGCTGGATTCTTTGCATTGCGCAGGAACAGAGGGATCTTGGAACACAAGTTCACAGATCCCTCAAAGATGCCAGACAAGTTGATTGTAGTTAAGAAGGCGTGTTGCCCTTCACTAGTTGGGGGGATGAGTTTAAGAGGTAATGTTACGGCTCTATAAAACTCTGGTTACAGCACACCTGGAATATTGTTCTCTGTTCCGGTCGCCTCATTATAGGAAGGATATGGAAGCTTTAGAGAGGGTGCAGATGAGATTTTTACTGCCAGGATTAGAGAACATATCATGTGAGGATAGGCTAAGTGAGCTAGGGCTTTTCTCTTTAGAACGACTTGACAGAGGTTATGAGAGACATAGGTAGGGTACCTTTTTGCCGGGGCAGGAATGGCCAATACCAGAGGATGTGTGATTAAGGTGAGTGGAGGAAGGTTTAGGGTGGATGTCAAAGGCAGGTTTTCTACTCAGAGAGTGGTGGTCGTCTGGAATGCACTGCTGGGGTAGTGGTACACGTTGATACAATAGGGTTTTTTAAATTTGTAAGACTGGGTCTCTTTGATTAATCAAACAAAATTCATTCACCACCTCCGTATATATAGAGCACAGCCAATTTGAAATTGGTAACAAAAACAACTATTGACTTTACACTTATTCATTAATATTTTCCTTCACTAAATCGGCAACATTTTTCATCTTTTCCCCATTCCTCTTTACACTTTTATATTCCCAGCCTTCCTCACACCATCACACCACTACCCAGTGGGATTGGTTGATGATTAGTATGAAATTTTTAAAACAAGCTGAGTGAACATTTAAATTCTGCTTGACTGCCATTTAGGAATTCGTATTGGTTTATTATTGTCACAGTTACTGAGATACAGAGAATAACTTGTCATGCATACTGTTCATACAGATCAAATCATTTCACAGTGCATTCGGGTAGAACAAGGTAAAACAATAACAATGTGGAATAAATCTGATTGCTGCAGAGAAAGTACGGTGCGGGTAAACAATAAACTTCAAAGTTCAAAGTAAATTTACTGTCAAAGTATGTATATGTCACCATATACCACCATGAGATTCATTTTCTTGCAGGCATTCACAGTACATACAGAGTTACAAAATACACATGGACTAAGATGTTAACTGTCCTGTGCTATCACCAGTGGGATCATCAGTTGATCTGCCACCTGTCTTCAGGAGTTTCGGCCCGCTTATGATCAAGACTCCCTCGAGGTGGTGGGCCAGCAGTGCTAAATCACCACCTCCCACTGGTGAGCTTAAAAACTTGGCATCTCCCTCTATCAGAGTTGTTGGTCACTTCCATCCAACAGATAGTCTGCTCTCCAGGTGTCTATGCAACTACTGAAGGGTTACCCACAAAGAAATACAATAAAAGTCAATGAAAATCTACACAAAAAGACAGACAAGCAACCAATGTACAAGAAGGCAAACTGTGCAAAAATAAATAGTTGAACAGATAGATAAATAAATAAATACTGAGAACATCAGAATCAGGTTTAGTATCACTGGTGTAGGTCATAAAATTTGTTAACTTTATGACAGCAGTACAATACATGATAAATAAATATAGAGAAAGAACTGAAAAACAGTAAGGATATATATATGTCTATTAAATAGTTAAGTTAAAACTAAGTAGCGCAAAATGACAGAAATATTAAAAGGTAATGAGGTAGTAGCGTTCACGGATTCAATGTTCATTCAGAAATTGGAAACATGGGTTGCTCCGGATGGCTCTTGACGTGAGCTGGCAACAGCACATGACGAACGTTGAGCTCTATAACAACCTACCGATGCTCTCCACTAAAATCAAAGCAAGAAGACAGCAACTAGCAGGGCACTGTCTACACCACCCCGAGCTACCTGCCAGCCTAGTCATCATATGGGAGCCCAAGCATGGGAGGATGAACCCTGGGCGCCCTCCCAAGACTATGGTCAACACGCTCCTAGAAGACAGCGGCGTGGCTAATGTAGATGAACTGAACACACTGATGAGGGAGGGGGAGAAGTGGAGAGTCCGTCATCGTGCCCGGCGCCGGCCCCCTAGGCCTGAGTCGATGTAGTTGTAGTAGTAGTAGTAGTTGCAGGGTCCTTGAAAGTGAGTCCGTAGGATGTGAAATCAGTTTGGAGTTGAGCCTCAAGGTCATAAGAAGATAAGACTGTGAAGTCAAGACTCTACCTTATTGAACTATTTAATAGATAGTTTACTGCTGGAACAGAACAGACAAAGAAATAAAGAGTGACTTACTTTCCAGGTTGGCATAGTGTGGGAGGTATGGGGGTAGTCTGCATTGAAAAAATTAGGCCCTATTTCTAAAGTGGGAGTTCTATTTCTAAAGTGGGAGTTGAAGGACCGTCCATCTGTTTTGAGTAAAATTAGACAAGTATTATTCAATACAATTGCCAGGACAGATGCCATGGATATATCGTCCCCACAAGTGCAGAGGTTTTCTCTTTCATACTGAGAAATGTGCCAAAGTAACGCAGGAATGAAGCCTCCACTGTTAATACCAAGTACGCGTGCTAGTCCTCTGTCGAGATGGCAGATGGAATCGGAAAATCCAAGTCTGATTTGGTTCGGCATTTAAGAGTGGTTCAAAGTTCTTAGCCAGTTTGTCTAGAATTGCAGGCTAAGTGCAGTTTCAATTAATCATACACAGCTTGTAGGCCTCCTGTCAAAAGCTTCACAAAGGGTTCAAGCGCGTGGGTCAGAAAAGAACTTAGTAGCAGCCAGAACAGAAAGCAGGGGAATGAAGGGTTATGCGGAAAAGGCAATGCTGGTGGAGCTGAGTCCTCGGCTAGATTAGCCATGATCTCATTGCACAATAGAGCACATTCGACAGGCCAGGTGGCCGACTCCTGTACCCATGTCCTTATGCACCAGTTCATTGTTCCACTCCCACAATCCATCGCTTCAATTTGGTGGCATGGAGCTTCAGTCTAATTTCTGAGAACACTTTGCACCTTGGTGTACTGCTTCCTCTCTCTTACTTGTACAAATTGTTGAGCTGGCTGTTAAAACAAAAGCCACACCATTTTAAACGTTTCTTCCCCTGGCAGTTAAACAGATCAATCGCTCCAGTTAGCCACTGCTACCTCCTCTATCTATGACATCAGTCAATGTGCTGTAAGCACTTTAAAACATTTTTTATAATGCTGTTTACATCAGAATCAGGATCAAGATTAATATCACTGGCATATGTTGTGAAATTTGTTAACTTTCTGGCAGCAGTACAATGTAATACATAATAACAGAGAAAAACTGAATTACAGTATATATATATATATATATATATATATATATATATATATATATACACACACACATAATAACATAATAGGCAAATTAAATAAGCAGTGCAAAAAATATAAATTTAAAAAAGTAGTGAGGTAGTGTCCAATGCTTCAACGTCCATTCAGAAATCTGATGGCAGAGTGAAAGAAGCTGTTCCTGAATCACTGAGTATGTACTTTCAGGCTTCTGTACCTCCTTCCCAACAGTAACAATGAGAAGAGAGCATGTCCTAGGAATTGAAAGTTCATGATGGTATTTATTGATTTATGTACAGTTTAGTCTGTATTGGTTCTTTAACCTCTGCTTATTTTCTATATAATTCTTTGATCTTATAATTGTTGAATTTTATTGTGTGTTGCTCCCTGACCAACACACCATAGTAAATTCCCAATACATGGAAATGTATATGGTGTATAAAGTTGATCCTTGACCCTAAATATTTTCCTCTGAGTTCTGCAGCTGGAGTTGATTATCAGGTTGAAGGGAGAAAATAAGATTCAAGAATGGGCTCCTTGGACAAGTGCAACCACACCACCGACCCCTGGGAATCACAGGCCCAGCACATCATGTCTGTCAATGGCCCTCTTCTATTACAATGATGAGGCCAAAATCAGGCTGGAGATCCATCTGAGTAGCCTCCAATAAATGACATGAGCATCGATTTCTCAAACTTCCAGTAATTTCTCCCTTCTCCCCTCCTTACTCCTTCCCCTCCCCCCAGTTTCTTATTGTGGCTTCTATCCCCTCCCTTTCCAGTCCCAATGAAGGATGAGGAAGAAAAGGAAGAAGAAGAGGAAGAGGAAGAGGAAGAGGAGGAGGAAGAGGAGGAGGAGGAGGAGAAGGAGGAGGAGGAGGAGGAGGAGGAGGAGAAGAAGAAGGAGAAGAAGAAGAAGAAGAAAGCCCTTAACTCCGAGTGGAGTCTTGACGGCATTTTTTTTTAAGCAGGCTTTCTTATTTTTACGAGGCCGAGTTGCTAGCTCGGCACGGATGAAAAGCATGCAAGGGTATCGGCTGGATTCAAAATCGGGAGCCTTCGCTCCGTAGTCCGGCGCTGATGCCACTACGCCACCAGCCGGCCATGGTTCATAATGCCGAATATTTATTTCCCTCAAAAGATGCTGCCTGACCTGCTGGGTTCCAGTAGCATTTTGTGTGTGTTGCTCCAGATACAGATCGATTGCACCCTGTTACTACAAGGGAGGTTCACGGGTTTGGTAAGTGAGACAGAAGACACTGATTACAAAAATTACATTCACCAAATACTCGACCAAACATCTAAGCCATCTTAAGTTTCAAAGATTACGATCCTAAACATTCAGTAACACTGCAACTAATCAGGTACTGCATTAAGTCTGCTCAAATTGCACAACTACAAAATTAAACATTCAACAACAGATCACAAACAAGGGAAAATCGGCAGATGTTGGAAATATGAGCAACACAGACAAAATGCTGGAGGAACTCAGCAGGCCAGGCAGCGGCTTTGGAATAAAGTACAGTTGACGTTTCAGGCCAAGTCCTGGGGCTTGAAAGCGAGTCCATTATGTTATGGAATCAGTTCAGCATTGAGATGAATGAAGTTATCTACACTGATTTAGTAGCCTGATGGTTGAGGGGTCATAACTGTTCCTGAACCTGGTGGTGCGGGACCTAAGCCTCAGGACTCACACCACCAGGTTCAAGAACAGTTACCACCCTCAACCATCAGACTCTTGAGCAAAGGTGGCTAACTACACTCATCAATTGAGATATTCCCACAACCAACAATCTCACTTTAAGGACTTTTTACCTTGTTATTTCATACTCCCCTTATTTATTGCTTTTATTTATATTTGCATTTACACAGTTTGATGCCTTCTATGCTGTATTTGATCTTTCACTGACCCTATTATAGTTACTTTTCTGTAGATTTGATGAGTATGCCCACAGGAAAAGGAATCTCAGGGTTGCATGCATCTACTCAAATAATAAACTTTGAGCTTTAAGGCTCCTGTACCTCCTGCCTGGTGGTAGTAGTGCGAAGAAAGCGTATGAGAACATGAATTGTAGAGTCCATAACAGTGAGTCTATAGGTTGTGGAGACAGGACCAAAAGCTAACTGCTGGAAATGTGAGACAGATTGTATAAAGCTGCCTTATTCACTGTCAAGTTCTGAGAGCAGAGCCATAATGGACCAAGTCAGAGGAGAAAGTGATGTTCCTGGAGCTTAGATTGAGTTCCAGGAGAAAGGGGCAAGAGGCCAACGACGGACAGCAGAGTGAGTTGGTGATGGAGCGTTAGTGCCCGATGCCATCCTTGTGCATTGGAGACTAAGGGGCACCACGGTAGCACAGTGATTACATTGTGCCATTACAGTTTAAGGTATTCCGGAGTTCAGAGTTCATTTCCGGTGCCACCTGTGAGGGGTTTGCATGTTCTCCCTGTGAACCATGTGGATTTCATCCTGGTGCTTCAGTTTCCTCCCACAGTCCAAAGGCGTACTGGTTAGTAAGTTAATTGGTCTTTGTAAATAGCCCTGTGATTAGGCTAGGGTTAAATCGGTAGTTTGCTGGGCAGTGCGACTCATTGAACCAGAAGGGCCTGTTCTCAGCTGGATCTCTAAATAAATAAATAAACAGAATCGAATAGAATGGCGGATTGGTATTGACTTATTATTGTCACAGGTACCAAGACATGATAAAATGCTTTGGGCATCATGCAGAAATATCATGCCATATATAACTGTGTTGATGAAGTATAAATTAAAATCAGAACATCAAACATATGTAGTATTACACACAAAATGCTGAAGGAACAGCAGGTCAGGCAGCACCGATGCAAAGGAATAGATCTGAAATTTCATCAGAGCTCAACACTGAATCCTATAATTGAGTGGTGGAGTAGTCTTGATGGGCTGAATGGCCTACTTCTGCTCCTATATCTTACGGTCAATCCATTCAAGTGTCCTGTTGAAAGGTCTTGGCCCAAAACATCGACACTTTATTCCTTTCCATCAATGCTGCCTGACCTGCTGAGTTCCTCCAGGGTTTTCTGGGAGTTATTCTGGATTTCCAGCATCTGCAGAACATCTTGTGTTCATGCAGAATACACTCGGTGGCCACTTTATCAGGTACCTCCTGTGGTCGTCTGCTGGTGTAGCCCCTCCACTTCAACATTCAACGTGTTGTGCATTCAGAGATGCTCTTCTGCATTGTTGAAATGCATAGTAATTTGAGTTACTGTTGTCCTCCTGTCAGCTTGAACCAGTCTGGCCATTCTCTTCTGACATCTCTCATTAGCAAGACATTTTCACCCACTGTACTGCCACTCATTGGATTTCTTTTTTCATTTTTTGCATCATTCTCTTTAAACGATAGAGACTGTTGTTTGTGAAAAGCCCAAGAGATCAACAGTTTCTGAGATACTCAAACCACCCCATCTGGCACCAACAATCATTCCATGGTCAAAGTCACTTAGATCACATTTCTTCCTATTTTGATGTTTGGTCTGAACAGCAACTGAACCTCTTGACCGTGACTGCATTGAGTTGCTGCCGCACGTTTGACTGATTAGGTATTTGTATCATCAAACAGGTGTACAGTTGTACCTAACAAAGTGGCCACTGAGTGTAATGTTGCAGTTATAGAGAAAGAGCAGGTACACAAATGAAGTACAAGGGTCATGGTCAGGTAGACTGAGAGTTCAATAGCTCAGCTTTAGCCTGCTGCTAAAGTAGGTGGTAGAGGCAGCCACTGTTAAGCATGTTGGCAGGGAAGCCTTGGCTTGTGACTGCAGGGCCTTTTGAAAATGGTGTCCACTGCTTTCAGTGTGGGAACTCCACTGATACTCCAACTACCTTGAAATATGCTAACCTTCATTTAACCTTGAAGGTTCAAAAACGAGAAAGTAAGTTTATAAAGGGAATTAATCCTACATCTAAGATTACATATGTCAGAAATACCTCTCAATATAGCACCCAGCCAAAATAAACCCAGAGAAATCTTGATTTATTTTGAGCACATATAATTCATTAAAATAGTATTTCCACAATCTCAGATTCCACAAAAGTCCCATCTTAAAATTAGACTGTAGGCATTTGTATGTCAAAATGTCCTTGAGCAGAGAGATCTGTTTGCACTGATTGTATCTATATGCAGACCTGTAGGATTTCTTTGCTAACACAACTTTGTAATCAATTTAGATTGGAAGAGAATGCAGGAAAAGGAGTGATAAAGTTGCACAGAGGTCACTTGTGATGTTTTCAGGATATCACCTTGTAAATGATACTTTGCCTCTTTCTATGTGGAAAACCTAGTCTCAGCAACCTTGCCTCGTAACTGATGGAATTGGAATCAGAATCAGGGTTAATGTCACCGGCATATGTCGTGAAATGTGTTGTCTTTGCAAAGTATACTTACAGGCTGGAGAAATACCAGGGCTTGAAACAGCAGATAGAAAGGATGTGGAAGGTTAAAGCCAGAGTAATCTGCTGGTGATCGGAGCAC
Organism: Mobula hypostoma; assembly: GCF_963921235.1. Taxonomy (NCBI): domain Eukaryota; kingdom Metazoa; phylum Chordata; class Chondrichthyes; order Myliobatiformes; family Myliobatidae; genus Mobula; species Mobula hypostoma. Next base: position 11,577,998 of record NC_086117.1, on the reverse strand, counting down.
TTGGAGCTGTAACACCTGGATTGGGAGAGTGGCTCCAACAAATCCTGGGAAGAACACCTGAGATCTCAGTCAAGAAGAACGCACGACTAAAAACAGCAAGGATAATGTGCCAAACCCTCAAATCCCCAGGCCTCTGGTAGAGGACCCAAGATTGAGGGAGAAATGCACAGATCCACCATCCATAAGGGATGAGGAAAAAAAATAGTTAAATTAAAAAAGTAGTGCCAAAATTCAGGACTACTTGGTGCACTGAAGTTCATTGCTCTGTTCTAATGGATTTCTTAATAAATGAATGAGTGAAGTGAGTGACTCGCTAGTTCATGTCAATCACCTTTGGAGATCTGCAGTCATATATAGGCCAGGGAGGTCAAAGATGGCAGATCTCCTTCTCCCATGGCCAGTATCAACATGGAATCAAAACCAGGATTAATATCACCGCCGTATGTTGTGAAAGTTGATACTTTTGCAGCAACCGTGCAATGCAATACATATTAGAGAGAAAAAAACTGGGAATTACCGTATGAAAGTATATATTAAATAGTTAAATTAAGTAAGTACTGTAGCGCAATAAAATAAGGTAGTGAGGTAGTGTTTATGGGTTCAATGTCCATTCAGAAATCAGAGGGAAAGAAGCTGTTCCTGAATCGTTGAGTGTGTGTCTTCAGGCTTCTGTACCTCTCTCCTGACGGTAGCAATGAGAACAAGGCATGACCAGGGTGATGGGGATCTTTAATGATGGATGCCGCCTTTTTGAGGCATCGTTCCTTGAAGATGCCCTAGATACTACAGATGCCCTAGATACTACAGAGGCTTACTTCGATCCTGTGCAGTAGCCACCCTCCCCCTTACGAGACGCCGATGCCGCCAGTTAGAATGCTCTCCAGGGTGTATCTGTAGAAATTTGCGAGTCAGAACTTAGCACAACGGCAGACAGTATGTTATTTTGCGGATGGTGGGAGTAATTCGCAAGTACCTCTGTTCTCATCAGTGGGCAGAATTCTGCTGAGGGCAGCGGGTGAGGCTGTGAACAGCCTCTCCTGGGGAGGAGAGAGGGTGGCCAATTGGCTCCGGAGTGCACCTGCACGTGGCTGTACTCCTGAACTTTGTCCACATTCCTCCACTGATCCATAAGCAGTGGACTCTACACTTGAGCTTCATCTTCAATCTCTAGAGATCAATGCTGACTCAGTGGCAACAAACACCTTTCATTGTTTAACGAAACAGCAAACTTGAGAGGACAAGGCAAAATGCACACAATTCCGGCTGTAGATAATAAGAAGGCATAACAGCATCTCCACTTCCTAAGGAGACTGAGCTATCTTAACTGCATTATACAGGAGCAACTTTAAGAGCATCTTGACAAGCTGCATCTCTACGTGGCATGGGAACAGCACAGCACGGGACCAGAAGTCACTATTAAGAACTGTGAGAATGGCCAAGAGGATCATAGGGGTCTCCCTACCATCCATTGGGGATATTTATCTGGAGCGCCGAGTACACAGGACCCTTAATATTATTAAGGATCCCGCCAATCCATCCAGCATCCTCATTGACTTTCTACCATCAGGCAGGAGACTCCGATGCACAAAGACAAGAGCGGTCAGGATGGGAAACAGCTTCTTCTTTCAGGCCGTTTGGCTTCTGAACTCACTGTCACCAGATAATTTGTACTGTACTCTACAATACTTAATTTATGCACTTTACTTTGTTTATCTGTGCATAATTCATTCATTTGTAGATTGTATCCTTACTTTCCAAAGTTATTGTGTGTTACGTGTACTTCAGTCTTTTACACTCTGGTCCAAAGAAACATTGTCTCATTTGATGGTATACATGTTTATAGTTAAATGACATTAAACTTGACTTGAGATATTTAACTAATATACAGGCTTGGATTACCTCCTTTGACATCCTAAGGTACAGTCTGCGGTCTTTTCAATATATGCCTGACACTTTCCTTCCTGTTTCAATGATTCTTTCAGTACAAAGATCAAAACACTAACAGTGCATTACAGAATAAAAATGATTATAAATGTGAAAACTGCTTTCTGATACAGCACGACCAATCAATATTATTGCCTGCTTGACCTTTATAGTGAAATACAAAAAAAATGTTTATTGTCTTGTACAGGCTGGAAAATCTCTTGATCTGAAATGAATTGAGCTTATAAGATTCAAAGGGTTCAGGAGGTTAAAACAAAGTCTTTAAAATGATCTGGCTTACAGCTGTTGTGACGAGCCAATGGAATCCTCACTGAAGAACCTTACTGGGGATCAGCATTTATTACATCATAAAAATGATTTTCTGCCTGAAATCTGAGAGGCTGGGCCTATTGTTAATGACCCACATCAATAAACAAGTCAACAAAATAATAAATGAAAATTAAACTTGGAGGGCCAGGAGAATTATAAGACAGCTATAACAGCTAACACCAAACTCTGCTTGCAATCTGAACAGTGATTCCTCAAACAACAGATCTTAAATCTAAAGCTCCTGTCAAGCATTCCTTCAAGTGCAGGAAAGAGTGAAAACATACCCAGCCAACATCTAAAATCACCTGCATCCTTCTCTCCATAACCAAGCTCAGCAGTGAATACATAAGCAATGAACTGCATCCCGAGTTATAGAACAAGAAATACATATTAATCATACAATGCAATTGTACATGTATCATACTGGACCACTATATGGTATCAATGTCCTAAGATTAAACCTCGTTACGATTTCAAGCACCTTTTCTGAGGAATAATTCTTTATCCATCTCCCACAAGAATCTATAAATCAAATCTAGTGGAGAGAGATACTATTTCAGCAGACAAAATGGAATCATTATAGCTGAGATTCTGTCCTGTGAATCACCAACATCACTTTTCCCAATGAAGCACTTCAAAACCACCACAGTATTTTCTCAGCCTTTGCCACATCTGGAGATAGTTTGCTTAGCACCAGCCAGGCATCTGACTCACCCAAGTACGGGATGCAGGGAACCATCCTCAAGCTGTTGATGAACTCCCGCATTCTCTTGTAGTTGTCTTCTTTTGTCACTAAGTAATCCAGCTTCTCAAATGTGGCTTTGTCTTTCCGGCTGACCAGCTGCAAAACAGGACAAAAGCTTAAATGTCAGGCTCTTTTATGAAAACAGAATTCATGGAGGAAGTGTGGTGCTGTCATGGCTCATCCTCTGTTGGTGCTGCTCTTGTCACAGAAACTAAACGGACTTATCACTTTGATCCTCCAAGAAGATCACAAGCTCGTCATGGTTTGCGTGTCTCAAAGGCCCGGAGAGCTATGCTTGCTGGAGTTATGGCTTTATGCTTTGACTCTTGACAGGGTCACCCATGCCAAGCAGGTCAAAGGGTAGAGTGGTCCACCAGTCCTCCAGGTTCAGGGGTTCAACTCAGAGCTAACAACCCTGACTGGCGAAACAAAACTAGAACAGAAACAGCATTGAAGGATCCTTTTACGCGTTTGTGACAGTATTCCCAAGTGTCAACCCAGAACTTGCAAGGCTGACAGGAGTGAAAACTGAATGGAAGCTATTGGTATGATGAAGGAAGCCCTGAAAACTGTCAAGGTAGCTAAGGACGGACAGAAACGGAGGACCTTCATGGCTGCCCTAAACGCCAGCAGGCATAACAGGTAGTAAGTAAGTTTTTACTTTGACTGCAGACTATTCAGGAAAATCATTCAATGATTTACCCTGGAAAATGCTTGGAAATGAGACACAATGAGAAGGACACTGCAGCATCTAAAGTCATCATCATCCCAAGTGGGTGTAAGGTCATAGTGTCCACACCAAGACTGCCAGACTCGAAAACAGTTACTTTCCCTAGCAGTAAGGCTGATCCACACCCCCAACCTCCACTACTTTATTAATTCCTATCAGAGTCGCTTTATGTACAGACACTCCTCTGCCTAGTGTCACTTTATGGACATTCAGTCAGTCGATGTATACAAGCTATCTTATGTACTTATATTTATTGTGTCTTTTATTATTATTGTGTTCTTTATCTTTATCTTACTGTGCTTCCTTTGTGCTGCATCAGATCTGGAGTAACAATTATTTCATTCTGCGCATTCACTGAAAATGATATAAAACAATCTTGAATCATGAATTGTTATGCCAGCATTAGAGTAAAGGGAAGTGTAAATGCAGAATTTGCATTTTCTTGTATTTTCCTCATAGTTTAACATCTCTGTGCTTGCTTGTATTTTTATATAATCACGTATTGATTTATTTATCTGACTGTTTATCGAGATACATTGTGGAATAACCCCTTCCAGCCCTTCGAGCCACGCTGTCCAGCGATCGCCCCAGTTTAATCCCAGCCTAAGCACAGAACAATTTAGAACAACCAATCAACTTGCCAGCAGTTACGTCTTTGGACCGTGGGAGGAAACCGGAGCACCCATAGGAAACTGTCATGGTTACGGGGAGAATGTACAAACTCCCTATAGACACTGGCGGGAACTGACCCCAGGTCACTGGTAAAGTGTTGTAAAATACAGAAGCAACTGTACTGTAATTGCTGGCAATTTCACTGAACAATTAATTATTCAGTGAATTTTCCAGCAATTATGGTACTGTTGCTTCTGTACTTTTCTAGAAGCTTCTTAGTTTTCTACAGCAGGTGTCACACCTCTTGAGTTTGGCTATTTTATAGGTTAATTGTTATCACTGGAATTTGTGTCATCTCTGGTCTGAGTATGAGATGATCACAACTGCTTTTTCCTTTATCTTTCTTTGTTCATCCTTCATTTGCGTAACACTTAATAAAACGACTGTAAGCAACGTTTTATGCCTCTTTCTTGACTTCCAAAGAGCTTTTGGATCACATAGACATCAGGATCCAACAGACACTGCCTACTATTCAAAAGCACAGTTCAAAGTGGGAAGTTACAGGGTATTGATTGCAGTGATTGTGCAGAAAAAGTGTGAGTAATAGAGTAGACTTGTTTGTTGCCAGTAAGGCATTGCTGTGTCTTACCAACATCCCATCTTAAATCATTTTGTCTGTATGTTCGTGCCTGTCTTTACTTGTGCCTGTGTGCGTCTGTGTGCATGTATATCCTTCTGCGTCTGTGTGCATGTATATCCTTCTGCGTCTGTGTGCATGTATATCCTTCTGCATCTGTGTCTGTGTCTCTGAGTAATGCAGTAAAGTCATAAAACCAGGTTATAAATCAGGCCCTCAGTCCCAGTGCAGAGTATTAGGATATCCATTGAAATTATTTCGATTACAGGGAGTAGTCACCTCACTATGGCTCTCTGGAAAGAGTTGGAGTAACCACAGGCTTCTGTCAAGATGGCTATTTCATCAAGTTGACTACCACTTCAAACGAAGCAGAGAATTTTGTGCACAATGAACATAAGTCAGCATTTTCTACTGTACCTTATGATAAATAACTGTTTTTTCCCAAAACAGAGAAAACCTGCAGACTTCAAATCTCCCAGAAAAGACAGCAATATGAATTGAAAATCCAATTTGCTTCGCAGACATGTCATGGTATCATCAGAGTTCTGCATTCTATCTGGGACGTCCAGTCTTTGAAAAGCCTTTTCCTGTGATGCTGAATCCTTTGCCAAACTACGGACTAGCACTACCAGTGTTTACTCTTCAGTTATTACATCAAACAGGGCATGAAGTGCCTTTACATTGGCTTCAATTAACGTGAACCAAAAGCCAATATTGGTTTTCTCTCCACAGGTCAACATGTGTAAACAGGTTGGTTGCAAAGGACCGCAGGCCACTCTGATGCTTTAAGCAGATTGCTTCTGAACTCCAAGCCAGAAAACTGCTGGCACACTCCTGTCCTTTTCCAGGATAAGAAACTTCCTTTCTCAAAGTCAAAAAAGTTAAACTTAGGTTTAATGCTACAGTATTGTGCAAGTCTTAGGCACACATACTGTACATAGCTAGAGCGCCTAAGACCTTTGCATAGCACTGTAGTAGTTTTATGTATTGCACTGTGCTGCTGTCACAAACAAAAAACAAATTTCATGACATATATAATTGGTGATAGACAATAGACAATAGGTCAGGAGTAGGTCATTCAGCCCTTCAAGCCAGCACCGCCATTCACTGTGATCATGGCTGATCATCCACAATCAGTATCCAGTGCCGCCTTATCCTCATAACCTTTGTTTTCACTATCTTTAAGAGCTCTATCCATCTCTTTCTTGAAAGCATCCAGAGACTTGGCCTCCACTGCCTTCTGGGGCACAGCATTCCACATATCCACCTCTATCTGGGTGAAAATTTTTTCCGCAACTCCGTTCTAAATGGCTTACCCCTTATTCTTAAACTGTGGCCTCTGGTTCTGGACTCACCCATCAGCGGGAACATGCTTCCTGCCTGCAGCGTGTCCAATCTGATAAACCTGATTCTGATATGGGTCTTCATTGTGGACTGAGAGTGGGAAGGGGAATGGGGAGGGAAATCATGATTAGGAAAGAGGGAAGGAAAAGGGGAAGGGAGAGGAGAGATAAATTCTGAAATGACCAATAAACTAATTGTTCAGAACCAAATTACTTTGCCTGGCGTCTCAGGGCTGTGTGTGTTTGCACCTGCGCCACCCCCACCCCTGGGACTTTTTCTCTGCCGCCTGTCCCACACCCCTCCCGCGGTGCTCTTCCCTCGCCATTCCCAACATCCTTTGCTCCCGCCAGATTTACAAACTCGCTCTCTGCTCTACATTGACAAATAGGTACTGTCCAAAAGTCTTGGGCTCCCCGGCCACATACACGTGTGCCTAAGGCTTAAGCAGAGTACTGTATGTGTACAAGCACAACTTTAAAAACTAACTTGCAGCAGTATCACAGGCACATAACATCATGTAAGCAAGAAAAATCTAAATTAAACCTGATTTTTAAAAGGAAGAACACAATCCAAATGAAAAAAATGGTCCATTTTAGTGCAAAGTGAGCAAAGTGACATAGTGTAGCAGACATCCCACCCTGCAGAAACTCATTTCAGGGAGGTAGCACCATCAATTTGCGGGAGACTTCCGGGAGAGGTGGGATGTCTGCAATAGAGTAGCTCCTTAGCAGCTAGCCAGCTAGTTTAAATAACGTTAGCTGTGCTAATGAACGAATGACACCTGTTAAACTCACCTCAACACGTCTTTTACAGTCTTAACCCACCATGGGCAATAGAAAAGTCACTGTTGCAAACAGTGCAGTGAGCAACACTGTCATTATTTTGACCCCTATTAGACAGGGGTACACTTTAGTGTAGTCTGGGGTGATGTACGTTTTATATTTTTTTTGGAACACTCTGCCATAGCGTGTTCTCTCTCTCTCTCTCTCTCTCTCTCTCTCTCGTGGTCTCGCTCGCGCTCGCTCTTGCTCTCTCTCGCTTGCTCTCAAAAAAATTGATTTCCGTGATATTGTATATAATTTGCGGGCATCAGGGAGCCGCTATTAATATGCGGGAGACTCCCGGAACTTCCGGGAGAGGTGGGATGTCTGGTGGGGCCTAGTAGAGCACAGAACAGTACAGTACAGGCCCTTCAGCCCACAACGTTGTGCCAACCTTTTAACCTACTCCAAGATCAATCAAATGCGTCCCTCCCACACAGCCCTCCAGTTTTCCTTTTTTCAATTGGGGTTGTCTGGTCAGTTCAAGAATCAAATGACTGCAAGGAAGAAGCTTTCTTAATGCAGGACTTTCTCCATCCATTCACCATGTTTCACGGCCAAGTACAGCATTCCTCCGTCTGTCTCTAGTGGCAGCACAGGGAGCTAGTTACTAGCCTAGCTAAAGAACACTGGCCCAAACACAGAAGTTTAAATCCCTCCAGGATAGCAGGAAAATCCAAGTAATTAAATATTTTTAAAAATTGGGAATGTTAATGAATTAACATAAATTAATGGATCGGCATTCGTGGAAAGAAAGAAGTAATCCCACTTCTGGCCTGTGTTTAATTCCAGGCCCATGAACACCCTGCTCCCTCCCGGCACACATGGACACTCTGTCTGAACGCCCTGCCTCCCCCCACTTCCACTCCCCAACTCACAGACACACTCTCATCCTGCACCAGTCACTTTCATCTTTTATTGCTGCTGTTTCACACATTCATACGACTGCTTGTTTTATTATAGTAGTGCCAGTGACATTATACTGCCTTACATCAGCATACACCCCACACTTTTTGACAACCTGTCAATCTGTAGGCCATGCCACTCAGGGACTTGTGAATGTTTTGTGACTCTATGTGCTGGATCATAACTAAATATGCTGTGTGTGACTGTATTTACTGTGCTTAGCAGCTTGGCCCTAGAGGAATGATGTTTTGTTTTGCTGAGTACATGTGTATGGTTGAACAACAATAAATCTGAACATGACGACTATAGCTACTTCCCAACATCCCTTCCAAAACGGACAAAAAACATGGGCGAGTCAGAATGAACACATCCAGTGAAAGAATGAAACAACACAAATCAGAACCCAACCCTCCCCACCCAAGTATTGACACGTGAACAAAGTCACTATATTCCGTCTGGGTAGCCTCCAACCTGATGGCATGAACATCGACTTCTCTAACTTCTGCTAATGCCCCACCTCCCCCTTGTACCCCATCTGTTATTTATTTTTATACACACATTCTTTCTCTCACTCTCCTTTTTCTCCCTCTGTCCCTCTGACTATACCCCTTGCCCATCCTTTGGTTCCCCCCCCCTTGTCTTTCTCCCCGAACCTCCTGTCCCATGATCCTCTCATATCTCCTTTGCCAATCACCTGTTCAGCTCTTGGCTCCATCCCTCCCCCTCCTGTCTTCTCCTATCATTTTGGATCTCCCCCTCCCTCTCCCACTTTCAAATCTCTTACTAGCTCTTCGTTCAGTTAGTCCTGACGAAGGGTCTCGGCCCGAAACATCGACTGTACCTCTTCCTAGAGATGCTGCCTGGCCTGCTGCGTTCACCAGCAACTTTGATGTGTGTCACTGGAGAGAAGTACTGGTAGGTCTGAAGTAGTCTCTTTATTCGATAAAATGAGACACAGCAGGCTTCATATCGAGACCTTTTGGAAGGAAGAGGTTGGCTTGAAACACGACTGCACGATACTTTATATGCTAAAGATCAAAGCTCAGTTCAGGACAATTCCACATTTACAATACAGCCACAATGCTTCCTTTGAATTACACACAACCATCACATCTCCCTCTCAGCACCAACACTACAGACACCCAAATAATGAATTTAAATCAGCATTATCTGGTCTTCCAATTAACCATGGTTCATGGTTCTTAGGAACCCATTGTTCAGAGCAGCATTTTAGAGTTAATCTGCAGTCTATATTCAGATCTGAACATTGGTGGCTGAAGTCAGTTGCTGAAGTTATTTGCTATGTGTGCTAATCCCAAAAAACGCTCTAACACCCCCCCCCCCGGCTGTATTTCCTTGGCCAAACCCTTCTTCCTTCACATGACACTGGCAGAAAGATTCCTCTTATTCATCTTTGTGTGTGGACCATGACTCAAGATTTATTCTGGCAGACAGCTTCAGAAGGAGATTGTGGGATTGTGGAGCACAAATGTTCTACTCACACTTTTCCTTCCCTCCGATTTCTTTCTAAAAGGCGCAACATAATCATACATCTTGGACCAGTTTCATCCACGCACACTTGTGAGAATTGGTTACATCAGGAAGCACATCGTTCTCAAATCCATTATTCTACACTGGATATTATTAGAGCAGAAATAAACTGTTCGTTAACTGATTTTGATTGGATTTAATTTGGAAAATCCCCGACGGTTCTTTCATGAAATTAGAACTGCAGATCATCTTAAATGTGTAAAAGGTCAGTATTTTTTGGACACATCCTATCTGACCCTGTGTATAGAGTTGCAATCCAGTGAGAGAGCAGATTTGGCCATTTTCATCCTGGGAAAAAGTCTGGCTGTCCACTCAATCTGTGCCTCAACATTTCAAATACGTACATTTATTTCCTACTACAATGTATTATTGGACAAGAATAGCAAATACAAGAAGGATAAATTTGGCAGGACTTTGACAAACGGAAGCTTCCATTGTTGCAATAATTTCAAACTATTAATAGTGCATTTTTGATGGCCTAAACACTGATGATTCAGAGGATGTTTTTTCCCCTAAACTGATTACTGACAAAACAGAAAGGCAGGGGATATTGCAAGATGGGCTAATATATCTAGGAAGTTCAGGCTGCATTTAACACTTCTGACAAGTGAGAGAAGTTATAAATTGATGCCATGAATGGTAGGCAATTCAGGCTATTCTGCAGTCAGAGGGACAGCGAGAGCTCCCCTCTCCCCCAACCCCAGCCGCAGAGGGGCAGGGGTATCCCGTACAACAGAGGAAGAGAAATAATAAATAAGTGCCTATCACAAACATAGATGTTGCTGAAACTCTGCTCTGTACATTTAGCACTTTCAGATTTCTAGCTGGCCCTCCTTGTTCAGTGTTGAGTGAAGATGAGCCCACCAAAAACCCTGCCATCATATACCATGAGATGCTGAAGTGTTAGGGCCCACATAAGCAAATTTTTTAAATTTAAAATTCCCATTCTTGTTTGCAAATTCTCTCCATAATTTCAACCCTCTCTCTGAAAATCACTAATCTTAAAAATCTCCTAGAAATCCATTCTCACAATTCTGGCCTCAAAGTTCAAAGTACAAAGAAAATTTATTATCAAGGTACATATCTGTTCAAAGTTCACAGTAAATTTATTATCAAAGTATATATATATTTTTCAGGCATCCGTTAGTCTCATGAGACCATGGATTTGCGCCTTGGAAGGCTTGAAAGACCAGCAGTTGCCTGTGCTGCAAGTGTTCCCTCTCCATACCACTGATGTTGTCCAAGGGAAGGGCATTAGGACCCATACAGCTTGGCACAGGTGTCGTCACAGAGCAATGTGTGGTTCAGCCTCAGCCAAGGCTCGAACTAGCGACCTTCGAATCACTAGATGAACACCTTAACCACTTGGCCACGCGCCAACATATCGAAGTATATATATGTCACCAAATACAATACTGAGATTCATTTTCTTGCTGGCATTCACAGACACACAACAGAATCAACGAAAAACTATGCACAAAGACTGACAAACAACCAATGTGAAAAAGACGATCTATGCAAATACAAAAAAAAATGATGATAAATAAGTAAATGAATAATACTGAGAACATGAGTTGTTGAGTCCTTGAAAGTAAGTCCTGCGCATTCCGAAAGGTCATGCCCTCAAATGCCAAGTTCCTAAGCTCTGAAATTCATCTGTAAATCTGACTTTACATCTTTCTAATTCTATAATCTTCTTAAAACGTACATGCTTGGTCAGACTTCTGCCATGTGGCAAAAAGTCAACATAATCTGGAAACAATCCTGAAAACCAGAGGTTCCCAACCTTTCTTACGCCAGTGAGCCTTACCATTAACTAAGGGGTCCACGGACCCCAGGTTGGGAACCCCTGCTGTGAATTATTTTTGATTATTTTAAATAGGAACACAAATAGGAAATTGGGTGGCAAGATTAGGGACACTTCACTGAATAAATATGTGAGCTTCAAGATTGGAAAGCAGTCTTGCAATGGACAAGCAGATAGGGCAGCAAAAAAGCACAAAAATACAAACTGACAAGGCAACACTCACAACACGCTGGAGGAACTCAGCAGGTCGGGCAGCATCCGTGGAAAAGATCGGTCGACGCTTCGGGCCGGAACCCTTCGTCACAAAGAGTTCCGGCCCGAAACGTCGACTGATCTTTTCCACGGATGCTGCCCGACCTGCTGAGTTCCTCCAGCATGTTGTGAGTGTTGCTTTGAGCCCAGCATCTGCAGATTATTTTGTGTTTACAAACTGACAAGTGTAGGAAGTTTGGCAAACTTTGGACCGGTGAGTTTTTGCAATTAAGTAAATGCTCGGAAGTGTTGTATGATGGAAGGCAGCTTGATAAAAAAGAACCAGCTACAGCAGTCTATACCAGGGGAGAAGTTGTGGAGGATATAATCAGGAGACAATAAGTGAACTCGAGGTAAATGTGAAATCCAAAGGGCCAGTCAGTTGTGAAAATGAACGAAATGCTGGTCATGAATAAAATGGTTAATTGAAAATAATAGCTTTATATTAATAGCACACCGGTCACAAGAAAAATTGAATAGTCAATTACAAAGTCATATTCAAGATTGTCACACATGTTGTTCTTTTGAACAAGGTGGGCAATGCTATGTTGGCGCCACGAAGTGTGTCGACGCTGGCAGGCTGCCCCCGGCACATCCTTAGGTTGAGTTGGTTGCCAACAAAAACAACGCATTTCACTGCATGTTCCAATGTATCTGTGATAAATTCAAGGTTCAAGATTGTTTACTTTCAATCTTCAGTACACGAGTGTAAAGGAGAACAAAATGATTGTTATTCCGGATCCGATGCAGCACAAAAAAAATATAATAATATAAATATAAAGGCAATCCTATAAAACACAATATACAGGAATTGTTTGAGTGAGACCGTATATATGTAACATTAGCTTATATACATAGACTGATTGTCTGTACACACATTGAGGTGAGGTGCAAGAGGATCTGAACCTGGTGACTGACAGGAAATGATAAAGTGACAAAGTGACTCTCGGCAAGAGGAACTCTTCCAGGTAGCAGCAGGCCACATGGAAACACAGTCGGACAGTGACTGTGTCAGTGTAGGTGTGAGGTGGGGAGTGTAAGTGCATGGAAGGGTGGGGGATAAATCTGAATCGAAAATACAGCAGCTAACGGGCATTCAGTGAAGTCCTATAAACAAAAATAATGGAAGAATAAGCTCATATGTTTTAATAATGAGGGGAAATTTTCTTTCTCTTAAAAATAAGCTGCAAGTTTTTGTTTTTATATGCACCACAGAGTGCAGTCAAGGCCTATGATTGACATTTCATCTCATTGGAACATCGGCCTAAATCTTTCAAGATACAAGAAAATGAAGGTACTTAAACCTGAAGTAATCATCTGCTGGAGGAACTCATCAGGTTGAGCAGATCTGTAAGGCGGAACAATTCTGACATGGGACTTTGCACCAAAATGTTGACAATGCCTTTCCTCCCTCAGATTCTGACCTCCTCCAGCAGATTCATAGCTGCGCATGATTTTTGCCCTCAAGTGGGACAAAGAACACTACTCACTGAGTGTCTTTGTGGATACAAAGTAAGGAATGCTCACCTTACGTATTTAGAGATAGCAGCGCGGTAACATGCCCTTCCAGCCTAATGAAACATCACCGCTCAATTGCACTCAGGTGACCCATTAACCAACTGATCCATACGCCTTTGGAATGTGGGAGGGAAGCGGAACACCGACTCGGTCTCAGGGAAAACTTGTAAACTCCTTACAGACAGCAGCGGGAATAATGCGATGTGAAGAATAAAATGTGTAGAGAGATGACGAAGAAATTAATGAGGGATAAAGGTCAGAAGGTAGGTAAAGTGAATGGCATACATATCACCAAGAGACACAATCAGTTAAACCAAGAGTGAGGTGCAGGTTACAGATCAGTGCGCCATCTTACAACAGGTACCCCTGTGTCAACTGTCTCTTTATCGATGTACAATCAATTTATCTATATAAGCTATCCTATAACCATATAACAATTACAGCATGGAAACAGGCCATCTCGGCCCTTCTAGTCCGTGCCGAACTCCTACACTCACCTAGTCCCACCGACCTGCACTCAGCCCATAACCCTCCATTCCTTTCTTGTCCATATACCTATCCAATTTTTTTTTAAATGACAATATCGAACCAGCCTCTACCACTTCTACTGGAAGCTCGCTCCACACAGCCACCACTCTCTGAGTAAAGAAGTTCCCCCTCGTGTTACTCCTAAACTTTTGCCCCCAACTCTCAACTCATGTCTTCTTGTTTGAATCTCCCCTACTATGTATTTATATTTATTGTATTTTTTATTATCATTGTGCTCTTTATGTTATTGTGGTTTTTTTGTGCTGCATCTGATCCAAAGTAACAATCATTTTGTTTGCCTTTACACTTGTGCACTGGCAATAACATTAAATAATCTTCACTCTTGTTTCAAGCTGCACTCTCTGTTGGTTTGCATGAAGATCCAGGCGGCACAGTGCAATGGTTATTGTGACGCTGCTGCAGCGCCAGTGACCCACCGCTGTCTGTACGTTCTCCCTATGACAGAGGGTCTCCCCCAGGTGCTGCGATTTCCTCCCACGTTCCCAAGATATATGGATTCGTCAGTCACATGGGTATGATTTATTTAGTTATTTATTGTCATACAGCATAAGCTGCACCACCCAGCAATCCCCCAATTTCCAGTTTAAGATGGTGCTGGTGAATCTCAGTGGCTTCTGGCTGGTGGCTAATGATGCTAATGATACTTTGTTAACCACACTTTTTTCTGGCAAACGATCATCGTAAGCAATAGCCTGCAACTTCCCTTTGGACCTGGAGGAATTCGATGTGGCGGAAGCAAGACGGCGGGCCGGAGGCTGAGAGCGTGGAAAAGCATGAAGTTCAGGCAACGGCTGAATCGAAGCCATGGGGTCCAAGCCCCAGCGTGTGCCAACGCGACTGTACACGGTCTCCAGACGGGGATCTACGGGCCGAAATGAGGAAGTGAAGTCCGGCATATCCAAGCAGCAGACCCCGTCGTTCAGGCGGAGAATTAAATGCCGGGTCAGATTGAAAAGGTCGGGGTGTTGAGGCCCGAGGTGAGGTATGGGCTGGTTCAGTTTGCTGCTTGAAGCCGCAGAACCCTGATGTTCAGATGGAGATTTAAGCACTGGGCCAAACTGAAAAGGTCAGGGTGTCAGGACCTGAGGTGAGGGATAGACCGGTTCAGATCACTGCTCCATGATGTTTACTCGGCTCTACGCTGAACTATGGGACTCTCTCTGTGGACTTCAGTTCAGGAACACTATTTGTTTGCAGTTATTCTTTGCATGATGTTCTTTTTCTTTGCACATTGGCTCTTCATTATAGGTTATATTATTAATTCTTATGGGTTCTTTTTTATGGGCATGATATGGTTTTTATTCTGTGCACATTGCGTGTTGGACAGTTTTCCTTTTTTACATATATATGGCAGACATCCCACCTCTCCCGGAAGATCCGGGAGTCTCCCGCATATCGATAGTGGCTCCCTGATGCCCGGAAATTATATACAATATCCCGGAAATAGATTTTTTTGAGAAAGAGAGGGAGAGGGAGAGCGAGCATCCTGATTGATCTCTCTTCGTGCTAAGAGTGGTCTCCAACCACCAGGCCGCAAGGAAACAATATGATTTGGCGATATGAAATGATACAAGTCATTTGCACCTTTCCTCATTGCCTGTCACGCACTGTTGAACTTGAACACATGCAAGATCATTACGCGCGCGTCATCCATGTCAGCGCGGGAAGAAGATCAACTCCTCGAGCTTGTAAATGACAGCGGGCTGAAAAGTTTGTTTGACATAACATCTCTGCCGGCATTCTGGATCAAAGTCAAGGTTAAGTATTCTGAGATAGCCATGAAAGCACTGAAAACGTTGCTTCCATTTCCAACATCATATCGCTGCGAAGCGGAGTTTTCTGCAATGAATGCAACGAAAACTAAATTGCAGAATAGACTGGACATAAGGAACCCCCTTCGAGTATCGCTGTCTCCCATCACCCCTCGATGGCACCGTCTTGTTGCAGGAAAACAAGCCCAGGGCTCCCACTGATTCAGCGATATTGGTGTGTTGCAATGATTTTATATGTTCACACGGGGAAAATATGCGCTGTGTGTTTCATATCCAAATGTTACTTAAAATGTTATGATGCTATAGACTTATCACCTATATTCCAGTCATGATTAACACCGCCCCCCCTCCCCCGCCCCGGTCTGCAAGAATATTGTCAATATTAAACCGGTCTGCGGTGCAAAAAAAGTTGGGGACCCCTGCTAAGTAGACCTATCAGTTTTCTCTGTGGGCAGGCTTTACAGTCGACCTCAAAAATAATGACAGTGTTGCTCGCTGCACTGTTTGCCACAGTGACTTTTCTATTGCCCATGGTGGGTTAAAATGTAAAAGACATGTTGAGGTGAGTTTAATAGGTGTCATTACAGCATAGCTAATGTTATTTAAACCAGCTGGCTAGCTGCTAAGGAGCTACTCTATTGATGTCCTACGTGATGAGGCCAAACTCCCTGTAGACTTGCTTAAAGTTGTAATAGAATAAACATGATAATACAAGCACATATTTTAATGTCACATTTGCTGCATATACCCAACTTGATTTACAGATTAGACAAAATCACTAAACAAAGTATTACATACACCCTTGGAGGTCGACGGGGGTGGGGGGGGGGTGCTACCTCCCTGAAATGGTGGTGATACCTCCCTGAAACGAGTTTTTGCAGAGCGGGATGTCTGATGTGGGTTTTTTTGGCGTCTTTTGTTTTCTAGCTGCCTATTAAGAGACAAGTCTCTCAAAAGTTGTACAAAGTTGTATAAACTTTGATAATAAATGTACTTTGAACTTTGAATTTAATCCTTGCCTAATCACAGGGCAATTTACAAAGACCAATTAAACCTACCAAGCCGTACAAGTTTGGACTGTGGGAGAAACCGGAGCACCAGGGGGAAATCAGGGAGAACGTACAAACTCCTGACAGGCAGTAGTGGGAATTGAACCCGGGTCGCTGGTACTGTAAAGTGTTGTGTTAACCACTACGCTACCATGCCAATGTAGCACATGCTCGCTGGGCCAGAGGGGCCTATTACTGGGGTGTAACTCTAAATAAAAAAAATAAAGGATAACTTCTGTGCAGCCAAATTCACTGAGTTGCTGAATTTAATTTCTGCATTGATAATCTGGTCATGTGCCAAGGCAAGCAGCCAGAAATTTACAGACGATGATCAAACTGTTTCACAACACTGAACATTTTAATTGACTTCAGAATGTGCCTACTAACATCGTTGCTAGCAGAGATTAACCCAGAGAACTGATGTAAAATAACAAACATGATAAAGTAACATACATCAAAGTTGCTGGTGAACGCAGCAGGCCAAGCAGCATCTATAGGAAGAGGCGCAGTCGACGTTTCAGGCCGAGAAAAGGGTCTCGGCCTGAAACGTCGACTGCGCCTCTTCCTATAGATGCTGCTTGGCCTGCTGCGTTCACCAGCAACTTTTATGTATGTTGCTTGAATTTCCAGCATCTGCAGAATTCCTGTTATGATAAAGTAACAAGCAGGATTAACCTAAGTTCTATCATTGCCATTAAACAGCAGAGTGTTTCCCATGACAGATATTGCCTTTTATAAATTGTATATAAATTTCTCTCAGAAGACAGGAACACTGTGGGAAAAAGAGATTTATTGGATGGGCAGACCAAATATATTGATGAATGTCTTCCAAAAGACTCATTATGCCTTTGTTTAATCACAGATGTGGATTTAAGAAGATCTCCATGAGATAAGAATTGTTATCTTTCTTTTTCAGACTAGCTTTATTTGTCACAGGTACATTTAGACATTGTTTTCGTCAACAGCCAACACAGTCTGAGGGTGTACTGGGGGCAGCTCACAAGTGTCTGCCGCCAACACAGCACACCCACAACTAATTAACTCCTATTAACCCGCACGCCTTTCGAATGTAGGAGGAAATCAGAGCAGCCGGAGGAAACCCACATAATCACGGAAGAACATACAAAACATAGGGAAAGGAAAAGGAAACACTGAGAGGGCATAGAATCATATAAAATTACCCCACAGAAACAGGCCTTTCAGCTTCTCATCTAGTCTGCATCGAACCATTTAAACTGCCTACTCCCATCGACCTGCACCTCAACCACAGCCCTCCATACCCCTACCATCCATGTACCTATCCAAACTTCTCTTAAACATTGAAATCGAGCTCACATGCACCACTTGCCATGGCAGCTCATTCCACACTCTCACGGCCCTCTGAGTGGAAAACTTTCCCCTCTTGTTCCCCTTAAACTTTTCACCTTTCACCCTTTACCTAAGACCTCTAGTTGTAGTCCTACCCAACCACAGTGGAAAAAGCCTGCTTGCATTTACCTTATTTATACCCCTCATAATTTTGTATCAAATCTCCCCTCAATCTTCTACATTCCAAGGATTAAGTCCTAACCTGTTCGATCTTTACTTATAACTCAGGTCCTCCAGTCCTGGCAACTTTTCTCTGCACTCTTTCAACCTTATTTACATCTTCCCTGTAGGTGAGTGACCAAAACTGCACACAATACTCCAAATTTGGCTTGACCAACATCTTTTAAAACTTCCACATAACACCCAACTCCTGTACTCATTACTTTGATTTATGAAGGCCAATGTGCCAAAAACTTCCTTTATGACCCTATCGACCTGTGATCACTTTCAATGAATTATGGACTTGCGTCCTCAGACCCCTTTGCTCTACTGCACTCCCCAGTGCCCTGCCATTCAGTGTGTATTAGTAATGTCACTTGCAGCATTTTTACTTGTTTAATTGATTTATTATTATTACATGCATCACGATACTTACAGTTCCTGCTGCCTTAGGAAAGCGAGGGGATGGGCGAAGTGGGAGAAGGCTGATTATGATCTTGCTCTTTGTTATTTACCTGCACTACTTTTTCAGAATCTTTTATACTTTATTTTGTTTTGTTATGCACTGTGCAGGAGGCTCAGAAATGGAGGAATTCAGACACTGGATAGTTGTACAAGTGAAGTTGAAGGTGAGCTGGAGTGAGGGAGCAGAGTGATTGGAACACAGAGTACAGTGCCAGACAAGCTTTTCAATGTATTTTGATATATGTGACAATAATAAACCAATTTCAGTTTTCATGGTGGACTGAATGTGTCCTCAACTCTCTGCAATTCCTTGCATTCTCTGGCAAAGCAGCTACCATGCACGACAATACTATGCAAAAGTCTTAGGCACCTAGGGTTGCCAACTTTCTCACTCCCAAATGAAGGACAAAAGTAGCAGTCAAATACTGGACACCCTGAGAAAGACTACAATGACCATGAAGCCTTGCGCAGGGACCTGTGTGTGTATGCATGACGTGCGCATGCGTGTACGTGCTAATATTTTTTCTCTACAAATCATTTTTGGCGATTCTGTTCAGTGAAACTACAATGTACATACATTATTTCTACTTTATATAGGCTGTGTATTTATCATATCATTCCTGCTTTTACTATATGTTAGTGTTATTTTAGGTTTATGTGTTACTTGGTATGATTGGGTAGATTATTTTTTGGGTCTGGGAACGCTCAAAAATTTTTCCCATATAAATTAATGGTAATTGCTTCTTCGCTTCACGCCATTTCGATATGAAAGGTTTCATAGGAACACTCTACCTTAGCAGGGGAAATACGGGACATGGGCAGTCCCGTATGGGACAAACTAACTTAGCTCGATATACGGGATGTCCCAGCAAATACGGGACAGCTGGCAACCCTATAGACACCTCTGATTTTTTGATATGGTTTCACATGGTATGGTCTGGATAGAGTCCTGATCTTAACATCATTGAGGCTGTCTGGGATTACCTGGAGAGACAGAAGCAAGGGAGACAACTAAAGTCTGCAGCAGAACTTTGTCAGGCTCTCTAGGATGCTTGGAACAACCTACCAGCTAAAGCTGCACGACAGTGTACTTAAGAGAACTGATGCAGTTCTAAAGTTAAAGGGTGGTCACACCAAATATTGATTTGATTTCATTATTTACTGTTTACTGCTCTTTGTAATAATTTTTTTGATATTTAGAAACTTTTTATTTCATTATCTTTAGAAGTATCTTAACTTTACAGATTTTTTTTATATGTGCCTAAAACTTTTGCATAGTACTGTTGGTAAAATAGTCCCTATGGAGCATCTGAATTTATTAAGCCTTTTGAGGAAGAAGATGCACTGATGCAACTCCTGGTTCCCTGCTACGGAGTGAGCTATGTTGTGTGTCAGTACATAACTCCAGTGTGCAGGGATCACACTCACAACGAGGGTGTGATACTGTAAAAGCTCAAGCCACAAAAATAAGACAAAGGAAGTGGAATTCAGACATTTTCAAATCTGTCCATTCATCCATTCTTCTGTCCATTCATTTGTCTGTCCATCTATCCATCCATCCGTCCATCCATCCACTCATCAGTCCATCCGTCCATTCATCCGTCAGTCAATCCATCTGTTTGTCCATTCGTCCATCCATCCACCTATCCACTCATCAGTTCATCCGTCAGTAAATCCATCTGTTTGTCCATCCGTCCGTCCATCCGTTCATCCATCCACCCATCAGTCCATCTGTCAATTCATCTATCCGTCAGTCCATTTATCTGTCCATCCTCATCTGTCCACATCCATCCATCTTTCCATCCACTGTCCATCCAACCATCCATCCATCCACCATCCATCCGTTTGCCCATCTATTCATCCATCCATCCATTTCAAAGTATAAACACACAATAATTTACAACTCTTCTGCATTCTGCGGTTGCTTCTGTTCTTGCATGTTCACTTTAATTTTGCCTTGGGCAGCAGGGTAATGTAGCAGTTAGTGCAACACCAGCCACCTGTGTTCAATTGCTGTTGCATCTGTAAGGACCTTGTACACTTTCCCCATGAACATGTCCTCTGGGTTTTCCATTTTCCTCCCACATTCTAAAAGATGTATGGTTTAGTAGGATAATTGATTACATGGGTATAATTTGGCGGGTGGTGGGGTGGAGGTACGTCTGTACCAGAGGTGGTGTAAGCCACTTCTTCCCTCCGCTAACCCAGGGGTCCCAACCTTTTGCGCACCGCGGACCGCTTTAATATTGACGATATTCTTGTGGACCGGCCGACTGGGGGGGGGGCGGGGGGGAGTGTTCAAGTTCAATAGTGCATGACAGGGAATGAGGAAAGGTGCAGCTGACTCATATCATTTCATATCGCCAAATCATATCGTTTCCTCGTGGCCTGATGATTGGGGACCACTGCGCTAGCCTACAGGTCAACCTAGGGCAAGGTATAGCACCTGCTCAGCCCCTCACCCACATTCAGGATCACCTGGAGCCATAGGAGCAGGAGATGGATGGTCATATGAGCAGTTGATGCATATCACAATTCTTGGTTATGCGACCACTGACACCAGGCAGACAATCTCTGAAGAGTATTGATAATGGCTGGGGTCACTCGTTTTGTAAAGACACTGCCCAGAAGAAGGCAATGGCAAACTACTTGATTGGCCACATCACATGACACAGGGTATAATGATGATGATGACGGTTGTAATTGGGTAGCAAGGTCTCATTGGCCGGAAGAGCCTGTTACCATGCTGTATCTCTAAATGGGGTGGCACAGTATGTAGCAGTTATATAACGTTCTTACAGTGCCAGCGACTTGTGTTCTCTTCCTGCTGCTGTCTGTAAGAAGATTGTACATTCTCCCTATGCCCACGTGGATTTCCTCCGGATGTTCTGGTTTCCTCCCACGTTCCAAAGACCTACGGGTTAGTAGGTTAATTTGTCACATGGGTGGAATTGGGAGGTGCAGGTTCATGGGATGAATGACAGATCTAAATTTAAGCTACAGCCACGCTTCCTCGGTAAGTAGTGCATCTTTCCAGGTCTCCATCGATGCAGATTCAAGACTGCACTTAAGGGGGAATGGGATTGAGGGCTAACACAGATCCATATCATTGTGAAAGCATGTCTGATTTGCAAAAACAGATTACTGAGGAATACAGATATAACTGTGCTTTGTGACAGAAATTCAGCCAAGGTCCTGCATGCTTAAGGATTTCGAATTCCCATGTGAAGGCCCAAGTCATGGAGTGCACTTAAAGTGGTGTTAACAGCTCTTGATTTGTAAGGGCATCAAAGGTTACAGGGAGAAGCTGGGAGAATGGGGCTGAGAGAGATGATGGTTATATTTAAAGAGGAGGTTGACAGGTTCTTGATCAGCAAGGGCTTCAAAGGTTTTAGGGAGAAGGCAGGAGAATGGAGCTGAGAAAGATTTTTAAAAATCAGCCATGATAGATTGGTGAAGTAGACTCAGTGGGA
The DNA here is from genome assembly GCF_963921235.1 of Mobula hypostoma. Classification (NCBI taxonomy): domain Eukaryota; kingdom Metazoa; phylum Chordata; class Chondrichthyes; order Myliobatiformes; family Myliobatidae; genus Mobula; species Mobula hypostoma. The sequence goes on along the minus strand of NC_086117.1, from coordinate 11,555,987 downwards.
CGAATGGCAAAACTCTGCTCGTACAGCAGTGTGAAAAAATCTCAGGCATAAATATATAGCTGGGGTGCCTAAGACTTCTGCACAGCACAGTAGCAATCTTATGTATTGCACTGTACTGCTGTCACAAAAAAAAACAAATTTTATGACACATGAGTGATGATAAACCTGATTCTGATATAGGTCTCTATTGTGGACTGAGAGTGGGAATGAGGGCAGGGAGAGGGGAATCTTGGTTGGGAAAAGGGGAAGGGAGAGGGGAGGAAATGGGAAGCACCAGAGAGACTGTAATGATCAATAAGCAAATTGTTTGGGAACAAATAGCCTTGCCTGGTGTCTCAAGGCTGGGTATGTGTGCACCCACACCACCCCAACCCGCCCCTGGCACTCCTCCTCTACCACCCGTCCCACACCACTCCCGCGGTGCTCCACCCTTGCCATTCCAACATCCTTTGCTCCCACCAGATTTACAGACTCACTCGCTGCTCTACGTTGACAAATATAGCAGCTTGCAAAGGTCTTAGGCACCCAAGCTATATACTGTATATATGCCTAAGACTTTTGCACAATACTAAATGTCTTTTGGTCTTAAAGTTTTATGGGATGATAAATCAGCCATGATGGAATATCAGGTCAGACTTGATGGGCCAAATGGCCAAATTCTGCTCCTATGACTTAAGGTCTTATGAGGAAGCATAACGGTAAGCTAAAGGAAGGATCTTAGAGAATGAGAAGGGGTTGGGAGAGCTGGAAAACAAACTCCAGTCATCAAGGCCCAGCAGCTGAAGGAACAGGTATGTCTAACACAACAAACAAAACACTGCGCTCTGCAGGAGGCTCAGAAATGAAGGAATTCAGACAGTGGGAAGGTTGTAGAAATGAGGTTGATGTTGAGGGAATCATGGGATTAGAACAGAGAGAGAACGTTATATTAACACACACAAAATTCTGGAGGAACTCAGCAGGTCAGGCAGCATCTTTGGAGAGGAATAAAAAGATGATGTTTCAGGCTGAGACCCTTCATCAGGACTGGAAAGGAAGTGGAAGAAGCCAGAATAAGAAGGTGGGGGAAGGGAAGGAGTACAAGCTGGAAGGTGACAGGTGAGACCAGGTGAGGACGACAATAGGTGAGTGGGATGGTACTTTTAATAGCATTGACAAATTTGGTCAGGACCATTGGAGCGCTCCTGCTAATTACAATGTCACTATAGTCCTTAAATTTTATAGCTCTGGATCAGCTCAAAAGTCTACGTGAGCATGTTTCACCCAATTTCCTTGAATCAAAGACTGGCTACTGTTCAGCATCTTACCATGGCATTGTCCAAGCAGTGAGCTTTCACTCTCAGCTGATGGACAGCACAAGGGTTAAAGTGATTTAATGAATGGAAGAAATGTCTCAGCTAGTAGACTTCAGAAAGGCAGCCCACAGAAAAAGGGTTCCAAAACAAAACCTCTTGGGATGATGTCTCTTAGACAAAAGATCACCCAACATTAAGCAGGTACTATTTAACAGCTCTAATTTAGTCTATCAGTCTTTCTGTCAAACAGCAACCAGCTATGTTACATATTAAGAAGGCACATCTGAACATTGGCTGCTGAAGTTGTGTGTTATACCACTGCTCTCTTTGCAATTTTTGGCTCAATTGTAGACATTATGTTTTAATAATGCACATTAAGATTTTTTTTCCACTTTGTGTAATTCATTCATTTTAGGAGCTGTAACATGTGTATGGTAACAACTCAGACTGAAAAATTGTTTCCACATGACATCATAATCCAATGTACTTTTTTATTTCTTAAAAGTCCGCCCCCAAAACACTCCGGAGAGATGAATCACTTAACATGGAAAATGTGCATTCATATTTGTTCCACCACTCTTTTAACCCATAATGAGGCTGGTGTTGCTGTTTCATGTGGGAGTGTGAAGTTCGTCTCAACTTTTGCTGTGAGAAATATGGGAAAGATCACACCTATACACTTATTTGAGTTGTGCTTAATCACACCCATGACTGTGTGGCTAGGCTCAGCTCAAATAACATCTGTAAGGTTGCTGATGATACAACCATTGCTGGCAGAATCTCAGATGGTGACAAGAGGGCATATAAAAGTGAGGTATACCAGTTAGTTAGGTGGGGTTGCAGCAACAACCCTGCACTCAACACCAGCAAGACGAAAGCGCTGACTGGGGACTTCAGAAAGGGTAAGATGAGGGAACACACACCAGTTCCCATAGAGGGATCAGAAGTAGAGAGTGTGAGCAACTTCAAGATCCTACCTCTGAGGATCTAACCTGCTCCCAACATCTCGATGCAACTATAAAAAGGCAAGACAGCAACTGTATTTCATTAAAAGTTTGAGGAGATTTGGTTTCTCATCAAATACACTCAAAAATATTTACAAATGTACCATGGAGAGCATTCTAACTGGCTGCACCAGCGTCTGGTATCGGGAGGCTACCACACAGGATTGAAGTAAGCTGCAGAGAGTTGCAAAATTAGTCAGATCCATCAGCCTCTGTAGTATGCAAGACATCTTCAAGGAGAGGTGCCTCAAAAAGATGGCATCTATCATTAAGGGCCCCCACCACACAGGTCATGCCTTGTTCTCATTGCTACCATCAGGGAGGAGGTACAGAAGCCTGAAGGCACACACTCAATGATTCAGGAACAGCTTCTTCCCCTCTGCCGTACAAAGAGTAATTTATCCCCCCTCTTGGAAGTTTTCATGTTTGGAAAAAATTTTAGGTTTAAACCCTTATCAGAAGGGTTTAATAGCAACTATTTATGAATTATGAAAATACAGCCAGGTATATCTGATAAAATTAAGAATGAATGGGAAAGGGAACTTCAACTTTTCTTACCTATAGAGAAATGGGTTAGTTAACTTTTCCCCTATATGTGCTAAACATACATTGATACAATTTAAAGTGGTGCATATGGCCCATATGTCTGAAGATAAACGAGCTCGTTTTCACTCTCATATAAGTCCTGTCTGTGATAGGTGTCATTCTGAGGTGGCTTCTTTAACTCATATATTTTGGTCTTGCCCTCTGTTGGAAAAATATTGGAAAGACATTTTTGATACTATTTCAACAGTTTTGCGTATTGATTTACAACCTTATCCTATTACCGCAATTTTTGGTTTACCAATAATGGAACATAGTTACTTATCTTCTTCAGCTCGTTGGATGATTGCATTTGTTACATTAATGGCTAGAAGATCCATTTTACTGAATTGGAAAGAGATTAATCCTCCTACTACATTTCAATGGTTTTCCCAAACTATATCTTGTCTAAATTTAGGAAAAAATCAGAAGGTTCACTTTTGATCTTTCGGTTAAATTTGAAGAGACTTGGAGGCCATTTATTCAACACTTTCATATGACGTAACTTGACCTTTTCCGAATCCTTTTTATTAACCTTAAATATATGGACAGAGGAGCGGAGTTAATGACATTAATGATTGCATCAGATGTAATGATTGCCCAGCTTTGTTTAGTTTAGTTTTGTTTAGTTCAGTTTAGTTTAGTTTTTGTTTTTTTTTCTAATTTGGGATTTTTTTTCTTTACATTTTTTCATTTTTCTTTTTATCATGTTTAATTACATTAAGAGTTCAGGAAGCTTAGTATACTTGTGTTATCTGTAGTTTATACTCGCGTATGCTAATTACCAATAATGTAATCCCAATCTCTTTGTACTAGTACTGTTATGTTTATGAATTTGAAAATTAATAAAAAAGATTGAAAAAGAAAGGAAGTTTTCATGTTTTATAACATTGAATCATGGTGGATTTAATTTGGCTTTTTTTCACACTGATCAACAGGAAAAGATTCTTTTGTGTCAAAGTGAAAACAGATCTCTACAAAGTGACCTTAATTAATTACCAATAGAAAACATAAAATAATTGATTGCAGAAGTATTCACCTCCTTTAATATGACACACCAAATCATCATTGGTGCAGCTAATTGGTTTTAGAAGTCACATAATTAGTTAAATGGAGATCACCTGTGTGCAGTCAAAGTGTTTCAATTGACTGTAGTAAAAATGCACCTGTATCTGGAAGATCCAACTGCTGGTGAGTCAGTATCATGGCAAAACCTACACGACGACAACAAAAGAACACTCCAAGCAACTCTGCAAAAAGGTTATTGAAAAGCACAGCAGGAGGTGGATACAAGAAAATTTACAAGTTACTGAATATCCCTCAGAATACAGTTAAGTCAATCATCAAGAAATGGAAAGAATATGGCACAACTGTAAGTCTGCCTAGTGCAGACCGTCCTAAAAACTGAGTGACCATGCAAGAAGGGGACGAGTGAGGGAGGCCACCAAGAGACCTATGACAACTCTGGAGGAGTTACAAGCTTCAGTAACTGAGATGGGAGAGACTGTGGATACAATTACTGTTTCCCGGCTGCTTCACCAGTCGCAGCTTTATGGGAGAGTGGCAAAGAGAAAGCCACTGTTGAAAAAAAAACTCACATGAAATCTCAGCTGGAGTTTGTCAGAAGGCATGTGGAGACTCCGAAGTCAGTTGGAAGAGGTTATATGGTTTGGTGAAACCAAAATTAAGCTTTTTGGCCATCAGACTAAATGTTATGTTTGCCATAAGCCAAACACCACACATCATCAAAAACACACCATTCCTACCGGGAAGCATAGTGGTGTCTGCATCATGCTGTGGGGTGCTTCACTGTAGCAGGTCCTGGAAAGCTTCTGAAAAAATACAGGCAAACCCTAATGCAATCCACAAGAGAACTGCAACTTGGGAGAAGATTTGTTTTCCAGCAAGCCAATTACCCCTAGCATAAAGCCAAAGCTGCACAGGAATGGCTTAAAAACGACTAAGTTAATGTCCTGGAGTGGCCAAGTCAGAGTCCAGACCTCAATCCAATTAAGAATTTGTGGCTGGACTTGGAAAGAGCTGTTCACTCACAATCTCCATGCAACCTGACAGAGCTTGAGTAGTTTTGTAAAGAAGAATGGGGAAAAATTGCAGTGTCCAGATGTGCAAAGCTGATAGAGACCTATCCACACAGACTCAAGGCTGTAATTGCTGCCAAAGGTTCATTTCCTAAATACTGAATTGAAGAGGGTGAATACTTAATACAATCAATTATTTTGTGTCTTATATTTGTACTTAATTTAGATCACTTTGTAGAGATCTGTTTTCACTTTGGCATGAAAGAGTCTTTTTCTGTTGATCAGTGCCAAAAAAGCCAAATTAAGTTCACTGTGATTCAATGTTGTAAAACAATAAAATATGAAAACTTCCAAAAGGGTGAATACTTTTCATAGGCATTGTGTATGTATATACCTACTGTAATTCACAGTTTTTTTCTGCATTATCAAGTATTGCAAAGTTAGCAAATTTCATGACATGTGCTGGTGAATTCTAATTCTGATTTTTACCAGGAATACAGGTGCATAATTCCTTGAAAATGGTGTAGACTAGGTTGTAAAGAGAACTTTTGGCGTAATGGCCTTCATAAATCAATGTATTCAGGAGTTGGGATGTTATGTTGAAATTGTACAAGATGTTGGTGACCCTAATTTGAAGTATTGTGTCCAGTTCTGCTCACCTACCTACAGGAAAGATATCAACAAGATTGAAAGAGTGCAGAGAAATTTCACAAGGACTTGAGGAGCTGAGTTATAGAGAAAGGTTAAATAGGTTAGAACTTTATTCGCCAGAGTATAGGAGAATGAGGGAAGATTTGATAGAGACATACAAAATTATCAGGAGCATGAATAGGAAAAATGCAAACAGGCTTTGTCCACTGAGGTCGAGTGAGACTAAAGCTGCAGGTCATGGGTTAAGCGTGCAAAGTGAAATGTTTAGGTGGAACTTCTTCATTAAGACAGTGGTGTGAGTGTGGAACGAGCTGCCAGTGGAAATGGTGGATACAGGTTTGATTTCAACATTTAAGAGAAATTTAAATAGGTATATGAATGGGAGGGGTAGGGAGGTCTGTGGTCCGGGTACAGGTCAATGGGACAAGACAGACTAATAGTTTAAGCATGGACTAGATGGGTCGAAGAGTCTGCTCTGTGCTATTACTAAGAAGGTGCCTGGGAAGCTGAAAAGCTGAAGGTAAAGAAGTCACCTGGAGCAGACGGACTACACCTCAGGGTTCAGAAAGAGATAGCGGGAGATTGTGGAGGCATTAGAAATGATCTTTCAAGGATCACTAGATTCTGGAATGGTTCTGGTGGACTGGAAAATTTAAGGGAGGGAAGGAGGCAGAAGAAAGGAAAATATTGGTCAGTTAGCTTGACTTCAGTGATTAGAAAGATTACTAAGGATGAGGTTTTAGGGTACTTGGCACATGATAAATTAGGCCAAAGTCAGCATAGTATTCGAATGGGGGAATCTAGTCTGACAAATTTCTAGGAATTCTTTGAGGAAATATCAGGCCGGATAGAGAAAGGGGAATCAATCTATCTGGATTTTCAGAAGGCTTTTGACAAGGTCCAGCATCTGAAGGTGCTTAACAAGGTAAGAGTGTTACAGGGCAGATACCGGTTGACTGGCAGGAGGAAAACAGTGGGAATAAAAGGGAGCCTATTTTGGTTGGTTGCCAGTGACTGGTGTGTACCACAGGGGTTAGTATTGGGATCAGCTCTCTTCACGTCGTATGTCAATGATTTGAATTAAGGAATTGAAGGCTTTGTGGCCAAGTTTGTGGACAATACGAAGATAGATGGTGGGGGGCAGGTGGTGTTGAGGAAGCAGGGTGACTGCAGAAGAACTTAGATATGCTGGCAGAATGGGTAAAGTAGTGGCAGATGGAATCTGGTGTTGGGAAGTGTATGGACATGCACTTCGGCAAAAGAAATAAAGGTGTGGACTATTTACTAAATGGGCAGAAAATCCACAAATCAGAAGGGCAAAGGGACTTGGAGTCCTCATGTAGGATTCCCTAAAGGTTGAATCAGTGGTAAGAAAGGCAAATACAATGTCAGCATTTATTTGAAAAGGACTAGAACACAAAATCTAGGATCTAATATAAAGGCTTTAAAAGGCATTGGTCAAACCATGTGGCGCATTGTGAGCAGTTTATCAAAGAAAAGATGTGCTGGATTTGGAAAGGGTCCAGAGGAGGTTCACCAGAATGATCCCAGGAATGAAAGGGTTAACTTACAAGAAGCGTTTGATAGCTCTGGTCCTGTACTTGCTGGAGTTTAGAAGAATGAGGGGAATTTCATTAAACCCTATCAGAGATTGAAAGACCGAGATAGAGTGGACGTGGGGAGGTTATTTCCTATAGTGGGTGGGGGAGTCTAGGACCAGAGGACACAGCCTCAGGATTGAGGGATGTCAATTTAGAACAGAGATGAGGAAAAATTGCTTTAGCTAGACGATGGTGAATCTGTGTAGTTCACTGCCACAGACAGCTATTGTAAGGCCAAGTCATTGGGTATACTTAAGGCAGAAGTTGTTAAGTTCTTGATTAATCAACATGTCAAAGATAATGAGGAGAAGGTGAGAGAATGGGGTTTACAGGGATAATAAATCAGCCGCGATAGAATGGTGGAGCAGACTCGATGGGCCAAATGGCCCAATTCTGCTCCTATGAGTTATGGTCTTACAGTGTTCTATGGCTCTGTGATTTATGTTCACAATATCATTTAATTCCAAAACAGAAAGGCAACTAAATGGCTTCAGAAGGTCTAGAAAATCTCTTGAGCTTCATCTCACAAGAAGCCCACCATTCTAGCATTTTTTCCTTAACCAATTCCAACACTTTGTCCATCACAAGTGGAGTTTAAAAGAAAGAGAGGTGATCCCATTGAATCTGTCAAGATTCCAAGAGCAGCTGACAGAGTGGAGCCTGATGTGCCATTTCTCCCAGCAGGGAGAAGCTGGAACTAGGGAGCACAAGGTTAGGATTAGCCATATTTGAAAAATAGGACAGAGATGAGGAGAAACTTATTCACACTGAGATTGTCACGGTGTGCGCTGACAGACAACTAAACTCAAGTGCAGAGGAACGAAAAACTCCCACTTTGAGACAGAAACAAGGGTTTATTCATTGGAACTCCAACTGAACTTTGGTGGCTTGACCAAGCAACACAACAAGACAAATCATTCTTGAAGCACATACAGTACAAGGACCCCACGATGAGACTAATTGAGCATCCACTATAAATAATCACAGAATGTGGGAAACCCGTGCCAATCACAATTAACTTGTCAAGATTGAACAGAAAGCATAAGGATTTAAAGGCTCTAGTTAAGATAACAACTAGTAAATACAGGTGCATGAGAAATTGAGAAATCCAACGCTCTACAGCATGCCACAGAGGCCCACAGGGTTCAGGAAAGAGAGGGGATATTGCACTACACTGGGTGATGGGTGTTCAGTCTTTGAGTGTATTGAAAATTAAAGGTTAGCTTTATTTGTTACATGTACATCAGACCATACAGTGAAATACACCATTTGTGTCAATGACCAACACAGCCCAAACATCTGCATGTCCCACAAGTGTCACCATACTTTGGGTACCAACATAGCATGCTCATAGCTTACTAGCCATGATCTGTATGTCTTTGCAAAGTGGGAGGAAATCGGAGGACCCGCAGAAAACCCATGTGGTCATGGGGAGAACGTACAAGCTCCTTACAGGTAGTGGCTAGAATTGAACCCCTGGTTGGTGGAGCAGGTGGGTGATGTGCGACACAATGTGATCTTTCTGGATTCTCCCAGACCGATGTGGATTGAAAGGCCATGGCCAAAGTGGAGAAGCATTCAAAGTGGAACTGGTACTCTTGAATCCTGTGCTTCTTGAGCAGTAACAGTCCAGCATAAACGTAAGAGAGAACCAACTCATCAAGGTTCTCAGTGGTACATCAAGTGCTCCACCTTGAACTATCATAGACCAACAGTTCCCAGAGTCAGTGGTGACATTTCTTTCTTTCCCTCAAGGAAGCTTTGAATGAATCCTCAAATTATTTTTTTCCGGTAATATCTTCTCTGGGTGATGGGTGGAGATACATCTCTACCAAAGAAGGTGCAAGGCTCTTTCCCTCTGCTAGCCCGGTGTAGTACCTGCTTAGCGCTTCCCCCTGCCCAATGAGGATACCGCGACTCTCATTTGAATGCATATTTTTCTCCTAACTTCTCTCTAATCCATGACTTGAGTGCTTTCAATATTTGTCCCTCGACTACTTTGCAGTATTTGACACCAATGTATTAAAGTGTGGGTGGCAGGGCGGAGATACGTCTCTACCAAAGGAGGTATAAGGCTTCCTTCCCTCCATTAGTCTGCAGGTCACACTTGGGCAAGGTAGCCACCCTCCCATCGATGAAGATCACATGAAGCCATGGGAGCAGGTGGTGGATGGTCATATGAGCAGCTGGTGCATATCACAAGTCCTGGTAATGCGACCACTGATGCCAGGCAGACAATCTCTGAAGAGTATTGATAATGGCTGGGGTCACCCGTCTTGGAAAGACACCGCAAAGATGAAGGCGATGACAAAAAACTTCTGTAGAAAAATTTGCCAAGAACAACCATAGTCATGGAAAGATCATGATCATCTACATCATACATGGTACATAAAGAACAGTTGAATCTCCTCTCGGGACAGAGTTTGGAACAGGGTCTGCTTTGGGAATCTTTTATCAGGTTTGCCAATATCATGGCCTGCCTAAGGTAGCTTACAGAAGGTCTCAATCTGGGGACGTATGCCTAATTCACGAACGTGTTATGGCATTGGTTTTAAATTAAATTTAATGCACCAAAACTAGAGCACTTTTATATACATCATCATCATGTGCCGTGTTGCACAACGTAGGTCATCATGGTCTTTGACCGTGATTGTACTTGGCAAAATTTTCAACAGAAGTGATTTGCCATTGTCTTCTTCTGGGCAGTATCTATACAAGATGAGTGACCACAGCCATTATCAATACTCTTCAGAGATTGTCTGCCTGGCGTCAGTGGTCGCATAACCAGGACTTGTGATATGCACCAGCTGCTCATACGACCATCTACCACCTGCTCCCATGGCTTCACATGACCATTATCAGGGGTGGGGGCACTAAGCAGATGCTACACCTTGCTCAAAGGTGACATGCAGGCTAGCGGAGGGAAAGAGCATCTTACACCTCATTTGGTAGAGATGTATCTCCACCCCACCACCCACACTTGGTGTCAAATACTGCCAAGCAGTCGAGAGACGAATATTGAAAGCATTCAAGTAATGGATTAGGGAGAAGTTAGGAGAAAAATGTACTTTCAAATGAGAGGCATGGTAGCATTGCAGTTGGCAAGATCAGGTTCAATTCTCACTGCTGTCTGTAAGGAGTTTGAATGTTCTTCCCCGTGACTGTGTGAATTTCCTCCCTCATTCTGAAGGAGTACAGGTTAGGACTAGTAGGTTGCGGGCATGCTATACTGGAGCCAGAAGTAGGGCAGCACGATAGTGTAGTGGTTAGCACAATGCTATTACAGTAGGTTAATTGGTCATTGTAAATTGTTCTGTGATTAGGCTAGAGTTAAATCATAGGGTATTGGCAGCGTGGCTCAAGGGGCCGGAAAGTCTTGTTCCATGCTGTATCGTTAAATAATTATATGACTACACGCTTGCTGGCTGCCCAGCACAATCTTAGCTGATTTGATTTTGATACAAATTATACATTTCACCCTGTGCTTTGAAGTACATTTGACAAATAAAGCCAATTTCTTCTTTTAGAATATGGTAGAGATCTTGAAAAATGTCAAAAAAAAAAGAGTAAAGGTGGAGTGTGTCTGGTATTCAGATAGTGCACCTGGACTCAAGTTATGAACTCAGTCAGCTCCATCGTTGGCACTGGCCTCCCCAGAACCCAGGACATCTTCAAGAACAGATGCCTCAAGAAGGCAACATCTATCATCAAGGATACCCATCATCCAGGGCATGCCCGGTTCTCATTGCTACCGTCGGGAAGGAGGTACAGAAGCCTGAAGGCACACACTCAACGACTTAGGAACAACTTCCCCTGCAACATCAGATTTCTGAATGGAGATTGAACCAATGAAAACTACCTCACTAATTTACAGTTTTTAATTATTATATATGGCATTGTCCTACTGCCACACAACAACACATTCCACGACATATGCCAGTGATATGAAAGCTGATTTTGATTCTGACCTTGACTGTCACAGGTTACAGAGCTCGGAGAGTGGAATTATCTCAAACAATTCACTCTTTAGCCAGCACGAATGTTGTCCTTGATTCCAAGAGATCTGAGATCAGCTACGAAAACAAAACTAAAACCAACAGGGGATAAAGCAAAGTGATGTTTTGGCAGCAGTGGTTTGAAGTATTGAGTGCTCTGGCTAGCTGTGACTGTGTACAAAATCATCCACAGCCCTGTGTTACTCGGCAGACTTTCTTTTAAAAAACAAACTCCTCGTCTTTAACTTTTAAAGATTTTTGAATACACATACTAACTCTGATGGGATTTTTAACCTGTCAGGGGCAAAACCAAGCCAAACTAAAGGATAAATATCAAAATATTGCCCCTGATATGTGGTCAAAACCAGCTGGAAAAGAAAAACAGGCATTTTATTTATAAATCTAATTTGCCACATATTCTTTTCAGTAAACATTGAGCATAAACACTTCTTTAATGTGTGTTAGCAGTATTTTATATCTGTCAGAAATGGTGTTATCTCCATTCCAGGAGGAGGGGCAGGAGGAGGGGGTAGAGAGGGGAGGAGAGATGGGGTGGCAGGGGAATGAGGGGATGAAAAAGGAAGGGGAGAGGGGGAAGGGGAGAGGGGGAAGGGGAGAGGGGAAGGGGAGAGGGGGAAGGGGAGAGGGGGAAGGGGAGAGGGGGAAGGGGAGAGGGGGAAGGGGAGAGGGGGAAGGGGAAGGAAGGGGGGAGAAAGGAGGGGGTAGGAGTAGTATTGAGAGGGGAATGAGGAGGGGGATGGTATGGGAGGATGGGGAAAGTGATGGGGAGGGGTTTAGGTGAAGGTGATGGGCTGATTGGAAGGGTGGAGGGTGGAGTGGGGAGCAGGGAGGAGGAGGGAGGGAGGATAGAGATGGGGAGGGTGCATAGTGATGGGGAGGAGGGAAGAGGAGGGGACAGAGAGAGGAAAAGGGAAGTAAAAGCAAAAAGGGGCAAGATGATAAAAAAGAAATGAGGGGATTGCTGGGGACAGGAAGGAAATAGTCAACGTGTAAAAGGGTGAGCTCCAATAACCTGGGTCAAAGCACTGGAATAGAAGCCTACACAATTTGTCCAAAATTGCCATTTAAGTAAGCACTTTGCCATGTAGGAGGGAGCCCTGAAGGTTGCTGGCGGTAGGACCTCTCCGCAAAAAATATATGCTGTACTCTACAGACTGATTCAGCTGGTGAAACTAAATCAGTTCAAAAACAGCACTCACAAAATAGTGGGGAAACTCAGCAGGTCAGGCAGCATCTATGGAGGGGAATAAACAGTCCTGATGATGGGTCTTGGCCTGAAATGTCTACTCTTTATTCCCTAACCTGTAGAGTTCCTCCAACATTTTGTGTGTGTTACTCTGGACTTCCAGAATCTGTAGAATCTCTTGCATTTTTTAAAAACAGCTCTTCCTGAACTATTTTAATTACAAAACGATTATTTGCTTTGTCAGTTCCAACAGAGTTACTGGAAGCTGAAATGAATCTCCTAAAAGTGTGCAATTAAAATGATTGATACACGCTGGGTCAGTTTTCAATTGTAAAGAAAGACGACACAATTCCAATAGCACAAGAACAACGTGCATCCATCTCTTAAATCCGAGGCCACACAACAAGTCTACAGAGGGTCATCCAGAAAGGGCAGAGATATACAGTACGTCTAGGTCTTGCTGTGCATTCTGGCCAGTTAACAATGATTTGGTTCATACTTTGCAAAGCATGGCTGTCATGATTCATTCATAATGTTTCAGCAGTTACCACGGAGAGCCAATAGCTGAACAATCTTCCATGGCTTCCTACTGCTACAGCTATTGATGTTCATAGTTTAGGAAACAGCACAGTACAAAGGAAAAGGGGTCTTTTGAAGGAGAATTTTCAGCTTCAGTTTAACTATTATTTTTAAATAATACAGCGCAAAATGGGAGGCTTTCTGGGAGACCATCAGAAACATCCACTTATATTTACCAAGGACTCTCACCTTTGAATAGGTGCCCTAAAAGTCTATCTACTACACTATTGGTCTTGGAATTACTTACTGCCCGTTACATAGAAACATAGAAACATAGAAAATAGGTGCAGGAGTAGGCCATTTGGCCCTTCGAGCCTGCACTGCCATTCAGTATGATCATGGCTGATCATCCAACTCAGAACCCTGTACCAGCCTTCCCTCCATACCCCCTGATCCCTTTAGCCACAAGGGCCATATCTAACTCCCTCTTAAATATAGCCAATGAACTGGCCTCAACTGTTTCCTGTGGCAGACAATTCCACAGATTCACCACTCTCTGTGTGAAGAAGTGTTTCCTCATCTCAGTCCTAAAAGGCTTCCCCTTTATCCTCAAACTGTGACCCCTCGTTCTGGACTTCCCCAACATCGGGAACAATCTTCCTGCATCTAGCCTGTCCAATCCTTTTAGGATTTTATACGTTTCAGTAAGATCCCCCCTCAATCTTCTAAATTCCAACGAGTACAAGCCAGTCGATCAGTTACACCATTGAGGTAGCAATGAAGGTCCTCCATCTCTGTCCATCCATACATCACACACAAATAAAGAAAGATTCTTCATTGTTGTTTCTGTAACAATTCTGTTTGACCAGTCCTCACTGCTAGCCCTGAGCTGAAGCCCCGAACCTGGAGAGGACCACTCTTAGTCTGGCCTCTACCCTCTGACCTGGTTGGCATGGGTGACCCCAGCAACAGCCAAAACACAAGGCTCTGACTCCGGGTCATTGAGGTGTGCAAGCCTCCAAGTTCCATGATAAGGTTGTGCTCCTTTTGGAGGGGATATTGGAATGGGTTTGTTATCATTAAAGATTGGTTTTATTTGTGAAACATACAGTGAAATGCATTGTTTGCATTAATGACTAACGCAGTCTGAGGATGTGCTGGGGGCAGCCTGCAAGTGTCGCCATGCTTCTGGTACCAATGTAGTATGATCACAATATGCTAACCCGAACCTGTACAAACTCCTACAGACAGCAGTGGAAACTGAACCCCAGTCACTGATCCTTGGCACTGTAAAGCTATTGGTATTGGCTTATTAAGGACCCCCATCACCAGGACATTCTCTCTCCCCATTACTGCCATCGGGGAGGAGGTACAGGAGCCTGAAGACACACAGTCAGTGTTTGTATAACAGCTTCTTCTCCTCTGCCACCAGTTTTCTGAAAGGATAATGAACACTTCTTTGATATTACCCCCCTTTTGCACTATTTAATCAATTTTTTCAGAGCTATATATATGAAAATATATATCTACTTTTTATCCTAATTTATAGTTTTATTACAATGTATTGCAATGTACTGCTGCCACAAAACAACACATTTCCTGATGTATGCCAGTGATATTAAACCTGATTCTGATTATTATTAAAAATTACCTCTATGTGTCACACGTACATTGAAACATACAGTGAAATACATCATTTGCATCAACGACCAACACAGCCCACGCCTTACTAATCTAACTCGTACAAACTCCTTACAAACGACGGCAGAGACTGAGCACTGATTGCTGACGCTGTAAAGCATTACTCTAACTGCTATGCCGCCATGGCAACAAGATACAGTGAGATGCTTTTGACTGCACGCCATCCTGATAGATCTGGCCATGCATAATTCCACTGAGGCAGTACAAAAGGAATTCTGACATCATTCCTGCCCTCATCTGGATCAGCGTACCACGTACTAGTTCTTGATCCCTCCAGCTTTTTATACTGACTGTCTCTCTCCTCCTTCTTCCCAGATGAAGGGTCTTCACCCATTATGTCAACTGTCTGTTTCCCTCCACAGCTGCTGCTGAGTTCCTTCCAGTACCTTTAGTGTTACTCCAGATTTCAGCATCCGCCATCTCTTGTATCTACAGAACACAGCGTTACAGTTACGGAGAAAGTGAGCTGCAGGTAAGTGCAAGGGTCACAATGAAGTAGACTCAGAAATCAAGAATTCATCTTTAGCATACCGGAGGTCTGTTTAAGAATCTGATGCTGGCATGATAGAAGCTGTTCTTCAGCCGGGTGGTACATTTTCTCAAGCTTTTGTCCCTTCTGCCCAACAGGAGGAAGGAGAAGAGAGAAGATTTGAGATGGAAAGTTTCCTTGATAATGATCACAACTTTCCCAAGGCAGCAGGAAGTGTTGTCTGAGTTCATGGACAGGAGGTGGTTTTGTGTGATCGACTGCATTATGTTCATAACCACTGGTCCCTCTAAGCTACATAGCAGCATGGCTGCACCGTAACTAAAATGCTTCCACACACATAGCCTTTAGCGCTGTTTTCTCTGTTATGTGATGTTACTATATTTTGGAATTATGTTAATATAATTTTGAAATAGATGTTAAGATAATTGTAAAATACCCTCTAATTATGTTAACAAACGTAATCCATAAATTTTCTAATGATCCAATCAGCAACTATCGCATGAAGACTTTGACCAATTTACAATATCAAGTAGCATTAACTGTCCTTAACAATGTTTTAGATTTGGCATTTCATTGTATATTACTTCAGAAAAGCTGTTTGAACACAATTGAAGCACTGCAGTACGCAAAAGCAAAAATTAACAAGTTATGGTTACAGTATCTTGGCGATACCGTTTACTGAAATGACACTGTTTGCATCTATAAGTTCTGATGTCAATACTGTGCCTATTATTCGATTCATTGCACGCGTGTGTAATCACTTGGATAATAGACTTCCTGATGATAAGTTAAGAGAATGGTAAGCTTGTGACTCTGTTGCTATTGCAAACACAACCAATTTTGAATTTGGAATAGAGAACGCTGTACGAGTGACAAAAAAATATATTCAGCTACTATTATGAACTACAACAGAAGTGCTGCCCCAGAAATATTGCAGCAAGACTGCATTTCAAATTAGTCATTTCTGAGAAAGTCAAGACTGGCTCAATTGAGACGTTCACTGATATGTTGAACTACATGCTTAGGAACGAAGAATTTAAAGAACTGCCAATTCTTGTTGACATTATTGGAACATTTCAAGCTCCTAGTGCTGACTGCAAACGTAGATTCAGTGTTATGAATTAAATCAAATGTAAATCAATAAATAGACTAGAAGTGGAATATTTGATGATCTAATGAGGATTTCATCTTTCATCTGGATATAAAATTCGCCTGGACAGTGTTTATACATAATGGATTTATAATAAAGACAGGCAAGGAAAAGTTTACAAAATGTGAAAGATTTTCTTTGTTGTACTGTATTTCATTATATCCTTTGATTAATAAGTAAATCCTAAAGTATGTGATCTTTCAATTTTCATTCTAAATATTCATATTTTGTATATTACGAACAAAACATTTAAAGTGTCACTCAGTTTTCAGGCCATGTAAAAATTTCCTGCTCAGAGCGATGGTTGGTCTGTGCAGCTGTAAAAGAATTTAGAGGGAACGTTGTAACTCTCTGCAATTTTTTGCCATCTTAGGTAGCACAGTTGCCATGCCAAGCTGTGATGCGTCAGGATATTTGCTATGATACAATACTTTGGCAATGCTGCATTGTCAGAGGAACCTTCTAAACCGAGACCAAATCCACACTCTCCAGTGAGTGCTTTGCATAGTGTCCCATTATTCGTGAAGGAGCTGGGGATTTTTCCTAATGTCTTGGCTATTCACAGATGATCTGTTATTTCAGACAATCCTGTGCAATCAATTAATTCCAGAATGTTTCAAAGCTGCAAAACATTTTTGGGCACTTCAGAACCTGATTGGATGAGGACCAACCAATCAGGAGGAGGGCTGGATGACAGGGGTGTGTGTGTGTGTGTGTGTGTGTGTGTGTGTGTGTGTGTGTGTGTGTGTGTGTGTGTGTATACACACACACACACACACACACACATATATATATATAACCAGAGTAGACATGCCTAGACATCATCCCTGATGAAGATGGCAGAGTTTGTTATTGAAACATTGGCTAAAACAGACACTTATACCCAGCTGGAAGCCTGAGAGGAATTTATTCGTCGTACATGCCGGGAAAGCTCTAGATCCTTTTTCAAAATATAAGAGGTCCCATAAAATACAAATTCTTTTTAATTCACATTCTCCACTTAAAGCTGTCAGCTCTTTATCAAATGGAATATAGAGTTCTTGTTAATGTGTCTGACTACATCGTCTTAATGTTTATTAACTTTTAGAGCATCCTGCACTCATTTTTACAACAAGCATGAAGCAGTGAGAACTATTCCTTTCAATCCAGTTTAAGAAATTGCTGGTGGTACAGCTCTGTGTCATAGTAGGTTCCCAGCTAGAATTCAGTTACAAGACTGATTTTCCACTTTAATCCCTGGGGCAAGAATGCTGATCTAAGAATAATGAGTATCACTCACCCCGGAGCCATTTTCAGAAGTGATATTTTAGTTTCTATCAACAGATTGTATCAATAAAGTATGCATTATCTTAAAGCCCAATTTGTCATGCACTCAGTGGCCACTTTGTTAGGTACCTCCTGTACCTAATAGAGTGGCCACTGAGTGTGTGTTCGCGATCTTCTGCTGCTGCAGCCCGTTCACAAGGTTCGATGTGTTGTGCATTCAAAGATGCTCTTCTGCACACCACTGCTGTAACGTGTGGTTATCTGAGTTACTGTCGCCTTCCTGTCAGCTTGAACCAGTCTGGCCATTCTCCTCTGACCTCTCTCATTAACAAGGCGTTTTCTCCCACAGAAATGCCACTACTGGATGCTTTTTGTTTCGCTCCATTTTCTGTAAACTCTAGAGATCGTCCCTTCTCTGATCGATAGCCATCACATCCTGTGCCAGGGGTTACTGCTACTTGACACAGCAGTTAGAGATCTTTCATCCAGCGTTTCAGGATATCAGTATCATTAATTCCCCTCGAGGACACTGTCAGTGGGTTCAGGCTGTGGCCTGTGATGCTTTTTGCATTTAATACTTCTTCAGAGACCCTCTGAGGCATTTCAGGATGCATTTAAGTAACCATATCTGCTCTTTCTTGTCAGCATAGTGCCCTTATGGCATTTAAAGCACTTTCTTTCCTTTTACAGATTTTAAACATCTGGTATCATCAAATAATTATAACAAACTGCCACGTATTTTATTTATATTTTCATTCATTCATTTATATATTTAGAGCCAGCTCTTCTGGCTCAGTGAGACACACCACTCAGCAGCCCACCTACTTAGTCCTAGTGAAATCTCAAGATAATTTACAATGACCAATTAACCTACTAACCAGTATGTCTTTGGACTGTGGGAGGAAACTGGAGCACCCAGAGGAAACTTAGATGTTTAAAGGAAGGAAAGTACAAACTTTCTTACAGACGATGCTGGATTTGAATCCAGACTCCGGCGGCCCGAGCTGTAATAGCGTCACGTGAACCGCTACGCTACAGTGGCGCCCCTGTACAATGTTGTAACCCAAAGCAGGGTGCATCCCTTCAGTTTGGCTAAGACTGAGAAAACAAATGAAATGGTGTTAAACTATTAATTCAGATTTTTGTAGCTAAACATTTAAGTTTGAATAGGTACATGCAGGAGAGGGGTGCAGGAGCCATGTATCTATTTTCTGTCAGTATTGTATTTTGTGTTGCATGTTTATTATGTTTAATTTGGGTAGAGCTTGGGAGTAGGCGGGGGGGGGGATGGTGAGTGCTTTTTGATGAATGCTTGAATACACTTGAATACTCTTAAATACATTTAAGAATGCTTGGCATGTAAATACACTAAGACTGGTTATTTTGTTATATCGCTAGTTTTGGTTTAATTAGTTTTTAATCATTTCAAGATTGTTTGTTTTGCTGGTTGCTTAATAAAGGTCGCACGTATTCTTCACTTTATAACTTCATCATCGTGAATAGCGTGTCATGCAATGTCACCATCTCCTCCCCCTGCCAACCCGCCCGTGCTTAGTCTCTGTGGGTTTTTTTTTAAAAGTACTCTCTACAAAGGGGTATGGAAGGCAATGATCCAGGTGCAGATAGATGGGACTGGACAGAAAACTAAATGGGTTGAAAGGGCTGTTTTTATGCTGTGGTGCTCTATGATTCTAAAATGTTTGGCCAACCTAACACAAGAGTTCCTTTTGTTACCTTATTCTGCGTAGCTGAAGATGTGGCTCAGTGGCACTGTCACCGTATCAGAAATATGGGTGCAGAGATTAGTGTGACATCATTACAGCTCACAGCTTTCCGAAATTTAGAGTTCAATTCCTGCGCTGCCTGTAAGGAGTTTGCACGTTCTCCCCATGACCATGTGGGTTTCCTCCGGGTGCTCCGGTTTCCTCCCACAGTCCAAAGATCTACTGTTTAGCAGGTTAATTGGTCATTGTAAATTGTCCAGTGGTTAGGCCAGGTGGGTTGCTAGGCAACGTGGCTCATTGGGCTGGAAGGGCCTGTTCTGCGTTGTGTCTCTCTATAAAACTTCTGGGTTCTAGTCTCAGTCAGGGGCAAAAAAATAGAGGATGTTATTCCACTGAGGTGCTGTGGGAGTACTGCGGGGTCAGAGATTCCCTCTTTCAGATAGGACTCCAAGCCAACCGTTCTCACATTAGAGTACAAAATATCCCTACATTTGAGCTGAGGCTTCTTCCTCAGTAACGTCCGACATAACGCTGGTCATCATCGGATTGTTGTGGGGTGTGGCTACAGTAACGACTGCCTCTCAGGAGCATCACTGGTGATGTCCGTAAGGAAGGGAAAGGTGCTATAGAAATACAGCTCTTTCTCTGGGTTGCACAAGTAGCAGCAAGATTTTCAGTTGAGGAGAAAGCAATATCAGCAGAGTTTTCTTTGATAAACACAAGAGATTCCATAGATGCTGAAAATGCGGAAGATTCGAAGTATATTCAAAGTATGTGTGCAGAATGCAGATCTGAGATTCATCGTCCTGCAGGCAGCCACGAAACAAAAAAACCCACCATGGAACCACAGGAAAATATCAAACACCCATTACACAAAAAAAGAACAAATTGAGCAAATAATAGAAAGTGAACAAACAATTCACAGAGTATCACACATCAAACCAGGAGTCCGGCAGTGTTCAGTTTAGCTCAGTTCAGTTAATCGCTGTGTAACACACACAAAGTGCCATCTATGAAGAGGAATAAACAGTCACCATTTCAGGACGAGGCCCCGATCATCAGTACCAACGTAGTCCTGATGAACGCTCTTGGCCTGAAACATCAACAGTTTATTCCTCTCTACAGATGCTGCCTGAGCTGCTGAGTTCCTCCAGCATCTGGTGTGTTACTTGGAGTTATCTTTGATCTCTGTTAACCAGTTTTTTCTCAGTGTCTGCCAGGTCAGTTTGCAGTAAATCGGAAATAATAAGCAAGTGATTTTGATGGATTGATAAGCAGTGACTGCAGATGGCAGAAATCTGAAGCAACACATATAAAACCTTTGCTGCATAGTTGCTGTCTGAACTGAGCTCCTCCAACATTTCTCACGATTTCAACATCTGCAGAACCCATTTTGTGTTTATGACCAAATGTTCCTTAGACATGTTTTTGCTATCATTCCCTAGTGCAGGGGTTCCCATCCTGGAGTCCATGGATCCTTTGACTAATGGTAGGGATCCATGGCATAAAAAAGGTTGGGAACCCCTGCTCTAGTGAGACTTCCTATCATTGCCACTTGCACTAAGAGCCGGGATGAATTGCAAACCAACTTTCACCAAGAGAACCGAAAAGCTTTGGGCTGACCATCGGTATCCTGAATGGCCAGGAGGAAAATTAACCAATGAGAAGAGCAGTGAAGACCCAGTACAGATTGCCCACCCTAAGCGGAACTTAGTGGCATGTATCCTCTTCCTGAAAGGGAGCACTTGCACAATCTAGTTTGTCTCCTTTGAAAGAATTTCCTCAAGGAATTCCAACAGATTTGTCAGGCAAGATTTCTCCTTAAGGAAACTATGCTGTCTTTGGATGCAACGCTAGGTTTTCGGAGGAATATTAGCTTCTCATAGATGCTGCTCCCTCTAACTGTAGAGCTCGTGCAAAACCCTGGTGCCAACCTACTAATTACCCTCAGCGTCTTCCTGACTACTGTCATATCTTCCTATAATACAGTCATAGAGTCATACAATACTACAGCAGAGCAACAGGCCCTTTGTCCCATCTAGTCCATGCTAAATTATTATTTTGCCTAGTCCTATCGACCAGCACCCAGACCATAGCCTCCATAACCCGACCATCTATGGACCTATCCTAATTTCTCCTGAATGTCAAAATCAAATTAATGTGGCAATTAGGGTTGTACACAATTGTGGTCTCAGCCGACTAATTTTTATCTGGTTGATTTCACCAAGATTGAATTCCTGCACAATCCAGTTGCTCTTCATTTAAAACCAGATTGAAAACCAGAACTTGCATTAGTGCAACCTTTTCTGCTATAATGTGAGCTGTCTCTCCAAACTTTGAAAAGTGGAGATGATAGAGTGCACAGATTAAGCCCAGTTATCGTGAGGCAGCCTGCGCAATGTTTTAGCCAGCAGAGGAAATGGTGACAGCTGCCACATCGTTTGTCAAACTGGTTGGCAAGGCAACTGGAGTTTCTCAGCCCCAGGGTCAGAACCCTTCCAGCATGCATTTAATTCCTCCTGATTTTTGACACTGGGAACCGATTAGATGCGAAAACGCAAGTCGTCCAGGAATCTGCCTTTGTACCACACCAGGGAACAATAAAGCAGTGGTCTTACCAGACTAAAAACCAGATTTGTAATTGTACTTGTAACTCAGCTGCAAAATCAAAGTGCTGGGAGATGTTCTCCTTGAGACAAAGAAATGTAAATATATTTGACAGAGGTGCACGGAATTATGACTGGATTGGACAGGACATAGAAAGGAAACTGTTTTCCTCAGCAGATGTTCCAGGGCTCAACAACACTAATCTAGAACCCTGTACAAAGGCACAAGAGCAGGACAGAGATGTGAGGAATAAAACACAAAAGGTTTGGAACTCACTACCCATAGTGAAGACAGAAATACAATGAATCAAGGCTTCATAAAGGGAATTGGAGAGACACTTATGAGAGCGTAATATGCAGGGATCTGGGGAAAGGGTAAGTAAATGGGAGTGGAGGGATTACTCCACACGGAACATGCAAAAACTAGAAGGTGCCTCCTTCAATGGAGTAATAATCTATGTTTCTAACACCAATTCCCAAGATATTACAAAGTATTGTGCAACCTTTTAATCTGCTGTCATCTACAGAGTTTTCTAGTGATTATAACTGTTTTAATCCTGTGCATATGAAACATGACAGAACCAAACTAACATCAGAATGACAAAAAGTCTTTTCTCTTTATTATCCAATTCCCTTTACAAAGTCCTGACTGATTTTGTTTCTGTCTTCCCTGTGGCAGTGAGCTCCTAATCTTTCCTTTTTAAAAAAAAAATTCTTCCTCACATCTCCCCTGCCTTTTTAACTTTCATCCAGAGTTCTAGATCGGAGACTCCCTAGCCCTTGGACCATTGACTAAAAGGAACCTCCTCCTCCATGACCACTTGCAGAAGGCCCAACGGACTCTCAACTGAACTCACCCACTCTCGCAAAACCCATGTGTAAAACGACTGTGTTAGACCAGAGCTCCACCCCTCCTCCAAACTTCAGTAAAAACTTACTTGAAGTCAAAAGAGTTACTGGTAGAGTGATTAAAACAAAATACAAGGTTCATTCATGACAGAAGCATCCCAGAGGTCTAGAGGGCAGAAAGGTCAGTCCACATGCTACTTATGATCAAGCCCTGTGATAAAACCACATTCTGTTCTCCCTGTTGATTCAGATTTCTTTATCATGCGTAAATCGACACATACAGTGAAATGCATCATTTCCATTAACAACCAATACACCTAGGTATGCGCTGGGGGCAGCCCGCAAGTGTCACCACACATTCCGGTGCCAACATACCATGCCCACCATGCTAAGCAGAACAACACAGAACACAGCAACCGCAAAAGAGCAACAGCAAAACAAGCCTGTTTTCACACTGTTTTTCTCTGGGACTCTAAGAGGCATTGATAGAGTGAACACCCAGTGTCTATTTACCCCCCAGGGTAGCAATGGCTACTATGAGAAAGCACGATCTTAAAGTAGGGGTTCCTAACCTTTTTTATGCCATGGACCAATGCTACTGAGCAAGCGTTCCGTGGACCCTGAGTTGGGAACTCATTTTAAGGTGTTTGGAGGAAAGTATAGGGTGGATAGATAGGGTGGACACAAGGGTTGGGGGTGTTGTGGATAGTGTGGAGGGCTGTCAGAGGTTACAGCGGGACATCAATAGGATGCAAAACTGGGCTGAGAAGTGGCAGATGGAGTTCAACCCAGATAAGTGTGAGGTGGTTCATTTTGGTAGGTCAAATATGATGGCAGAATATAGCATTAATGGCAAGACTTTTGGCAGTGTGGAGGATCAGAAGGATCTTGGGAATCCAAGCCCATAGGACACTCAAAGCTGCTACGCAGGTTGACTCCGTGGTGAAGGCGGCATACAGTGGTCTTCATCATAAGAAGGCCTCCATCAATCCTGGGATTGAGTTTAAGAGCGAAGAGGTAATGTTGCAGCTATATAGGACCCTGGTCAGACCCCACTTGGAATACTGTGCTCAATTCTGGTTGCCTCACTACAGGAAGGACGTGGAAACCATAGGAAGGGTGCAGAGAAATTTACAAGGATGTTGCCTGGATTGGGGAGCATGCCTTATGAGAATAGGTTGAGTGAACTCGGCCTTTTCTCCTTAGAGTGACAGAGGATGACAGGTGACCTGATAGAGGTGTACAAGATAATGAGAGGCATTGATCGTGCGGATAATCAGAGGCTTTTTCCCAGGACTGAAATGGCTAGCACGAGAGGGCATAGTTTTAAGGTGTTTGGAAGTGGGTACAGAGGAGATGTCAGGGCTAAGTTTTTTTTTACACAGAGAGTAGTGAGTGCATGGCTGCCGGTGGCAGCGGAGGTGAAAACATTAGGGTCTTTTAAGAGACTCCTGGATGGATACATGGAGCTTAGGGAAATAGAGAGCCATGGGTAAGCCTAGATAGTTCTAAGGTAAGGACATGTTCAGCACAGCTTTGTGGGCCGAAGGGCCTGTATTGTGCTGTAGGTTTTCTACATTTCTATATCTGAAACACAAGAAATTTTGCAATGCTGGAAATCCAAAGCAACACACAAAAAATGCTGGAGGAACACAGCAGATCAGGCAGCATCTGTGGAGAGAAATAAAGAGTCGATGTTGCAGGCCATGACCCTTCACACAAAGAGAGATGGTTGCGTGGAATTTGCAGACAGGGGTATTGATAGAGGCAGATACAATAGGGACATTTAGGAAGTGATATCTTAGATGGGCACATGGACGATAGAAAAAGTGAGTGCTATGTAGGAGAGAAGGGTTAGATTGATCTAGGTTAAAAGATCAGCACATCATGGGCCAATGTTCCATGTTCTATGTCCTTATACCAAAAATCTTTTCTCTGGGGTAAAGAGTGCTATTGCTTCCAAAAGAACAATAGAGTTTTGGCAGTATTTTGCTCATGCAATTTTGGTAGCATGTGTTTCCCTGCAGTTCATTAGTTGGTGGTGAGAGGTTTCTTTTGGTGCACCGCCCAATAATCCACCTGCTATCAGAGGATGTGCAGAATATCACACTCATCAATCATAAGCTCTCGGCTTCATTACACCTTCTCATGTGTCTCAGACATTTACATAGAGCGTCGTTACAGAAACAAACCATACATCCCATCTGCATTGTGATCTATGATGCAAAAGTCTGCATCCAAGTAAGAACATAGTGTATAATGAAAGCCAGGCACATCACATAGTTCTGTACTCTGCCAGATAACAAGGAACAGCTAGCACAGAAGTCTGATCTATAGATCTGCTTCTACTACTCCAGCCTCATGGATATGGCTAACTCCCGCTTAAGAAACTTGGGCACAAAAGTGTAAACTAATAATCTCCCCACTTATCAAGGACATCTTCAAAAGGTGGTGCCTCTAGAAGGTGACATTTCTCATGAAGATTGCGAACCAACTAGGACATTTCCTCTTCATACCATCAGGGAGGAGCTACAGGAGCCTGAAGGCACACACTCAATGTTTCAGGAACAGCTTCTCCCCCTCACCTATCAGGTTTCTGATTAATTGGGCCAACAGTTAATCGGGGCAGCTGCTTATTAGAGACAACTCTTGAAAAACATAAACGAATAACGAAAATAGCCAGGATTCCCGAGTTTTATTTGGGACACTACATCATAGATGGGAAAGATATATGTTTCTGAAGAAACTTATACTGGGACCAGACAGCATCCATCAGAATAGAAGGAGAAGTGAGTGAGTATGTGAGTATCATGAGAGGAGTCAGGCAAGGTTGTGTCTTTTCGCCAGACTTATTCAACCCGTATAGTGAAAATATCTTGAGAAGTATCAAAGACATCAAAGGATTCACAATTGGAAGCCACAATATAAATAACATCAGATATGCTGATGACATCGTACTAATAGCTGACTCAGAAACAAGACTTCAAGAACAACTCACTATCGTGGCAGCAGAAAGTAATCGCAGAGGCCTCTCAATCAACACCAAAAAGACAGAAAGCATGGTCATCTCCAGAAAGACAAACATCCCACAATGTGATCAAGATCGGAAATACAAACATCAAACAAGTCAACAAATTCAAATATCTTGGCAGCCTAATAACAAGTAATGGCAGGTGCGACACAGATATCAAATACAGAATAGCAATGGCGAAAGAAGCTTTCCAAAAAATGAAGACCATATTAACAGACAGAAAGATGAGCACGTACACTAAAAACAGAATACTGCAGTGCTACATTTATTCTGTCCTGACTTATGGAAGTGAATGCTGGACCATTTCTCCAGCAATGGAAAAGAGACTAGAAGCAGCTAAATTATGGTTCTAGAGGAGAATGTTAAAAATATCACAGACCACACACACATCAAATGAAGAAGTTCTCAGAAGAGCCCAAGCAGTTCGATCACTCATACCAACAATAAGAGAAAGACAACTCAGATTCCTAGGACACATCATGCGGAAAGATGAACTAGAAAAACTCATACTCTCTGGAAAGATTGAGGGGAGCAAATCCAGAGGAAGACCTCGGCTTATGTACATCAAAAGCATAGCCAGGTGGCTACACATCGAGGAAATGGAAGTCATCCAAAAAATGAAGGATAGATCTATATGGAAAACCATGGTCACTAAAGTCCGCATCGGATTTGGTACCTAGACAGACAGACAGATGTCACTTAGTTGGGGCAGGAGACTGTTGCCAGTTTCTAACTAGCATCAGTTGCGTGCACTTGCCTGGCCGTTAGACACAATACCATGCTTCGAGCAAATAGTTTTTAAATAGCATCAGTTGCATGTGTTTGTGCTCAAAAAGCAGAAGATTTTTGTCACTGATAGTTGACGAGAAATAAGCAACGAAACAATTCAGAAACGCTTTCTTCACTGCGGTTTCAGGTATTCAGGGTTGGAGATGCCAGAAACGGCGGGAGTGAAAATTAAATAATTTCACTACTTTGGCAAGTTAGAAACTACGAAGAATTTGAAGGTATCAACAATCACCTTGAATGTAACAATGAAAATGAAGGTTTGGAGGATACAATCATCGACAGCATTTTATGAAGGCAGTTCAATATCTGCACTAAGGATATCTGTAGTGATTTTGTTCAATTACAATCAAAAGAATACAACATGGATAAATTCATCCATTGATAAGTATTAGGAACTAATACACAGTTTTATAGTACTGCAGTAGTATTGGTAGTTTTCTAATTTGTCTTGTAATTCATTTAAATACATAATTCATTCCTCAGATTGTTTTATATATCTTTTTAACTGTTTCCATGAAACTTCAGTTAATTAGGCCAAAATGTACTGATCCTGATCTGTCCCAATTAACTGGAATGCATTGTATCTTTACATTTCTTATTGTAACCTACAGTAATTCTTTATGTTTTGTATTGTACTACTGTCACAACACAACAAATTTCACAATGTATGTCAGTGACAATAAAATTAATTCTGATAAGAGCTAATGTCCTTACATTGGGCAATAATTCAAAGCATCAAATTCTAGATCAAAGCATGTAGCCAAATGCAAACCCAGAGTTCTCAGTCTCCCGCCCCCCACCCCCACACAGTTCTGAAAGGCAAATCTTGCTGGATTAATCAGAAACTATGAAGTATAGTGGTTAAGGCATTGGACTAGCGACCAGAAGATTGTGAGTTTGAGCCCCAGCCGAGGCAACATGTTGTGTCCTTGAGCAAGGCACATAATCATACAGTGCTCTGCGATGACACTGGTGCCAAGCTGTATGGGTCCTAATGCCCTTCCCTTGGACAACATCAGTGCCGTGGAAAGGGGAGATTTGCAGCATGGGCAACTGCCGGTCTTCCATACAACCTTGCCCAGGCCTGCGCCCTGCAGACTGAAGACTTTCCAGGCGCAGATCCACGGTCTCACAAGACTATCGGATGCCTTTACGATGAAGTATGAAGAAAAGAGAAGACAAACAACTCTTGTACGAAACGTCAGTGAGGCTGCATTTCAAGTATTGTGTTCTATTTTGGTCATTGGAAAGAGGCCAAAGTGTGCATGCACCGGTCGTACATGCAGCCTGGTACAGCCATTCTGATCTATTCTTACTTTCTTCTTCTTACTTTTTAATTTACGTTATTTTTTGTATTTTTTTTCTCACGGTAACACGTCGAAGCTGCACCCTCTCTAACATGCTGGTAGAGAGAGTTTTATTTGGGTTTTCTTTAGCGCTGGAAATGGTTACATCCCGACACGCGGGACAGAAGCAAGGTTGCATTGTGTATTCCACGGACCAGCAAATCCCGGCCAGCTTAGCGAACAGAGCGGCGGACACTCCTGCTGAAATCCGGAGGAAAACACACAGAGGATGCAGAGGGGGATTACAAAGCGGAGGAAAGAGGACCGGGTCGAGACAACAGAGACTTATGGAGAAGAGGAGTTCGGTGGGTAATACCGTTCCAGCTGACCGGAAGTGTACTGAGAGCGGTAAGCGTAAAGGAGTTGGGTGCTTACTGTTCTGGCTAACAACGGATGGTGCAATCCGGGGCATATTATGATCGAGGAACGTGTTTGCAGACTGGATATTGAACTTTTTACTGTTGGACTTTGGCCACATTCCACCGTGATACAACACTTGGCGGCACGGGAGGTCGTTCCTGCCTGTGGCCATCGAACGCGCAGCTCCTCCCGTGGAGGGTCAGACACCCTGAGCCAATAGACTGGTCCTGGACTTATTTTCCATCTGGCATAGTTTGCATTTTGGTGTTTGATTGTTGGGGTTTTTTGTATTGCTATATTTACACTGTATTCTAGGTTGCTGCGGCTGTAACGAAACCCAATTTCCCTCGGGATTAATAAAGTATATCTATCTATCTATCTATTAAACTAGAAAGAATGCAGAGGAGATTTATGAGGACATTGTTAGGACTTGAGGCTCTGAGTTACAGAGAGAGGTTGAGCCTTTTTATCCACTGGAGTGTAGAAGAACAAGCAGAGATCTCATGAAGGTGTATAAAATCATGAGCAGCGTAAAAAGGGTCAACATGCACAGTCTTTTTCTTAAGGAAGTGGAACCCAGAACTAGAGGGCATATGTTTAAGCTTAGAGGGGAGGGATTTAATAGGAAACTAAGGAGCAAACTTTTCACCCAGAGGTTGATCAGTATGTGGAATAAGATGCCAGAGGAAGTGGCTGAGGCAGGTACAATAACAACATTTAAAAGGTACTTGGACAGATACATGGATAGGAAAGGTTTAGAAAAATGGGGCAATTGTGCACAAGTGGGATTGGCCTAGATGGAAATCTTGGTCAGCATGGAAGGGATGGATCGAAGGGTCTGCCTCTGTGCTGTATGGTTGCGACTTTATTTATTTATTTATTGAGATACAGCATGGAACAGGCCCTTCGAGCTGTGCCGCCCAGCAATCCCCCAATTTAACAGCCTAATCACAATGACAATTTATGATGACCATACAAACACCTTACAGGCAGCAGCAGGAACTGAACACCAGCCACTGGGACTGTAAAACATTGTGCTAACCACTACAATACTCTGTCACCCTGCAAGGCCAGCTGTCTACCTCACCTTTCTCTTTTTGCACTCAATCTTGGAGATTAGTCTGCAAAACTATTATGTCCCAGGTATAAAAGCACCTTCATAAATTTAGAGCAACACACATAAAATGATGGGGGATCCCAGCAAGTCAGGCAGCATCTATGAAGGGGAATGAACAGTCAACGTTTCGGGTCAAACACATTTTTTTAATGGAACATTTAAGAACATAAGGAATAGGAGCAGGAGTCAGCCATCTGGCCCGCTATGCCTGCTTTGTCACTCAGTGGATGGCTGTTTTGGTCTTGCCAACATCTGCTACCTCCCAGATTGTTTCCTTGGCACTGTTTAGATCCAACAAAATGGCAGAAACTCTGAGAGAATGACTGCTGAAAACATGAGTAAGCCTTCCTGAGTCTGAATGAAGCAATAAGGATTCCAAAAGGTCAGCAGTTCACAACTCGCTGATTGGAAATAGAAGAGATGGAAATGGGAGAGAAAAAAGTCGGCCAGTTGGAAAGGACAGGGGCAGAGGTCCGATTTACAGCCACTTCACCAATGAGCCTGTATGCAGATCTCAGAATGATCTTGACTTGATACATTGACTGATTATTCCTCTCCACAGATACCCCCCAGCCTGCTGAGTTCCTTCAGCATTTTATGTGTCACTGAAAATGTGTGTCACTTTTCTTTACTCAAATAAAATTAAAATAATTATGTTAATGAGAATTACAATGCAGAATAATAAAATTAATGAAATTAATCATGCATCTGTTCCATTTCACAACATAATATTATCAAGGATAAGTTCTTTATATGCAAAGTCACTGACTTGCAGTTCTCTTAAGTTCAAATTCAAGTTTATTCTCATCTGACCGTATATGTATACAACCAAACAAAACAATGTTCCTCCAGATCATGGTGCACCCACAAAACATATATCACACACAGCACATACACTAAAATATCACCATAAGTAACTTAAGAAAATGTGTATGCAGCACAGGTAAACAGTAAACAGTGGAGTACATAGTAAACAGGTTGCTGAGACCTCGTTGGTGGCGGGGTATTAGGTTTAGTTTGGTTCAATGATGATATTTTGTGTCATCTAGGTTACTGTGCCCAGCAAACATAGGAAGATCTCTGTATCCCTGTCTCCACCACCTTCCTTTTCTGGCTTCTACTCCCTTCCTTTAAAGTTCTGACAAAGGGTCTCGGTCTAAAACATCGGCTGTTTATTCCCTTCCATAGATGCTGCCTCACTTGCTGAGTTCCTGCAAGATCATGCGGATGAACCTCTTCTGGACCCTCTCCAATGCCAATGCACCCTTGTAAAATATGGTGCCCAAAACTCCTTACAATACTCCAGATGTGGTCTAACCAATGCATTATAAAGCCTCAGCATTACATCCTCGCTTTTATATTTTCCTCATCTTAAACTTGCATTTGAGTTTCTTACCACCGACTCAATCTGCAAGGTAACATTTAGGGAATCTTGCATGAGGACTCCCTTTTCCCTGCTTCCAGCACTATCTGCCCCTCCAGCTATCTTAGTATCATCTGCAAACTTGGTCACAAAGCCATCAATACATCATCCAGATCACTTACATGCAACATGAAAAGTAGTGTACCCAATAATGACCATTGTGGAACACCGTTAGTCACTGGCAGCCAACTAGAAAAGTTTATTTCCCTTTATTCCCACTCTGTGCCTCCTGCCAGTAAGCCAACCTTCTATCCATGATGGAATATTTCCTGTAATCTTGTCTGGCAGCCTCATGTGCGGCACCTTGTCAAAGGCCTTCTGAAAACCCAAGTTACACCCACTGACTCTCCTTTGTCTATCCTGTCTGTGATGCCTTCAGAGAATTCCAACAAGACTTGCCAGATAAGATTTCCTCTTAAGAAGATCGTGCTGACTTCAGATGCAACACAAAGTTTTCAGAAGAATATTAACTTCTGCCACATGCTGCTCCCTCCAATTCTACAGTTCATGTTTAACAACCCTGGCAACACCTTAGTAATTCCCATCAGCGTCTCTTTGCTGCTGTCACATATAGTAGCATGAAAAATTTTGGGCACCCTTGGTCAAAATTTCTGTTACTGTGAATAGTTAAGTGAGTAGAAGATGAACTGATCTCCAAAAGTCATAAAGTTAAAGATGAAACATTCTTTTCAACATTTTAAGCAAGTTTAGTGTATTATTTTTGTTTTGTACAATTTTAGAGTGAAAAAAAGGAAAGGAGCACTATGCAAAAGTTTGGGCACCCCAAGAGATTTGAGCTCTCAGATAACTTTTACCAAGGTCTCAGACCTTAATTAGCTTGTTAGGGCGATGGCTTGTTCACAGTCATCGTTAGGAAAGGCCAGGTGATGCAAATTTCAAAGCTTTATAAATACCCTGACTCCTCAAACCTTGTCCCAACAATCAGCAGCCATGGGCTCCTCTAAGCAGCTGCCTAGTACTCTGAAAATTAAAATAAATGATGCCCACAAAGCAGGATAAGGCTATAAGAAGATCGCAAAGCGTTTTCAGGTAGCTGTTTCCTCAGTTCATAATGTAATTAAGAAATGGCAGTTAACAGGAATAGTGGAGGTCAAGTTGAGGCCTGGAAGACCAAGAAAACTTTCCAAGAGAACTGCTTGTAGGTGTGGTAAACCATGTATATAGGTTGTAACTGGGTTACCTGTCTGGACATGCCTGGACACGCCCCTCTGCTGACTGCTCCTGTGGCTCCTCCCACAGACTCCTGAATAAAGGCGATTGTGTCACTGCTCCTCCCTCAGTCCAGGACAGACACAGCATGGATGAGGATCCATTTTACTGTTAATAAAAGCCTTTCAGTATTTACTTTACTTCCAGTCTTTTGGAGTAATTGATAGTGCATTACTAGGATTGCTAGAAAGGCAAATTAAAACCCCCATTTGACTGCAAAAGACCTTCAGGAAGTTTTAGCAGACTCTGGAGTGGTGGTGCACTGTTCTACTGTGCAGTGACACCTGCACAAATATGACCTTCATGGAAGAGTCATCAGAAGAAAACCTTTCCTGCATCCTCACCACAAAATTCAGCGTCAAAAGTTTGCAAAGGAACATCTAAACAAGCCTGATGCATTTTGGAAACAAGTCCTGTGGACTGATGAAGGTAAAATAGAACTTTCTGGCCACAATGAGCAAAGGTATGTTTGGAGAAAAGAGGGTGCAGAATTTCATGAAAAGAGCACCTCTCCAACTGTTAAGCATGGGGGTGGATCGATCATGCTTTGGGCTTATGTTGCAGCCAGTGGCACGGGGAACATTTCACTGGTAGAGGGAAGAATGAATTCAATTAAATACCAGCAAATTCTGGAAGCAAACATCACACCATCAGCAGTGCATGCAAGATGGCCCAAGAATCTCACAGAACTAGAAGCCTTTTGCGAGGAAGAATGAGCAAAAATCCCCCAAACAAGAATTGAAAGACTCTTAGCCGGCTAAAGAAAGCGTTTACAAGCTGTGATACTTGCCAAAGGGGGTGTTACTAAGTACTGACCATGCCCAAACTTTTGCTTCGGGCCCTTTTCCTTTTTTGTTATTTTGAAACTGTAAAAGATGGAAATAAAAAAGTAACCTTGCTTAAAATTTTAAAGAAATGTGTCATCTTTAACTTTATGCCTTTTGGAAATCAGGTAATCTTTTACTCGCTTAGCTATTCACAGTAACAGAAATTTTGACCAGGTGTGCCCAAACTTTTGCATGCCACTAATGTGACAACCAGGGTCGTGCGCAGTTGTGGTCACAGTTGACAGATTGTTATTTGGCTGACCTCACCCAGACTCATTTCCAGCTAATCCTTGAGGAGAGCCATATGTGTGAAACAGACAAATATACAATTCAGATCGCAGGGAGAGGAGAGATATTAGAGAACCAGCACAAATTTTAAATGGTTCAAATCATTTACAAAACCGGCTTTACTGTGCTTTACCAGCATGTCCCAACACACTCCGCAGTCAATGAAGTGCTTCTGAATTGTTGAAAATATGGTAGCATACTCTCCCCTCTCCTATCAGGTTCCTTCTTCTTCAGCCCCATCCCTTTTCCACCTATCACCTCCCAGCTTCTTATCACCCCCCCCCAATCCCCACCTGGCTTCACTATCACCTCCTAGCTTGTCTGTTATCCCCTCCCCCTACCTTCTTATTCTGGCATCTCCCCCCTTCCTTTCTAGTCCTGATGAAGGGTCTCGGCCCAAAACGTTGACTGGTTGTTCAGTTCCTTAGATGCTGCCTGACCTGCTGAGGTCATTTGTGTTGCTCTGAAATTCCAGCATTTGCAGAATCTCTTGCAATTATGGGAACTTGTATACAGCAAACTCCCATAGAAAACAGAGTGGGTTTTTTTTTGTGCTGTTATAATTAAGATTGGTAACTCCCTCCCACTCTGAAGGTCTATCCTGAGCCAACATATTGATGCAGTTATGAAGAAAACATGCTAGTGGGGACATTTCATTCAGTTTGAGGAGATTTGATCTGCCATTTCTACAGATAAGCCATGGAGCATGCTGACTGGTTGCATCACTGTCTGCCGTGGAAGCGCCAATGTACTGGATTGGAAAAAGCTGCGGAGGGTTGTAAACTCAGCCAGTTCATTGTGGGCATTAGCCTCCCCAGTACTGAGGACACCTTCAAATACAGGATGCCTCAAAAAGGCGCGCGCACACGCACACACACACACACACACAATGAGAGGGAACTTCTTCTATGAGTGAGAGCATGGAACGAGCTGCCAGCGCAAACGGTAGATGCTTGTTCAATTACAACATTTAAGAGAAGTTTGAATAAGTACATGGATGGGAGCGGTACGGACGAATATGGCCTGGGTGTGGGTCAATTGGACTAAGCAAAATATTATTTCAGCACGGAATAGACGTGTGAAAGGCCTGTTTCTGTGTTGTAGTGCTCTATGACTAAGTTTGGGGTATATCCCACAGAAACCTGCCAGGCACAAAAGTCAGTCTGCCAAGATAAGTCTTACAACTAACAGATGCAGTAGCATGTTCTTTAAAGACATCCAATGGAATTAATCCAAATAATGCCACAGCAATTTGCTTGCATAAAATATTTGTTTAAATCATAGGTTTCAATAAGAAATGACGTATTGCCCTTGTTGTTTTCAACAGAAATTGATAAGAGCTTGGAGAACAGACATGAAAGCCTTCACCATCTATTCACCTTTATTGTTCATTCACCACTCTTTTGTAATCCAATCTGTTTCCTTGCTATTAACACATTCTGTGCACTTTGAAGAGGCCACAGGCCACACCGCGGCAGAGGCTTTCCATCACAAACTCTGCCAGACAGTAAGTTCAAAACGGATCAACAGGACTATGGAGTTCACCTATGGGAATTGCTGCTGACCAAGGTCCAGAACAGAGGTAAGGAGATTAGTGAAACTGTGGAATGCTCTGCCTCAGACTGCGGTGGAGGCCAAATCCTTGGGTATATTTAAGGCGGAAGATGATAGTTTCCTGATCGGTCAGGGCATCAAAGGATATGGCGAGAAGGCAGGTGTATGGAGTTGAGTGGGAACCGAGATCAACCATGACGGGATGGTGAAGCAGACGCAATGGGCTGAATGGCCTAATTCTGTTCCTACGTCTTATGGTCAAAAATATCTGGTATAAGCATTCAAATTCTTGACAGTTATTTGTAGATACAAAAGATGCTGGAAGTCCAGAGCAAGACACACACACACAAAACACTGGAGGATCTCAGCAGGTGAGGCAGCATCCATGGGGATGAATAAGTAATTGACATTTCGGGCTAAGACTCTTCCTCCAGACTGGAAAGGAAGGGAGCTGAAGCCAGAATAAGGTAAGAGGAGGGGACGGAGTACACGCTGGAAGGTGATATGTACGACTAAGTGAGGGAAGGGTGATGAAATAACAAGTTGAGAGGTGACAGGTGGAAGAGGCAAAGGACTGAAGAAGAAGGAACCCGATAGGAGAGAAGAGTGGAAGATGGGAGAAAGGAAAGGAGCAGGGCACCAGAGGGAAGTGATAGGCAGGTGAGGAGAAGAGAAGGGATGAGAAGAGCACTTGAATGGAGAAACGAAGAAAGAAAGAAGGGGGGAGTGGGTAAACAGTACCAAAAGTTAGATTGTACATTTTATTTCCCACTAATAAATGCCAGAATACTATGGAAAAGAGAAAGAAAGCTCAACCCATTATATCATGTGAAGAGAGATTGCTCATTTTATTATCAGAATCTGAGTATGGATCAGGACATTTTTGAAGTATTTTATGGATAAGCATTTCAGGAAAAAAAATACAGAAATCTGTTTGATAATTGACCAACATTTCTTTTTAAAGAGTGCAATCTCCTGTAGATATTTATGTGGAAGGATGTGTACTGACTAACTTTCTGGAGACAGATGCAAATACTATCAGCATTTCCCAGTGGATTCAGCCAGTGCGCAATCATTCTTCACATCCCTTACTTGTTCATCTACAAGACATAATGAGCATAATGAATCCCCAGCACTTTATAAAACCTTGCATCTGGAGTCCCTGGAGTTTTTAAATTACAAGTAATGAGTATCTTAAAGTGTGCTGTGGAAGGTTGGTAGATTGGAACTGAGGGTTAGCCTCTTTCCACAGAGCAAATACAGACTCAAAGCTCAAACACAAAATCCTATACCCAAATCCTACCTTAATCTCAACTGAATAGAAAACGGTTCAGCAGAAAACTTCTCTTACTCTAGTGGGTAACAGAGGAAGTTGTGTAAATAAAAAAAGCTTTAATTGTTTTAACAGTTTGTAAAAGAAGTTACTTCACGCACAAATACAAACCAGACCTGTCCAGCTAACCAGTGACTGAAGACTCAGAGGAGCTGGTACCTCGAAGTCTTGGGCACACTCCACTCAGGCCCTTGGAGTCATGGTTCAACTGGTTTCGTTGGCAAATGTGTAATCTGCCAATTGTCCTTTGTTCTTTTTCAAACGTCAATGAATACACCGATCTCTGCACTTTGTGCGTAATTCATGCCACATTCAAAATCAACAAACCAAAACAATATCAAGGTAACTTATATTCCAGACCCTCAAGAAATAGCAACAAATGTGTGGAATTATGTAATGCTTTAGAAAGAATGCACTTAAGCTAACATTGTGGGCAGCCATCCTTTGAGTCATGTCTACTGGATTTCCTCATTCAATAAAAATGAGATTGGTGTTTAAGAGGCCAAATTAAAACAAAAGGTAAACAACATGTTAGTATTACTTAGCAACGAAACTAAACTTCACAACTGCCAACAGCTGTATAGAAACAGCAGGGAGAGGCAAGACTTGGTACAACATACGGAACCAGTCAACAGCACTACTGAGACTGATTGTTGGTGGAATTCAGGAAGAAGTTCTCCCTCTCCCACTATATATTTTTATGCTGTGCAAAGTAATAATCCTTATAACAGAACGTAGAACAGTACATCACAATTCAGGCCATTTGTCCCATGATACTGTGCCGTCCCTATAGGCAATTGTAAGATCAATCTAACCCTACACCACTATATAGCCCTTGATCATTCTTTCATCCATCAGTCCATCAAAGAGTCTGCATCTGCCACTGGAACTCACTATTCTCGGTGAAAAGAAACTTAGCTCTGACATCTCCCAACACACATCAAAGTTGCTGGTGAACGCAGCAGGCCAGGCAGCATCTCTAGGAAGAGGTACAGTCGAGGTTTTGGGCCGAGACCCTTCGTCAGGACCTCGGCCTCGGCCCAAAACGTCAACTGTACCTCTTCCTAGAGAAGCTGCCTGGCCTGCTGTGTTCACCAGCAACTTTGATGTGTGTTGTTTGAATTTCCAGCGTCTGCAGATTTCCTCGTGTCTGACATCTCCCTATACTTTCCTCGAATCACCTTAATATCTGTCCCCGTGTATTAGCTATTTCTACCCTTTAAAAAAAAATCCCTGATTGTTCACTTGCCTCTCATCTTTAGCACATCCACTGGGTTTTAAGTCTCCAAAAATGATAAAAATTTTATCACAGCTTTCATTAATTTAAATTACTTTGCCCTCTCACCATATCGCCATGAGCTACATTAATTCAATGCAAATAAAAATCACTGTAAGTTCTCAGTGGGTCAGGCAGCAACCATGGAGACAGAAACTGAATTGAATTGAATTGACTTTATTTGTTACATCCTTCATATCCATGAGGAGTAAAAATCTTTACGTTACGTCTCTGTCTACAACAAACTCATTCGTAAGGCCAGTGATGTTGTGGGGATGGAACTGGACTCTCTGACGGTGGTGTCTGAAAAGAGGATGCTGTCTAAGTTACATGCCATCTTGGACAATGTCTCCCATCCACTACATAATGTACTGGGTGGGCACAGGAGTACATTCAGCCAGAGACTCATTCCACCGAGATGCAACACAGAGCGTCATAGGTAGTCATTCCTGCCTATGGCCATCAAACTTTACAACTCCTCCCTTGGAGGGTCAGACACCCTGAGCCAATAGGCTGGTCCTGGACTTATTTCCTGGCATAATTTACATATTACTATTTAATTATTTATGGTTTTATTACTGTTTAATTATTTATGGTGCAACTGTAATGAAAACCAATTTCCCCCAGGATCAATAAAGTATGACTATGACTATAACTAAATGCGCAACGTGCAATTTATAGTAATTTATAATAAATAGTATGTACAACAGGATAGTCAATATAACATAGAAATAAATCTGTATTATACTTCCATGTTATATTGAATTCATATTTGATGTCAATAACTCTTCCAACATATGGGGTGTCCAGGGACGGGTTGCACTTCTGATGAAGAGGCGAAGGAGCTTGTTGTGTCCGTCCTGGAGCAGCTCACTCACCTTTGAGCCCCATCAGACCCTCAGTTCTCTCCTGTGGCTCCAGTCAGCTGTTTGCTTGTGAGAGCGGCCACACCCCAGTACACTGCTTTGACAGGAGAACTAAACCAGGTGAGGGTAGCCGGCAGATGTCAGACCCCCGTGAGATAGGGATGCCTATCCTAGCATGCAAAGCCATCTCCAGCGGACTGGGCGGATGAGTTCAGCAGTGAGATCTGTAGCCTGGGACGCAGTCCTGCAACGCTTCGTGCAGAGTGAAGGGTGCGACGAAGCGCAGGAGGAGGCATGGTCACCCACTGCAACCCAGGAAGACCCCAGTTGTGATGACTGCTTGTACCACTGGACCCAGACTTCTGAGATCTAGAGAGTGGAACTGCCTCTGTGTAATGCTGTTTCCACTTTTAAAAAACTCTCCCACACAGATTTCAAATCTGTCATCATTGGATATGAGAGACGAACAATCAGAATGATCACTGTCTTGAAACACCAACTCTCCCTCTCTCCACGGATGCTGCCTGGCCCACTGAATAACTATAGTACTTTATGTTTTTATGCTGGAATTTCTTCAACTATCTTTTATTGTTTTAGGATTACTTCAGTGCATTTTATTCCGTTTGGGAACCACAGGCCTGATGTTTTCCCTTGTCTTCATGCTCCCCTCAAACGAGCATTTTTTTTCCATTGACAAAGAATAATGATCAATAACTGCAGATGCTGGAAACGGGTTAAAATGTTGGAAATACCCAGCAACTCAGGGTGTATTCCAAGAAAAGAGAAACAGGATTTGTGTTTCAGATCCAAATCTCCTCATCAGAACCAATGATATTGAGAAAACACAGTTAGTTCTAAGTTATAGAGAGGTTGGGGGAGGGAAGGATGGAGCTGCACAGTGGCGCAGCTGGTAGAGTCTCAACCCTGACCATGAAATATAGGAGCAGAATTAGGCCATTCAGCCCATCACATATGTCCTGCCATTCAATCATGGTTGATTTTTGCCCCAACTCCCTTCTGCTTCCATCTTCCACAACCCTTTACCCCTTTTACCAATCTAGAAACTGCCAACCTCTGCCTTAAGCACATCCAATGACTTGGCATCCACAGTCATCTGTGGCAATGAATTCCACTAGATTCACCAGCCTCTGGCTGCAGAAATTCCTCATCCTTCACCAGTTCATCATCCAACCAAAGTCTTTCCCTGTGCATTGCTCTACCAGGTGGTCTGCGCTCCAGAATAATGGTGCTAACCCCCCCAACCCCCCCACCAGTTGCTCTTTTCCTCTTTGCAGGGTCACCTTAAGATGCATTTTTTATCTCTCTCTCTCTCTCTCTCACACACACACACACACACACACTTTTGTTTGTCCACAGTGTGTGAATCACCATGGGATGCATTTGCTCAGTTATGGGAGAGATAGAAAGCACAAGCTGTTGATGTTTTCTGACACCGGGACTAAACCAGCTGGGGAACTTAATGCAGAGGTCAGCCTCTGAACTTCCCAACTTACTTGGAAACACAAAGCAGATGCTTCAACAGAGGAACACCCTACAGACACTCAAACATAGTTTACTGGTTGGAATGCTAACTCTGAAATGCCAAGGCCTCTTGCAGAGAGGCTGACTGTGGTCAATCATAATCCATTGATTGCTCTTAGAGTTCATTATTGCCAGTAATATGGTGAAA
Source organism: Mobula hypostoma (assembly GCF_963921235.1). Lineage (NCBI taxonomy): Eukaryota > Metazoa > Chordata > Chondrichthyes > Myliobatiformes > Myliobatidae > Mobula > Mobula hypostoma. Next base: position 11,516,178 of record NC_086117.1, on the reverse strand, counting down.
TTAAAAGTACTTTCATTCATCACACCACAAATATTTGCATATGTAAGTGATGGTGAGACAAGAATTAATGCTCACTGAGAAACTCAAGTGGTTACAGTGCCCCCAGGCCTTTAAACTTGCACATTCACAGAGAATATACACTGTCACCATTTAGGTATACACCTGCTCGTTAATGCAAATATCTACTCAGCCAATCATGTGGCAGCAACTCAATGCATGTGGAAATGGTCAAGAGGTCAGTTGTTCAGACCAAACAACAGAATGGGGAAGAAATGTCATCTAAGTGACTTTGACTATGAACTGAATGTTGGTGCCAGATGGGGTGGTGTGAGTATCACACAAACTGCTGGTCTCCTGGTATTTTCACATATAACAGACTCTAGAGTTTACAGAGAAATTTGTGAAAAACAAAAAAAAGTCCAGTGAGCAACAGTTCTGTGGGTGAAAACGCCTTGTTAATGAGAGACGAGAGGGTGTACAGGAGTGAGATATGCCAACTAGTGGAGTGGTGCCGCAGCAACAGCCTGGCACTCAACGTCAGTGAGACAAAAGAGCTGATTGTGGACTTCACAAAGGGCAAGATGAAGGAACACTTACCAATCCTCATTATCGGGATCAGGAGTGGAGAGAGTGAGCAGTTTCAAGTTCCTGGGTGTCAAGATCTCTTGGTCCCAACATATTGATGTAGTTATAAAGAAGGAAAGACAGCTGCTATACTTCATTAGGAGTTTGAAGAGATTTGGCATGTCAACAAATACACTCAAAAACTTCTATAATTGTACTGTGAAGAGCATTCTGACAGGCAGCATCACTGTCTGGTATGGAGGGGCTACTGCACAGGACTGAAAGAAGCAGCAGCAGATTGTAAATCTAGTCAGCTCCATCTTGGGTACTAGCCTACAAAGTACCCAGGACATCTCCAGGGAGTGGTGTCTCAGAAAGGCTGCATCCATTACTAAGGACCTCCAGCACCCAGGGCATGCCTTTTTCTCACTGTTACCATCAGGTAGGAGGTACAGAAGCCTGAACACACACTCAGTGATTCGGGAACAGCTTCTTCCCCTCTGCCATCCGATTCCTAAACAGACATTGAACCCGAAAACACTACCTCACTTTTTTTAAGTACACAGTATTTCTATTTTTGCACATTTAAAAAAATCTATTCAATATACGTATACTGTAATTGATTTACTTGTTTATTTTTAAAATTTTATTACTATTATTATTTTTATTTTATTTTTTTCTCTCTCTCGCTAGATTATGTATTGCATTGAACTGCTGCTGCTAAGTTAACAAATTTCACATCACATGCCGGTGATAATAAACCTGATTCTGAATTCTGGAGGAGAAAGGCTAGACTGGTTCAAGCTGACCAGGAAGGTGACAGTAACTCAAATAACCACATGTTACGACAGTGGTGTGCAGAAGAGCATCTCTGAACACATATGTCAAACCTCGAAGTGGATGGGCTCCAGCAGAAGACCATGAACATCCACTCAGTGGCAGGAGGTGAAGGTGACGACTGAGTGGACATGTTACACTATTTACAAACACACAGCTTACTTTTAAGTGACATTTTTCCTGACTAGATTAGCATTCGCTTTCAAACAAATCTGTTGGACACAGCTAATGGTGTAACAACGTTCCCTACAAATCTCAAACTGTAGAGATAAAAATGCTGTTTCCTCTTTCTTGAACAAGATTGTTGAAGAAAAGTGGAGAGTTGAATATTTTCCTATATTATACATGCTGTGGTTGAATTTGAGATTATTAAGGTCACTTTGGCTATCCCATCAGTGCACTTTAATAACTAATGGTTTCATCACAGTCTGCTACACCAGTTCCAATGCACAGGAAGCTGCAGAGAGCAGTGGACTCAAGGTGTCATTAGTGATGGTGGGCTTAGCCATGCTCTCTAAAAGAGGAATTCATTATAAAACATCCAAATCTGTTTATCACAGAGTCTTTGCTGTAAATAGTCATAAACCTAATTTATAGTAAATAATAAATGGTAACTAGACCCAGGTTCATTAAGGTTGTCATAGCCAGGGGTTTACTGGGGACGAGGTCCCACTACCTATTAAATGCTCCCAATGGCGTCTCAAATAGTCTCTGACAACCAAGTCCAGCTCTTGACCTTCATGTCTGGTTTAGCTACTAAGCCCGGCAGAACCATTTCTACTGACAGGAGAAGGGGCCTTAAAACCAATCACTTTAGGCAGATGGGGTTCATCAGCCAAGGTCAGCAGTTCATCTAGGAGAAGGAAAACTCTGACCTCAAACCTCTGCTGCCTTATAACTATACCCACTCGTGGGGAAGGCTTCAGGAGTAAACCCCGAGGAAAACTCTGGAGGTGGAGTCCCTAAGGCAGTTGTATGTTGAGTTCAGCGCTGACTGGCAACTCCTGTGATGGCACAGGTGCCGAACTGTATCGGCCTCTGCCATTCCTTTGGATTAATTGGCTGTGTGGAGAGGGGGAGGCTGCTACAGGGACAACAACTTGCTCTCCATATCGTACTGCCCTGACTTGAGTATCATGTAGACAGCTGGGACACAACATCCATAGTTGACCCTGACCAACGGAAGGCCTCAAGCGACTACACCCAACTTGATTTAGTTGGCATTTATGACAAACCTGAATTACGGCAACAATGGGAAACAAAACAATAACACTTTGTACATCAGGAAAATGTCCCAGCTGGAGCTGAGTAACAAAAAGCTGACATGTGACCTCCCAAGGGGAGACAATGTTCACCTCTCCCAAGAGGGAATCCCATCCCTCACCTTGCCATGCAACAATATGATTGCTGGCAAATCCCCACCATCAATGTCATGGGGATCACCAATGAGGAAACTCAACTGGACATATTGCATCGATATAGAACAAAGGCTACCTATCAGCATCTGACTCACCATCACCTTTCCACCATCTGTAAAGCACCTTACGAGTGACAAGTGGCTTTCACGTCTGGATGGCTGCAACTCTAAAACACCCAAGAAACCACACACAAGATAAAGCTTGTTCAATCACCCCAAACCTGCAACCTTTACAACAGGAACGTAGGAACAGAATTAAGACCTTTTGCCCATTGAGTCTGCTCTGCCATTCCATCACGGATCATCCCTCTCAATGCCATACTCCTACCTTCTCCTTATAACTTGAGACACCCTTACTAATCAAGAACATATCAACTTCCACTTTAAATATACCCAATGACTTGGTATCTGCAACCATCTGAAGCAATGAATTCCACAGATTCACCACCCTTTGGCTAAAGAAATTCCACCTCATCTCTGTTCTAATGGGACATCCTTTTATTCTGAGACTGTACCCTCCGGACCTAGACCCTCTCCGCCATTATAGGAAACATCCTTTCCATGTCCACTCTATTCCAGCCTTTTAATATTCAATAGATTTCACACACAAGGACATCAGCAAGAGGCACATGGGATCACCACCACCAACTTCTCCTCACATAGAAATACAATTCCTGTTCGTTCAGCTTCAAAGTTCAAAGTAAATTTATTATCCAAGTGTATATATATGTCACCATATACAACACTGAGACTCATTTTCTTGTGGGCATACTTAATAAATCCAGTAACCATAATAGAACCAGTGGAAGACCACACTAACAGGGTGGACAGCTAGTGTGCCAAAGACAACAAACTGTACAAATACAAATAGAAAAATAAATAAATAAAATCGAGACCATGAGATGAATAGTACTTGAAAGTGAGTCCATAGGTTGTGGGAATAGTTCAGTGATGGACATGTGAAGTTATCCCCTCTGATGGTTCAGGGCTCCATCCCTCCTCCTCCTGTCTTCTCCTATCATTTCGGATCTCCCCCTCCCTCTCCCACTTTCAAATCTCTTACTAGCTCTTCCTTCAGTTAGTCCTGACGAAGGGTCTGGGCCCGAAACGTCGACTGTACCTCTTCCTAGAGATGCTGCCTGGCCTGCTGCGTTCACCAGCAACTTTGATGTGTGTTGTCTAAATGCTGGACTTGCTTTCCAACTGCAGCTAGTCAAGGAGGCTCACCACAATTTTCTCAAGGGCAATAACCACCCACCCACGGGGAGAATAAAGAACCAGAATGTTGAGAAGATGGACTGCCTTGTAGAAGAATCAGAAAGACTTTTTTGGGAATTGAATCAGAACAATGAGCTGGAAAGCCAGTGTCAACTTTTGAAGTAGAAGTGATCACAGAGAGAAATCTCCCTCCACCCAGTCTACCAAGGATTGACACCATCTAACCAAGTAGATGGACATGGAGTGCCAATGTCCTTCTCTGAAGTCATGAACTCTTGGTCAAGTGTAATCAGGTGGAGAGCCACTACGAAAGGAGACTTGTACTTGCCCATTTGCAGACACAAAGGAAATCAAACAGCTAGCAGCTGACAGCCTCTCCGAAACAATTATTTACTTTAATAAGCACAATGGCCCCAGCCAGACATGGAAGTGAAGAGACACAAAAATCAGTTGGATTTCCGCCTGTGACTGCTCAAAACTACATACATCTGCACTGGTCAGTGTATAAATCTGAAGCAATGGCAACTGAATTTTCAGCCTAATTCCAAGCAGTATGACTTACAGGATGGGCTGCTCACAACTTGGCATTAAGCTGCAAGTTTCAAATAAAAATATTAAAAACATTGAACTTAGTACGTCATGAGGGTAATGGCAAGAAGGAGGCAGACTCTCGAGAGAGAGAGAGAGACAGAGAGAGAGAGAACTGGAGTTGACGCTGGTAATTTGGACTGTGTTAACAGAAGACTGAGTAGTTTTGGATGCTTGTATTTAAGGAAAATATTAATTTCATCATCATCACTGAGGCCTGACATGGTTATTCTGTCAGAAACTCGAAGCAGGAAGAACTGACAGTGACTGGGGAAGATCAGATTGAGGAAGCATTTGAATGAATGCAAGCCAAACACCAGGAGCTGGTGGACAGTGCCAGATACTGGGTTGGAGGGCACAATGCGAGTCTATACAGGTGGGGTGTAGCGGTTTTGCTGGCTGCTCATCCTGCAGAACTCACTCTCTCCTCGGCATAACGGGACTGCAGGGAAAAGAGCCATCAGGACTGTCAGAGGGGCTGCCAAGTGAGCCCCCAGATGGTGATTAGATTAGATTATGAGGACACGCAATCCTCTTTTATTGTCATTTAGGAATGCATGCATTAAGAAATGATACAATGTTTCTCCGGTATGATATCACAGAAACACAAGACAAACCAAGACTTAAAAAACTGACAAAACCCACATAATTATAACATATAGTTACAACAGTGCAAAGCAATACCGTAATTTGATAAAGAACAGACCATGGGCACGGTAAAAAAAAAAGTCTCAAAGTCTCTCGAAAGTCCCATCATCTCACGCAGACGGTAGAAGGAAGAAAAAAAAATCTCCGTGCCATGAACCTCCAGCGCCGCAAACTTGCCGATGCAGCATCCTGGAAGCACCTGACCACAGTCCGACTGAGTCCGTCCGAAAACTTCGAGCCTCCGACCAGCTCTCCGACACTGATGCACCGAGCACCATCTCTGCCGAGCGCTTCGACCCCGGCCCCAGCAACAGGTAATAGGCAAAGCCGAGGATTTGGTGCCTTCCCCTCCAGAGGTTCTCGATCACACAGTAGCAATGGCAGCGAAGCAGGCATTCCAGAAGTTTCTCCAGATGTTCCTCCATGCCTCTCATGTCTGTCTCCATCAAATCAGGATTGTGCGCAGTAGCTACTTACAAATACGATATCATTTTGGAGCAGCCACGCGCGCTGTGTCGTGCCGCCATCTTCTCCTCTCCTCCTGTGCGAGGTGTGACCCTCGGACCAGTGCTCCTGCGACACAAGATGGGGCCCAATCAACCTATTCCCCCAGCGAGAGTGTCTGATGTTGAAAGACCTGAAACACCCAGTGAGCCCAGGTTACATCACTGATGATGTGTCCTAGCGCATCCTAGGATGTACAGTATCTCAGCATCAAATTATTGAAGGCCGTTCGGAAGAAGGGATTCACAGTAGTGCAATGGTTAGTGTAACACTTTAAAACATTCAATGACCAGCATTCAATTCCCACCACTGCCTGTAAGGAGTTTACATTTGTTCTCCCGTAATTGTGTGCGTTTCACGCGTGTGCTCCGGTTTCCTACGTTCCGAAATCGTACAAGTCAGGGCTAGTAAATTGTGGACATGCTATGTTGGTGAAGAAATGTGGACACTTACCAGCTGCCCCCAGCACACCCTCGGATTGTGTTGATCATTGACACAAACAACGCATTTCATTGTACGTTTCAATGTACCTGTGACTACTAAAGATAATAACGGAAGAAATTCTGGCTGTAGAGGAATTTCATATAGTAAAAGATCAAACAGACTGGAGTTCAGAAGCATGAGAGACAAATCAAATTAAATGTAGGGAGGAAGTTCCTCTCCAGAACGAGAGGGCATAATCTCAGTACAATGGGGACGTTCATTTAAAACTGAGACGAGGAAGAATTTGCTCACTTGGAGAGTCAGCAGTCTTTGGAGCACTGTGGGGTGGAGTCCTTGTTTACATTTAACCCTGTAACATTAGGATAGTAAAGGTGTATGCATCATGATGCTCTTTATCAACTACAGCACAGCATTCAATGCTAACATCCTCTCAAAACTAATCAATAAGCTTCAAGACCTTGGCCTCAGTACTTCCTTGTGCAATTGGATCCTCGATTTCCCCACTTGCAGACCCCAGTCTCCTTCACAATCTCCATCAGCACAGGTGCTCCACAAGCCTGTGTGCTTAGCCCCCTGCTCTACTCATTTTACTCTTACGACTGTGGGGCTAAGCACAGCTCCAATGCCATATTTAAGTTTGCTGACAACACCACTCTTGTTGGCTGAATCAAAGATGGTGACGATATTCCCTAGTGTTATTATTTCAGAGGGCCTGTCCTACGCCTCTACTTCCTTAGGAGTTTGCAAAGATTGGGCATTACATCTAAAGCTTTGACAGACCTCTATAGATGTGTAGTGGAGAGTATATTGACTGGCTGCATATCAGCCTGGAAAGGAAATCCCAACGCCCTAAAACGGAAATCCTACAAAAAGCAGTGGATTCGGCCCAGTCCATCTTGGGTAAAGCCCTCCCAACCATTGAGCGCCTCTAGATGAAATGCTGTCACATGATTGGCTGATTATATATTTGCATTAATGAGCAGGTGTACAGGTGTACCTAGTAAAGTGGCCACTGAGTGTATATTACTGTGCCAGACATTGACTGAATGTAAACTCTTAGTTACTAGGATTGTACTTCCCAGTTATTTTGTTTTTACAGTATCAGACCAACCTTGGAAACTTTCTGATGAAGGGTCTCAGCTTGAAATGTTGACAATGCATTCACCTCCACAGGTGCCGCCTGACATGCAGATTCCTCCAGCATTTGTGTATGTGGTGCTATGAAAGTTCACATTTTGTTTCTGATTCATACTCACAAGCCAACTAAGTTCCTGCCCAAAGTTCAAAGTAAAATTTATTGTCAGAGTACACGCACGTCACGACATACAACCCTGAGATTCTTTTTCTGTGGGCATACTAAGCAAATCCATAGAACAGTAACTGTAAACTTTAAACAAACTTTGCAAATGCAGATATAAATAAGTGGCAATAAATAACGTGCATGAAATAGGTGTAGTGTAGTTATCCCCTCTTGTTCAAGAGCCTTATGGTTCAGAGGCGGCAACGGTTCTTGAACATGGTGGTGCGAGTCCTGAGGCTCGTGTCGCTGGAGCCTGGCAAACAAATTGAGCACGTGCAGTGCAGATCAATAGTCACGTGTGTACGGTATCAGATCGATTGCGAGAATATGCCAAGCACGTTCGCGGCTGATCGCTCGCATGGTAAATTGAATGGCCCTCCTGCATACAGGTTGCATTCTCTTTTGGGTGCGGTGTTCGAGTGCGTTTGTTTTCATCTCAGCGGGTCTGGTTTGTCGCTCCCCCGCTATAAGGTGGCCAGTGTGTTACTAACATGTTACACTTTCTGTAATGTTTTCTTCTGTTATTATGATTGCGCTGTATAGCTGCCAAAGAAAACAAATTTCACGACATATGCCAGTGATATTAAACCTGATTCTGATGACTCAGTAAAATCTCTTAATCATACTACTCCGTTGTCATTCTTACCCTGTGCATACATAACAGAATCAAAGTCCAACAACACAGAAACAGCTACAGCTACACACGCACGAGATACTGGAAATCCAGAGCCACACATGCGAAATGCTGGAGGAACCCAGCATGTCAGGAGGCATCAATAAAGAGAAGTTTTGTACAGTCATACATTTAACCATTCTTTTCCATTGTTTTGTATATGTGGAGCAAGAACAACAACGTGTGTTTGGTTATTGTGAGGGTCTTGGGAAATCCTCTGTTATTTGTATAATATGGTTAATGCATGACAGAAGTTGGAGAATCCCTGTTCCAAACCATTGACATCATGAACTCAGTATTTCTTTCTGTTAAGTAAGTGAAATGTGAAAATCCTTGCGGTCTCATGTGGATTTAATGCCATAAATCAAAGCAAATACAAACTTACTGCCCATGTTTTGGAAAGCCGGAAGATTGGCGCACTCTGCAGACCAGAGACCACAGCCATGAGAGAATGAAGATTGTTTAGCTCCAGTAATTTCTGAAAGGGAGAACGAAGTCAATTAAGCAGCATTCCAAAACATTCTCACTTATTAAATTAAATAACTCAAATTGATTTTTATTTCACAAAACACAAAAGAAAATTAGTCTACACAAAATTTACTTTATTTTTCAGGATGTGAGCATCGTTGGCAACGCCGGCATTTTTTGTCCGTCCCTGGTTACCACTGACAACAAGGTGACGAGCGGCCACTTTGTAAGTTATTGGGAGTTTGTGACTGAGACAAACAAGGAACGGAGGTAAGACACTGGAGGAACTCAATGGGTCAGGCAGCTTCTATGGAAGGAAAGGGACAGCGATGCTTCAGGTCGACTCTCTGGTTGGATCTCGACCTAAAACAGTGACTACCCATTTCAGTCTGTCGCTGCTATCTGACCAACCGAGTTCTTCTAATGCTCTGAGTGTTGCTCCAGATTCCAGCATCTGCAGCTTCTTGCATCACCAATACATTCCCACGTCAGGACACTTTCTGCATGGAGGGGCACCGTGTGAATGCTGGGATATATGATAAGCAGAAATGTTTTTAGAATATAGAAAGCACAGTATAGGCCCTGTGCTGACCTTTAAGCCTACTCCAAGATCAATCGAACCCTTCCCTCCCATATAGTCCTAATTAGGTGTCTTTTAAATGTCCCTAATGTATCTGCCTCTACTACTACCATAGATATGCATTCCACCAGTCAGTATTATAAACCTATTGCTGACATCACCTCTATATTTTCCTCCAATCACCTTAAAATTTTGCCCTTTCTCCCCCCAGGGCATTTCTACCCTGGAAAAAGGGCTCTGGCTGTCTACTCTATCTATGCCTCCTAACATCTTATACACCTCCATCAAGTCACCTCATCTCCTCCTTCACTCCAAAGAGGAAAACCCTAGCTCACTCACTCATGCTCTCCAATCAAGGCAGCATCCTGGTAAATCTCCTCTGCACCCTAACACTACCACATCCTTCCTATAATGAGGCAACCAGAACTGACCACAGTGCTTCAAGTGTGGTCTAACCATGCCACGTTGGCATAAGATTTTTCCATTTTTAAAATCTTTTTATGGATACATATCTTCTACAGCTATAAAATGATACAAGACTTCAACAAATTGATATATATACAGTTAATAAAACTGAAGAAAACTTATCAAAAAAGAATAATATATGATAATGAGAAAAAAAATTTTATAAAGAAGGGAAAAAGAGAACCCCAACTAACTATAAGAAAACAACCCCACTAACTACAAGAGAAAGAAAAACATTAGGAAACATTAGGAACCAACTCCCGGAGCAATACGTCTTACAATCATCTATATATATATATAGATGAAAAATCATCAACCACCAATTCACATTTATATAAAACTGAAGTAGGTGTAAAACTGAAGTAGCCACTTCGTCATATATGTTCTGGTCATGTTCTTCATTAAAATCTTTTTGGAAATCTTTATTTTCTACAATTTCTAAAGTTCTGAAAACTAATTTACAACCTAATACATTGACTGTTCCGTTTGGAATAGTTCCGCATCTTATTCAGGGTATTTCATCTTCAGACCAACATGTCATTGCATTTGTTACATTGTTGGCAAGAAGGGCTATTTTATTGAAATGGAAAGATACCTCTGTCCCTACATTAATTCAATGGCTTTCCCAAGTAATGTTATGTCTTAGTTTGGAAAAAATTAGAAGTAGAATTTTTGATCCTCGATTCGATTTTGAGAGAAGATGGGGCTCTTTTGCCAAATATTATCATTTAATTTGAATGAATTTATATGGTTTCCTTCCAATCTTATTTTATATAAATGTGAATTGACGGCATAAGATTTTTAAAGATGAGTGAGAATCATGAATTTAATGTGGGCAGAGAAAGCACATGATTGCCAAGGGTAATTTTAATGGATGAGCATAACATATCTGATTACAGAGGCTGCAGTCACTGGTCAGTTTGGGTGCCCTCAGAACAGAGGTTCCCAGCCTTTTTTTATGCTATGAACCAATACCATTAAACAAAGGTTCCATGGACTACCAAATGTATTGTTTCGCTTTCCTTTCGACTACACCTGTGAGGTCTTGAGGGGGATTTTGATAGCTGGGCATCTCAAGATCTCTATACCTTCCGCCCAGGCTTGTGCCCTGGAGATTTCCATTGTCCTTCAAGACAGATGGAGACCATTACATATGCACTTATGCATAACCAAATCGCCGATACCCATTTCTGAACTTGTTTCAAGACTTGGGAACCCAACACCCATGTTTGGTGGCTCCCACACTTGCAAGACTCCACTTCTAACATTTTCATCCATCCTGTTTTTCAGAAACTTCCTTAATTTCATTCTCCCTCACCCCAGCAATCTCCAGCGCTCCTGCAAAACTTCTGGATCCCGGAGTTTCCTCAATTCCAGCCAGTTATGTGCCCCCAATTTTCATCACTCTACTCTCAGCAATATATTCAGCTGCTTTTACCTTCTTTGGGGTATCACTACCCAAAACCCACTCCCTTTTGATGAAGAGACTCCTTGTAATAAGCCTCCTTGACTAAAGCTTTGGCCAGTTCTCATATTTCTGCTTTTGGCTCAATGTCAAACTCAGTTTACAAGCTGCTCCATTTTTACAGAGGACCATTAGTCAATTTGTCCACAAGTCAGAAAATACACAAAAAAAAATCACTCTGATAATTGCACAAAAATCACCCTGGCAACCATACCTTCACAGTGTTGTAATGAATAACATCAAATGCACACAAGGCTGATAAGAAAGAACAATTAATAAAGGCAGAGAGAGCAAAGAAACTTGCTCTAATTCACAGGAATGACCATATGTACATTGGATTTAATATTATGCAAGCTTGATCATGTTTAGGAGATTCTGTAAGTCATGTGTCATTACCCAGGAATGGCCTCTAAATAAGTCTAACATGAAGCCAAAGACAAGGTCACAAGGACTGCCCACATTAGTTCCAGATATCTGAGTGGAAGCAGGTACAGGCAAAGAAAGATGACAAGGTCAACCATGACCTGAAATAATGGTCCAATGGAAACTAAAATATTCTCAACCCAACAAAGAGTGATTGCTTACCTTAGCAAGTTTTATAAAATGGCTCAATATTTCAGCTCTTATTTTCAATGTCTGAGCAGTAAGGATCTCTCGGACAACCCAGAAACTGACCTGCAAGAAACCCAAAGTTTAGTCACATTTTGTGAACATGAATTCACGATCACTTTATTACCCTGAATCTGAGAAGGAATGAAGTGAAAGTAAACTCAACAATATTGAATTAAGCTTGATCTAATATTTTAAGCCATTTTTTCACCCTATTTGTATAGTTTTTATAACTAATTTCAACATTCCAGAATTTCAGGAATACTCATAGTTCTTGACAGCTAGTACTTGACCATTTTGTAGATGGTGTTTGCTCTGATCTCTTGCATTGCACAAGGTTCTGCTACCACACAGGGCCATGACAACTTACATTGTCACAACAGTCAACATGCAGGAAATCCCCAAAAGACGAGTGCTGAAACACACATGTCAGTGGCTGAAAGTTTTGTCCCACTGAAACATACAAACTTCTGCAAGGGGATTGACAAAAATTGATTGAACTCACTGGGCAAGGAGTCTAGAATCTGTATTCGTATTTGATGAATGGAGAGTCGATTAATGAAAGGTGAAATGTTTGGAATTTCCAAGGTGTGTGGGTGACCTTCCAGGGTCTAAATCCAAGACTGAGATCTGCAGAGTTTGGAAGCATTGGAGATTATGCTGTTAAATACCAGCAGAACATACTCAGGAGGTCACATGGACAACTGGTTCATTCTATGTCTCTCAGGATGAATTATCTACTGAAATAAATTCAGTATTGTACTGTGCTGTTCTATGTTCTAAAAACAATTTCGCTTGCCATATATCCCGGCATTCACATGGTGTCCCTTCATGCTGAAAGTGTCCTGACGTGAGAATATATTGGCAATAGAAGAGGATGCAGATGCTGGAATCCGGCAGCAACACTCAAAGCATTGGAGAAACTCCAGTCAGGCAGCAGCTATGGATAGTGAAATGGGTCTTTGTGAATAAGTAGTTAAGTCCTCAGTTGTACCACCATTATTATCATTTAAATGACTTATTCAGGATATATGGGATTCGTGCAAATGAAAACCCAGACAACTCCACACTAACATCACACACTGCTCATGAAGGATCTCTAGAATTCTACAGACACAGATGCTGGTGGTGCTGTGGACAGTGCAAAAGGCGGTCGTAGATTACAACAGGATGTAGAGGTGGGCTAAGGTGGCAGGCAGAGTTCAACCTGGAAAAATGTCAAGTGAAACACTTCGAAAGGTTGAACTTGAAGGGCAGATTATAGAGTTCATGACAGGATTCTCGGCAATGTGGAGCAACAGAGGCAACTTGGGATGAACGTTCATAGATCTCTCAACGTTGCCGCAAAATTCAATAGAGTGGTTAAGAAGTTGTATGGTGTGTTGGCCTTCATTGTCAGGAGACTGAGTTCAAGAGCCACAAGGTAATGTCTTTTCCTAGAACAGAAATAGCAAATACAAGAAGGCATAGTTTTAAGGTGATTGGAGGCAAGTACAAGGGGATGTCAGACATCGGTGATTTTTCACACAGAGAGTGTTAAGTGTATGGAACACACTTCCAGATTTGGTGCTAGAACCAGATACATTAGGGTCATTTAAGAGAATCTCAGACAGGCACGTGAATGAAAGAAAAATGGAGGGGTATGTGGGAGGATAGGGTCACCTGAATTCTGGATTAGGTTAAAAGGTCAATATAACACTGTGGGGTGAAGGACCTGTACTGTACAGTTCTCTGCTCTCTATCATTGGAGGTACTGAGAGAGGATATAGGAATACATTTTTGAAAGATCAGGGAATTACGGTGAGCTGAGGTGCGACCTGGGGCAAATCGACAGAGGTGGCTTTGGGGGGGGAGGGGTGACCTACTCCTGCACTTAACTATCCTGTGTTCTCACCTGGTTGAACCTCCTGGTAAATGCAACGATATTTGGTGCCAGGATGTGTTTGTCTTTCTTGTTCCACCCGCAACTGGTCAGTTCCTGGAAGATCAAATAATGAGAATAATTACTCAACATCCTGTTTGCATTTCAGAAGAACAAGTGTGGAGTTTGAGCAGATAATGGGGGCAAGGGAGGGGGACAGAATTTCTACTGGAAAATAGCTTTGCACTTCAGCGTCTTGAATTAAGGCAAGTTGTCGATGATAAAGTAATTGCAACCAGTGCAAGGAAACTAGAGAGACGTTTTCTGTTGACTGTAGTTACCAGTATCTCATGTTTATCATGTAGTAGTTCTGACTCACATGACCCTAGCCTGCTCTGCTGTTTTTGTCTTTTCCTCTCATCTTCTTGAAACCACATCTAAGACAAGCTAATGGATTGGCTTTCTTTTTGCCATTTATATTGTGTATTTAAGTAATATTTGAATAATCTTATTATTGTTTGCTTAAGTATTCCTGTCTGTTTCAATAATTCATTATGGGTTAAATCTGTAAACATGTGAATTGCATATTACCATATAATACGCACGCACTTCACTTACAATAAACTTTAAATCACACTCACATTTCAGACTCCCAGGTGTTCCTTTGAATTAGTTTAATGCTTTGAAGTTATAAAACATAACAATTTAGAATTTATTTGCAATCTATTAGAGAAAGATTAGACCATAAAACATGGGAATAGAACTACGTCATTTGGCCTGTCAAGCCTGCTTCACCATTCCATTATGGCTGATTTATTATCCCTCTCAATCCCATTCTCCTGCCTTTGATGCCATTACTAATCAAGAACCTATCAACCTCCGATTTCATCAGTGGATGCTGGTGTGAGGCTGATGGTGATCAAGTGCCTATTATTAATTCGCCCCACACCCACAGTTCCACTCTACTTGTCCCCATTTGCTACAAGTATAAGGATGAAGGATTAAAAAAGGATCTGGTGCTTTCCCGGAGTAAATGATGAATAAACTCTTCTCGGGCTTCAAGCCAGGTACAGGTATCGATTATAACCGACGATTCAATGACAAATTCAGCCATCTTCTTCAGGGATGGTACCTGGGCATGTCTAGTCTGGTGGCTTGAAGCCCATGAAGTGTTTATTCATCAAGGAATAAGTTTATTTGCCATATACATATACATATATTAGGAATTTGCTGTGGTGTGTTGCTCAGGCTACGGCATGCAACGACAAACAACATTCAATAATTATAAAGAATAAAGAATTATATAAAAAATAAAGTTTGAGGTTAAAGTATGGACAAATAAGAAAATGTACGTGAATACATAAATACCAGTATTTACTTACAATGGAAACAGTGGTTTAAAGTGTTTACAGTGCAGTGACAGGGGTAATAGATAGAGAGGAATGGTGGGGGGCTAACTAGAATGGTTGATCATATTAACTACCTAGTGGAAGAAACAGTTCGAAGTTCAGAGTTCAGAGTTCAAAGTTATTATCAGAGTACATACATGTCACCACATACAACCCAGAGATTCTTTTTCTGTGGGCATACTTAGCAAATCTATAGAACAGTAACTGTAAACAGGATCAATGAACAACAAAACTGTGCAAATGCAAATATAAATAAATAGCAGCAAATAACGAGTGTGCGAAATAACAAGATAAAGAGTCCTTTAAGTGAGACTATCGGTTGTGGGAACACCTGAACTAGAATGAGTGAAGTTATCCCAGGAGCAATGACTGTGCATGACTTTGTTTAACGTGGAAAGGCTGTTGCACAGACAGTCACCACACGGTCCTTGATAGATTGAGGTTAGGGTCCAATGGGAATGCAAGCTGACTGGGGAACTTTCACTGCCGTTGTGATGTGCCGTCACCTTCTGCTAGTTGGGTCGCTCTTTACCTGGAACCTTCCCCTTGAACTTACTGCCATGGGTGACCCTACCAGGGGCTAAACTCCAGACGGTAACACTCTCGGGTGCTCGGGAACTCAGAAGCCTCTCCACCACGACAAGGTGACGATCCTCGGAGAAGACAATCTCATGTAGACAAGTGACAAGAAATCACAAAAATCCAAAGTTGTTTGGAGCTTACACGTTCTTTCCTATGACCATATCAGTTTCTACCTGACATGTCTATCCACGGCCTCCTCTACTGTAAAGATGAAGCCACACTCAGGTTGGAGGAACAATATGTTATATTCCGTCTGGGTAGCCTCCAACCTGATGGCATGAACATCGACTTCTCTAACTTCCGCTAATGCCCCACCTCCCCTTCGTACCCCATCCGTTATTTATTTATACATACACATTCTTTCTCTCACTCTCCTTTTTCTCCCTCTGTCCCTCTGACTATACCCCTTGCCCATCCTCTGGGCCTTTCTCCCTCCCCTCCCCCTTTTCCTTCTCCCTGGGCCTCCTGCCCCATGATCCTCTCATATCCCTTTTGCCAATCACCTGTCCAGCTCTTGGCTCCATCCCTCCCCCTCCTGTCCTCTCATATCATTTTGGATCTCCCCCTCCCCCTCCCACTTTCAAATCTCTTACTAGCTCTTCCTTCAGTTAGTCCTGACGAAGGGTCTCGGCCTGAAACGTCGACTGTACCTCTTCCTAGAGATGCTGCCTGGCCTGCTGTGTTCACCAGCAACTTTGATGTGTGTTGCTTCAGTTTCTACCTACTTGTTTGGTTTCCTCACACGTCTCAAACAAGTTCATTGTAGTTACACTATGACCAATTTGCATTGAAATGTATTTTTCTTTTCATTGATAAGTAACTTGTATGTTAAATTAGTCACAGGGATGGGGGGGGTGGGGGGAGAATAAAAAGGGCTTAGTTTAGAATGAGTGTAGACGGGTGCTTAATAGACTCAGGAGGTTAACAAATCTGGTTCCAAGCTGTATGACTCTGACTAAAAGTCCCAGAGAAACCTGCCAGCTTTCATCTAGTCACAGAAAAAAAGCCTTTCTTTGTTTTTAAATGATTTAGGAGAAGATTAAAATAATTCAAAGGCTGGTTTTCAGAGAAAATGTAACTGCAGGGATAGCACAGCAGAATCACAAACAGAAGCAATTCTGCAGATGCTGGAAGTCCAGAATGACGCACACAAAATGTTGAAGGAACCCAGCAGGTCAGGCAGCACCGATGGAGAGGAATAAACAGTTGAGGTTTCAGTCTGGGACCCTAGCTGGAAAGGAAGGAGGAAGAAGCCAGAATACGGTGGTGGGGGAAGAGGGAAGAGTACAAGCTGGAAAGTGAGGGGGTAGGAGGGTGAATGGGTGAGGGGGGATGAAGTAAGAAACTGGGAGGTGATAGGTGGAAGAGATAAAGAACTGAAGAAGGAATCTGATAGGAGAGGACAGTGGACCATGGGAGAAAGGGAAGAAGGAGGGGTAGCTGGATACTGCTTCAGTTCTTTGTCAGTAATAGGACTGATTTTCTTTATATGTGGGTTTATAACCATATAACAATTACAGCATGGAAGCAGGCCATCTCGGCCCTTCTAGTCCGTGCCGAACTCTTACTCTCACCTAGTCCCACCGACCTGCACTCAGACCATAACCCTCTATTCCTTTCCAGTCCATATAGCTGTCCAACTTAACTTTAAACAACATCGAACTTGCCTCAACCACTTCTGCTGGAAGCTCGTTCCACACAGCTACCACTCTCTGAGTAAAGAAGTTCCCCCTCATGTTACCCCTAAACTTTTGCCCTTTAACTCTCAATTCATGTCCTCTTGTTTGAATCTCCGCCACTCTCAATGGTAAAAGCCTATCCACATCAACTCTATCCCCCTCATAATTTTAAAAACCTCTATCAAGTCCCCGTTCCACCTTTACGTTCCAAAGAATAAACAGCCAACTTGTTCAACCTTTCTCTGTAACTTAGGTGATGAAACCCAGGTAACATTCTAGTAAACCTTCTCTGTACTCTCTCTATTTTGTTGTCATCTTTCCTATGATTCGGTGACCAAAACTGTACACAATACTCCAAATTTGGCCTCACCAAGGCCTTGTACAATTTCAACATTACATCCCAACTCCTATACTCAATGCTCTGATTTATAAAGGCCAGCATACCAAAAGCTTTCTTCACCACCCTATCCACATGAGATTCCACCTTCAGGGAACTATGCATCATTATTCCTAGATCCCTCTGTTCTACTGCATTCTTCAATGCCCTACCATATACCATGTATTTCCTATTTTGATTAGTCCTACCAAAATGTAGCACCTCACATTTATCAGCATTAAACTCCATCTGCCATCTTTCAGCTCACTCTTCTAACTGGCCTAAATCTCTCTGCATGCTTTGAAAACCTATTTCATTATCCACAACTCCACCTATCTTGTTATCATCTGCATACTTACTCATCCAATTTACCACCCCGTCATCCAGATCATTAATGTATATGACAAACAACATTGGACCCAGTACAGATCCATGAGGCACACCACTAGTCACCGGCCTCCAATCTGACAAACAGTTATCCACCACTACTCTCTGGCGTCTCCCATCCAGAACCTGCTGAATCCATGTTACCACTTCAATATTAATACCTAACGATTGAACCTTCCGAACTAACCTTCCGTGTGAAACCATGTCAAAGGCCTTACTGAAGTCCATGCAGACAACATCCACCGCTTTACCCTCGTCAACTTTCCTAGTAACCTCTTCAAAAAATTCAGTAAGATTTGTCAAGCATGACCTTTCACGCACAAATCCATGTTGACTATTCCTAATCAGACCCTGTCTATCCAGATAATTACATATACCATCTCTAAGAATACTTTCCATCAATTTACCCACCACTGATGTCAAACTCACAGGCCGATAATTGCTAGGTTTACTCTTAGAACCCTTTTTAAACAATGGAACAACATGAGCATAATGCCAATCCACCGGCACCATCCCCGTTTCTAATGACATTTGAAATATTTCTGTCAGAGCCCCTGCTATTTCCACACTAACTTCCCTCAAGGTCCTAGGGAATATCCTGTCAGGACCCGGAGACATCCACTTTTATATTCTTTAAAAGCTCCAGTACTTGCTCTTCTTTAATCATCATAGTTTCCATAACTTCCCTACCCGTTTCCCTTATCTTACACAATTCAATATCCTTTTCCTTAGTGAATACAGAAAAAAAAAATTGTTCAGAATCTCCCCCATCCCTTTTGGCTCCACACATAGCTGTCCACTCTGATTCTCTAAGGGACCAATTTTATCCCTCACTATCCTTTTGCTATTAATATAACGGTAGAAACCCTAGGGATTTATTTTCACCTTACTTGCCAAAGCAACCTCATATCTTCTTTTAGCTTTTCTAATTTCTCTCTTAAGATGCTTTTTACATCTTTTACATTTCCTGGGTTTTAGTTCACAGACATAGGGTATTAGTTCATTTAAAAGTTTTGGAGCAGAGATTTGCCCTCTATTGAAGGGTGCTCAGTGGACTTGTACAGCAGGAGATGCACACTGAACTCCAATTGTGAAATTTAGTTCCTTCAACAGAACCGCATTTCTGTCTTATCTGCTACCTTAGTGCACACACCAGGAAACAAAATTCCACCTCATTTTACTGGAGATTTTCCACAGCTGAAAATTCCCAAAGGGGCACTGCGCAAGGCAAGGCAATGCATTTGGCAAGCCCAAACCAAGCAGACAGTGTTTTAGTTTACGTCCAGTAGTTCACTTCAATTTAAAATTTATGACATTTTGATATTTCTTGTAATTGAAATTGTTATATTTTGTAACTCCGAAACATAAAACTAATTGAAAGGAAACTTGGACCTGGGAATGCAAGTCTTATTTTTGTTTTTACTTTAAGCCGGATCATAGACACAAGAGATTCTGCAGACACTGGAAGTCCAGAGTATGACTTGGTGCCATGATAACATATGCCGTTCACATACTTTTACATATAAGCCATAACGAATTAATTAAAAGAAGAAGAATGCTTAATCAAACAATATATTTACAATATTACTCAAATATTAATAAAGTATGAGATACACAACAGGTATAACTCAGCACCTTTCAGGATCTCCAGCCACTCCCCTGACTCCCGATGCAGTGCTTCACCCATCCCACCAGCAGTAGTACCTACAGGAGATTTATCTGTCAAAGATCTCCACCATCTTCCTGCAGCTATCATCGGGCAGGAGGTACAGAAGCCTGAGGAGCCATACCACCCGGTTCAAGAACAGTCACTTCCTTTGGTTCTTTTCTTAAACCAAATGGCAAAATACTAATTATCACTAAAGTTTAGTAACACTCCAACCACTTCATATTGTTCTAATTGTTTCTTCTTGCAAATATTGTGCATAAGTTAAGTCTTCCTTGTGAAAGCTACTTATATGACGCTCTGTGCCTGTGATGTTGCATACTTGTGCACATGATTATAACATCACAGTTAAAGTACATTTGTTATCTAAGTATGTATGGAGGATACATCTCAAAGATTCATCTTCCCACGGACAGCCGCAAAACAAAGAAACACCATGAAACCCATTCAATGAAAACATCAAACACCCAACGCGCAAAAAAAGGAACAAATCACGGAAACGGCAAAAAAATGAGTGAATAACACACAGAATGCTTAACATCAAACTGTTGAGTCTTTGAAACAGTCTAGGAATGTTCAGGTTAGTTCTGTTCAGTTCAATTTAGCGCTGTTTCGTCTGTTGACTGCAGGCCGCAAAGTCAGTCTGCCCCAATCAAAATCGCGTGAAATGGCAATAAAAAAGCAGTAACCGAAAACACATCATAACATGAACTGCAGAATCCTCTAAAAACAAGTCTCATCCACAAACTGCGCCAATCAAACTTCACCCAAGACCCAAAACTCCTGCAGCAGCGAGTGAGAGGGTGAGGGAGAAAGGTCAAACACAGGCAGACAGCACTGAACACCCACTCGCCTTCTACTCTCATCTGCGTTGGTTTCAATCTTGCTCGAGGCTATAATTGACGAGATGGGCGAGAAATGGAGCCGATTGTGGGTTCGCGCTCTGCCATTATGCCACATGCCCCATTCTCAACCACGCTGAACCCCCTCGGAGACTGCAAAGGCACCCGAATCAGGGCAAGACCACATCATCAAAATGTAAATCGCACACAGGTTAGTAACAGAAGTGTATTTAAAGGGAGAAGTCGTTTCCCAAGCTGTCTGCAGGACATCACCATTAGTCACTGGTGCCATTTTGCCATTCAACTTTGACTTCTAAAGTGAAGTCATTGATATAAGATAGGAAATTAGGCAGCTTAGGTTGTCAAGCCAGCTCATCATTTACAGATTTTTTAAATTAAAGTTATGTTAGTCAAGAGTTAAATGTTACACAAGCATGGCACTATGATAATGCAGCATTCCTGCAGAGCCATGTCAGCCTGGATTTCTGCAAACACACTTGCATTGTGAAACCACATCAAGAGGGTCTCCAGCTGAATCATCACCAACCCTAAGATGACACATTATGCTATTCACATCATGAACACAGGAGATTCTGTAGACGCTAGAAATCCAGAGGGACACGCACAAAATGCTGGATGAACTGAGCAGGTCAGGCAGCATCTACAACACAGAACAGTATAGCATTGGAAAAGGCTCTTTGGCCCACAATGTTGTGCCAAACCAACTAAGTTAGTAATCAAATGGTCAACTAAACTATTCATTCCTGCCCACAGATCTTTCTTTCTTTTCAAATCTTTTTATTATTATTATCCAAAATTAACAAGAGTACATCGAAGTAGGCAACACTTACAATGTCTCAAGTGAAATAAAAAAACATTGTTTTAAAGATTGAAAAAAAATTTTGGTGACCAAAATAAAACCCCTACTAAAGCAAAAAAAAAAGTGAGGGGAAAAAAACCATTAGGTGTTCAACCTCGGAGCCATGCATCATACAAAAAGCTTCTAAAGATAAACGTCAACCACCAGCAAGAAAAAAAAATGCCGCACAATATCCATACCCTTCTATTTTCCTCAATTCATGTCCCTACCTCTACAGGCAATATGTGTGTCTCTCAAAAAGTTCGTTATGTATTGGCCTCTATTACCACCCCAGGCAGAGCATTCCAGGCAACCAGGTACCCACCACTCTCTGGGTAAAAAACTTGCCCCTCACATCTCCTTTAAAACCATGGAAAGGAAGTCTCAGCCCAAAACGTCAACTGTTTATTCCTTTCCATGGATGCTGCCCGAGCTGCTGAATTCTTCCAATACTTCGTGTGTGCTACATTTGCGTCTTGGTTGTTTTAAATGTACGTAGGGAACCACCGTAGTGCAGCAAATTAGCGTGATGCCATTACAGCTCGTGGCAGAGAGCAGAGTTCAGTCCGTCCACGCGTCCTCAGTAAGGAGCAAGTTGTCCCGCAATTCGGTTCGGGTTAAATTGGAGTTGTTGAGGGTTGCTGGGCAGTGTGGCTCAAAGGGACAGAAGGACCGATTCCACGCTGTTAAACTCATTTAATTTTGCTTTTGCATCTATTCTAATTTTTTCTGACATGGTGAAAGATCCAACCCAAGCAAACTTGAGGCACAGTTATCACTAATAACTCTGAATTCAATTCCAGACCAGATACAGGCACAATGACCTGAATTGTTTGTAGGTTGGAAATAAACAACAGCGCAGGAAGGAGAGTTTGCATCCTAATGAAGGGTCTCAGCCCAAAAATATCGGCTCTTCATAGAGCTGCCTGACCTGCTGAGATCCTCCAGCAGTTTGTGCATGGGAGAGAATCAGATTCAGGAACAGTTATTATTACTCTACAACCATTAGGCTCCTGAACCAGCGTGGATAACTTCAAACACCTTTACTCTGAGTTGACTCCACAATGTCAAAACACACATCAAAGTTGCTGGTGGAACGCAGCAGGCCAGGCAGCATCTCTAGGAAGAGGTACAGTCGACATTTCAGGCAGAGACCCTTCGTCAGGACTAACTGAAGGAAGAGCTGGTAAGAGATTTGAAAGTGGGAGGGGCTGTTGTTTGTCCACAATCTATAGGCTCACTTTCAAGGATTCTACAACTCACGTTCTCAGTATTATTTATGTACTTTTTTTATTATTTGTACCATCTTCTTCTTTTCCTCCTCCTTCTTTAGGTTTTATGGTGGTTGGCAAACAACTTTAAGGTGCATTACTGCCACCTTCTGAACTGGAGTGTGGGTCAGGATAGTTAAATCCTGCATACTTATATCTGTATCAAATTCTATAAAAAAAAAGACCTGTATTCTTAGGGAACTGCACTAAAGTAATAATCCTGTGACCCTTTCTGCAAAATACTGTGAATGTTAGATTGTATTTTATTCCGTGATAACTTTAAAATCAACCACCCCTTCTCTCGCGTATATCTTGGACACCTCACTAGTACATGCTCAGCCGCTTCTTGTTGATTACAATAATCACATCTCCCATTATTGTATCTCTTCATTAAAGGCATTGTACAATTTAACCTGTCTGCCCAAATCTCAATCTTCATATTATCGCCTCCTCCCTCCTGCTCTTTCCTGCATTCTTCGACCATCCCATTTCTTTCCAGATATTGTAACGGTGTCTTCCTGTCCTCTCTTCAACCCATTGTTTTCTCCACATTTTTTAATTTCACATTTAATAATGTTTCTCATTTCTCCTTTACTGTCATTTATTTGAATGTCCAGTTCTGCTTGTCTAGTTGCCTCCTTTGCTAATTTATCTAGTTACTCATTCCCTCTAATACCAACATGTGCTGGAATCCATAGTCTAAATAAGGTTTGTATTATCTCACACAGCTTCCAAGAGGACCACAAATTTGTTGTTGGGTTTATAGGATTGTGTGCCTCAGTGACCCAGAGAGCTATGCTGGCTGGAGTCAGGGCCTTGTACTTTGGCTCTTAGTAGGGTCACCCATGCCAAACAGGTCAAAGGGTAGAGGCCAGACTAGGACTGGTCCACTGGTCCTCCTGGTTCAGAGGTTCAGCTCAGGTCTAACAACCCTGACTGGTCCAACAACTGTACACCTGCAAATATCTAATCAGCCAATCATGTGACAGCAACTCAATGCATAAAAGCACACAGACATGGTCAAGAGGTTCAGTTGTTGTTCAGATCAAGCATCAGAATGGGGAAGAAATCAGATCTAAATGACTCTGACCATGGAATGATTGTTGGTGCCAGATGGGTTGGTTTGAGTATTTCAGACATTGCTGATCTCCTGGGATTTTTATGCACAACTGCCTCTAGGCTTTACAGAGAATGATGCGAAAAACAAAAAAAAATTCCAGTGAACGGCATCTCTGGGGTGAAAGAGGTCAGAGTCGAATGGCCTAACTGGTTCAAGCAGAGAGGAAGGCAAGAGCAACTCAAATAACCAAGAGTTACAACATGGGTGTGCAGGAGAGCATCTCTGAACCTACAACATGTCGAACATTGAAGTGGATAGGCTACAGCAGCAGAAGACCACGACATAAAACCATATAACCATATAACAATTACAGCATGGAAACAGGCCATCTCGGCCCTTCTAGTCCGTGCCGAACTCTTACTCTAACCTAGTCCCACCAACCTGCACTCAGCCCATAACCCTCCATTCCTTTCCTGTCCATATATCTATCCAATTTAACTTTAAACAACAACATCGAACCTGCCTCAACCACTTCTGCTGGAAGCTCGTTCCACACAGCTACCACTCTCTGAGTAAAGAAGTTCCCCCTCATGTTACCCCTAAACTTTTGTCCTTTAACTCTCAACTCATGTCCTCTTGTTTGAATCTCCCCCATTCTCAATGGAAAAAGCCTATCCACGTTAACTCTATCAATCTCCCTCATAATTTTAAACACCTCTATCAAGTCCCCCCTCAACCTTCTACGCTCCAAAGAATAAAGACCTAACTTGTTTAACCTTTCTCTGTAACTTAGGAGATGAAACCCAGGCAACATTTTAGTAAATCTCCTCTGTACTCTCTCAATTTTATTGACATCTTTCCTATAGTTCGGTGACCAGAACTGTACACAATACTCCAAATTTGGCCTTTTACCAATGCCTTATACAATCCCAACATTACATCCCAACTTCTATACTCACTTACTTTTTGTGACTTTTGTATTATATTTTCCTCCAAAGTTCCAATCTGTCCCTAATGGCACTAGTTTGGTTAGCTGATTTTATCAGAAACTAAGGAGATCTTGACTCTGTGGAGACACAGGAGACTGCTGATGCAAGAATCTGGAGCAATAAGCAATCCTGGAAGAACTCAGTAGGTCAAGCAGCAACTGTGGAAGAAAAGTTGTTGACAGTCCTGATTAACACATACAAAATGCTGGAAGAACTCACCAGCCAGTGGTTACTTTATTAGGATCAGGAGGTACCTGTTGTTGCGTGATTGAAGTCACTGGAGAACAGTGCTGTTAGATACAAAGCAGCTTCTTTATTCAAAAAAACAAGGTACAGCAGGCATCATACGGAGGCACTTTTGGTTAAAAGGTCCTGCTGGCCCAACGGGTGGGGGGGGGGCTCAATATTTTATGTGCCAAAGATCAAAGGACAATGTGTGGACAATTATTTCTTTTAAGCTACATACAACCTTCACACCTCCTGATTCGCGTCCACACCACAGACATCCAAATGAACTTTAATCAGCATTGTCTGGTGTGAGATTCACAACTTTTAGGAACCCATTGTTCAGGGCTGCTCTCCAAATTAAATCCACAATCCATATTCAGATGTAAAGACTGGTCGCCAAAGTTAATTGCTAAATGAATATGTCCTAAATCAGTATATATTTAAAAAATCGCTCTAACAGTACCTAATAAAGTGGGTACTGTGTGTATATTTCAGCAAATTCACTGCAAATGTGCAAATCAGGATCATGGGGGCAACCTTTTAACCCAGTACACCAGTATGTCATGGTTTCCATGGCCACAATGCCGTTCTGCATACAATTAAGATATTTCTGAGGAAAAACGTCATACATCAGCAATGTTTATGAACCATAGCACACTAAAGGGAAGAACAATTAGCTTGCATTTCTCAGCCCACATGAGTGTTTCCCGGATGCTTTTTACTGAACATGAAAATAAATTGCACAGTTTCCCATCAATTTAACCTTAATTTCTCAGCACAAAGTCCAAGATTGATCTTTCCTTTTTGGAATGTTCATGTGCTCTGTGCCCTGAACTCTCTGATCCACAGAGGGTGGAAAATTCAGCTGACTATCCCAGCTTCCGACTGCTTTTATGAAACTGGGGTCAGAAAGCGTTGCAAACCAATACATGCTGACCGTGTAATTCAAGTTAGAGTAATCTGAAATCCATTTTGCTTCGCTCTTTGATCTGCATGCAAACAATTGGTCAAGACTTGATCACAAACATGCTTTTCAAAAGGCAGTTTTCAAGTCATTTTTCAGTCAGGTGAAGTTTGTGTAAAATATCCACGCTCCACAGCTGATTTCAACTTACACCTACCCTGTGGGCATGTAAAATGTCCTAATTTCCAAACATGCATTCCCCACATAATTGAATGAATTTGACAGTGTAAGTAAACCAAACTGACGTCCCCATTTGCAATTTGCAGAATAGGTAAAAATTCATCTTATTATTATTGCATTTGAAATTTTGAAGGAATTGTCAAGGACATAACTTAAAACAGGCCATGGCCACTTCAGGAAGAAGTCTGGAAAAGCTTCTTCATGGCAAGACGAACGCAAATGATCTAATGCAAATGAGGAATGCACTCCAAGGGCAACAATAAACCGCAATAGCAGAACACATGGAAAAATAAATTGGTTGTGGACTCAACCAATAGGGAGAGAATTTAGAAATCAAAGGTGCAAAGGGACTTGGGAATCCTAGTTGGGCGATTTTTCGTTGATTCTGTTATGGTTATTATTCTATAAATTTATTCAGTATGCCCACAAGAAAATGAATCTCAAGGTT
The DNA here is from genome assembly GCF_963921235.1 of Mobula hypostoma. NCBI lineage: Eukaryota > Metazoa > Chordata > Chondrichthyes > Myliobatiformes > Myliobatidae > Mobula > Mobula hypostoma. Next base: position 11,489,597 of record NC_086117.1, on the reverse strand, counting down.
GTGTATGGTGATACACATATAGGTGTGTGTGTGTGTGTGTATAGATATAGGTATTTTATATACATACATACATTTACTTTGAACTTTTGAACAATGAACTGTACTTGGAATACTGTGAGCTGTTTTAGGGAAGATGAGCTGGCACTGGAGAGGGCCCAGAGCAGGTCAGGCCCACAAGAACAATCCTGGGAATAAAAAAGTTAAACTATGAGGAGAGTTTGCTGTCTCTGGCCCTGTGCTCAGTTGGATTTAGAAGGCTGAGGGGAGATCTCATTGAAACCTAATGGATAGGTACATGGAGCTTAGAAAAATAGAGGGCTATGGGTAACCCAAGGTAATTTCTAAAGTAAGTAGATGTTTGGCACAGCATTCCGGGCCGAAGAACCTGCATTGTGGTGTAGGTTTTCTATGTTTCTACTAACAGGGCTGGATAGAGTCGACACAAAGAGGATGTTTTCACTGGTAGGAGAGTCAAAAATCCGAGGACACAGTCTCAGAATAAAGCAAACAACAGGGATTCTGCAGATGCTGAAAATTCAAGCAACACACATAAAAGTTGCTGGTGAATGCAGCAGGCCAGGTAGCATCTCTAGGAAGAGGTGCAGTCGACGTTTCAGGCCGAGACCCTTCGTCAGGACAAACGAAGGGTCTCGGCCTGAAACGTCGACTGCACCTCTTCCTAGAGATGCTGCCTGGCCTGCTGCGTTCACCAGCAACTTTTACGTGTGTTGCTCAGAATAAAGCGATGTCTTTTTAGTACCGAGATAAGGTGTAATTTTTTCAGCTAGAGGATGGTGATTCGGTGAGATTTGTTGCCATAGACCAGAGGTTACCCACCTTTTTTATGCCATGGACCCCCACCATTAACTGAGGGGTCCATGTTGGGGACCCCTGCCATAGACAGTTGTGGGGATCGTGTCATTGGGTGTATTTAAGGCAGAAATTGATAGGCTCTTTTTAGGGTAGGGTTGGGTTACAGGAAGAAGGCAGAAGAAAGGCGTTCAGAATAAACAGGCAATGGTTGATTCCAGGAGCAAACTCGATGGACTGAATGGCCTAATCTTGTTCCTATGTCTTATGTGCATAACAGTAGCACATAAAACTGAAACTTCAACTAGTTGAGGGCATCAAGAAAGATGCAACCAGTGAGAATAGATAGAATTTGGACGTAGATCAGCCAGTACAGACAGAAAAATGCTTCACCTACTCCTAGATCAGGGGTTCCCTACCTTTTTTATGCCATGGACCCCTACAATTAACCGAGGGATCTGTGGACCCCAGGTTGGGAAACCCTGTCCTAGAAGAACAATTAATAACAAAGATCTACTCTGTCTTTCAAATTGCATCTGGGAATCCATAACAAGGTAAAAAAAAATTCAGTCTCACATATGATATGACATCATTCGGTTTTAATGGGGTGGGAGCTGGCTTATGTAAGTTTCCAAGTGAAAGCATGTGGGGCTTTCATTCAATAAGGCTGAGAACCACAGTTCCAAAGGCTACATCTGGTCTTGGAACACAGAGTATGAACACAATCCCATCTGATGGGTTGCATCCAGCATTAATGAGCGTAGCCACTCGTTTACTGATTCGCACTCCACATCATCTTACATCACCTACTGGGATACAAATCCCATCTGTTGACACCCTATTAAACATATAATACTAGAGCACAACAACAGGCCCCTTCAGCCCACAATAGCTGTGCAGGACATGATGCCAACTTAAGCTAATCCCATAGGCATGCACATGATCCAAATTTCTCTATTCCTTGTATGTTCATGTGCCTTTCAAAAGTGCAACTATCAAGCTGTTTCCTCTTCTGCCAGCACCCACCACTACGTTAAAAAAAGATTGTCTCGTGCATCTCCTTTAAACCCTGCCCCTTTAAACTTTAAAGTCCCCTTTAAACTTTGGTATGGCAATTGTCCCGTATCGGACCGCAAAGCACTCAAGCGTGTGGCGAAAACTGCCCAGTGGATTATCGGCACCCAATTGCCCACCATTGAGAACATCTACCATAAACGCTGCCTGGGCAGGGCGAAAAGCATTATCAGGGATGCATCTCACTCTAACCATGGACTTTTTACTCTCTTCCCATCCGGTAGGTGCTACAGGAGCCTCCGCTCCCACACCAGCAGGCACAGGAAGAGCTTCTTCCCAGAGGCTGTGACACTGCTGAACCTCTCACAACAGCACTAAGCAGTATTGCATCCGTGTTGTGCTGTCTCAGTACTTTTATATTTGTGTGTTGTAGCACTTTCTTTATTTGCATTTATTTTGTAAATAACACTATTCTTTGCATTTCTGGTCAGATGCTAAATGCATTTCATTGGCTTTGTATCAGTACTCGGCACAGTGGCAATGAAGTTGAACCTAATCTAAGCTTTGGGAATGATGACCGGGAGGCTGCAGGCCTCAGTTGTGGTATGGGGCTAGGCCTCATGCCATGCTATCGCCTGTTGCAGGAGGGGTGATGTCTACACTGGATTGGGAGCGGCCTTTCAAGTCGTGCTTTCAAATCTCCTTTAAACTTTCCCCACTTCACCTTAAAGAAGAGCTCCCTAGTATTTAAGATTTCTACCCTGGGGAAAGGGTAGCAATCGGTCACCTATCTACAGGAAAGATATCAATAAGATTGAAAAAATGCGGAGAAAATTTACGAGGATGTTGCCAGGACTTGAAGACCTCAGTTATAAGGAAAGGTTGAATAGATTTATAACTTTATTTCCTGGAGTGGAGAAGATTGAGGGGAGATGAGAGAGAGGTATACAAAATTGTGAGGGGTATAGATAGGGTAAATGCAAGCTGGCATTTTCCACTGAGGTTGAATGAGACTAGAACTAGAGGTCATGGGTTAAGGGTGAAAGGTAAACTGTTTAAAGGAAACACGAGGGGGAACCTCATCCCTCAAAGGGTGGTGAGAGTGTGAATGAACTTCCAGCGGAAGTGGTGGATGAAGGTTCGATGTCAGCATTTAAAAGTTATCTGGATAAGTTAAATGGGAGGGGGATGGAGGGCTATGGTGCAGATGCAGGTAAATGGGTGTAGACAGAATAATGGTTTGGCATGGACTAGATAGGCTGAAGGGCCTGTTTCTGTGCTGTAGTGCTCAATAACTCAAAGGACGAACTCCCCTATCAGTGCCATTCATTCATTTATAAACTGCTATCAGGTCTCCCCCACAACCAGTGGTGCTCCAGAGAAAACAATGCGAGTCTGCTCAAATCCTCTAACCCAGGCAGCAAGCTGGTGAACCAATTCCACACCCTCTCCACAGCATTCACATCCTTCCCGTAATGCGGCAAGCAGAACTGCGCTCAATACTCCAAATGCAACCTAACCAAAGTTTAATATACTTGCATTTTACTACAGTATGTTCAAAATTCAAAGATTCAAAGTACTTTTATCATTGAAGTATGTATGCAGTATACAACCCTGAGATTTGTCTTCCCACAGACAGCCACCAAAGAAACACCATGGAACCTGTTCAAAGAAAACATCAAACCCCCAACACACAAAAACAGAACAAATTGCGCAAATGGTAAAAGAGAACGAATAACAGAATATAAAACATCAAACCGCAGAGTCCTTGAAACAGTCTGGGATTGTTCAGTTTAGTTCAGTTCAATTCAGCGCTGTGTCGTTCATTGGCTACAGGTCACAGAGCCAGTCCGCCCCGATCGAAATCACACAAAATAGCAATAAGAGAAAAAGAGAACCAGAGACCACAAACACATATAACGTGAACTGTAGGGATCTCTAAAAACGAGTCCGATCCATGAGCACTGATCAAACCTTGCCTGAGACCCAAGACTCCTGCACCTTCCACCGTGAGCTTCATTACACAGTGTACCAGAACAACATACACTCCTGAAGCTCTCCCTTTGGTGCAGAAATAGTTGGGTTAGCAAGTAGTGAGGAGGACACAGAGATCCTGCAAAGGGATATAGATAGGTTAAGTGAGTGGACAAGATATGGACAGATGGAGTATAATGTGAGAAAAGGGTAAGCTTATACACTTTGGAAGGAAGAATAATGTTGCTGTCAGGAAGTTTTCTCCCTCTGTCCAAATATTGAAAATGGAAAATTATCACAATGGCCACAGACAAAAAAATGGAAAGTTATTTCTTATTCAGATACCAAAATGGGAAGATATTTTTTATTCAAGTGACAAATTACTTCAGGAGTTGGCAAACACTGGAATTACTAATGTTGGCTGCTCTTTCAATTACACCAGTTCATGCAGAGCACTTATGGTCACTCAACCATCAATAAGTGGAAAAACTAGCCAGGAGGAGTAAACTTGCATTTGCATAGTATCTTTCACAAGCTCAGGGGCACTGCAGTCACTGTATTGGTTGAAGTCCTTTTTTAAAAGATTCTAGTGGGTCAATAGTACAACAAAGGGAATAAACTGCTGGACTAGGACTCCAAAGTTTGGAGAAATTATCTGAATGAGATCATGTCCCACCACGGCAGCTGAGGAATTGACCTTTAGTTACTTATGTAAAGTATGTGCAGTACTGTGCAAAAGTGTTAGATATATATATTAAAAAATGAGAGGGGGGAGAGGGGGGAGAGGGGATGGGGAGAGAGAGGCGAGAGAGAGGAGAGAGAGAGGGGGGTTGAGAGAGACAGAGAGAGAGACAGAGAGAGAGAGAGAGACAGACAGAGAGAGAGAGAGAGAGAGAGAGAGCGAGAGACAGAAAGAGAGAGAGAGAGAAATATAAATTTAAAAAAACTAGGGTGCCTAATGTTTGCACGGTACTATAGTACTATAGTAATTTCATGTGTTGCACTGTACTGCAGCCGGAAAAAAAATACAAATTTCATGACGTATATGAGTGATGATAAACGTTATCCTGATATGGGTCTATTGTGGACTGAGAGTGGGAAGGGGGCAGGGAGAGGGGAATCATGGTGGGGAAAAGGGGAAGAGAGAGGGGAGGGAGCAGGAAGCACCAGAGAGACACTCTGTAGTGATCAATAAAACCAATTGTTTGGAATCAGATGCCTTTGTCTGGTGTCTCAAGGCTGGGTGTGTCTGCACCCCTGCCACCCCCTGCTCATGGCATTCCTTCTCTGCCACCTATCCTACACCCCTCCCATGGTGATCCACCCTCATCATTCCCAACATCCTTTCCCCCCCCCCGCCAGATTTATAAACTCAGTCTCTGCTACATGTTGACAAATACAGTACAGTGCAAAAGTCTTAGGCACCCTAGCTATATATAGCTCAGGTCGGCAATGAGGTACAAGATGACCAGGTTGTTACTGAACGTGGAAAGGGGTCAAGGGGCCTACTCTTACTCTTCGTACTATCAAATGTAACTGAATGAACACAGCTGGGCTTTGTCTTCACAGAAAATCCTCAGCGGACGCCAACTGGCTTCCCATCTATTGCCAAAAAAGAATGCTTAGGGTAGGAAATCAGGTAAAATCACCAAAGAAATCATTGAAACTAATTACAGATAATCTGTGCAACCAGAAACATAGTAAACTTATGGAAATATCAAAACTATCGGCCTGGTTAGTGAAAAAATATCAGTAATTGCATCACGGTCTGTAAAACTGTTTCAATTAGTTTAATGATCCGTGGTAACCTGGAACTTCACGCTGTGCTAATGAAACGCAGCCAACTGAAATTAACTTGCAGGCTCTGATTAATCATCTTTATTTTAGTGATACAGCACAGAGTAGATAAACCCTTCCTGCCCCCGCAACCCCCCACAACCCCGATTAACCCGAACCTAATCATGGGAGAATTTACAATGTCCAAATAACCTGCCCAGTACATCTTTGGCCTGCGGGAGGAAACCAGAGCACCCAGGGTAAACCCACACATTCCACAGGGAGAATGAACAGAGATTCCATGCTCAATGGCACCCGAATTGAACTCCAAATTCAAGAATGCGCTAAGGGCTACACTACTGTGACAAATGCAGCCATACCACCACCGGATTTGGTCAAAAGCTACCACTCTATAAACTCTGTCAGAACTCAATTCCCGGCATCCATCATACTACAATCAATACCCATTTTGTACAGAAAGGGATATGGCTGGTAGCCTGAAATGTAAACCTCACAAGCAAAGAGTTTTTATTTTGTTTCTTTGAAGTTCAAACTTCAAAGATTTATTATCAAAGTACGTATATGTCACCATTTTCATTTTCTGGCAGGCATTCACTGGAGATACAATGAAACACAATTGAATGAATGAAAAACTAGACACAAAGGCTGACAAGCAAACAGTGGGCAGAAGAAGACAGTCTGTGCAAATATAAATAATGGTAAGTGAATATATAATACTGAGAACATGAGTTGCAGAATCCTTGGCCCATTTCTTATTGCTCAATGCTTTAAACATCAATTTTTCTTTCAAAGACAAAATGATTCTTTGAAATCACAAGAATTTCCTGTAAGTAAACTTGCAGAGCAATTACTACTTGAATTTTTTTCAGCATTGTTAACCGCCAAATAAGAAAGCATTGTTAAAATCAAATCAATTACAATGACATATGGAACAACTAAGAAAGATCATAAAATCTGGTGCGTGGCTGGCAGAATATACACTACCTCATTATATTTTTTCTTTTTGCATTACTTATTTAATTTCACATACATGCATAGCATACATTTCTTATTCCAATTGACAGGATTTTTACTATGTATTGCAATGTACTTCTGCTGCGGAACAACAGATTTCATGACAAACGCCAGTGATATTAAACCTGATTCCAATTCTGACACCGGACAATTGCATTCATGTGCTATATAGATAGGAAGTCAATGCAAAATTATTTCAGTATTTACCACATTTAAACCAGGCAACCAAGTAGTTAAATGTTAAACTGTTGAAGGTTTGAATCCTTCACTTCCTGACACATGGAAGAGAGCCACCTGTGTTACTCGAACTACGATCAACGTTACAACTGGTGTAATTGCTCACTACTTACTGATTGCAATTGACCATTTCAATTCATCAGAGACTCTAATCTGAAATCTGCAATACTGCAAGAATTTATTTAATTTTACCTTTTCTCCCAGCAGCGATTTTAAATTAGATAGAGTCAGAGACGTACAGCACTGAAACAGGCCCTTCTGCCCGTCAGATCCATTTTGCTCCTTTTCTGCTCACCAACACGATAACATTGTTATGTTAATGCTGTCAGAGGATGGTGCCAGAGCAAGGTTTAATTGACGCAGTTTGTGGATTGGGCTCCAATGCGCGTTTATGATGTGTTCTGGTTTCTGGTTGTTCCTTTCTTCCTTGCTAATATTGGGCAACTTTTTGAATAACAAGCACTGAGCCGAACTGAAATATGCCCTTTGATTTTGCGTTTTATATTCTGTGTTTTCGCTTGCTATTTTTTGTTATTGCTTGTGCAATTTGTTCCTTTCCGCGCATGCAGGGGTTTCTTTGAACGGGTTCCATAGTGTTTCGTTGCTTCGTGGCTGTCTGTGGGGAAGACAAACCTCAGGGTTGTATACTGCATACATGCTTTGCTAATAAATGTGCTTTGAGTCCTTTGAACATTTGCCTGCACGACAGCCATATTCCTCCATGCCTTGTCTATCTCAGAGTCATTCAGATTTCTATTTCACAAATGAGCAGGAGCTACTTAAACAACAGGAATTCTGCAGATGCTGGAAATTCAAGCAACACACATCAAAGTTGCTGGTGAACGCAGCAGGCCAAGCAGCATCTATAGGAAGAGGCGCAGTCGACGTTTCAGGCCGAGACCCTTCGTCAGGAGCTACTTAATACTGTTCTGAAAAGAGATTAATATCCATCTTCACTTATTCAATCACTTTTCAGGATCTGGATACTGATAGCAAATATCATTTCACAAAAATATGGTAAATGTGTGAGATATGTAAGATGATGGCGTGTTCGGTCATAGTGGCTTCTACGGGGTTAACCACAGGTGTGATTGTCCTTTTTAAATGTATTTTTTATGATCACAAGACCCGGCTGGATATTAAGAACTTGAAGTACTGCAGGTCAAAGTTCAAAGTGAATTTTATAATCAAAGTACAGATATGTCACCACATACAACCCTGAGATTCATTTTCCTGTGGGCATACTCAGCAAATCTATAGAATAGTAACTATAACAGGATCAATGACAGATCAACCAGAGTGCAGAAGACGACAAACTGTGCAAATGCAAATTTAAATAAATAGCAATAAATAACAAAAACCTGAGATAATGAGATAAGGTGTCCTTAAAGTGAGATCATTGGTTGTAGGAATATCTCAATGGATGGGCAAGTGAGTGTAGTTATCACCTTTTATTCAAGAGCCTGATCTTTGTGGGGCAGTAACTGTTTTTGAAGCTGGTGGTGTAGGTCCTGGGGCTCTTGTACCTTCTACCTGATGGCAGCAGCGAGAAGAGAGCGTGACCTGGGTGGTGGGGACCTCTGATGATGGATGCTGCTTCCCTATGACAGTGTTTCATGTAGGTGTACTCAGTGGTTGGGAGGGCTTTACACATTACGTCCTGGTCCAAATCGGCCACTTCGGTGATGAATATCCATTGGGGACCATACACAATTCTGATTTGATGGAGACAGACGTGAGAGCACAGCGGAACATCTGGAAAACTTCTGAAATGTCTGCTTTGATACTGCTGCTACTGTGTGGTAACCAGAATCTCCGGAGCTGAAGGCCCTGAAATCCTCGGCTTTGCGTGTTTCAGTGGCTGGGGAGAGGTCAAAGGCGCTCGGCAGAGGATGGCGCTCAGGAGGCTGTATCGGAGAGGCTGCTCGGAAGCTCGGAGTTTTCGGACGGATGGACTCAGTGTCTGTCGGCTGTGGTTGGCTGCTTCCAAGGTATCGGCAAGTTGACGGTGCCTGGAGGTTTATGGCAGGGAGTTTTTCCCTTTTGTTGTCTGCTCTCGGGGACTCGGGAGTCGATCGACTCGGGACTTTGAGACATTTTTTTACTGTGACTATAGTCTGTTCTTTATCAAATTATGGTTTTGCTTTGCACTGCTGTAACTATATGTTATAATTATGTGGTTCTGTCAGTGTTAGACTTTGGACTGTCTTGTTTTCTGTGATATCACTCCGGAGAAACATTGTATCATTTCTTAATGCATGTAGGCATTTCTAAATGACAATAAAAGAGGACTGAGTGTTCTCATAATCTAATCCAAATCCACTAACTTTTCAGGATTTTCCATTCAAAGGCATTGGTGCTTCCATACCAGGCCGTGACTCAACCTGTCAATATACTCTCCACTACACATCTACAGAAATTTGTCGCAGTATTAGATGTCATGCTGAATCTCTACAGACTCCTGAGAAGTAAAGGCACTGCCATGCTTTCCTCTCAATACCACTACCCCATCAGCAGGTCACTCGTTTGAGCAGAGAAACTGAATTGTGCTGCTGTCTACATCAGAGAGGTGACGAAGGCATCAATACACAAAGGAAGTGTGCAATCTAACACAGAGTGACTGCCTTAGTCGCTTTTCTTGTGACAGCAAGACCCTATCGTTGACTTGGAATGCCACAAGTCCGACTCACTGGTTTATTGGTGGAGGGCAGGGGCAGACAGTGTGGCCTTGGTCATAGCAAGGGCTAAGCCTCAGGTCACCGTCGCCCATTTACAGCCTCCCAGGAAAGAGAGACATCAGAGCCAGTGTGCTCCACCAAAGGCAGCTTTTGTGTGGAGTTGGTGCTGCCCCCTAGTGCTCACTCAGCAGAAGACAAGCCATATTTATTGATCTTTTATTGATCCTGGGGGAAATTGGTTTTCGTTACAGTTGCACCATAAATAATTAAATAGTAACAAAACCATAAATAGTTAAATAGTAATATGTAAATTATGCCAGGAAATAAGTCCAGGACCAGCCTATTGGCTCAGGGTGTCTGACCCTCCAAGGGAGGAGTTGTAAAGTTTGATGGCCACAGGCAGAAATGACTTCCTATGACGCTCTGTGTTGCATCTCGGTGGAATTCGACTGCCGATTTCTGCAACTTTCATGGACTCAGGGTCTTGGACTATAGATTTTTATTTTGTGTGACTGTATTTGTGTTAAGTGCTGCATGTGCTTTGTGCTGTGTGTGACTGTTGGCCCTGTGTTTTGCACCCTGGTCCTGGAGTAACACTGTTTTGCTTGGCTGTATTCATGGGTATTCATGTACAGTTGAATGACAATTAAACTTGAACTATTTGAACTATGATCATGCAGTGGTTAGTGTAACACTATTACAACGCGGTGACCCAGGTTCAGTTCCTGTCACTGCCTATAAGGAGTTTATGTTTTTCCGGTGACCATGTGGGTTTCCTCCAGGGGCTCTAGTTTCCTCCCACATTCCAAAGACATACAGGTTAGTAGATTAATCAGGTGATATGAGCTCATTGGGCCAGAAGGGCCAGTAACCATGCTGTATCTCTAGATAAAATAAAGTAATAAATGACAAAAACTTATTTTTCTTCAATGAATGTGCTCAAGAAAATTACAATGGCCCATCTTGTTAAACAGCTCAATTCTGGTGAAGATATCCCTATCAAGTAAGTGATAATTCACCAACTGGCATCACTAACTTAGCGGCAATCCTGAAAACATTCAGCAGCAACCAATAGAGGGAAATGTCCCAAAGTGTCTCGCGGGAGGTCTGATGAAGAGTGTCTTGTGCTGGGCTACAAGGAGACAGATTGTCAAAGATCAAGTTTAATTAAGCATCTTGGAAATTTAGAGAGTAGTTTGAGGGAAGAAAATCCAATATAAACATCAACATTGATCAATGCTAATCCTTTTAGTCTACCTTATCATGAGGTTCACTACTCTGGGGACTAATTTTTCTACACATTTAAATATTTGACACAATTCTTTGCTACTCTATTTTATGCATCTGGATTTAAAATTAGGATTGTTGTGGCTTTCTTCATTCTTCTGCCTTCTCCCCATAACCTCTGATGCCCTCACTAATCAAAAACCTATCTACGTCTGTTTTAAATATATCCAATGACGGCCTCCACAACTGTTTGTGGTAATGAATTCCACAGTTTCACCAACCTTTGGTTAAAGAAATTCCTTCTCATCTCTGTTCTAAAGGGGCATTCTTATATTCTGAGATTGAGTCCTCTTGTCCTAAACTCCCCCATTATACAAAACATCCTCCCCACGTCCAGTCTATCTGGGCCTTTCAATAGGGAAAGCATTTCAGGAATGCTTTCCACTTGCCTTAAAACTGACCCACAGTCGATGGAGCTAATAATTCTGAAAAGACACATCGTAATTTTTCACACTGCCTCAGAAACTCATTCCACGGAATTTCGAGACAGAGTTGAACACAGTGACATGGAAGTTTAAGGATTACTGAAGAGGGTGAGAAATTCAGTCATGTCCCTCGGCATTATCGTCAGAAGCATACAGTAAGACAACTCCTTTAATGTGCAAATGCCCCGAAGTGCTTTATAGGACCATTGCTGAATAAAGACAGATGCCGCTCAGCATAAGGACTTATTAGAACAGGAGATCGGAAGCTTGGACAGAAGAGCTAGCTTTAAAAGAACATCTAAAAAGGGAAGAAAAGAGGTTAGCTTTATTTGTCACGTGTACATTGAAACACACAGTGAAATGCATGGTTTGTGGCAAATCAAATCAGCGAGAATTGTGCTGGGCAGCCTGCGAGTATCACTACACTTCTGGTACCAACACAGCATGCCTACAACTCAGTAACCCGAAACCATACATCTTTGGAACATGACAGGAAACCTGAGCATCCAGAAGAAGCACACGCAGTCATGGGGAGAACATACAAACTCCTTATAGACAGCGATAGGAATCAAACCCTGATGGTGTTAGCGTGCTTTCCACCACACCGTCATAGTAGTTTAGGGTATCAAAGAGGCACTGCAGTTGAGAGTATCAACTCTTGGGCCTTGGACCTCTTCAGTTGATGATGCGGCTCCTAATGGTGGAAAGACTGCGTACAGCGAATAAATATGATTGGAAGAGCACAGGTATTGTAGAGCGGATTGTAAAATTGTTAGAATACAGATTCAGCCTTGATGTGCTCACTACCATCCAAAACTAATCTTGCTTCTCTGACAGGGACACAACTCTGCAATCATTTCTGTTTATTGAAAAGAAGTTCACATTTTGAAACAAATTCCACAGATGGACAATTAGCAAATTCCATTTTTTTTCCAACATTTCATGTTGAACCAAATTCCACTGGATGGACAAGATTGTTGGTTTTGCCCAAAGGGTCAATGCAATGGCAAGAAGGTGCATTTGAAAAGTAACTGATCAAATGAAACAGTACATCCTTTGATGCTATGAAGATCAAAATTAATTCTGAACCTTCATCGTAAATACACCCAATAACTTGGCCTCTATAGCTACCTGTGGCAATTAATTCCACAGAGTCACCACCCTCTTATTAAAGAAATTCCCCCACATCCCTGCTCTAAATGGATGCCCCTCTATTCTGAGACTGTGCCCTCTGGTCAATCCACCTGCTATGGATTGGAGGGTAGCTAATGTTATCCCACTTTTTAAGAAAGGAGGGAGAGAGAAAACAGAGACCAGTTAGCCTGACATCAGTGGTGGGGAAGATGCTGGAGTCAATTATAAAAGATGAAATAGCGGCATATTTAGATAGCAGTAACAGGATCAGTCCGAGTCAGCATGGATTTACGAAGGGGAGATCATGCTTGACTAATCTTCCGGAATTTTTTGAGGATGTAACTATGAAAATGGACAAGGGAGAGCCAGTGGATGTAGTGTACCTGGACTTCCAGAAAGCCTTTGATATGGTCCCACGTATGAGATTAGTGGGCAAAATTGGAGCGCACAGTATTCGGGGTAGGGTACTGACATGGATAGAAAATTGGTTGGCAGACAGGAAACAGAGAGTAAGGATTAGCGGGTCCCTTTCAGAATGGCAGGCAGAGACCAGTGGGGTACCACAAGGCTCGGTGCTGGGACCGCAGCTGTTTACAATATACATTAATGACTTAGATGAAGGGATTAAAAGTAACATTAGCAAATCTGAAGATGACACAAAGCTGGATGGCAGTGTGAAATGTGAGGAGGATGTTATGAGGATGCAGGGTGACTTGGACAGGTTGGGTGAGTGGGCAGATGCAGTTTAATGTGGATAAATGAGAGGTTATCCACTTTGGTGGCAAGAACAGGAAGGCAGATTACTATCTGAGTGGTGTCAAGTTAGGAAAAGGGGAAGTACAACGAGATCTAGGTGTCCTTGTTCATCAGTCACTGAAAGTAAGCAAGCATGAAGAAAGCTAATGGCACGTTGGCCTTCATAACAAGGGGAATTGAGTATAAGAGCAAAGAGGTCCTTCTGCAGCTGTACAGGGCCCTGGTGAGACCACACCTGGAGTACTGTGTGCAGTTTTGGTCTCCAAATTTGAGGAAGGACATTCTAGCTATTGAGGGAGTGCAGCGGAGGTTCACAAGGTTAGTTCCCAGGATGGTGGAACTGTCACATATTGAAAGATTGGAGCGACTGGGCTTGTATACACTGGAATTTAGAAGGATGAGAGGGGATCTGATTGAAACATATAAGGTTATTAAGGGATTGGACACGCTAGAAGCAGGAAACATGTTCCCAGTGTTGGAGGAGTCCAGAACCAGAGGCCACAGTTTAAGAATAAGGGGTAGGCCATTTAGAACGGAGTTGAGGAAAAACTTTTTCACCCAGAGTGTTGTGGATCTGTGGAATGCTCTGCCTCAGAAGGCAGTGGAGGCCGATTCTCTGGATGCTTTCAAGAAAGAGTTAGATAGAGCTCTTAAAGATAGCGGAGTCAAGGGATATGGGGATAAGGCAGGAAATGGATACTGATTGTGGATGATCAGCCATGATCACAGTGAATGGCGGTGCTAGCTCGAAGGGCCGAATGGCCCACTCCTGCCCCTATTGTCTATTGGTCCTAGACTCACCCACTATAAGATACATCCTTTCCACATCCACTCTCTCTAGGCCTTTCAGTATTCAACAGTTTTCAATGTCATCCCCCTTTATTCTTCTAAATTCCAGTGAGTACAGGAGCAGATCCATCAAATTTCATTCCCAGTATCATTCTCATGAACCCATTCTGGACTCTCTCCAATCCTGGCACGTCTTTTCTTAGAGAAGGGTCCCAAAACCGCTCACAACATTCCAAGTGCATTCTGACCAATGCCTTACAAAGCCTCAGAATCACATCCTTGCTCTTATATCCTAGGACCCTCAAAATAAATACTAATATTGCATTTTCCTTCTTTACCACTGACTCAACCTGCAAATTAACCTTTAGGGAATCCTGCACAGTCCCTTTTCACCTCTGATTTTTGAACTTTCTTTCCATTTAGAAAATTGTCTATGCCTGTATTCCTTCTACCAAAATGCATGACCATACACTTCCCTACAGTATATTCCATCTGCTACTTCTTTGTCCATTCTCCCATGCTAGTATCTGTCCTATAACACCATGAGTCCAGCGTGTGGTGAAAACTGCCCAGCTGATTATCAGCACCCAATTGCCCACCATTGAGAACATCTACCATAAACGCTGCCTGGGCAGGGCGAAAAGCATTATCAGGGATGCATCTCACCCTAACCATGGACTTTTTACTCTCCTCCCATCCAGTAGGCGCTACAGGAGCCTCCGCTCCCGCACCAGCAGGCACAGGAAGAGCTTCTTCCCTGAGGCTGTGACACTGCTGAACCTCACATCACAGCGCTAAGCAGTATTGCATCTGTATTGTACTGTCTCAGTACTTTTATATTTGTGTGCTGTAGCACTTTTTTTATTCGCAGTTATTTTGTAAATAACACTATTCTTTGCATTTCTGGTCAGATGCTAACTGCATTTCATTGGCTTTGTATCTGTACTCAGCACAACGACAATAAAGTTGAATCTAATCTAACCTAATGTATGGCACGTTGTCAAAGTCCTTCTGAAAATCCAAGTAAACAACATCCACTGACACTCCTTTGTCTATCCTGTTAATTATTTCCTCAAAGAATTGCAACAGATTTGCCAGGCAACTTTCCTCTGAAAGAAACCATGCTGACTTTGGCACATTTTATCATACACCTGCAAGTGTCCTGAATTTCATCCTTAATAATGGACTCCAACATCTTTCCAACCACTGAAGTCAGACTAACTGGCCTACACCGTCCCTTCTCCTGCCTCCTTCCCTTCTAAAAGAGTGGAGTTACATTGCCTATTTTCCAGTACTTCAGGACTATTCCTGAATCTAATGATTCTTGAAAGATCATTATTAATGCCTCCACAATCTCTTCACCTACCTCTTTCAGAACCCTGGGGTGTAGTCTATCTGGTCCAGGCGAATTCTCTACCTTCAGATCTTTCAGCTTCCTAAGAACTTTCTCCATAGTAATAGCAACTATACTCACTTCTGCCCTCTGACACCCTCAAGGGAGCCAGAAGCCAGAATAAAACGGTGTGGGAAGGAGTACATGCTGGCAGATGATGTCATCTCAGGTGAGGGGGAAGGTGGGTAGGTGGGAGTGTATTAAAAAAGCTGGAAGATGATATGTGGAAGAGGTAAAGGGCTGAAGAAGAAGTTTATATAATAGGAGAGGAGAGTGGACCATGGAAGAAGGGGAAGGATGGGGGGGGGGTATCAGGAGGAGGTGATGGGCAGCTGAGGAGAACAAAAGGGGTAAGAGGGTAATTGGAATGTGGAATGGAAAAAGACAGGAGGGAGGGCAGAGAAATTACCGCAAGTTATTGAAATCGATGTTCATGCCATCAAACTGGAGGCTACCCAAACAGAATATGAGGTGTTTCTCTTCCAACCTCAGTTTGACCTCATCAAGTTTACATTATTATACATAGGACTGTATAATAATAGAGCAGAAGAACTTTTTCCAATGGCAACCATTGAAGTCCATCCCAAGATTATACTGGGTCTTTATTTTGATATATAGTTTTAAATATCTCTTTGAAATACATCTCTTGGAACTTAGCTCTATGAATAATACTCATGAAACCAATGCAAAAGTGAAATTATTCCAATCAATACAGAATTTTTAATTCACAATTAAAATGTCAACTTCAACCCCTGATTCCCACCTTCCATAAATCAGTCTCCTACATAAGCTCTCATCTTACCTCAGGTTGGATTGCTTTAAATACTGGGACGTCCATTAAAGTAATCTGGCTCTGCAACACACAAGAAAATGACCAATTTAGTTAAAATTTCAATATTCTTTTTTTGCTCCAGGCACAATATTCTAGAAACATTCCACCTTCTGTAGGATTTTCAGGCCTGATACCAAATGTGTGTCTAAGACAGATTTAGGAGCAGTTCTAGTTACAGATATTTGAAATCACTGCAGAATTGTAGGAAAGAATCCACGTTTCATCAAGCGAAGATTCGCTAAACCGCTTTAATGAAACAACTACATTTATTAAATGTTATTTCAAGCCAATTATTCCATTGACCGTTTGCAGTGTTCAGGCTCCTTCTGCCTGGGGTACAGATTGGAAAATCTCCAGCTGTTCCACACAATTTGCCATTTCAGAAAGGCACATATCTGTTGGAATTGGATGCTTCATTGAGAACCTACTTCAAGAATGTGTGTTTGGGGACAAAAAGATCAGCTCTCAAGTCTAAAATCATTCCAGCACAGAAGACAGGTCACCCAGCCTACCAAGCCCTTTGTAGACCAACCCTATCACAACCATTCCCCATCATCCGCATTGCACTCCCGGCCCCCCATAATTGCAAATTATTTTCCCCTAAATATCTGTCTAATTTTGATTGGAATGGGATGATTCATTCAGTTTCCACCTGCACTGAGGACAGTAAACACAAGATCATAACCAACCATAAGTGTGCGATTCCTTGCATACTTCAGCCAGCACTTACCCGGTCTTTCGCTTTACTTATTGTTCATACTTATGGTCAATCTGTGTGGGCCGTGGCCAAGTGGTTAAAGCATTAGACTAGCGACCTGAAGGTCGTGAGTTCGAGCCCCAGCCGAGGGAACGTGTTGCGTCCTTGAGCAAGGCACTTAATCACACATTGCTCTGCGACGACACTGGTGCCAAGCTGTATGGGTCCTAATGCCCTTCCCTTCGACAACATTGGTGTCATGGAGAGGGGAGACTTGCAACATGGGCAACTGCTGGTCTTCCATACAACCTTGCCCAGGCCTGTGCCCTGGAGAGTGAAGACTTTCTGGTGATGATGTCTGTTATCTGTCAAGTAGGGGACCGTGCACAATCCTGATTTGATGGAGACAGATGTGAGAGCACAGAGGAACATCTGGAAAACTTCTGAAATGCCCGCCTGGCTGCCGCTGCTACTGTGTGGTAACTGGAATCTCCGGAGCTGAAGGCCCTGAAATCCTCGGCTTTGCGTGTTTCAACAGCCGGGGAGAGGTCAAAGGCGCTCAGCAGAGGATGGTGCTCGGGAGGCTGTTTCTGAGAGGCTGGTCGGAAGCTCGAAGTTTTCAGACGGATGGACTCAGGGTCGGCTGTGGTCAGCTACTTCCAAGGTATCGGCAAGTTGACGGTGCCTGGAGGTTTATGGCAGGGAGTTTCTCCCTTTTGCCTCCTGCTATTGGGGATTCGGGAGTCGATTGACTCGGGACTTTGAGACTTTTTTTTTACTGTGCCCATGGTCTGTTCTTCATCAAATTATGGTATTGCTTTGCACTGCTGTAACTATATGGTATAATTATGTGGTTCTGTCAGTGTTAGTCTTTGCTCTGTCTTGTTTTCTGTGATATCACTCCGGAGAAACATTGTATCATTTCTTAATGCATTTATGCATTTCTAAATGACAATTAAAAAGAGGACTGAGTGTTCTCATAATCTATTACTGGTACTGTTTCAATCCTCATATTTCTATTCAATATCATAGCTTTTGAACTGATTTCATATCTGGCTAGGGGACCAAGAAATACCTGCTACTGAACGATAAAATTCTAAAATACTGGCTCAGGCCGTACAGAACTGGGATGTCACACCACATAACTCATCATGTTTACTTACTGCAAACTCTTCAGGGGTCACTTTGAGTACGTCAAATACAACCGCATCATAACTTTTCATAGCATAGTCTGAATACTGCCCATCGAGAGAGTCAGAGCTGCTGCTGGCCTGTAGGAAACAAGGAAGGAGACTTAAATACAACTTCAACTCATCTTTCTTATAAAGTTCACCTACATGGAGTCGTGAAGTCAAAGTTATTGCAATGCGCTGGAGGAACACAGAAAGGCCATAATACCACCTCGTAATTCATTGAAGGTGGCGTCACTGGTAGACAGGGTCGTAAAGAAAACTTTTGGCCCATTGGCCTTCCTGGATCAAAGTACTGATGGGATGTTATGTTGAAGTTGTATAAGACGTCGGTGAAGCCTAATCTGAAGTATTATGTACAGTTTCGGTCACCTACCTACCTACCTAAATGAAGGATGTCAATAAGATTGGAAGAGTGCAGGGAAAATTTACAAGGATGTTGCCAGGACTGGAGGACCTCAGTTACAAGGGAAAGTTGAATAAGTTTTAACTTTATTCCTTAGAACATAGAAGATTGCGGTGGGATTTAATAGGTACATACAAAATTATGAGGGGCATTGATAGGGTAAATGCAAAGCAGGCTTTTTCCAATGAAGTTGTGTGGGACTGCAACTAGAGATCAGGTGTTAAGGGGAACATGAGGGGGAACTTCTTCACTCAGAGGGCGATAAGAGTGTGAAACGAGCTGCCAGTGCAACTGGTGGATGCGATTTCAATTTCAATGTTTACGAGAAGTTTGGATAGGTACATGGATGGGAGGGGTATGAAGGGTTATGGTCTGGGTGAAGGTCAATGGGACGAGGCAGTTTAAATGGTTTAGCATGGACTGGATGGACCAAAGGGCCCGTTTCTGTACAGTAGATTTCCATGACTCTATGTCAGGCAGCATCTGTGAAGGAGAATGGACAGTCAATGTTTTGAGCTGAGACCCTTCATCAGGACCAAATGAAAGAACTCAACATGAAACCTCAACTGAATGTTCCCTACCATAGATGCTGCTTGACCTGCTGAGTTCTTCCAGCACTTCATGTGTTGCTCCAGATTCCAGCATCTGCAATCTCTTTTGTCTCCAAGTCAAGTGTATCATCACATGCACAAGTATGGTGCACAGATACTAGTTTAATATTTTTACATTTACTAAAAATACAGTAATACAGGTAACGTAACTTCATTGGACATGTGATTAGGAAAGAAGAGTTAGAATGCACGGTAATTATGGGAAAGATTGAAGGGAAGAAAGCAAGAGGAAGGCAAAGACAAATGATGATGGAGACAGCAGCCAGAGAACTGGAAATGAATACCAATGAATTGATCCACTTGACCCGAAACAGGACTGTGTGGGCCATGGCAGTCAAAGCTCAGACTGGGCATGGCACCTGATGATGATGATGATGAAAATACAGTAAAAAGTTTCTCTTTCATGCTATTCATACAGATCAAATCATTACACAGTGCACTGAGCTAGAATCAGATAAAGCAATAACAATGCAGAATAAAACATAAAAGCTTCTGAAAAAGTGCACGGCAGGTAAACGATAAAGTGTAAGATCATAACAAGTGTAAGATTGTGAGGTCAAGAGTCCATCTGATCATATAAGACGTTGATAACAGTGGGATTTTTCTTGAGTTTGATAACGATGGGATTGTCTCCAGAAATTGCTCCTGAGCCTGGTGGCACTTGCTTTTGGGCTTTTGCATCGTCGGGCAGATGGGAGAGGGGAGAATAGAGAATGATGTGCTGAACTTCGTCCACAACTCTCTGCAGTTTCTTGCGGTAACATGCAGAACAGTTGCTAAACCAAACTGTTACCGTCTCGTTTCTTCGGTGCAGCGATAAATATTGGTAAAAATCGATAGGGATATGCTGAATTTCTTTCTGAGGAAGTAGAGGCATTAATGAGGTTTCTTGGCTATGACATCAACGTGGTTCCACCGGGACAGGCTACAGGTGATGCTCACATGTAACCTCAACAGTGAGGGAGAGGTGTAATGATGAAGCTACTTGCAGCAGCATCACAGACACGCAGGTTCACCCAGAATACAAATCATACAAACATTAGAGAAGACAGGACAAAACAAGACATTAGAGCAAAAAACTCAATAATTCCCAAAAGTATAATGAAAAGCAACTATTATTTTCAGAGAGTGTGTGATACATTGCTTTATACCTGGTGGTGATGGTGCTATTTGGTATGTAAGGGCTCTAAATGGACTTGTTTGTGACAGTGTGTCTGCTGACTTTGGCCGGAAACCCATCCTCTGCAGCAACCTCAGAAGACTCTCTGCATTTCATCAGTCTCTTACGGACAAATAAACTTGAAAACTTCAGCTATTCATGAACAGTATTGCCAACAATGTGCGTGAAACACAGCCAAAGCAAAGATAATAATGAAGACTCATTTTCCATCACACCCCAATTTGAAAAAAAATGCCCATGTTGACATGAAAACACAAAGTCAGATACTGTGGGCAGGACAGAGGAAGGCAGTTGTCATACACTTGTCCGTCCTCACCAACTGGCCAGCCCTTCCTTGCCAGAGGGTACGTACACCTGGAGCAATGCCCTCAGTAATGGTGAAAGGTTCAAAGATTCAAAGTACATTTATTAACAAAGTATGTTTGTGGTATACAGCCCTGAAACTCATCTTCTCACAGACTGCCATGAAACAAAGAAAACCATGGGACCCATTCAAAGACAACATCAAACACCCCCTCCCCCCCACGCACTAAAATGAACAAATCGCAAAACAAGCGATAAAAAAAAATATAAAACACAAAAACGAAAGAGTTCAGCCATGTTCGGTTCAGTTCAGCTCAGGTGGAATTCCCAATCCAGCTAACATCCTTACTTCCAGATTTCCTTATGATAATGAAGCCATCCAGCCCATTGCATTGCTGCTGGTTGATGGACAAATCACATTCCTCCATTAATTTTCACTCACCTGCACACAAGAGGCAGTTTACAGTGTTTAATTAACCTACAAACCTGCACAACTTAGAGTCACAGATTAATCCTAGACCATTCCATGGCCTATTCCAGCTAAGATTTCCATCTAAGCTAACACTTAACTATCCCACTAAATCCTAACTATTCATGCACCTGTCCAAGTAACTTTGAAATGTTGTTAATGTACCTACCTCAGCCACCTCATTTCAAGTACTGACCACACGCAGGGTGAAAAAGCTGCCCCCCAAATTCCCTTTAAATCCCCCCCCCCCACCACCAGTTGATGGCAATGCGACACAACGCACAGCGGCCACTCCGGTGATCAATATCTGTTAATCGTCAAGTAGTGTGCCATGCACAATTCTGATTTGATGGAGGCAGACAGGAGAGCACGGAGGAACATCTGGTGAAACTTCTGAAATGCCTGTTTCACTGCCGCTGCTACTGTGTGATCCAGAATCTCCAGAGGGGAAGGCCCCAAATCCTCGGCTTCGCCTATTGCCGGGGCAGGGTCAAAGCACTCGGCAGAGATCGTGCTCGGTGCTCGGTGCTCGGTGCTGGAGGGCAGGTCGGAGGCTCGAAGTTTTTGAGTGGACTCAGAGTGGGACTGTGGTCGGGTGCTTCCAGGGTGCTGCATTGGCAAGTTTACGGTGCTGGAGGCTCATGGTAGGGAGAGTTTCTCCCTTCTACCGTCTGAGTGAGATGTTCGGGCTATTGGGATTTTGAGACTTTTTTTTACCGTGCCCATGGTCTGTTCTTTATCAAATTACGGTATTGCTTTGCACTGTTGTAACTATATATTATAATTACATGGTTTTTGTCAGTTTTAGTCTTGGTCAGTCCTGTGTTTCTGTGATACCATACCGGAGGAACATTGTATCATTTCTTAATGCATGCATTTCTAAATGACAATAAACGAAGACTGAGTGTCCTCATAATCTAATAAACCCATGCAACCTAGTCCTTGAATACAAGAGATTCTTTCTTTCTTTTTCAATCTTTTTATTAGTTTCATAAAATATAAACATAACATAGCAATAATACAAAATTATTGGGAATACATTGTTATACTTAAGATGAGTAATTATAAAACCAAATAGCATAAATTGACAAAACTCCAGAGCATGTAGGATACCAATGAATAATACAGGACAAAAAGAAAATAACTAGAGAAAAATCATGAAAAAATAAATAAAAATAAACCCCCCCCCAAAAAAAACTAATCTAAACAGAATTAATCAACTAAACTAAAAAGACCTGGACAATTTTAACAATGTAAAAATGGAAGAAAAGAAAACCTTAGTGTCGACGACTCTGTTCCTCTCAACCAACACTACAGAGAAGTAAAATAAGTTTAGAAATGGTCAAATTACATCATATGAAAATGCTGAATAAATGACACATACAAGAGATTCTGTAGATGTTGGAAATACAGAGCACAGTAGCACTGTAGTTAGCACAACGCTTTACAGTGCAGGTGACCCAGGTTCAATTCCTGATGCCACCTGCAAGGAGTTTGTACGTGCTCCATGTGACCGCGTGGGTTTCCTCCGGGTGCTCAGGTTTCCCTCCACAGACCAAAGACATACCAGTTAGTAGGTTAATTAATCATTGCAAATTGTCCCACGATCAGGCTAGGATTCAATCAGAGGATTTCTGGGCGAGTGGCTTGAAAGGCAGGAAGGTCCTATTCTGCACTATCTAAATCAATCAGTCAATAAAGATTTTGTGTGAAGACCCTGGAAGTGCTTGCAGCATCTGGGGCAATCAACAGCAGAGAGACCTCAGGACAGAATCGGTATCACACTTAATATCAGAATCAATTTAATATCACTGACAAATGTGGTGAAATTTGGTGTTTTGCGGCAGCAGGGCATTGTAATACATGGTGATAAAACTATCAATTAGAATAAGAAGTCTGGGAGCAGGAAGGAAGGCAAAATAGAACAAGCTTGAACAAGACCTGACTTTGAATGCAACCCAGAAAATCTTTTGCTCAACTAAGCAAACAACTAAAGATGGAGCAGGCAACAGACAACAGGAATTCTGCAGATGCCGGAAATTCAGGCAACACACATAAAAGTTGCTGGTGAACGCAGCAGGCCAGGCAGCATCTCTAGGAAGAGGTGCAGTCGATGTTTCAGGCCAAGACCCTGACGAAGCAGGGTTGGTTTATTGCCCCAGGGGTGTAACATTGCAGCTACACAAGGCCATTGTACATCACAGGCCATCAGCAAGTTGGGTATGTTAAGAGGCACAAAAGCGATGGTGAGTATAGGAACTTGGGAATCTCACGCTGCACACTAGGAGATGCTCCGCAGTAAATGGAGCCGGGTTATGTTCTCGGATCAGTGAAATGTGTGCTCTCAGGGGTGGCATTTCTTACCACAGCAAACAAGTTCAAACACCGGAGAACATGTAACGAAGACGACATGTGGAGAACTCTGAACTGAAGTGCCAAATTCCAGACCCGGACCCAGACAATAAGTTCATTGCTCACTCCCGAGTGAAATTATTAACAGAATTGATTGAACATCTGTAGTCGTGGTCTCATAAAATACACCAGAAAGCCACTTCCCCCATCCTCCAGTCCTCTCTCCTTCCATTGATTCCATCCTCGACTTTCATTAGCTTCCCAGATTTCTGTTTCTTTTTTCTGTTGACATACTCTGCATGTCTTCTTTTTATGTTCTATTTTTCTGTCTATTTATCCAGAGATAACAGGCCCTTCTGTCCAATGAGCCCAATTACACCCATGTGACCAAAAAGTCTACTACCCTGTACAACTTTGGGATGTGGAAGGAAACTGAAGCACCAGGAGAAAACGAATTCAGTACCCGGGAGAACTCCTTACAATCAGCAGTGGCAGTGAGCCTAGGTCACAGGCACTGCAATAGCATGAGAGATTCTGCAGATGCTGGAAACCCAAGGCAAAGTGCTGGAGGAACTCAGCAGGTCAGGCAGCATCTATGGAAGTAAACCAACAGTCGACCTTTTGGGCCAAGACCCTTCTTCAGGACCGGAAAGGAAGGGGGAGGGGAAGGAGGAAAGCTAGAAGGTGACAGGTGAAGCCAGGTGAGTAGGAAAGGTAAAGGGCTGGAGAGGAAGGAATCTGAGAAAGGGAAGTGGAAGGGGCACCAGGGGTAGGTGATAGGCAGGTGAGAAGAGTAGGAGGCCAGAGTGGGAATAGAAGAAGAGGGAGGGCGAGGGAATTATTTTTTAAATGGAAGGAGAAATCAATATTCATGCCATCAGGTTGGGGGCTATCCAGACAGAATACAAGGTATTGCTCCTCTTCCCTGAGGATCTACAGGGAGGCACACAAGGCTAACTGCTAGGCCTCTGTGCTGCCCTTCAAAATACTGACTTTGGTGAATCCAAACCCACAGCTTTGAATTACTTGATCGTGCATCAGTAGAGCCTAATTTTTATTCTCTTTTTTCCTGACCATTCATCTCACATACAACATCCTGAGGCGGATCTTAGCCCAAAACTTCGACTGTTTACTCTTTTCCACAGATGCTGCTGGCCTGCTGAGTTCCTCCAGTATTTTGTGTGTGACACTTTGGATTTCCAGCATCTGCAGATTTTCTCATGTTAGTCACATACAATTTGCTGCCCTCGGCTCCTCATCAATGTCACCTCATCGCCATCTCCTCTTCACACCATAACGTCACCTCATCATCATCTCTTCACATAACGTCACCTCATCACCGTCTCCTCTTCACATAACATCACCTCATCACCATCTCCTCTTCACATCATAACATCACCTCATCACCATCTCCTCTTCACATAAAATCACCTCATCACCATCTCCTCTTCACATCATAACATCACCTCATCACCATCTCCTCTTCACATAAAATCACCTCATCACCATCTCCTCTTCACATAAAATCACCTCATCACCATCTCCTCTTCACATCATAACATCACCTCATCATCATCTCTTCTTCACATGTCACTTCACCACCATCTCTTCACATTGTAACCTCACCTCATCACTATCTCTTCGCATAACGTCACCTCATCACCATTTCCTCTTCACATAAAGTCACATCATCACTATCTCTTCACGTAACGTCACCTCATCACCATCTCCTCTTCACATAATGTCACCTCTCTTCATCACTTTCTCCTGTTCTTCACTCTATCCCTCTGCTCTTGCTTCCTCATCTTTTTCCTCTCAGTCGACACAGAAGAAGAGGAAACAAATAGTATCTCATCGCTGCTGCTATAGACAGTGGATTCACCACATCGAATTCAGAGATGCAACTGGTGGCATCAACAAGCTAGCACTTCTCCAGCACCAACAGCATGCTGTAATCCTAATATACCAAGGTGTTGACTGAGAAGCAGAAGATGCTGCAAACACTCAGCAGGGTAGACCATGTCAGTGTAAGGAGAAACAGCACCAATGATTCGTACCTCATAGAACAGTACAGGCCCTTCAGCCCTGATGTTTTGCCGA
Organism: Mobula hypostoma; assembly: GCF_963921235.1. Taxonomy (NCBI): domain Eukaryota; kingdom Metazoa; phylum Chordata; class Chondrichthyes; order Myliobatiformes; family Myliobatidae; genus Mobula; species Mobula hypostoma. Next base: position 11,464,149 of record NC_086117.1, on the reverse strand, counting down.
TCTTTTAACCTACTCTAAGATCAATCTAACTCTTCCCTCTTACATAGCCCCTCATTTTTTTTCTGCCATCTATGCACCTTTCTAAGAGGTCCTTACATGCTCTTAATGTATTTGCTTCTACCAACACTAGCAGGATATTCCTTGCACCCACCACTCTCTATGTAAAAATTTACCTCTGATATATCCCTATACGTTTCTCCAATCACCTTAAAATTATGCCCTCTGTTATTAGCCATTTCCATTCTGGTGAATCGTCTCTCGCTAACCACTCTATCTATGTCCTTTATCATCACGTACACTTTTAAGCTGGCTCTCATCCTCCTTCACTCCAAAGAGACAAGTCCTCATTCCCTCAGCCTAATCTCATAAGACATGCTCTCCAATCCAGACAACATCCTGGTAAATCTCCTCGGTAGCCTCTCTAAAGTTTCTATAACTTTCCTGAGAAGAATCTTTGGCAGAGCATCAAAAGAAAGAAGAATTTCCACGGGATGATGGATTGCACTGAATGTACAAGACAGAAACAGTTCATTTGACCCAATCAATCCAGGCTGGTATTTATGCTCCACTCTAACCTCCTCCTGGTTTTTGTAATCTAAATCTATGGGTATGACCCTCCTTTCATTTCCATCTCATGTGTTAGTCTACTCAATACTATTCATTACAACTTCTCCCCATGGCAAATCATCCACACAAGAGATTCTGCAGATGCTGGAAATCCAGAGCACCACACACACACACAAAATGCTGGAACTCAGCAGGTCAGGCAACATCTTTGGAAAGGAATAAACAGTCGACATTGCTGGCTGAGATCCTTCATCTGAAAGGAGGATCCCCATGGAAATGAATTTTTTACTTCTAACTATTCTTTGGGCAAAGAAAGTTCTTCTGCCTGAGGATCGAGCAGTGTGAGCTATGTTCAATCCCACTGAGCCATCAAGTTGACTTCACCACCTCAGCTCTGCATCCCTGACAGACTAGCCCACCCACACTCTGCTGACAGTCAGAACTGCTGCTGGCTAATGAATGAATTAGTAACTGCGTGGCAGAGGAGGCAAGAGTGGGACAGGGATGAAAATCAGGAATCAACTTTATTCGCCATAAACATTTTACATGTGCGAGAAATTGGCTGTGGTGCGTTGGGTCAGGGTGCAACACGCAACAAAAATCAACAACATTCAGCAATTATAAAAATTAAAGAATTACATAAAAATAATGTTAGAGGTCGAAGTACAAATAATGAATAAAATATGCATAAATATATAAATGTCAGCTTGTATTTACAATGTAAACAGCATTACAAAAATGGTTTAAAGTGTCCACAGTGCAGCGATGGGGGCAATAGATGGAAGTGGGTGGGGGGACCTAACTGGAATGGATGATCAGATTAACTGCCTGGGGGAAACAACTTTTAAGATGTTGTGAAGCTTTTGTTTTGTCCTTTCCGGAAGGGGGCTTTTAGAAAAGGCAGTTTGCAGAGTGGGTATTGCCCGCAATAATTTTTCCTGCCCGCTTCTTTGTCTTGGACACATACAAGCCCTGCAGTGGTGGTAGAAGAGGTTCATAATTGTACGGTGATATGGTTCACTTCGATACTGGTGCCATCAGCCAGTCAAAACTTGGAAGATAACCAAACGATTTCTATTTCTGCCAGCGACTGCCTCCTTAACGCATTCTCTGCTAATAGAATTTTCAGCCCTTGAACTTCAACATCAGTACTGATGGTAAACAGAGACAGACTGCTTCACACTTGGGTATGAGATAGTTCCCATGTGTTACTTCTATAATATACTGATCAGTGATGCTGTTAAGATACCAGTCAGGAATGTCACAGAGATGTGCAAAATACCATCAAGAGACATTTCCAGTCTTCAACATCAAGACTTGTCTTACACTTGTATCTTTTATTTACTGAGACACGGCATGGAATAGCCCTTTCAGCAACCCTCAGTTTAACTCTAGCCTAATCACGGGACAATTTACAATGACCAATTCACCTACCAACTGGTAGGTCTTTGGACTGTGGGAAGAAACCAGAGCACCCAGAGGAAACCCAAGCAGTAACACCAGGGGAAAGGGGCCATTTGGGTGCAGGCTAGTTCAGAGGGGTATAGTCTCATCAACCCCATTAGCACAGAATGAATATTCAGAGTTCTTCTGTCATTTACTGTTTTTAACTTCGGATCCCCAGCCCCTGTAGTTTTATGATTTTCGTTTTCTCTAGTTATTTATTTTCCCTGGGTATTTCTCTCTCACACATCAGTACATCTTGTTCTCATTCAGAATATGTGCTTCCTCCCCTGTAATCCCATTACCCCTCTTTTTATTTCCCTCTACCTCTACAAATTATGGGAAGAAGGCAGGAGAATGGGGTTGAGAGGGCTTTTTAAAAATCAGCCATGATTGAATGGCAGCACAGACTCATTGGGCCGAATGGCCCTTATTCTGCTCCTATGTCTAATGGTCTTATATTCTGGTAGTGATGCACACCCAGCTCCAGCTGTCATGGGAAGGAAGTGCTGGTCGTTAAAGGGAACAACAAAAGGAACTGCTATGTGACACAAGAGGAGAGAGCAATGCAGGAACCTATCTCTTAAAAATGACAATTAAGCTCACTTCTACCACCCCTGCTGGCAGCTCACACAACACTCACACCATCCTCTGAGAAAAGAAGTTTCTCTTTAAACATTTCACATTTCACCCTTAGCCTATGACCTCTAGTTCTAGACTCACCCAACCTGAGGAAAAAAAGCCTGCTTGCATTTACCATATTTGTTCTCATAATTTTGTGTTCCTTTATAAGATCTCCCTTCATCCTCCTGCACTTCATGGACGAAAGTCCTAACGTATTCAATCTTTCCCGGTAACTCGGGTCCACAAGACCCAGCAACATCCTTGTAAAATTTCTCAGCACTCTTACTGTATGTAGGTGATCAGAACTGTACACAATACTCCAATCTAGGCCTCACCAATGGCCTACACAACTTCAACATAACATCCCACTCCTGTTCTCTGTGCTCAGTGAGTGGTGCCATAACAACAACCTCTCACTCAATGCAGAAATCCCACCTCTCCCGGAAGTTCCGGGAGTCTCCCGCATATGAATAGTGGCTCCCTGATGCCCGCAAGTTATATACAATATCACAGAAATCGATTTTTTTGAGAGCGAGCGAAAGCAAGAGAGAGAGAGAGAGAGAAAGCAAGCCAGAGAGCGCGCGAGCGACCACGAGAGGGAGAGAGCGAGAGCACGCCATGGCAGACTGTCCCAAAAAAAAAGAAAATATAAAACGTACATCACCCCAGACTACCCTAAAGTGTACCCCTGCCTAATAGGGGTCAAAAATAATGACAGTATTGCTCGCTGCACTGTTTGCAACAGTGACTTTTCTATTGCCCATGGTGGGTTAAGGCTGTAAAAGACATGTTGAGGTGAGTTTAACAGGTGTCATTCGTTCATCAGCATAGCTAACGTTATTTAAACTAGCTGCTAAGGAGCTACTCTATTTCAGACATCCCACCTCTCCCGGAAGTTCCGGGAGTCTCCCGCAAATTGATGGTGCTACCTCCTGAAATGAGTTTTTGCAGGGTGGATTGTCTGCTCAATGTCAACAAGGCCAAGGAACTGATGGTAGACTTCAGGAGAGGGAAACCAGAGTCCATGAGTCAGTAATCATCGGAGGATCAGAGGCAGAGAGGGTTAGCAACTTTAAATTCCTGAGTGTTACTATTACACAGGACCTGTCCTAACCCAACATGTAAATGCAATTGCAAAGAAAGCACAGCAACACCTCTACTTCCTTAGGAGTCTGCAGTGATATGGCATGTGTGGTGGAGAGTATATTGACTGGCTGCATCACAGCCTGATATGGAAACACCAATGCCTTTGAATGGAAAATCCTACAAAAAGGCAGTGGATTCAGCCCAGCACATCACAGGCAAAGCCCTCACAACCAGTGAGTGCACCTACATGAAACGCTATCACAGGAAAGCATATCCATCATCAGAGATCCCCACCACCCAGGCCATGCTCTTTTTTCGCTACTGCCATCAGGTAGAAGGTATAAGAGCCTCTGGACATTCACCACCAGGTTCAAGAATGGTTACTACCCCTCAACCATCAGGCTCTTGAACAAAAGGGGATGGCTACACTCACTTGCCCATCCTTTGATATGTTCCCACACCAATGATCTCACTTTATGGACTCTTCATCTTGTTAATTCATATTCTCATTATTGATTGCTATTTATTTATATCTGCATTTGCAGAGTCTTCTGGTTGATCTTTCATTGATCCTGCTATAGCTACTATTCTATAGATTTGCTGAGTATGCCCGCAGAATAATGAATCTCAGGGTTGTATGTGGTGACATACTGTATACGCACTCTGACAATAAAATTCATTTTGAACTTTACTCTGAACTTTGATTTTTGAAGGCCAATGCGTCCTAAGCTCTCTTTATGAACCTATCTACCTGCGATGCCACTTTCAAGAAATTATGGACCTGTGTTCCCAGGTCCCTTTGTTTCTTTGATGTACGGTATACCTCAGAACCCGACCAGTTACAGTGGAAGTTGTATTCTGGTTTGTCTTCCCAAAGTGCAACACCTCACAGGTGACTGAACTAAATTCCATCTGCCGTTTTTCAGCCTGTTTTCCCAAGTGGACAAGATACTGCTCCAAGTTTTGGTAGCTTTCTTTGCTGTCCATTACACCCCCCAACTTTGTGTCAACTACAAATTTACTGATTCAGTTGACCATATTATCACCTAAGTCAGGGGTTCCCAACCTTTTTTATTGCCATGGACCCCTACTGTTAACCGAGGGATCTGTGGACCGCAGGGTGGGAGTCCCTGATCTAAATCATTAATATAGACGACAAACAACAATGGACCCAGCACTGATCCCTGCAGCACACTGCCAGTCACAGGCCTCCAATCAGAGAGACAATTATGATTCAATGAACAAACATTCAGATATTAGAATTATGGTCAAAATGAGCAAACATTAATATATTGGTTGTGCGTAGTGTTAACACAAAGTATGTATTAATGTCACACAGCTGAATATCGCACAATAACTCCTCTTAACCATACAGATGCCCATCGTGGAAGATCAAATTTTACACAAAACTAGCTGTCAGTCTTAGTTACTTCAAGTATCAAGTAGGTAGGTCCAAGGTGAAGAAAACACCTTTTCTCCCCAGGCTGAAAGAGATACCTGTATGGAGATAAGATTGTGGCATTACAGCAAGTTGCATTGGCACATCACCATTACCTCTGGCGTAGCTGACGTGACCCTCAGATTGGCCATGAGGCCATTCCTCTTGTACATTCTGCACCCTGCTTGTCAAGCAGTCCTTAGTTTTCCCTCAGCCGGTGACTACACATAATAGTTGGATAATCCCTGTGGAAGAGAAAAGAAACACTGGGTTAAAGCTCCTGGCCTGTACTCACTGGAATTCAGAAGAATGAGGGGTGAACGGTGAGGGACCTCGACAGAGTTGACGTGGAGAGGATGTTTCCTATGGTGCAGGAATCTAAGACCAGAGAACACAGCCTCAGAATAGAGGGACGACCTTTTAGGACAGAAATTAGGAGGAACTTCTTCCATCTCATCTCTGTCCTAAAAGGACATCCCTCTATTCTGAGACCATGTCCTCTGGTGAATGGTGAATCTGTGGAATTCATTGCTACAGGCGGCTGTGGAGGCCAAATCTTTAAGCATACTTAAGGCAGAGATTGATAGATTCTTGATTGGTCAGGACATGAAGGAATATGGAGGGAAGGTGGGAAACTGGGGCTGAGAGGGAAATTAGATTAGGCAGCGTGAAGTGGTGGAGCAGACTCGATGGGCCAAATGGCGTAATTCTGCTCCCATGTCTTATGGTCTTAAAACTAAAACCTCTCAGACCTGATCATTCCAACACAGAAATTAATTACTGTATATGTCCTGTATCTGCATCATACAAACACACAAATTAAAAACAGGACTGATCCACTTCGTCCATTGTGTCTGTGCCAATATAACCCGCTTGACAATTCTAGAGTTTTCTCTGTGCATGGCCAATTCTGTTTGCTGCCTTTGGCAACTTCAGGCTATGGAAAGGAGCAGAGATTCAGCTCTGGGTCAGGATTGCGCTGGATGCAACAAAAAAAAAGCAGTCAGTACGTGGTGAAGGCTTTGCAATGCTATCTGGGGACAGTTTCCCTGGTGCCACATTCCCTCCGTAGATACCATGACAACTCCTAGCCTGGGCATCCTGTGGTGAGTGGTTCTTGCCCTGACAGCTCAAAGCCTTTCCACCATCTGCAAGGCCCCAGTAGGACAAGTGCAGCTCCAATGCATCATCCAAGACAGGGCACCCACTTCATTAACGCCCATCCTTCCAGGACAAATACTTGCTCCTTTCAACTGCTGGAATTCAACATGCACCGTCTGTAAGGCACACTTCGCCACTGAGGCATCTTTGACAGAATCTCACGAACCTGAACTCGATCAGGAGGACTAGGACAACTGGAACGTGGAACTTCATTCCCTCAGAGACTAGAGCATCTCAACGTTAGATCCAAATTCTGGAATACCCCAACTCAAGAGGTACATTCATTACAAAGATGGCAGCAGTTCAAAATGACCATCACCTTTTCAAGGGCAGTAAAAAGACAGGCAATAAATATCCAAACCTAATGAGTGAACTCAAAAACTTGTCGCAGAACACTTGGACAGTATTTCAGGTTATCATAAATCGGGCTATTTTTTATTAAACAATGAGGGTTCACTGTCTATTTCCGTCTACATCTTTACTGAAATAGTTAAAACGGACCATAATACAGCTTTAAAAAAGAGAAGTAGCAGGCAGCAACATTAAAAATTATCTCCTAACGTTTCCCTTTTAAATGTAACACTAATCTTAGTGGAAGGTATACAAATATCTTTAAAGAATTTGCTTGCACAGTGTCCAAAACAGAAAATTCCTTTGGTGCTACTTAATCAGCTGCGCGTTTTTAGATCAAATGCAAAAATAAATTGCACATATTGATAATTGTAAAATAATGTAAATGTACAAAGTTACTAAAGGTGAAACCACATTGCAAGTTTAACTACTACAATCCTGTTTTATACACTAATGTCACGATCTCCCACCACCATGCTGTGACAATGGTATTTCTACAAACTGGACAACGGAGCCCCTGCTGGGATATACAGATGTGCAGTATCATGACCCCTCTCATTGTTTAGTTAGTGTTTCAAAGTTTCAGAATAAATTTATCATCAAAATTTCAAAGTAACTTTATTTTTTTAAATATGGACATGTCACCATATACTGTACGAGCTTGAGACTCACTTTTTCTTGCGGGCATTTACAGGACAATAACATTTATGAAAAACTACACATAGATAAAGACTGACAAACAGCTAATGTGCAAAAGAAGAAAGATTATGTCCAAGTTGCTTAAGGCCTTATAAAGCTGGATGGAGGCATTTCAATCAGCTTGTCCCACGGCTGAAAACCCAGATTTTTCAGCCGTGCTGTGAGCAGATTTATCTGCAGCTTAACGTGAAAAAGACTAAGGAGCTGGTGGTAGACCTGAGGAGAGCTAAGGTACCGGTGACCCCTGTTTCCATCCAGGGGGTCAGTGTGGACATGGTGGAGGATTACAAATACCTGGGGATACGTATTGACAATAAACTACACTGGTCAAAGAACACTGAGGCTGTCTACAAGAAGGGTCAGAGCCGTCTCTACTTCCTGAGGAGACTGAGGTCCTTTAACATCTGCCAGACGATGCTGAGGATGTTCTACAAGTCTGTGGTGACCAGTGTTATCATGTTTGCTGTTGTGTGCTGGGGCAGCAGACACCAAAAGAATCAATAAACTCATTCGTAAGGCCAGTGATGTTGTGGGGATGGAACTGGACTCTCTCACGGTGGTGTCTGAAAAGAGGATGCTGTCTAAGTTGCATGCCATCTTGGACAATGTCTCCCATCCACTACATAATGTACTGGGTGGGCACAGGAGTACATTCAGCCAGAGACTCATTCCACCGAGATGCAGCACAGAGCGTCATAGGAAGTCATTCCTGCCTGTGGCCATCAAACTTTACAACTCCTCCCTTGGAGGGTCAGACACCCTGAGCCGATAGGCTGGTCCTGGACTTACTTCATAATTTACTGGCATAATTTACATATTACTATTTAACTATTTATGGTTCTATGACTATTTATTATTTATGGTGCAACTGTAACGAAAACCAATTTCCCCTGGGATCAATAAAGTATGACTACGACTATTTATACATTCTGAAGCGTGCTCTTCACATCATTCGAGTGACTGAAAATGTAGATTGCAAACTGAACATGGTGGAAGTACTCTGCAAGACAAACAGCATCTGCAGAGAGTGAAACTAAACGGTTGTTAACATTTCAGGTGGGTCAGCTTTCATGAGAAGGGGGAGATAAATCAGTTTCAAGTTGTTGCAGAGAAGATATGGAGGGAATGTGCGTGATAGGATGGATGTCAGGAGACATTGAATTGGGGTTAGACCTATAACTGTGAGGGTGGTTTGATCAACACCTTAGCAACACTTCAAAATGTGCTGGAAGTTTGTGGTTGTACTCAACCCGCCTCCAGAACTTGCCCATCTTCATTCGGTTTAGAAATTTGCACTGGACATAGAATTCTAAAGCACTAACCATAGCACTTTTAAGAATAAAGGCAAAAAATGCTGGAAATATTCAGCAGGTCAGAACTATGCTGATAAAGGGTGTTCAACCTGAAACACTGACTCTGTTTCTCTTCCCAGAGATGCTGCCTGACCTGCTGAGTGCTTCCAGAAAGTTCTGATTTTGTTTAAAAACGCAAACACGAGAAAATCTGCATATGCTGGAAATTCAAGCAACACACACAAATGCTGGTAGAACACAGCAGGCCAGGCGGCATCTATAGGAAGAGCACAAGAAAATCTGCATATGAGTCCTGACGAAGGGTCTCGGCCCGAAACGTTGACTGTACCTCTTCCTATAGATGCTGCCTGGCCTGCTGTGTTCTACCAGCATTTTGTATGTATAGGCATCCGTCAGTCTCGTGAGACCATGGATTTGCACCTTGGAAGATGTCCAGGGCGCAGGCCAGGGCAATGTGGTATGGAAGACCGGCAGTTGCCCATGCTGCAAGTCTCCCCTCTCCACGACACTGATGTGGCAGGGAAGGGCACTAGGGCCGATACAGCTTAGCACCTGTGTCGTCACAGAGCAATGTGTGGTTAAGTGCCTTGCTCAAGGACACAACACGCTGCCTCAGCTGAGGCTCGAACTAGCGACCTTCAGATCACTAGACAGACGCCTTAACCACTTGGACACTGTTGCTCTGATTTTGTTGTAGGTTTTACTGTGTTACGGCGTATTCCTGAGTTAGGGTATAGAACAAATATCAAGTTCAGCAACAGCCATTCTTCAGATTTGACTGTGGATTGCAGATGGGATTTGAAATCCAGCCCTGAACAATAGTTTTCCTGGAGCCAAGGACTGGAACTGATATCAAAACAGACAATACTGATTAACATTTATTTTGGGTGTCTGGAGTGTGGGTGCGAAGAAGGAGGTGTGAAAGTATACGTAGTTCAGAGCAAGCTTTGTAGATCGCAACTATATAATTGTCCTGCTGTTACCTTTGATCAAAGGTAATCAAAGATAATAAAACACTTCTGTATCCACTAGCTTCAGTATCTCTGAGTTTACGGACAGATCAGCCATGATCTTACTGAATGGTAGAGCAGGCCCGATGGGCCGGTTGGCCTACTCCCGCTCCTATTTCTTATGTTCTTGTGTTCTCTCCGGTGACTTTATTCATGTTACATCACAGAATCTGCGGTTCTTTTAACTTTTCAACCATTTACAATGCCTTCTTAGGTTTCTACAATTCAGCATTTAATTTACCACCAAGTTTACAAAACAGCCTCAGTCTCTTTCAACTGCATCATCATATCTGTCCGCTTTTCATCAGTACATTATATTTCAAAGCATTTCTGGCTTTGGCTGCTTTCAAATTGTCTCTGGAATTCCATTGGCTAGATTACAGATTATTGTTCCACAAAAATACATTTACAAACTGATCTTCCATGAACAAACACAATCATGGAAAGAACGGGAACACACTCATAGAATCATAGAAATATAGAGCAGAAACCTTGTCAGCTTGACCATGCTGATCATGAATGCATTGCTACGCTAATTCCAACTGCCCGTATTAAGCCCCCCTACACTTTTCCTATTCAGGTACCTGCCGAGACACCTTTTAAACGTAGTATTTGCCTCCACCACTTCCTCCGGCAGCTCATTCCAGATATTCATCGCTCTCCGTATGATAAACATACCCCCCCAGATCGCCTTTAAACTCCTCCTCCTCTCACCTTGAACGGTTAGCACTAACACTTTACAGCAACAAATGTGAGATCGGAATTTGATTCCCTCTGCTGTCTGTAAGGAGCTACAATCTCCCTGTAACCACATGGGTTTCCCCCGACATTCCAAAAGGCATACAGATTAGGGTTAATGAGTTGTGGGCATTCTTGTTGGCACCAGATGCGAGGCTGCCCTCAGCACAATCCTCGCTGATTTGATTTGATGCAACAAATAAAGCTGATCTTTTCAACGTGCCTTCTAATTCAGAGTTCCTTTGCCCCAGAATGACCATCTAAACTTCAAATTTTATAAACTAAGGTTGTCCCTTTAAATTTTTTCAATCTTTAAAATAATGTTTTTTTTCTTGAGACACTGTAAGTGTTGCTTACTTCGATGTGCTCTTGTTAATTTTGGATAATAATAAAAAGATTTGAAAAGAAAAGGTTGTCCCTCAACCTTCTATGTTCCAGTGAGAATAACCTAGCCTATCGGATCTCTCCTTATGATCTCTGACCCGCCCCCATTCCAGGCAACATTCCGTAGTGTGGCAACCAAAACTGTAAAGATAAAGATTAGTTTATTTGTCATATGCACATCAGAACATAGAGTGAAATGTGCTCTTTGAGTCAATGACCAACACAGTCTGAGGATTGTGCTAGGGGCAGCATGCAAGTGACGCCAAGCCTCCAGTATCAGCAGAGTATGCTCACAATGTACTAACCCTGACCCCTCTGCCTGTAGAATGCAGGAGGAAACCAGGCCACCCGGAGGAATCCCATGCAGTCACAGGGAGTACGTATAAACTTCTTACAGGCAGTCATAGAGTTATAGAGTCATAGAAAAGTACAGACAGAAACAGGCCCTTTGGCCCATCTAGTCAATGCCAAACCATTTAAACTCCCCACTCCCATCAAGCTGCACCGGGACCATAGACCTCCACACCCCCTACCATCCATGTACCTATCTAAACTTCTCGTAAACATTGAAATTGAGCTCGCATGTACAGTTGTGCTGGCAGCTCATTCCACACTCTCACGACCCTCTGAATGAAGAGGTTTCCCCTCATGTTCACCTTAAGCTTTTCACCTTTCACCCTTAACCCATGACTTCTAGTCGTAATCCCACCCAGCCTGAGTGAAAAAGTCTGCTTGTATTTACTCTATCTATACTCCTCATAATTTTGTATACCTCCATCAAATCACATCTCAATCTTCTACATTCCAAGGAATAAAGTCCTAACCTATTCAATCTTTCTTTATAATTCAGGACTTCCAGACCTGGTAACATCCTTGTAAATTTTCTCTGTACTGTTTCAACCTTATTTACATCTTTCCTGTAGGTAGGTGACCAAAACTGCACACAAAACTCCAAAACAGGACTCACCAATGTCTTCCACAACCTCAACATAACATCCCATCACCTATACTCAATACCTTGATTTATGAAGGCCAATTAGCCAAAAGCTTTCTTTATGACCCTATTTACCTGTAACAGGATTTGAACTCCAATCACAATTGCTGGCACTGTGAAGTGTTATGTTAACCCCTACACTACCACGCTGCCCGTACTGAACACAATACTCTAAGTATGGCCTAACCAATGTTGTGTATAACTGCACTCCTTGCACTCAATGGCATTCTCACTATCCCGTTCCCTTTCAGGGAGCTATGGATCTGCAGCCAAAACTGTCTCTGTACATCTACACTCTCAGGGTCCCTGCCATTTACTCTATATGTCTGATCAGAATTTGACTTCCCAAAATGTATTACCTCACACTTCTCTGGATTAAGTTCTGCTCGGATTTCCAGCTGACCCATGAACCAGGGTATCCATAAACAATTTTCATTGCTGTGGCAGTAAACGAACTCATCATACCAACAGGTTTCTGTGGTAAACTGGGTTATGTTACAACAGTTATGTTGTAACTGGGTTAACTGTCTGGACACGCCCCTCTGCTGACTGCCCCTGTGGCTCCTCCCACAGAGTCCTGTATAAAGGTGATTTCGCCTTGCCCCTCCCCCTCAGTCCGGGGGCAGACACTCACCATGGAGGTCGTATTGTACAGCGAATAAAAGCCTTTCAAGTATTTACCTGACTTCAGTCTTTTGGAGTTATTGAAGGTGCTTCAGTTTCTGAACAAACCATGAACCATGGACACTACTACCTCATGTTTTACCATCTTTCTGAACTACTTATTTAAGTTTTATATTTCTTGTTGTAATTTTTTATGTGTTGCTGCCAAGTAGCAAATTCCATTACATACAGTGTGTCTGTGATAATGAACCCGTTTCTGATTCTCAATTTCTCACCCTCGTTATTTATACATATTACAAAGAGCCATGATCCCAGCATTGACCCCTGCAGTAGTCCACTTGTTAAACATTTTCAGTCAGAAAACCACCCAGCCAGCATTACCCTGTACCTCCTATCACTGAGCTAATTTTGGATCCAGTTTGCCTCAAATCCCTGTCCCCTGAATCCAATCTACTATGCAGAACCTTGTGAAGCCTTTACCAAAGTCCATGTGAAGCACATAAGCTCCACCTTCATTAATTTTCTTAGTTAAATTCAGATCTGCTAAACAGGATCTCCCCGACACAAAACATGCCACCTCCTCCTCCATATCTGTCAAAGTCTTTGCAAGTGAATGGAAATCTTATCACTGTGAATTGACTCTGACAACTGCACAGATCATTGGCTACAGATGGCTCTGGAGGCCAAGTCAATGGGTTAATTAAAGTGGAGGTTGATAGGTTCTTGATTTGTAAGGGTGTCAAAGGTTGCGGGAGAATGGGGTTGAGAGGGAAAATAAATCAGCCATGATGGAAAGGTGAAGCAGACGCAATGAGCCAAATGGCTTAGTTCTGCTCCCATGTCCTATTGTTCTGTGGTCTGCGGTTTCCAGCTTTTTTCCTGCTACCCTTTTTGAAGGGGGAGATGTTGACTATCCTTCAGTCTTCTGGTACCTCATACATGGCCGATAAACCTCCAGAGCCTCAGCAATCTCCTCCACCAGACCCTGGGGATTTGTCCACCCCAATGTACTCCAACATTTCTAGTAGTTCCTCCTTCCTGATATGGATGTGTTCCAGCGTCCGTGTACTTAATCACCCGTGAATACCAATGTGAGGAATCCATTTATAATGTCACTTACATCCACTGATGCTACCTCTCTGATCCCCAAGAAACCAATTCCATCCTCGGCCACCCTCTTGCTTCTAATATACTTCTGAAAGGTTTTAAGGTTTAGGGATTTTTCCGAAGTGCTTCATGGTAGGAAAAAAACATTGTGTGACATGTGTGCAATTATTTCAACAGATAATGGCTTTAATAAAACACTGCATGAGGTTAGCTCTCCATTTGATTTATATTTATTTAAATGTTTGCAAAATAGAGAGAAACAAAGCAGGTTCATTGACATATGTCAGTCAGTCACTGATTGAATTCAATACTAAACAAACAGAAAACATTTTAAAATGCCAGGGAGACCATAGGAAAACCAATACCACTGGAACAGAATTCACATGTCATTTCAATAGGCAGGGTATTGTAGTATCAACCAGGCAGGTCAGTCAGTTTCGTGAGTGGTTATTGATAGCAGAAAATAAATCTGCCAAAGAAATCACAGAAAACCACAAGTCTGAGTATGACTCACTTATTTTAAAAATTCCCATCTTCGTAATTGGTTTGTTGAAAGCATGCCTCTGGGTTCTTGACTAAGAGGAATTTGACCCAACAATATTTATTATTGTTGCACAAACTTTGCAAAAAGTTTCTTTTATCTTTCCAGGTCATGCTCTCTTCTTGCTGCTAGCAAGGGGAAGGTGGTACAGGAACCTTGGGTCCCACACCTCCAGGTTCAGAACAGTTATTACCCAACAACCATCAGACTCTTGAACCAGTGTGGATTAACTTCACCCACCTCAACACTGAACTGATTCCACAACATATGGATGCACTTTCAAGAACCCTGCAATTCACGTTCTTAATTAATCAATGAATTAGTTAGTGAGTGATTAGTTAGTTGCTTTATTAATTGTTCTTTTTTGTATTTGCAGAGTTTGTCTTCTTTTGCACATTGGTTGTTTCTCTGTCATAGTGTGGAGTTTTTCATTGATTCTTTTGTATTTCACTGTTCTACTGTGAATGTCCACAAAAAAATGAATCCCAGGATTGTATATGGTGATGTATATGTACCTTGATAATAAATTTACTTTGAACTCTTAGCAACACTCTTAGCAACACTAATCAGCCTCGTCTTTGAAACATGCCTTCTCCCCACAATATTGCGTTTTATTTCCTTAAAAACTTGCCTTATATAAAAACTTCTTCTTTTAGCCAATTCTGGAGTCAAAACCTCCCAACCCTGACCACAGTCCCTGGAGTAACACTAACAGATTACAGGTCATCGAAACCAAAGGGTTTCTGCCCAAACCATCCACTGTACTTTTTTCCCATAGATGCTGCCTGTCCTGCTGAGTTCCTCCAGCATTTTGTGTGTGTAGCTCAGATTTCCAGCATCCACAGATTTTCTCTTGTTTGTGAACAGATATTAGTTTAACATGACAATATCACAACACAGCCAATCTTTCCATTTATATGGTGAACAGAACTGTTTTATTCCCCCCCCCCGAGAGTTTTACCACTGAGGGGCGGGGGTGACCATTCTTGAAGGGCAACAAAATCACCTTCTCAGATACATCTACAGAACTGAAGATTTTTAAATCAAATGCAGATGGGCAATTCTTAACCCTGGGAACAATTTTCATGGAACAGTATTGCTAACCCTGTGCCAATATATTTTATGGAGAACACGTTTACAATTTTACCACACGCGGCAAAATCGCCACCCCACCCCCACTTTGCTGCAGACAGCAGACAAAGCATTAATCCTGCTTACTGCTGTATTCGCAGTTGAACTTGCAGTAAACTATCTCTGTTATGTGCCAATGTCTAGAACAAAGGTGCCCTCTGCAGGAACTCTTCAGCAAATGAAACCTTCACCTTTTCATCTGAAGAGTTTTCTTTCCTAGATTTCAACATTTACCAATATAATTCACTTCAAACGCTAGGGAGTCCTTGTGCAGGATTCCTGAAAAATTTATTTGCAGGTTGAGTGCAACGTTAGCATGCATTTCGAGAGAAATAGAATATTAAAGCAAGGGTATAGCACTGGTGAGGCCTCAGCTGGAGTATTGTGAGTAGTTTTGGGCCCTTTATCTAAGAAAAGATGCACTGACATTGGAGAGGGTTCAAAGGAGGTTCACGAAAATGATTGAGAGGCTTATTATATGAGGAGCATTTGATGGCTCTGGGTCTCTACTCACTTGAATACAGAAAAATGAGGGGGGGTGATCTCGACAGAGTGGATGTAGAGAAGATGTTTCCTTTGCTGGGGGAGTCTAAGATTAGAAGACAGCTTCAGAATAGAGGGACATCTATTTAGACAGGGATAAGCAGGAATTTCTTTAGCCAGAGAGTGGTAAATCTATGGAATTCATTGCCACAGGTGACTGTGGAGGCCAAGTCAATTGGGTACATTTAAGGCAGAGGTTGATAAGATTTTTAATTGGTCAAGGCATTCAAGGTTAGGGGTAAAATGGGATTGTGAGGGATAATAAATCGGCCATGATGGAACGATGCACAACCTTGATGGACCAAATGGCCTAATTCTGTTCTGATGTCTTATGGTCTGATATGTGTAAGGGGGTTTCGATTTTTATGTTACTGCGGAGGCTAATTAAAATGGCGTCTTTGTTATGTTAATCTGGGGAATGCGGCTTTGTTGTGTTAAACGCTGAGAAAGTTTGCGCTAGCAGCTTGTTGTGGTTTAGAGGGTGATAAGAAATACGTTATTAACCAATTGGGATAGTTGTTATGGTTTTGGTGTATTTGAAGATACTGTATGCGTGAGGTTTTGGGGCAGAAGGCGGGAGAGCGAGACAGAGGATGGACGATGTGCTGTGACGTCCGCTAACGGGGTCGGACGCCAAGCGGGACGTTTGGTGAGGAGACGGAGACAGACTTGTGTGGAGCGTCTGGTCGACCACCGTTGTTGGTCCCAGGCAACCCGCAGGGTGAAGAAGAAGGTCCTTGAGCTCCAACGGTTTTTGTGCACGAAGAGATTGAACTTTGATGTGTGGCGCCTTTTATTTTCCTTTTATATTTTATTCTCTTTTAATTATATAGTTCCAGTAATATCTATAAACTGTAAATCATTTAATTGCATCTGGTGTATTGTCTGTTATTTGGGCAGGGTGGGGTACCTCACACAGCATCCACACAAACTAATTACCCAGTTTGGCGGGGCCGAGGGCTGCTTCCCTAGACGACAGCGAGCCGAGCGACGCTAAGGCTGGCCGGGGGGGGGGGGGGGGGGAGCTACACTGTGTGGGATTTGTCCGGGATTGAGTCTGCTGGTATGCTGTGTGGGTGCCCTGTTTAAACCTGTAATGTGTGTCTCTGTGGGTTATTTGCTGGTGATTGCTGTATGCGTTGTGGGTGCGGTCTTTGTTCGAGTTCAGGCTGGCATTGACGAGTTGGAGGTGGCACTAGGGGTTGTCCATGCGGTTGGGAGAGAGAGGAAAGAGTGGTCTGATTTGGAGGTAGAGTCTGCAAATAAATGTTATAGCTCTGGCAGGCTCCGCCTGGCACTGCGGATAGTGCCCACCCAAGAGGGGCGGAGGCGTGTGAGACGTGGACGGAGCAGATCTCTCAGTTGTTAGATGAGTGGCAGTGCTCGGTTGAGGGAGAGCAACAGGGATTGGTTGAAAGTTTGAGTAGGTGGGCTGGTGACGGTGTTAGAGCTGTCAGGTTCACTTACACCGTAGTGACAGCTGTCAGTTATTTGAAAGAGGGGGGAAGTTTTCAGTGTGTCTTCTCTAGTGAGGAGGGCGGCTAAATTGCAGTGCCAGGGGGATCATTTCAGGGGATCAGTTGTTCAGCTGATCAGAGAGGTGTCGGGAAACTTAGTGGAGGGCCAGTGGGGGAACGGCTTGGGGTCTCTGGGGAAGCACATTCCCAGCAATGTACCAATGAACTTCCGAAAGGAAAAGACCCTATTCCTGAAGGCTTAGAGGGGCCACGCCCCAGTGTGTCGCTATGGATAGAGGGAGGCGATGTTAAAGCTATCCTCGACCCCGGGGCACAGGTCAAGTTGTTGTACAGTTCGTTTTACAACCGGTGTCTGAAGCATTTATCCTTGACAACCGCAAGGGCACCGGAGACTTTGGGTACTAGTGGCAGTAGTTATCCAGAAGACGATGATTGGTTAATGACCCTGGAGTTCATGGGGGCATTGTCTGGGCACCCAGCGTGTCGAGTTGCTTCTGAGGACGTGTGTAGCAGCCTTGAGCCAGTATCGAATTTAATCGAGACCCGGCGGTGGTACGGCTTGGGGAAAGTAGCTGAGGGTGAGACCCCCTTAGTAGATGCTCCGAACTACCACGAGGGAGGGGAGTTGACCGCTGAAGACACCTCAGTGAGAGAGAGGTCGCGGCAACTGGACCCTGGCGGTGTGGGAGATGAAGGCAGCGTGTGCGTGGATTATGCGATGTGGTTTAATGTGCTGCATCTGAGGGGTGGATTTTGCCAGAGCCTGAGGAGTGCAGCTGTTGAGCCGAAGATGGCCTTTACTAGTTCCCTAGGATTCTTCCGATCCGAAAAGATGCCCAAGGGCATATCCGGAGCCCCTGCATCCTCCCCGCGGGGCATGAGGAAGACCATAGGGGAAGTGAAGGTGTGTGGAGTTTTGGCGTATGTGGATGACCGCCTAGAGCTTGGATTCGCCTGGGGGGACTATGAGGCGAGGCGAGTGGCTGAGCCCAGGCGACCGAAGCGAAGTGTCAAATGTGGAGGAGTTTTTGGCTGGAGGAGTTTGGTGCAATGTGAGGAAAATGACCCGACATACCAGTTGAACTTCCTGGTGTTGGGACAGACGATGGTGGACCGGGGGATGGAAACCCAGGTCGTCAATCTGAATGAGACACAGGGAAGAGAGAGGATTTGCACCGCACTGCGGTCATGTACTAATGAATTAATCCAGCAAGAAGAAACAACCACCCACCTTCGAAGGGATAGCAGAAACTCAAGACGTCGATTCAGAACAGATTGGAAGACTTGCAAGTTGGGGAAGATTAAGGAAGTGTTCTGACTAAGATCAACAGAAGACCAAGATCCCAGGGAAGGGAGTTTGACTACACTCCCGAGGAGGTAAAGAAATGGAGGACAGATCTCGGAAAAGGGAGGAGGACGCTTGAAAGGAACCTGAAGATGACTATCGCGAGTTTAAATGAAGTGGAAAAACTGAAAGTTGACCTGGAAGACGTCATCAGGAAGAAACAACCGGAGGCTGAACATTCTTTAACTGCTGCTTTTCAGGTCAGGGTGGAAGAAGCTGGTGGGGTAACTGCGTCCCAGATTGAGATGGCCAAGAACCCTGAGTCAGAACTGTGGAGGCTGTGGCGAGAGTTGAAGGAGTCCCCGAAGAAGCTGACGTCTCGACTGCAGGAGGCTGAAGGGGTAGCCCCAGTTAAATGTTTCAATTTGGAGAAACTTAAACAGCAGCTACTGATCGAGGAAATGAGGAAGGATACGGATTCGAAGGATGATGTGCTGCACATATGGTACATAATGCCTTTCGCTAACTTCCCCGTGATTGAGGAAGAGACCTTTGGCCTTTCTCCCACTGAGTCAGGTGTAGTGGGGAGGGCTAGCTGTGGGCAGTCTGAGTTACGGCAGGATCAGGAAGGAGGAGAGGCGGGGCCCCGGACACGGGACAGGGGGCTCCGAGCTGTAGTGGTGGCCTGAGTGAGAGAGGAGTTGGCAAGCAGGCCCGAGGTATCCCTAGTAGTGTCTGAGCCTTTTGGGTTTAGGTGAGGGGGTACGGAGGTCTCAGAGGGTTAAGAAGCTCCCAGATAGGTTGGCCTATTCAGCGCCCGTTGGATGGGAGTAAGGTCCACTGTTTGGGGAGCACTGTCACCGTGTGTATCTGTGTATGTGTGTGTTGTGTGTCTGTAGGACTGGGTGGTGAGTTATTTAGAAGTCATGAGGACATGACTTTATTTGGTGGGGGGAGAGTGTAAGGGGGTTTCGATTTTTATGTTACTGCGGAGGCTAATTAAAATGGCATCTCTGTTATGTTAATCTGAGGAATGCGGCTTTGTTGTGTTAAACGCTGAGAAAGTTTGCGCTAGCAGCTTGTTGTGGTTTAGAGGGTGATAAGAAATACGTTATTAACCAATTGGGATAGTTGTTATGGTTTTGGTGTATTTGAAGATACTGTATGCGTGGGGTTTTGGGGCAGAAGGCGGGAGAGCGAGACAGAGGATGGACGATGTGCTGTGATGTCCGCTAATGGGGTCGGACCCCAAGCGGGACGTTCGGCGAGGAGACGGAGACGGATTCGTGTGGAGCGTCTGGTCGACCACCGTTGTTGGTCCCAGGCGGCCGGTTGAGGTGGTCCGAGGGGGTCGCAGGGTGAAGAAGAAGGACCTTGAGCTCCAATGGTTTTTGTGCACGAAGAGATTGAACTTTGATAACTGTGGCGCCTTTTATTCTCTTTTAATTATATAGTTCCAGTAATATCTATAAACTGTAAATCATTTAATTGCATCTGGTGTATTGTCTGTTATTTGGGCAGGGTGGGGTACCTCACACAGCATCTACACAAACGAATTATCCAGTTTGGCGGGGCTGAGGCTGTTTCCCTAGACGACAGCGAGCCGAGCGACCCTGAGGGTGGCCGGGGGGGCTACATATGGTTCCACAGTGAGTCTGCTTTGTGCCTCCTTGCTTGTATAGAGCTTGCAGTACATCATGTAGCCAAATCCAACAGGATTCTTGGGTTAGTGTGACCTGGTAGAGGAGAGAGAGCTTGAATCTGTACAACTGGTGGTCCAACATATGTGCATCTGTTGATCACCACCTTGTGTATCAACTTCACTGAGTTCAACCATGTTGTATCTTGCTTATAACTCTGATTTTTGGCATCTTGCTTGTCTTTGACAAGTTAGCATCTACCTGGTGTTGATGCACACATCTCATTTTCTTAGACAGGTGCAGCATGGTAGCCTAGCAATGAGTGTAACACTACTCAGAGGACCTGTTCTGGGTCCAACACATAAATGTAAGTATGAAGAAAGCACAGCAGCATCTCCACTTTCTTAGGAGTCTGTGAAGATTTGGCATGATATCTGAAACTTTGACAAACTTCTATAGATATGTAATGGAGAGTACTGTATATTGACTGGCTGCGTCACATCCTGGTATGGAAACACTAATACCCTTAAATGGAAAATCCCAAAAAAGGTAGTGGATATGGCCCAGTCCAGTCCATCATGGGTAAAGCCCTCTCCACCGCTGATGACATCTACATGGTGTGTTTTTGCAGAAAAGCAGCAGCCATCATTTGGGACCCCCATCACCCAGGACATGCTCTCTTCTCACTGCTGCCATCAGGAAGAAGGTACAGGAGCCTCAGGACTCACACACCAGGTCCAGGAACAGTTATTACCTCTCAACCATCAGGCTCTTAAACCAGAGGCGATAACTTCACTCAACTTTCCTTGCCCCATATTTGAGCTGTTCCCACAACCTACGGACTCACTTTCAAGAACTCTTCATCTCATGTTCTCATTATTTATTGTTTATTTCTTTATTAATATTTCCTCTTTTTGTATTTACTCACTTTTTTGTCTTCTGCACACTAGTTTAACACCTAGGGATGTTACGGATTTACTAAGTATGACCACAAGAAAACGAATCTCGGGGTTGTATATAGTGACATATACATACTTTGATAATAAATTTACTTTTAACTTCTACAAACTCCTTTTCTTGGGAATTTGTAGATGTGTAGTATGGAGTATCTACTACACAAATTGTAATTTGTAGCCCACATCCTAGCTACAATTTGGAGGCCTGTATATAATTCCCACCAGGGTCCTTTTACCCTTGCAGTTTCTTAACTCTATCAACAAGGATTCTATAGTACTCCTTCCAAAATATCAGAACAGGAAACAATTGCGTGAACTTTGTGTTCTAACATTCAAAACCCTAGGTCTGCAAAAAGGTTTCAAAACATTGAGATTTGTCACAACTTCTTCAAATTATTGTTTTCCTGCTTTTACTGTTTGCACGATATGTGTTTTTTTGCCCCTCTCTGTGCAGTAGGTGTATGATGCCCTTTTTTAAAAAAGGGTTCTTTTAGGTTTCTTACTTTGTGGCTGCCGATAAGAAGACGAATCTCAAAGTTGTATAGCTTAAACATAAATGTACTTTGAACTTTTGAACTTCAGACTTCTAGTTTTGCTGGATAGGAGGGACACAGGCCAAACACAGGAAAATGGGACTAGCCCAATAGACACTATGGTCAGCATGGACAAGATGGGCTGAAGGGCCTGTTTCCATGCAGTATTATTCTATGACTCTCATGTAATTCTACCCCACACCCAAACACTTAGTACCGCTTCATGTGCCCTATTAGTCGTGGTGGGTGGTGGAATTAACTGTGGGATACAATTGGAGAACAAGGACAATCAAACTGCTGGAGGATCTCAGTGGGTCAAGCAGCATCTCTGGGAGGAAAAGAATTGCTGACATTTAAGGTCAAACACCCCCATCAGGACTGAGAGTGGAGAGGCCAGATGGCCAGCGTAGAGAGGAGAAGGGGAGCAAGAGAGGAGTCTGAGACAACTGGTGAATTAAGATAACAGGAAGGTAACGCCAGGCAGAGGGTAAAGGTGGGATTGGTGCTGAAAGACTGTGGTGACTGAATGATAGATAGAAGCAAACTGGGAAAAGGAACAAAAAAAACAGAATATAAATATAAATTTGAAAAACATGGACAATGATGCTTCACCGCCACACAATGTGGCAATATAACTGTAGCAAATAAACTTAAGATCTCTCAAAATAACAAAAACTTGTGTCTTACCACACAAGGAGCTACAGTACTGTACAAAGGTCTTAGGGACATATACATGCCTAAGACCCACTGCTCCCCACCCCTGCCACTCTCTCTCTGGCACCTGTCCCACAAGCCTCACCATTCCCAATGTCCTTTGCTCCTGCCTGACGTACAAACTCGGTCTCTGCTCCACGTTGACAAATACAGTACTGTGCAAAAGTCATAGGCACCTTAGCTATATACGAGTGCCTAAGATTTTTGCACAGTACTGTACAAGGGAATTTTAAATCAAAAAAAGACAGAATTTAAAACGAGGAGGAGGAGGAGAGAGAAACCAACAGACACATGGATAGACAGAAGATGGGAAGGAGCCCTTTCGAAAGCCAAAAGTACTTAAGATGGAAAGATAAATTCAGATACAGGTACAACGCCATGGAGCGCTGGGAAGAATTGAGCAAAAAAAAACATCAGGAGTGGAAGGGAGGGTTGAACTTAATGATTAATTAAGATTAAATCATGGGGTTACTGATTTCAAATAAAACTTGAAAAGATTAAGTGCTAGTAGCTTTATCCAGGGAAAAAAAGTCTGTCCATAGTCACCCAGATACCATCAATAAAATCCTAGTAACAAATCCAAAACAAGTGAGATCTTAACATTACTCTGCATTTGATCATTTGTAAACAGAGCAAGGAAAACGCACCAGATACGATTTTGAACTAGTCACTCTGACCCACTTGTATAACCCTCAAGCCACATTCTACACTTGGTTTTGACTGGTGTTGATACCATTCAGTGAAACATCATCCTCCACCAAGTTACTTCTGTTCAAAACTTGAAAAAAATATATATCTTACAGAGTTTGATGGGCTAAATTATTAGGAGACTTTTGGTGTGGGGGGCACAGATTAATAGGAGGAGGCAGCAGAGCATTTAGGATAGTGATGAGAGAACATTTCTTCATTCAAGGATGATGAACCCAGAACTGGGGTTATTGGACCCCTCAGCTAATGATAAGAGCCCAGGGCATGAAAAAGGTTGAGAACCCCTGACCTAGAATTCTCTATCGCAGAAGGCCATGGGAGCATATAGATTATGCTCATTCAAAATAGAGATCGATAGTTTACTGGGTGTTAAGGTGTCTATGGAGATACTAGTGGAAGATGATGTTCAGGTAGTAGATCAGCCATGGTCTTCATGAAAGGAGGAGGAGACCTGATGGGACAGAGTGTCCTATTCCCACTCCAATTTTATAAACAGATACCATAGAGCAGGGTTTCCCAACCAGGTGTCCTTAAACCCCTTGGTTAATGGTAGGGGCTCCAAGGCCTAAAAAAGGTTGGAAACTCCTGTGTTGGAAACTGCTGCATTTTAATAATACTTTTTATAAGATCTGTATGTTTTTTAACAAACTCATGTATTTTTCACAGTATGTCACGGCTTGACACTTACTGCCAGAAAGCAGTATAGCAGCTGGAAGCGTGGAGCTCCCAAAGAGCAAACTCCTACCTCGATGTTTACTGCATGCCTGACACGAACTGGAGATTTCAGATCCATAGCGGTCATAAAGTGAACAAAGTTAACTCGGGCTGGAGATCTGTGAGTGATTAAAAGTAAGGAAGGCTAGCTTTCAGACATAAAATATAAATAGCAAGGGTTTTGTAGGTTGATAAATCAATTGACAATTGTAGGTTGCCTGTAGTATGTGCAGTCAAAATGGAAAAACTGCAGGGAGTTCATGGGAAAATAGGGAAACATAAAAAAGGGATTAAAGTAGGATTTATCAATGGGTGGTTGGTGGTTGACATGGCTTCAGTGGGCCAGTTTCTGTGTTGTGACGCCAACTATTTAACAACCCTAGCTGTAACTTGCTCCATTAGTAAGGCAGCCAAGATAATCAGGGCCCAACCTGCCCCAGACATTCCCTCCCTTCGGGCAGAAGATACAAAAGCCTGAAAGCACATACCACTAGGTTTAAGGACAGCTTCTATCCTGCTTTTACAATCAGAATCAGACTTATTATCACTGACATACCTGTATGTCATTAAATTTGTTGATTTGCAGTAGCAGTATAGTGCAACACATAAAATATATTACAAATTACTGTGTGTGTGTGTGTGTGTGTGTGTGTAGTGCAAGACAGCAAAAATATTGAGGAAGTGCTCATAAGATATAAAAACAAAATGAGGCCATTCAGCCCATTGAGTCAGCTCGATCATTGCTGATGTTTTACCCCACTGATTCCCATTCTCCTGCCTTCTCGCCATAAGTTTTAAAGTTCTTAATATTTAAAAACCTATAAACCTCTGCTTTAAATATACCCATTGACTTGGCCTCCACAGATTCACCACCCTCTGGCTAAAGAAATTCCTCCTCATCTCCATTCTAAAGTGATATTCTTCTATTTTGCGGCTGCGCCCTCCAGTCCTGTACTCTCCCATTATGGGAAACATCCTCTCCACATCCAAACTATCTCGGCCTTTCAATATTAGGTAGGGAATGCTCAGAAATATGAAGGCAGAGGGGAAGTTGACACGCAACGCCGAGGCACAAGGGCATTGTCCGTTCAACGACTGAAGCAACACAACTCTCCCGCAGTCAATCTCACCAATGAACCAGTGAACTGGGCTCGCAGTATTATATCCAGCAGGGTCTTGCGATCACAAGAAAAATGTCCAAGCCAATCAACTCCATTATTTGTTAGATTGCACACCACCTGGGTGGCTGACGCAGGCTGCAAACTGGTGTGCAACAAGTCCAACTGCATCGCTATCAAGAACTCACTAGCGAGGTAGATCTGCCGTATTTGATAATCTTAAAATCAGCAGGGTTTTGCAATCATAAAAAAAGACATAAAGGATGAACAATTATGCCTTTGTTTGGACCCAGAGAGGCTGCATCACCCAAGTGCACTGCCATCTTACTGAAAGGTTTGAAGAAGCTACTCTTGCAAGCAAACAGGTCCTGATGAAGAGTCCTCACCCGAAGAATCCTCACCCAAAAACACAACTGTTTACTCTTTTCCATAGATGCTGCCTGACCTGCAGCATTTTGTGTGTGTTGCCTGGATTTCCAGCATCCACAGATTTCCTGTTGTCTGTTCTGTGTTTGTAGGCTCCTGTACCTCCTCGCTGATGGAAGTAGTGAGAAGAAGGCACGTCCTGGGTGAACTGCCCTCGTCATGATGAAATGGATCCTTGGCCCCACAAGGATCCTAACAACCTGCAACCTCTCTGTAGCTGCAGCAATTTATCCTGCTTTCCTCAGTGCACTGATGAGATAAAATGGTCTATATAGGTAGCATGCAAAATTAAGTTTTTCATTGTACCTCTGTACCTGTGACAATAATAAACTAATTTATCAATTTACCTCACAACAACCTAAAATGCTTTATTTGAATGTCATTGAAGTAGCAGCCAATCCTAAGCAGACTGGATTGAATGGATTCTGAGTGATGTTGATTGAAGGGAAAATATGGTCCTGGATATTGTGGGCAACATCCTGTGGCTGGGCGTGACCTCAGTTCTGTACCCTTTCCAAAATATGGGAACAGGAAACATTTACACAACTCTTGTGTTCTAACATTCAAAAAGTTAGGACTTCAAAAAAGTTTTTTCAAAATTGATGTGTCAGAACTTTTCATAAACACAAGGGATTCAGCAAATGTTGGAAATTCAGAGCAACAGACACATACAAAATACTAGAGGAACTCAGCTGGTCAGGCAGAATCTATGGAGGGAAATAAACAGTCAATGTTTCAAGCCGGGACCCTTCATCAGGACCAGATGAAGCCAGAGTAAAGGCTAATTTATACTTCTGCATCAAATCGACACCATAGGTACGGTGTCGCCACGAACCCTACGCAGAGCCTACACAGATCCCTACGCCGTAGCCTGACGCGCACCTCTCCCAAAATGTAACTACGCGTCGCAGCAATGCAGACCGCAGTGTTACGTACCCCGTAACTGGGTTGCCAAACCAGCAGAAATGGATCACTCAGTTGGAGTCTGGATTACTAGAACTAAGAAAGTTTTATTAAAGAAACAAGCAACACAGTACTCTAATCAAAAGGATAATGAATGCAACAGTTCAGCAATGATAAACATACATGTACACAGAATTAGGATAACAGGATCAATCAAGCTCTATCGTTGTCTAGGGGTAAATGACCAGTTTCAAAGTGACGCAAAGTTCAGTTCAGTTCACAGTAATCGCTGCCGTGGAGATGGACAGTGGGGGGAAGGACAGAGAGAGCAAAACGAATGAATATTCAAGGCTTCCACACACAGACCTTCGCAGTCAGCTTTCGGGCGAGTCCTTTGTGATGTCATCTGAGGTCACCGACCGTGACCCCTCCGTTTCCAGATACGATCGTTTCTCTGCGGTGAACCTGGCACCCAGGCAAGGGTGGACACACACCAGGTTCCCGCCGATCGTGCCTTTCCACCCTGTGCGTCTATGGCCCGATACTTCCCACCGACTTGTGAGAGACGCACCGCTTCCAGGGTCTTGTTACCTCGGGTGTCGTGTGTGTGTGTGTCTTAGCGAACCTGTCCCTTTTTATCCCCCTGCTGGGGTATCGCCTGTCCATCACTTCAAACAGTTCAGGGTTCAAAGGGGGAGCCGCACTTGACAGCTCTCTCCTTCTGTTACTCTCTCTCCCATCCCTTCATTACACATCTCCAAATGCTGCTCCATTGTTTTCCTTATCTCTCTCTCCTGAAGACAGGCGGCAGACCAACTGCTGATCCCACTGGTGCCAGCACAGGACAGTTACCTCTTAGTCTACAGATCCCTACGCCGTAGCCTGACGCGCACCTCTCCCAAAATGTAACTACGTGTCGCAGCAACGGTGATTGTTCCGCTTGGTAGCATCACATTTCCTCCTACGCTGCAACAGCTTCCCATTGGGCGACTGAAGGGCAGGGAAGGAACTCTGGCTGCAATGCTTTCCATAAAGCTTTACAGACCTCCGAAATTATGGAGGACACATTTCGCTTTTACGAAAAAAGACGCTCGCTTTAAACTTGTTTACCCCAAGAAAGACTACCATGACCATGAAGCCTTGCACGGGCAGGTGTGTGCGCATGTGTGACGTGCTCGAATTGCACAGCAATGCAGACACACCAACGCACAAGTATAAATGCTCACAACGCGCGTAGGTTATGGCATCGAGTTGACGCACAAGTATAAATCAGCCTTAAGGGTGGAGGAGAAGAACAACAGGTAACAGATGAAATCAGGGCAGGGGGAATGTGTGTGGGTGGGGACAGGGGGATGAAGTAAGCAGCTGAAAGGTGATAGGTGGAAGAGGTAAAGGACTGAAGGAGGAGAGTGGACCACAGGTGAAAGGGAAGTAGGAGGGACACCAGAGAGAGGTGAAGGGCAGAGGAGAAGAGAAGGGGTAACAGGGCAGCTAGAGTGCAGAATGGAAAAAGAAATAGAGGGGAGGGGGAGGTTATTGAAAAGGTGGGGGGAGGGGGTCTTGATGTTCTTATTGCAGTTTGCGTGATGTGTTTCTTGCGTGGAGATTTAGGGTTGGTATATTTATTTCTTTGAATGGTATTCCTTTGTTTTGTGGCTGTGGGGAAGACAAATCTCAGGGGTGTACAATGCATACATACTTTGATAATAAAGGTACATTGAATCCTTTGAAAAATCAAAGTTCATGCCATCAGGTTGGAGGCTACACTGACGGAATATGAGGTCTTAAACATGGACAACTTTTCATGTTCATTTTTTCTTCTCAGTTTGATGCACAACGTGGGCCAAATGCAGGAAAATGGGACTAGCTTAAAGGGCACCATGGTCAGCATGAATGGGTTGGGCTGAAGGGCCTCTTTCCATTCTCTACCACTCTATGAGTCTAATACAATTTTAACCCACCTTCCAACCATTTAGTAATGCTTTTCATGACAGATTAGTATTGGTGGGTGGTGAAACTGAGACCTCTTTTATCATTCTGGCTCAGAGGCAAGAGACTGCCAACTGTCACCACAACTGGCATCATTTGGGAAAAAAAAATCAGCTATTTATAACACAGACTGCATAATCTAGGAGCATTAAGTTCAGGCAGAAGAAATTTAAACATATCAGATTGCTCTTTAAAAAAAGAATGCACGAACAGTCTGGTTTGGAATTTTCAATTACATTTTATTCTTCTCCAGGATGGCTTTGCGGAATGTAGCTTTGTCATTGGCAAGTATAACCCCACAATTACTCTGAATCCCCTCAACTGGAAATTACAAGTTGCAACCAAATTTTACTCGTAAAACCATAATGTTAAGTAATAAAAACAATTGGTATTGGGAAAATTGTATTGTGTGGAACTGAATGAGATATAGACTGTGGTCGTTGCAATGGCAACAGGAACAAAATCTGGTTTATTATCAAAGTTCAAAGTAAATTTATTATCAAAGTACATGTATGTCACCATATACAACCCTGAGATTCATTTCCTTGTGAGCATACTCAGTAAATTTATAAAATAATAACCATAACAGAATCAATGAAAGACTGCCCAACAAGGGCAGTCCAACAGCGTGCAGAAGACAACAAATTGTAAAAATACAAACAAAGAAATAATACTAATAAATAAATAAGCAATAAATATCAAGAACATGAGATGAAGAGTCCTTGAAAGTGAGTTCATTGGTTATGGGAACATTTCAATGATGGGACAAGTCAAGTTGAGGGAAGTTACCCCTGATGGTTGAGGGATAGTAACTGTTCCTGGTGGTGTGAGTCCTGAGGCTCCTGCAACTCCTTCACAGGGAAATTGCTTGTTTTGTGGCAGCTGTATAGTGCAATGCATAAAATATGCTATAAATACATAAAGAAATATGTATAAAAGTTGAAAAAGTAATGCAAAAAGTGACCAAAATTATTGAGCTGGTGTTCATATGCTAATAGTCTATTCAAAAATCTAATGGCAGAAGGGAAGAAACTGTTCCAAAAAATGTTGAGTGTCTCTCTTCAGGCTCCTGCACCTCCTCGCTGATGGTAGCCATGAGAAGAGGGCATGTCCTGGGTGGTGGGAGTCCTTAGTGATGGATGCTGCCTTCTTGAGGCCTCGGCCTCTTTTGAAGATAGCTGAGTGGGTGGAGCACAAATGTCATACAGACTCGAGAACTGTTTGTTGTGTAATTATTTCAGCTGATGTACATTTCTTGCCAGAAGGCATCAATAGTCATTCACCTGGTGAGCTGAGGGTCCGTTTCCCACACAGAGTTGTGGAGATCTGGAACTCACAGCCAGAAATGGTGATGGAAGCCAGAAAAACCTTTTATCATATTTAATATTAAATGAAAAGAAAACTATCTGGGGTGGGGACAGCTACTTATGACACAGATCCAACCTGATATGGAAACACCAATGCCAAGAAACAGAAAAGCCCACAGGAAAGTGATGGATACAGCCCAGTCCATCTCAAGAAAAAACTTCTCCACCATTGAGCACATCTACAAGGAACACATATACAACAAAGCAGCATCCATCATCAAGGTCACCCACCATACAAGCCATGCTTTCTTCTCACTATTTCCAGCAGGAAGGAGGTACAGAAGCCTAAGGTCCCACACCATCAGGTTCAGGAACAATTTTCTGGAGCGTGGGAGGAAAGATGGGAGGAGAAGATGGCGGCGCGCCTGCGTGTGCGCAGCCCTCCAGTGAAAAATGATATCGTATCTGTTAAATAGGGGCCGTGGACAATTCTGATTTGATGGAGAATGGACATGAAAGCACAAAGGAGCATCTGGAGAAATTTCTGAAACGCCCGTTCGCTGCTGTCGTTACTGTGTGGTCGGGAATCTTTCGGAGGGTAGGCCTCAAAATCCCCGCCCTTGCCTGCTCTTGGCGACCGAGAAGTAGGTCGAATCGTTTGGACAGAGATGGCGCTCAGTACTCGGTGTCGGAGAGCTGATCAGAGCTCGAAGTTTTCGGATGACTCAGAGTCGGATTGTGGTCAGCATGGCAGGGAGAGTTTTTCTTCCTTCTCCCGTCTGTGTGAGATGTGGGACATTTGAGAAACTTTGAACTTTACTGTGCTCATGGACTTCTTTATCAAGTTATGGTATTGTTACACTGTTTGTAACTATATGTTATAATTATGTGGTTTTGTCAGTTTTTTCAGTCTTGGTCTGTTCTGTGTTTTGTGATATCACACCGGAGGAAATAATGTATCATTTCTTAATGCATGCATTACTAAATGACAATAAAAGAGGACTGCGTATCTTCATAATCATCATAAACCAGAACACTCGGAGGAAACCAGTACAGTCATGGGGAGAACATATAGACTCCTTTCAGACAGCGGTGAGAGTTGAACCCTGATCAATAATCGCTGGGCTTTACATCAATGCACTAACAAATGTGTACCCTGTTCGTCACTTAGCCTGTTGTTTAATGTGTTAGTTACATTCAAGGACAGGCTAAATTATGAACAGAGTATACTTTTACATAACACATCCCACATACATTCCTCCCGGCTAATGGACAACCGAGTTCCATCTTCTAAGCAATTATGTAAATTGTACTTTCTTGCCCACCAAATCTGGTAATCACCTCATTTTGCAAGAGTCTGATCATAGCTAACAAAATCCCAGAGGTCAAAGGGAGGATTAGAAGAGACCACTTTTAAAATATACACTAGAATGGACACTTTATCAGGCACAGGAGTAGAAGCCGGCATGGTCTTCTGCTGCTGTGCCTTATCCACTTCATGGTTTGATGTGTTGTACATTCAGAAATGCTCTTCTGCACACCACTGTTGTAATGCATGATTGTTTGTGTTACTGTCACCTTCCTGTCAGCCTGAATCAGCCTGGCCATTCTCCTCTGACCTCCACTCATGAACAAGGCACTTCCAACCACCCAGCTGCTGCTCAATGGATGTTTTCTGTTTTTCACACCATTCTCTGTAAATTCTAGAAATTGTTGTGCGTGAAAATCCTGGGAGATCTGCAGTTTCTGAGATACTCAGACCACCCCATCTGGCACCAACAATCATTCCACAGTGATCTAAGTCAAAATCACTTAGATCACATTTCTTCCTCATTCTGATGTTTGGTCTGAACAACAACTGAACTTCTTGACCATGTCTGCATACTTTTATGCAATGAGTTGCTGCCACATGGTGATCAGATACTTGCATTAACAAGCAGGTGTACAGGTGTACTTAATAAAGTGTGCCCCCCAAGCTTATAGTCTCAGTCATTAACTAACTGTACCCTTGCATTTGAATTTGGACAAGTTATTGCAGATTACAATGTCATGGCTTAATAACTGTCTTTTCCATAATGGACCACTCTGTGCTTCGAACTGAGCATTGCTGCTGTAAACTAGGGTTAATGAAGAATTGGTCCAGGCTTAATAAAGTGGCTCAACTCTTAATTATTACATACAAGTTTGTTCGTGATGTGCCGTGTCGTATGACAAGGGTGATCATTGTCTTTGACCATGATTGTCCTTGGCAAATTTTTCCACACAAGTAGTTTGCCATTGCCTCCTTCTGGGCAGTGTCTTTACAAGGCAGGTGATCCCAACCATTATCAATGCTCTTCAGAGATTATCTGATGTCAGTGGTCACAAAACCAGGGCTTGTGATACAACCATCCACCACCTGCTCCCATGGCTTCATGTGTCCCTGATCGGTGGGGGAGGGGGGCTAAGTAGGTGCTACATGTTGCCCAAGGGTGACCTGCAGGCTAGCAGAGGGCAGGGACACCTTTGGTAGAGAAGTATCTCCACTGCACCACCCATACATAGCCCAAGCATTCTTTCAATAATGGTGCTTTAGAAACATAGAAAACCTACAGCACAATACAGGCCCTTCAGCCCACAAAGCTGTACCAAACATGTCCTTACCTTAGAACTACCTAGGCTTACCCATAGCCCTCTATTTTTCTATGCTCCATGTATCCATCCAGGAGTCTCTTAAAAGACCCTATTGTTTCCACCTCCACCGCCGCTGCCGTCAGCCCATTCCACGGTCTGCGTAAAAAATTTACCCCTGACATCTCCTCTGTACCCACTTCCAAGCACCTTAGAACTATGCCCTCTCGTGCCTAGCCATTTCAGCCTTGGGAAAAAGCCTCTGACTATCCAAAAGATCAATGCCTCTCATTATCTTGTACACCT
The DNA here is from genome assembly GCF_963921235.1 of Mobula hypostoma. Classification (NCBI taxonomy): domain Eukaryota; kingdom Metazoa; phylum Chordata; class Chondrichthyes; order Myliobatiformes; family Myliobatidae; genus Mobula; species Mobula hypostoma. The sequence continues at coordinate 11,431,708 of NC_086117.1, read as the reverse complement.
CTATCAAGTCACCTCTCATCCTCCGTCGCTCCAAGGAGAAAAGGCTGAGTTCACTCAACCTGTTCTCTGATTACAGGATACAAGTTATTACAAGATTGCTTAAACACTTGTTTCAAATTTGTTTCTATTTTAGTGAACACTGCTTGTGCTCAGGATCCCCACCTCACTTGCAGATTATCGAGTGAATCAGATGGTGGATTATTGGAGTTGCACCTCATTTTACTGGCAACTTTTTGTATCCCAAGTGGGGTGACAGGTTTAGAGCACAGTCAGATCTTGTGGCTTTACAGTCACTATTACAGACCCCTGTTATTTTATTTTAAAAGTATCAGGTTTGTTTAATTATTTTAAATGTATATTTTTTAAGTTGCCTCCAGCAACACTCTCAACCTTTCACGACAGATACTCAGAAGTTTGAATTGAGCATTACTGCTGTCTTGCGGAGTTCATCGCAGAGTAGTGTGACCACTCAAGTCGAGCACTATGTTGTCCCAAGGGGCTGTCCACTAACAGGTCCTCAGGAAGCTGCAGAGGCCAATCCAGGATGCTCATACACAGGGTGGGTTCCCTGCATAGAGAGCGCCTGTGCGTGACTTTGTTTAACGTGGGGAGGCTGATGCACGGGCAGCCACCACACAGTCCCTGACCGATTGGAGTCAGGGCGAATGGCGTGGAGTGCGGGGTGACTGGGGACCCTTCACTGCTGTTGTGATCTGTCATCGCCGCCCGCCAGTTCCACCATTGAGGTCTTGGTTGGATCGCCCTTTGCCTGACACTTCCCCCTTGACCTTACCACCATGAGTGAACCTACAAGGAACTAAGCACCAGACTGCTAAACTCCAAACGACATCGCTCTTGGGATCTTACAAGCCTCTCCGCAACAGTAAGGTGATAATCCTTGGAGAAGTACTCGAACAGCATTAATAAAGTAGCTCAACTGCAAATTATTTACATACAAGTAGCCCACACCATTCCTTCAACAATAATGCTTTTCTAAAAAAGATCTTTGATTATAGGGTATAAGTCATTACAAGACTTTTTAAACACTTGTTTCAAGTTCCTTGCTATTTTAGTGAGGGCTTTCATTCACTTAATAAATGGGTTTGGAATAGAGAGGAACTGATGCTAGTACTCCCATTGAGGGAGCTTATCATGAAAGATTAATCAGTTGGACTTCCCCTCTCCAGTCACTGATACAACTGATACCATTTTCTGGTTATAATTTACATAAGCAGTAGGTCACAGCATTTTCCAACCTACAATTTCTGACTGGCCTTTACCTTGAGTGTAGCCACTTCGCACCCTAAGTTGTTCACTGGTTATAAATAGCATGTACAAATTTAAGCGTGCTGGCAGAAAAGGGAACTACCACCTTTCAAACATGTTATAATAATAGATGTAGACAAAGATTATACATTTCTAATTTAGCATTACACAAATAGAAAAGATTGAAAAGATGCCAGAAGGGAAGTGGACAGGGTCGAAGGGGACAGTATCGAAATAGCCTAGATTCAGCAGAATTGTTGGTAACATTTATTCAGGACTATTAATCTAGAAATTGGTGTTGAAATCCCAAAAAAATCTTAAAAATTTAAGTTTAAAATAATTAAATCAGATACTGTATATAGAAAAAGCAGGGGCCTGTAACGGTGACCGTGGAGCTACCAGATTTTGTGTAAGAGATTCATCAGTATTCTAAGTCTGTCTGGCCATTGTATCCTCACTTGGGATACACTTAGACGCTGGTAACAAACTCCAATAATCCACCATCAGACTCACTGCAATGTGAGCTGGGGGTCCAGAGTAGATGCAGTTATGTGGCCAGAGCCAGGATGTGGTCTGTGCTTAGGGCTGGGGCTGGAGTCTGTAACATCAGGGGGCAGGAATATCTGTAGGTTTGCAACCAGAGTCCAGAGTGTCTGGATATTTGATGTTCCCTTTAAATCCATCAGGTTCACTGGAAACATGTCACACTACCATGGAAATTGCAGAATAAATGTGCTGGATAGAAGCAGGAGTAAACATACTGTAATCTGGAAATCTGTCTAAAATTCTGGATTATTGAAGGTTTACAGCACTCACTTCAGCCAATGGCCATGGATTGGTAAACGCGAGATACTCACAGTCTGGGAAATAATGAAGAAAAAAACAACACCAAGTTGATTACTCCTGGTCTACACTCATTGGTCATTATTAGGTTCACCTGTACACCTGCTTATTAATGTCAAAATCTAATCAGCCAATCATGAGGCAGCAACTCAATACATAAAAGCATGCAGGCATGGTCAAGAGATTCAGTTTTGTTCAGACCAAACATCAGAAAGGGGGTGAAATGTGACCCAAATGACTTTAACTGTTGAATGATTGTTGGTGCCAGATGGGGTGATTTGAGTGTCTCAGAAATTGCTGATCTCCTGAGATTTTCATGCATAACAATCTCTTGAATTTACAGAGAACGGTGTGAAAAACAACAAAAAAAAATCCAGTGAGCAGCAGTTCTGTGGGCAAAAATGCCTTGTTAATGAGAGAGGCCAGACTGGTTCAAGCTGACAGGAAGTGACAGTAACTCAAAAAACTACGTGTTGTAACAGTGGTGTGCAGAAAAGCATCTCTGAACGCATGACACGTTGAACTTTGAAGTGGATGGGGTAAAGCAACAGAAGAAGAGGCGCCTTAATACAGTGGTCACTGAGTGTATGTCTATCCTCAGTGCCATGATTGCTGTGATTAGATGGTGGAGCAGACCTGATGGGCCAAATAGTCTAATTCTGCTCCTGTATCTTACAGTCTTATGAATTGAAATGCAAGTCCTTTCCGCCAACACCCTATTAAATATCTGTTGCCCTCAACTCACGAAAGTCAGTGCCCTGTCTGACTTTGGGCTGATATTTAATCTGTCACCATGTTCTGTTTAAATCAGGTGTCTGAGTTTTGAATTACAGTGGAATTGCAGTAAAATAGACCCCTCAGGGAAGTCCAAACCCTAACACTTGGTTTGAGTTTAGCTCAGTTCTTGGTCTGCTAACCACGACATTAGTATATTAGACAACTTGGCTGAAAGCAGCCTTGAAATACATAGCATAGTTAATCCATATAATAATCTTTAATTTCCAAATCAGTGATTATGGTTTGGCAGTAACCGTTGGAGCTTTAATTGGCTGTCTAGAGGATAGAACCATACAAGATTATAAAACTGAGGATGCACAATTGGCCTACTGTATGTACGCCAGGCCTAACCCAGATCACATTAGAAATTAACTTTGAACTTGGTCTAACTTAACCAGTGCTTGCCCTTACCACTTAACAACCCCCACTTCATATCTTCATGAAGGCTGGCTCTACTATTTCCCTAGCAGCCACTATGTAAGAAAACAACAATGCACAGTATCTTCCGCCATTATCGGCATCATAAATTAAATTGGTGGCTTTAGTCACTGGGTTATTTCATTTGCTTTACTTACCATTATAGAGTTCCAAATAAAGACCAGAAAACATCAGATTAAATTTAGAAGCTCAAATAAACTCTCTTTATAATAAAGTGTACTTCTTTTAGATTTTAAATTATAAGAGAATTAAGAAAAAGATGGTGGTGTGATGTGGAGAGGGTCAAGGACCAGAGGGAATGCAAGGACATCTCTTTATAACAGAGGTGAGGAGGAATTTCTTCAGTCAGAGGGTGGTGAATCCGTGGAATTTGTTGTAACAGATGGCTGTGGAGGCCAAGCCGTTGGGTATATTTAAAGCGGAAGTTGATAGCTTCCTGATTAGTCAGGTCCCACACCACCGGGTTCAGGAAGTTATTACCCTCCAACCATCATGGACAACTTCACTCACCTCAACACTAAACTGATTCCACAACCTACGGACTCATTTTTAAGGACTTTGCAAGTAATGTTCTCAATGTTATTTATTATTATCTGGTTTTTTTTTGTATGTGCAGAGTTTGTCTTCTTTTGCATACAGGTTATTTGTTGGTCTTTGTGAATAGCTTTTCATTGATTCTATTGCCTTTCTCTCTACTGTAAATGCCTGCAAGAAAATGAATCTCAGGGTAGCATATGGTGACATATATGTACTTTGATAATAAATTTATTTTGAACTTTGAGACCTGAGATGTTCAATAGTTTGCTGAGCCATAATTATCATGAAGCAAACTCACTGACACTATCAGCCCTCAAACAAATCGAGTTATATAAATCCATGTTAATTCACTCTGGGAAATAATCATTTCATATTTTACCTTAATCATTTGTGTGTGCTCTGATCTTCATCTGGCACTTATTGTGATGGAAAATTGTGCTCTCTCGTTTTCCACTACGCAGTGTGAGACTGTTGTTTTACAAATGTTCAGGCAATTTGGTGATATTTGGGCTGCTGGATGCCAAGAATCCCATCGAACTGAAATAGGATGTCAGCAATTAAAAGAAGAGCTGATGTTCTGGACCGGTGTGGGTGGCTCTCTTCAAAGTCAGTGAGCACTGTTAGCTCATCAATACTCACAAATCCTCATCTACCATCTCACAATCTGTTTTACTTTTCTTAACATGCTATTTAGTTGGATGCATAGAGCAATTGAGCACGAAACAGGACCTTTGGCCCATTGGGTTTGTGCCAACCATCCACTTTACATTAATCTTACATCTCCCAGCTGGACCTCCTTCCGTCTGGTAGCCTCCAACCTGATGCCATGGAGATTGATTTCTCTAACTTCCGATAATTTTTCTCCTCTGCTCTTGTCATCGCCTGCCCATTACCTTCCTCTGGTGCCCCTCCTCTGCCCCCTTCTCCCATGGTCCACTCTCCTTTCCTACTAGATTTCTTCTTCTTCACCCCTTACTCCTTCCACCTATCACCTCCCAGCTTCTTACTTCATCCCTCCCCTTCCCCCTTTCCTGGTTTCACCCATCACCTGCCAGCTTGTACTCCTTCCCCTCCTCCCATTTTCTTATTTTGGCTTATTCCACCTTCTTTTCCAGTTCTGATGAAGGGCCTTGGCCTGAAGTTTCGACTGTTTATTCCCCTCCATAGATGCTGCTGGCCTGCTGAGTTCCTCCAGCATTTCTATGTGTTAGTACTAAACTGGGGAAATTATAAGCTTGGAGATTGTGGAGTGGAGAATCTTTGAAGTGACAAGATCTGTGATGGTATGGGAGACAGTGGTATCATCATCACTGGTCAAGGGGTACATTTGAGGAGGTGTCGAGAAGGTATGAAGTCAATCTGATGTATCACAACAGCATTAGCTTAACATCTGTAGTCGGGAGAATGCTTGAAGCTGTCATCAAGGAAGAAATAGCAAAACATTTAGAAAGGAGTGGTTCTATTAGACAGATGCAGCATGGATTCAGAAAGGGCAGGTCCTGTTTGACAAACTTACTGGAGTTCTTTGAGGACATAATGAGTGCAGTGGATAGAGGGGAACAGGTGGATGTCGTATACTTGGATTTCCAGAAGGTGTTCACAAGAGCCTTATAAATAATATATGGTTGCATGGAGTCAGAGGAAGTGTACCGGCATGGATAGTGTATAGGTTAACAAATAGAAGGCAGAGAGTCGGTATAAATGGGTGTTTCTCCGGTTGGCAGTCTGTGGTGAGTGAGGAGCCGCAGGGGTCAGTGCTGGGCCCACAGCTATTTACCATTTACATTGATGATTTGGAAGAGGACTGAGAGTAGCGTAGCAAAATTTGCTGATGACACTAAACTGAGTGGAAAAGCAAATTGTACAGAGGAGGTGGAGAGTCTGCAGAGGGATATAGATAGGTTAAGTGAGTGGGCCAAGGTCTGGCAAAGGGAATACAACATTGGTAAATGCGAGAATAATAGAAGTGCAGATTATTATTTAAATGGTGAAAGATTGCAGCATGCTGTTGTGCAGAGGGACTTGGGAGTGCTTGTGCATGAATTGCTAAAAGTTGGCCTGCAGGTACAACAGGTTATTAAGAAGGCAAACATGATGGCAGAATATAGTATTAATGGTAAGACCCTTGGCAGTGTGGAGGATCAGAGAGATCTTGGGGTCCGAGTCCATAGGACGCTCAAAGCAGCTGCGCAGGTTGACTCTGTGGTTAAGAAGGCATACTGTGTATTGGCCTTCATCAATTGTGGAATTGAATTTAGGAGTCGAGAGGTAATGTTGCAGCTATATAGGACCCTGGTCAGACCCCACTTGGAGTACTGTGCTCTGTTCTGGTCGCCTCATTACAGGAAGGACGTGGAAACCATAGAAAGGGTGCAGAGGAGATTTACAAGGATGTTGCCTGGATTGGGGAGCATGCCTTATGAGAATAGGTTGAGTGAACTCGGCCTTTTCTCCTTGGAACGACAGAGGATGAGAGGTGGCCTAATAGAGGTGTATAAGATAACGAGAGGCATTGATCGTGTGGGATAGTCAGAGGCTTTTTCCCAGGACTGAAATGGCTGCCACAAGAGGACACAGGTTTAAGGTGCTTGGGAGTAGGTACAGAGGAGATGTCAGGGGTAAGTTGTTGTTGTTGTTTTTACGCAGAGAGTGGTGAGTGCGTGGAATGGGCTGCCGGCAACGGTGTTGGAGGCGGATAAAATAGGGTCTTTTAAGACACTTTGGATAGGTACATGGAGCTTAGAAAAATAGAGGGCTATGGGTAAGCATAGTAATTTCTAAGGTAGGGACATGCTTGGCACAACTTTGTGGGCTAAAGGGCCTGTATTGTGCTGTAGGTTTTCTATGTTTCTATGTTTCAAACGGAATGTTAGCCTTCACTGCTAGAGGGATTGAATTCAAGAGCAGGGAGGTCATGCTGCAACTATATAGGGTACTGGTGAGGCTGCACCCGGAGTACTGTGCAGTTCTGGTCTCCATACTTGAGAAAAGATATACTGGCTTTGGAGGCAGTGCAGAGCAGGTTCACCAGGTTGATTCCAGAGATGAAGGGGTTAACCTATGAGGTGAGATTGAGTCGCCTGGGACTATACTCTCTGGAGTTCAGAAGAATAAGAGGGATCTTATAGAAACATACAAAATTTTGAAAGGGATAGACAAGATAGAAGTAGGAAAGTTGTTTCCATTGGTAGGTGAGACTAGAACTAGGGGACATTGCCTCAAGATTCAGGGGAGAAGACTTAGGACAGAGATGAGAAGAAACTGTTTTTCCAGAGAGTGGTGAATCTGTAGAATTCTCTGCCCCGGGAAGCAGTTGAGGCTTCTTCACTAAATATATTTAAGATACAGTTAGATAGATTTTTACATATTAGGGGAATTAAGGGTTATGGGGGAAAGGCAGTTAGATAGAGCTGAGTTTACCGACAGATCAGCCATGATCTTATTGTGAATGGGGCAGGCTCGATAGGCCGGATGGCCTACTCCTGCTCCTATTTCTTATGTTTTTATGTTCTTATTCACCCAAGCCTGCAGGTATGATGATGTTGTTGAGATTGGTGCAGACCGAGCAGACAACTGTAAGTTTGAAGAGGATATAGTTGGAGTTGGGAAGTCCAGATGAAGATCTCAACCCAAAACAATGACTGTCCTTTACCCTCTACAGATGATGCAGGACCCACAGAGCTTTTTCTGGCAATTTGTTTCTTGCTCTTTAACGTCTCTTTGTGGCTGAATTATTGCTTCTAATATTTTTTTAATCTTGGAAGGAATATATATAATTGCAACTTGTAAGCCAAGCATTATTTTTCCACATATTAGCCATTGCTTTCTTAACAGTCAGACATGAGAACGAACCCAGGAATGAAAGGATTCAAATGTCAGGGGCATTTGATGGCTCTGGGTCTGTACTCACTTAAGTTTAGAAGAATGAAGGGGGGAGGGGAATGGTTCTAGAAGACTAGAAAATTGCAAAGGTTACTCCAAGAAGGGAGAGAGGCAGAAGAAAGGAAACTATAGGTCAGTTAGACTGGTGAGGAAGATGTTGGAGTCAACTATTAAGGATGGTGTCTTTCAGAGTACTTGGAGACATATGATAAAATAGACTGTAATCAACATGGTTTCTTCAAAAGAAAATCTTGCCTGACAAATCTGTTGAAATTCTTTGAAGAAATAACAAGCAGGATAGACAAAGGAGAATCGCTTGATGTTCTGTACTTGTGTTTTAAGGCCTTTGACAAGGTGCCATATATGAGGCTACTTAACAGGCTACGAGCCCATGATATTACAGGAAAGATTCTAGCATGGGTAAAGCAGTGGCTGATTGACAGGAGGCAGAGTGGTATTAAAGGGAGCCTTTCCTGGTTGGCTGTCGGTGACTAGTGGTGTTCCACAGGGGTCTGTGTTGGGACCAATTCTTTTTACATTATGTGTCAATAATTTGGATGATGGAATTAATGGCTTTGTGCCCAAGTAGGCAGGTGACATGAAGATAGCAGAGGGGCACATAGTTTTGAGGAAGAAGAGAGGTTTCAGATTGATTTAGACAGATTAGGAGAAAAGGCAAAGAAGTAGCAGATGAAATACTGTATCGGGAAGTGTATGGCCTGCACTTCGATAGACGAAATGAAAGGGTTGACTACTTTCTAAGTGGACAGAAAATACAAAAAAATGCAGCACAAAGGGACTTCAGAGTTTTTGGGCAGGATTCTCTAAAGGTTAATTTGCAGGTTGAGTCTGGTGAGAAAGGCAAATACAATGTTAGCATTCATTTCCAGAGGACTAGAACATAAAAACAAGGATATAATGTTGAGACTTTATAAAGCACTGCTTATGCCGCACTAGGGAGTATTGTGAGCAGTTTTGGGCCCCTTATCTAAGAAAGGATGTGCTGAAACTGGAGAGGGTTCAAAGGAGGTTCAAGAAAATGATTCCAGGATTGAATGACATGTTATATGAAAAGCATTTGTTGGCTCTGGGCCTGTATTCACTAGAATGCAGAAGAATGAGGAGTGATCGAATTGAAACTTATCGAAAGGTGAAAGGCGTTGATAGAGTGGGTGTGGAGAGCATGTTTCCTATGGTGGGAGAGTCTAAGACCAGAGGACACAGCCTCAGGATACAGGGATGTCCTTTTAGAATGGAGATGAGGCAGAACTTCTTGAGCCACAGAGTGGCGAATCTGTAGAATTCTTTGCCACAGGAAGCTGTGAGGGCCAAGTCTTTATGTATATTTAAGGCTGAGGTCAATAGATTTTTGACTGGTCAAGGCATGAAGGTATACAAGGGAAAGGAAGAAGATTGGGGATGAAAGGAAAATTGGATCAGCCATGATGAAATGGTGGAGCAGACTTGATAGGTCAAATGGCCTAATTCTGCTCCTATGTCTTATGATCATTTGGTCTTATCTCATTGAAATCTATCAAACATTGAAAGCTGAGATAGAGTGGACATGGAGAGGATGTTTCCTATAGTGGGGGAGTCTATGACCAGAGGGAAAATCCTCAGAATAGAAGGACGTCCCTTTAGAACAGAGATGAGGTATTTCTTTAGCCAGAGGGTGCAGAATGAGTGAAATTCTTTGCCCAGGCTGCTGTGGAGGCCAATTCATTGGGTATATTTAAAGCAGAGATTAACGTGTTCTTGATTAGAAAGGGCATCAGATATAGACTGTATTGCTAGAGATGGTCATTGCTTGGCACTTGTGCCACAAATGTTCCTTGACAATTATCAGTCCTTAAAGGAAATCCTTTCAGGGCTTGCTTCATATGGGGGCAACAGAGTAGCATAACAATTAGTATAATGCTATTGCAGAGCCAACAATCCGGGTTCAATTCCCTTCGCTGTCTATAAGGAGCTTGTACGTTCTTCCCATGATCACGTGGGTTCCTCCAAGTGCTCTGGTTTCCTCCCATACAAGTTAGCAGGTTAATTACTCTCATGGGTGTAACGAGACCCTTCACCAGAACTGAGAAGGTGGGGGGGGGGAGATGGGGGAAGATGCCCGAGTGAAAATGTGGTGGGAGGGGAAGGAAGCTAGCTGGAAGGTGATAGGTGAAACCAGGTGGGTAGGAAAGATAGAGGGCTGGAGAATAAGAATCGAATAGGAGAGGAGAGCAGACCGTAGGAGAAAGGGAAGAAGGAGGGAACCGTGGAGAAGCGATAGACAGATAAGAAGTTAAAAGTCAGAGTGGGGAAGGGGGGTGGGGGGGGAATATGTTCATTGGAAGGAGAAATCAATAGTAAATATGTGACGAAATTTGGTAAGTGACGTATTTGATATCAATAGTGAGAATATGGACTGGAAAATGAAAATGCCAAAGCCTTATCTGCTTTAGCATTTCTATAGCACTTCAGTCAGAAGTTATGAGCAAAGACAACAACCAGGGGGCAATAATGAGTTATCCCACTGAGCTCAGGAAATTGCTGGCTTGATTTGAAATTTTAAAGTCAGTCAATCAGCGCTACCTCTTTACAGAAAGAGTGCAGGAGAAAAATATGCAGAATTGAAGTTTCCTTTTTTTTTTACGATGTGCAGCTACTGTCTCACTGTTGTTCTATTTCCCTTCTTTCCGCAGGCTTCTTTCTCTCTGTATGGCTTCTTTGATCAACACTGGAAATATCCCTTGATGATGCCTCGGTACTATAAAATTCACTTTGATACAAGGGCCTGTTTGAGATGCAGAGGGAGATGCTGGGTGGATACTGGGAACGCTCAGCACATAAAGATTCCATTTATAAAATGGTACAAACTGTTAATTTATCCGAAATCCAATTCAGAAGACTCAATAACAACCACAAAATGTTGATTAAAATACTAATTAACAAGGATTTCGTATCCCTATTTTTGGACAGTTGAGCACATGATCCAGGCATCAAGCATTACTATTATTATGCCAAACAATTAACATACAGCTCTTGAACTATAAAGGTTTAACTTTTAATCATGTCCCACCCCAGGCATTCCTCCTTCACCTCGGGCACAAGGTACGAAAGCTAAAGAACATGTACCTCCAGGCTCAGGGACAGCTGCTATCTCATTGCCCTCAGGCCCTTGAATGGACCCATCAAACAATAAAGATCTCTCGATCTCTCAATCTACTTCATCATGGACCCTGCACCCTACATATAACAGTACAGCACAGACCCTTCAGCCCATGATGCTATCCCAACCTCACCTGTCTACACTACTCTTTCTGTGTAACTCTAACACCATGTTATGCTTCTTTTTCCCTTTTGTACTGCCTCGATGTACTTGGGTATGGAATGATCTGTCTGTATGACAAAAGTTTTTCATCATGTCTCAGTACATGTGACAATATAATCCAGATACCAATTTCTTTCAAAATGTAGAAAATATTTAACTTATTAAGCTAATCGTGTGAATGTGATGATTAACGTAGATTTAGTATCAGTTATTTGACTGGGTTCCCTAACCCTTTTTTATGCCATGTCATGAACTGCTACCATTAACCCAGGGACCCATGGACCCCTGGACCCCAGACTGGGAACCCCTGGTTTAGGGAACTGTTGGGACAATATTTTAGTGACAAGACCATAAGACATTGGAGCAGAATTAGGCCACTTAACCCATCGAGCCTGCTCTGTCATTCCATCCCAGCTGATTTGTTAACCCTCTCAACTCCATCCTCCTGCCTTCTCCCTGTAATCTTTTATGCCCTGTCAACCTCTGCTTCAAATAGAACCAATGCCTCGGCTTCCATAGCTGTCCGTATCAATTATTCCACAGACCGACCACCCTCTGGCTGAAGAAATTACTCATCTCTCTTCTAAAGAGATGTCCTTCTACTCTGAGGCTGTGCCCTCTGGTCCTAGACTCTCCCACTATAGGAACCATCCTCTCCACATCCACTCTATCCAGGTCTTTCAATATTTGACAGGTTTCAATGAGAACCCCCTCATCCTTCTAAACTCCAGTGGGTAAAGGCCTAGATACATCAAACGCTCCTCATACGTGGATAGCTGTGTATAACCAGCATAGTCCTCTCACCGGGCTCGTATGCAAACTTGGCTCATTCGCTAACTCGGCCACGTTTCATGAACAATATACGTCTAGTATCGGTATGATCTGGGGTTCAACCTGACAGGAACATTGTGATGTTCCGATTAACAAACCCTCGATTTAAACGAATGCTGTGTAAATACTACCCAAACACAATTATCGGTCAGCGATAAATAACGGATCATACACCACATAAAATTATAAAGAAAGTATATTTACCAATTTCAGATTTATCAAATAGGAAAAAGAAAAGAAAAAATGACCCATTACAGTTAAACCAGTCTACTGTGCACATAATCATTGGAGCTCATGCTGGAGTATCTTTACTCACGGGCTGGACCCATAGTGAAAATGCCCATCACATTTTGAACTCCCCTCGACGTCTGTGTGTGTGTGTCTCTCTCTCTCTCTCTCTCACTGGCCCTTTCTCCTTGGAGCCATTCGTCTGCACAAAGCATTTCTCGCAATGGGGACTCTTCTTCCAATGACATTTTGCAGCATCTTCCCTTCTGCGCTGCTCTGTAGCTCCGACCAAAAGACCCCAAACCAGACTGCTGTCCTTCAGAAAACTCTTCCCCACCACTCTCTAGAACTTTCTCTCACATCCCACGATCCTAACTGGCTGACTCACATTCCCAAGATGGGCAACATTGGTCTTTATCTTAGCCATAGGCTTCCACCCTTCCCAGCATGGCACACTGCTTTTACAGAAAACGGCTAATATAAACTACCTCACAGCATAGCAGTGGAAATCTTACCCAGGGCATTACACCAGTATGAAAATGTAGCCCTAGTAAACATTTAATTACATCCCTTCTCTGTAGACATTATGAGCCATCCATCTTGACAAACGGGCTTTGAGTTCTGTTAAAAAATTATCAGCACTGGACATTTTAAGGAAACTCATTCTACACCACAGATACAGAAGAGCACCCATACTGAGAAAGCAATCAGCACAATGCCATTAGCACAGGGGCCAAGCTCCACGGAACAGTCTTGCCAGAATAAATTCTGTGGAGGATAATGGCTATTGGGTAATAATGTCATAAGGCTGAATTAATGATTGAAATTCAAGATCTCCTGCGTTTTCTTTTTAAGTAGTTCCTCGACATGAAAGCGCTTTCCTGGCATGCTGTTTGATGTTCTTCAGCACTAGCTTCAAATGGAAGGATTGCAGTACTGTATGACAAAATATCAAATGTGATTGATGCTCTTTAACCCAACGGAGAAATTAAAGGCAGCAGATGAAACGCAGGCAGCGTAACCAAGTTAATCCAACCTCTGAGCCAACTTTTATATTAAGTTTAAAAGAAACATCCCTATCTTGTTGAAATCACAGAAAAGACACTTACAAAGAACAGAGCGCTTGAGAAGCAAAACCCCAATTACTGCAAGAAAAAAAACTAAACAGAAAATTCTGGAAACACTAAATGTCTAGAACATAGAACATTACAGCACAACCCTTTTAATCTACTCCAACATCAATCTAATCCTTCCCTCCTACATAGCCCTCCATTTTTCTATCGTAAGTGTGCATTTCTAAGAGCTTCTTAAATGTCCCTAATGTATCTGCCTCTACCACCACCCCTGGCAGTTTGTTCCACACACCCACCACGCTCTATGTAAAAAAACTTACCTCTGACATCCTCCCCTATAGCTTTCTCCAATAATCTTAAACTTATCCTTCCTCGTATCAGCCATTTCCACCCTGGAGAATTGTCTCAGGCTATCCATTCGATCTATGCCTCCTATCATCCTGTACACCTCTATCAAGTTACCTCTCAAGAGTTTGTATGCTCTTCCCGTGACTGCATGTGTTTCCTCTGGGTTCCACTCACAGTGCAAAGACAAAACAGGTCATTGTAAACTGTCCTTCGATTAGGCTCAGATTAGACTGGGTTTGCTGGGCAATGCAGCTTGAAGAGCCGGAAGGGCCTATTCCACGCTGTGTCTCAATATAACAAAAAAATAAAAATAATTTAAGACTTTAAAGCATGACTATACCATGAGTATTACCAATTGCCCAATAGGATGACCCACAATAGAGAAATGAGATACAGAGCGAGGTCACGATACCAGTGGCGCGGTCCCAGAATGCCAAAATGATCACTCACCCCACCAGGCACAGAGTTATCCGAAAAGATAAAACAGACTGCTTATTCATCACCATACCTTCACATCCACTGGCAAAGATCCAGATTAGATCTTAATGGAATGTCGGACTTTATATAGAGTACACCATTCTTCATGTCGCCAACCCTCTCTAGAGACGCCAAGTTATCTACTTATTTAGAGAGATAGCACGGCACAACTTCTTCCGGCTCGTCAGATCACACAGCCCAGCAACACCCCTATTTAACACCAGCCCGGTTGTGTATTTAATATTTCAGTAATATTGTAAATATATTGTTTGATTAAGCATTATGTCGTTTACATAATGCATTGTGGGTTATGTGTAAAATTACGTACATAAATGGCATGCGTCATCACACCACGTGACACATGCATGCTCACTTAAAGTAAAAACTAAGCAGACTCTCATTTCGTACTCTCCATCTTTTCCTTTAAATTAGTTTTCTGTTTTGGAGTTACAAAACTTAACAAGACTAACCACAGGACAATTTACAAGGACCAATTAACCTACTAATTGTTACATTTTTGGACTGTGGGAGAAAACCAGAGCACCCAGTGGAAACCCAGACACTTCATGAGAAGAACATACAAGCTTTCTTACAGAGGACGCAGGAATTGGATTCTGAACTCCAAAGTCCCTATAAGTGTTCTTAAAGTGTATCTAATGTTGTGGTGTAGAGAATGTGGCAGACAATTTGTGCACAGCCAGCACCCACAAACAGCAAGGTAGTGATGTCTAGGTAATCGGAATCAGAACCAGGATCCTTTATTATTGCCAAGTATGTGGATGCATACAGGGAATTTGATGCTGGTTTCCCTGAGCTCTCGCCGTACAGAATCAAAAAGCAAACAAAACAATAGTGCAAATAATTGTGAACTATATACAATGAGGTATACCTGTATATGTATGTACAGGTGGACTTGGTTTACAATAGAGTAAAATTCAAGTGTTCATAAGACTGATGGCATACGGAAAGAAACTGTTCTTGTACCTATTTGTCCTGGCATACAGTGATCTAAAGCACCTACCAGAAGGAAGGAGTTGGAACAGGTGATGTCCAAGGTGTGATGGGGCTACAATGATACTGCTTGCTCACTTCCTGACTCTAGATGCATATAAGTCCCGGATCGAGGGCAGCTTCACACCAATAATCCTTTCCGCAGCCCTGACGATGCTTTGGAGTCTATTCTTGTCCCTCATCCCACTCAACCCCATACCCCATGGATTAACAATCCAAATGGATCAACAATGAAAAAGAACAATCTTCCTCTTTTAAGCACAAAGCATAGAACATGACAATGCAATAGAGGCCATTTGGCTCACGAGGTTGTATCAACTTTTCAATAGACAATAGGTGCAGGAGTAGGCCATTCAGCCCTTCGAGCCAGCACCACCATTCACTGTGATCATGGCTGATCATCTACAATCAGTACCCTTATATATTGAGTGAAGAATTGGAATCAGTAGAAGGAAATTAAAATAGAGTTTCCATAATATTCTCTTTTTTACTTGCTTACATCAAGTTGAGCAGCTTCTGTGTGTTTCTGAACACCAGAGATTTGGCTTCTGTTGAAAGCAGGGCACCAGTACCGTCAAGACTAGACCCAGTACCTTTCCACTGGGCTAAGATCTTGCTCTGTCTCAACCATGTGGTAGTTGGCATGTGATAGCCACAATAACTCGTGCATTCTTTTCCTACTTGCTGAAGTAGTGGTAAATTATTATAAGACCACAAGACCATAACGCATAGGAGCAGAATTAGGCCATTCAGCCCATTGAGTCTTCTGCCATTCCAACATGGATGATCCCTCATCCCACTCAACCCCATACCCCATGGATTATCAATCCAAATGGATCAACAATGAAAAAGGACAATCTTCCTCTTTTAAGCACAAAACATAGAACATGACAATGCAATAGAGGCCATTTGGCTCATGAGGTTGTATCAACTTTTCAGTCTGCACTAAGATCAATCTAACTCTTTCCCTCCAACATAGCCATCCAGTTTTCAATCATAGCACAGAAGTGTACTGGTTAGTGCAATGTTTTACAGTACCAGTGAGTTGGGTTCAACAGTGGTTTCTTAAATTCCCCTAGTGTATCTGCCTCCAACACCACCTCTGGCAGGACATTCCATGAACCCACCACTCTGTTAAAAAAAAACTTCTCTGACACCCCCTTACACTTTCCTCCAATTACCTTAAAATTATGCCCCTTGGGTTTCTGCCCAGGGAAAAACGTCTCTGTCTGTGCACTCAATCTATGCCTCTTATTACCTTGTACATATGACAGTATCACCTTGAACATTTGACAGTCTTTTGGAAGATTGTGGATTGCAGTTCCACACCAGGGTTTTTGAAAGTGAAACCGTGGGATGATTTATTAGAGGCTGAGGCTCTGTATCCTCATTCACGTCTTTGTGAATCGTCCCATGGCATTGTCTTAATGAATTTGGCTAGTCACCAGGGACGTAAGATTCTCGAATTGACCACGAGTGTTAAAGAAGAACTCTCAGTAAGGTTGGCTATATCTGTCACTTGTACATCGAAACATGCAGTGAAATGTGTCATTTTGCATCAATGACCAACACAGTCTGAGGATGCGCTGTGGACAGCCCCACAAGTGTGGACATGATTCCGGTGCCAAACTTGCAAGCCAACAACATATGTACCTCACAATCTACCTTGTTACGGCTCTTGCAACTTTTATGACCTACACTGCATTTGCTCTGTAAATGTAACACTATATTCTGTATTCTGTTATTGCTCTTCTCTTGTACTACCTCAGTATGCCTGGGTTTTGAATTGATTTGTTCAAATAGTTTGCAAAAATAAGCTTTTCCATTTTATTTCAGTACATGAAACATCAGGATGACAGGTCCTGAGTTCGAATCCAGCCAGCTCTCCTGCATGCTTTCCATCCGTGCTGGGTTACGAGTTGATGATCTCTTTGGAAACTCACCCGGCAGAAGACAATGGCTCTGTAACTTGCCTTGTACGCAGCTCCCCACTAAGTCAGAGAGGCGTGGAGGGAAATCATCCACTAACCGGAGAAACTCCAGATGTGACACACCTTTCCTTTTTATATGAAACAACAATAAACCAATTCTGTGAATGCCTGCAAGAAAATGAATCTCAGCGTGGTATATGGTGACATCTTTGTACTTTGATAATGAACTTACTTTGAACATTGAAAAATTAAATGTCAAAATGATGAAAGATATACATGTCAGTTGCCTTTATTTAATTTGAGTGATTTCTTAACAAAAGTTAAACTTGACTGTTAAACTTGATGTAAAGTTGGAAATACTTGCCAGTCTTATGTTGCTGTCCTATTCACCACATCCTATCATCTATTCAATGATTTCCAGATGCTCATTATTCCCAGCGACCCATTATATGTGATGAAAGCACAAGAACACAAAAAACAAAGGAACAGCAAAAGTTCAAAGTTCAAAGTAAATTTATTATCAAAGTACATACATATCACCATACACAACCTCAAGATTCATTTTCTTGAGGCATATGCAGTAAATCCAAGAACCATAATCATCAAGTTCGTTGTGTGTCTGTCATATGACATAGGCTATCATGGTCATTCTATGACCATCATTCCTCTTGGCAAATTTTCTACAGAAGTGGTTTGCCATTGCCTTCTTTTGGGCAGTGTCTTTACAAGACAGGTGACTCCAGCCATTATCAATACTCTTCAGAGATTGTCTACCTGGCGTCAGTGGTCGCATAACCAGGACTTGTGATATGCACCAGCGGCTCATACGACCGTCCACCATCTGCTCCCATGGCCTTACGTGACCCTGAACGCGGGGCTAAGTAGATGCTACACCTTGCCTGAGGGTGACCTGCTGACCAGTGGAGTGAAGGAGCATCCTACACCTCTTTTTGTAGAGACGTAACTCTATCCCACCACCCTAAGAACCATAATAGAATCAATAAAAGACCGCACCCAACAGGGCAGACAAACAACCAGTGTGTAAAAGACAAAATTGTGTATATACAAAAGAGATAGAAATAATAACAATAATAATAAATAATCAATAAGTATCAAGAAAATCAGATGAAGAGTCCTTGAAAGTCAGTGAGTCCATAGGTTGTGGAACAGTTCAGTGATGGGGCAAATGAAACCCCCGCTCAGCTATTCAGCCGCTAAAATTCTGCTCCATCATTCAACAAAATCATGGTGTTTCTACCACCTTAACTCTATATTCCAGACCTACTTAAATATCCCTCAGTTCCTCTAATACCCCAATGTCAATCTCAGTTCAATGACTGGTCCAGTTCAATTCCTGGTTCAGCCTCCATAAAACCTAGGAACAGAATTAGGCCATTTGGCCCATCAAGTCTGCTCCATCATTCCATCATGGCTGATTTATTATCTTTCTCAATCCCATTCCCCTGCCTTCTCTCCATAACCTTTGATGCCCTTACTAATTAAGAACCTATCGACCTCTGCTTCAAATATACCCAATGACTTGGCCACCACAGTTGTCTGTGGCAATGAATTCCACAGACTCACCACCCTTTAGTTGAAAAAATTCCTCCTCATCTTTTTTACTAAAGGAATGTCCTTCTGTTCTGAGGCTGCCGCCTCTAGTCCTAGACTCAACCACTGTAAGAAGCATCCTCTCCACATCTGCTCTACCTAGGCCTATCAATATTTCAAGTTTCTACAGCCTCCTTGGACAAGAAATTCCAATGATTCACCAGCTCTGAGTGAAGTTTTTGAAATTCTTCTATACTATTGGGAAATTATTCCTTCCTGTTAAACTTAATACATTGCTTCTGCAATTTCACAAGTGCAACAATCCCAAGAAAAGATGACCAACACAGACACACACACATACACACACTGTACTTGGCTGAAGTGGACCATTAATTCCAGAAATAGTAGCTCCCACAAATGCCAGCACACAAGGACTTTCAATACCAACTGTCTCTATTATTGGCTCTTCTGGAAGCAGCAGGTTAGTAGGTATTAGCTCGCCACGCAATCCTTTGGAGAGAAACAAAACGTAAAGGCTTTGGTCTGACATTTGGAGACACACCAGAGGAGGAGGCCTCCAGCTTTCAGAGACACGATAAAAAGGGT
The DNA here is from genome assembly GCF_963921235.1 of Mobula hypostoma. NCBI lineage: Eukaryota > Metazoa > Chordata > Chondrichthyes > Myliobatiformes > Myliobatidae > Mobula > Mobula hypostoma. The sequence goes on along the minus strand of NC_086117.1, from coordinate 11,412,590 downwards.
ACCAAGAGAGAAAGCAGAGGAAGTGGGCAGCCCTCCAGAAGCACAATGGTGCATCACTGAGAGCCAATAACTTGTGCCAGTATCCCTGCAACACTGGGAAAGAATCACTGCTGATGGGAAACCCAAAGATCATCCAACATACAGTACATTTGAGCAGAAAAACAATCCAGCTTCACAAACTAAAAAATAGTTCAACTGCTGAACTACATTTTTATTACTATTTTATAGTTGTAATTGTGATACTTATTAATTCAACATTATTTAGATTTAAATATGAAGATAGAGACAGATACATTAGGGACATTTAAGAGACTTACAGGTAGGCACATGGATGAAAGTAAAATAGAGGGCTACTACACAGGACCGAAATAAGCTGCATAAAGTTGTAAACTCAGTCAGCTCTATCATGGGCACTAATCTCTGTAATATCCTTCAAACAGTAATGCCTTAAAAAGGTGGCAGCCATCATTAAGAACCCCAATCACCCAGAACACGTGTTCTTCTCATTGCTACCATCAGGGAGGAAATACAGGAGCCTAAAGGCACACACTCAACAATACTGGAACAGCTTCTTCCCCTCTGCCATCAGATTTCTGAATGGACACTGAACCCATGAATGCTACCTCAGTAACCTTTTTTTGCTCCAGTTATTTAACTTATGTTTTTATTGTGTATCGCAATGCACTGCTGCCACATAACAATAAATTCCATGACATACGCCAGTTATTAAACCTGATTCAGATTCTGAGGGCTATGTGGGAGAGAAGGGTTTAGATCGATTTTGATTGATCTTGGAGTAGGTTAAAGGGTTGGCACGACATTGTGTGCCAAAGGAGCTGTACTGGGCTATACTGCTCTATGTTTAAAAACTTCTACGTGGCACATATCTCCCTGCACCTTCTCAACACTGCCTTACATATATTAGTACCAATTTTGGTAGCTTCATGGACAGTCTTTAAACACCACAAGAGAGTCTGCCGTTGCTGGAAATCTAGAGCAACAAAAACAAAACGCTGTTGAGTCACAGCAGCGTCCATGGAGGGAAATGAACAATCAGCTTTCGGGCCGAGACCCTTCATCAGGACCAGAAAGAAAGAGGGCAAAAGCCAGAATATGGTAAACACAAAATAATCTGCAGATGCTGTAAAAGATCAAAGCAACACTTTCAGTACGCTGGATGAACTCAGCAGGTCGACTCATCGTTTCTGACTGATGCTGCCGAGTTCATCCAGCATACTGAAAGCCAGAATATGGTGGTGGACAGTGGGGAAGGTGCACAAGCGGGTAGGTGATAGGTGAGACCAGGTGAGGGGAAAGGCAGGTGGTAGGGCGAGGGTAGATGATGACAGTAGCTGGAGAGATAAAGGGATGAGGAAGGAGGAATCTGACAGGAGAGGACAATGGATCACAGTATAAAGGGAAGGAGGTGGGGAACCAGAGGGAAGTGATGCATAGATCATGAAGTTTGGGGGGGGGGGGGAGTTTCAGGGAAGAACACTTGTTTTAACTAGCTGTCCTTTTGCACGCACAGCAAAGGAAATATGCAGCGAAATTTTAACCGGTATCCAACAAGGGCTTGGGAAAGTTGAGTGGGATTCTGAACAATCAAAGCAGATTCATCAGATCAGAGGTCAATGTAGGTCTGGACCTCTAAAAACAGTCACAGACTATTTAGAGAAAGAAGAAGCGGTTTGTTGAGAGTTACATTAGAACAGAAGACATAGATTCAGGACTAGGCTGCGTGGGCCTCCACCATTTAATTAAATCATGTCTGATTCTCACTGTAGCTTCATCTCTGCTTTGTTGTTAGTTTCTCATTACGTTGGACTTCACTACAGTTCAAATCAAAACCAAAAGTCAGCTTCATGAGTGAATTTAACAGAAGGACATTTAATACTAGTTCAAACCAGGCAGACAGCCTCGGCCAAGTTTGGTCAAAGCAGCTTTAGTAAAAACAATAATCTGCTCAGCAAGATAGAACGGCCTCTGAGAAATGGTACCAATATATGGCAGTGATTCTTCACAGTTGGAATACAGTACGGCGTTAACACATTTCTATTTAGCTGATCACTGTTTGTATCTAGAACATAAGAGCCAAAGCTTGGCTGATTTAAGCGCTGGCCAGATTGAAAAGGTCGGGGTGTTGGGGAGTGAGTCTAGGGATGGGCTGGTTCAGCTCGGTGTTCCATAAGGTTTACTCGTCTCTGCACTGAACTCAGGCTGTGGCCTACAATTAGCGGGCTCCTAGACTGGGTACGACTGGCTTCGTGGCTGTGGATTCACTTTTGTGAACTTCCGTTCCGAATGTTATTTGCTTACTTTTATTGTTTGCACGATTTGTTGCTTTTTCTGCACACTGGGTGTTTGACAGTTTGCTTTTTTTATATATAAATGGATTCTACTGGATTTCTTTGTTTAGTGGCTGCCTATAAGGAGAAGAGTCTCAAGGTTGTATATAGCAAACATACTTTGATAATAAATGTACTTTGAACTTTCTGAAGAGATTTTGCAGATTTTAGAAATCCAGAAGAACACACACAAAATGCTGGAGGAACTCAGCAGATCAGGCAGCATCTGTGGAGGGAAATCAACAATTGCAGACATCCCACCTCTCCCAGAAGTTCTGGGAGTCTCCCGCATATGAATAGTGGTTCCCTGATGCCCGCAAATTATATACAATATCACAGAAATCAATTTTTTTGAGAGCGAGCAAGCGAGAGAAAGCAAGAGAGAGCGCGAGAGAGAAAGAAAGCCAGAGCACGAGAGCGAGAGAGTGAGAGCACGCCATGGCAGAGTGTTCCAAAAAAAAGAAAATATAAAACGTACGTCACCCCAGACTACACTAGAGTGTACCCCTGCCCAATAGGGGTCAAAATAATGACAGTGTTGCTCGCTGCACTGTTTGCAACAGTTACTTTTCTATTGCCCATGGTGGGTTAAGGCTGTAAAAGACATGTTGAGGTGAGTTTAACAGGTGTCATTCGTTCATTAGCATAGCTAACGTTATTTAAACTAGCTGGCCAGCTGCTAAGGAGCTACTCTATTGCAGACATCCCACCTCTCCCAGAAGTTCCGGGAGTCTCCCGCAAATTGATGGTGCTACCTCCCTGAAATGAGTTTTTGCAGGGTGGGATGTCTGCATTTGATAGTTTGGGCTGAGACCCTTCATCAGAATAGTTTGTCATCTATGCTCTCATGATTGTTTGTACCTTATCCCTTTTCATCAGGATTAAAAACCAGCAGTAATTAAAGGTGATGAACACATGTTCTATCTGACAGTCCCGAAGTTACTGTAATTCCAGTCAGCATGCCATAGGAAGGATGTAATTATACTGGAGTGGAGACAAGGATGTTACTAGGACTGGAGGGCTTGAGTTATAAAACAGAAACTGGATATGCTGGGACTATTTTTCCTGGAGCATAGGATGCCAAGAAGTGACCTTATCTTCCCGTGACTGTGTGGGTTTCCTCCGGGTGCTCCGATTTCCTCCCACAGTCCAAAGACGCTCTGGTTAGTAGGTTAACTAGTCTCTGTAAATGGTCCTGTGATTAGGCTAGGGTTAAATAGGTGAGTCGCTGATTGACACAGCTCATTGGGCCAGAAGGGCCTGTTCTACCCTGTATCTCTAACTGACTAACTAAATAAGATGTTTATAAAACCATGAAGGGTGGAGAAAAGGCGAATGATTGCACGTTTTTTCCCACAAGGTAGAAAGTCTAAAACTAGAGGGTATAGATTTAAGACAAGAGGGGAACAATTTAAAGAGAACCCAAAGGGCAATCTTTTCACACAGTTTGGTAGATATGTGGAATGAACTGCCAGAGGAATTGGTGGACCTAGGCACAACTTCTATATTTAAAGATAATTGGACAGGTACCTGGATAGGAAAGGTTTAGGCTCCTATTGGTTCCCAACTTGGGGTCCACAGACCACTTGCTGAATGGTATTGGTCCATGGCATAAAAATGGTTGGGAACCCCTGGCTTAGCAGGATATGGGCTAAATGCAGGCAAGTGGGACTGGCTCAGGTAGACAAGATGGGCTGAAGGGCCTCTTTCTGTGCTGTATGTCTCTAATTTGCAGCAGAACACAGGAGCTAGAAATAACAACTAACTCAGCAAGACCTTAGAAATATCAAAAGAAATGTTTTTAAACTGTTTTAGATGACAATGGAGACAACATTCTGCAGCTGCCGGAACCTGGAGCAGCCTGCTGCAGGATCTCATCAGGGAGAAGAGCATCTGCAGGGAGAAAGGAACTGTGGATGTTTCTGGTCAAAATCTTGCATCAGGGCCTGCTCCTCCCCCTCTCACTGGTCAAAGTTCTGCTTCTATTACTTCTAAGTTCCACCACTCACCGAGACTACACACTTCCTACCCTTTTATATTCCAGTCTGCAATAAAGTGGAGGGAAAGGATCATCGAACTGAAATAACTTTTTGGGAACAGTTTTTGCCTAGCACTTTCTTAACCAAGTTGGATGCAGAAGTGCAGCCTTCCAATCCCAGTAATTATTGATAATGGGTCTCACTGATGCATGTAATATATACATACTGTATGTTTAACTTGTCTCTAAGAGGACGTCACAGGGAAGCAGTAGAGAAGGCGGCTCTTGGCACGCTGAACTTCATCAGACAGGGCATTGAGTATATGAATGTTATGTTACCACTGTACAGGACATTGGTGAGGCCACAATTGGAATATTGTGCTGTTTTAGTTCCCCTGCTCCAGAAAGACAATATTAAACTGGAAAAGGTGCAGGGGAGATTTATGAGGATATTACTGGGACTTGAGGGACTGAGTTATGGAGAGAAGTGAGCAGGTTGGTAGTTTCTCCCCCACATTAGAGTGTAGGAGAGCAAGGGGGTAATCGTAGGGGTGTACAAAATCATGAGGGGCATAGATAGAATTTGCAGGCTTGCTTTCCCTCAGAGTTGGAGGATCAAGGATGAGAAAGCATCGGTTGAAGGTGAGGAGGGAGATTTAATATGAATCTGAGGGTAACCAGAAGGTGGTGAGAATGAAGTGCCAGAGGAAGTGGTTCAGGCAGGTGTACATTTAAAAGACATATAGACAGATACATGTCAAAGTTGCTGGTGAACGCAGCAGGCCAGGCAGCATCTCTAGGAAGAGGTACATTCGACGTTTCAGGCCGAGACCCTTCGTCAGGACTAACTGAAGGAAGGGTTAGTAAGAGATTTGAAAGTGGGAGGGGGAGGGGGAGATCTGAAATGATAGGAGAAGACAGGAGGGGGAGGGATGGAGCCAAGAGCTGGACAGGTGATTGGCAAAAGGAATATGAGAGGATCATGGGACAGGAGGCCTAGGGAGAAGGAAAAGGGGGGGGAAACCCAGAGGATGGGCAAGGGGTATAGTCAGAGGGACAGAGGGAGAAAAAGGAAAGAGAGAGAAAGAATGTGTGTGTATAAATAAACAACGGATGGGGTACGAGGGGGAGGTGGGGCATTAGCAGAAGTTAGAGAAGTCAATGTTCATGCCATCAGGTTGGAGGCTACCCAGACAGAATATAAGGTGTTGTTCCTCCAACCTGAGTGTGGCTTGTTCGTACCCCATCCGTTATTTATTTCTACACAAATATTCTTTCTCTCTCTCTCCTTTTTCTCCCTCTGTCCCTCTGACTATACCCCTTGCCCATCCTCTGGGTTTCCCCCCCCCCACTTTTCCTTCTCCCTGGGCCTCCTGTCCAATGATCCTCTCATATCCCTTTTGCCAATCACCTGTCCAGCTCTTGTCTCCATCCCTCCCCCTCCTGTCTTTTCCTATCATTTTGGATCTCCCCCTCCCCCTCCCACTTTCAAATCTCTTACTCACTCTTCCTTCAGTTAGTCCTGACGAAGGGTCTCGGCCTGAAACATCAACTGCACCTCTTCCTGGAGATGCTGCCTGGCCTGCTGCGTTCACCAGCAATTTTGATGTGTGTTGCTTGAATTTCCAGCATCTGCAGGATTCCTCGTGTAGACAGATACATGGATAGGAAAGGCTTGGAGAAGGACTTTCTAATCTTTTTTTCAAATGAAGCAAAGAGCAAGGGTCCATGGCCCCAGGTTTAGAGAGACATAGGCCAAAAGGGAATAGCTTCTTGTTCAGCGTGGACCATATGGGCTGAAGGGTGCATTTCCTTGCTACATGACAATGCCCCTCCATCAGATGTTTGCTGTATTTAACCATCTGATAATACCAGAATTCAGAATCACGTTTATTATCACTGACATATTGTTGTTATGCGGCAGCAATACAGTGCAATATATTTTTTAAATTTACTCTAAATTACTATAAACATTATAAAGTAAATAAGTAGTGCAGAAAGAGATCCCTTGAAATTAATTCGACAACTATGGTTTTTTTTAAAAAAGCGGATGTGACAAGGCTTTTATCTCTTCCTATAAATATATCGCTACACTTCAACACCTACTAGAGTTGTCCCCCTTTTGGACCAGAACACAGGCTTGTGGCAATGAAGGATCGGCTGACTGGCTGTCACTCCATTCTGGGCTCTGAAATCTTCTCATTTAATCTTCCTATTTTGCAAACCCCGATCGCTCCCTGAGCAAAACCTCCCTCCGTTCTCTTATCTCTGACTCAGCTCACCATTTACAATACCAGCCGCTCTCAGTCTGGCACATCTCTGGCTGACAAAAGAGAAACCACACAAGCAACACCCACAACACGCTGGAGGAACTCAGCAGGTCGGGCAGCATCAGTGGAAACGATCAGTCGACGTTTCGGGCCGGAACCCTTCGTCAGGACTGTAGAGGGAAGGGGCAGAGGCCCTATAAAGAAGGTGGGGGGAGGGTGGGAAGGAGAAGGCTGGTAGGTTCCAGGTGAAAAACCAGTAAGGGGAAAGATAAAGGGGTGGCGGAGGGGAAGCAGGGAGGGGATAGGCAGGAAAGGTGAAGAAGGAATAGGGGAAAACACTGCTGCCCGACCTGCTGAGTTCCTCCAGCGTGATGTGAGTGTTGCTTTGACCCCAGCATCTGCAGATTATTTTGTGGTTTGAAACTGTACAAGCTTTGATGAAGGAGAAAACAGAAGATTCAAGTCCATTTACCATAAATTAAACAAACGAAAATTGTGAATGGGTTCATTGCAAGTAACACTGGGTAAGAGTGCACAGAATTATATTGACATTCGGCACTTCTAATCAAAGTCATTTTTAAAATTAAGTTCACAAGGAGTGATTTCATTCTTGGTTCGCTAATTCAGAAGAGTATCTGTGACATCCTTTGGAGTTCTGTTTGTACTGTCAACAAGAGGGCTGTTTTCAGTCTCTGTACACCTCCCACTCAACAGCCAGAACTGGCAATGAACTTCACAGAGGAGCTCACTGGTGAACGTTTGGGATTAATCACTTCCCTCGTGAGTGCAGAGAAACAGACTTCCTGGAAGCAACTTTAAAAGAAGTTTTAAATCTAATTTGTTCACCTCAAGTTAGGGGTGCACTTCCATCTTGAAAGGATGCTCTCCTTCCCTAATGAGTAATGGGAACTGGGAGGAAAGGTCTTGACCCCTACACCATCACCCTGAATTTATGGCATCTGATTCCACTTAACTGATCCCAAGAACCCACAGTAAAGGTCTATACTTTTTAAAAAATTCTTCTAGGTAATCAGACAGTCAACCAGCTTCTGCTGGTAACCAAAACTTCAACAGCCTGAACCTTTTCCCCAAAGTCACTCACCATCATTTTGTGCCCTGTCGTATGACGTGGATGATAACGGCTTCATGACCAAGGTTGTTCTTGGCAAACTTTCTCACATCAGTGCTTGCCATTGCCTTCCTCTGGGCAGTGGCTTTGCAAGAAAGGCGACCCCCAGCCATTATCAATACTTTTCAGAGATTGTCTGTCTGGCGTCAGTGGTTGCATAAGCAGGTCTTGTGATCTGCACCAGCTGCTCATCCGACCATCCACCACCTGCTCCCAGGGCTTCACGTGACCCTGATTGAGTGGAGGGGAGGGGCTAAACAGGTGCCTAAACCAGCTAACCCTTGCCTAAGGGTGACTTGCAGGGGGAGGGAGAGGTGCATCTCCACCCACCACCTGTAAAGTAGTGATGTCAAATACTACAGGACATGCTCTTAAGGTGAGAGATGGCAAGTTTAAAGGATACAGAGTTTAATTTTTAAATTTAAATTTTTAACTCAGTGTGGTAGGTGCCCAGAGGTGACCTTGCGTTAAATCTTTCACTAGTGAAGTACAATTCATCAAGGGCCTGTACTGTTCTTTCATTCCATTTTACTTGCAAGTTCTTTAACAGGGAATGGGCCATCCAACATCCTCATTGACTTTCTAGTACCAGGCAGGAGACTCCAATGCATAAAGACAAGAATGGTCAGGATGGGAAACAGCCTCTTCCCTCAGGCCATGAGGCTTCTGAACTCCCTACTGCACTGCATTCGAAGTGTCACTGGTTACTCTGTTCTGTACATTACAATCTTTAATTTACACACTTTACTTTGATTATTTATGCATAATTTATCTGTAGATATTATCCTTATTTTCATAAGTTGTTGTGTGTTAAATGTGTGTTACTGTGCTTTACACCCTGGTTAGGAGAAACATTGTTCTGTTTGACGGTGTACATGTATACAGATAAGTGACAATGAGCTTGACTTGACTTGACCTGATTGTCAACTCTCAGCATCATTTAACCAGAATAAAACAGAAAATACACACATTTCCTAAAACAATCATAGTATGCGTCCATCAATGGGTTAACCTGAAATATAGACACCCCCTGAACAACATCACGCGACCTTTTCAAATGGTTCAATTTAAACAGAGAATGGATACAGCATACCGCCTGATATTCTTACTCTTCATGGACATCAACGAAACAAGACTCACATAGAATGGATGATAGAAAATGCAGAACCCCCAAAGCCCCTCCCTCTCCCATCGCACAAGCAGCAGCAGAAGCAGAGACCCCTCCCCTCCCCTCTGGTGCCAAGTTTGATTTTTCACATTCTGACATGTGTTGTTGCAGATTTGACATCAGTTACAAAGGTGAACTGTGCCACCAAACTAAACACTGATCTAACTGGAGTTGCACCCAGGGGCCGTCATGTTGGCAAGCTGTTCAGTAGATAAAGCGTGAGGAAATGATGTATTTACTAAAATCCTATTCAAGGACATCAAACAAAGCGAAGGCTCAAGTCCACTTTAGTACCTCATATTTTAAACAAATCACTTCCATACAATGTCAGTGGCACACTGCACTGAAGACAGCATCTTTCACCAAGTTGAGACAGCATTTGTTCACATAAAAGCTCCCATGGCAGTATTTTAAAGGGGCATCATGATAGCGTAGTCCTTAGCATGACACTGCTACAGACTGGGGCATTCCGGAGTTCAATTCCAGCGCCATTCAGAATGAGTTTGTACATTCTCCTGGTGACCGCGAGGCTTTCTTCCGGTACTCAGTTTTCCTCTCACACGCCAAAGGCATACTGACTGGTAGGTTAATTGGTCATTCGTAAATCGGTCTGCAATTCAAGGCCTTCATTGGTTGGGCTCGACCATGGGTGTTTCGTCCCCACTTTCAACATAATATGCAAGCTAACACGCAAGCCAGGACAAGGCGATATAGAGACCAAGTTGTTGCCCATACAGCTGGCTCTCCCTCTCCACACAGCTGATAGAACACGGGACATAGAACATAGAAATCTACAGCACATTACAGGCCCTTCGGCCCACAATGTTGTGCCGACCATGTAACCTACTCTAGAAACTGCCTAGAGTTACCCTACTGCATAGCCCTCTATTTTTCTACCTATCAAAGAGTCTCTTAAAAGAACCTATTGTATCCACCTCTCCCACCTTTGCTGGCAGTGCATTCCACACATCCACCACTCTGTGTGAAAAATTTAGCTCTGACATCCCCCTTGTACCTACTTCCAAGCACCTTAAAACTATCCTCCTCATGTTAGCCATTTCAGCCCTGGGGAAAAGCCTCTGACTATCCACATGATCAATACCTCTCATCGTCTTATACACCTCTATCAGGTCACCTCTCATCCTCTGTCACTCCAAGGAGAAAAGGCCAAGTGCACTCAACCTATTCTCATAAGGCATGCTCTCCAATCCAGGCAACATCCTTGTAAATCTCCTCTGCACCCTTTCTATGGTTTCCATATCCTAATGAGGTGACCAGAACTGAACACAGTACTGCAAGTGAGGTCTAACTAAGGTCTTATATAACTGTAACATTACCTCACTGCTCTTGAACTCATTCCCACGGTTGATGAAGGCCAACATACCATATGCATTCTTAACAACATTGTCAACCAGCGCAACAGCTTTGAGTGTCCTATCTCGCTGATCCTCCATACTGCCAAGAGTCTAACCATTAATATTATATTCTATCTTCAAATTTGACCTACCACTTCACACTTATCTGAGTTGAACACCATCTGCCACTTCTCTGCCCAGTTCTGCATCCTATCGATGTCACGCTGTAACCTCGAACAACCCTCCAGACTATCCACAGCACCCCCAACTTTTATGTCATCAGTAAACTTACGTACCCACCCTTCTACTTCCTCATCGAGGTCATTTATAAAACTCCCAAAGAGGAGGGGGTCCCAGAACAGATCACTGCAGAACACCACTGGTCACCGTCCTCCCTGCAGATGAATCCAAAGAAATGATAGAGACTGATACAGTTGCACCAGTTGCCAGTCAGCGTTGAACTCAACATAGGACTGCCTTAAAGACTCTACCTCCAGATTTCCTTGGTGTTTACTCCTGAAGCCTTCCCCATGAGTGGGTGTAGCCACCAGGAAGCAGAGGTTTGAGATCAGAGTTTTCCTTCTCCTCCTGTGATTAGGCTAGGGTTAAATAGGTGGGTTGCCGAGCATTTGACTGCAGGAGCCTGTTCCACACTGTATCTCTAAATAAAATAAAATAACTAAAGTACAGACTCATTCTCCAGTGTCCTAAGCATATCTCTCTACAGACTTTACACAAGCTAATAATTCGTCACTGCTCTGTTATTTTTATTTATTGATTTATTACGATACAGTGCAGAATCGGCCCTTTGAACCACACCGCCCGGCATTCTCTAATTTATTCTGAGCCTAATCACAGGACAATTTACAATGACCAATTAATCTATCAACCGGCCTGTCTTTTGGCTGTGGGAGGAAACCGGAGCAGCCAGAGGAAGCTCAAGCGGCCACGGGGAGAACGTACAAACTCCTCTCAGACAGGGGTGAGAATTGAACCCGGGCCCCTGTATCGTAAAGTGTTGTGCTGACCACTACTCTACCATGCCGCCCTTTATCTGCAGGGGCGCTATGTGCAAATTGCTGCACTGTCAACGTTATAACTCTGTAAGTACTCAGAGTCACAAGTGTGATAGAACACTACAGCACAGAGGCAGGTCCTTCAGCCCATCTGATCTGCCTGGTTCCATCGACCTACACCTGGACCATAGCCCCCCATACCTCTCCCATCCCTGTACCTTTCCAAATTTCTCTTAAATATTGGAATCAAACCTGCATCCACCACATGCGCTAGCAGCTCGTTCCACACTCTCACCACCTTTTAAATGAAGGAGTTTCCCCTCATGTTCCTTAAACATTTCACCTTTCACCCTTAACCCAAGACCGCCCAGTTCTAGTCTCACCCAGACTGAGTGGGAAAATCCTGCTTACATTTACCTCTTTGACTTTAGAACTGTAAAACTCTTTGGGCAAGGCTGGTGAGACACAGTTGCCTGCTGTTCAGTGCCAGCTCATTCCTCCTGTAAATACCATTACTCAGCTTCCTGTCACCTCCAAAATAAGTCATAATTGCTAGCTTGTTACCGCTGGTCAGATTATACTTAGAATTTTAGTCTTAGTAAGCAATCAGTGAAAAGAATTGTAGAAGGAAGAGTTTTGTAGAATAAATTGGAAGTGCAATATACAGTAATGTAATCCATACCAAAGTCATTGTGTTAAACAAGAGGCAAAGCATTACGCTGCACTCTAATATCTCAATACATCCAAAACCATTTACACAAGTGGTTATTAACACTTAAAGGCCACATCTGTCACTGTAATTAACACTTAACAATGGGAGTCCACATCAAGATGCATCTCCTCCCTCCCCCCATTTTTAGCCGTGCAAGATTCAAGATTCGTTTATTGCCATTCTTCAATAACAAAGGCATCCCTTAGTCTTGCAAGACCATGGATCTGCGCCTGGAAAGTCTTCACTCTCCAGAGTGTAGGCCTGGGCAAGGTTATATGGAAGACCAGCAGTTACCCATGCTGCAAGTCTCCCCTCTCCACAACACCGATGTTGTCCAAGGGAAGGGCATTAGGACCCATACAGCTTGACACCAGTGTCGTCGCAGAGCAATGTGTGATTAAGTGCCTTGCTCAAGGACACAACATGCTGCCTCAGCTGGGGCTCGAACTCATGACCTTCAGATCGCTAGTTGAACGCCTTAACCAGTTAACCACGTGCCCACATGCGAGTGTAAAGAACAGTGTTTGTTACTCTGGATCCAATGAAGCATAAAAGTACAGAATAAGCATAAAGAATACAATGTAAAGAATGAAAAAAACCACAATAAATATAAATATAAAAGCAATCCTGGCTCTTGGAAGTTCATCCATTTCTAACACTAGCCTGGTTTTCATTTCTGTAGTGTAGAGCAAGGATTCCCAACTTGTTTTATGCCATGGACCCACACCATACAATGGGAGGTCTGTGGGCCCCATGTTGGGAGCCCCTCCTCTAAAGAAAGTGGATTTCCTGCAACTCTGTTCTGCAACTCGCAGTTCCAACATTTTTCTGCTTTCTATTACCCTCATTCATCCCCCTCTCAGACACACCAACAACATGCATGTCGCTTGGTCCCACCCGATCGCACATATTCCATCCTCCCTCCGCCTCTCCATCTCCTTGCAACATGATCATCTTCTCAATTGTCCTGTTCTGGGGAAAAGCAGCTGACTTGAAACTTCAAATACAATGACTTTCTATTGGATTTGTTAAAAGTTATTCAGTCTTGAGTATTGGTTCAAAGTAGTTTATTCAAACTATTATATCATCTGAGTTACAGCGACCATTTCTTCACAGTAAAACTTCATGATGCTACTCACAAATTTATATTTTTGCAAATCAGAATTAAATGATTCCATTCAACCAAAACTTCCATGCCAGTATCCAGTTGTCTTCAAAGCATTGTGGGGAATAATAGGATAACTATTGAATTGCCATTTCTCTACAGTGGAGAATTCTAGGATAAGTATGCAAGACCTCAAAATAACGACAGAATGGACGAGTTGGGCCAAAGGTCCTGTTTATGTACTGGTGACTGTATGACTCTAAGGGACCAGCTATTCAATGTGGAAAATGTGAATCTTTGGAATTCTCTATGGAAGTTTGGCTGCCAATATACTTGGGATAGATCAAATGATGTGTGGATACCATGGAAATCTAGGAATGTGAGTCAGTGCAGGAAAATGAGGACAGAAAATGAGGAAGGTCATTGAATAATTGAGCAGTTGAAGAGCTAAGTGGCCCAATATTTCTTATAGCATCAAGTGTCAGCGTGAGCTTTTGTGGGCAGCTTAGTAAATTTACAAAATAAATCTGAATTTACTTTATACATTCATCTGACTCTGCTGCCCAATCTCCAGCAGAATTCAACAGCTCAGCAGGCAACATCAATGGAGCGAAATGGACAATCAATGTTTCAGATGGAGACCTTTTATCTGAATATTAAAAAAAAAGATAAGTGCCATATGAGATTATCATTAAATCAGAATCTCAGGGAGCGATTCATTGAAGGGCAGAATTTGTTCTACATGTAACAAGTTTGGGTAAGAGTGTCACTGGAAGGAATGGGATACATTGCCCATTTTGAGTTGCTGTTAAAGTGGTAGTCAAGGCTTTAGTCCATGAGGTGAAAGGTTATTGAGTGGGGAGTTCCAGGGATTAGACCCAACAATAGTAGAGGAACATTGATCAATTTTCAAGATCCATAAGATCAAAGGAGCAGAATTAGGCCATTCAGCCCATCAAATATACTCTGCCATTCGATTCTAGCTAATTTATTTTCCCTCTCAAACTCATTCTCCTCTCTTTTCCATTGATGCTCTTGCCAATGAACCTATTAAACGCTGCTTTAAACATACCCATGGCATGGCCTCCACAGCTGTCCGTGGCAATGAATTCCACAATTCACTACCTTCTGTCTAAAGAAATTCCTCCTCATCTCTGTTCTAAAGGAACACCCTTTTATTCTGGTACTGTGCCCTCTGGTCCTGAACTCACCCACTGGTCTTGGCCTCATCGCTTCTGCCTGTTCCCCATAACATACAATCCAAAAAATCATCTGCCTCAAATATATTCCACAGCTCTCAGGGGCAGAGAATTCCAAAGACTCACAATCTCAAGAGAAATAATTCCTCTGTGTATCCATTATAATATGAAACTATGTACCCTGGTTTTAGATTCTCCAAAGATGGGCAACATCCTCACAGCAGCCATCATCTCAATCACAAGCAGAACCCCAATAAGATCACTATTTATCCTTGTATGGTGTAACGAGTTTAAACCCAACCTTAATGAGCTAACCTACTTATCTCCAGAATCAACAGAGTGTACTCTTGCTAAAGTATTTCCAACACAAATACATCTCTCCTTATGCAAGGACACTAAAACTGCACACAGTACTTCAATACCTTGCTGTTGTAATAAGACTTCTTTATGTTTGTAGGCCAGTCACTTTGCAGTGAAAGTGTTCACACTTAGCACGGGAGAATAATTCTTTATTCATTTATTTAGAGATACAGCACACAACAGACCCTTCTGCTCTAACGCACTGCACTACCCCACAACCCGACTAATTAACCCCAGCCTAATCACAGGATCATTTACAATGACCAATTAACCTACTAACTGGTACTTCTTTGGAAACCCACGGTCATGGGAGAACGTATAGTATGTATAGTACTGTGCAAAGGTCTTGGGCACATACATCTAGCTAGGGTGATTGAGATTTTTGCACAGTACTGTAGTAATTTTACATATCCGCTGTACTGCTGCCACAAAAAACAACAAATTTTATGACATATGTGAGTGATGATAAATCTGATTCTGATCTGGGTCTCTAATTGTGGACTGAGAGTGGGAAGGGGGCAGGGAGAGGGGAATCATGGTTGGGAAAAGGGGCAGGGAGAGGGGAGGGAGCGGGAAGCATCAGGGAGACATTCTGTAATGATCAATAAACCAATTGTTCGGAATCAAATGACCTCGCCAGTGTCTCATACCGGGTGTGTCTGCACCCACTCTGGCACTCCTTCTCTGCCACTTGCCCCAAACCCTCCACCCTCGCCATTCCCAACATTCCCCTGCTCCCACGAGATTTACAGACTTGCTCTCCAATCCACGTTGAAAAAACAGTACTGTGCAAAAGTCTTGGGTACCCTAGTACATACACGTGCCTAAGACTTTTGCATGATACTGTACAAACTCCGTACAAATGGCACCAGATTGAACTCGAGCTGTAAAAGCATCTGGCTTACCGCATGCTATTGCAGCAGACAACTTCTTCACTTTTGTTGGACTGGAGCAGCCCAACAGGAATAAAAGTTGAAAGCTCTGGGAGAGATTAACCACAGTAAAGAGAAACTGATTGAGATGTTTATCAAAAATTAATGCACTGATTTCCTCTCCTGAATTGCCCTGGAGGACTTGCTGCTAAAACACAATTATATTTCTCAGTTTCTGGACAACTGGACAATTCAGCCCATCAGGTCAATGTGGATCCCCCAGTCCACCTTCCCCACCTACCCACTTATTTCCCTGTTGCTTACTCTCTCCCTGACTCAGATTCAGATCTTTCACATGTGCATCGAAACATAGTGAAATGTGTCAATTGCCTTTACAGCCAACAAGGATATGCTGTGGGCAGCTCCCAAATGTTGCCACACATTCTGGTGCCAACATAGCATACCCACCATGCTTGGCAGAACAACACAGAACATAAAACAGAGCATGGCAATCAATGAAACAACAGCAAAACAAGCCCAGTTCCTCCTTCCCACTCATCCACGCACATACAGTCCTCTAACCCCAGGACGGGCCGTCTTCAGCCACCAGCGGACTCGCAGATTCACAGACTCGGCACTCCGGCCATTAACTCATTAACTAGTCCCAGCCACATTAGGGGCAACTTGCAACGGACAATTAACCCACCAATTTGTATGATTGGGGGAAGCGCGAGGAAACCAGGATATCACGGGGAGAACATCCACAGGAGGCCAGGATTGAACACAAGACCCAATGCTGTCCTACTGCTGTGGAAGTGGACTCACAATTTGATTTGTTTTTTCCTTTTTTGAGATGTGGACATCACTGGCAAGGTCAGCAATTATTGCCCAATTTTACACTTGGGTCACCGGGGATTCATCAAGATTCAAGATTGTTTAATGTCGTTTTCCACACTTAAGTGTAAAGGAGAACAAAATAATTGTTACTCCGGATCTGATGCACCACAATAAGATAAACACTAACAGGAGAAAATTTGCAGATACTGGAAATCCAAGCAACAGACGAGATGCTGGATGAACTAAGCAGGCCAATCAGCTTCTAAGGAGTCCTGATAAAGGGTCTCAGCCCAAAACAGAGACTGTTCACTCTTTCCCATAGATACCACCTGGCCTGCTGAGTTCTTCCTGCAATTTTTGTGGGTTGTAATAAGATAAAATTATAATAAATCGTAATAGAAGACACAATAAGTATAAACACATAAGATAGCTTATATACATAGATTGATTGTATGTCCATAAAGTGGCGCTAGGCACAGGAGTGTCTGTACATAAGGTGACTAATAGGAAATGATAAAGCAGTGGTGGTGCAGTCACTGGCAAGGTCAGCAAATATTGCCCATCCCAAGTCCCCCTTGGGTTGAATGGCTTGCAGAGGGCATTTACTGGTCAACCCCATCAGAGGGGAGTTACTTCTAGGCCTGACCTGGTAATGAAGGCAGTTCCTACCCCTTTGAGAGTCATTGATAAACCTGATGTGTTGTTTTGCAACAATCCAGTCATCATTTTGTTTCAGTGCCCCCATGTACTGTATTAGCCCAGGCTTCCAAATTACACAGTCAATCCTAAAGCGTAGGAAAATGGGCAGACATTTGATAGAGGTTGTGGCAGCCCGCACACGCGGGACTTGAACCGCCATCGGGAGCCATGGGAAGACACGCGGTAGCGCGTTTGGAACCACCCGCTCGGGGCGGACCTTCCGGGGACAGTCTGACATCACGTCCGCCCCGCGGGGCGCAGGGGCCCATGGGAGGGGAGATTTAAATGCGCGATTTTGAATCAGTAAAGGCATTCTGAGCTCAGCTCTCTCTGCCTCCGTGTGCTTCTTCAGTAGCGCGTTTGCACGCGACTACATGGTATACAAAATTATGAGGGGTATAGATGGGGTAAATGCAAGCAGGTTTCTTCCACTGTGGTTGGGTGAGACTAGAACTAGAAGTCATGGGTTAAAGGTGAAAAATGAAATGTTTAAGAGGAACCTGAGGTGGAACTTCTTCACTCAGAGGGTGGTGAGAGTGTGGAACGAGGACCCAGCGCAAGTGGTGGGTGCAGGTTTGATTTCAATAGGGTCAGTAGGTACATTTAATGTCAGAGAAATGTATACTATATACATCCTGAAATTTTTTTTCTTCAACACTTGAGAGAAATTTGGATAGCTGCATGGATGGGAGGGATACAGAGGGCGATGGTCAGGTGCAGGTTGATGGGACAAGACAGACGAATTCGCTTCACGAGGACTAGATGGGCTGAAGGGCCTGTTTTAGAGCTGTGGTATTGTAACAATTTAACCATTTGCACTACCCCTCTCCAGATTGGGTGTGATGTACCACCTTTCTTCACTGA
This sequence comes from Mobula hypostoma, assembly GCF_963921235.1. NCBI lineage: Eukaryota > Metazoa > Chordata > Chondrichthyes > Myliobatiformes > Myliobatidae > Mobula > Mobula hypostoma. Next base: position 11,394,678 of record NC_086117.1, on the reverse strand, counting down.
ACTTTAATCACAATCTGATAGGTCCCCGCGTTGAGGTTTCAGCTTCGTATTAAGTAGCAAAATGCCATCAGGAACACACACAAACCAACCTAATGCAAATTACAAGGAGAAATGAAATCAGAATCAGGCCTGACATATGTCGTGAAATGTGTTGTGTTGTGGAAGCAGTATGGTGGCAGACATAAAAATTACTATAAGTTACAATAAATAAATAGTGCAAGGGAGTATTCATGGACTATTCAGAAATCTGATGGCAGAGGCAAAGAAGCTGTTCTTAAATTATTGAGTGTGGGTGTTCAGACTCCTGTACCTCCTCGCCAGTGGTAGGAATGAAAAGAGGGCATGTGATGGTCCTTAATGATGGATATTGCCTTCTTGAGCCACCTTTTGAAGATGTTGATGGTGAGCTGTTGTGATGAGCTTTACACCAATGAGAACTCCCCAATTTTTCTTCAAACTAGGTCCATGGGATCTTCCACTCTTGGCAAAGCATCTCATTTGTATGCAAGAGAGGAGTCTTGGCCTCAAGGACTCAGGGCCGCAGAGTTGCACAGCAATTAGTGTAATGCAGTTAGAGTGCCAGCGATCTGGGTTCAATTCCCGCCACTGTCTGTAAAAAAGAGTTCGTACATTCTTCCCACAATTTCCTCCGGGTGCCATGGTTTCCTCCCACATTCCAAAGACAGGTTAGTAGGTTAAATGGGTGTGTTTGGGTGGCATGGGCTCGTTGGACCAAAGGAGCCTGTTACTGTGCTGTATCTCTAGGTAATATAAAAATAAAGGTGCCGTGGTCATGTCTCTGAGGTGGGCCTTGAACTCACTGAGGTGAGAGCAAGGCTCTGTCGGAATGACTAAATATAGAAAATACACAGGGGATATTTTTTTTAAATGGTGGGAAGAGTGAACAGAGACTCATTAAGAACCTTCTTTAGATTTGTCTGGCCATGATTCAAATTCCCGTAGCTTACTGAGTGTTTCTGCATGATGGTTAAAACACATGTGGAGACCTCTGTTTCTGGTCATTAAGTTTTAAAAGCTCTAGGAAGCTTCAGCTCACTAAGGGATGCCATTTACAACTTTCTAAGTTCATAAAGATCCCAAGAGCTCTAAAGCGGCCAGAGCACATTTTAAACCTGCTTCCATATCACACTCGAGTAACCGGCCACATGAGCCCAAGCCGTCACGGGTAAAGCCCTCCCCACCATTGAGCACATTTACCATAGAGTGCTGTCACAGGAAAGCAGCATCCAACATCAAGGACTCCTACCACCCAGACCATGCTCCCTTCTCGCTGTTGTGAGAGGAAGGAGATACAGGAGCTGCAGGACCCATGACCAACAGGTTCAGGAACAGTATTACCCCTCAATCATCCAGGCTCCTGAACCAGAGAGGTAACTTAATTTGCCCCATCACTGAAATTTTTCCACAACCTATGGACTCACTGTCAAGGACTCTTCTTTTCATATTCTCAATATTTATTGCTTATTTATTCATTATTAATATTTACAATTCTTTTGTTTTTGCACCTTTTTTGTCTTTTGCACACTGGCTGCCTGTCCATCCTGTTGGGTGTGGTCTTCCATTGATTGTTGTGTTTCTTGGATTTATTGTGATGCCCACAAGAAAACGAATCTCAGGGCTGTATGTGGTGACATAAATTTTGATAATGAATTTACTCTGAACTTTGAGGACAAACCACGGAAGTGAGAGACCTCGTTTCCTTAGTACCCACTTTCAGTCTCAACTCGATACAAAACAGAAGCCCATGCAAATCTGGCAGGGCTTATTACTGATACCACTTAGCGACTCCAGTAACAGGAGGTGCCGCGGTAACTTGAATCTGCAAACCTTAAAATCATATTCATCCCCTGAGAAAATAAAAGCGTTCGTCTGCAACACATACCATTGCAGCCTGGTTTACTTTAGCCTGGCATTCGTGTAAGACTATTACGCAGCCCTATACAAAATTCCTCAAAATAAAAACAACAAACAAAATTGTAAAGTGGAGAGTTGAAGAATTTAATGCCAGTAACATCTAGCTTCAGTGATTTCCTCCAAACAAAATCTAACATATGACAGAATAGCAGTCAACATAAGGCTTTACAGTGCCAGAAATCGGGGGTTATTTCCCGTTGTTGTCTGCAAGGAGTTTGTATGTGACCACGCGGGTTTCAAAGTCAAAGTAAAATTTACATATGTACTTCCCTGAGATTCATTTTCTTGCTGGCTCTTACAGCAATACAATTTTGATCAAGAGAAACAGAAGCCTTTCAAGCTCGGTCATAGCAGAGCCCACGTCTCACCCGATCCTCACACCTGGTCATTCTGGGGTCATCAGTCTCACTGAACTGAGCCCTGTCACTGCTCAGGAATGTCTCAGTGCTGAAGGCTGAGAATCGTTGGAATTCTCTCCAGTCAGTCCTAAATTACTCACCTGGCCTCACCCGTCACCTGCCAGCTCTCACTCCATCCCCTCCCCCCACCTTCTTATGCTGGCTTCTTCCCACCTGTTTCCCCCACATTCCATCCTGATGAAGGGTCTCTGCCTGAAACATCCACTGTTTATTCCTCTCTGTCGTCGGGGAAAGAAGAGTGGGGGTTGATAACTAGTAAGTAGGGATGTGGATTGTGCTAATGTGATAACAGGGAACCACAGACTGAGTAGAATTTAACGCAGCAATGACAACACCTGAGTTTTAGGAACTTCACTCATTATGTTATAGCATGCAACCATTATTGTGACAGAAAATTGGATTTACTGTTAGATCTGTGGATAATCATTTCATTCTGTAAACAGGACCTAGTCTGCTACGTAATTAACTCTTTCTACAGCCACCATTGTTATCAAAACACAAACACGAGGAATTCTGCAGATGCTGGAAATTCAAGCAACACACATCAAAGTTACTGGTGAACGCAGCAGGCCAGGCAGCATCTCTAGGAAGAGGTACAGTCGACGTTTCGGGCCGAGACCCTTCGTCAGGACTAACTGAAGGAAGAGCTAGTAAGAGATTTGGAAGTGGGAGGGGGAGGGGGAGATCCAAAATGATAGGAGAGGACAGGAGGGGGAGGGATGGAGCCAAGAGCTGGACAGGAGATTGGCAAAGGAGATATGAGAGGATCACGGGACGGGAGGCCCAGGGAGAAGGAAAAGTGGGAGCAGGGGAAACCCAGAGGATGGGCAAGGGGTATAGTCAGAGGGACAGAGGGAGAAAAAGGAGAGAGAGAGGAAGAATGTGTGTATATAAATAAATAACGGATGGGGTACGAGGGGGAGGTGGGTCATTAGTGGAAGTTAGAGAAGTCAATGTTCATTGTTATCAAAATGCAGTTTTACTGATAATCTCATCAACTGAGAATGTAAAAGCTGTACTAGACACTTGCTCGGGCAGATCAGCTTTGGCTGGTCTCCTGGTGAGCACCAGATTTTAATAAATTACCCATCATTTATTTATTGAGATACAGTGCAGAATAGGGCCTTCTGGCCCTTCAAGCCACACTGCCCAGCAATTCCCCCTGATTTAATCTGAGCCTAATCACGTCAATTTACAATGATCATTTAATCAGTATGTCATTGGAGTGTGGGAGGAAACCCAGGTGGTCACGGGGAGTACATATAAACTTCTTACAGACAGCAGCAGGAATTGAACCCTTTCAAACACCAACTCCATGGGATCTTTCAGTTTGCTTCCACACCCTCCATAGATGCTGCCTAAACTGTTCAGTTCCTCCAACATGTTGTGTATTGCTCTAAATTACCACTGCCTGACCCCACAACTAGCACTAGCAATATAGGCCATTCAACCCATCACGGCTGTTCTACCATTCAGTAAGATCATGGTTGATCTTTTGTTTAAACTTCTCATTGTTGCATCAACCACAGGTAAAGCCCTCCCCACATCTACATGGAGCGCTGTTGTAGGAAAGCAGCATCCATCATCAGAGACCCCCACCATCCAGGCCATGCTCTCTTCTCGCTGCTGCCATCAGGTAGGTGTTTCAACAGCCTCAGGACTCACACCACCAGGTTCAGGAACAGTTATCACTCCTCTACCATCAGGCTCCTGAACAAGGGGAGGTGTGGGAGTGTGGTTAACCACTCGTCCCTTCTCTAAAATATTCCCACAACTTCTGGGCTCACTTTCAAGGACTCTTCTGCTCAGGTTCCTCATACTTACTGCATATTATTATTACTTTGCATGGCTTGTTTTTGCTTGTTTTTTGTATTTGCTGCAAGAAAATGCATCTCAGGGTTGTGTATGATGACATGTATGTACCTTGATAATAAATTTACTCCAAAACTTTGAATGTACTGTATTCTTTTGATATCTGTAAGTCCATCAACCTGCCTCTTCAATGCACACAATGAGATCCCACAGATCATTTGGATGGAGAACTCCAAAGGCAAACCACACTTTTGAGTGAAATCTCTTGTCTTGAGTGGCCAGGACCTCTCTGTAACTGCCCTATTGTGCTCAGAATCTATTCCTTAAAATGTGTTTCAGTTATCCAAATTAAGACTCGGCCAAGCTAAAGCCCTGGGTGACACGGTGGCGTAGTGGTTAGCACAATGCTTTACAGTGCCAGGTGTAAGATCAGAGTTAAAACCCTGCTGCTGTCTGTAAGGAGTTTGCATGTTCTCCCCAGTGACCACCTGGGTTTCCTCTGGGTGCTCCAGTTTCCTACTGCACTCCACAGACATACATTTAGGGGTTTAGTGAGCTGTAGGCATGCTATGTTTGTGCCAGAAGCATGGCGACACTTGCAGGCTGCCCAATACAATCCTCACTGACTTGATTTGATGAATCAGCGCATTTTGCCGTGTTTCCATGGACATGTGACAAACAAAAGCTTTTTTTAAAAATATCTTGGTGACATTAGGAAGATGGCGCCTCCGGGACGTGGCCCTGCGGTGTTGCCGACTGAGGCATCGCGGGAGATGGAACATCAGGATTTCGCTGCAGCAGATGTATGGAAGTGGGTCTCTGTAGTCGAGCAGCCACTCTCTCTCTCTCTCTCTATATATATATATATATACATCTCTATGTCCCTTGTTAGTGAAAGAGAGAGAGAGAGAGAGAGAGAGAGAGAAAGAAAACCTGTGGCATGTCGACCTGTTGGGTAAATAGTTTGTTGACTGCAGATCGTGGCCTCTCTTTGGGTGCTCTGCTGTTGCTTGGTGGGTGGTGGGTGCTGACACTTTTTGATGAAATGGGTTGGGGGGGTGGGAGAGGTTGATGAATTGATGCTTGCTACTGCTAGCACACGGGAGGGGAGAGGGGGCTTCGGGGTTCTAACATTTTTCTGCCATTTATTCTTTTGGGGTTCTGTTTTTTCATGGATTTCTGTAAAGTGAAGCATTTCAGGTTGTATACTCCATACATTCTCTGATTATAAACGGAACCACTTGAACCACATTTGGGCAGGAAAGAGTGAATGGTGACGAAATGTACTGAAGGTAGAGGGAGCTAGGATTAAAAATCACACTCAGCTGGACAAACATATGTCATCAGTCTGAGATCCACAGGAAACACTGGACAGTAGACCAGCATTATTGAAACTTAACACCATGATATACCAGGTGGTGCAAACAGATCAAGAATGCATCCTATGGGATCACCGTGAAGTTGTCAAGGTGAAGTGCCCACCCTTTGCCATCTGCCCAGAGAAGGAACCACCCTATCTGTAAGAGCTGGCTAGACAGAAACCACTGTAAACTCCAGAGATGATGGGGCTGCCACAGAGGGTTAAAATGGCAAATCATAGAGACCCACTTGGGTCACTTTGTGTCTGGAAGGGAGGGAAGATGGATTCCACAGGAAATCTTTTGTACTCTGACACATTTACCGTTTGTTGAAACAAAAAGAAAATGTATTGTTACCTGCTATAAAAAAAATTGAAGACAAGATTAAACAGTTAGAAGTTTCTGTAGCTGGTTGTATAATATATCCTGTCCTAATTCCTCTCTCAGACACACACACACTTTTAAACTGTTTTCACAAGATGGCAAGGCCTATATATATCGTTCATTCACATCCATTCTTGTAAAGCTGCCTTTTAAACCCATTTCCACAGTGAATATTCTCGCAGTGAGCATTCCAGGATATGGACCGAAAGATGAAAGACCAAGTGATGCATTTCCAAGTCAGGATGATGTGCAACCTGAAGGAAAAGCTGCAGGTGGCTAGTTCCCTGCACTTGCTGCCCTTGCTGATAGACATTACGCACTCGCAAGATACCATCGGCAGAGCCTGGGTGCTTTACGAAGTACAGTTTGTAGATCAGGTGGTGGGGTGGAGATACGGCTCTACCAAAGGAGGTGTAAGGTGCTCCTTCCCTCCACTAGCCTGCAGGTCACCCTTGGGCAAGATGTAGCACCTGCTTAGCCCCCTGATCAGGGTCACGTGAAGCCTTGAGAGCAGGTGGTGGATGGTTGTATGAGCAGCTGGTACCTATCCAGGACTTCTGCGACCACTGATGCCAGGCAATCTCTGAAGAGTATTGATAATGGCTGGAGTCACCCATCTTGTGAAGGCTGTCCAGAAGACAGCAATGGCAAACCTCTTCTGCAGAAAAATTTGCCAAGAAGAATTACGGTGATGAGACCATGATCACCCATGTCATACAACACGGTACATAATGGTGATGATGATTTTGTGATGGGAATTAATACTGAAGGTGTTGGGATAAGATGCTCATGTGTCCTGGATATTATGAGCTTCAATAATTATTGGAGGTGCACTCAGACAAGCAAATGATCATTTTGTCACACTCCTGATAAATACCTTGCAGAGAGTGGATTAGGAGTGTCAGCTGGTATTATCCACTCTAGAATCCATTTGGCCTTCATGACAGAGCACGTCTGGCCACCCTTCAGTGTTCGGGAGTGGAAAAAGACTGAAGTTCCACCTCTGGTCTCCATTAATCATGACAGTGTGCATGAGAGGATGGTGGATTGGGATCTGGTTATCAGATATCAGCAACCACTTCCCAAAGTTCACACAGCAGTTGGGCATGATCCCATGCCTCAGGACCTATTCCTTTGTGAGAGGTTAATGGTGAATACAAAAGAGAAGGAAAATAGCACAAGTTTTCTGGAGTAAAACTTCACTGGCAGGAGCACTGAGTATAAGAACTGGAACATCACCTGTTACAAGTCGAGGCAAAGCGTCATGGTTGGCATATCGCTATGACAGCACCAGAAACCCGGGTTCAACCCCCCCCCACCACCATCTATAAGGAGTTTGCATGTCCTCCCTGTGATTGTGTGAGTTTTATCCGGGTGCTCCAGTTTTTCCCCACGTTCCAAAGACTTACGGGTTTGTAGGTTAATTGGTCACATGGGTGAAACTGGGTGGCGTGGGCCCATTGGGTTAGAAGGTCCTGTTAGCACACTGTATCTCTAATAAATGCAACAAAAATATCACTCCTAGATGATGGCATAGACAGGATAAACGCACCCCTAGATGAGGGGTATGGATAGGGTAAATGCAAGCAGGCTTTCTCCACAGAGGTTGGGTGAGACTAGAACTAGAGGTCATGGGGTAAGGGTGAAAAGTGAAATATTTAACTGGAACCTGAGGGGGGATCTTCTTCCATCAGAGGGTGGTGGGAGTGAGGAACAAGCTTCCAGTAGAAGTGGTGGTTGCCGGTTCGATTACAATCTTTAAGAGAAAAATTGGATAGTTTCATGGATAGGAAAGGGAATGGAAGGATATGATCCAGTCTGGGTCGATGGGACTTGGCAGAATAACAGCTCGGCATAAACTAGGTGGGCCAAAAAGCCATTTTTGTGCTATAGCACTCTACCTCAATGGATCCCAAAATCCCTCTGTACATACAAACTAATAAGAGTCCTGCCATTAACTGTATGCTTTCCCCTTACATTTGACCTTCCAAAGAGCAACACCTCACACTTGCTTAGATTACACTTCTTCCTCAATGATCTGACCTGCAAGAACAGAATGCAAGACAAACTTTCCACTGTATCTACAACAAACCAAAAACCAAAACTAAAAGTAGTTTGTTCAACCAATCAGAACTACCAACAGCTAAATAACAAATGGAAAACCAAAAATAAAACTTAAGACAAGGTAAATCTAAAATTAAAGACTCAAAACAATGATAGAAATCCTTGGCAGGTCAGTGAGCATACATAGAAAGAGAAACAGAAATTCAAAGTAAATTTATTATCAAAGTACCTATATGTCATCATACACCTCCATGAGATTCGTTTTCTTGGAGGCATTCAGAGTAGAACAATGAAATTAGGTATACTTAAGGCAGAGGTTGACACTCTTGATTAGGCAGGGCATGAAGGGATACAGGGAGAAGGCAGGAGACTGGGGCTGAGAGGGAAATGGATCAGCCATGGTGAATTAGTGGAACAGACTTCATGGGCCAAATGGCCTAATTTTGCTCCTATATCTTATGGTCTTAAATGCAATAGAAAGAAAGAAAAACTGGCAAGCAACTAATATGCAAAGAAAACAATCTGTGTAAAGACAATAAGTAAGTAAATACTACTGAGACATGAGTTGCAGGGTCCTTGAAAGTGGATCCATAGGTTGTGTTCAGAGATCAGTTCAGTGTTGTTGAAAGTGAAGTTATCCACGTTGGTTCAGGAACCTTATGGTTGAAGGATAATAACTATTCCTGAACCTGGTAGTTAGCAACCCTTCATTAGAGCTTGTTATTTCCCTCCATGGATACCACGTGACCTGCTGAGCATTTCGGGCATTTTCTGACGTGTACAGTAGTTCGGAATGTCTCCAGGTCAGTGAAAATTTGTAATCGGTAGGAACGGCTATGCATGAACTGGCTGCAATGTTTCCTGTATCACAAGTTTAAAAAAAAACATCAGCAGTTGTCCTAGTGCAGGGATTCAAACATTTTTTATGCCATGGACCAACACCATTAAGCGAGGGGTCTGCGGACTCTCGTTTGGAAACACCTGCTCTAGAGGCTGAAATGCACTGCAGGAGTCACAAGGTGATGGAAGAAGGAAAAAAAATCACTAAATGCTTCTTGAAAAGGAACCCTTCATCATCCCTCAAAGGCACAAACTGAAAGCAAACTTACTTCCTTGTCTACCCAATTGAAAGCTAGGCAACCAACTTCAAAATACCATTGAAATATTGAAAACATCCAGAAGGCAGGATAATGTTGAATATCACAGATCTTAAAATAGACTCCACAAAACAGTTAACTATGTCTGATGTCAACTAAATCTTTCACCAAGGAGAAAATATGGGCAAATGGAATAGAGGTGGAAGGAATTCAAATGATTAGAATGTATCTTCAGGCTCCTCTACCTCCTCCCTGATGGTAATAATGACAAGACAGCATGTCCTGAGAAAAGGGCATTCATAATAATGGATGTCTCCTTTTTGAGCCATTACTATTTGAAGATGTCCATAAGACTTTAAGAAATAGGAGCAGAATTAGGGCATTCGGCCCATCGTGTCTGTTCCACTATTTCATTATGGCTGATCCATTTCCTTCTCAGCCCCAATCTCCTGTCTTCTCCTCATATCCCTTCATGCCCTGACTAATCAAGAATATATCAAACTCTGCCTTAAATATACCCAATGACTTGACCTCCACGGCCACCTGTGGCAACAAATTCCAAGGATTCACCTCTGTCTGGCTAAGGAAATTCCTCCTCATTTCCATTTTAAATGGTCATCCAAACACTGGGAGATTATGTCTTTCTGGTCTTAGAATCCTCACCATAGGAAACATCCTCTCCACATCCATTCTATCAAGGCCCCTCAATATTTGATAGGTTTCAATGAGAACCCCCTCATTCTTCTGAATTCCTGAGAGTATGAGACCAGAGCCATCAAACACTCCTCATATAATAAGCCTTTCAGTCTGGAAATCGTTTTTGTGAACTTCCTTTGAACCTTCTCTAATATCAGTACACCTTTTCAAAGGTTCAAAGGTTCATTTATTATCAAAGCATGTATCCATAGGCAACTCTGAAATTTGTCTTCTCCAGATAGCCACACAGCAAAGAAAGAACATGAAAGTTGTTCAGATAGAAGCATCAAACTTAACCCCCCCATACTAAAAGGAATTCCAATTATCAATCTTCCAAAACCCCCTTCCCCTGCACAAATAGAAAAGGAACATTGACCCCCCCAAAAAACACCTCCTCTGCACAAAAAAACTAACAGAACATCACCCCCAACACCTTCTCCTCGCACAATGAAACAGAAAAGGAATGGGTGATTAAAAAAAACGAATATAAAAACCGTAAGTCTGAAAAAGTCCACAGTCCATAAACACAGAACCACAATACCATCCTACGATATCAGTAACATTCATCAAAAGAGAGGGACACCACACGAGGCAGAGAGGCCTACCCACCTGCCACAGTGAGCCACTCAGCGATAGACCTGCCTTTAGAATACTACCTCTTCTTTGGGATGTACTTATCCTGCAACTTCCAAACTGCTCCCAGAAACTCCAGCCACTGCTGATCTGCCGCTATCCCTGTTAGTGTTCCCTTCCAATCAATTTTGGCCAGTTCTTCTCTTGTGCCTCTGTAACTCTCTCTACTCCACTGTAATACTGATACATCTGACCTTACCTCTCTTTCGCAAATTGCAGGCTCTATATCTTTCTAGATCCCATTGTAATTTGTAGACCACAATTTTGTTACTACTTGGAAGTCTATATATAACCCCCATCAGGGTTTTTTGGCCCACCTGTTCCTGGTAAGCATTATCGGGAAAAATTCCAGGAATGAAATGTCAACATCTCTGCATATCTACCGTGGACCCAACAATTACAAAAAAGGCACATCAGCAGCTATTTTTATAAGGAGTTTGAGGAGATTGGAGGAGATGCCACTAAAGACTCGCTCAATTTTTTTTTACAATGTACTGTGGAGAGAGCATTCACTGTCTGGTATGGAGTTCTGTGATGGGGCGATTGAAGTTGAGTGAAGTTATTCCATCTGGTTCAAGAGCCTGATGGTTGAGGGCTGAAGTTAATAACTGTTCCTGAACCTACTGGTGTGGGTCCTGAGGCTCCTGCACCTTCTTCCTGATGAAAACAGCAAAAAGCATGGCCTGGATGGTGGGGGCTCTTGATAATGGATGTTGATTTCACAGTGTTTTGTGTAAATGTGCTTAATAATGGGAAAGCTTTACCCATGGTAGATTGGGCCAAATTTACTATTTTTTTGTAGGATTTTCTGTTCAAGGACATTGGTGTTTCCATAGCAAGCTGTGATATAACTAGTAATATACTCTCCACCACACGTCTATAGAAGTTTGTCAAAGTTTTAGATGACATGTCTAATCTTTGCAAACATCTAATAAAGTAGAGACAATGCCGGGCTTTCTTCCTTATGGCACTTACATGCTGAACCCAGGACAGATCCTCTGAAATGATAATACCTGGGAACTTAAAGTTGCTGACTCACTCCACCTCTGATCACCAATGAGGACTGGGTCATGGACTTCTGGTTTCCTCCACCTGGAGTCAAGAATCAGCACAATGGTCTTGCTGACATTGAGTGAGAGGTTGTTGTTACGGCACCACTCAGATAGATTTTCAATCTCCCTCCTATATGCTGATTCGTCGCCACCTTTGATTGGGCCAACGACAAAGGCATTATCAGCAAACTTAAATATAACATTGGAGTTGTGCTTATTCGCGTGGTCATAAGTGTAAAGAGTAAAGGGAGCTAAGCACACAGCATTCTGGTGAACCCATGCGTATAGAGATTGTGGAGGAGAGGCTGTTGCCAATCCAAACTGATTGGAGTCTGCAAGTGAGGAAATTGAGGATCCAGTTGCACAAGGAGGTATTAAGGCCTAGGTCTTGAAGCTTATTGATTAGTTTTGAGGGGATGCCAAGCTGTGATCAGTGAAGAGCATCTGATACGTGCATCTTCACTGTTCCAGGGCTGAATGAAGAGCCAATGAAACGGTAACTGCCATTGACCTGTTATGATGGTAAGCACATTGGAGTGGGTCCAAGTCACTTCTCAGGCAGGGTTTCATCGCCGGCCTCTCAAAGCACTTCATCATAGTGGATGAAAATTTGGAGAGAGAATTTGGTTGGGAGCAGGGAGAAAGGCTGCTGATGCAGCACTGGAATACAAAGAAGATGGATTATCAGTCCAGGAAAGTTCTTAATTCATTTATTTAGAGATGCAGTGCGGAACAGGCCTGACAGGCCCAACAAGCCACACTGTCCAGCAACCCACCTATTTCACACTAGCCTAACTTCTGGAATACCAAAAAAGTTGGAATATCAACCCAGGAAAGTTCTTTATTCACTTACTTAGAGATACAGTGCAGAACAGGCCCTTCCAGCCCGAGCCGCAGCATCCAGCAACACACCTATCTAACACTAGCCTAACCACAGTACAATTTATAATGACCAACTAACCTACTAAATGGTGTGTCCTTGGAATGGGGGAGGAAACCAGAACACCCAGAGGAAACACACACGCTCAAGGGCAGATCATGCAAACTCTTTACAGACGAAGCTGGAATTGAACGACCTCTGAAACACCCCAAGCTGTAACAAGACCATAAAAATAGGAGCAGAATTAGGCCATTCAGCCCATCAAGTCTGCTCCGCTATTTCATCATGGCTGGTCCATTTTTCCTCTCAGCCCCAATCTCTTGTCTTCTCCCCGTATTCCTTCATGTCCTGATGAATCAAGAATCTATCAACCTCAGCCTTCAATATACAATGGCAATGAATTCCACAGATTCAGTACTCTCTGACTAAAGAAATTCCTCATCTCCATTATAAAGGGACACCCCTCTAATCTGAGGCTGTGTCTCCGGTTTTAGACTCTCCTACCACAGGAGACATCCTCTCCACATCGACTCTATCAAAGCCTTTCACCATTCATTAGATTTCAATTAAGTCACCCCTCGTCCTTCTGAATTCCAGTGAATACAGGCCCAGGGCCATCAAACAGTCTTCATATGACAAGCCATTTAATCCTGGAATCATTTTCGTGAACCTCCTCTGAACCCTCTCCAGTTTTAGCACATCCTTTCTAAGCTAAGGAGCCAAAACCTGCTCACAATACTCCAAGTGAGGCCTCACCAGCGCTTTATAAAGTCTCAAAACTACATCCCTGCTGTTATATTCTAGTCCTCTTGAAATGAATGCTAACATTGCATTTGCCTCCAACCTGATGGCATGAACATCGATTTCTCAAACTTCTGGTAACGTGCCCCAACACCCTGCTTCACCATTTCCCAGCCCCTTTTCGCTTTCTCAGCTCATCTCCTTGCCTGCCCATCACCTCCCTCTGGTGCTGCTCCCCCCTTTTCTTCCTTCAATGGGCTTCTGTCTCTTTCACCAATCAACATCCCAGTTCTTTACCTCATCCCTCCCCCTCCAGGTTTCACCTATCACCTTGTGTTTCTCTCTCCCCTCCCCCATCTTTTAAACCTACTCAGCTTCTTTTCTCCAGTCCTGCCAAAGGGTTTCGCCTCGAAATGTCAACTGTACTCTTTTCCACAGATGCTGCCTGGCCTGCTGAGTTCCTCCAGCATTTTGTGTGTGTTGCTCGGATTTCCAGCATCTGCAGATTTTCTCTTGTTTGTGATAGCATTTGCATTCCTCACTGCAGACTCAACCTGCAAATTTACTTTTGAGAATCTTACACAAGAATTCCCAAATCCCTTTGTGCCTCAGAATTTTGTATTTTCTCTCCACTCAGAAAATAGTCAACCCTTTCATTTCTTCTACCAAAATACATGACCGTACACTTCCAAATTCTGAGTTCCATCTGGCATTTCTTTGCACACTCTCCTAATCTGTCTAACTCCTTCTGTAGCCTCTCCATTTCCTCAAAAACTACCTTCCCCTCCACCTATCTTGGTATCATCTGCAAATTTGCAACAAAGCCATCAATTCCATCATCAATCATTATAACATAAAAAGAATTGGTTCCCAACAGACCCCTGTGGAACACCACTCGTCACTGGCAGCCAACCAGAGAAGGTTCCCTTTATTCCCACTCTTTGCCTCTTGCCAATCAGCCTCTGCTTTATCCATGCTAGAATCTTTCCCGTTATACCATAGACTCGTAGCTTGTTAAGCAGCCTCATGTGTGGCACCTGTTCAAAGGCCTTCTGAAAATCCAAGTACATATTATCAACTGTTTTTCCTTTGTCTATCCTGCTTGTTATTTCTTCAAAGAATTCTAAAAGATTTGTCAGGCAAGATTTTCCCTTGAGGAAACCATGTTGACTATGGCCTATTTTATCATATGCCTCTAAGTACCCCAAAAGCACATCCTTAACAATTGACTCCAACATCTTCACATCAACACTGAGGTCAGACTAACTGGCCTATTGTTTCCTTTCTTCATAAAGAGTGGAGTGACATTTGTAATAGTGTCGTGCTAATCACTACACTACGATGGCGATCCTTTAAAATACTGCCATGGAAGCTTTTATGTTAACAGAGACTGCCTCAATTTTGGCAAACTTCGTCAGTGTGCCACTGACACTGTATGAAAGTGATTTGTTTTAAACGTGAGGCACTGAAGAGAAATAACAAGACAAGGAAGTCATAACAGTACACTTAACAGTATTTATAGACAAAGTTAAATGAATGGTATATTTGCACTTACCCATATTTCTGTTTTGCTCTTACACGTGCATGGTTTGGGCAACTGCTGTGTTGGCAAGGACTGGGAAACAGCTTGGTGTTAATCAAGTGCAGAAAACTTCTTACAGCTCTGAAACAAAGTAGAGGCAAGCGTTACATATCCTTCTGGAGCGCGTCCACCAGCCCATGCTTCGGTCTTGCATGCAAATTCGCTCGTTTTGCTTCCAATTTGGCTTTAGAATAGTCAGAAGTTTCTCTGTGAATCACACGAGAGCATTATTCTGTAACAGTGACATCACAACAGCCGCTCAAAGATCTCATTCTCTTTAATTTTGCAAGGCTGTCTCACCAAGTCTGCACGTACTTTCAACACTCAAAATGCACAGCTGGTGGGGGGTGGGAGGGGAGCTGGCACTAGAGTTACTGTAAGAGAGAACTCAGCCACCAGTCACTGACCATTTTATATAACAGCTGCTAATTATATAAAATTGGAACGGGCAAAAATCGGGGTTTGTGGGGGACAGTTTGTGATACAGCATCTGGTGCTCTCCACCAGGGGCGGCATGGCGCAGTTGTGCTTTCAAATGGATTGAGGGTCTGGACTGTGTACATATACATTTGTATTGTTGTGGTTTTACTAGTATTTTATATGTGCTTGTATATGCCAGGGCTGGGCCTCAAGCTGCAGTGTCACATTGGGGGTGGAGGAGTAGTGTTTGGGGTGGTGTGCAGCACACAGTCAGGAGTCACTGCTGTCCACAACCCCCCCCCCCCCACCCCCAGTATTCGCTGGCGCAAGCTTTGGGACTCTTATTCCATGATAGTGATGCCATTTCTGCTTGCTTTCTGCAATACCGCGTGTAACTAGTGGTACTGCATTTTGCTCCTTGAACCCATAGTAACACTGCCTCATTTGCCTGTATTCATGTATGGTTGAATGACAATTATACTCGAATTGAATGGGTTACCCGCCATCAAGGTCATGCATACGGAAAGGTGCCAGAAAAGGGCCAGTAACGTCACGAAGGATCCCACCCGCCCCTCTCCTGGACTGTTTGCCCCACTCCCATCAGGGAGGAGGCTACATAGCATCCATGCCAGGACCATCAGACCTAAACACATTTACTTCCCCCAAGCAGTGAGGCTAAACAACACCCCCACCCACCAGCTGACCTCTTGACAACCCCAATCATTTCCTATCAGTCTCCTAGTGCGCAGTCACTCCTGTGCTCCTGATTTACTTGCACTCTCAATATACAGAAGTAGATTTCCCACCCGCTCAGGACAAGAAGATTTTTTTTTCTCTCAGGATATGAATTCAACTACCAATGGAATTAACACACTAACAACTCAATTGGATGACACACTTTTTCCAAGGCCCTTGCAATCTTGTGATCATTCATTCACTTGTGCTATGCCATGTCGTATGATGAGGCGATGACCATGATGGTTCTTGGCAAATTCTTCTACACAAGTGGCTTGACATTGCCTTCTTCTGGGCAGTGTCTTTACAAGATGGGTGACCCTAGCCTTTATCAATACTCTTCAGAGATTGTTTGCCTGGCATCAGTGGTCGCATAACCAGGACTTGTGACATTCACCAGCTGCTCATACGACCATCCACCACCAGCCCTCTTGGCTTCACGTGACCCTGATCAGGGTGGGGAGCTAAGCAGGCGCTACACTTTGCCCAACAGAGACATGCGCACTAGTGGAGGAAAGGAGCACCTTCCACTTCCTTCTATGAAGACACATTTACACCCCCGCCACCCCTGTGATTATTAAGGCTTTAAAAAATTGCTCCAGAACACATTTCGGTTCTGCCTCAAGCCAAATTCTAATACAAAATGTAGTAAATTGTGTTCAAAGTAACAATGCGAAATGTAGATTAATTGTCCTTGTCAGGAGGGCAAAAATGGCAACCATGATAGCCACCGTCCTGAGAATACACAACACAAATAAAGAAATCTTATGTTTTATTCCTCTCCCTCTATCACATGTGTGGCGCGTGGCCAAGTGGTTAAGGCGTTGGACTAGCGATCTGAAGGTCATGGGTTCGAGCCTCGGACGGGGCAGTGTGTGTGTCCTCGAGCAAGACACTTAACCACACAATGCTCCAGTCTACCCAGCTGAGAATGGGTACTGGCAAAAATGCTGGGGGAACTACCTGGGAATACCAGTTGCAGTAGGTTTTACCAAGAGACATGATCACTTCTCCAGATTATTATCTCCAAGAATTCCCTACAATACAAAACATGGGGAAATATCTCAGGTGCCTGAGATTTAACCACAATCACAGAAAAAAAACATCTGACCACCCTGGTGAGTGGCCAAATATACCATCCATACGGAAATTTTAATTACTTTACCATTAAAATCAAACCAGGTACTAAGTACTTAACATAGAGGTAACTTCTAAAGCAGTTACTCTCAAAGGTCACCATTGGATAAGTGGGAAGCACAGTAGCACAGCGACTAGAACAACGCTTTACAGTGCCAGCAAACTGGGTTCATTTCCTGCCACAATCTGTAAGGAGTTTGTACATTCTCCCCATGACAGCGTAGGTTTCCTCCAGGTGCTCTGGTTTCCTCCCACAGTCCAAAGATGTATGTGTTAGGGCTAGCTGAGGTCATGAGCTGAAAGGGCCTGAAGAGAAGAAGAAGAAGAAAGCCCTCAACTCCGAGTGAAGTCATCAGGACGCCATCCATGACGGCGTTTTTTTTAGCAGGATTTCTTATTTTTACGAGGCCGAGTTGCTAGCTCAACACTCAACCCAGCACGGATGGAAAGCGTGCAAGGGAGCTGTCTGGATTCAAACTCAGGAGCCTTCACTCCAAAGTCCGGCGCTTATGCCACTACGCCACCTGCTGGCTTGTTACCGTGCTGAAGCACGAAATAATTTTTTTTAAATAACAATAATTAATTAAAAGGGGATGGTTTGAGAACTCCTGGACTTGTGCCTCACTCATTCACCTCCAGTGGTTGGAGAGATCGAGTCTTAGGACAGGCGGTTGACTGCAGAGAGAAGCCCCACGGCAGATTCCAGCATCAAGGCAAATGCAATTGACACGCACTTTCAAAGAGATGGAACAAAGTCCGGCTGGGCTCTGTTAAAGGGTATGGGAGGTTAATATTTATCCAAAAAACAAACTTCTATCAGTCTTAGAAATATATCTGTGGAGAGAGGCCACAAACAAAGATGATACTGGGGCAAGTTTACATAAGCAAGTCTGCAATAACTCTAATCTTTCCGACTCTGCCCGAAGATCAAAGGCCTGTACTGTACACTGTATTGTATGTTCTATGTTCTAACAGTGGAGAGATATCTTCAGCTAGACGACGGTGAATCTGTGGAATTCACAACTGTGGAGGCCAAGTCATTAGGTATATTTAAAGCAGAAGTTCTTGATTAGTGAGGGTGTCAAAGGTTACAGGGAGAAGGCAGGAGAATGGGGTTGAGAGGGATAATAAATCAGTCATGATGGAATGGCACAACACATATGATGGGTCAAGTGGCCTAATACTTCTCCCATGTCTTATGGTCTTATGAGCTGATGAAGGATCTCAGACTGAAATGTCAACAATATATTCCTCGCCATTGACACTGTCTGACTTGTTGAGTTCCTCCAGCATTTTGTTTGTGTTGCTCTGGATCTGCAGGATCTTTGCATTAGCTCTGGTCTTATGTCTTATGCTCTTTCGTTAATAGCAGTTTTCATCCTTTGGAGGTTCAATTTAACAGCTTCCCAGCTGTTCTCTTCTCTTCCTTCAATTACTCGCTCTGCAAACTACCCCAGCCAGAACTGGAGATGCTCCCATATCTCTTTTCATAAATAGTCAAGCCCCTCTCATCATTCACTTGCAGGAATATGGAGGGTGGTAAAAAGGCAAGATATCAGACAAGGCGAAAATAACAGCGACACTGTGATATGGAGGGGCCACCACACAGGATCAGAAAAAGCTCCTGAAAGTGACAAGCTTAGCCAGTTCCATCATAGGCAACAGCCTCCCCAGCGCCGAGGACACCTTCAAAAGGCGATGACTCAAAAAGGAGGCATCTGGCGGGAGGAAAGAGAGCAGCCCTCCGTGCGTGCGCAGCCCTCCGGTGAAAAATGATATCATATCCGTTAAATAGGGGCCATAGACAATTCTGATTTGATGGAGAGGGACGTGAAAGCACAGAGGAACATCTGGAGAAATTTCTGAAACGCTCGTTCGCTGCTGTCGTTACTGTGTGATCGGGAATCTTTCGGCGGGTAGGCCTCAAAATCCCCGGCTTTGCCTGCTGTTGGCGACCGAGATTGAGGTTGTATCGTTCGGACAGAGATGGCGCTCAGTACTCGGTGTCGGAGAGCTGATCAGAGCTCGAAATTTTCGAATGACTCAGAGTCGGACTGTGGTTGGCATGACAGGAAGAGTTCTTCCTTCTCCAGTCTGCGTGAGGTGTGGGACATTTGACAGACTTCGAACTTTTACTGTGCTCATGGACTTCTTCATCAAGTTATGGTATCGTTGCACTGTTGTAACTATATGTTACAGTATAATTATGTGGTTTTGTCAGTTTTTTCAGTCTTGGTCTGTCCAGTATTTTGTGATATCACACCGGAGGAAATATTGTATCATTTCTTAATGCATGCATTGCTAAATGGCAGTAAAAGAGGACTGCGAGTCTTCATAATCTAATCTGTCATTAAGCAGCCCCATCTACAACAGACATCCCACCTCTCCCAGAACTTCCAGAAGTCTCCCACATATTAATAGTGGCTCCCTGATGCCCACAAATTATATACAATATCACGGAAATCAATTTTTTGACAGCCAGCGAGAGAAAAGCAAGAGAGAGCGCAAAAGCGACCACGAGAGAGACAGAGCGAGAGCGCGCGCGCCATGGTAGAGTGTTCCAAAAAAAGAAAATTTAAAACGTACGTCACCCCAGACTACACTAAAGTGTACCCCTGCCCAATAGGGGTCAAAATAATGACAGTGTTGCTCGCTGCACTGTTTGCAACAGTGACTTTTCTATTGCCCATGGTGGGTTAAGACTATAAAAGATGTGTTGAGGTGAGTTTAACAGGTGTCATTCGTTCATTAGCATAGCTAACGTTATTTAAACTAGCTGGCCAGCTGCTAAGGAGCTACTCTATTGCAGACATCCCACCTCTCCCGGGATTCTCCCACAAATTGATGGTGCTACCTCCCTGAAATGAGTTTTTGCAGGGTGGGATGTCTGCTACAAGGACATGCCTGCTTCACGTTGCTGCCATCAGGGAGATGGTACAAGAGCCGGAAGATACACAGTCAATGTTTTAGGAACAGCTTCTTCCCCTCCGCCACCAGAATTCTGAATGGACAATGAACCCATGTACACCACATCACTAGTTTTCGCTCTCTTACTGCACTGCTTTTATCATCATGCGATGCACGGTCCTGCTGCCACAAAACAACAAATTTCACAACATTCGGTACGCCAGTGATATTAAAGCTGATTTTGACACGATTACAAGCAAACAACAAACAATGGAAGCTGAACAATGCCACCACTAATAAATCAAACTATTCTCTGTCGACCGTGGGTATCTATAAACATACTGGATTACCTTACTCAGCAGAGTTGCTAGGCGGCAGTACTTGTAACTAGAATCTAGGAAACAAGACTCATTATTCGTCAAGCCAAAGAAAGTGACAGTTGGACATTTGAGGAAGTAGAGGGCTGATTGGTGACAAACCTCAAGCCTGTAGTGTAAGGGCATAAACCAGAAGGAAGTGTCCCATTGACATGAGACTGAACTTGAACAGGTAAGTCTGCATGAACACCAGCCGGACTTGTCAAAGGCCATTACCTACACTGTTACATGGCCAAGACAAGCCTATCCAGAACACTTGCAGCTTATCCAGGTAATATAAATGTTACAGTGCGGTATCATTTCTTTAGGTAGAGTAGACAGAGGGCACAGTACTTCAGTGAAGGTGTCCTCCAATTGAGCTGTCAGCTAATTCACTGCTTCCAATCGAATATATTGTGACCATTGCCACGATTACCATGGATACTGAAATAGTACGTCATAGGCAAAAGCAATTTTCATTGCAATTAAGCTGTTGCTTAGGTACAAGTAGGACTGGAGCAAAAGGGTGTAAAAAGATTGTTATATCCATTTGTATTGCAGTTCATCATGGATCCACAAAAACCATTGTTCTGTGAAGATTTTAATTGCATCTTCAATTAAAATCTTCACTGAACAGACAGACGCCGACTACTGCACGAACGATTGTGACTGATCTAAAGCTCTGGTTTTCATTAACTCCAAAGTGTAAAACTCCCTGGATCCTGTGTCAGATGCGGCAAGACCAAATCAGCTTTCTTGTGTGTCTAAAAAACATGCCAGAGCTAAGAGGTATAATTGCACACCAATATCGTTTTAGTCACTGGGAAACGAGATTCTAGCAAGGGATTTTGCCTCACTGGAAAGCACGGATCTACTGTTCCATGGCCTAGTTTTCCATAAAGTCTAACATACCTGTGTTTCTTCTCTCCTGCAAGGAGATGAAGGTAGTATACAGGCACTTTGATAGTAAAGTTACTTTGAACAGGATTTTGCATCAACCTGGCTGGATGATATCCCAATTTTATTCTGCACCAATTTCTATTTAGGGTCATGAATGCCAGAAGAAAACCCTACTACACACCAAAAAGAAGATAGTCACCTTCATAGTAAACAAGTTCTGAAACACTGTCAGTGTCGAATGTGTCATTCTTTTCCCCGTCTTCCAAAGTGATGTAATTGCTGTGACACACTTCCACCTTCCGAAACTACCTCGAGCACCAGGATCCCCACGTTCCCGCACCCACTTCCTTCCCGCCAACCACCCAGAGAGATTCCAACCTCAGACCAAGCAGGGCAGTTACAAGCACACGCATAATTGCAACACTTCCTCTGTCGCTGCACCAGATCAGAAACCACTGGGGACAAATCAGAAACACCTACTTCCAGCACCGCTGATCTCGTTCAAAAGCAACAACGTGAACAGAAGATTCAAGATTGTTTATTAAGTACACAGGGAACAAAATTATTGTTACTGCATCATATAGAAATACAAAAGCATAAACAAGCAATAAAAGCAATCCTATAAAACACAATGTAACTGTAAAGTGCGTTGAGGTGCCTGAGGAGTGGCAGGTGGTGATATAGTGATGCTGTGGGTTAATGGCGGAGGCATTGATCAGCCTGATGGCTTGGGGAAGTAAGTGCTTTTGATTTTAGTGGTCCTGGAGAGGACGCTGCATAGCCCCTTTCCAGATGGGAGTGGGACAAACAGTCCATAAGCAAGGTGAGTGGGATCCTTTCTTCTTCTTCTGGCCTTATGCTTGATGGCCAAGATCAAGCTTGCAACCAATATGCCGTATCAAATCTATTTTTTATTAGAAAATTAGAGCGTGCAACTTTCCTTTGGCTAACCATTTCTACCTCCTTGCAGTAAACAGGACCACCGAGGCCATGCATAGAGTTAGAGTCAAGCAGAGCTACTGGTTGGATGAAGAATCCGAAATCAAACTCCAACAGTTGGGAGCCACGCTGGTTGACGAGGTCATTGTGAAAGATGACTATTACGATAACGACACATTTGATTTGGCCACAAATCAAATCTGGCTGAGTCAGAGAGACCACCAGTGGCAACTCATTATTGCTGTTCCCAAGTCCAACGCCAACGGTGATGGCGGAAAACAGGGAGAATGGAACTCACTGGTGGCCAGGACAGAAACAAGAAAAAGCAAGCTCCAGGACACGGATGGCCCAAACTCAGAGAAAAGCCATGGGAGCAGTCCCAGATTAAGGTCACGGAATAATGAAGGAGATACACCTGGAAAAGAGGACAAAGAAATGGGAGAAGGAAACCCAGAGGATCAACAAACAGCAACAGATCCTCAACAATGGGATGGAACAACTAGCACAGAAGATGGTGTACTTGACAAAACACAACCTCAATACACTCACCGCGAGCTCAGGGCACACCAACAGATTATAGAGTATATTGCACAGTTCCTGCAGATCTCGCTGACAGAAGAGGAAAGCAGCAAAATAAAGTTGAGCCATTTCTTTCAACTGGCAAAAATTTACCACTATGCGAGTTGTCACACAGCCAAGAGGAGAACATACGATCTGAAGGACACCTGCAGAATTGTGATAGAGGAGGACGAGCTAGCACCCAGATGTTTGGCAATAATGTATGTCGATGCAGATGTGCCAAATATTATTAAATACCTTGAAAATATGGAAGAAATGGCAGCACTCTTGAGAATGGAGCCAATTTCAGCTTAAGATTGTTATTCAATTTCCAAGTCATAGAATCTTAGAGATGTAGAAACAGTCCCTTCAAAGTACCGAGTCAATGCAGACCATCATCCAGCCATTTACTCTATATCTTACATTCATCCAGTTCTTAATCCCCATTCTCACCAACTTCTTCCAGATTCTACCTCTCCCCTACACACTTGGGGCAGCCAACTGTAGACAGTTAATGTACTGACACACATGCCTTTGGGATGAAGGGGGAAACCAGAGCACCCAGAGGGAAGCTGGGTGAGAATATCCAAACTACACATTCACAGAACCCAATCTCAAAATCAAACTTGGGTCCATAGCTCTAAGAGATAGCAGCTCTACTAATCGTGCCAAGTTGAAAACCACTGTATGCTTCTATATAACACCATTTATAAAACATGAAGATGGGCTGTGGAACTATTGACTAGTTCATTCCTAAAGTATTGTTGGACTCCAAATGCAAATTTTCTCACTTTCAAAGTTTAGAAATATCAACTTGAAGAATTGGCATTTTGAACTACAAATCTTATAAATAATTTTATGGAAAACTAGATTTTGCTTCCTTTCAGATGAAAGATGGTTTCTTCTCAAGAAACTACTAAGAAATGTCCTCTGAACTGAGACTCTCTACTCGGGCCTCTGAACTTTGAGACTCTCTACTTGGGGCATGTATTGTTTTTGGAAAAGAAGAAAGATATAAAGTTGCTGCAGGCCCTTTTAGCGGCAAGAAAGAAATCAATCACCAGAAAGTGGTTAAATCCAACATCACCTACATGAGAAGATTGGCATGAAATCATTTTGGAAATATTTAAAATGGAAAAGATGACCAACTCTCTGAGAATTCCAAAGGAAAAAGTTTATCAAATTTGGAATAAATGGATTGAATTTATAACCCCAGAGCGAGCAGACTTTCGATGACTCTCCTAATGGTTTATACTGTTTTTCTCACCAACATAGTTATAGTGTTAATGTAAGCACCCTTGGCTCGAATGTTTACTGTTCTATTTTTTGGAAAATGTAGAATTAACTCAAGTAAAGGAAAGATCTGGGGAAATTTTGGACCAGAAAGAAATGAACCAGAAGAGATACATGGAAATTAGTATTCAACCACTATTATTAATATTTTTATAACAACTATTATCATTATTTAGTTTAATAGAGTGGAATTACAATAGCATATAAACATCTATTTGAGTACCTAATTATTTTCTATGTTGTCTCAATGTGCACTTGTGAATGTACAAACTAATATAGATTTACTCACATAAATACATGTAAAAAAAGTTTGTGTATTACTTGTGAATACCTTATCCAAATAAAAATAAAATTTTTAAAAAAAGAAACTACTAAGAGATGTAACTCCAGACAAGATACGTGGCAGGAGGATTATACTAGAACAATATAAAAATTCAAGGTAGAAGCACTGTTTAGTTCTGGTCATCACACACCACGAAGTTTGGACTAGAGAGGACGCAGAGGAGATTTAGACAGATGTGGTTAGTATTAGAATATTACAGTTATAAGAGAGAATTGAAGAGGCCCAGGAATGAAAAGTAGAGTGGAGAACAGGAACCCATTTCTAGATGTCAGTGAACTGTGCACCGAGATTTAAAGTATCTGGAAACTAAAAGGGAGTAGGGATGGCAGTTTATTTTTTCACTCAAGAAATGGATGCGTCTTGAACTCAAAAGGGTTGGTGTATTCGCTGTGCACTTAGAGTAATGATAGGGATTGAAATCACCGGAACCTACAGCTTAGAGACAAATCGGATGTAGGATTTGGTTGGTTGGTTTTATTCACCTCCAAAAATCTCTGACAGGTTCTTGCACCTTAAGTTAAGGCATCCGTTAGTCTCGCGAGACCATGGATCTGCACCTGGAAAATCTTCACTCTCCAGGTCGCAGGCCTGGGCAAGGTTGTGTGGAAGACCAGCAGTTGCCCATGCTGCAAGTCTCCCCTCTCCACGACACCAATGTTGTCCAAGGGAAGGGCATTAGGACCCACACAGCTTGGCACCAATGTCGTCACAGAGCAATGTGTGATTAAGTGCCTTGCTCAGGGACAGAACACGTTGCCTCCGCTGGGGCTCGAACTCACGACCTTCAGGTCGCTGGTCCAATGCCTTAACCACTTGGCCACATCCCCACAATTCGTTCTTGCACCTACAAAGTGCATAAATGGACAAAGAAATACCCCAGACTAGGGGTTCCCAACCTGACATCCACGGCATTAAAAAAAGTTAGGAACCCATGCCCCAGATGATTAGCAGATGAAAGCTACAGATCCTGAGCAGCATTCTGAGCTGAAACATCAACAATCTTTCTGCCCTCCCCCCCCCCACAGACATCTCTCAACCCAATGAGGGAGTTCCTTCAGAAGATTGTTCTGGATTCCAGCATCCGCAGTCTCTAGTGTCTCCAGAAAGTTGATTTTTCATAGTATTTATACCCTGTGCAAAATAAACTTGAACTTATCTAGTGACTGACCCAAGCTGTTAAGTGTTTCTCTCCACAAGTGAAGGTGACAAGCACTTTCCTGCATCTTCTGGGTTTTTTTAGGCTGGCAACTCAAGGCACAGAGAGAGGGATTTGATAAGAATTTGAGGGGCAAAGCTTTTCCCTCGTAGTGGGTATATAGAACGAGCTATTAGAGGTGGTGGTCAAGGCAGATACAGTACTGTGCAAAAGTCTTAGGAACATAAATATCCAGGGTGTCTAGGACTTTTGCACTGTACTACTGCCACAAAAATAAAAACAAATTTCATGATATATGTGTGTGATAATCAACCTGATTCTGATATGGGTCTCTATTGGGGACTGAGAGTGGGAAGGGGGCAGGGAGAGGGGAATCATGGCTGGAAAAAGGGAAAGAGAGAGGGGAGGGAGTGAGAAGCACCAGAAAGGCATTCTGTAATGATCAACAAATCATTTGGAATCAAATACCTTTGCCTGGTGTCTCAGGACTGGGTGTGTCTGCACCTGTGCCAACCCCCTTCCCGCACCCTGGCACTCCTTATCCGCCACCTGTCTCACATCCCTTCCACAGCACTCTACCCTCACTATCCCCAAAATCCTTTGCTCCCGCCAGATTTACAAACTCACTCTCTGCTCCACATTGACAAATACAGTACTGTGCAAAAGTCTTAGGCACCCAAGCTCTATATTATATATATATATCTGTCTGTGTGTGTGTGTGTTTTTGTGTGTGTGTGTGTGTTTTTGTGTGTGTGTGTGTGTGTGTGTGTGTGTGTCTAAGACTTTTGCACAGTACTGCAGATTGACATTTCAAAGACAATTAGATGCTTGGATAGGGAGATACGGGTTAACTGTGGGTAAATGGGACTAGCTTAGATGAGCACCTTTGTCAGCATAGACTAGCTGGGCTGAAGGGAAGGGTCTTGTTTACAACTCCAACAACCACGGCATTTTTGTTCGTGCTTAATTCACAGAGTCACTTGGGATCCAGGGATAGTTGATTCACAGCTAGCAGCTTCAGAAAAAGACATAAAAGAGCAATGTAGCTAGCATCAGGCTCAGTCCCACTGTCAAGGATGTCAGGAGATCAGTCAAGTCCTGCAGTTCCGTTTGAGCTGGTTGTTAGATGCAAAAGCCAGGCCATGCTTTGACGCCTTCTGTCACCGGTATCCATTAGCAACCAGAAGATAGTCACGATGGGCGGTATTCATTGTCTGCTTCAATACATTTACAAAGCCACTATGTACAGTGACCAAAGATAATTTTTCCTCCAGGGTAACTCCACTGATGTTATAAGAATTTTCATGGAGATGGGGAATAACTGATGAGGTGGTTGTGAAGCACTGCTGGCTTGAAGAAGCTTGCAAAATGATGAGACTATTTTATTTTTAAACAAAAGGAACATCTGAATACGTTCTGGAAACAGCGAACTAACATGCCAGTCATGTAAAATTGCTGTGTGCGGTGTAATTTATATGTTCAGGCCCTGCCAGAATGACAGATTTTTCCATCCTTCACTGGATCCGCATGTCTTTGTTTCTGTAACCAAGATCATTGTCTGCAATTTCAACAACCAAAATTTCTGTGTGATCAGCTGCCTTTATTGTACCGGTGAATTACTGCAACTCAAGAAATATATAAAAACAAATCATTCACAAGACCACCAGCAAGTCTGATAACTATTGTCTATCTGTGATTGCTCCTCTATCGATTTCCTTTGGTAATACGTCAGAGCAGAGCCAACACCTCTGTGGAGCTGGAGTCATCAAAAGGCAAATCCAAAAAACAATTCTGAGACTTCTTGCGACAGTTGGTAAAACTTCACCAGAAAATACTGGTGCAATTCTACACTCCAGTCTTAGAGAGCATCCTCACATCAGTCATTACTGTCGGATTTGGTACAGCACCCTCTCACAATGCACAAAAACTACAGTGAACTGTCCAGTCAGCAGAAAAGGTCATTGGCTGGAGTTCACCAGCACTGCAGGACTTGTATGTGTCCAGGACAAAAAAGTGGCCAAGAATAGAAAATACTGTAAGGCTATGAAAACAAAAACTTCACCCCATTTAAAAAATTTCTTCCTCTAGGCAGTTAATCAGATCAATGACTCTAGTTATTCCCTCCACCCCCTTTATCTATCACCCCCTCCCCCAGTAC
The DNA here is from genome assembly GCF_963921235.1 of Mobula hypostoma. Taxonomy (NCBI): domain Eukaryota; kingdom Metazoa; phylum Chordata; class Chondrichthyes; order Myliobatiformes; family Myliobatidae; genus Mobula; species Mobula hypostoma. Next base: position 11,367,123 of record NC_086117.1, on the reverse strand, counting down.
TGTGCTGTAAACACTTCAAACCACTTTTTGTGATTTTGTTTACATTGTAAATACAAGCTGGTATTTATGTTCACTTTATTCCATATCCATATTTTAACCTCTAACTTCATTTTTATATAATTCTTTATAACTGTTCAATGATTTTTTTGTGGCATGTTGAGTCCTGACCAACACACTACAGCAAATTATTAATACATGTAAATGTTTAAGGCGAATGAAGTTGATCCTTGATTTCCTTCTTAGCTTCATAGTCACTGTTGTAACTGTGAATAAGGTCACCAGACAGACACTGAAGCTAATGGGTATAGAAGTGTCTTATTCAGCAAAAATGAGCAACAGGTATCACATTGAGACACTCTTGGAAGAAGCCTACTCGACCCAATAAAACATGACATTTTTATAAGCTAAAAAATCAAAGGTAATAGCAGGACAACTTCTCAGCCACAATACATCTACAATGCTTCCTTTGAATTACATATATTTTCCAAACACCTCCCTCTTTACACACACACTCCAGACGCACAGAATGAATTCTAATCCCACTGACTCTGGGCCGCATTCATGCCTATACAGGTATCCGAGGTCTAAGTGGAGTATTTCTTTGTTTACAACTGACCCAACCTGTAGCTCCAGGAAACCCATTGTTCTGAGCTGCATTTTAAATTCCTTCTGCAATCGACATTCAAATCTGAAGAATGGCTACTGTTGAACTTAATATGCGCTATACACCCTAACATCACTAATACCGAGACCAGCTTTCATTTCATAACTTAAACGTTTAAGCTCCCTACCTCAAACTGCTGAGCTGTCTGGCCTCTACTCACCCAAATTAACAGTTAAAATAAAGAGACAAGGTGAGCAAAGTGTTTCAGGTTATATTTCCCATGCCTGTTCAGTCTTTGATTTAAGTGCAAATCGATAGCAGAGAATTGCGCCGTGTTTTTGGCCTGTTCCCACCTGGAATTATTCAACATTAAACAAGTGTCTCAATTGCTCAGATCAATAAGCACTTATATGTTTATTATTATTATTCAGTGTCAACACCACCGACTTTGCCAATCCCCTGCAGAGGAACAAAATGGAAAATGTGGAAGATGAACACAACCGTGAAGATGCCCTTGCATGCAAAGCTCTGCAATGTATTTAGCTTTTATTATATTAATTTGCTTTCTTCACACTGTAATTAAAAACTAATTCTATTTGGGTGCCTTGGGGAATTTGATGACAGCAGTGACAATGACCCCAAATTCAGATACTCATCACTAACGGTAACATCTAACACATGCAACACAGGAGAATGAGGGGAGATTTGATGGGGGTTTACAAAATTTTGAGGGGGAATCCACAGGATAAATTGATGCAGAGGGTGGCAGTGTGAAGATACGTCTCTACCAAAGGAGGTGTACAATGCTCCTTCCCTCCACTAGCCTTTGTGTCTCCTTTGTGTCAGGTGTAGCACCCGATTAGCCCCCCCCCACCCCCGATCAGGGTCATGTGAAGCCATGGGAGCAGCCGGTGCATATCACAAGTCCTGGTTATGCGACCGCTGACGCCAGGCAGACAATCTCTGCAAAGTATTAATAATGGCTGGGATCACCCGTCTTGTAAAAATATTGTCCAAAGGCGGCAATGGTGCCTCAGGTGGTGACGAGAGGGCGTACAGGAGAGAGATATGCCAACTAGTGGAGTGGTGCTGCAGCAACCACCTGGCACTCAACGTCAGTGAGACGAAAGAGCTGATTGTGGACTTCAGGAAGGGTAAAACGAAGGAACACATACCAATCCTCATAGAGGGATCAGAAGTGGAAAGAGTGAGCTGCTTCAAGTTCCTGGGTGTCAAGATCTCTGAGGATCTAACCTGGTCCCAACACATTGATGTAGTCATAAAGAAGGCAAGACAGCAGCTATACTTTATTAGGAGTTTGAAGAGATTTGGCATGTCAACAAATACACTCAAAAACTTCTATAGTTGTACAGTGGAGAGCATTCTGACAGGCTGCATCACTGCCTGGTATGGAGGGGCTACTGCACAGGACCGAAAGAAGCTGCAGAAGGTTGTAAATCTAGTCAGCTCCATCTTGGGCACTAGCCTACAAAGTACCCAGGACATCTTGAGGGAGCAGTGTCTCAGAAAGGCAGCGTCCATTATTAAGGACCTCCAGCGCCCAGAGCATGTCCTTTTCTCACTGTTACCATCAGGTAGGAGATACAGAAGCCTGAAGGCACACACTCAGCAATTCAGGAACAGCTTCTTCTCCTCTGCCTTCTGATTCCTAAATAGACTTTGAAGCTTTGGATACTACCTCACTTTTTTAAAAAATATACAGTATTTTCTGTTTTTGCACATTTTTTAATAATGTATTCAATATATGTAATTGATTTACTTGTTTATTTATTATGTTTTTATTTTATTTTTTTTTCTCTCTGCTAGATTATGTATTGCATTGAACTGCTGCTGCTAAGTTAACAAATTTCACATCACATGCCGGTGATAATAAACCTGATTCTGATATTCTGGAAGGCCACTTCTATAGGAAAATTGCCAAGATCAATCATGGTTATGAAGACGATGATTGCTCAAGTCAAACAACATGGCACAGAACGAACGAATAGTCGCAGGCTTTTCCCCCTCAGGTTGGTGGAGACCAGAACTAGTGGTTATAGGCTTAAGGTGAAAGGTGAAATCTGATGGGGATCTCCTTCACTCAGAAAGTAGAACAAATGTTGAGCAAGATGCGAGCAGAAGTGGTTGATGGGGGTTCAACTGTAATATTTAAGGAGAAGTTTTGAGGGGTTTGGAGGGATATTGTCCCACTGCAGTTTGATGGGAATAGGCAGAATATTAGCTCACACCAACTAGATGGGCTAAAACGCCTGTTTCTGTGTTGTAGTAATCTACGACTCTATGAAATGTTAAAGGCAATATAAAGCCTATAATACAAGATGGCAAACCGCTGTTCTTTCCTAATGCCTTTGCTGCACTATTTCCCAAGCAAGCCATTCATCAAACTCCTGCGCAGTCAATACGATAGAAACAGCACGATATTAATCCCCTAACTCCATTCCTGTCCATTCAGCAGTTCCACTCAATGTACCATCATTCATCATGTTACAGCACCACATTCAATAAAGCAGTTTTAATGACCAGTTCGATAATCTCTCAAATGGTATCTAAGCTAATGTTACTTGAATGTTATACAAGTGAGCAAGGCTGATAAAAGAGAATGAAATTTCAATCAAACTGCAGAGCTCAGAGACACACAGCGATCTGGGTGTCCTGGTACATAATTTACCAAAGGTTAGAACGCACATACAGCATATAATTAGGAGCCCTAAACAGATGCTATTATTAACACAAGAGATTTTGCTGATGCTGGAAATCCAGAGCAATGCACAAAAAATGCTGGAAGAACTCAGTAGGTCATGCAGCATCTACGGAGAGGAATAAACAATTGACGCTTTGTGCCGAGACCCTTCATCAAGACTCAGCCTGAAACGTCAGCTGTTTGTTGATACAGACTTTCGCATAGCACTGTATTTGTCAATGGGGAGCAAAGAGTGAGTTTATAAATCTGGCTGGAACAAACGAAGCTGGGAATGGTGAGAGTGGAGGGCTGCAGAAGAGGCTTGAGCTGGTGGCAGAGAAGTGCCAGGGCGTGGGGTGGCACGGGAGCGGACACACCCAACCCTAAGACACCAAGGTCTTTTGATTACAAACAATTGGTTTATTGATCATTACAGAATGTCTCTCTGGTGCTTCCTGCTCCCTCCCCTCTCTCTTCCCCTTTTCCCAACCACAATTCCCCTCTTCCTGCCCCCTTCCCACTCTCAGTACACAATAAAGATCTATATCACAATCAGGTTTATCATTGTCATGAAATTTGTTTTTTTTGCCACAGTAGTACAGTGCAATACATAAAATTACCACAATGCTAGTTATACATGCCCAACATTGTACCATTCCACTAATTCTCTCTTCTCAAAGCCCACGTTTTTATCCTCGATTGGCATTATGATGAAGAACCATTGTAGGACAATGTACATACAAGAAATGGGCATGAATTCAGTGCTCCGTCTCCAGTTGACATTTCCCTTTGAAATAAAACAGTAACAGAAAATGTAGGAAACACAACGCAGGTCACACTGCATCTGTGGGAAGAGAAACAGAGCCAACGTTTCAGATCAAACAAAGGCTCTCAACATGAAATATTGCCTGTTTCTCTCCCCACAGATGCTGTCTGACTTTCTGAAGTTTTCCAGCATTTTCTGCTTATATTGGACTTTCTAGCATCTGTATTTTCCCCCGATTTTCATTTCCCTTTGGGGACACGCTAATACAGGGGTTTTGAAACTTTTTAATGCATGGTTCCCTACCATTAACTGAGGTGTCCGTGGAACCCCTGTGCTAATATATTTTAAATGCAACTCAACAAACCAGAACTCCCTCTGGCACCAAAAGGCATCATCTGCGCATGGTGCCCGATAGTCAACTCCACCTAACAGGTTAATTCCACTGAGATATATTTATACTCAAACAAGCCAAACAAGCTTTATGCTGACTAACAATGAGGTAAAACAGAGAGGGAGGGAATAACGCTGATTAAGAAAAAGATGCTCTTTAAAGCAGGCTCATCAACCAGAATCTAATGACGAGTTAACAGCTTCGGTGTCCAACCACTCTCAATGACTTGAGGACGTGGTAATCTGTATGGGCATTTCGAGTGATTGTGTGGACAGAAAACCAAACTGAAAGAAACTGAAGTTGAGTTAGTGGTAGATGCAGCACCTGCAGAATTAGCGAAAATTAACTCTTCCCCGTCCGCCTCCCCACAAATCTGACAAATCACTGTGCACCTCATGGAATTGCTCATTTTAGCATACAGAACAGTACAGAGAAGGCCCTTCAGCCCACAATGCTTTGCCAAACTGATTGAACTAGCAATTAAGATCTCAACTGAAGCCACTCCTTCCGCCTACACCAGGTACACACCCCTCCATTCTCCCCACATTCATGTACCTAAGAGTTTCTTAGACATCTCTATTGTAGTTGTCTCCACTACCACCCCAAATGTTCATTCGAGGCACCCATCACTATAAAAAAAATGTGCCCAGCTTGTCCTTGAACAATCCCCCCTCTCAACTTAAATGCATGCCCTCCATTATAAAGCATTTCGATTGTTGGAATCATGATGCTAATCCACCTATGCCTTTCGTAATCTCATATTAAAATGAACTTTCATCAGTTCTCCCTCAGTCTCTGATACTCAACAGAAAACAACCCAAGTTTGCCCAGCCTCTCCTTGTAGCAGATTCTAATCCAGGCAGGATCCTGGTAAACATATTCCGACCGTCTCCAAAACCTCCACATCTTTCCTACAAGGGAGTGACAGGAACTGAAAGCAATGCTCTAGATAGGACCTCAGCATTTAATAAAAGTGCAACACAATTTCATGTATTTTGAATTCAATTTCTCAACTAACAAAGAGAAGTATGCCATACCTTAATTTTATATCAAGAGGGCTGCTATTGGACTGGAAGTAGTGCTAAGGGGCAGAATTAGGAGGAAACATATACACACACAAAATGCTGGAGGAACTCAGCAGGTCAGGTAGCATCTATGGAAATGAATAAACAGGTCAATGCTTCAGACCGAGACCCTTTATCAGGATTAGAAGAGAAGTGGGCAGAAGCCAGAATCCCTTCCTTTCTGTAGTGATAGTTAATTGGGTTATTCCTGTGTCACTCAGTTAGCCACACCCACATGGGAGGAGTTCACCTACTGTTCAAGCAGGGTTGTTAATAAAGTTCAGTTGAGTATCCTGCATGCTACAATGCTGGTGTGCTCTGCACCATCCCTCAATAAGCAGCACAACACTTTCCGGGAGGAGAGATGTTGCTCCATATTGTTCCCCGTGTCAGCGGTCACCACCTTCAATGCCTTTCTAACTAGGGAGTCCCTAGCTCTAGAAGAAACAGTTTGCCAATTTATTGGCCCAACGACCAGCTTGATATTTATAATAGCCTCCTGCCTCCCCCCCCCCACCATTTTTCCCTCCACCCACGTCTTTCTGAATAAAACCTTGTTTCATCTTGATTTCTGAGGAAAAAGCACCATGTGGGATCATGTTGGTTCCAACCCAAAGTCTGTGGACCTCTCCCATCCCAATTTACTTTTGCCTTCTGCAACCTAACCAGCAAGGGCACCTTTAAGGAGGTGGTATCCATCACTAAGGACCCTCATCTTCCAGGGCATACGTTCTTTTCATTACAACCATCAGGAAAGAAGTATAGCAACCTGAAAACCAACACTCAACATCCTAGGAACAGGTCCTACCCCTGCACCATCAGATTTCTGAAACGTCCATGAGCACCACCTTGTTATACCTTTGTTATTTATTTTGGTAATTTTTAATCATTTTGTATCTTTGCACTGTATTGCTGCTGCAAAACAACAGCTTTCACATCAACACACATCAAAGTTGCTGGTGAACGCAGCAGGCCAGGCAGCATCTATAGGAAGAGGCGCAGTCGACATTTCAGGCCGAGACCCTTCGTCCTGACGAAGGGTCTCGGCCTGAAATGTCGACTACGCCTCTTCCTATAGATGCTGCCTGGCCTGCTGCGTTCACCAGCAACTTTGATGTGTGTTGCTTGAATTTCCAGCATCTGCAGAATTCCTGTTGTTAGCTTTCACATCATACAGGTTAGTGGCAATAAATCTGATTCTGGAGCAGGTGCTGGGCAAGGTAACCCAAGACCCAACCCCAGAACACTCCGATGACTTATCACACTCGCCCATTTGCCAGAGCCCTTTGAGTCATTTTTCTAGGCAACACACACAACATGCTGGAGGAACTCAGCAGGCCAGGCTCAAAACATCAACTGTACTCTTTTTCCACGGATGCTGCCTGGCTTGCTGAGTTCCTCCAGCATCTTGTGCGTGTTCCTTGGACTTCCAGCACCTGCAGATTTTCTCTTGTTTGTGAGCCGTTTTTCTGCCGGGCAAGTGATGCTTTAATGAAACTGCAGGGAAACGGCAGATGCTGGAATCTGGAGCTTCAAACAAGGTGCTGAGGGATCTCAGAGGGTCAGTCGGCATCTGTGGAGGGAAATCATAAACACAAGAAATTCAGCACATACTGGAAATCCAGAGCAACACAGAAAATGCTGGAGAAACTCAACAGGTCAGACAGCATCTATGGAGAGGAATAAACAGTCAACGTTTTGGGCCCCAGACCCTTCATCAGGACTGAAGGGGAAGGGGGAAGACACTAGAATAAAAAGGTGGGGGAGGGGGAAGGAGGATAACTAGGTGATAGGTGAAGCAAGGTGGGTGGGAAAGGTAAAGGTCTGGAGAGGAAGGAATCTTATCAGAGAGGAGAGTGGACCATAGGAGACAGGGAAGGAGGAGGGGCAGCAGGGTGAGGTGATAGGCAGATGAGGAGAAGAGGTAAGAGGCCAGAGTGGGGAAATGAAGAAGAGGGAAGGGAGAAGGGAAAAAACAGTCCATATTTCAGGCTGACACCCTTCATCAGGGCAAAGCAGAGGTTGAAGATTTGGGCTGAAATTCTCCATCAAGACTGCTTAAAATTATTTATATCTATTTGAGATTTTTAAAAATTTCCCCAAAAGCCTTTATTGGAAATTTTATAAAAATTGGAATTGGTTTATTGCACATGTACTGAGATACAGTGAAAAGCCTGTCTTGCATAGCATTTATTCAGGTCAAATCTTCACACAGCGCATTGAGGTAGAACAAGGTAAAAACATAACAATGCAGAACAAAATATAACCGCTAGAGAAAGTGCAGTGCAGGCAATCAGTTAGATCACAAAGAGGTGGATTATCAGGTCAGGAATCCAATTTATAATAGGGAACAATTTAATGGTCTATATACAAGTAGGATAGAAGTTGTCCTGGAGTCTGATGGTACGTGCTTTCAGGGTTTTGTATGGGAGAGGGCAGAAGAGAAAATGTCCAGGGTGGTGGGTCTTTGATTATGCTGGCTGCTTTACCGAGGCAGCAAGTATATAGTAGACAGAAAAAAACTTTAATTATACAATTCAGAAAGTTATTTTCAGATACTAATAATTGAGTAAAAAGGCTTGTGCCTTGCCTTGAGAGGGTTAATGGCCAGCTCAGGAGAATGGGTTCAACAGCCTTTCCTGGCGCAGGTCCGAGTTAGAGTGTGCTGCGGAGAGAGGGCACAAAGGCGAGCCCAGAGGAAATCGGCACCTCTAGTGCCCGCTCTGCAACTCAGCTCAGAAATCCGAATTTGATCAAACAACTGCGGTGTTCCAAGACAGGTGGCCAACAGCTAGTTCAAGCTCTATTTGGATCATTAACCCATTACTTCCCACCCTGCCTCTCTCTCCCATTTCCTTGCTTGTTTCAGGATATCCAGCAGAACACCCAATACAGACCGCAGATGCTGGGAACCGGAGCAACTTACTTACAGGAAAGCTATCAATAAACTTAAAAGAATGCAGAGAGAATTTACAAGGACATTGCCAGGACTCAAGAAACTGAATTATATAGGGAAGGATTTGGACTTTATTCCCTGGAGCATAGAACAATGAGGGGAGATTTGACCAAGGTATATTCATAATTATGAGGGATATAGATAAGGCTTCTTTCACTGAGGTTGGGAAAGACTAAAACTAGAGGTCATGGGTTAAGAAAGACAAGTGAAATACTTAATGGGAACATGAGGGGGAACTTCACTCAGGGAGTGGTGATAGTGTGGAATGAGCTGCCAGAGGATGTGGTGGATAATTTCAACATTTAAGAGAAATTAGGATAGGTACATGGATAGGAGAGATATGGAGGGCTATGGTCAGATGTAGGCTGATGGCATTAGGCAGAATAATAGTTTGGCACATGCTAGATGGGCCAATAGGCCTGTCTCTGCTATAACACCACGACTCTAACAAACTTTTTCCTGGTGGAAGTTAGCTGGTAGAGCAGCACCTGTGAGAAGGAAAGGAATTGTTAATATTTCTGGTCAAACTTCAAAGTAAATTTATTATCAAAGTACCTATATGTCACCTTATACAACCTCAGGATTCATTTGCTTGCGAGCATACACAATAACTCCAATACCCACAGTAAAAATCAATTTAAGACCACACTAACAAGATGGGACAACCAATGTGCAAAAGGCAAAAGACAACAAACCGCACAAAGACAAGAAAAAAGAAAAAAATAGATAGATGGATAGATAAATAAGCAAGCAGGCAATAGATAAATATCAAGAACATGAGATGAAGAGTCCTTGAAAGTGAGTTCATAAGTTGCGGGTACAGTTCAGTGATGGGGCGTGTGAATTTGAGTGAAGTTGCCCCACTGGTTCAAGAGCTGATGGTTGAGGGGTAATCACTGCTTCTGAACCTGGTGGTGCGAGTCTTGAAGCTCCTGTACCTTCTTCCGGATGGCAACAGCAAAGGAGCATGACCTGGGTGATGTGGGACCTTGATGATGGATGTAGTTTTCCTGCAACAACGCTCCACGTAGATCTGCTCAACGGTGGGGTGGACCTGACACATGATGGACTGGGCAGTATACACTACTTTTTGTAGGTCTTTCCGTTCAAGGTCATTGGTGTTTCCACACCAGGCTGTGATTGAGCCAGTCAATATACTATCCACTACCAGTACAGCCCTGCATTTCTCAAGAGGACAAAAAAAAAAGACAATCAATATCATTTTCCCGAGTCCAGCTGTTATTCCCTTCTCACTTTGATAAATGCTACCGAAGCGACAATCTGCTGTAGTTAGTGGTAAACCAGTTACTCCCTCCTGCACCACCCCAACTTTAAGCATCAGCATCACCACTTCAAAACCTTCAAATCTTCAAAAGGTGACACCACCAAAAGGCGACATCCATCATTAAGGAACCGCTCCACCCAGAATCAGAATCAACATCCTTGGCATATGATGTGAAATTTATTTTTTTGCAGCAGCAGTATATTGTAATACATAATAATAAAAAAGCTATAAATTACATTGTCAATGTCCATTCAGAAATCAGATGGCAGAGGAGGAAAAAGCTGATTCTGAATCATTGAGTGTGTGCCTTCAAGCTTCTGTACCTCCTACCCATGGTAACAATGAGAAGAGGGCATGTCTTGGGTGATGGGGGTCCTTAATGATGGATGCTGCCTTTTTGAGCATAACCTTTTGAAGATGTCCTGGATGCTGGGGAGGATAGTGCCCAGGACTTTAGAATGGATAAGACGAGGGAATATAAACCAATCCTCATAGAGGTGTCAGAAGTGGAGAGAGTAAGCAATTTGAAGATCCTGGGCATCAATGTCTCCAAGGACTTAATCTGGATGCAACATAGTGATGCAGCTATAAATGAGATAAGACAGTGGCTAAGTTTCATTAGGAGTTTAAGGAGATTTGGTTTGTCAACTAAAAGACTCAAAAACTTCTACAAATATACCGTGGAGAGCTTTCTGACTAGCTGCATCACCGTCTGGTATTAGGGGGCGGGGAGTGGCTACTGCACAAGATCGAAGTAAGTGGCAGAACCTTGTAAACTTAGTCAGCACCAAAATGGGTACAAGTCTCCATAGTATCCAAGACATCTTTAAGGAGCAGTGCCTCAGAAAGGCGGCGTCCAACATTAAGGACCCCTATCACCCAGGACTTACCCTCTTCTCATTGCTACCATCCAGAAGGAGGTACAGAAACCTGAACACACACACTCTCAACCATTCAGGAACAGCTTCTTCCCCTCTGCTATCCAATTTCTAAATGGACTTTGAACCCGTGAACACTACCTCACTACTTTTTTTATTTGTTATTTTTTGCACTGCTTATTTTAACCTGGCTATTTAATAGACATATATAAATACTTACTGTAATTCCATTCCCTTCCTCTGTATTTATCATGTACTGCTGCCGTAAAGTTAACAATTTTCACGACGTACGTTGGTGATATTAAACCTGATTCTGATGGAGTTGGCTGAGTTTGGAACCTTCTGAAGCTTTTTACAATCCTGTGCAGTCAACTTCCCCCCTATACCCAGATGGTGATGCAACCAGTTAGAATGCTCTCCGCATTATATCTGGAGAAATTTCTGAGAGTCTATGGTGACATACCAAATCTCGTCAAATTCCTGATGAAATATAGCTGGTTTGCAATTCCATCAGTGCGTTGGGCCCAGGCTAGATCCTCAGGGATTTTGACACCCAGGATATACTGTCTCTCATTACTACCATCAGGAAAGAGGTACAGGACAATGAAGACACACACTCTTCTGTGTGATAAAATGAGGTACTAAAAGTGACTAAACTTGAATTGGCATTTTTCAATGCAAATAAATAATCTGCACAGCATACAGAATTGTCTCTGCAATGCAGAGTCTCAATAGGGGCTAAAACTGCACTGCATCAATGGCTTCACGTGCCAGGTTATCCATAGCAAACTAAAAGCAAGCCACAACAACCCAAGAGGAACTTCATGCCAGAGGTGCAGGTTCTTGCCAAGTGCTTCCCTCGTTGCTGTAACACCCACCACCCTCCTCCCACCCCCCCCATACAGTTTGGCCCACAGCAAAGGTTTAATTAGCTCAGAGAACAAATAGATTGCAACACGCTTATGCCAGCAAGCAGCTGCTCCTTTGTGCCGAGCCCCAGGCAAAGGGCTCGCTTGGCACATTTACCCAAAAGCAAACTTCAACAAGAAGTTGGAGCAAAGAAAGTGGGGAAGTGAAGGAGTTTGTGGAGGGTAGGGGAAGGAAGAGGAGCAGGATTATGAGAAGCAATTGTGGAAGGTGATCACGGGAAAATTCCTGGGTTCCTTCCAATCCCGCTAGGTTTTGGAGGAATTACTTTGGTCTGCAGCTGCTTGGACCCAGTTCGAGAACCCAGGCCACACTAAATTCATGGAAGTTGCTTTGTTCCAAACTGCTGCTGATGCACCAAATGAATCCGACTCCCGACAGCTGTGCTTATCCCCCAAGGTCCAACTTCATCAGGTTTTTTTCTCCCCCCTTCTCAGTTTTCTCTGCTCGGTCTATCTATTTGGAAATAATTACTGAGAACCAGCAAAGCAGATCTCACTTGTTTCCATGGCAACTTTCTGAAACCTGGGAGGAAAGCAGGCCACAGTAGGGAATGCATGGAAAGCCAATTACTCTTTCCAAATGCATAAATCAAGAACTCATCATAAGGAAAAGCTCAAATAGTGATATATATTTTTTCTTTAAAAAAATCACAACTTGGGTCCTACGAAGAGGCTGCGAGGATCAAATTTTATTCCATAAAATCATTTCCTTTTTGTTATATAAGCTATGGTTCCATAGTAAATAAAGCTCCAATGGTGCATTTAAGTTCACTGATGATAGCACTGCTGTTAGTAGAATCAAAGGTGGTGATGAATTGGCATATCGGAGGGAGATTGAAAATCTGGTTGAATGATGCTCTGGCAACAACCCCTCACTCAACACCACCAAAACCAAAGAGCTGTTTATTGACTGCAGGAGGAAGAAGCCCGAGTTCCACGAGACAGACCTCATAGGGGATCGGAGGCGGAGGGGGTTAGTAGCTTTAGATTCTTTGGTGTTAATATATCAGCAGATCTATCCTGAGACAAGCATGCAATTGCCAACACATGGCAATGCCTCAACTTTCTTAGAAGTTTGTGCAGATTTGGCATCTCACCAAAAACTTTGACAAACTTTATAGATGCACAGTGGAGGGTATCCTATTCTGGTTGCAGCACAGCCTGGTATGGAAACACCAGCGCCCAGGAACAGAAAAGATTACAGAAGGTGGTTGACAAAGCCCCAGCACCACAATCAGAGTCATGGAGATATATTGGGCAGCATGGTATCATAATGGTTGGTGCAAAATTATTACAGTGCCAGCAACACGGGTTCATTTCTGCTGCTCTCTGTAAGGAGTTTATACATCCTCAGTAAGGATTTCAATGGTTCAAGAATCTCAGGGAGACCATGGAGGAACACTAAAAGTGGACCTGCCTATGTACCAGGAATTGATTTTAAGCCAAGCCAGATTTCAACCCCATTCCCCTACATTCACCTCATGACCCTTACCTACTTTACTGATCAGGAATCTATCAATCTCTGCCTTAAGTATACCCAGTAATTTGCCCTCCACCATTCTGTGGCAACAAATTCCAGAGATTCTCAACTCTCTAGCTGAAGAAATTCTTGCTCATCTCTGTTTTAAAGTGACGTCAGAAGAGACGTAGAATATAACGGCCCCGCAACATAAAGCCAGCGTTAATGCAAGAACATGACTGATCCAATTTTGTCCTTAGCTCATTCCACTTTCCTGACTGTTCCCCAAAATTCTCAATAACTTGATGGTGCAAAATCTATCGCAACCTTGAATCCATTGATGACTTCTGTCTCCATAGGTCTGAGCAATAAAAAAAAACTATGATCCTGTTTTTCTTATCTTCATTGAGCAGCCCCTTATTCTGAAACTACATGCCATCAGCATCTATGCTGGTGAGTCCCCTCAGAATCCCAGAGGTCCACTGTGAAAACCACTCCAAATTCAGGATTCCTGCATTCCCAGCTGCATTCCGACATTGGATCCACGTTGAACTTAGCTGTGGATCACAAGTTTGCTGTATTTAACATCATCAAATTCCCCAAGGAGAGGGTTCTCTCATGGGCACGCGGTGCAGGGATGAGGAGGTAGGGAACAGAAGTCGGTTTGGAAACACAATGCAAGCTATATCATTTTCTACATCTGAAACGGATGTTAATACTTGACGCACAAACTTCAAAGCCCACTTTTGAAACTATTAGCATCATTGAGGTTGAAGCAAAGAGGAAGCACTTTAGAGGAAACTGAACAATCGCACAAAGGAAGAATTTCAAAGAATTACAGGATGCCAAAGAAACGCTGGAGGAACTCAACAAGGTCAGACAGCATCTGTGGAGGGAAAAAGACAGCCGATGTTTCAGAGCGAGAATGAAATAAGTGGTCAGCATAAAACTGCTGTTCTGCAATCCGGGCAGTACAGCAGCATAGCAGTTTGCACAATGCTTTGGAGTGCCAGCAAGCCAGGTTCAATTCTGCCGCTATCTGTAAGGAGTTGTGCATTCTCCCTGTGACCACGCACTTCCACTTGATGCTCCAGTTTCCTCCCACCTTCCAAAGACGTACGGGTCAGGGTCAGGGTCAGTAAGTTGTGGGCGTGCTACGTTGGCACCAGAAGCACAGCAACACTTGTGAGCTGCCCCCGGCACACTTGGACTGTGTTAGTCATTAATGCAAATGACACATTTCACTGCATGTTTCAACGTACATGTGACAAATAAAGCAAATCTTTATCTTAGTTCACCTCTCCTCTAATGTTTCCTGCTATGACTCCCTCCCACCCACCCTGATCGCAGACTCCCATCAGGGAGGCGGCTTCGTAGCATCCAACCAGGACCACAAGACTCTAAAACAAGTTACTTTCACCAAGCAGTAAGGCTGATCAACACCTCCACCCACTAACCCACCCCTCCACACCCGCAACCACCAATGCTTTATCATTTCCTGTCAGAGTCACCTTATGTACAGACACTCCTGTGCCTAGCATCACTTTATGGACATAAAATCAATCTATCTATATAATCTACATTATGTATTTATATTTATCGTTTGTTTTTATTATTATCGTGTTCTCTATCTTATCGTGTGTTTTTTTTGTGCTGCATCGGATCCAGAATAACAATTATTTTGTTCTCCTTTACAATTGTGTACTGGAAATGACATCAAACAATTTCGAATCCTAAATCTTGACTTCAGATTCCAACACTCCCATCTCATCTCCCTTCAGAAGGTGTCCCCACTCTTCATCACTTACTCCCCCCCCCCAGACATTTTTCCTATCCCTTTATCTCCATCTATTATCCATCTGCCACTGGTCTCCCAAATCTATCTCCCCCCCCCACCCCCCCACACACAATCTATCACTGCTCCCGGTGGCATGGTAGCACTGTGGTGAGCACAATCACATTACAGCGCCAGTGATCACCAATTGGGATTCGAATCCCGCCACTGTCTATAAGAAGTCTGTACGTTCTCCCCTTGACCACATTGGTTTCCTCCGGGTGCTTTGGTTTCCTCCAACATTCCAAAGACGTACAGGTTAAGGTTACTAAGTTGCAGGCATGCTATATTGGTGATGGATCACAATGAGACTTGTGGGCTGCCCCCAGCACAATCTTTGGACTGTGTTGGTCATCTACACAAATGATGTATTTCACCCTATGCTTGAGGTGTGTGACAAATAAAACGAATCTTTTAAATAGTTATCCTTCACCTCATACTCCCGTCTCATCACTCCCTTTCCCCTCTATGCTGGCCATCTCACCTCTCCACTCTTAGTCCTGATGCAGGGCTTCGAACCGAAACGTTGACAACTCCTACCCCCCCACTCACAGATGCTGCTCGACCAGCCAATCATTTGTTCATCAAGTACTGCCTCCAGTGTGCAACCCATCCAACTGAAGGAAGCAAAGTTTTCCAAATTTGGCCAAAGTGACTTATTCACCCTCAACCACAAAGTTCTTGAACCAGAGTGAACAACTTCACTCATCCCAACACTGAACTGCTGGCACAATCTATGGACTCAATTTCAAGGACTCTTCGGCTCACGTCCTCACTATTACTTATTATTTATTTCAGTATTACTGTTGCTTTTTTTTAAATCTTTCCACAATTTGTTGTCTTTTGCACAAGGACAGACCCATCAGTCAACAATAACTGCAACAAACACTGAGCCAAGACCCTTTATCGGGACAAGAAAAGAAGGGGAAGAAA
This sequence comes from Mobula hypostoma, assembly GCF_963921235.1. NCBI lineage: Eukaryota > Metazoa > Chordata > Chondrichthyes > Myliobatiformes > Myliobatidae > Mobula > Mobula hypostoma. The sequence goes on along the minus strand of NC_086117.1, from coordinate 11,351,323 downwards.
CCAGAACAAGGCAAGGAGAGGTTAGGAGTACAAGCTAGCAAGTGATAGGTGAAGGGAAAGATAGTTGGACAGGGGAGGGGAGGGGAGTGTGAAGTAATTAACTGGGGGCTGGCAGATGGAGGAGGTAAAGAGCTGAAGGAAGACGGGGAGGAAAGGCAACAGAAGGAAGTGATGGGCAGGTGAAGAGGAGGAGGGTTAAGAGGGGAGTGAGAATGAGGAATGCAAAAAGAGAGAAGGGGAAGAGGCTAAAAGGGATCAGCAAGATGGTTGCCTGGTCTACATTTAGTCTCACCAATTAAGATGTGGTCATATTGCAAGCAGTGTGTGGAGACCAGGTTGGGAGGAAGTGCATGTTAATCTCTGCCTCACTCGGAAGGGCAGTTTAGGTCCCATGGGGAGAGAGAGGAGCAGGGACAAACGTTACACCTCCTAAAGGTTGGAAAGGGAAGGAACAGGGGACAGGGAACGAGGAGTGGTCCAGGGAATGAAGGCCAGATGGGACTGGGGGTGGAACCCTATTGGCACCGGCAGAAAAGGTAACGGATGATGTGTGGGATACGGAGGCCAGTGGGTGAACACTAAGTCTGCTCTGTCTAGGGGAGGCAGTGGGTGAGAACAGGCATGCAAGCTACAGAGGAAATGTGTGCAAGGGCTCTATCATCTGCGGCAGAGGGGAAGCCATGCTTCCTGAAGGAGGAAGACATTCAGAAGTCCTGGAGCTAACGGCCTTAGTGTCTCTGAGACAGAAACTGAGATAAATGGTTACAACCTTTTTAGGAAACAGGGTGGGAGGAGCAGTAGTCAAGGGTGGCGAGTTTATCTCCAAGATGAAGACAGAGAGATCCAACAAAAGAATCAGAGATAGACGAGGTAAACTTTTTTAAAAAGGTTAGCTTTACCATCACTGAATCCCCTACTATCAACATCCTGGGGTTACCATTGACAGGAAACTGAACTGGTCCAGCCATATAAACATTGTGGCTACCAGAGCAGGTCAAAGGTTAGGAATCTTGCAGTGTGTAACTCACCTCCAGACTCCCCAAAGCCTGTCCACCATCTACAAGGCTCAGGTCAGGAGTGTAATGGAATACTCGCCATTCGCCTGGGTGAGTGCAGCTCCATCAACACTCAGGAAGTTTGACACCATCCAGTACAAGGCAGCCCACTTGATTGGTACTGCTTCCAATCTCTCCACCATCGACGAACAGTCTGTACTATCTACAAGATGCACTGCAGCAACACACCAAAGTTCCTAAGACAGCACCTTTCAGACCCACGACCACTACCATTTAGAAGAATGAGAATGGTAGATACCTGGGAACACCACCACTTGGAAATCCGCCTCCAAGTCATTCATCATCCTGACATGGAAACATATCGCCATTCCTTCATTGTTGCTGGGTCAAAAATCATGGAATCCCCTCCCTAACAGCACAGTGGGTGTACCTACACCTCACGGACTGCAGCGGTTCAAGGCGGCAGCTCATCACCACCTTCTCAAGGGCAACAATGGATGGGCAATAAATGCTGGCTTAGCTGGCAATGCCCACATCCCATAAATGAATAAATAAATAAGTTTTAAAACTTGTCACATGTTCATCGAAATATCAAAACAGGGTGAAATTTGTTATTTGTTTCAACGATCAGTTGAATGAGTCCAATGAGTCATTGGCGGCAGCTCACAATTGTTGCCATGCTTCCAACACCAACATAGCATGCCCAGAGCTTACAAACCTTTCTCTGTACGTCTTTGGAATGTGGGAGGAAACCGGAGCACCAGGTCATGGATGGGGCACCTTCTCTGAGAGCAGTGAGCAAGAGGGAGAGGGAGGGGGAGGCTGCTCACACACAGGCAGACGGCACAGAAGACCTGCCCACTTTCTGCTCGTTTCATCGATGATTTCATTCTTCCTCGACTCTTTAGTCAGCAGGATCAGTGAGAAATGGAGTAGGTCACAGGCTGGCACTTCTCGGCTTCTTAAGCCTCTTGGTCACACACTCTGCTCGAAACCAAACTCCCTCGGAGACAGATCGCTCAAAAGGCCTGATAACGCACCACCACAATGTAGGCCCCAGGCTCCAACAGCAGCAGAACCACAGTTGAAAGAAAAACATGAAGCAATCGGTGAAAGTAGTAGCTTTGTGAACCGTCTGAAGGATGTCGCCTTTGTTTGCTGGTGCCATTTTCTTCCAGATATCCCCTCTGCCCCCTTTTACAAGGTTATGTATTCTTCTAATTATTCATTCATTTGCCTTTCCCATGAAAGCACTGGATCTTTCTGCTTAATAACTTAATTTGCAAAAAATACTCAGCTTTGGAATTAATGCTCGCCTGGGACTATACTCTCTGGAATTCAAAAGAATGAGAGGGGATCTTATAGAAACATACAAAATTTTGAAAGGAATTGATAGGATAGAAGTAGGAAAGTTGTTTCCATTGGTAGGTGAGACTAGAACTAGGGGACATTGCTTCAAGATTCAGGGGAGGAGATTTAGGACAGAGATACGGAGAAACTGTTTTTCCCCCAGAGAGTGGTGAATCTGTGGAATTCTCTGCCCAGGGAAGCAGTTGAGGCTTCTTCACTAAATATATTTAAGATACAGTTAGATAGATTTTTACACAGTAAGGGAATTAAGGGTTATGGGGGAAAGGCAGGTAAATGGAGCTGAGTTTACGGATAGATCAGCCATGATCTTATCGAATGGCGGGGCAGGCTCAATGGGCTGGATGGCCTACTCCTGCTCCTATTTCTTATGTTCTTATGCTGAATGCTTGTAATTGAGTGAATCTAGTCAAATACCCAAAGGTTCATTTATTATCATAGAAACATTCCGAATGTTACAAGGCATGAACAGATTAGATATGGCAAAGTTATTTCCCATGGTAGGGGGTTCTAGGACAAGAGGGCACGACTTCAGGATTGAAGGACGTCCTTTAAAACCAAGATGCAGAGAAATTACTTTAGTCAGAGGGTGGTAAATCTATGGCTCTGGAGACTAAGTCATTGGGTGTATTGAAGACAGAGATAGATAGGTTCTTGATTAGCCAAGGCATCAAAGGGTATGGGGTGAAAGCAGGGGAGTGGGGATGACCGGAAGAATTGGATCAGCCTATGATTGAATGGCAGAGGAGACTCAATGGGCCTAATGGCCTACTTCTGCTCTTATGTCTTATGGTCTTATACAACTCTGAAATTCTTCTTCTCTGGGTAGCCATGAAACCAAGAAAAAAAAGAATGACAGCACGATTATCAGCCCCAAATACCACTCCAACAATAAAAACAAACAAAAATGGAACAGACACATCGACCCACAAGTCCCTCCTCCTGCACAAAAAAAACTAAAACAGAACAAGCACATTGACCCCCAAATCCACGTCCCCACACAAAAAAAAGAGAAAGATCAGACGAGAAAACACAGAATATCAAAAAACTATAAGACTGAAAAAAGAAGTCTATAATCCAAGTCTACATCCAAAATGCAGAAAACCTGGGCAACACTCTCCGGGCCGAGCAGCAGGGTCTCTCTGGTACAGAGCAACCGATCAAACGAAAGACAGCCAGTGCTCACCCTTCACACTCGCCTCAATGCTTCAGTCTCCCTCATTTATTTGGCACACTTTGAAAGCTTTAATCAGCGAAATGGAGTCAAACATCAGCTTCGCACCCTGTTCCACAGCCCACCCGCTAAGAGGTTTGCGCCAGTTGCCTCGGTCTCCCAGAATCCTCTCGGAGACTGCAGAGCACGGGAACACCCAAATGATCTCCCAAACTTCCACACTTACCTCGATCTTTCGATCTCCCTCATCACTTTAATCAGCCAACAATAGAAGCTTTAATCAGCGAAATGGAGTCAAGCATTGGCTCACGCTCCATCCAGTTTGCGGTTGGAGATAACAAACAAGGAACTTCAAAATATTCAGATTTGAATGAGTCTTGCTTCAATCAACCTGCCTAGTTTCAAGCGCATTGCAGCATTTTCCATGATTGGAAACCAAATCTTTTATACAGGCGATAAATTAAAGTTAGTTTTCCAGGAACTAAGGTACCAAAACTCCCCAGTGGAAACTTGTGAATAGTTTTTAATCCACATCTTAGAATTAACTGAAAGTGACAAATTATAGGCACTCCTGAAATGAAAAAGCATTTATACACATACTACAAGGTATGTCTACCCTGAAGTTTAAATCAACAGGAGTTCAATGAGACCCTTTCTCACTGCTTCCCCCACGCCCCATGATTTCTGCTGCTCCCTGACTCTTTGGCTACATTCTCACCTATAAACTGCCAGCTTGTAATCCTCCCTCCTTCCTTTCCAGTCCTGACGAGGGGTCTCAGTCTGAACGGAAAACAGTTTGTTCCTCTCTATACCCAATTGACTGAGTTCCTCCAGTACTTGGTGTGTGTTACTCTGAGTTTCCAGTATCTGCAGAATCTCTTGTTTATACGTAACCCAATGCTTTTGCAGACCCCATTGCTGCACAGGTAGCTTTGGATGTAGAAGGGTCATCGAACACTACAGCAAAAAACACAGGCCTTTCGGCCCATCTAGTCCATACTAAACTCTTAACCTATATAGTCTCATCGATCTGCACCTGGACCATAGACCTCCATACCGCTCCTATCCATGTGTCTATCTAAATTTCTCTTAAAAGTTGAAATCAAACCCACATCCTGCTCTGCACTCTCACCACCTTGAGTGAAAAAGTTCCCTCTCGTGTTCCCCTTACATATTCACCTTTCCCCATTTCTGCAGATGTACTGTGGAGAGCATTCTGACAGGCTACATCACTGTCTGGTATTGGGGGTGGTCTACTGCACAGGATCAAAGTAAGCTGCAGAGAATTGTAAACTTAGTCAGCTCCATCATGGGTACTAGCCCCCACAGTATCTAGGACACCTTTATGAAGCGATACCTCAAAAAGGCGGCGTCCATCATTAAGGACCCCCACCACCCTTCTCATTGTTGCCATCAGGGAGGAGGTACAGAAACCTGAAGGCACACGCTCAGCAATTCAGGAACAGCTCCTGCCCCTCAGCCATTAGATTTCTGAATGGGCGTTGAACCCATGAACATTATCTCTCTACTTATGTTTCTCTTTTTGCTCCACTTACTTAATTTAGTTAAATCTAATATACTTGCTGTAACTCACAGTTTTTTATCTCTATTATTATGTACTGCATTGTACTGCTGCCGCAAAGTTAACCAATTTCATGACACATGCTGGTGATACTAAACCTGGTTCTGACATGTAACTGTAGTCTCACCCAGCCTCAGTGGAAAATCACCAATGCAACTGTAAATAAATCAGTCGTAGTCATTTACATCACAAAGGGCATGGATGCCTCAAAGATTGCTTGTGCTCAGTTGCAGGCACTTCTACAACATTACATTTAATTGACAATTAATGCAAAGGATAAATAAATTATAAAGTGCAGTGGAGCAAAAGGCAGCGTCTGCTGCAGAGATAGGCAGGCTGACATCCTTATCTAAACAGCTTCCCCTTCTTGGTTTACCTTTTGTAATCTGATTTTAAAAGTGAGTCATACTCTTTGCACTCACTCTGTTAAGGAGTTCTATGCAATCCACCCATCCCATTAATTGCAACATAAACCCATTAATACTTCAGAAGCAAGATTTAAAATTGAAGGATTTATTTCTCTACCGACTGACTTAGCAAATGACTGTATAGGAAGACCATTCTGCCCTTCGAGGTCCTGCCAGCTTACTGCAGAGGAAAACGTTAGCCACGATTTCCTCGAATTGTGATTGCGAGTACTCACAGATTCCTGGTAGCAGGCCACACTTCCGTGATGGGGGTAGCTGCCTCCATTAGCTAACAAGGTAACATGTTCCTGATGCCAACCAGTTTACAAAAACTTTCTCTTCAATTATTTTGCCAGTCACCTTAAAGGTGCTGGAGAAACTCAACAGGTCCAACAGCATCTACAAAGAGGAAGAAAAACCAGGATGAAAGGTTTCAGCCCGAGCAGACAACTGCTTACCTCCTCTCCATAGATACCACCTGACCTGTTGGGTTCCTCCAGCATTTTATATGTGTTACTCTGGATTTTCAGCATCTGCAGAATCTCTTGTGTTTACCTTAAAAATGTGCCCTTTATTTTTTTTTCCCCATTTCCACTTATGGGAGCAACTTTTTCCACCAGGCTATCTGGGCCCAAGATGATTATTACATTTCCTTTGAATCTTCCCAGTTTGAAGCTGAAGAAATCCTTGCAAGCTGAGGAAAAGCCCCACCTGCCCATTCACCTCCTCTCTCACCTCCATTCAGGAAATCTTTCCAAGCGAGGGCAACACTTCACCTGCAAGTCTGTCGGGGTTGACAACTGTATCCTGTGTTCCCAGTAAGGCCTCCACTACATTAGTGAGACCCAACGTAGACTGGAGGACCACTTTGCTAAACACCTGCACTCCATTCTCAACAAGCAGGATTTCCCGCTGGCCAACCACCAATTCCGATTGCTATTCTCATTCCAACATGTCGGTCCATGGCCACCTTTACTCTCACGATGAAGCCACTCTCAGGTTGGAGGAGCAAAACCTCATATTCTATCCCTCTCCCTTCCATCAATCCCCATCTGGCAGCCCTTTTACCTCTTCTCTTCTTATCTAGCTATTACCTCCACCTGGTGGCCCTCCTCCTTCCCTTTCTCCCATGGTCCACTCTCCTCTCAGATTTTTTTTCAGCCCCTTACCTTTTCTACCTAGCATCTCCCAGATTTTCACTTTATTCCCCTCCCCACCCACCTGGCTTCGCCTATCATCTTCTCGCTTGTACTCATCCCCCCCCCACCTTCTTATTCTGGCTTCTTTCCCCTCCCACTCTAGTCCTGATGAAGAGTCTCAGTCTGAAACATTTACTGTTTATTCCTTTCCACAGATGCTGCCTGACGTGCTGAGTTCCTACAGCATTTTGTACGCATTGCTCTGGACTTCCAGCATCTGCTGAATCTCTTGCATCAGTGGAATACTCCTGATAATTCATCTCCTCGTTAATTTAAATTTTGGGCTGTCGTTTAAAAAGGGTGTAAGCTAAACAAAAGCAAAGGGAGCCAACTATTTAAAAAATACAGCTCAGTTCATTTTTAAAAAAACAAGGAAGAGACCATTTTGGTCTATCATGTTTGCTGTTGTGTGCTGGGGCAGCAGGCTGAGGGTAGCAGACACCAACAGAATCAACAAACTCATTCGTAAGGCCAGTGATGTTGTGGGGATGAAACTGGACTCTCTGACGGTGGTGTCTGAAAAGAGGATGCTGTCCAAGTTGCATGCCATCTTGGACAATGTCTCCCATCCACTACATAACGTACTGGGTGGGCACAGGAGTACATTCAGCCAGAGACTCATTCCTCCAAGATGTAGCACAGAGCGTCATAAGAAGTCATTCCTGCCTGTGGCCATCAAACTTTACAACTCCTCCCTTGGAGGGTCAGACACCCTGAGCCAATAGGCTGGTCCTGGACTTCTTTCATAATTTACTGGCATAACTTACATATTACTATTTAACCATTTATTACTATTTTCTATTACTATTTATTATTTCTATTACTATTTACTAATAGTAATATTACTATTACTATTTATTATTTATGGTGCAACTGTAACGAAAACCAATTTCCCCCGGGATCAATAAAGTATGACTATGACTACTACTACTACTATTTCTTCCAAGAGGACCACAACCTTGTCCTGGTTTGGAGCCTTGCGTGCCTCAATGACCCAGAGAGCTATGTTGGCTGGAGTCCAGGCCCAGTGCTTTGGCTCTTGGTAGGGTCACCCATGCCAAACAGGTCAAAGGGTACAAGCCAGACTAAGAGTGGTCCATCAGTCCTCAATATACAGGGGTTCAGCTCAGAGCTAGCAACCCTGACTGGTAAAACAAAATTGTTCCAGAAACAGCAATGAAGAATCCTTCTACATCTGACTGTGATGGTATCCCCGAGTCTTCTCCTGGACTTGCGTGACTCAGAGTAGCAAAAACAGAGCTATTGACGCGATAAAGGAAGCCCTAAACACTGCCAAAGACGAAGGACCTTTATAGCTGCACTAGATGCCGGTGGCATTATGGGGAGTAGGGAATAGACCATTTGATTTACTAATGGCTAAAAAGCCAGTGTGTCTGTTACGAATGTATTGCACAAAAAACATTGCTAAATTTCACAAACATTAGTAATAATAGCATGTTGCAGGATCAGAAAGCAGTTTCTATTTTGGAATATGAATAGACCATTTTATGCAAAATATTATGCTCTGTTCTGAAGTTACTTAACTGCATTCTCATGGAATTTTAACATTTTTCAGTAGATTGAGAGTACAAAGATTCATGATAAACAAAAATTTAAAAATTGCAAACCATATCCTTAAGTTTGGTGATCAGAAATGCACATACTATGATAAGTGGTCTAAACAGCATTTTGTAAATTTGCAACTTTTAAAGTTCTAATTTGGAAAATAACCTGATCCATAAAAACAAATATGGCATACGCCTTCTCCACAATCTTACCAACCAGCATCGGCAATTTCAGAGAGCAATGGGCTTGAACCCCAAACCTCCACCTCTAGTCATTAACATGCCTACCGGTTACAGTACACACCCTAGTCCCAGTTGGTTAGTTGAATAATCTCAGTTCTGCAATGGGACAACCCACCAACTGATGCAATTGAACAAGAAATTGAGATGTTCCCTCAGTCCCTTGGAAATTAGGCCGATGATCACAGGGAGAAATCTAAAAACAAACCAGACACAGCTCAACACAGAAACCAAATAAAACAGTGAATTTCTCACACCCATCACTACACAGGGAAGAATATTACCCCAACTTAGTCCTGATGTTGGTCAGTCCTCACATTTTTCAAGCCAGAAGTCTCCGAGGATGAATTTGACTGTTGGAAGAGGGGGTAACCCACCCCAGCTCCTTGCAGCGATATGTACTTGAGACTGTGCTGACCAGGGTATGCAGACAAATCTCAACAATATGGCTGCGCAAAGGGCCAAACAGGACAGAAATTTCGGCTCCATCTCATTCCTCTAGAGCCACATCATATCATTTCCAATGGCTGTTACCAAGTTAATCTACAATGAACTGAATCAATTACAAGTTGCTTGAAAGTCTTTATTGGATACAATGACCAAAGGAAAAGCCAAACTCTGAGAGTGAACTTGGCACGCACAGATCGTTTGCTTGCCCAATTTAACTTAAAGGATTTCATGAAGCAGCAAGAATTTGGCCAACACCCAACTTTCTCAAACAGGCAAAACCAAAAAATATATTTCACTCATTCCCTTCCCAAAGCACTTTCAAGTCGGCGTAAACACAATAGATTCTGCAGATACTGGAAACCCAACTGGCTGAGTAGTGTCGCAGCAACAACTTTGAGCTCAATGTTGGTAAGACCAAGGAATTGATTGTGGACTTGCAGAAAGGGAATCCAAGGGAACACACACCAGAACTCACTGAGGGATGAGAAGTGGAAAGGGTGAGCATCTTCAGGTTCCTGGGCGCCAATATCGCTGAGGATCTATCCTGGGTCCAACATATTGATGTAGTTATAAAGGAGGCATGACAGCAGCTATATTTCATTAAGAGTTTGAGGAGAATTGGTAGGTCACCAAAGACACACAAATTTCTACAGATATACCATGGAGAGCAGTCTAACTGGTTGCATCCCTGAGTGGTACAGAGGGTCACTTCACGGGATTGGAAAAGGCTGCAGAATGCCGTGAACTCTGCCAGCTCCTTTGTGGGCACTAGCCTCTCCAGCATCAAGGACACCTTCAAATAGCAATACCTCAGAAAGATGGCATCTATCATCACGGACAACCGCACCCATCACATGCCCTCTTCACGTTGACCCCATCAGGGAGGCGGCACAGGAAACTGAAAGACCCACACTCAATGATTCAGGAACAGCTTCTCCCCCTACGCCATCAGATTTCTGAATAGACTATGAACCCAAGTACACTAACTCAGTACATTTTCTCTCTCCTTTTACACTAATTATTTAATTTAATTTTTTTATATGTATTGGAATTTATAGTTTTTAATATTATGCACTACAATGTACTGCTGCCGCAAAACAACAAATTTCACCACTCATGTCAGTGATATTAAATCTGATGCTGATTCTAACACACACAAAATGCTGGGGGAACGCAGCAGGTCAGGCAGCGTCTACAGAGAGATGAAGGGTCTCTTGGCCTAAAGCATAGACTATTTATTCCTCTCCATAAATGCTGCCCGACCTGCTGAGTTCCTCCAGTATTTTGTGTGTATTACTTAAAAGATGCGCCCTGGTTAAAAGTTCATGAATAGACACCCAGATAAAGTGGGTTCATGATCACTCAACCTCGTTACAGCACTCATTGCATCTTATTGCCTGCCTGAACTGCATAACTGTAGTGCTTTATCCTGCATTTTGATATTGTTTTCCCTTGTACTATCTCAATGCAATGATAGGATGATGTGATCTGTGTGGATGGCATGCAAAACAAAGTTTTTGACTGCACCTTGGTACATATAACAAAACTAATGTTTACTATGGTGGGCGAATCTAAAACCAGAGGACAGCCTCAGGATTGAAGGAGCGTCCTTTTGGAACAGAGATGAAGAGGAATTTCTTTAGCCAGACAGTGGTGAATTGGCAGATTTCATTGCCACAGGCAGCTGTGCAGGCCAAGTCACAGGGTATATTTAAGGCAGAGGTTGATAGATTCTTGATTGGTCCGGGCATGAAGGGATACGAGGAAAAGGCAGTAGATTGGGACTAAGAAGAAAATTAGATCAGCCATGATGAAATGGCAGAGCAGACTTGATAGGCCAAGTGGCCTAATTCTGCTCCTATATTCTATGGTCTAAGGCAGGAGACTGGGGCTGAGAGGGAAAGTGGATCAGCCATGATAAAATAGTGGTGCAGACTCCATGGGCCAAAAGAGATTCCTATCTCTTACAGACTTAAACTAGGGTGCAGAAGAGATTGATCAGGATGCTGCCGGGATTAGAGGCCATGTATTATAAGGAGATGCTGGACAAACCTGGTCCGTTTTCTCTGGAACTCTGGAGGCTGAGGGGAAATCTGATAGAGGTTTATAAGATTATGAGAGGTATAGATAAGAGTAGGCAGAGAGCATATTTTCCTCCAGGGTTGAAATGTCTAATCAAGAGGGCATGAATTTAAGGTGAGAGTGAGTAATCTTAAAGTGATGTGTGGGGAAGGTTGTTTCTTTTAAAGCAGAATGATGGGTGCTGCCTGGAATGGTGGTGGGAGCAGATACAACAGAGGTGTTCAAGAGGCTCTTAGATACTCACATGAATATGCAGAAACTTGAAGAACATGCACATTGTGAAAGCAGAATGGATTCAGTTATAAACATGAGAAAGTCTGCAGATGCTCACCTCTCCAATCAGATTCCTTCTCCTCTCCAGCCCTTTACATTTCCCACCCACCTGGCTTCACCCATCAACTTCCAGCCAGCCTCCTTCCCCTCCTACCTCCTTTTTATTCTAGCGTCTTCCCCTTCCTTCCCAATCCCGAAGAAGGGTCTCGGCCCGAAACGTCAACTGCTTATTCATTTCCATAGATGCTGCCTGACCTGCTGAGTTCATCCAGCATTTTGTGGGCGTTGCTCTGGATTTCCAGCATCTGCAGAATTTCTCCTGTTTATACCAAGCAATATCAGTTTGTCCTTTAACTGATTGTACATTAACTTTTATTCCCTTTTGATTTAGCTCCTCCATTGGGCAGCATATCCCCAAATCAATCATTTTAACAAAAAATAAACTGTTACCAGCCTAAGCATACTTTCACACAAAAACATAACCAGCATGCACAGCTACATCTCAGTTATAAATTCTCCACTGAGCCATTTTAAAAAGAATGCTATTTTCCTCTCTCCCACATCTCTATTCTCTCATAAGCTGCTTATTGGCAGAAACTTCAGGCTCTGACAGAGCTTTGCCTTAAACAGCGATGTTTTCCCTTCTCTTACAGATCTACACAACTTGTCAAGTGTGCCCAAGATCCTTCAGCACTTGCTTCCAACTTCCGTTGGAAAGACATCCTCTTTGCCTTTGAAGCAAAATGTGATCGATTTTTAAACAACGCACTCACAAGCGATGAGAGGGAAGGGAGAGGAGAGGGAGAGGAGAGGGAGAGGAGAGGGAGAGGAGAGGGAGAGGAGAGGGAGAGGAGAGGGAGAGGAGAGGGAGAGGAGAGGGAGAGGAGAGGGAGAGGAGAGGGAGAGGAGAGGGAGAGGAGAGGGAGAGGAGAGGGAGAGGAGAGGGAGAGGAGAGGGAGAGGAGAGGGAGAGGAGAGGGAGAGGAGAGGGAGAGGAGAGGGAGAGGAGAGGGAGAGGAGAGGGAGAGGAGAGGGAGAGGAGAGGGAGAGGTTCACAAAGCAAACACGGTACTGGACGCATGGTACAGTAACATAGCAGTTATAAAGGGGCACGGTGGCGTAGCGGTATGGGGGGCACAGTGGCGTAGCGGTTATGAGGGGGCATGGTGGCGTAGCAGTTATAAAGGGATAGCGGTTAGTGTAATGCTATCACAGCACCAATGACCCAAGTTCAATTCCCGACACTGACTGTAAGGAGTTTGTATGTTCTCCTCGGGACCGAGTAGGTTTCCTGCAGGCGCACCGGTTTCCTCACACCTTCCAAAGATGTACGGACTAATAGCTTAATTGGTCACATGGATGGCGCAGTCTCGTTGGGCCGGAAAGGCATGTTACCGTGCTTCATTTCTAAATAAAATAAGAGCAAGCAAGAGACCATGAGCTGGGCCTTGTTGCCGTGGAAGGCTTTGACAGCTGACCCAACCACCGTTTGCAAAGGGAAATTGAATAGATAGTTTGGTAAGAAAAATCACAGCAGAGATGGGATAGTGGAGAATCAGACAGAGTCTGTAAGGTTCTTACAGAGAAGCAATACGGAATCAATCTACTATCGCTCTAAAATGATTTTATGATAACATCGAGCATTTCAGACTCCGCCACAGATTAATCAAATGGTCGTGACTCTCCACTCAGGAGATGTCATTTTTACTCTTCCATCTCGGCAGATTTTGCCCGAGACTTCCAGCAACTCCTGCTCTTGTTCCATATTCCCAGGCACCAGTCCTATGGCAGCAATGTGTGGTAGAATATACACACTCAGTGGCAACATTATTAGGTGCCTCCTTTTTGTGGTCTTCTGCTGCTGTAGCCCATCCACTTCAAGGTTCAACATGTTATCAGAATCTGAATCAGAGTCAGGTTTATTATCATCGGCATATGTCATGAAATTTGTTAACTTGGCAGCAGCAGTACAATGCAATACATGATAATATAGGAAAATAATAATAAACACACTGTATTAGGTATATATTTATATTAAATAGTTAAATTAAAACTTGGTGTGAAAACAGAAATAATAAAAGTGGGGTAGTGTTCATGGGTTCAATGATCATTTAGAAATCAGATGGCAGAGGGGTAGAAGCTGTTCCTGAATCGTTAAGCGTGTGACTGCAGGCTCCTGTACCTCCTTCCTGATGATAGCAATGAGTCCTGGGTGATGAGGGTCCTTAATTATGGACACCACCTTTCTGATGCACTGCTCCTTGAAGATGTCTTGGATACTGTGGACATCAGTACCTAATGATGGAGCTGACTAATTTTGCAATTTTCTGTACCTTCTTGCAAACCTGTTAAGTAGCAACCCCCCATATGACCATACAAGTCAGTGATCCAGCCTGTTAGGATGCTCTCCACGGTACATTGGTAGACGTTTGAGTAGAATTGCAGAAATTATGCATCCAGAGATGGTCTTCTGGACACCACATGGTTATCTGAGTTACTGTCACTTTCCTGTCAGCTCAAACCAATCTGGCCCTTCTCCTCTGACCTCTCAAATTAAAAAGGTGTTTTTGCCCACAGTACTAAAGCTCACTGGATGTATTTTTTTTTGTATCTCACACCATTCTCTGTAAATTCTCAAACCCGTTATGGATGAAAATCCCAGGAGACCAGCAGTTTCTGAGATACTCAATCCACCACATCTGGCACCAACAATCATGCCAAAGTCAAAGTCACTAAGATCATATTACTTCTCCATTCTGATGTTTGGTCTGAGCAACAACTGAACCTCTTGACCATGTCTGCATGCTTTTATATGTTGAGTTGCTGCCACATGATTAGCCGATTAGATATTTGCATTAATGAGGTGTGCAGGTGTACCTAATAAAGTGGCCACTGAGGATGGGATAATACTGAACAGGTCCAGGCCCTTCAGCCCACAATGCTGAGTCGAACCAAATAATCTCTTTATACACTTGTACCTCCTGCCTGCATAACTGTGTGCCTATATACAGCTTTTTAAATGCTACCCACCTGCCTCCACCCCCACCCCCAGGCAGTGCACCCATGACTGCGTAAATCAAAAGATGCTGCCCACATCAGAACCAGGTTTAATATCACCAGCATATGTTGTGAAATTTGTTAACTTTGCAGCAGCACAGTGCAACACATGATAAATATAGAAAACAATGGAATTACAGCGAGTATTTAAATGCATATTAAATAGTTAAATTGAGTAAGTAATGCAAAAATAAAAATTTAGTGAGGTAGTGTTCGTGGGTTCAATGTCCATTCAGAATTCAGATGGCAGAGGGTAAGAAGCTGTTCCTGAATCGTTGAGTGTGTGTCTTCAGGCTTCTGTACCTCTTTGCTGATGGTATCAATGAGAAGAGGAGATGTCCTGGGTAATAGGGGTCCTTAATGATGGACGCCAACTTTTTGAGGCATTGCTGCTCGAAGTAGTCTTGGATACTACAGAAGCTAGTACCCATGATGAAGCTGACTGATCTCACAACTCTCTGCAGCTTTTTTCGACTCTGTGCCATAGTTCCACTCCCACCAGACAGTGATACACATGTGGAGAGAATGCCATGGCCTGCACTCAATTGCTGACATTTGCAAATATAAAACTTTGGATTCTAACCAGGCGAGGTCTCCTCCTCAGAGTTGATAGCCAAACCAGAATCAGCCTGCCACATTCCACACAACATTAATCCCTCAATCTACACCTCAGAGCACTAAAATAAATAATCCACATATTGGCGGAAACTTGCTGCACGCAGTTTGATCGCCATGTGTCCAACATCTTTGACAGGGCTGTCAAGTGCTCTCAGGCATCTCGCCATCACAAGAAGCACATGATGCATGCAAATCTTTCTTCAGCCGTCTGCTTCAGGCTGATGCCAGATAAACTCAGTTAATACCTCACTGCACGGACTAAACTTGTATCTCCGACTATCACAACATCATGGTGGCAGGGTCCGGTCCCAGAATGTATCGATGTGGCGGTGCCTGGGTCCTAGTGCTGGGGATGACCCAGTGTTTGAGCAACTTAAACGCCGGGCCAGATGGGCTGACAAGGCAGGGTGTCGGGACCGGGGGCGAGGTCCGCCAGTTCTGCTCGCTGCTCAGCAACGTTTACTCAGCTCTCAGCTGCTCGGAGGCAGAGGCCGTGCCTGTTCTGGGCGTTGTGTCCGCGAACTTCACAATGACCTGCCCCACTCTGTGACGGACTGAGGCTACGGCTATGGGTCTTCTCAGGCTGATCCAAGTTCCGTGTCTCTGGACTCAATTTTGCCCAATTGCAGTTATGCAGTTACTTGTTTTTATTGTTTGCATGATGTGTGTGTGTGTGTGTGTGTGTGTGTGTGTGTGTGTGTGTGTGTGTGTGTGTGTGTGTGTGTGTGTGTGTGTTCCCCCTTCTCTGCACATTAGGTATTAGGTGCTGGTGTTTTTTCTTTAATTTGGGATCTTTCAGATTTTTTTTGTGGTTGCCTGTAAGCAGGTGAATCTCAAGGTCATATAATTTATCCATTTTTTGAATCTTTGATCAGTGCACAATACCATTATCTTACTCCAAATTCAATTACTACTTAAGCAAGAAAATTTAAATGAGTCAACTGCAACTAGCACCAGAATTAGAACAATCATTTGTAGAAATTCAATACCTGTTTTAAGTTTTTCCCTTAAGGAAACCACGCTGACTTTGTCCCATCTTGTCCTGTATCACCAAGTACTCCATAACCTCATCCTCAGCAATTGACTCCAACATCTTCCCAACCACTGAGGTCAGGCTAACTGGTCTATAGTTTCCTTTCTGCTGCCTTCCTCCTTTCTTAAAGAATGGAGTGGATTTGCAATTTTCCAGACCTCTGTCACCATGCCAGAGTCCAAGGATTTTTGAGGGATCATTTCTAATGCTTCCACAACAACCTCTTTCAGAACCCTGGGGTGCAGTTCATCTGGTCCAGGTGACTTATGTACTCTTAGGTCTTTCAGTTTTTTGAGCACCTTCTCCCTTGTAATAGTAACTGCACTCAATAGACAATAGGTGCAGGAGTAGGCCATTCGGCCTTTCGAGTCAGCATCGCCATTCACTGTGATCATGGCTGATCATTCACAATCAGTACCCCGTTCCTGCCTTCTCCCCATATCCCTTGACTTTAAGAGCATTAAGAGCTCTATCTAACTCTTTCTTGAAAACATCCAGAGAATTGGCCTCCACTGCCTTCTGAGGCAGAGCATTCCACAGATCCACAACTCTCTGGGTGAAACTCACTTCTCTTCCCTCACATCCTTCAATACCTGGCACACTGCTAGTGTCTTTCACAGTGAAGACTAACGGAAAATACTCATTTAGTTCATCTGCCATCTCCTTGGCCAGCTATTATTTATCCGGCCTCATTTTCTAGCAGTTCTATATCCACTCTCATCTCTTATTTTTCACATTCTTGAAAAAGCTTTTACTATCCACTTTGATATTGTTTGCTAGCTTGCTTTCACATTTCATCCTTTCTCTCCTAATGACTCTTTTAGTTGCTCTCTGTAGGTTTCTAAAAGCTTCCCAATCCTGTCTTCCCACTAATTTTTGTTTTGTTGTATGCCGTCTCTTTTGCTTTTACATTAGCTTTGACTTCCCTTGTCAGCCACAGTTGTACTATTTTGCCATTTGAGAATTTCTTTGTTTTTGCAATACAATACCTCTATCCTGCACCTCCCTCATTTTTCTGAGAAACTCACGCCATTGTTGCTCTGCTGACATCCCTGCCAGCATCTCTTCTTATTTACTTTGGCCAACTTCTCTCTCGTACCACCGTAATTTCCTTTTCTCCAATAAAATATTGCTATGTCAGACTTTACCTTCTCCAGATCATATTGTGAGCAAATAGAAATAATCCCTATTACTGATCCAAAAAGGTTACACCAACAAATCAAGAATATCACTGGTAAAAAGCTCCTCTGTTCTTCAGGTGGATGTTTGAAAGCAAAGGACGGTACCATTATCATGGAAAAAGATGAGATTATGAACAGATGGACTGAGTATATTCAGGAATTGTTTGAAGACGATCGAGGCGAAAAACCAGAAATTAAGAAAAACATTGAAGGTCCAAATATTTTAAAACCTGAAGTTCATAATGCAATAAATAAGATGAAGAAAGGAAAGGCAGCAGGTCCTGATGAATTAGTAATAGAACAAATTATTGCCCTTGAAGATTATGGAATTGAAAAACTTACTGTTTTAATCAATGACATTTATGAGACTGGAATAATACCAGAAGAGATGAAAAAAATCAGTATTTATCACTCTTCCTAGGAAACCTGGAGCAATAGAATGTGAATTACATAGGACTATAAGTTTAATGAGTCATATCACCAGGATACTTCTAAGAATTTTGATGCCAAAATCTAAAAGTAAGATACAAGCTGAAATAGGTAAAGAACAATGTGGTTTTGTGAATGACAAAGGTACAAGAAATGCAATATTGAAGTTAAGGATACTATCAGAACGAGCTACTCAAGTGCAAAAAGATTTGTTTGTTTGTCTTATCGGCTACACAAAAGCATTTGATAAAGTGAAGCACAATAAGTTATTTGAAATATTACAGAAAACTCTAGATCTAGATTCGAAAGACATCCGCCTAATCAGAAATCTGTACTGGGAACAAACTGCTGCTGTAAGAATAGATGGAGAAGTGAGTCAGTTTACGAAAATCAAGAGGCATTAGACAGGGGTGTGCTTTCTCCCCTGATTTATTTAATGTGTACAGTGAAACAATATTACAAAACATGAGACATCTTGGGAATCAAAGTTGGTGGTGAAAACATCAACAATTTAAGATATGCACATGACACTGTGTTAATCGCAAGTACAGAGGAAGAACTACAAAACTTAATTGATACAATTGTTGAAGAAAGTGCAAAAATGGGTCTATCTATCAATTGCAAAAAGACAGAATGTATGGTGATATCCAAAAAGGAGAATCCTATATGCAGGCTGAGAATAAATGGAGAAGACATAAAACAAGTACAGAACTTTTGCTACTTTGGAAGCTGGGTAACATCAGATGGCAGGTGCGACTTGGACATCAAAAGAAGAATAGGGATGGCAAAAGACACCGTTACGAGAACGAAGAATATACTGACCAATACTAAACTAGGCATGACAACCCTCCTCAGAGTACTGAAATGTTACGTTTATCCAGTTATGCCATATGGCTTAGAATGTTGGACAATATCTAGTAACATGAGGAAATGAATTGTAGCAGCAGAGATGTGGTTTTTGAGGAGGATGCAAAGAATATCATGGACAAAACGAATATCTAATGAGGATGTCATGAACAGGGCAAACACAAAAAGAGAAATAATGTATGAGATCATGAAACTTCATTGGACATATGATTGGGAAAGAGGAGTTAGAATGCATAGTAATTATGGGAAAGATTGAAGGGAAGAAAGCAAGAGGAAGACAAAGACAAATGATGATGGAGGCAGCAGCCAGAGAACTGGAAATGAATACCAATGAATTGATCCACTTGACCCGAAACAAGAGTGTGTGGGCCATGGCAGTCAAAGCTCAAATTGGGCATGGCACCTGATGATGATGATGATATCATAGTTCACATTGAACTCAATTATATTGTGATCACTGTCTCCTAAGGGTTCTTTTACCTTAAACTCCCTAATCACCTCCAGTTCATCACGCAACACCCAATCCAGTATAGCTGATCTCCTAGTCGGCTCAATGACAAACTGCTCTAAAACGGCATCTTATACACATTCAACAAACTCACTCCTTGAGATCCCTTACTAATCTGATTTTCCCCAATCAACATGCATGTTGAAATCTCCCATGACTACTGTAACATTGCCCTTTTGACTTGCCTCTTCTATTTCCTTTTCTATTTTCTATGAAGTTTTAAATGGGTGGAACAACTTTATTAAACTCATCGTTAACTAGACTACAAAGCAGAATGGCACATAATAAATCAGACTTATTTATCACATTGTACATCGAAACATACAGTAAACTGCATTGTTTATATTCACATCACCATAGCCTAAGGATGTGCTGGGTGCAGTCCATCAGTATCACCACTCATTCTAGTGCCAACATCGTATGCCTACAATGTTCAGCAGAACACAACACAGCCCGACTTATCAAGAATCTACGAACCTCTGCCTTAAATACACACAATGACTTGGCCTCCACAGCCACCCGTGGCAACAGATTCTACAGATTCACCACACTCTAGCTAAAGAAATTCCTCATCTCTGTTTAAATGGACATCCCTCTATTCTGAGGTTGTCCCCTCTGATCCTCAACTCCCCAACTATAGGAAGCACCCTCTCCACATCCACTCTGTCTAGGCCTTTCAACATTCGATAGATCTCAATGAGATCCCCCCTCTCCCAGTCTTCTAAATTCCAGTGAGTACAGGCCCAGAGTCATTAAACTATCGTCATATAACAAGTGCTTCACTCCCGGAATCATTTTCATAAACCCCCAATGTCAGCATATTTTTTCTCAGATAAGGGCCTGAAACTGCTCGTAAGGCACACAATTTGTGCATGAGAGCGACTTGTTATCTGTTAGATTGACTCAAAAGCTGATATTTAATATTCACAGCTAATTACACCCCACACGGTAAGTACCAAACTACCACTCTTCAGCTGTATTCTGGTAAACAAGCTATATTTAAAAACAAACTCCGATATAATAGAGCCAATAGAAAGTCCCGTCTCTTGCCATTAAGTTTCAGTTCCACTTTCTCTATCTAATAACTCTATATTAGTGTTGTTATGTACATGCCTTAGTGAGTTAGCTGCCCAAGGTAAAAAGCTGCAGAGCCTATACTGAATCCTTCCCCTGCCCTGCACTTTGCTCTCAGTCAAACTGGCTCGGCACTGTGCTTCGTCAACTACAAGTCAGTGATTTGGGAAGAAGCCCCACTGCTCGTCAGTAGTTGGCAACCTTTGTCCAATGTCAAGATGATGAACTTCAGTCAAGATATGAAATGAAGTCAACTCCAAACTCCTGCAAAATCTACACAGTGCTCAGATTGGCAAAGTAAACATAGAAACATAGAAAATAGGTGCAGGAGTAGGCCATTCGGCCCTTCGAGCCTGCACCACCATTTATTATGATCATGGCTGATCATCCAACTCAGAACCCCGCCCCAGCCTTCTCTCCATACCCCCGGACCCCCATAGCCACAAGGGCCATATCTAACTCCCTCTTAAATATAGCCAATGAACTGGCCTCAACTGTTTCCTGTGGCAGAGAATTCCACAGATTCACCACTCTCTGTGTGAAGAAGTTTTTCCTAATCTCGGTCCTAAAAGGCTTCCCCTCTATCCTCAAACTGTGGCCCCTCGTTCTAGACTTCCCCAAAGTAGCACCCAAGTCTCAGGTGTTCGGAAGTACTGTGTCCCTGAAAATGTAGGGGTGCTTCAGCCAGAGAGGGCTGGCATAATTTATAGCAGCCCAGTAGATTCTAAAGTAAACCCATTTATGTACACCTCTTGCATGAATAACTACATGTCACCAGCACAATTCACCCGATTTCCCGTAATACAGGAATTTGCATTTCGTGAGCAGTGGCCTCCTCTACAATGGCGAGACCAGTCATCAATTGAGGACCACTTCATCGAGCACCTTTGCACCATCTGCCAGAACCAGAACTTCACGGTGGTCAAAAGTTTTAACTCTGATTCCCATTCCTGTTCCAATGTGTTGGACCATGGCCTCCTCTTATGCCAAGATGAGGCCACCCTCAGGGTGGAGGAGCAACACCTTATATTCCATCTGGGTAGCCTCCAACCAGATAACATGCTGACTATCAATTTCTCCTTCCGGTATACAAATTCCAGTCCCCCCCCCCGCCCCACCTCAACCTTCTCTCCTGCCAATTACTTCCCCCTGGGCCCCCCCTTCCATTTCTCCTATGGTCCATCCTCCTCTCCTATCAGATTCTTTCTTCTCCAGCCCTTGACCTTTCCCACCCACCTGGTTTCACCTATCACCTTCCAGCTAGCCCCTTTACCCTCCCCCCACCTTTTTATTCTGGCATCTGCCCCCTTCCTTCTCAGTCCTGAAGAAGGGTCTCAGCCCAAAATCTTGACTGTTTATTCTTTTCCATAGATGCTGCCTGACCTGTTGATTCCTCCAGCATTGTGTGTGTGCTGCTTGGATTTCCAGAATCTGAAGAGTTTCTGGTGTTTACAATAACAGGCATCTTATTTATGATCAACAGTTTACCAGATTCTGGGCATCTGTTTTCTGAAGATCTAGAGAAAAATAAACTCACAGTAACATTGAAGTGTATCCTAATTTGTAGAGGTCAGGTTTCATGTCCTCCAAGTGGACCACAATCTTGTCATGGTTTTGATGCTTCAATGACCTGGAGAGCTATGCTGGCTGGAGTCAGGGC
Source organism: Mobula hypostoma (assembly GCF_963921235.1). Taxonomy (NCBI): domain Eukaryota; kingdom Metazoa; phylum Chordata; class Chondrichthyes; order Myliobatiformes; family Myliobatidae; genus Mobula; species Mobula hypostoma. Next base: position 11,329,541 of record NC_086117.1, on the reverse strand, counting down.
TTTATGCTTTGGCCCTTGGTAGGGTCACCCATGCCAAACAGGTCTAAGGGTAGAGGATGGACTAAGAGTGATCTACTGGTCCTCCGGGTCGGAGTTTCAGCTCACGGCTAACAACCCTGGTTGGTCAAACAGAATTGTTACAGATACAGCAATGAAGAATCCTTCTACATGGTATTCCTGAGTCTCCACCTGGGACTCGCATGACTGGCAGAAGCGAAAACCAAGAGGAAGCTACTGGCACAACGAAGGAAACCACGAACACCACCAGAGATGGAGGACCTAAATGCCAGCAGCACAATGGGCAAAAGAGAAAAGATTTTCATGTCAAGGGTTGCTGTGTTATAAATCCTTCACCCACTTTTATTCTGAAGGGAATTGTAATTAAGACAAGTCTTTTGCATGGAAGAGTAACTTACTAGTATTGATTCCTAGGGAAGTCAACAGCATGAGGAAAAGAGCTTGGGAAGAGAGCCAGATCAAGTTTGCTGACAATGTGCACAAGCACGATGAGGTATAATACAATAAGAACACTTGCAACAGTATCACAGGCACATAGGTACAGATCATACACACTCGGTGGCCACTGTATTAAGGGCAGGAGTAGAACCCATATGGTCTTCTGCTGTTGCTGCCACACATCCACTTCACGGTTCAGAGATGCTCTTCAGCACACCACTGTTATAACATGCAGATATGTGAGTTACTGTCACCTTCCTGTCAGCTTGAACCAGTCTGGTTATTTTCCTCTGACCTCCCTCATTAACAAAGTATTTTTGTCCACAGAACTGTCACTCTCTGGATTTTTTTAAATTGTTTTTCACACCATTCTCTGTAAATTCTAGAGATTATTGTGCTTGAAAATCCCAGGAGAGCAGTTTCTGAGATACTCAAACCACCCCATCTGGCACCAACAATCATTCCACGGTCAAAATCATTTCTTCCCCATTCTGATGTTTGGTCTAAGCCACAACTGAACCTCTTGACCGTGTCTGCATGCTTCTGCGCACTGAGTTGCTGCCACATATTTGCATTAATGAGCAGTTGTACCTAATAGAGTGGCCACTGTGTATATTAAAAAAAAATACACCATACAGTTAAAAAACTGATCAAAACCAAGACCTTAGTTAAAAGAAACAGACGCAATCAGAGGCAAGTCCATGATAGTGAAGGGAGCGGCTCAGTTGCTGAGGTAGGATTAGGTTATGCAAGCTGGTTCAAAAGGTCTGCTGGCTATAGGAATGTAGACGTTCTTGAACCTGACTGTGTGAAACTTTGGGCTTCTGTTCCTCCTGCCCAACAACAGCAGTAAAAGGGATGAGAGAGAGAGAGACCAACATATTTAGGGACTTGTGGTTCCTGAAATAGAGCAACACACACAAAATGCTGGAGGAACTCAGCAGGTCAAGCTGCGTCAATGGAAATGAATGAACAGTCAACGTTTCGGGTTGAGACTCTTCATCAGGACTGGAGGGGAAGAGGGAAGATGCCAAAATAAAAAGGTGGGGCGGGGAATGGAAGGAGGATAGCTGGAGGGTGATGGGTGAAACCAGGAGGGTGGGAAAGGCTGGAGAAGGAAGGAATCTGATAGGAGCATAGGAGAAAGGAGGAGGGGGGGTACCGGGGGAGGTGATAGGCAAGTGAGGAGTGAAAAGGAGCCAGAGTGGGGAATAGAAGAAGAGGGGAGGGAGGGGATTTTTTTTTAAACTTGAAAGAAGAAATCAGTATTCATGCCATTCAAGTTCGAGGCTACCCAGACGGAATACAAGGTGTTGCTCCTCCACCCTGAGGGGGGCCTCATCTTGGCACAAAAGGAGGCCGTTGACCAACATGGTGGAATGGGAATGGGAATGGGAATTAAAATGTTTGGCCACCGGGAATGGAGCCAGGTGCTCAAAGCGGTCCCCCAATTTACAACGGGCCTCACTAATGTAGTGGAGGCCACTTCAGGAGTACCAGACACATTAAGACAGAACACACCTTCAATGGATTAAAATAGGTGGTTTGGCAGGGGAGGTGGTGGAGGAAAATGAGACATTGACCTATATTTGTATTGACATAGTAAACACAAGGTTTATACAAGAAAACCATTTAAATTACAGCGTCAACAAATAAATTGAAAGGACAAACACAAACAGATCCTTTGGACTTTTTTTTGCCTCAAAAGATGCAAGTTCTCAAAATAAAGCCACAAAAGATCAAAGCAGGATAAACACAATGTTCCTTGTCACAGACACGACTTGCTGACACAAACAGTTTCCAGATGACAAGCAAAACACATCCGTGGAGCACAACCAGTCAAAGGCAGATACAGTTCAGGGGCACGATTCGGCCACTGGGCCCTCAAGCCCGCTGCTTGGGTCACTGACATTGTCATAGTCTTCCAGCTCAGACCCACACCCCTGAACTGCCCCCACATTCCTCGAATCCTGTAACATCCAGAAAAATCAATCTCCACTTGCAGTGAGCAACACACACAAAACACTGGAAGGACTCAACAAAGTCAGGAAGCATCTATGGAGTTACAATTAAGTCTACTATTTACTTATAACAACAAATACTACAGTGGATTCCGGTTAATTAGGCATTTGGGACAACTCTTAAAGAACAAACACTATTCGAGAAAATAGCCAGGATTCCCTTTCACAAACAAGAGAAAATCTGCAGATGCTGGAAATCCAAGTAACACACACAGAATGCTGGAGGAACTCAGCAGGCCAGGCAGCATCTATTCTTTTCTACTATTGCTGCCTGGCCTGCTGAGTTCCTCCAGCATTTTGCGTGCAGCCAGGAATCCCTTTGTTTACTTGGGACACAATGCTACTCAGTTGGGGCAGGAGACTGTCGCCAAACAGTCTCTAACAAGCTTCAGTCATGTGTACTTGTGTGGCCGTTAGACACTACACCATGCTTAGAGTGAGCAGTTCTTCATTTGCAGCAGTTGCATGATTTTTTGTTCAAAAAGCAGTGATCATTGGTGAGGAATAAACAGTAAGAACTGTTTCGCTTGCTGTGATTTCAAGCATTTAAGTTCAGAGATGCCAGAAACAGCTGGGGTGAAAAAATGAAATGAGTTCACTACCTCAATAAGTTAGGAACTACAATGAACTTGAAGGTATCGACAATCATCTTGAATGTAAATATGAAAATGCACTGAGTCTGCACTGATTTTGTTAATTTACAGTCAATCAAAAGAACACAGCAGCATATGCTGAATTCCTCTGTTGATAACTATTACGAACTAATAGTTTTATAGTACTGTATTAGTATTGGTAGTTTTCTAATTTGTTCTGAATTCCATTTAAATACATAAATTGTTACCCAGTCAAATGGTATTTTACCTTTTTTTATATATATATCTTTCAACTATTTCCGTGAAACTTCAAATAATTGTGTTAGCCATATAATTGGGCCAAAATGTACTGGTCCCAATGTGTCCCAATTAACTGTAACCTTCTGTATATATAAAAATAAGTAGAGCAAAAAGTGAGGTAGTGTTCATGGTCCATTCAGAAATTTAAAAGACTTTGCAAGTTAACTGCAGGGAGAATGGGTCCCAAGCTCGAGGAATGTAGGGTCAGTGGTATAATTCAATATCAGTGGTCTTCTTCTTCTTCTGAAGTCCACCACTCCTACTGGGGTCGCCAACAGCAACTCACCAGAGACCTCTGTCCTGGGCCAGTCTTTTAAGTTGTCCCCAGGCGTAACCCATCTCCAAATGTCCTTCCTCTCCCAGGGATGAGACGTTTGGAGCTTCTATTGACATTTCTGTAGCTCTGGGTTTTTACAGGATGGGGCTACTAGCTCTTCTCCTTTCACAGCCAGGCTTGGATCCATCAATGGTGGAGTTCAGTATCAGTGGTAGGGTGTTTCACACAGGAGGGTGATGAATCTTCTAACCAAGAGGGCTGTGCGTGCTCAGTCATTGCGCTCAGTCAAATAGAAACTTATTGTGGCATGAGGGATAGTGTCAGAAACCAAGGTATCAGATCAGTCATGGTCCTAATGAATGGTACAGTTCGCTTGACTGGTCAGACACCAACACAGAGTCATAGAGGCAATAAATGCTACCTTGTTCGTGACATCTAAAAATATTAGAAAACTATCCCAGACTGCAAATGATAAAGTAAAGGTACGAGGAACAATTCTGATCTTGCACAGAAGCTGAGACTGCTAGATGTTCTGGTGATGTGTCACAAGTGTGTTTATAGTTTCCTTGTAGTTGGGGCTAGTGACAGAAATGTCCCAGTGGAAAATTAGCTCTGTGGACTCAAAGCTGTTTAAACGCAAACAACAGGAATTCTGCAGATGCTGGAAATTCAAGCAACACACATCAAAGTTACTGGTGAACGCAGCAGGCCAGGCAGCATCTGTAGGAAGAGGTACAGTCTACGTTTCAGGCCGAAGGTCCTGACGAAGGGTCTCAGCCTGAAACGTCGACTGCACCTCTTCCTACAGATGCTGCCTGGCCTGCTGCGTTCACCAGCAACTTTGATGTGTGTTACTTGCTGTTTAAAGCTGTTTTTAAAACATTCCCTTTAATGATTTGTTTTTGTTTTAATGAATGCCTTGTTGAGCCAATTGTTATTTCTAGCTCCCACGGTGCAATTTAGAATAGTAGATTCACACAGCACAGAAACAGGCTCTTCGGCCCAACACATTCATGCCAACCAAGGTGCCTACCTAGTCCCATTTTCCCCGTCCCTCTAAACCAAGGGCTCCCAACCTAGGGCCCACGGCCCCTTCGGTTAATGGTAGGGGTCCATGGTATAAGAAAGGTTGGGAACCCCTTCTCTAAATGTTTCTATCTGTGTACTTGTCCAAATTTCTTTTAAATGCCATAATTGTACCAGTCTGAACCATTTCCTCTGACAGCTCATTCTAATTTTATGTAAAAATGCATTCCATGGACCTCACAGATGGAGCCAGCCAGGACTTTTCTCCCCACCCTACCATCACTCACGTGACTGCTGCATTTCTGACACTACAATAGCCACAGCACCTCATTCGGATGTCCCTCAAGGGACATTGGAAGATGCTACACTGTATAAACAAACTTTAAAGATTGTCACATGCACATCAAAGCATACAGTGAAATGCATCGCTTGCATTAAATCACATCAGCGAGGATTGTGCTGAGCTACACTTCTGGTGGCAACATAACATGCTCACAATTCACTAACCCTAACCCATACATCTTTGGACTGTGGGAGGAAACCAGAGCACCCGGAGGAAACCCACACAGTCACGTGCACAAACTCCTTACAGACAGCACTGAAAGTCAAACCCTAATCTGGCAGTCAGTACTGTAAAGCGTTACGCTAACCACTACGCTATCATGCTGCCGACTTTGCCATTGAAGTGGTCACTTGGCAGTTTCACTCACTCAGGCAGGACATGTCCTCCCAAGTCTGCCAACAGCCTGATATCACTAGCTCCATCACTAGTCAAAACCTCCTGAGCAGCCAATGAGAAGTAATCCCATATTTAACTTTGCAGTGTCACCAAAACCTGGTCTTGAATTAACTGTCAAGCAGAATTTTCCATCTGCAACAGCCTGGTCTGTATCAGTGCAGTTAAAACACATTTCAGTATTTTGTCTAAATACGAGGCTCCAATGTGCAGGATCAAAAGAGGTTGTTGTCTCAGCCAGCTTCACCATGAGCAGTAGCCTCCCAGCCATCGAGGACCATCAGCATTAAAGAGCCTCACTATCATGGACCTGCTCTCTTCCCATTACTACTGTCAGGGATGTGGTACAGGAGCCTGAAGACTTACACTCAATGTTTCAGGAACAGGTTCTTCCCCTCCACTGTCAGATTTCTGACTGATCAACAAGTAGCCGACAGTGTAGTTAGCATACGTTTAAGGCGTCGCTGGTGAAGGTCAGTGACTTCTTGCCTGCGACAAATAAAATTTGATCTGAAGCTGGTTATTTGAGTTACTGTTGCCTTCCTGTCAGCTTGAACCAGTCTGGCCATTCTCCTCTGACCACTCTCTTTAACAAAGTATTTTTGTCCACAAACTGCTGCTTAGTTTCTCGAACGATTCTCTGAAAACTAGAGACTATTGCACATGAAAATTCCAGATCAGCAGTTTCTGAGATACTCAAACCAACTCGTCTGACACCAACAAATATTCCACAGTCCAAGTCACTTAGATCACATTTCTTTCCCGTTCTGATGTTTGGTCCAAACCACAACTGAACCTCTTGACCATGTCTGCATGCTTTTATGCACCAAGTTGCTGCCACATGATTGGCTGATTAGATATTTGCATTATCGAGGTGTTACAAGTCTACCTAATAAAGTGTCCATCTATTAAACACAAGCAAAACTAGTTAAATGGGTCAATTAGCGCCGAGGTGTCCTAGTATTATACCCAAACCCAGCCTCAGGGAAAAAGTGTCAGGGAGATGAGAGTGTGGTTTTAAGAAGCACCGGATGTGGGTCACAATGCTGAACGACCTGCCTCACCAACATACAATGGACACACTGGTACCTTCAGCCTGTTGAAAGCTGCCTGTACACAGAGTGAATTGGACCAGCCTTGTTCAGCCTGGCTGGTGAATCTGGTTTGTGTGGATGCAACAATTCATGTTCAGAGAGACACTTCACAATTACATGGTCCAGATGTACAGGAACGGAACGAGCAGCTCTTCACCATGTGAAGGATGTTTCCTATAGTGGGGGAGTCTAGGACAAGAGTTACTGAGAGGTCAGAGGAGAATGGCCAGACTATTTCAACCTGACAGGAAGGCAACAGTAACTCAAATAGCCACATGTTACAACAGTAGTGTGCAGAAGAACATCTCTGAATACACAGTCTAAGAATAAAGCGATGTCCATTTAGAACAGAGATTTGTTTAGCCAGAGGATGGTGAATCTGCAGAATTAATTGACGCAGATGGTTGCGGAGGCCATGCGGAGGGAGATATGTTCTTGATTAGTAAGGATTCAAAGGTTACAGGCCTGAGTGTATATCAGTGATAATAGCACAGATTCTGATTTGCAATACTGATCTACAAGCACGTTTCTTGTTAGTTTCTTGCATAACGTCTCGATACATATCCCTGTTCCATGGTAATAGAACAGCTTAATATTGGGACACTGAGCAAGCATTGGTAGCTTCCATAAGGCCAGCCCAATGTCTGAACACTGTAACTGGTTGGAGCAAGCCCCCAGCTTGGCACCTTCTAGGGAGACCAGAAATAATGTGAAACATTAAATCTCTGATGCCCTGGCAAATATCGATGTTAATGCCCAAGATAAATATGAGTGTATCAATATTTAAATGACTTACATCAGAGACTGGTTAATACTCCTGAAATTTTCCAATGTCAGCAGTCATCTACAAGGCAAGAATTCAACTCCAATCATGTTTTCCACACACTCTGCTTAAAATATTACCTCATTTTCTGAGACCATCTGCAAAGAATAATCATCTGGACAACAAAAGCTTTTAAAAATTAAGACTTGAAAGTTTTTGGCAACTCTCAAACCAGAAACACAAATCTTGTAAAATAACACTGTAGGTGGAATCAGTTTCCAAAGTCAAAGTTGGAACCTCCATTTTAGGCACTAAAATTTCCTGTCCTTTTGACTCTCATCCTCCCAGCACATACGATCTTCAGGAGGTGCCTGAAGAACCTGTGAAGGCTACATTATTTTAAGCTAAAGTGCACAGTTCAAGGAGTCAGCTGGGGAGAACAGCCCTTTGGGGTATGCAGCAGATTCATTCCTTAACCAACTCACCTCCAACACTGGATTTCGAGTTCAGTTGCCATCTCACCGAGAATCACTGTACAACCATGTCAGTGTCCTGCTAATGAATATGGCTTCGTCCTTGAAAACTCATTCATAAAATATTCATTAATATTTTAATAAATGAATATTCATTTCTGAGAGACACTTACGTAAATTGTCCATCCCCAAGTATATCACAGTGGGTCTGGAATCACATCTCGATCAGACAGACTTCCAGGTGATAGAAAAATAAAGAGCTACGTGGACGAGTTGGATTCATCTTAGACTATGTTAGAAGGTTGGCACAACATCGAAGGCCAAAGGGCCTTTACTATGCTGCAGTATTCAATGTCCATAGAGTGCTAGAAATCTGAAATAAAAAAGAGAAAATTCTCAAAAGGTGAGGTGGCAGCAGCAGGGAAAAGGACAGAGAAAACTGAACCGAATTCTTTCCCATTTTTACAAATGTTGCCTGATCCACAGAGAATTTTCCAGAAGTTTTCAGGTTTTTAAATCCAATACAGATTTAGTAGTTTTGTAGTCATCATTACCAATATATATATATTTTTTTTTACTTCTGGATTACCTCATTTACCAAACTCAATTTCCCCGCTCCCTCTGTGGGATTTGAACTCCCTGCACGATCGCCCAAGGGCTCTGATTTACATATTCATCAGTATGCTACTGTGGCTACAAAATGACTTTCAACTGTCCTTACAGTACTTCTGGGAGAAACTTACACACTGATGACAGACATTCTGGTGGTGCACGCAAGATTGGAACACCACACGCTGCTCGCGATGAGTCATACGCAGAAACACGTTACCAACAACGCCACCTACACAAATGCAAGCTTAAAAGGGAAGTCAAGAAAAACACAGGGGAAGATAGCAATCAAGAAATGATACCAATATCTAATTCAGTTCCATTGCAACGGAATCTAAATTCCAGCTGATCAATCAAAACAGAAGCAAGAGAGGAGGCGACTCACAGGCCCATGAGTGAGATTTAAAAAGGAGCATTTGTGGGCTTTCAAGCTGTTTTGCAGCAGCCCAATCAAATCACAATTCATTAGCAAAGGCAAATAAAAAAAATAAGACAGGGGAAAGTAGTGCGGCCATTGTTGGAATGGACCAGGATTAGAGTGGGGAGGCTTTGGCGAAAACAGGCCAGGATGAGGTAGGCATCTGGGTAAGTTTCTTCTTCAGTCTTTGTCTGTTACTACATAGTGCAGTGAGAATGGCTCCGGTGGCTGTGTTGTATTCTGTGTGTGAGATGCAGGAATCCTAGGAGACCCCCAGCCTGCTGGATAACCACATCTGCACCAGGTGCATCGAGATGCAGTTTCTTAAAGAATGTGTTTAGGAACCAGAGCTGCTGCACGATGATCTTCGGCTCACACGGGGAAACCGAGGGGGTGATAGACAGGAGCTACAGGGAGCAGTCACCCTTAAGTTGCAGGAGGCTGGTTCCCAAGTGACAGCCAGCAGAGGGAAAGGAAATGGGCAGCCAGTACAGAGTACCTGTACGGTCATTCCCCTCAATAATAAGTACATCATCTTGGATACCATTGGGAGAGGACAATCTACCGGGAGGGAGCTGTAGCGATTGGGTCTCTAGCACTAAACCTCAGAAGGGAAAAGGGGAGAAGTGAACTGCAGTAGTGATAGGGGATTTCATAGAGGAGTAGACACGAGATACTGTGGACACAACAGAGACACCCAGAAGATATGTTGTCTCCCAGGTGCTTGGGTCATCGACATCTCAGATAAGGTCCACAACATTATAAAGTGGGAGGGTGAGCAGCCAGAAGTCTTGGTACATATTGGTACCAATGACATGGGCAGAAAAAGGGAGGAGGTCCTGAAGACAGAATTTAGGGTGCTAGGTAGAAAGCTGAAAAGCAGGACCTCCAGGTTAGTAATCTCGAGATTGCTACCTGTGTCATGTGCCAATAAGGGCAAGAATAGGATGATTTGGCAGATGAACGCATGGCTGAAGGACTGGTGCAAGGGGCAGTGTTTCAGATTTCTAGATCATTGGCACCTCTTCTAGGGAAGGTATGACCTGCACAAAAAGGACGGGTTATACCTGAACCTGAGGGGATCAATAGCCTTGTGGGCAGGTTTGCAAGAACCATTGGGAAGGGTTTGAGCTAATCTGGCAGATGGATGTGAAGTGGAATGATAGGGCTGAGGATGGGGCAATTGGTTTACAAGCAGATGCAATGTGTAGTGAGACTGTCAGGAAGGACAGGGAGATGATAGGGCAAAGTTGCAGTCAGTGCGATGAGTTGTAGCGTAACAGGGGGCCAAAACCAAAAAGGGTGATGAATACAGGATTGAAGGTTTTATATTTGACTTCATGCACTACACAAAATAAGGTAGATTATTTTGTATCGTAGTTAGAAATTGGCAGGTACAACATTGTGGGAATCACTGAGTCGTGGCTGAAAGAAGATTATAGTTGAGAGCTTAACAGGCGAGGACTCACATTGTATCAAAAGGACGACCAGGTAGGCAGAGTGGGCGACGTGACTGTTGGTAAAAAATGACTTGAAATCCATAGAACGGGGTGACATAGGATCAGAAGATCTAGAATCATTGTGGGTAGAGTTCAAGGCTAAAAAGACCGTTACGGGAGTTTTATACAGGCCTCTGAACAGTAGCCAGAATGCAGGCCACAAATTACAATGGGAGATAGAAAATGCATGTCAAAAGGGCAATGTTATGATAGTCACGGGGGATTTCAATATACAGGCAGATTGGGAAAATCAGGTTGGTGTTGATTTTGAATCCTAAGGGAGAGAATTAGTAGAATGCCTAAGAGATGAATTAGATGTTGTGTAATGAATCAGATTTGATTTAGGGATCATACAGTAAAGGAACCCTTAGGAGACCATGATCATAATATGACAGAATTCACCCTGCAATTTGAGAGGGAGAATCAAAAGTCAGATGTATCAGAATTACAGTGGAGTAGAGGGAATTATAGAGGCATGTGAGAGGAGCTGGCCAAAGTTGATTGGAAGGAGACACTAGCAGAAATGACGACAGAGCAGCAATGGATAGAGCTTCTGGGAGTAATTCGGAAGGCGCAGGATAGGTACACCCCGAAGTAGTAGTAGTACTCTAAAGGCAGCCATGGCTGACAAAGGAAGACAAAGCTAATATAAAAGCAAAAGAGAGGGCATGTAATAGAGCAAAAGTTAGTGGGGCATTAGAGGATTGGAAAATTCTAAAAAACAAAAAGTAGCAACTCAAAAAGAACCACAAGGAGGGAAAAGATGATGTATGAAAGTCATCTGGCCAGAAATATCAAAGAGAATACCAAAAGTTCCTTTTTCAGATATATAAAGAGTATACGAGAAGTGAGAGTAGACAATAGACTGCTGGAAAGATAGTAATGTGGAACAAGGAAATAGTGGATGAACTGAATAGAAATTTTGCATCAGTCTTCACTGAAGAAGACACTGGCAGTATGCCAGAGGTTCAAGAGTGTCGGGGGCAAAAGTGTGTGAAGTTGCCATTCTTAGGGAGAAGGTGCTTCAGAAACTGAAAGGTCTGAAAGTAAATAATTCATTTGTGCCATATGGTCTGCACCCCAGGGCTCTGAAAGAGGTGGCATTACTAATGATTCCTTTAAGAATCAATTGATTCTGGCATGGCTCCAGAGAACTAGAAAATTGTAAATGTGGCTCCACTCTTCAGGAGGGGAGGGAGGCAGAAGAAAGGAAATTATAGGCCAGTTAGTCTGACCTCAGTGACTGGCAAGATGATGGAGTCGATTGTCAAGGATAAGGTTTCAGGGATACTCAGAGACACATAATAAAACAGGCCAAAGTAAGCATGGTTTCCTTAAGGGAAAATGTTGCCTGACAAATCTGTTGGAATTCTTTGAGGAAATAACAAGCAGGATAGACAAAGGAAAATCAGTGGATGTTGTGTTCTTGGATTTCCAGAAGGCCTTTGACAAGGTGCCGCACATTGGGCTGCTTGACAAGAGCCCAGTGTAGTACAGGAAAGATACTAGCATGGATAGAGCGTTGGCTGATTAGCCAGAGGCAAAGAGTGGGAATAAAGGGGGCTGAGGGTAGCAGAGACCAACAGAATCAACAAACTCATTCATAAGGCCAGTGATGTTGTGGGGATGGAACTGGATTCTCTGACGGTGGTGTCTGAAAAGAGGATGCTGTCCAAGTTGCATGCCATCTTGGACAATGTCTCCCATCCACTACATAATGTACTGGGTGGGCACAGGAGTACATTCAGCCAGAGACTCATTCCACCGAGGTGCAACACAGAGCGTCGTAGGAAGTTATTCCTGCCTGTGGCCATCAAACTTTACAACTCCTCCCTTGGAGGGTCAGGCACCCTGTGCCAATAGGCTGGCCCTGGACTTATTTCCTGGCATAATTTACATATTACCATTTAATTATTTATGGTTTTATTACTACTTAATTAGTTATGGTGCAACTGTAACGAAAACCAATTTCCCTCGGGATCAATAAAGTATGACTATGACTATTCTGGTTGAGTGCCAATGACTAGTGGTGTTCCACAGGGGTCTGTGTTTGGACCACTTCTTTCTGCATTGCATGTCAATGATTTGGATGACAGAATTTATGGCTTTGTGGCTAAGTTTGTGGATGATACGAGGATAGGTGGAGGACAGGTAGTGTTGAAGAAGCAGGGAGGCTCTAGAAGGACTTAGGTTAGGAAAATGGGTGAAGTAGCAGGTGGAATATAGTGTCAAGAAGTGTATGATCATGCACTTTGGTAGGAGGACTAAAAGTGTAGACTATTTTCTAAACAGGAAGGAAATTCAAAAATATGAGATGCAAAGGGACTTGGAAGTCCTCATGCAGGATTCCCTAAAGGTTAACTTGCAGGTTGAGCCAGCAGTGAGGAAGGCAAATGCAATGTTAGCATTCATTTGGAGAGGACTAGAATATAAAATTAAGGAAGTAATGTTAAGGCTATACAAGGCACTGGAGTTTTGTGAGCAGTTTTGGGCCCCTCATCTAAGAAAGGATGTGCTGGCATTAAAGAGGGTTCAAAGGAGGTTCACGAAAATGATTCCAGGCTTATCGTATGAGGAGCATTTGATGGCTCTGGACCTGTACTCAGTGAAATTTAGAATAGAGGGGAGAGGATCTCATTGAATTCTATCAAATGTTGAAAGCATAGATAGAGTGGATATGGAGAAGAAGTGGGGGAGTCTAGGACCAGAGCATACAAGTTCAGAATAGAGAGATATCCATTTAGACCTGAGATGAGGAAGAATTTGTTTAGCCTCAGACAACTGTGGAGCCAAGTCATTGAGTGTATTTAAGGTGATGATTGATGGGTTCTTGATTAGTCAGGGCATGAAAGATTATGGGGAGAAGGCAGCAGGATGGGATTGAAAGTGAAATGGCTCAGCCATGATCAAATGGTGGAGCAGATTCGATGAGGTAAATGGCCTAGTCTGCTCCATTGTCCTAAAGGCAAAGTTGCTCTCATTCATGGCTGGTTTATGCCTCATTTACACATTTCACAGGATGTTTCTATATACATGTAATAAATAAACCTGAATCTCAAAGTAAACTTATTATCCAAGTTATGTATATGTCACAAAATACAACCAAGATTCATTTGCTTGCAAGCATTTACAGTAGAACTCAATGAAAAACTACACACAAAGACTGACAAACAACCAATGTGCAAAAGAAAACAGGTCAAGCAAATTAAATAACTACATAACTAAATAATACTGAGAACCCAAGTGCTAGAGTTCTTGAAAGTGAGTCCATAGGTTCTGGAATCAGTTCAGCATTGAGGTGAGTGAAGTTATTCACACTGGCTCAGGAACTTGAAGGTTGGAGGGTAATAACTTTTTCCTGAACCCGGTGTTGTGGGACCCAAGGCTCCTGTACCTCCTGCCCGGTGTCAGCAGTGAGGACGGAGCAGGAACTGGATATCCCAAAAATCTCACTTATTGCACTGCAGATTTCTATTGGTTCTTGTAAGTCTGTGCCTGCTGCAAAGGTCCCCTGTGAAAAGCCCAAAGATGGTGCATGCTCTGTGGTCGTTCTTCTTAATATTTCCTCCTTATTTTTATGGCAGACATCATAGTATTCCTGGACACTGGGCCAGGGCACAGGCAAAACACAGAGGGGTGATCACAGAAGATAATTCTCTGTTGTAAACAGAAGACAATTGCTCTGAGTTTATTTCAAAAGCAACTGAAGTGGTACCAGTAGACATTAATAAACGTAAATGATTAACTTCACACACAATAAAATTCCACAGCAGCAATTTCCTTCAACACTGATTTCAAGTAGCCTCCAGGGTAAGCAACGTGCAAGTCCTTAAAAACATCGTTTCCCAAATCACACCATGGCTTTTCTCATTCCTCGTCTAACTCAGTGGGTTGGGCAGCATCTATGGAGAGGAATAAAGGGCTGATGTTTTGGGCAGAGGCCCTTCATCAGGACTAGAAAGGAAGGGGCAAGGTGGAGAGGAGGGGAAGAAGGGGAAGGAGGACAAGGACAAGGATGCCGCCTGACCTGCTGAATTCCTCCAGCATTTTGTGTGGGTTGCTTGGGATTGCCAGCATCTGCAGACTTTCTCCAGATTTCTACAAGCTGGTAGGCGATGGGTGAGCACAAGAGATTTTGCAGCTGCCGGAAATCCAGACAAACACACACAAGATGCTGGGGGAACTCTGCAGGTCAGGCAGCATCTATGGAAATGAATAAAGAGACAACATTTCAGGCTGACACTGTTTATTCATCTCCACAGATGCTGCCTGACCTGCTGAGTTCCCCCAGCATTTTGGATGACAGGAGAGACCAGCTGAGGGAGAGGGGAGGCGTGTGGTTGAGGGAGGGGCTGTTGAAGTGAGAAGCTGGGTGGAAGAGGTAAAGGGCTGAAGAAGAATGTATCTGATAGCAGAGGAGAGTGGACCAGAGGAGAAAGGGAAGGAGGAGCACCAGGGGTGGTGATAGGCAGGTGAGAAGAGAAGGGGGTACCAGAATTAGGAATGGAAAAAGAGTGGACGTATGAAGGTACATTACCAGAAATCAACATTCATACCACCAGGTTGGGAGCTAGCTACACAGGTGGAATATGAAGGGCTGAAGATCTTTAATCTTTACTAAATTTTCCATTCTTCCCATTTTGAATTCTTCATCTTCCTGTCTACCTGCAATGCACTCTCTCTGTACAGCACTCTTAATGAATTGATAAGTATGGACAGTATGCAAGACAAGTTTCTTATGGCACCTCGGTACATGTGAAAATACTGAACCAACTTATTGGGAGACCACTTCGCTGAGCACCTATGCTCCCCCCACCAAAAAACACGGGATCTCCCAGTGGCCACCCATTCTAATTCCACTTCCCATTCCGATATGTCAATCGATGGCCTCCTCTAATGTAGCAATGAGGCCAGACTCAGGTTGAGGACTGGGTAGCCTCCAACTTGATGGTGTGAACATCGATTTTGTGAACTTCCACTATTTGCCCCCAACCCCTCTTCTTCGCCATTCCCATTTCCCTCTCACCTTATCTCCTTACCTGCCCATCACCTCCCTCTGGTGCTCCTCCCCCTTTTCTTTCTTCCATGGCCTTCTATCCTCTCCCATCAGATTTCCCCTTCTCCAGCTCTGTACCAATCAACTTCCCATCCCTTTACTTCACCCCCGCCCCCTCCCAGTTTCACCTATTACCCTGTGTTTCTTCCTCCCCTCCCTCCACCTTCTAACTGACTCTTCCTTTTTCCTCCAGTCCTGATGAAGGGTCTCAGCCCAAAACATCGACTGTACTCTTTTCCATAGATACTGTCCAGTCCTGATGAGTTCCTCCAGCATTTTGTGCATGTTGCTTGGATTTTCAGCATCTGCAGATTTTTTTTAAATTATTTACGACTGGACTCCTGTAACCCGAGTTTGATTACTGGTTGCTTCATAGCCTTTGTTGGGGATAGTTTATTTTCAAAGATTACACTGTGCTTTTTGGTCCTTTCCGGGGAGAGCAAATGCTCTGGGAAAAATCCAAGAGAGAGACCAGTTAAATCAACCTTCCAGTGGTGCAGTTTTAACTAACATCACACAGAAAATCTTGCTTTGTTCCACCTCCTGAGCTTCCGCTGTTCCATGGACCATTCCTGGCATCCTTTCATTGTTGGAACACTTGTGTAAACAAGACTGCTTCCAGTGAATGTGTTTGGCACTATTACCTCAGCTACAGCAGACACAGGGTGTGGTGTTTAGAATATAGAAGCAGGCATTTCGGCCCAACTGATCCACGTCTATCTCATCATCCTCCCTGCTAGCTTCAGTTGTCCACGTTGGTCAAAATACCCCCCCGAGCCCCTCTAATTTATGCACATCCAAATGCTCTTAAATGTTGCAATTGGACCTGCCTCGATCACTTCCTCTGGCTCATTCCAGGTATTCACAACCGTCTGTGTAAAGAGGTTACCTCTCTGGTCTCCTAGATCTCTCCCCTCTTGCCTTGCATCAGTGCCCTCTAGTTTTGGACTCTCCAACCCTGAGCAAAAGACTGTGATCATTGTAAAATTAGTCATCTCCATCATGGGTACCAGCCTCCATAGTATCCAGAAATCTTCAATGAGCAGCACCTCAAAAAGTCAGCATCCCTCATCAAGGACACCCCCTCACCCAGCACATGCCCTCTTCTCATTGCTGCTGTAGGAAGGAGGTACAGGAGCATGAAGGCACACACTCAACAATTCAGGAACAGCTTCTTCCCCTCTGCCATCCGACTCCTGGATGGACACGAACACTACCTCACTTTTATTATATCTGTTTTTGCACTACTATATTCACACCCCTCATGATTTTATAAACTTCTGCAAGGCCACTGCTCTGTTCCAAGGAAGACAGACCTAGCCTGGCCTGGCCAACGTCTTCCTGGAAAGCAGGATCTCTAGTTCTGGCAGCATCCTCCTAAACTTCTCCTGCACCCGCTCCAGCTCAACAACATCTCTCCCACAACAGCATGTTCAGTCTGCAGCAGCCAAAGCTCTGGAACAGTGATCTGGCAAAGATTTCAATTCCCACCAGAGCAGCTGGGAAATTTAACTTCAAGTCATTGAGTTTATCTGGTCTCAACAAAATGGTTAGTTCATCATTGACCTGTATGTTACTCTGCAGTCACCATTGTGATTTACTCCTTAGTTTGGGGAGTGTTAGAAATTTACAAGAATGTTGCTGGGACTTGAGGACCCGAGTTTAGAGGACTGAGTTCAGAGTGGCATGATAGTGTAGCAGTTAGCGTGACACTATGACGCTGTAACGCAAGGTGACATTGACGAAGAAGAGAGCGGAGGCCAGGCAGGTGTTCAGCGCCATCTGCCAGCGTTTAACCAGTCTTCCTCTCCCTCTTACTGGCTGCTGTCAGAAGAAAGTGCAGAAGTCATGGGATCCACGTTGCCATGATTGATCAGCGAGGCTGTAGACTCATTTTTGGGGACTTTGAGATTTACGTTGCATGCATTCCTGGATTCCGGTCATTTTTTTTGTTATTTTTGATTGATTTTGATCAAGGTGATCGATGTAGACTGGGGCTCTTCGGCAAAGAATGGCATTGTGCCCTGCGTTGGCTAGCTGCATGGCCCTGAACTGAGTTAAAGTGAATACTACTGGTTTGGTGTTTAATATTCTATGTGTTGTTTGCTTTCTTTTTGCTATTTACACAGTTTGTTCTTTTTTGCATATTGGGTGTTTGATTACTTTGTTTCGTGGCTGTCTGCGGGAGGACAGAAATCAGAGTTGTATGCTGTATACATACATTGACCATAGTATATTACAGAGCCAGCAGTCCAGGGACAATTCCCCATACTGTCTGTAACAACTTTGTTGAGTTCTCCCAGCGTTTTCCCTCTAGGTGCTCCGGTTTCCTCCCATGTTCCAAATATGTACAGGTTAGTAGGTCAATTGGTCCCGTGGACGTAATTAGGCTGTGCAGGATCATTGGACTGGAAAGGCTTGTTACTGCACTATATCTCCCTAAATAAAAATTAATTAAAAATAACAATAAATAAAATGAATAGGTTAGGACTTTTAGAAGGTAGATTTGATAGAGGTACAGTTTACAAAATTATGAAGGTATAGATAGGGTAAATGCTTTTTCCACTGTGGTTAGAAGGGACCACAACTAGAGGTCACAAGTTAATGTGAAAGGTGAAGTGTTTAAGGGGAATCTGAGGGGGAACTTCTTCACTCAGAGGGTGGTGAGAGTGTGGAACGAGCTGCAGAAGTGGTGAATATGGGTTTGATTTTAACATTAAAGAGATATTTGGCTAGGTACATGAATGGGAAGAATATGGTCCATGTGAGGTTGTTGGGACTAGGCAGAACAGTTGGGCTGAAGGGCCTGTATCCATGCTCTAATGCTCCGTGACTCTATAAATGCATTGTCAGCCACTTTCACCCAGAAAAAGTTGGTGAAAGATTAACGGAGTTGTGAGGAAGAGCCCAAACACATGTCATTTCAGTGCAATACGAGATATGTGGACAAGATGAGGTAATCCCTCAGAGGACTCCAAAAGGGCCAGCAATCAATGAACAGATAAGGTGACAACTAACCTTTGCCCTTTGTTCTTAACCGCATTATCCTGTGCCACAAAGTGCTCAGGAGGTTCAGTCACTGGACATTCAGTACTACAAAGAAACATGTCCACCTTCAACCATAAGTGATTAAATTTAATCCTAATCTTACACAGGCCCCAGAATAGGGTTTCTTACCAGATTTATTATTGCAAGCTTATTTTTGCAGTTGGCTACCTGATGCATCTTTTTTTAACCATATAACAATTACAGCATGGAAACAGGCCATCTCAGGCCTTCTAGTCCGTGCTGAACTCTTACTCTCACCTAGTCCCACCCACCTGCACTCAGCCCATAACCCTCCATTCCTTTCCTGTCCATATATCTATCCAATTTAACTTCAAACAACAACATCGAACCTGCCTCAACCACTTCTGCTGGAAGCTCGTTCCACACAGCTACCACTCTCTGAGTAAAGAAGTTTCCCCTCATGTTACCCCTAAACTTTTGCCCTTTAACTCTCAACTCATGTCCTCTTGTTTGAATCTCCCCCACTCTCAATGGAAAAAGCCTATCCATGTCAACTCTATCAATCCCCCTCATAATTTTAAACACCTCTATCAAGTCCCCCCTCAACCTTCTATGCTCCAAAGAATAAAGACCTAACTTGTTCAACCTTTCTCTGTAACTTCGGAGATGAAACCCAGGCAACATTTTAGTAAACAACCTCTGTACTTTCTCAATTTTATTGACATCTTTCCTATAATTCGGTGACCAGAACTGTACACAATACTCCAAATTTGGCCTTACCAATGCCTTATACAATTTCAACATTACATCCCAACTCCTATACTCAATGCTCTGATTTATAAAGGCCAGCATACCAAAAGGTTTCTTCACCACCCTATCCACATGACAGTCCACCTTCAGGGAACTATGCACCATTATTCCTAGATCCCTCTGTTCTACAGCATTCTTCAATGCCCTACCATTTATCATGTATGTCCTATTTTGATTAGTCCTACCAAAATGTAGCACCTCACATTTTTCAGCATTAAACTCCATCTACCATCTTTCAGCCCACTCTTCTAACTGGCCTAAATCTCTCTGCAAGCTTTGAAAACCTACTTCATTATCCACAAAGACACCTATCTTAGTGTCATCTGCATACTTCCTAACCCAATTTACCACCCCATCATCCTGATCATTTACACCCTGACAGCTACACAAAAAGTTTTGTTAAGGTCATTATTGAAGTTTTAAGAAGAGATGTTTTAATAAAAGGAACTCCTTTAATTGTTCTATTTTCTCTGGTTTCCACAATCCATCTGAAGCCACAGAGAAGGGAGAGGCCATTTAGTGATGGTGCCTTTTTGAAATCAGCCATTATATTACAACAGAATGATCAGAAATAGTTCTACTTCATTTTCAAATTGGACGCTGAGAATCACTGTTCATTTCCTGTCGCCACAGCAACACAACAGGAATTGGCCATTGAACTGCTCAAACCTGTCCACTGTTCAGTTCAATCATGACAAGTTTTAGATCTGCATCCTAAGACACTTGACCGCCATAATCTCCAATGCCTTGCCCAAGAAAATACTCATGCTCACTAAAACTTGACAAGAGATTGAAAGGATATTCGCCACAAATTTGATAGAGCAAGGCATCTATTAATTTCCAATTCAGCTACTGTATAAGCAGGATTACCCAGCAGTGACCCTCCTCCTCCCCATTGCCTTTCTCCTCATGGACACTGTACATCCCCATTGGAGCTGTACCTCCATGCAACTCATCACCAGGCTGGAAAGTCACATGACCAGCCTGAGGGCTCTGATGTCACTTCCCTCTCTTCACAAATGATTGACAGGGAAGTCCCAGCCGTCACTTCTGGAGCACGTCGCTTCTTGTTTCATTGCAGTCCCTTCCAACTTCAAAATGGGTCACTCTGAAATGTTGCCATATCCAACATCTGACAAAGCAGGAACTGAACAAGTTAAAAATGTGTACAAGTCAAAGTCCTGCATTGAGTTGCTTGCCCAAAATATCTCTGCCGTGTGGGCTGCTATTTTGGGAAACAACGTTCTCCAATCTCTCTTTCACTCCCCCTCACGCTCACCTCTCTTCCACACACCACAACTGAATCCCTGGAGTCACACAGTCACAGACCAAACCCAAACCCTTGGGATCCTGGAGATTCCACCTGCCAGTGGTATGGCAAGAAGGTGGCGTCGCGGGCAACTGGACAGGTAGAAAAAGACCAGCCTGAGGCATTCCTGCAACTGGGCCATATTCCAATGGCAACAAAAACAAAATCCCAGCATATTGAATTCTCCAATTTCAGGTAACATTCTCCCTCTCTCGCCCTTTCCAGTTCTTCCTGATCTACCCAGGCACTCTCACACTGACCATTTCTACTGCTGCCAGGGATGGTGGTAGAGGTAGATACGTAAGGGACACTTAACAGCGTTTTATACAGGCACATCGATGATAGAAAAATAGAGGGCTATGTGGGAGGGAAGGGCGGTATTGATCTTAAAGTAGATTGAAAGGTCGGCACAATATTGTGGGCTAAAGGGCCAGCCGGTACCATTCTGTGTTCAATCACGCAATTCGGTCAAATAATACAGACCAACCTGGTAATACTAGTTCCATGTTTAACCTTCACAAAAATAAAAGCTTCAAATTCCTACAAAGTTCAAAGTAAATTTATTTTCATTCATTTGTTATGTACCATGTCATACGACGTGGGTGATCATAGTCTTTCCACGACCATGATTGTTCTTGCCAAATTTTTCTACAGAAGTGGTTTGCCATTGCCTTCTTCTGGGCAGTGTCTTTATGAGATGGGTGACCCCAGCCGTTATCAATACTCTTCAGAGATTGTCTGCCTGGCATTGGAATTTGTGATATGCACCAGCTGTTCATGCAACAATTCAGCACCTGTTCCTATGGCTTCATGTGACCCTAATCGGGGTCTAAGCAGGAGCTATACCTTGCCCAAGGGAGAACTACAGGCTAGCAGAAGGAAGGAGCACCTTACACCTCCTTTGGTAGAGATGCAGCTCCACCTCGCCAACCAAGTTTATTTTCAAAGTATGGAAGAGTCACTTTATGCTACCCTGAGATTCATTTTCTTACGGGTATTCTCAGTAGAACAGATCAATACAATAGAATCAGCGAAAAACTACACACAAAAAGAATCAGGTTTAATATCACCAGCACATGTGGTAAAATTTGTTCTCTTTGTGGCAGCAGTACAATGCAATACATAATAATAGAAAAAAAAGAATTACAAGTATATATATTTAATAATAATTAAATAAGTAATGCAAAAATAGAAATAAGTATGAGGTAGTCTTCATAGGTTCAATGTCCATTCAGAAATCAGATGGCAGAGGTCTCAGGGTACTTGGAGGCACATGATAAAATAGGCTGTAATCAGCATGGTTTGCTCAAGGGAAAATCTTGCCTGGCAAATCTGTTGGAATTCCTTGAAGTGGTAATAAGCAGGATAGACAAAAGAGAATCGGTTAATGTTATGTACTTGGGTTTTCGGAAGGCCTTTGATAAGGCCCTACATGAGGCTGCCTAACGTGATATTACAGGAAAGATTCTAGCATGGGTAAAGCAGTGGCTGTTTGGCAGGAGGCAAAGAGTGAGAATAAAAGGAGCCTTTTCTGTTTGGCTGCCGGAGACTAGTGGTGTTCCACAGGGCTCTGTGTTGGGATCGATTCTTTTTATGTTATATGTCAATGATTTGGATGATGGAATTGATGGCTTTGTTACAAAGTTTGCAAACGATATGAAGATAGGTGGAGGGGCAGGTAGTTTTGAGGAAGTACAGAGGCTACAGAAAACAAACAGATTAGAAGAATGGGCAAAGAAATGGCAGATGGAATACAGAGTTGAGAAGTGTACAGTCCTGCACGTTGATACAAGAAATAAAAGGGTTGACTATTTTATAAATGGAGGGAAAATACAAAAAAAACTGAGGCACAAAAGGGATTTGGGAGTCCTTGTGCAAGATTCTCTAAAGGTTAATTTGCAGGTTGAGTCTATAGTGAGGAAGGCAAATGCAATGTTAGCATTCATTTCAAGAGGACTAGAATATGAAAGACAGGATAGAAAGTTGAAACTTTATAAAGCACTAGTGAGGCTTTACTTGGAGTATTGTGAGCAGTTTTGGGTCACTTATCTTATAAAGGATGCACTGAAACTGGAGGTTCACGAAAATGATTCCAGGATTGAATGGCTTGGCATATGGGGAACATCTGATGGCTCTGGGCCTGTATTCACTAGCATTCAGAAGAATGAAGTGTGACCTCATAGAAACCTATCGAATGGTGAAAGGCTTTAATAGAGTGGACATGGAGAGGATGTTTCCTATGGTGGGAGAGTCTAAGACCAGAGAACACAGCCTCAGAACAGAGGAGCATCCTTTTGAATGGAGATGAGCAGGAATTTCTTTTGACAGAGGGTGGTGAATCTGTGGAATTCTTTGCACAGGCAGCTGTGGAGGAAAAGTCTTTATGTACATTTAAGGCAGAGGTTAATAGATTCTTGATTAGTCAGCATGAAGGGATATGGGGAGAAGGAGGGAGATTGGGGCTGAGAGGAAAATTGGATCAGCCATGATGAAACGGAAGAGCAGACTTGATGGGCTAAATGGCCTAAATCTGTCCCTAGGTCTATGGTCTTATTAGAAAGGACCTGTTCCTAAAATCGTTGAGTGCGTGCCTTCAGGATTCTGTACCTGAACAAAACTGAACAAGCAAGCAATGTGCAAAAGATGACGAGCGGTGCAAATACAAAAATAAATAAATACAACTTTTATTCTTTGTATTATGTAGAGTGCTTGAAGTAGAATCAATTTTGCGTGAAAATTAGGAACCAAATGTCGTCTTTATTACATTTGAATCCGGGGTGCCAAATATAGAAAATACAAGTACTGTACATCTCAGATTTGATAATTGCAATTACAGAATCAAAGAAAGCAACCTTGCTGCCTCAGGGGACTCAAAAATAAAAGAAACATCACATTCACTCACCGAATTTAATTTATGTGCACAGTTGAACAAGGGCCAAATTCTTCAAAATATTACACTGCCAATGCACACAGATGAAAAGTAGTATTGCTCCAACACATTCAAAATATTTCAGAGAGAAGTGCCCACTTGAGGCCAAAATTTAATCTACCCTAATTTTACCAAGAAATTTGAATTAGATTTATTGGCCACTATAAATTACCTCAAAAGTGCAGTAGAATCTTGTGGGATGTAACAAAAAAAATAGGATTTGGATAAAAAATTAGTCAACATGGTCTCAGTGGGCTGAAGGGTCACTCTTACTCTCCCCAGAGGACACTGCCTTGGATTAGAGTGGCATCCTTTTAGAATGGAGATGAAGAGGAATTTCTTTAGCCAAAGAGAGGTGAATCAGTGGAATTCATTAACATAGGCAGCTATGGAGGCCAAGTTATTGGGTATATTTTAGGCAGAGGTTGATAGACGCTTGATTGGTCAGGGCACGGAGAGATATGGGGAGAAGGTGAGAGATTGGGGCAGAGAGAGAAAATTGATCAAACATGATGAAATGGTGGAGCAGACTCAATGGGCCAAATGGCCTAATTCTGCTCCTGTGTCTTATGACTCTTGGGAATGGCTGTAAAACTGCTTGAAAAACAGCTACTATTCAGTACAGCATCAAGGTGACTACTGTCAATGGGGGTGTCACACAATAAGAGTGAAACCTCCCGGTTTTCTTGGGCTGCGCAAATCTAGCGAAAACACACTCTGGTCCCACCAAATCCGTGAGATTGGGATGGCTCTCCCACCACAAACCCTGGTTTGTGTGGATGCTGTGTAATTTGCTACCCTGTTACAACTCAGTGCCAAGAAATAACAGACAGCACACTGTATATGATTAAAGGAATTATGAATGTTAACTTAACTAAACAATTAGTAAAGAAAGAAAAAAAAGCAAACAGAGTTCATTATAATTAAACAGCCAAACATGCACAAATTGGAGCTCAACTCTTCCAAAAGGCATATTCATCAATCCTCAGTAGATCTTGGCACCTTGCTCCAGCAAATCACAGTCTACTTCACTGGGTTGAATCTTACAAATGGTTCTCTTCAGGTCTTCTCTCTTCATTTCCCACTGAACAAAGAACCCCAGCTCACGCTGGTGTCAGGCACACAACACAAAACCCTGCTTCCCTGATTGGATGGCTCACATTCCAAAGCACCTGTTATCTCTATCCACAACCCAAACAGTGCTTCTACAGGAGGACCATTACATTAGCAGTAAAACTTTTCCCAGGTTTTTTTTTAATTTATTCATTTACGGGATGTGGGCATTGCCAGCTAAGCTCGCATTTATTACCCAACTCTAGTTGCCCCTGAGAAGGTGTTGATGAGCTGCCTTCTTGAACCACTGCAGTCCATGAGGTGTTACAAGAGGAACATAATTTGACTGGAGTATCAGGTTTATTATCACTGACATACATTGTGATACTTGTGACAGCAGTCCAGTGCAATATGTACATAAAAATTACTATTAGTTATAAAATAAATAAATATTATGAAAGGGAAGAATATCAGGGTCGTGTCCATGGTCTGTTCAGAAGTCTGATGGCAGAGAGGAAGAAGCTGTTCCTAAAACATTGGGTGAGCAGCTTCAGGCTCCTGTCTCAAACACAAGGAAGTCTACAGATGCTGGAAATCCAAAACAACACACACAAAATGCTGGAGGAACTCAGCAGGTCAGGCAGCATCTATGGAAAAGAATAAACATTTGACATTTCAGGCCAAGACCCTTCTTCAGGACCTGAAACAATGACTGTTTATTCTTTTCCATCAATGCTTCCCGACCTGCTGAGTTCCTCCAGCATTTTGTGTGTTGTTCAGGCTCCTGTACCTCCTTGTTGGTAGTAATGAGAAGAGGAGATGTCCCAGGTGGTGAAGGGTCTTTATGATGGATGCCACCTACTTGAGGCACCATCTTTTGGGGACATCCTCGACTGTGGGGCAGATTCTGCACACTATAGAAGTGCAGCTTCATAATTGCATCAAACTGTTGGGACCAGAATAGATCCTCTGCGATGTTGATCCCTGGACCTTGAAGCTGCTCACCCTTTCCACTGCTGACACCTCAGTGAGGACTGCTGTGTGTCCTCCTTCCATTTTGCTCTTGGCACAGAAGATTCTGGATATTACACTTCGTTTGCAAGGCAAAGAAAAAACAAAAGTATAACCCAGAGAAACAAATGTAAGCTCTTACGTCAGGAACAGTAGTCGCAGCAACCCACCTGTGGATTTGCTGACTGGCTGTGTTACCTCGGGGAACTATGGCTCAGGAAGTAAACGAGGTCTGTTGGGAAATGGCAGATTCACCATTGCTTATTAAGCAATAGCTCATATCCCCACAGGAAGCCTTCTAAATTATGTGATTTCCCAACAAAATTAGGAAAATTCACACCAAAAAGAGTAGAAGCAAATTATTTTAGGCTCCTTACCTGCAGTTCCACCCCCTCATCATTTGTCCGTTGTGCGGCATATCGCATTACCTAGGTGATAATGGTCTTTCCATGACCATAAACAACAGGAATTCTGCAGATGCTGGAAATTCAAGCAACATACATCAAAGTTGCTGGTGAACGCAGCAGGCCAGGCAGCATCTGTAGGAAGAGGTACAGTCGACGTTTCAGGCCGAGACCCTTCGTCAGGACTAACTGAAGGAAGAGTGAGTAAGGGATTTGAAAGTTGGAGGGGGAGGGGGAGATCCAAAATGATAGGAGAAGACAGGAGGGGGAGGGATAGAGCCGAGAGCTGGACAGGTGATAGGCAAAAGGGGATACGAGAGGATCATGGGACAGGAGGTCCGGGAAGAAAGACAAGGGGGGGGGGGGTTGACCCAGAGGATGGGCAAGAGGTATATTCAGAGGGACAGAGGGAGAAAAAGGAGAGTGAGAGAAAGAATGTGTGCATAAAAATGAGTAACAGATGGGGTACGAGGGGGAGGTGGGGCCTTAGCGGAAGTTAGAGAAGTCGATGTTCATGCCATCAGGTTGGAGGCTACCCAGACTATCAACTATCAACTCTGCTCTTAATTCTAGGATGAGAGAGATGTCTTCCTTTTTTAAAGAAAGGGGCTTCCCTTCCTCCACTATCAACTCTGCTCTTAATTCTAGGACGAGGGAGATGTCTTCCTTTTTTAAAGAAAGGGGCTTCCCTTCCTCCACTATCAACTCTGCTCTTAAACGTATCTCCCCCATTTCACGTACATCTGCTCTCACTCCATCCTCCCACCACCCCACTAGGAATAGGGTTCCCCTGGTCCTCACCTACCACCCCACCAGCCTCCGGGTCCAACATATTACTCTCCATAACTTCCGCCACCTCCAACAGGACCCCACCACTAAGCACATCTTTCCCTCCCCGCCTCTCTCTGCATTCCACAGGGATCGCTCCCTACACAACTCCCTTGTCCATTCGTCCCCCCCATCCCTCCCCACTGATCTCCCTCCTGGCACTTATCCGTGTAAGCGGAACAAGTGCTACACATGCCCTTACACTTCCTCCCTTACCACCATTCAGGGCCCCAAACAGTCCTTCCAGGTGAGGCATCACTTCACCTGTGAGTCGACTGGAGTGATATACTGCATCCGGTGCTCCCGATGTGGCCTTTTATATATTGGTGAGACCCGACGCAGACTGGGAGACCGCTTTGCTGAACATCTACGCTCTGTCCGCCAGAGAAAGCAGGATCTCCCAGTGGCCACACATTTTAATTCCACATCCCATTCCCATTCTGACATGTCTGTCCACGGCCTCCTCTACTGTGGAGATGAAGCCACACTCAGGTTGGAGGAACAACACCTTATATTCCGTCTGGGTAGCCTCCAACCTGATGGCATGAACATCGACTTCTCTAACTTCCGCTAAGGCCCCACCTCCCCCTCGTACCCCATCTGTTACTCATTTTTATGCACACATTCTTTCTCTCACTCTCCTTTTTCTCCCTCTGTCCCTCTGAATATACCTCTTGCCCTTCCTCTGGGTACCCCCCCCCACCTCCTTGTCTTTCTTCCCGGACCTCCTGTCCCATGATCCTCTCGTATCCCCTTTTGCCTATCACCTGTCCAGCTCTCGGCTCTATCCCTCCCCCTCCTGTCTTCTCCTATCATTTTGGATCTCCCCCTCCCCCTCCAACTTTCAAATCCCTTACTCACTCTTCCTTCAGTTAGTCCTGACGAAGGGTCTCGGCCTGAAACGTCGGCTACACCTCTTCCTACAGATGCTGCTTGGCCTGCTGCGTTCACCAGCAACTTTCCATGACCATGATTGTTCTTAGCAAAGTTTTCTACCCATTTATTGTCATATCCGAGGAAAACAGGGTTGATAGGGAGGGGTTATCCAGGGTTACCATAACATTTTTTTTTTAAAAACATCATCGTTGAGCCGTCAGAACAGGTAAAAAAAACCACCTGGGCACCAATGAAACTTTTCATTCCAATCAAATTAATTCATTAAAAAGAAAGTGATCTGTTCCCCTAAAAGATCTGGTTACACCACTTTAAGGTAAAAGGTAGTTATTCCTCGCGTATGAGTGTATGTGTGCACACCAGTTAGTTACTCTGGATT
Organism: Mobula hypostoma; assembly: GCF_963921235.1. Classification (NCBI taxonomy): domain Eukaryota; kingdom Metazoa; phylum Chordata; class Chondrichthyes; order Myliobatiformes; family Myliobatidae; genus Mobula; species Mobula hypostoma. Next base: position 11,301,594 of record NC_086117.1, on the reverse strand, counting down.
TCCAACACCTACCAAAACTCTTGTGTTTATAATCCTCTTTGGACTCTTTTCAATTAAATGACACAGCTTCTCTAACAGGGGAACCAAAACTGTACACAATAGTCCAGATGCATCCTACCCTATGCTGTGTACATTATGTCCCAACCCCTGAACCTAGTGCCCTGACTGAAGACCAGTGAGCCAAATATTCTCTCCGCCACCTAGTCTACCTATGACAGCAGTCTTCAAATTAAAACACAGAATGTCCTGCTATGATTCATATGACACGATTCCCATTTACTTCCTCAAATGACCAACCCTTTGATCTTTAAATAGTTATACCTTCACCACACACAAATGAACTACAGTATTTTTATCTGACTGCATTGATACTCAAATGTGATAACAGACATTTAGGTCAACATCCACATTGATAATAAATCTAGTCACTTAGAAAGATGAAGATTCTGGGCCTTCACCCAAAACCACAAATTAACGAAGAATCAGAGAATCAGTAACACAAAGCCACACAAAAAAAAAGGGTTTATTTTATTTCCAAAATTCACTGATCTCTCCAAGCAACATTACTGAAGAATTGCTTCCTTGGCAACATAATAAAAAAACAATAAACAGGAAAAAAAACGACTCTGGAGACAAAGCTCTGAATGTAACATCAGCTGTTGGGCTGCTGGCAATTCTCTTGTCCAAGTCAGTCAGATGTTGGAAAGTTCAAATCCCATTTCAGAAACTTTAGTACAAGGTCTGTTGGAAGGGCTGTAGAATTGCTATTTTTCTTGTAGTTTGACATCCCTATGCTTGTTTGTCTCTACCAAAGGCGATGTAAGGCTCTCCCTTCCCTCTGCTAGCCTGCAGGTCACCCTTGGGCAAGGTGTAGCACCTGCAAACCCTCCGATCAGGTCACGGGAAGCCATAGGAGCAGGTGGTGGATGGTCGTATCAGCAGCTGGTGCATATCACAAGTCCTGGTTATGCAACCTCTGACACCAGGCAGACAATCTCCGAAGATTATTGATAATGGCTGGGGTCATCTGTCTTGTAAAGACACTGCCCAGAAGGCGGCAATGGCAAACCACTGCTGTGGGAAAAAAATTGCCAAGAATAATCACAGCCACAGAAAGACAATGATCACTCACGTCATATAACATGGTATTACAATGATGATGTTTGTTTGTGTTTATACATAATAACTCATATACATGTGATTGTTCAGTGAGGTTTTCCACTGGTTACAGTTACCCCTAGTTCTCCAGAAACCTCTTGTTTTGACTGGTGGGTCTCACATTGCTTGAATCTAGCTATTTAATCAACTGTTTATCTGTTGGAATTGCAATGGAATCAGTGAACTGGTGTAAGAAGACCAGACCACCTTTGCTCGTTCTTTTTTCCTTGGGCTCACTACCTCTGCTCTTGTGTCTCCCACCACACTTCTCTCATCATCGTCTTTGCTCTTCTGTCATTTAATAAAATGACTGTAAGTAACTGGTTTTTTGCCTCATTAACTTCCAAAGAACATTTGGATCACAAAAGCATCAGGATCCAAGAGGTCCAAGGAGCATTACTGAAAGGTTGCTACTTTGTCAAAGGAGATATCTTTCATTGACTCAGGTTACCAGAAAGATAGAAAGGCTTTACTCTGAAGGACCGGGATTTATTCCCAGAGCGCTAATCAATTCATTAATCCATTATCCCCATAAAAATCACATGAGCTGATCGTCTCCTCCTCCAATGAGCCTACCACCTTTCAGACGAGACACTGAACAAGGTAGACAACAATTTCACAACATTATTCTGAGAGGGAACTACCCCTTTCTGTCCTGACCAATACTTGGCACTCTTCAGCAAAAAGACTTTTCATAATATTTGAATATTACCATATAGACAAAAGTTCAAAGTAAATTTATTATCAAAGTACATACATGTTACTATATACAATCTTGAGATTCATTTTCTTGTGGGCATACTCAAGAAATCAATGAAACCTACACCAAACAGGGCGGACAACCAGTGTGCAAAAGACAACAAACACTAATAAAACAATACAATAGCACACCAGTAATTATGTCTGAAGTGTAATAAGACATCTTTAAAGGAATGTGAAAGACTATGCAGCAAAAGACTTAAAGAAAAAGTCGCACAGGTTTTTACGAACACTGTTGTTGTCTCCTCGTGATGTTTCTGAAAAAATATATCCAAACCCTATTAGACAAGTATCAAGTCAAAACTACAGTTCAACACAAATCCCAGGGTGAAGACTACATGATAGGGTCACTGGACCTCAGAATTATGCTCCAACTCACTCCATTCCTGCCCTGCACATTCTAGATCTGCTGATAATATGAATGGTTTGATGGTTGAAAAAAAACCATGAGGGGTGCAAGAAAGTAAAGACCTCAACATCCTGGTTAAAATTACTCATAGGATTCTCATGTTGATGTTTCCATCTGCCTGGAGTAGCCAATCTCCAAAGGGATTCTTCAAATTGATGCAAGAGATGGAAGCAGGAATCCGCACAGAACATGGTCAAAATCAGACATCAGTGCAAATGCCCTGCACGATGCCCATGTCCCCAATTCCCTTAGTTCAGGGAATTCTAATGAAATTCTGGCAGCAAACTCAATTAAAGAGGCCAAACCCAAAGTGGTTATCAAAGTAGGTTTTGTTACCATACTACCTTGAGATTCACTTTCTAGCAGGCATTTACAGGAAAATAAAGAAATACCATAGAAATTATGAGAAACTAAACAAAACAAAGACCAACAAACAAGTCCTGATGAAGGGTTGCGGCCTGAAACGTCAACTGTACCTCTTCCTAGAGATGCTGCCTGGCCTGCTACGTTCACCAGCAACTTTTGTGTGTGTTGCTCGAAATTCCAGCATCTGCAGATTTCCTCATGTTTGTGTACCAACAAACAACTAGTGTTTGGCAGGAGTGAAACAGTAGCACAGCAGTTAGTTAAAGCTATTACAGAATCAACAAACCTGGTTCAATTCCACCACTGTCTATAAGGAGTTGTATGTTCTCCCCATAACCACGTTTCTCCTCGGGGTGCTCCGGTTTCCTCCCACACATTCCGAAAGGCATAAGGATCAGTAGGTCTGTTTATTCATTTCCATTGATGCTGCCTGACCTACTGAGTTCCTCCAGCATTTTGTGCATTGTTAGAGGTAGAAGGCTATTTGGTCACACAGGTGTAACTGGGTGACACTGGCTCATTGTGCCAGAAGGGTCTGAACCCATGCTGTATCTCCAAAATGCAAATAAATAAGACAAGACAAATTGTGCAAATGAAAAAAAATAATAATGAGAACACGAGTTGTAGAGCCCTTGAAAGCAATCCATAGGTCGTGGAGTCTGCTCAGAGGCAAGGCAAGTGAAGTTATCCACTCTGGTTCGGGAGCCTGATGGTTGTAGGGTAATAATTGCTCCTGAACCTGGTGGTAAGGGACCCCAGGCTCCTCTACCTCCTTCCCGAAAGTGCAGAAGTCCATTCCGAGGAGCTCTGTGGAGCTGGGTCAACACCAAATTAAGACAGCAAGAGAGAGAAAAAAAAAGTCAGCAATGCAGAAGCAGTTCACACTACATTGCCAAGACACAAGAGCTTGTGAACACAGATAGTCAATGTGACACATTTTGCCTAGCTCGAGATAAATACCAACAGTTTCTTTTCACACAAGGGCCATGTGTGAAAAGCAAGTGAAGATAATAACCCATCTGTTCAAACTGGGAGGAGTGAAAAATGTGGAAAAGGCTATTTAATGCAATTGGCTAAAGGTTTAAAAGATGACAGCCTCACTCTTAATAGAAGATAATCCTAGTTAAATGAGATTTATAATAAGCAACCAACAATATGACATGCCGGGAAGGCAACAACCAGACAGAGAAATGATAGGAAGACATTTGTTTTCCATGAAGTTCCTGCTCAAACCTCTTGTGCAGTTACCCTGATACAAAAACTCAGAATCAATTTTACTATCAACTGCATGTGTCGTGAAATTTGTTAACTTAGCAGTTCAATGCAATACATATAGAAAATAAATAAATCAATTATAGTATATGTATATTGAATAAATTAAAATTGTACAAAACAAGAAATAATACATATTAAAAAACTGAAGTTACATTCTGGCTATCAATTATTGATAAATCATAAATCTATTTGATCACGAGGGGCAGAGGGGTGAGAATGTACAGTAATTGGGGCAACCCTTTCACCCAGTGATGATCTCTGTGTAGAATAAGCTGCCAGAGGTAGTAGTTGCAGTAGATACTACAACGTGCAAAAGGCATGTGGACAGCTATATTAGTAGGAAAGATTTAGAGGGATATGGGCCCAACAGGACCTGCTTAGATGGGCATTTCAGTCAGCACGCACGAGTTGGGCCGAGGGGTCTGTTTTCATACAGTATGACTATGTATGATAGGAAGTACCGTTCTCATTGTGCGGGTATAATGAGACCACACCTGGAATAACATGCACAGTTTTGGTTCCCTCATTTAAGATAGATTATACTGGCATTGGAAGCCATCCAAAAGAGATTCACCAGGCCTTGTTAGCATATCATCTAAAACTGACTCATTTCTGTAGATACACAGTGGAGAGTATGCTGACTGGATACATCACAGCCTGGTGCTGAAGCACCAATGCCCAGGAACAGAAAAATCTAGAAATGTTGGTGGACACTGCCCAGTCCATCACTGGCAAAGTCCTCCCCACTATTGAGCACATTTACAAGGAGCACTGCCCACAAGAAAGCAGCATCTATCATCAAGGACCCCTACCATCCAGACCATGGTCTCACCTCACTGCTACCATTGGGCAGGAGGTACAGGAGCCCCAGGTTCAGGAACAATCCTTACCCTACAACAATCGAGCTCCTGAACCAGACTGGATAACATCAAATACCGCAACACTGAACTGATCCCACAAGCTATGAACTCATTTTCAAGGATGCTACAACTCATGAGCTCAGTATTTTTTGTTTATTATTTGCATAATTTGCCTTCCTTTGTCTGTCAAGCTTTATGTATGGCTTTTCTTAAGTTCTACTGTATTTCTTATTCTTTCCTGTACATGCCTGCAAGAAAAGTTCAAAGTACATTTATCAATGTACAGTATACGTTGAGATTCATCTCTTTTTGATTTCTCTTCTGTTCTGCAGCCACAAAACAAAGAAACCCAATAGAACCCATTACTGTAAAAACAAACAAACACTCATGTGCAGAGAGAGAAAAAAAACAACTCATGCAAAGTAAGCACATAGCATTTAAAATGAAAGTGAGTCCTCAGGCCTGAAGACCAGAGCAGCTGGGGCAGGCCCACAGCTTCAGCTCAGCACATCATGGACTGGAGTCCCAGGCACCGAGCTCACAGCAGTCAGACCAGACCCACAGCCTCAGCTTCACAGCAGAGTAAACATTGCAGGGCAGCAAAAGGACCTTTGCCTCTGGGCCCAACCCTCTGCCTGGTCTCCAGGTAGAATATGGAGACATATACAGACATCCCACCTCTCCCGGAATTTCCGGGAGTCTCCCGCATATTAACAGTGGCTCCCTGATGCCCACAAATTATATACAATGTCCCGGAAATTGATTTTTTTGACAGCGAGCGTGAGAGAACACTCGAGGAAGAGCGAGAGAGCGAGCGCAAGAGCAAGATAGCAAGCGCGAGTGAGAGCAACCGCGAGAGAGAGAGAGAGAGACCGCGAGAGAGAGCCAGAGAGCGACCGCGAGAGAGAGCCAGAGAGCGACCGCGAGAGAGAGCCAGAGAGCGAGAGAGCGACCACGAACGAGAGAGAGCGAGAGAGTTCCAAAAAAAGTCAGAGTAGTACAGTGTTCCAAAAAAAAAGGAAATATAAAACGTATGTCACCCCAGACGACACTGAACCCCTGCCTAATAGGGATCAAAATAATGACAGTGTTGCTCACTGCACTGTTTGCAACAGTGACTTTTCTATTGCCCATGTTGGGTTAAGACTGTAAAAGACATGTTGACATGTTCGTTCATTAGCATAGCTAACGTTATTTAAACTAGCTGGCCAGCTGCTAAGGAGCTACTCTATTGCAGACATCCCACCTCTCCCGGAAGTCTCCCGCAAATTGATGGTGCTACCTCCCTGAAATGAGTTTTTGCAGGGTGGGATGTCTGCATATACATACTTTGATAATAAATTTACTTCGAATTCCTGGATTGAGAGTTCAAGACAGTTGTCCAACCCAGAAGGATACCAGAGAAATCCACACCAGAGGGAGAATATGCAAATTTGTCACGTGGCACCAGAGCTCAGGATTGAAGCCTGGTCACTGGGGCTGTAAGGCAACAGCTCAAATGGCCACTGTTCTCAGATCTGTAAGACCTGAACCCACAATGTTCAGGCCAACACAGCTCTCCTGCCTTTGACTCCAAACTGCCCACGTTACGGCAGCCCGTAAGAGTCACCAAGCTTCTGGCGCCAACATAGCATGCCCACAACTTACTAACCCTAGCCCCTATGCGACTCCCTTGTCCAATCGTCCCTCCCCACTGATCTCCCTCCTGGCACTTATCCTTGCAAGTGGAACAAGTGCTACACCTCCTCCCTCACTACTATTCAGGGCCCTCGGTATGGCCTCCTGTATATCGGTGAGACCTGATATAGATAGGGAGACCGCTTTGTTGAGCGGCTGCGCTCCATCTGCCAGAAAAAGCGGGATCTCCCAGTGGTGATCCATTTTATTTCCACTTCCCACATGTCCACACACAGCCTCCTCCACTGTCGTGATGAGGCCACACTTTATATTCCATTTGGATATCCTCCAATCTGATGGCATGAACATCAATTTCTCAAACTTCCAATAAAACCCCCCACCCCCCCTTCACCATTTCCCTTTCCCTCTCTCACCTCATCTTGCCTGCCCATCGCTTCCCTCTGGTACTCCTCCCCCTTCATTTTCTTCCACGGTCTTCTGTCTCTTTCACCAATCAACTTCTCAGCTCGTTACTTCATCCCTCCCCCTCCAAGTTTCACCTAGTGTTTCCCTCTTCCAACCACCCCCTCCCACCTTTTAAATCTACTCCTTAGCTTCTTTTCTCCAGTCCTGCCGAAGGGTTTCAACCCGAAACATCGACTGTACTCTTTTCCACAGATGCTGCCTGGCCTGCTGAGTTCCTCCAGCATTTTGAGACAGTAACCCTATTTTTAAATGTCTTTGGAATGTGGGAGGAAACCAAAGTACCCAGAAACCCACACGGTCTTAGGGAGAGCATACAGTACAAACTTCCTCTGGACATCAGCAGAATTGAACCCAGTCACTGGTGCTGTAACTGTGATCGCTGACCACCCACTTATTCCTTTACAAACGAAACACAACAAACTACATGGCAGAGGGTAATAGGTAGCAAATGCAAATGATTATTTCCAGCTAAACACACAAAATGCTAGAGGAACTCAGCAAGTCAGGCAGCATCTATGGGAATCAGGTTTAATATCAGCAGCATACGTTGTGAAATTTGTTCTCTTTGTGGCAGCAGTACAATGTAATACATAACAGAGAAAAAAACATGAATTACAGTAAGTATATATTAAATAGTTAAATTAACTAAGTTGTGCAAAAAATTGTTTTAAAAAGTTTGAGGTAGTGTTCATGGGTTCAATGTTCATTCAGAAATCAGGCAGCAGAGGGGAAGAAGCTGTTCCTGAATCATTGTGTTCATGCCTTCGCAAACACATGGCCCAAAACAGTCGATGTTCTGGACCAAAACCCTTCTTCAGGACTGCTAAATAACTTTACAGTTTATCTTAGTTTAACATGATTAACTGATCACTAATTAAGTAGTATGCCATTTACTCCTTAGTTAGCTTAGTTGTAAAGTAGAAAATTAAACAGAACACAAGTTAAACAGATCAACAGAAACTAAACAGCAAACAGGGCAGCAAAGTATTTTGCCGATGTTTAGCACAGGCCGATACTGCAGTGAGGTTTGGGCTGCAAGATTGCAAGTGCAAGGCAGAGGTGAGACAACAGCAAAGTGGTAGTTGTTTCCACCATGACAATGTAAACAGTACAGTTATACACTGCACTACTACAATGTACTTCCTCCATACAAAACCAACCTCGCCTCTTCTAGGTAAGCCTCAACCAACTGCAGTTTCCAGGCAGTATAAGGTGTGGTTTTAGCAATGCATTAGACTTTCGACTTCTTAATTAAACCAAGATTCGCTGTTCTGAGAAAATAAAACAGCCCCAGTCGACTACTTAACCGCAATCTACGGCATCTGTAAATGCCGCCACTCAAGCATTCCACTAGGAGCCAGACCGGGCAAAACAAGGAGTTGATCACTCATCTGCAAAGTAGACACAAGAGTTTCAGCAGATGTTGCCCACAGCTTCCTCCACTGCCACGATGAGGACACACACAGGTTAGAGGAGCAACACTTCATTTACCATCTTGGTATCTACAATTTGACAGCATTACCATTGATTTCTTTGTCTTCTGGTAATTAGTCCCCTCTGTTTTCCTTTTCTCCATTCCCGCCCACCCCCTGCCCCCACATGTGAAAGGGCCACTGGAATGAGGGCAAACACCTCCTCTTTCACTCCACCACCTGAGAACCTGGCTACCTCCTCCCTCTGGTTGTCCACCTCCTTCTCTTTATTCCATGGTCTACTGTTCCTTCTTCAGCCCTTTGCCTCTTCCACCTATCCTTGCCCACCTTGTTACCTCATTCCTCTTCATGCCCCCAGCCCCACCCACCTACGTTACTCCTCTCACCTACCAGCTAAAGTGTTCTCCCCTCCCCCTGCCTTTTTTAGTCTGGCTTTGTCCCCTGCCTTTCCTGTCATGATGCACAGAATGTATCACCTCAGACTTGTCTACAGCTCCAAGCTCCTTCCGTACCCCAAGACCTCTGCGTACCCCAAGACCATTTACTGTATACTTTCCTCAGGCATCACCTCAAACTTGTTTACATCTGCCATGTCTCAACATCTCCTCTGCCATGCCCTTTTAGAATCTTCTATGTTCCAGTTAGATTCTTCTTAGTGCCAAAGAACATAGATCCAGTTTCTTTAGCTGCTCGAAGATTTAAAAAGTTTGATCACGATGTTTGTAGTGTTCCACCATATAACCTGAACTGTGTAATTTTATGTCCCATTATCACAGCCTGAAATGCTGCCTGACTTGCTGAGTTCCTCCAACATTTTGTGTGTGTTGCTCAAGATTTCCAGCATCTGCAGAATCCCTTGTGTCTACGAACTGAACCATATAGATTGCTTGTCAGAGACAAATTCCATTTGAATTTGATTTATAGACACATTTAGATCTACTTCTTTTACCACAGATGTCAGCTGACCCACTGAAAACTGCCAGCACTGTTTGTACTTCACCTTTGCTACATTAAGCTGTCCAGACCCTGTCCCTGCCCATTCTACAGTGGTGGATAGGATACTGGGATGCACATTCAGAGCTTGTGTGTGGGTTGAAAGGCTTTCCAACTTCAGTACGAATTGAACAGCTTCAGCTTTGTGCCTTGTGAATGGGACGGGGCGTGAAAATGAGTTGTGGTTTTCAACATAACCTGCCATCCTGTCTCATTCTACCACTCAAGATCTAAGATTAGCTTTATCTGTCACGTGTACATTGAAATATAATGAAATGCATTGATTGTGCCAAATCAAATCAGAGAGGATCAAGCTGGGCAGCCCACAAGTGTCACCACGCATTTACAAGGCACAAAGTCTACCTGGGATAATTAGTGGGGGTCTCTGCAATCTTCAACTGGAAAGCAGGAGCAAGCTCCTTTTAAAGCAAGAGATAGGCAACATCTTTATTAATGGCACTCAAACAGGCTACAATGCAAATCATCTTAAACAGGTTAAAAAAAATCCAAGGCAGGGAAGTGTGATTGTTAAATGAGTCCTTTACAGAAAAGCCTTTTACACAACTGGCAATGAAAATATCGAACCAAAATCAAGGGCATTATACAGAAGTTTTTAGAACCTTTTAGAGCACACACTTAATAGAATTTGCACTTATCAGTTGTTTGATTTCTTTAGAGCAGGGGTTCTTCACTTTTTTTTAACGCCGTGGACCACTTTGGCAGTTCAGTGAAGCCTACGGACCCCCTGCTCAGAATAATGTGTTTAAGACCATAATAAATCAGGGCAGAAATAGGCCATTCAGCCTAGCCAGTCTGCTCTGCCATTCTATCACAGCTGATTTACTTTCCCTTTCAACCCCATTCTCCTGCCTTCTCCCCGTAACATATGATGCCCTTGAACGCCACAGATTCACCACCTTCTGGCTAAAGAAACTTCCTGCTCATCTGTCCTAAAGGGACTTCCTTCTATTCTGAGGCTGTAGTCTGTTTCTAGACTCCCTGACTATAGGAAACATCTTCTCCACATCCACAAGATTTAAATATCATAAAATGAAACACATAGGATTACAAAAGAAACCAATTACAGCATACTGAAATAGTTATCAAAATACTTTAAAAAACACATAATTGAAGGAAATGCTAAATTTCAGTAAGAGGCTGGTGAAAATAGTTTTTCCTATCGACGTTCACAGAACCCCTGGAATCTATCCAAGGATCACCTGTCTGTGGACCCCAGGGCAAGAATCCCTGCTTTAGACTGTCAAGTAACAGCAAGAAGAATTCAGTAAATGCAGATAAGACAAAAGAATGCAATCTGCAAATTCCTGATTTTTATGCATGGCGATTCAAGAAATAGAATTATTGAATCTTGCTTCAAAGGATAGAGTGATTCCAACCAATGCCCACCCCACCCCCACTCGCCAGCACACTGGTCAAAATATTGAGACGATTACGATACAAAAACACTTTTTAAAAAAAACTTTGTGTTTTACATCTGAAATGTGTGGAGCACAAGGGGAGGAAAGTTACACTACAGCAAGGCAAAGCCAACACGTAGACCATGCAACTACAGGCTCACCAGAATGATAAACTGGACCCACAGGATTAAAGTACAAGGAGAGATTACACAAACTGGGTTTGTATCACCTGGAATTTAGACAGTTAAGAAAGGATGTGAGTGAATAGGGAAACCAATAAAGCAGATAAACCAAGGCCTATCCAGTGATTTGTAAATATTTACCACTTCTTCCTTACTTTCGGATCAAAGGCAAGAGATTCTGCAGAAATCCAGAGTAACAAACACACACACAGACAGATGAAACGCTGGAGGAACTCAGCAATCAAGCAGCATCTATTGAAAGGAATAAAAAAGTCGATATTTAGGGCCAAGACCATTCATCAGGTCTGATGAAGGTTCTAGGCCCGAAATGTTGACTGTTTATTCCTGTGTTACTTTTGGCTTTTGTTACCTTCTATACATACCCAAGAGTCTGATACAATTCCAGGGCTCCCTGATCAACTTTCACTGACCCCTCCTATATCCACTAGGACCACAAGGTACAGCACAAGAATTACATTTCAGAATTTAGGTTAGGAAGCACGTCTGCGTGCATGGATGGGAGAAATTTAGAGCCCTTTCTGTAAACCACAATGTCAGTCAACTGTTAACTTTAAATGGAAGGGCAATGGGCATTCATTGGCCAAAAGGTGTTAAGCAATGTGGAAGTGAAAGGTTGATCAAGCCAGGCCACAGATTGTCCATGAAGTCTCTAAACAGAGGCACAAGTCAAAGGGGCTGAATGGCCAGCCTTGTATTTGGAAATATCCAATCAACCTACATCTGCAAACCAGCCTCTTCCCAGGAAGGTCATTCCTCTTCAAGTGCATGCCCAGCACACTTCCACGGGTGCATTGCAACCTTCTTCCAGTACTCCGGTTTTGCCTTATCAATATCAAGGAATCAACTTCCCTTCAGATTTTTGTTTATATACAAGTCGATCCTGACTCATCGATGACGTGTGATCACCAGCCCACTCACTAGAGGAAGTGGTGCTCCATCAAAACCCCGCAAACATTGGGCGAGTGATGCAGGTCCTACTATCTCCAGTCTCCCGAAGCAAATGAAATCCCTTATTCCTTGTGACCTCCTGATCAGTCCCCTCCAGAACACTGCCATACTTCAAGTTCTTCAACTAAAATATTTACAGATCAATGATTATGCTTCATCTATTCTTCCCATCTCCAGAGTCACTCTTCGCAGTTCCATAGATCTGGGCGGTAGAAGTAGACACAGTCACAATATTTAAAATCTATTTAGAGATACAGCACGGTAAAGGCCCTTCCAGCCCAATGGGCCCACACTGCCTAATTACCCCAATGTGACTAATTAACCTACTAACCCATGGGTCTTTGGAATGCAGGAGGAAACCTGAGCACCCGGGGGAAATGCAGGTGGTCACAAGGAGAATGTACAATCTCCTTACAGACAGCAGAGGGAATTGAACCCCGATTAGTGACTGCTAGTGTTGTAAAGTGTTGCATCAACTGATTCACTACCACGCCACCCCCAACAAAAGATTGGAGAACAGACGGCAGTCCACACTCGCACTGTGTAAGGACAATCCTTCTTTTCTCATTTCACTCTTTGATTTTCCTTTCGGATATTTATCCAGTGGCTTAGGATACAGCCATTGAACCCTCTCTGCTATTGCATTCCAGATCACAACCACCCACAGCATGATTAACTATCCCCCAGGATCACTTTTGCCAGTTGCCTTCATTCTACGTCCACTACGACCTTTCCAACCTTGTACACAGATTTTATACTCTTCACATTTTAAATGCCTTCCCCCACCCCTACTAGCAAACTGCTCTACTCCAATGAGGACAACCCCAGTTTCTTCAGACTCTCTACTCAGATCTCCTCATCGTTGGGATCACTTTAGTAAAGATCTTCTACACTGGCCAATATCTTTATATTTATCTTATGAACGTGTTCCTCAGCTTGATTCAGACTGAAAGGTGGTCCTCCATAAACACCCAGTGTGTTTTACTGGTACACTGATTTTCAAAAGTATGATAAATATTCTTATTAATACTGTCAACAAACTATTCATCTGAAAATTGTCAAAAAGCTCCACCCTGCATCAGATGGAATAAGCTTACACATTAGTTAAAATATTCAAAAAAACCTCACACTAAAATGTATTCAACACAAGTTTGATCTGCATTTGTCACAATTTGGAATTTTATTTCATTTAGAGATTTAGCATGGTAAATCAAAGAAAATGAACAATTTAACATTCTTATATCCAAAATTCAATGCAGAAAAATCTAAAGGCCTGCATCTCTATTCTGAAAATGAATATTTTATTTCATAACCAATTGAATTTAGCAACTTCGCACATGCTTCCTATGACGGGACTCAATTTGTGAAGTGTTGGGAGCAGTTTGCTGGTTCCCATAGCAACCATCTCACCAACAGCAATGTTGTCAAAGCTGAAGTGTACATTATGTATAGTATTGGACCTTTACAGAAAGCTCTGGCTAAAAATAGCAAATAGACCTTAACGATAACCAACCATTAACCCTGTTAGCGCTGGGTCCATTCAAAGAACGACAATCTCCAGTATTTAGTAGATCCTACTGCTGCTGCTTTGTACGTGACTTTAAGCGCTTTCTGTGGAAGGAATTACAATGATCGATAGCCAAACATTTTTCTCCAACACTACAGATCACAGTGATTATTGTTGTTTCACCTTGTTCCTCCAGCATTGAAAACGGTGAAAGCAGGTTTAACTTGTCCTCTGACTGATAGGCCTAAAACCTCCCAATGTTGTCTGGAATACCGGGAACACTAAAACTACAGCAGAGAGGCCAGCCATTCACTCCCAACCAATCCACACTCCCCTGAAGCCTCCTCCAATTTCTTCACAGCACAGACTGTTTAACAACGTGATTCAGCTGACAGAGTGGCTTCCAGATTCTCCCCACTCTCTCATTTCTGCCCAATTCCCCAAACCAGCCTGTCCCATGCACACGTCCTTTGATTTTGGCCCGAGTCGTAGAGTGCTACAGTGAACAGGCCCTTCGGCCCATCTAATCCGGGCTGAACTGTTATTCTGCCTAGTCCCATCGCCTGCACTTGGACCACAGCCCTCCATACCCCTCTCATCCATATATTTAACCAAACTTCACGTAAATGCTGAAATCAAACCCTCATTCAGCTGAGTCCACACTCTCACCACCCTAGGAGTGAAGAAGCTTCCCTTCCTGTTCCCCTTAAACCAGGAGTTTCCAAACTGCGGTCCACAGACCCCTCAGATGATGGCAAGGCTGCATGGCATGAAAAGGGTGGGAATCCCTGCCTTAAGCATTTCACCTTTCACCATTAACCTATGACCTCTAGCTGTCGTCCCACCCAACCCGTGAAAAAAGCCTGCTTGTAATTACTCTTGGCATGCCTCTCATAGTTTTGTACACCTCTGTCAATTTACTCTCATTCTCCTGTGTTCCAGGGAATAAGTCCATAAGATATGGGAGCAGAATTAGGCCATTTGGCCCAGAGTTTGCTCCACCATTTCATCATGGCTGATCCATTTTTCCTTTCAGCCCCAATCTCCTGCCTTCTCCCCATAGCCCTTCCTAGCCTGACCAATCAACCTCTACCTTAAATATACATAAAGACTTGACCTCCATGGCTGCCTGTGGCAAAGAATTCCACGGATCCACCACTCTCTAACTAAAAAAGTCCTCCTCTATTCTGAAGCTGCGTCATCTGGTCTCAGACTCTCCTACCACAGGGAACATTCCACTCTATCAAGGCCTGTCACCACTCGATAGGGTTCAATGAGGTCAGACCTCATTCTTCTGAATTCCAGTCAATACAGGCCCAGAGCCATCAAATGCTTTCATATAACAAACTATTCAATCCTGGAATCATTTTTGTGAAAATTCTTTCAACCTTCTCCAGTTTCAGCACATCCTTTTGAAGATGACGGGCCCAAAACTACTCACAATACTCCAAGTAAAGCCTCACTAGTCCCTTATAAAGTCTCAACTTTACATCCTTGCTTTTATATTCTAGTCCTCTTGAAATGAATGCCAACATTGCATTTGCCTTCCTCACCACCAACTCAACCTGCAAATTAACCTTTAGGGAATCCTGCACAAGTACTCCCAAGTCCTTTTGCACCTCAGTTTTTTGTATTTTCTCTCCATTTAGAAGGTAGTCAACCTTTTCATTTCTTCTACCAAAATGCACGACCATACACTTCCCAATACTGTATTCCATCTGCCCATTCTCCTAATCCAAGTCCTTCTGTAGCCTCTCTACTTCCTCAAAACTACCTGCCCCTCCACTTCCATAACGCCAGCAAACTTTGCAACAAAGCCATTAATTCTGTTATCCAAATCATTGACATATAATGTAAAAACAATTGGTTCCAACAGACACCCCTGTGGAACATCACTAGTCACCAGCAGCCAGCCAGAAAAGATTTCCTTTATTCACACTCTTTGCCTCCTACCAATCAGCCACTGCTTTATCAATGCTAGAATCTTTCCTGTAATACCATGGATTCATGGCTTGTTAAGCAGCCTCATGTGTGGCATTTTGTCAAAGGCCTTCTGAAAATCCAAGTACACAGCATCAACTGATTGTCTATCATACTTGTTATTTCTTCAAAGAATTCTAGCAGATTTGTCAGGCAAGATTTTCCCTTGAGGAAACCATGCTGACTATAGTCTATTTTATCATGTGCCTCCAAGTACCCTGAGACCTCATCCTTTAACAATCGACTCCAACATCTTCCCAACCACTGAGGTCAGACTAACTGGCCTAAAGTTTCCTTCCTTCTGCCTCTCTCCCTTCTTGAAGAGTGGAATGACATTTGCAATTTTCCAGTCTTCCAGAACCATTCCAGAATCTAAGGCTTCCACGATCTCTTCAGCCACCCCTTTCAGAACTCTGAGGTGTATACCAACTGGTCCAGGTGATTTGTCCACCTTCAGACCTTACAATTTCCCAAGAACCTTCTCTCTAGTTATGGTAACTTCACACCTCCCGACACCTGGAACTTCCACCATACTGCTAGTGACTTCCACAATGAAGACTGGTGCAAAATACTTATTCAGTTCCTTTGCTATTTCATTGTCCCCGATTATTCCCTCTCCAGTGGTCCAATATACACTCTTGCCTCTCTTTTACACTTTATATATCTGAAGAAACTTTTGGTATCCTCTTTAATATTATTGGCTAGCTTACTTTTCATATTCCATCTTTCCCTTCTTAATGACTTTTTAGCTGCCTTCTGTTGGTTTTTAAAACCTTCCCAATTCTCTAACTTCCTACTAATGTTTGCTCTATTATATGGCCCCTCTTTGACTTTTATATTGGCTTTGAACCCTCTTGTTAGCTGCTGTTGTGTCACCTTTCCTTTAGAACACTTCTTCCTCTTTAGGATGTATATATCTTGTGCCTTCCAAATTACTTCCAGAAATTCCTGCCATTGCTGCTCTGCCATCTTCCCTGCCAGTGTTCTTTTCCAATCAATTATGGCCAATTTCTCTTTCATACCACCGTAATTCCCTTTACTCCACTGTAATGCCCAACTTTATTCCATGAAGCATGGGTAATACAGTGGTGTAGTGGTTACAGAACCAGCTGGAGGAATTTCTCTTTGACATATATATTAAAAAAAAAATCAGGTTTTAATTGCTGCTCCTCTTTGTATGTTCTTCTTGTGACCGTGTTGTTCCCTTCCCACATTCCAAAGACATACGAGTTAATGTTAGAGTGTTGTGGGCATGCTATGTTGGCGCTGGTATCTTGGCAACACTTGTGGTCTGCCCTCAGCATATCCTCAGAGTGTGTTGGTCATTGACACAACGCATTTCAGTGCACGTTTCCACGTACATGTGACAAATACGTCTAATATGATATCACACCGACTGGAATGCAGGTGACAAAAGGGAAGCTGGTGGGCCCAGTGCAAGATGGAGTAACACAATAGCAGAGGGGGCTGGCATTGACGTGTGTCACTTGGCCTCGTGTTGTGAAGTGGATCTCTGTAACCTGGAATCATAACATTAAACCAGAGAAGACTTTCCATGCCTTTTGGTTAGACAGACTTCCAAGCCACCTTCTGATGGTGTGAAAAGCTCATTACCGAGGGTGGCATGGTAGAGTAGTGGTTGGCACAATGCTTCACAGTGCCAGTGACCCGGGTTCAATTCCTGCCACTGTCAGTGAGGAGTTTGTATTTTCTCCCTGTGACCGCATGGGTTTCCTCCAGGTGCTCTGGTTTCTTCCCACAGTCTGAAGACATACCAGTTGGTCGTTTTTTTTAGATTATGAGGACACGTAGTCCTCTTTTATTGTCATTTAGTAATGCATGCATTAAGAAATGATACAATATTCCTCCGGTGCGATATCACAAAAACACAGGACAGACCAAGACCGAAAAACTAACAAAACCACATAATTATAACATATAGTTACACGATGCAACAATACTATAACTTGATGAAGAACAGTCCATGGCACAATAAAAAAAGCTCAAAGTTTCTCGAAAGTTCCACATCTCACGCAGACGGGAGAAGGAAGAAAACTCTCCCTGCCATGCCCGACCACAGTCCGACTCTGAGTCGTCCGAAAACTTCGAGCTCTGATCAGCCCTCCGACACCGAGTACTGAGAGCCATCTCTCTCCGAACGTTTCAACCTCAGTCGCCAGCAGCAGGCAAAGCCGGGGATTTTGGGGCCTACCCTTCGGAGATTCTCATTTGCACAGTAACAACAGCAGCGAACCAGGCATTTCAGAATTTTCAGAAATTTCTCCAGATGTTCCTCTGCTTCTCACGTCTGTCTTCATCAAATCAGAATTGTCCACGGCCCCTATTTAACAGAAATGATATCATTTCACCGGAGAGCTGCGCGCGCTGCGTCGCGCTGCCATCTTGTCGTCAACATTGTAACATTGTAAATTGTCCCTTGATTAGGCTAGGGTTAAATCAGGGGATTGCTGGGCATTGCAACTCGAAGGGCTGGAAGGGCCTGTTTCACACTTTATCGCAATAAATAACTAAATAAACATCCAGATAATATCTGCCAAATAGATTGAGGTTAGTTTATATTATATTGACAATAGACAATAGGTGCAGGAGTAGGCCATTCAGCCCTTTGAGCCAGCACCGCCATTCACTATGATCATGGCTGATCATTCACAATCAGTACCCTTTTCCTGCCTTTTCCCCATATCCCTTGATTCCACTATCTTTAAGAGCTCTATCCATCTCTTTCTTGAAAGCA
This sequence comes from Mobula hypostoma, assembly GCF_963921235.1. NCBI lineage: Eukaryota > Metazoa > Chordata > Chondrichthyes > Myliobatiformes > Myliobatidae > Mobula > Mobula hypostoma. The sequence continues at coordinate 11,283,427 of NC_086117.1, read as the reverse complement.
TCCAGAGACTTGGCCTCCGCTGCCTTCTGGGGCAGAGCATTCCACATATCCACCACTCTCTGGGTGAAAAAGTTTTTCCTCAACTCCGTTCTAAATGGCTTACCCCTTATTCTTAAACTGTGGCCTCTGGTTCTGGACTCCCCCATCAGCGGGAACATGCTTCCTGCCTCCAGTGTGTCCAATCCCTTAATAATCTTATATGTTTCAATCATATTTCAAATTGAGAGTTGTATATGGTAGCAACTTACTAGGTGTATTTTCCAGTAGTCTGCATCATTTGTCAAAATAATTCCAGTTCTCAATTATTTTATGATTATTAGTCACACGTACATCAAAACATAGTGAAATATGTCATTTTACGTCAACAACCAATACAGTCCAAGGATGTGCTGGGGGCAGCCCACAAATGTCACCACACTTCCGGCACCAACATAACATGGCCACAAACTCACTCACCCCAATTGTATCATTTGGAACGTGGGAGGAAACTGGAGCACCTGCAGGAAACCTACGTGGCCACGGGAAGAACGTACAAATCCCTTAGACAGTCAGCAGCATGAATCGGATTCGGTCACTGCCACTGTATAGTGTTGCAATAACCACTACCATACCGTGTCACAGTGCAATGAAGCACCACTTGGCTCACAGAATAAACTGAGATGATACCTAGATTTTTTTTTAAAAATCTCCAAAAATATTTGACAGAATTAACTCAGAGCTAACCGGTAGGACAGGAAGGATGTCATGCGTTCCGTGTTAATCAGTGAGCTGTGAACTGAGACAGAGAACAGTGGTTCTGGTTTCACTCTGATACTCTCATACCAAGGGAGTGCTATGCTTACTGTACATTAAACCAAGGCTCTGTCCCCATTACAGGGATCCATCCATTGGGTATGAATCATATCAAATCCCTCACATTTGCAGTGTGGATTAGACAGCAGCACTCTCTCTCCCACCCCCTCCACATCCACTTCCGCAAATTTATTTGAAGAAATCCCTGCACCCCAAAACAACCCACTGTGGGAAGCCTTCCACCCAGAGAGATACAAATTAAACTCGTTGTCAGGCACACCGCCTTTATGTCAAAGTCTGCAGCTAATTGTAATGCAGCCTCTTGTTAACTTGATTCAGTTGAACCTTCATCATGTACTATCCTGAGGTTAGGAACCCCGGTTTCTCCAGGTAACCCAAACGGATAAGGTGGAAACATGCATCAAGGAGCACAGAGGATGTATCCATTTGGGTTACCCAAAGAAATTGGCGGTAGCTCAACATTGCATGCACAATGGCCATAGAATTGACTTCAATAGCACAAAGCTACTGTGCCTTGCCAATGGATTTTGGGACCACCTGGTAAAGGAAGCTATTTAAATAAAACTAGAGGTAAAGAATTTTAACAGAGATAAAGCTCTCACTTGAAGTAAGGATTGGAATTCTATTGTAGACAAGGTGGGAGAGTGGAAATCTGATTGGATGAAGACTAACCTATCAGGAGAGACGGACTGCAGGGGCAGAAATACCACTGGACTAGACATGCCCAGGTCTCATCCCTGAAGATGGCAGAGCTTGTCGTCGAAACGTTGGTTATAATCAATACCTGTGCCCAGCTGGAAGCCCGAGTAGTGAGGTACTGTTCATGGGTTCAAGGTCAATTTAGAAATCAGATGGTAGAGGAGAAGAAGCTGTTCCTGAATTACTGAGTGTGTGCCTTCAAGCTTCTGTACCTCCTTCCTGACAGTAACAGTGAGAAGAGGGCATGTTCTGGGTGGTGGGGATCCTTAATAATGGATGCCATCTCCTCAGGCACCTCTCCTTGAAGATGTCTTGGATACTATGGATCTACCTTTACCACCCTCCTGGCAGCACATTCCATGCACCTACCTCTCTGCTACCTCTGACATTCCCTTTCTCCCCCACCGCCACCTATTCTTTTGTCCAATCACTTTAAAATTATACCCCTCGTATTGGCCTTTCTATTCTGGAAAATGGTGCTGGCTGTTTTTGTCCACTCTGCCTCTTATGTTACACACCTCTATCAAGAAAATTTCTTCACTCAGCAAGTTATGAATTTTGAAATTCTGTCATGGAAAGATCAGGCATTGCGCTCACTCAAGATGGATGGGTTTCTGGACATTAAGGGAATTGAGGTGGTGCTGAGGTCATTCAGGCCTGACCTTGAGTGTTGGAGTGGAGTTCAAAGGGTCAGGTGACCTGCCCCCACCTCTCCAAAATAGACCATCCGATTGGTCAGAATTTATCCTCCATTCGGCAATCGCGACCTGCTTGAAAAAAATCCCAAGGACGTGTTGCGGCCAAAGTTGTTTGTCTTACCCGTGAATTCAGTAAAGTTTTGGCATTCGTTTTGAGATGTCTTGTTGAACGCGACTGGGCACAAAGCCAATTACAGATGAGATTTTTCCTGGTGATTCAGTAGCTGTGCGGTAATTAACAGCCACTCTCATTCATGTAAAGGCAAAAATATTGTGTTAAATCAGTATGATCAGAACTATACATTCCTGGCAGAATGTGTAAGTGTTTCTTCTCACTGTTAAGCCAACACATCGATGAAGAAGAAAAAATGTAACACTGGGGATAAAAAAAAAAGACTTCCTTTAACTTTACAGTGAAATCTATTTTTGGAAGAGCAATATGACAGATTAACCGGCTGGTGGTAGAAATGGCATCTGCACCAGACTTCAAGGTGAGTGGTCCTGGGTTCGAATACAGCTGACTCCTTGCACGCTTTCCATAGGTGCTGGGTTGAGCTAGCAACTCTGCCCCATAAAAAAAATGACAAAAAATACGAAACAAAAGACAAAGCGGTCGCCTTATGTGCCACAAGGCATGGAGAAGAACAACAGTATGATAGATTATTATTTGTTAAAAGTCTGACTGATAGAGAAGACATTAATTTTGTAATTCCTTTCTATAAATTTACTAATTCCATTAAACTTTCACCTGAAAATGTGCTGTTTAAAAGTGACAACTTTAGGCAATGATTCTTAGCGTTACAGCGGAGGCTGAGGTGAGATTTTATTTAGTCATAGTCATACTTTATTGATCCCGGGGGAAATTGTTTTTTTGTTACAGTTGCACCATAAATAATAAATAGTAACAAAACCATAAATAGTTAAATAGTAATATGTAAATTATGCCAGGAAATAAGTCCAGGACGAGCCTATTGGCTCAGGGTGTCTGACCCTCCAAGGGAGGAGTTGTAAAGTTTGATGGCCACAGGCAGGAATGACTTCCTATGACACTCAGTGATGCATCTCGGTGGAATGAGTCTCTGGCTGAATGTACTCCTGTGCCCAACCAGTACATTATGTAGTGGATGGGAGACATTGTCCAAGATGGCATGCAACTTGGACAGCATCCTCTTTTCAGACACCACCGTCAGAGAGTCCAGTCCCATCCCCACAACATCACTGGCCTTACGAATGAGTTTGTTGATTCTGTTGGTGTCTGCTACCCTCAGCCTGCTGCCCCAGCACACAACAGCAAACATGATCGCACTGGCCACCACAGACTCATAAAACATCCTCAGCATCATCCAGCAGATGTTAAAGGACATCAGTCTCCTCAGGAAATAGAGACGGCTCTGACCCTTCTTGTAGGCAGCCTCAGTGTTCTTTGACCAGTTCAGTTTATTGTCAATTCGTATCCCCAGGTATTTGTAATCCTCCACCATGTCCACACTAACCCCCTGGATGGAAACAGGGGTCACCAGTACCTTAGCTCTCCTCAGGTCTACCACCAGCTCCTTAGTCTTTTTCACATTAAGCTGCAGATAATTCTGCTCACACCATGTGACAAAGTTTCCTACCATAGCCCTGTACTCAGCCTCATCTCCCTTGCTGATGCATCCAACTACGGCAGAGTCATCAGAAAACTTCTGAAGATGACAAGACTCTGTGCAGTAGTTGAAGTCCGAGGTGTAAATGGTGAAGAGAAAGGGAGACAAGACAGTCTTGGGAGACTGGGAGACAATTTTATTGAGATACAGCTCAGAATAGGTCCTTCCACACCTCAGAGCTGTGCATTCCAGCAATCCCCGAATCTAATCACAGGACAGTTTACAATGACCAATTAACTACCATCTGGTAGAGGTTTCTAAGATTATGAGAGGCATAGATATGAGAGCAGACAGACAGCATTTCCCCCCCCCCACCCCCAGAGTTGAATTATCTAACACCTGAGACCATGCATTTAAGGTGAGAGGGGGTACTTTCAAAGGAAGTGTGAGGGGCAAGTTTTTTTTTAAAAACGCGGAGTAGTGGCTGCCTGGTGTGGTAGTAGAGACCGACACATCAGAAACTTTTAAGAGACATTTAGATAGGCACATAGCTGTGAGGAAAATGGAAGGATATGGACATTGTGTAGGCAGAAGAGATTAGTTTAGCTGGCCATTTCATTACCTGGTGTGGCATCAACTAAACTCTACACATCTGCCATAAGATTTTCCTCCTCCTGTAATCAAACCTTCTCGTAAAGGCATTAACAGTTATTGTTATGAGGTTCTTTCTGATATAATTACCACTTCTTTCCCCAAATGCAGATTCCACCGCTAGCATGTTGGGATTTGAACTGAGGTGCCTCCGTTGGTAGTTCAGGCCCCTGGGCAATTTTACCAATTCACCGCCTCTCATTGCAAGGGCATGTCTGACATGGCTTACAGAGCCATTAAATGCCACATATACTGAGAGAACTGTGGCATTGTGGTAGCCATGTCCAGCCATAAGCCTGGCAGTCATCAATTCAAATCCTACCACATCAATCACAAAAATCAAGGGTGAAGAAAAGCTGCCAGAAGGCCACAAAACCCCTAACCAGGCCACTTGAGAGGAAACCCACAGCATGCACTCACAACCCTATGTTTAACAGACACCACTAGGCTCTAGGAAACAGTCCACCATTTTGCCTCAGGACGCTAGATAAAATTAGAAGACCAGCAAGGTTTAGTTGGTGTACACATGGGAGGTTAAGGAGACATCAATTTTCCTTGACTAAATAACCAATGGCCAGGAGCTTAAAGTAAGTTCGACACTTCTCTAGAACAATTTCTCTCAACAAAATGCAAGATGCTTCTACTGCAAATTACTTTCTTTGATTGAAGCTTGCCGTGCCAGTGGTCACATTTCCTTCCTCGATCTTCAGGAATATCTCACTGGTGGGAAGCCACCGGTTAATAAAATGACACAAAATACAAGGTCCACAGTCCCTTCACAAATTCAGTAAAGTTCTAGCAAATTCTTCTCCTCCTGTGGTTAACCCAGCCACCAATGACTTTACCTGCAGCTCATCACCATAGCAGCACAGGCCTCAGCCAATCAGCAGCATTCTATTTGCCCTATCCATCCCTCCCAGCAACAGAAAACAAACTCCTTTTCTTCCCCCCTCCCCACCAAGTTTTGATGAAGTGTTTTCAAAGCAAAGTATTTGCAATGTTGCTGCCCAACCTTCTGAGTATTACTGGTATTTTATTTCCATTCAGATTTCCAGCATCCGCAGGGTTTTTCTCCCACGTCTTCTTCAGGCTCTTAATGGGCCAAGGCATGTATGAAATCATTGCAATACATATATACACACATACATACACTAATCGGACCTTAATCTAAGCAGTCATTAAGATATGTTTAGTTTACAGTTGTTCAGTAGTATCCCAGTAAAGGATTTGGGGAGGAAAAGAAATACTTAAATGAAGTTATTTAAGCTTACTAATCTCCCTGCCTGAACTCAAACACTTCTGAAAGCATCTGTGATTGATTAAAATATACTCAGTGGTCATTTTATTAGGCATTTGCATCACATGCATACAGTACCTAATCAGCCAATCATGTGGCAGCAACTCAGTGCATAAAAGACAGCAGACATGGTCAAATTTATACTGCAATTTGAGAGGGAGAAGCACAAGTCACATGTATCAGTATCGCAACAGAATAAAGGGAATTAGAGGCATGAGACAGGAGCTTGCCCAGGTAGATTGGAGGAGGCCACTAGCGGGATAATAGCAGAGCAGAGATGGCTGAAGTTTCTGGGAATAGTTCACAAAGCACAAGATAGATATGTCCCACAAAAGAAGTAGTTTTCAAATAGCAGAGGAAGGCAAACGTGGCTGACAAAGGAAGTTAAGGACTGCATAAAAGCCAAGGAAAGGGCATGTAAGGTAACAATAGTGAGTAGGGAGTTGGATGATTGGGAAGTTTTAACCCGAGAGTAGTGAAACTGTGGAATGCTCTGCCACAGACTGCGGTGGAGGCCAAATCCGTGGGTATACTTAAGGTAGAAGTTGATAGTTTCCTGATCGGTCAGGGCATCAAAGGATATGGCGAGAAAGCAGGTGTATGGGGTTGAGAGGGATCTGGGATCAGCCGTAATGGAATGGCAGAGCAGACTCGATGGGCTGAATGGCCCAATTCGGCTCCTGTGTCTTATGGTCTAAGAGGTTCAGTTGTTATTCAGACCAAACATCAGAATGGGGAAGCAATGTGATCTAAATTACTTTAACCCTGGAATGATCATTGTTGCCAGACAGGGTGGTCCGAGTATCTTACAAACTGTTGATCTCCTGGGATTTTCACACACAACTGCAGCTCTAGAGTTTACTGAGAATGGTGCGAAAAACAAAAAAATATGAGTAGCAGTTCTGTGGGCGAAAACACCTTGTTAATGAGAGAGGCCAGAGGAGAATGGCCAGACTGGTTCGAACGACAGGAAGGTGACAGTAACTCAAATAACCACACATTACAACAGTGGTGTGCAGAAGAGCATCTCTGAAAGCACAACATCTTGAACTTTGAAGTAGATGGGCTACAGCAGTAGAAGACCACGAACGTACACTCAATGAACACTTTATTAGGTACAGGAAGTGGCCAGAGTATATTATACCAGAACTATAATTCATAAATAATTCAAGAATACAATGTTCTGCCTTGTGAAAACTGTGAGACACCAGATGAAATATCAATAAAGCATCTTGTTCCATGTCACCAATACATTAGTTGTCCCCAGTCCAGAACTTGCAGATGGAATCAATAACAAATTTATTTAAGATTGTCCATATTCCATTTTAAAATATCGATTTCTTTTCTAATGCCACTGCAATCAGAAATGGACACTAAAACACTGTAGCTTGGGACGAACAAGCAAATTAGATTCAGATTTATTAACCATATGTACATCAATTATTTACTACAGGTACATGTGGCACGGTAGTGTAGTGGGTAGCCCAGTGACCAGGTTCCAATTCCCACCACTGACTGCAAGGAGTTTGTACACTCTCCCTGCGACTGCGTGGGTTTCCTCCAAATGCTCCTGTTTCCTCCCACAGTCCAAAGATATATCAGTTGGTAAGTTAATTCATCTTTGTAAATCGTCCTATGATTAGGCAAGGGTTAAATCGGGGGATTGAAGGATCTATTCCACGCTGTTTGTCAATAAATAAATAAATCTTAGTGAAATGTGCAGTTTGTGCTAACAACCAACACAACTTAGCGATGTGCCTGGGGTAGCCCGCAAGTGTCCCGCACATTCTGGTCCCAAAGCAGCACGTCCACAATGTACAGTAGAAAAACACAGAACACAGCAAGCAAATAAACAACAGCAAAACAAGTTCTGATCCTCCCTCTCACAGGGACAGCCTCTAACTCCAAGACAGGCCTTAAAAAGAACATATGAAAACAGGCCCGTCGAGCCTGCCCTACCATTCAATATTTATGTTCTTTTATGTTGACATATGGAATGACAGTGTGGGACTCTAGCTGCAGCAAGACAGATCACAAAACACTCCAGTGGGCGATTAGGACGGCTCAGCACATCATTGAGACTCAACTACCAGACCTGGAGACAATCTACGATTCTCAATCCCTACGGTGCTCATAATATCATTAAAGCCCCACCCCATCCTGGACACGTTTCTGTATCTCCTACCTGATGGTAGGAGATTGAACAGACAATCTTAGCAAAGACAGCAAGACTGAAAAAGAGCTTCTTTGAGGGCTGTTGAATAATGCTACACCCCGGCTTGCCAATGGCCTTTGAGTGTTGTGGACTATTGAAGTCACTTGTGGGACTTTTTTTAAAATTAAGTCATACCACATGCGCTGTAAATATCTGTTTTGCATGGACTAGAGTAGCACTGCAATCCCGTTGTTTTAAGCAATGACAATAAAGTTCTACTCTATTCTAATTAGGGTTGCCAACTTTCCCACTCCAAAATAAGGGACAAAAGTAGCAGTCAAATATGGGACACTTGTGTTTACCCCGAGAAAGACTACCATGACCATGAAGCCTTGCGCGGGCACCTGTGTGCGCCTGCGTGACGTGCGCATACATAACGTGCGCATGTGTGTACGTGCCGATATTTTTCCTACAAATTTTTCGGTTTTGGCTTAATCTTCCCGATTCTGTTAATACATTATTTCTACTCGTATAGGCTGTGTATTTATCATATCATTCCTGCTTTTACTATATGTTAGTGTTATTTTAGGTTTTATGTGTTATTTGGTATGATTTGGTAGGTTATTTTTTGGGTCTGGGAACGCTCAAAAATTTTTCCCGTAAAAATTAATGGTAATTGCTTCTTTGCTTTACGCCATTTCGGCTTACAAACGGTTTCATAGGAACGCTCTACCTTAGCGGGGGAAATACGGGACAAGGGCGGTCCCATATGGGACAAACCAATTTAGCCCAATATACAGGATGTCCCGGCTAATACGGGACAGTTGGCAACCCTAATTCTAATATGTTCGTGTTTGATCTATTTCAGGTCTCATTTCCTGTTCTGTGCCAGTTCCCCATGGCCCTCAGGTGTATGCCTCATTTCTCCGGGGAGGCTGTGACTCCAGGAACATCTCCATACACAATAGTCGAGCCAAGCATGAATGTTGATGACCAGATTACCATACTTCCAATCACCATCAGCCAGAGCAGCCAAGTAGGCCGGCCTCCTCCTGAGGCTTCCCCCACCACCAGAAGCTTCTCTCTGGACAATTCATTTCAGTTTGCACAACACTCAGGGATGGTGCACTGGATGTAGCTATGGGACCAGCTGCAGGACTTTGAGGAGATTTAGTATTTCATTTTTTTGTTATTTAGATACAGCATGGAACGGGTCCTCCCAGCCCTTCAGGCTGTGCCACTCAGCAATCCCCAATTTAATCCCAGCCTAATCATGGGCCAATTTACAATCTACTAACTGGAACATATTTGGAGTGTGGGGAGGAAACCGGAGCACCCGGAGGAAACCCACGCAGTCACGGGAAGAACGTACAAACTCCTGACGGGCAGCAGCAGGAATTGAGCCCCGGTCACTGGTACTGTTGGGCGTTGTGCTAACCACTACACTGTTGTGCCACCCGAAATGGTATGTCACCAAAAACCCTCCTCCAGCAAGTGTCTACAGATGTTCCATGGACAGCATTCTTTGCCGCAGGCAGGTGTGGAGGCCAAGACTTTATGTGTACTTGAGGCAGAGCCTGAGAGATTCTTGATTGGTCAGGGCATGAAGGGATATGGGGAGAAGGCAGGAGAATGGGGCTGAGAGGAAAATTAGATAAGCCATGAGGAAATGGTGGAGCAGACTCGATGGGCCGAATGGCCTAATCTGGCTCCTTTATCTTATGATTGCATCACCATCTGGTATGAATGGACCGATGCAAAGGATCGGAAAAAGCTGCAGAAGGCTGTAAACTCAGACAGCTCCATCGTGGGCACTAGCCTCCCTAGGAATGAGGAGATTTTAAAAAGGTGATGCTTAAAGAGGCAGCATCCATCATTAAGGACCCCCATCACCCAGAACATGCCCTCTTCTCATTGCTACCATCATGGAGGAGGTACAGGAGCCTGAAGACACACACTCAATGTTTCAGGAACAGCTTCTTCCCCTCCATCAGATTTCTGAACAGCCCATGAACACTAACTCACTATCGTTGTGCACTTAATATTTCAGAAGTATTTGAGCAATATTGTAAATATATTGTTTAAGAATTCTTGTTCAGTTAAATAATTCATTATGGCTTATATGTAAAATTAAGTGAATTGCGTACGTCGTGATGCTACCACATTATACCTGCACACCTCACTTAGAGAACAAACCAAGACTCCTATCTCTCTCATTTTCCTTTGAAGTAGTTTAAAGTTTTAGAGTTACAAAACATAACTATATTTGCTCTCCTTTTGCAGTTGTCACTTCTTTGTTGAATGTACGTGTCTCATTGCACTGTACAGCTGTCACAATCGAACAGTTTTCACAACAAACAATATGTCAGTGATAATAATCCCGATTCTGATAACATCCCCATTGTGATACTAAAGACCTGCCTTCCAAGAACAAGCCGAAAATTTCTAGTTCCCAGGGTAGCATTTGGACATGGTGAGGAAGTGGAAGGAAGGAAGCAAAACCTTCCCAATCCACATTGAGGAAGAGCTAAAGTTACGATGACAAATGGCTTAAGAGTTGGTCTTGTACGATACGGAAATTGGCCCTTCAGCACCACCACCATCCCAATCGCTTTGCCCATCAACACGGGAGTCATTCAGCAGAGGAACAGGCCCTTCTGCCCTCCTGGTCTAGCCCAAACAAGACTTCCATCTAAACTAGATCACAATTGCCTAATTTTGGCTCAGGTCAGCAGCACAGCAGTGTGGCAGCAAGTGCAACAGCACCGGCGACAACAGGTTCAATTCCTGCTGCTGTCCGTACGGAGTTTGTACGTACATTTTCCCCGTGACCGTGTGGGTTCCCATCAGATGCTCCGGTTTCCTCTCACATTCCAATGACATGCAGTTAGTAAGCTAATTGGTCAGATGGGTGTAATTAGGTTGTATGGGCTCATTGGGGCAGAAGGACCTGTTGCTCTCCATATTAAAAATTTCACCTTAAACCAATGCCCTCTTTATTTTTTAAAAATTCCTCATCATAAAGAAGGAAAAAAAAATGTGACTACCAACTCTCTAAACCTCCCATAATCCTACACGCTTCTATCAGGTCACCAGTCAACCATTACTCCAAGGAAAACAGGCCCAGCCAATCCCATCACTGAAGTTCACCATTCCTGGCAACACACTAGTGACTTAATTTAATTCAATGCTACACAGAAATCAGGATAATGTTTGAGTATTCTTCTACTTCAATATCAAACATGATTTAATTTTAAAAAGACAAATAAGATTACTGCTCCAAATGCAAGCTTATGACATCTGTGGGAAGCTCTGGTGTAGGTATCTTACCCATGAGCACTTGGGCTTGACAGCTGCTCAAGGAGGTTGCTGTCACTCACCAACCCTACCAAAGAGGGGCGGCAGTCTGTGTAAATGCACCCAGCGCGAAATCACCATCTTTGTAAAAGGAGATGAAAACCACAGCAAATCAATTTGTTGCATTACTGAACCAAAGAACTAACACAGTTCATAATGCTCAACAGACCCCAAGCTGAGCTTGCGACACGGTCACACAATGCTTCCCCACAGTAAACTGACAGAGCGATCGCCCGCCATTTTGCGACCTGGACAATTGTTCGATCACAAGCAATTCAAGAGGCGTTCTAGTGTCAGCCACGGCTCAGTGGCCAACACTCTTGCCTCCTGTCAGAAGGTCAGGAGTTCAAGTCCTACTCAAGAGACTTGAGCACAAAATGCTGAGGGTGGCTGGCTTCCAGGCAAGACGTGAAAGATCCTGTCGCCTCTTGCATCTGCTGGTTAAGATGGCGCTGAGCAGCGGTCTCCATTAAGGTCATGGCTGAGATTTACTTGCTTTTTTTTTAAAACTTCATAGGGATGGTTTTGGGGACAGATAGGGGAGTTAGGGGTCAGATTAGGGTTTAGAGACAGGAATTTGGAGGAGTTAGAGGTCAGGCTAGAATCTAGGCTTTCGCTCTGCACTTGAAGGCCAATGACGGAGATGGGTGGCGAAGGGCGTAAGTGGATGTCAGGATGACCCAGGTCGGTGGGTCCTGGGATCGGATGTCCATCTGAGCAGGAGACACGAAGGCCAGTGAATCGGCGAGCCCAAACCTCGGGATCCCATCACTGGCGAGTCCTGGGATCGATGTTGAAGATCGAAGCCCAAAGGCTGATCCGAAGTCTGGAAATTGAAGCCCACTGGCCAAAGTCTGAAGACTGAAGGCCTGCAGGCCTGTCCTAGGGTTGAAGGATTGTCTGTGCGCATGGGTGGTTGGGTGTGAGGGAAGGTTGGAGATTGTTTTGTTGGTGTTCTTTTGTTCCTTTGTCATGTTCTGCCAACATTGAGGGCATACTATGTTGGCGTCAGAATGTGTGGTGACACTTGCAGGCTGCTTCCAGCATATCGTTAGGTTGTGTTGGCTGTTAACGCAAATGATACATTTCACTGTATGTTTCCATGTCTACGTGATAAATGAATCCAAAGGAGCAGTTATCAGTGGCACTATGAAGACAAGCAAACCAGGTAACTTGGCTAATGGTAATTCTCTAATCAACAACTTTAATACAGAAGGCCTGGCCTTCGTAGTACCATCTGTGGGATCTTGCTGTGCACAAATCTGTCACCACATTACGTCACTGACTAATATTGCTCATTGGCTGTAAAGTACTTGGGATGGCATGAAAAAAAATAAATGACATAATGCGTGCATCACACACAAAACGCTGGAGGGAGATCAGAGGTGGAGAGAAAAGCAGCTTTAAATTCCTTGGTGTTATTATTTTGGAAGACCTGCCCTGAACTCAGCACGCAAGTGCAATTACCAAGAAAGCATGGCAGTGCTTCTCCTTCCTTTAGGGGCTTGCGGAGATTTGGTATGACATCTAAAACGTTGATAAACCTCTATGGATGCGTAGTGGAGCGTGTGCTGACTGGTTGCATCACAGCCTGGAATGGAAACAACAATGCCTTTGAACAGAAATTCGTACAAAATGTAGTGGATACAGCCCAGTCTGTCGTGGGTAAAGCCCTCCCCACCACAGGGCACATCTACACGAAATGTTGTCAATGGAAAGCAGCATCCATCATCAGGGATCCCCACTATCCACAACATGCTCTCTTCTCACTACTGCCATCCGGATGGAGATACAGGAGCCTCAGGACTCCCACCACCAGGTTCAGGAATGGTTATTACCCCTCAACCATCAAGCTCTTTAGCCCAGAAAGATAACTTCACTCAGCCCATCACTGAAATATTCCCACAACTTATGGACTCACTTTCAAGGACTCTTCATCTCATGTTCTTTATATTTATTTAAATCATTATTAATTCTCTTTGTATTAACACTGTCTGATATCTTTCGCACATGGGTTGATTGCACAAGTTGGTGTGGTCTATAATTCTATAGATTTATTGAGTATGCCTGTAAGAAAATGAATCTCCGGGTTTTACATGGTGACTGTATATTTCCCTCCACAGATGCTGCCTGACCAGCGGAGTTCCTCCAGCATTTTCTGTGCATTACTCTGGATTTCCAGCATCTGCAGAATCTCCTGTGTTTACGTTTCTTTTGTGTTCTCCCCACTGCTCATCATTTCACACAGTTTGTATCTTAAACCCACTGCCCTGCCACGCATGTCATCGGCAATGATTGTAAATTGCTAAGACTCTCGTATTGATTCTTACAGGCTCCCATTATTTACAACCTGCCAACCTGTCAATGATTCACTTATTCCAGCCACAGTGTTATTTCTGTAAGACATCCTTCAATCTATATTATTACTATCCCCAGTCTCACCAGTCTTAGCCCTTGTGTGCCAAATTCAAATGGGTTCTGAAAGTTTAAATACAATACATGAGTGGCCACTTTATTAGTTTCAGGAGTGAAACCCAGTGTGGTCTCCTGTCACTGTAGCCCATCCACTACAAGGTTCTGATGAAGGGTCTTGGCCCGAAACATCAACAGTACCTCTTCCTAGAGATGCCGCCTGACCTGCTGCGTTCACCAGCAACTTTTATGTGTGTCACTTCAAGGTTCGATGTGCTGCGTGTTCAGAGTTTCTCTTGTGTTCACCACAGTTGCAACATCTGGCTATCTGAGTTACTGTCGCCTTCCTGTCAGCTTGAACCAGTCTGGCCATTCTCCTCTGACCTCTCTCATTAACAAGGCATTTTTGCCTACAGAGCTGCCACTCACTAGATGTTTTATTTTTGATTTTCATACCACTCTCTGTAAACTGTTGTGTGAAAATCCCAGGAGATCAACAGTATCTGATATACTCAAACCACCCTGTCTGGCACCAACAAGCACTCCACCGACAAAGTCACTCAGAACACATTTCTTTCCCCATTCTGATGTTTGGTCTGAACAAAAACTGAACCTCTTGACCATGTAAGATAATATATGGTGACATATATGTACTTTGACAACAAATTTACTTTGAACTTTTTTTGAAGTTTGAACCAGAGTTTTATGGAGCTGCAAGATTACCTTGCAGCTCTTGGAATCAATTGCTCGATTAATAAAGGTCAATGCACCATATGCCTTCATAACCACCCCACCAATTTGCACAGCAACTTTGAGTCAATGGTTGTGGACCCCGAGAAACAGGGGGATAAGGAATAAAAATGTCTTAAAATACTCAGCAAGTCAGATAGCATCTGTGGAGAGAGAAAATCATTTTACCGTCAGGAGGAGTTCTGATGAAAAGCCCCAGCCTGAAGCATGGGACATACCAATGATCTGTTGAGTATTTCCAGCATGTGTAATACTTTTCCGTCACATCGATCCTGGGCAATTTTCTGATACAAGATTCTGAGCAGACACTCGTGAAGTGGAAGCCCTCTGATTCAGCAAGCTTGTCATCATAAGTTCCATTCGCTCCCCGGTGTTGCTTATTTACACCTAATTAGATATTTTAAGGCTTAATAACTGCTTAGATTCCAAGTCATTTGTGTACATCTTGTATGCTCAAGTGAATGCAAGGCAGGTGCGTGAACCTCAAGCACAGCACAGAGAACATTCGCAGGCATTGTGAGTACTACATCTGCATTCCTACGATGAGCAAATAATTCGACAGCTAGTTCCCTGTGTTATTTGGATAGGTAATGTTGCATGATGAAGATAACATTCAGAGTATAGTTTATTTTAAAAAAAGCATATTCCCTGTTCACAATTTAGTACAGCACAACATCCTTTAGACCACAGTCTGCCAGCCATGATGCCAGAGGTAAACCCATCTGCTTACACAAGATCTTAATCCCTACATAAAACACAGAACAGTACAGGCCCTTCAGCCCATAATGTTGTGTTGACCTTTTAATCCATTTCAAGAGCAATCTAACCCTTACCTCCTGCATAGCCATCCTCTACCACCGGCATGCTCCACATGCCCATCACTCTGTGTAAAAAAAAAGACTACCTCTGACATCTGCTCCATACTTTCCTGCAGTCACCTTAAAATTAATCCCCCCTGCCCCCGTGTGTTAATCATTTCAACCCTTGGAAAAAGCCTCTACTATATCTATGCTTATCATCTGGTACATCTCCAGCAAGTCAATTTTTCACTCCACAAAGAGAAAACCTCTAGCTCATGCAACCTATGCTCATGAGACACGCTCTCTACTCCAGGCCGCATCTCCTCTGCACCCTCTCTAAAGCTTCCAGAACATTCTATAATGAGATGACCAGAACTGAACACAACATTCCAAGCGTGGTCTAACCTTTAAGATGAAGAACTATGCATAAAGATGGAACACAAATAAATTCAGGAATAAGCTTTTGGTCCCCTCATTCAGTAAGATTATGGCTGAGAAGACTATGCTGCACAGAAGGCGGCCTTTCAGCCCATCATGAATGCACTAACCAAACACCCATTCACATCAAGAGAGACACAAAGAACTGCAGGTACTGGAAATCTGCCGATAGAGCTGGTCCCACCAACATCCTTGTCAAGAACCTGTACAAGTTCTGAGCAGAACTTCAAAACTAAGCAGACATTGGTAAAGCTAGTTTCTTTCTTTGTTTCTCTGTGCCCATTCTGGCCAGCAGCAACCTTGCACACTCACACTCATTGTGAGAAGACCTCCGACAGTACGAGGAAAGAGAGATTCCATTCTTCTAAGCAGCCTGCCTAGGTCTGATGCACAGGTTGGAACCATTTTGTTTTTTGGTCCTGGAGCATAGAATCAGAGGAGATATAATCGAGGTATGCAAATTTATGAGGGGTATAGATAAGGTTAATGCAGGCATGCTTTTCCCACTGAGGTTGGGTGAACCTAGAACTAGAAGTCCTAGGCTAAGGTGAAATATTTAAAGGGAACATGAAAGGACTTCCTTCACTCAGAAGGTGGTGAGAGTGTAGAACGAGCTGCCAGTGGAAGTGCTGGATGCAGGTTCGAGTTCAGCATTTAAGAGAAGTTTGGATAAGTACATTGATGGGAAGGGTATGGAGGGCTGTGGTCCAGGAGCAGGTTGATGGGTGCAGGCAAAATAATAGTTCCCATCCACTGGGTGGGCTGAAGGACCTGTTTCAGTGCTGTTGCGCTCAAGGGCTCTCGCTGAGCAAAACTCTAGGACAATAGCCCTGTACTTCGAACCCTTCCTTTAGCAGATCCAAGATTGTCAGCACGCAAGTGCAATTATGAAGAAAGCATGGTAGCATCTCTACTTCCTCAGAAGTTTGCAAAGGTTCAGCAAGACATCTAAAACTTTGACAAACTTCTTTAGGTGTGTGGTGGAGAGCATATTGACTGGCTGCTTCATAGCCTGGTATGGAAACACCAATGCCCTTGAACGGTAAATCCTACAGAAAGTAGTGGACACAGCCCAGTCCATCACGGGTCCTCTCAACTATTGAGCATATCTACAAGAGAGTTGTCACAGGAAAGCAGCATCCATCATCAGGAAACCTCGCCACCCACATCATGCTCTCTTCTCACTGCTGCCATCAGGAAGGTGGTACAGGAACCTCAGGACTCACTCCGCCAGGTTCAGGAACAGTAATTTACTCTTCAACCATCAGGCTCCTGAACCAGAGGAGATAACTTGACTCACCCCAACACTGAACTGATTCCACAACCTATAGACTCGCATTCAAGTACTCTACAGCTCATGTTCTCAGTATTATTTATTTAATATTTGTACAATTTGTCAGTCTTTGTTTATGCATAGTTTTTCATCAATTCTATTGTACTTCTTTTTTCTACTGCGAATGCCTGCAAGGAAATGAATCTCAGAATTGTCAAAAGTGACAAATAGGTTTGATAATGAATGTACTTTGGACTTTTAAATGTCAACATGAGGAAACATGGTTGGTGTATGGAATGCACTGCCTGAGTCAGTGGTGGAGGCAGATACACTAGTGAAGTTTAAGAGAAACTAAACTTCACTAGTGTATCTGCCTCCACCACTGTTACTAGACAGGTATATGGAAGAATTTAAGGTGGGGGGGGGGTTATATGGGAGGCAGGGTTTAAGGGTCGGCACAACACTGTGGGCCAAAAGGCCTGTACTGTGCTGTATCATTCTATGTTGTATAAACTTGGCTGATTCGTGGGTGAGAGGGCTATCTGGCTTCAAGACCTGTCAGCTCTTTGATGACCAGGGTTGATTTGACTGATCTGGCTAGCAAAGTAGGCATCCCCCTTCGCTTACTCCATGTGCGTCCCTCACACCCCCTCCCCGAGAAGAGGACAACCTCGAGAAGAGGACAACTCGACCGGTCTGTGTAGATGACGTAGCTACACCCCTGCTAGGCGAAACCTCCAATAACCATTTGTAGGTTCCTGTTGACAAATTAGGCTCCAAGACATCAAACACAATTAAACAGGACACTGCTTGGAAATTACAAAAGCTTGTCTCATTCTTTCTTTCTACAGACACACCCAATCCAACCAATTGACAGCTTGTGTTCTCAATATTATTTATTGTAATTGTACTGTCTGGCTTCTTTAGCACATTGGTTGTTTGTTCATCCTTGTATGTGTGTAGTTCGTCATTGATTCCATTGTGTTTTTTTTGTATCTACTGTAAATGCCCGCAAGAAAACGAATCTCAGGGTAGTATATGGTGACAATAAATTTACTTTGAATTTTGAACTTTGTGTTTCCCTCTACAAAATACAAGGCTGATATCAAACACTACTGGATACACTCACATTTCCAATACAGTACATATCTGCCCTTCAAATCAGAAACAAGAGAAAATCTGCAGATGCTGGAAATCCAAGCAACACACACACAAACTGCTGGAGGAACTCAGCAGGGCAGGCAGCATCCATGGAACAAAAAGCACAGCCGACGTTTCGGGGCCGAGACCCTTCGGCAGGTCCTGCCCGAAACGTCCACTGTGCTTTTTACCCGCCCCCGCCCCCATAGTTGCTGCCTCGCCTGTCCAGTTCCTCCAGTGTGTTGAACATATCTGTGCTTGTCTATGTGATATATTTTAGAAAGTGAAACAAAAGCTGCTACTGCTCACAGACCTGACAGCGTTTATAGTGAAACGTAGTTAAGGTTTCAGATTGATGACCTTTGATCTACTGCAGCGCGCTCCGTTTCAAATTTCCAGCATCGACGTAACTTCGCTTCACACACGCAGCAATGTAAACATTGGCTTAAATAAACCAGCTTCTTGTTTAGAATTCTTACACAAGATCCTAAGATAGAGGAGCACAATTAGGCCATTTGGCCCATCGAGTCTTCTCCACTATTCCAACATGGCTGATTTATTTTACATCTCAGCCACATTCTCCTGCCTTCTGCCCCTTTGATGCCCTTACTAATCAAGAACTTATCAACGTGCGTTTTAAATATACTCAGACTTGGCCACAGCCGGCTGTGGCAATGAATTCACAGATTCACCACCCTCTGGTTAAAGAAATCCCCCCCCCCCACCTTCAGCTCTGTTTTAAAACGGACGTCCTTATATTATGAGGTCCGAGACTCCCCACAATCAGAAACCTCCTCTCCACATCCATTCTATCGAGGTCTTTCAATTTTCCATTCAAAATATCGTCTGCCCTTCTAAAATATTTTAATGTGTTCGTCAACTTAGATAATATTCTATGTATTTTATGAAGAGAAATAATTTTATCAGAGACATGTAAAGGTCAAATTTCAAGTTACATTTAATTAAATCACTTTATATTCCGGAACTCTCCATCAAACCGTCACTAAAACATGCATCGCAGCACACACAAAATACTGGAGGAACTCGGCAGGACGGCAGCATCCGCGGAGAGGAATAAACAGACGACGTTTGGGGCCGAGTTCCATCATGCGGTCTGGAAGAAGCCAGATGAAGGAAACGTACGACCTGTGATGTAAATATTTTTAAAGAGCGAGAGAGCGAAGGAGATGATGCTGCAGCCGGTAGTACTGCTGCCCCACTCCAGGGACGCGGGTTCAATGCTGACCTCGGGAACTTCGCTTCAGGATTTGCAGTTCACCCTGTAACGGCGTGGGTTTCATTCCACAGTCACGGCGCCCTGATTGTCTGTAAATTACCGCTAGGGTGGGATAAGTGGCAGACGACTGGAGGGTGGGTGTTCGCGGGCACACAAAAGAGAGGGTACAGGGGAAAGAGGAAGATTGTTTTATCTGTAAGGAGCACATTGAAACACACAGCGAAATGCGTCGTTTGCGTCAGTGACCAGCACAGTCCGACGACCCGCGGTGGCAGCCCGCAAGTGTCTCCACGCAAACGTAGCGTGCCCACAACTAACTAACCCCAACCTGTTGGTTTGGAAACGGGAGAGGAAACCCTGAGGGAGGGGGTCCACGTGGTCACGGGGAGAACGTACAATTTCCCTACAGACAGAGCGGCAGCAATTGAACCCGTAACCCTGCCACTATAAAGTCTTGCACTTACCCCTACGCTATCATTCCGCAGGCAGCTAGCATAAAGCCGACGGGCCGAATCGCCTCCTTCTGCGACATGAATTACCATTTTTCACATGCACGTCAGATTTTAACACAGTTTCAATTAATGTTAAAATACAAAATTAATATTTGCTTTATTAATCTCCACAGAACAATCCAACTGCTATTCTAACGGCGCCCGCTTTCAGTGCAATTTAACAGGTACAAGCCTGCAATGAGCAAACAATAGGCCTCTCCTGTGTTAACATTGTCATAGATTTCCTCCCTCCGGCAACCGTGCTTGCGAACAAACCAGGTATTATTGACATAATCCGGCACTGTGTGACAGGCGAAACCAGCTCCCGCGTTGGAGCAATGTGCAAACTAACAATAGCAAACTCGCTCCCATCATAAACCACACCGAAAAGGGGGCCCTTTTTCATCTGGCAACTGCGGAATGCCAGCTACAGTATCACAGTCACTTCAAAACAGAAAATGCGACCATTCCAATACCAGAGCGGTAAGGGTTAAAGGGCACGTTGAACTTATTGTTAAGGAGCACTTTATGAAATCCCCCATTCAGAAAGAGGGCACTGATCTGACAATGCGTGGCAACGCTGCCGAAAGGTGATTAATTCTATTGGAATGGTTTTATACCCGGTTGCTCCCATATACTGGGTGGTGCAAGTGGGGTCGGCCGCTCAGTTTACACAGATACCACCGTGTGGTGTTATCCAGGGGGAGTTTCAGTCCTTCTACACAACCACCAGACGAATAATTTAACAAGAAGAAAAAAGATTGCTGTATTGTCAATGTACTATAACACTCCAAATCCGTTTCTTTCTTTTAAATAATTTCTCTTTAACAATAATCTTGGTTAACGAAGCAATTCTCTTCATTTTTTAAAGAAGGGTACAGATGCCCTTTGAGATTGGGTTTATCATAAAGTGCACAGCTCCCTCCGAACAAGGTGGGACGCTCATTTCAATAACATAGTTCCTGGTTTGATGTACGCACAAAGAAAGCACTGTAACGCAGTCAGCACCACCAACAACCAAAACAAAAATCGGTAAAATGGAAGCATTTGCACCACCGGCAAGCGTCTACGACAATACAATGTTTCTTGGATTTAATTCCCCCCTCAGCAAATACAACTGCATTTACGGTGCAACCGCCCCTGTTAAGAAAACCAACCTTGAATGGAAGAATATTTCACTGATAACAGCGCTGTGTTGGGTATTCACGTGAGACTTTTAAAACGTCGTATTTCACACAAAATCAATACATTCCACCACTGAATGCACATTGCACAATGATATCAGGTCCCACCCCTCACGCCAGACCCACAGTTCATGTACTCACCACCGCTTCTACTGACACAGCATTCTCTCGTTACACCGAATATTCCGTCTCCGGCACCTTTTATGTCCCGCTGAATCAACAATAAACAATATTCGCGGTTGAATAATTACTAAACGAATTCCCTTGCAGAGATGGGGGGGGGTCTGCAACAATCCCTCCCAATTTCTGTTGTCTGCTGTCGTTGCCAATGTGCCTGAACCCTCTGACACAATTCTCAAGAAGGCTGATTGAAAATCTGGAAAACACTTGACACCAGATGGAACTGCTCCCCAGCTATTGACAACAGGAAGTGCAGGTACATTGCGATTGACAGCTACTCTGACCAATCATCAGGCAAAGCTGCCTTCATTCCGATTCCTCATTGGGGGCGCCGTTCCCCAATCAATACAAGGATTCCACCCAATTTTAAAAAGATAAGCGATAATAGCGCAAGCGCACTATCTCAATTGCATACTGGGACTTGTAGTTCAATGTATAAGATCTCCTTTGGGAGCATCGCAAAGCACTTTAGATTCAGATTCCGAGTCACTTGTTTATCACATGTACATCAAAACAGACAATGAAATGTGTCCTTTGTCTGAACAACCAGCACAACCTAAGGCTGCGCTGGGGGCAGCCCGCAAGTATCGCCACACATGCCAGTGCCAACATAGCATTCCCATCATGCTTGGCAGAGCCACGGAAGCAACAACAAAAAGGCCGTCACCTCCATCTCACAAACCCACTCACTCACTCACACACACACACACACACTGTCGTCCAGCCCCAGGCCAGGCTGATGGGCCTCCAGCTTCCGGTCGACTCAGAGATATCGGGGCCTCCGACTTCCCAGTCGCCTCACAGAGTCACAGAACCAGGGCTACTGCCATTGGGCCTTAACCTCTGGTTTTCCAATCGACCTTCAGGTTTTGATGTTTGGTATCAACCCAAGGGGCTCGCCAATGATAATGAATGAGGACCCTGAGCTCCAGACACCCTGATGACAAGCCGCGAACACTACGGCCTCCAACTGTGGTCTCACCGACACATACCTATGGGTCACTGGCCCCTGTGCCTCCAGACAACTGAGTTAGTTTTGAAGTGTAGTAATCGGGGCAAGGTACTTTCCAATTTGTGCACAGCAGGCTCCCACAAAGAGCACCATGATAATGGCAAAGCGAGAAGAATAGGGATTGGTATTGGTTGGTATTTGTTTACTGTTATCACATTCACCAAGATAGAGTGAAAAGCTCGTCTTGTGTACTGTTCATGCAGATCAAATCATTACATGGTGCAGTGGGGTAAAATAATAGCAAAGTAGAATGCAGAGAGAGCAGCCGCAGGATACAGGAACAGAGATGGGGGGAATTTCTTTGGCTAGCGGATGGTGAAACTGTGGATTTCATTGTCACAGAGGCCTGTGGAGGTCAAGTCATTGGGTATATTTCAAGCAGAGGTTTGATAGGTTCTTGATAAGTAAGGGTGTCAAAGGTTCTGGGGAGAAGGCAAGAAAGTGGGGTTGAATCAGTCACGATGGAAAGGCGGAGCAGACTTGATGGGCTGACAGGCCTAACTTTGATCCTATGTCTTATGGTATTTTGCGGGCAAATGGGGCTAGTGCAGGTTGGTGATAAGGCCAGCAGATATGTTGTGGGCCGAAGGACCAGCTTCCATGCCGTATACCTCCATGGCCAGATTATCAGTTTTAGTGAGGTTGATTGGGGGTTAAATATTGATCAGAATTACAAGAATCCAAGGATGTTTATTGAAATATCTAGAAACCATAGAAACTACAGCACAGAAACAGGCCCTTTGGCCCTTCTTGGCTGTGCCGAACCATTTTCTGCCTAGTCCCACTGACCTGCACACGGACCATATCCCACCATACACCTCCCATCCATGTATCTGTCCAATTTATTCTTAAATGTTAAAAAAGAACCCACATTTACCACCTCGTCTGGCAGCTCATTCCATACTCCCACCACTCTCTGTGTGAAGAAGCCCCACCCCAATGTTCCCTTTAAACTTTCCCCCCTCACCCTTAACCCATGTCCTCTGGTTTTTTTCTCCCCTTGCCTCAGTGGAAAAAGCCTGCTTGCATTCACTCTATCTATACCCATCATAATTTTATATCCCTCTATCAAATCTCCCCTCATTCTTCTACGCTCCAGGGAATAAAGTCCTAACCTATTCAACCTTTCTCTGTAACTGAGTTTCTCAAGTCCCGGCAACATCCTTGTAAACCTTCTCTGCACTCTTTCAACCTTATTTATATCCTTCCTGTAATTTGGTGACCAAAACTGAACACAATACTCCAGATTCGGCCTTACCAATGCCTTATACAACCTCATCATAACATCCCAGCTCTTATACTCAATACTTTGATTAATAAAGGCCAATGTACCAAAAGCTCTCTTTACGACCCTATCTACCTGTGACGCCACTTTTAGGGAATTTTGTATCTGTATTCCCAGATCCCTCTGTTCCACTGCACTCCTCAGTGCCTTACCATTAACCCTGTATGTTCTACCTTGGTTTGTCCTTCCAATGTGCAATACCTCACACTTGTCTGTATTAAACTCCATCTGCTTGGAATATTTTTTAACCATCTGCGAGAGTAGATCAGGAGTTCCCCACCTGAGGTCCACAGACCCCTTGCTTCATGATATTGGTTCATGGCATAAAAAGGAGAACTCTGGGAGTAGATAGAATCGGATTTAGTATTTCATCTGAAAACCAGTGTATCTGACAAAACGACTTTGCCACAGCAATGCACTGGAGAACCGGTTTGGTCTGTGCCCAAGTATCTGGCATCAGATTTGAACTCATGACCTTCTGATTCAGAGCTGAAGTTTGTGATCTACCGAGACTACACCAACACCATAATAATTTTTAAAATAATAGTCATGTATTCATACAGCACCGAAAGAGGCCCTTTGGCCCATCTGGTCCATGCTAGCCAAGATGGCCATCTATTCTCGTCTTATTTGCCCAATGTTTGGCCCACATCCCTCTAAATCCCACATCCATGTACCTTTCAAAATTTCCTCCAAATGCTGTCACTGTACCTGCCTCAACTACTTACTCTGGCAGCTCATTCTAAATATGGACTACTCTCTGCATGAAGAAGTTGCCCTTTGAAGTCTCACCTTAAACTTATGCCCTCAAGTTCCCCTTCCCTGAGGAAAAGTACTCTGTGCATTCACCCTGTTATATCACCCCCACAATTTCACGCATACCTCAGACTTCTAAACCCCATAACTCAAGTCCTCGAGCCTTAGCAGCGGTCTCATAAATATTCTCTGCTCTCTTTCCAGGTTAATGATGCTCTTTCTTGTAACAGACCCCTATGCGATACTCCAAATGTGACCCCAAATGGACCACATGTAGGTAGGAGGGTTTAGCTTGACGGGTGCCATGTTTAGCAAGGCCCTCAGTATTGTATGGCTCAGTGATGGGCTGAATGGCTTTTTCTGGCCATGACTGGGCAATTGTCCAAAATTGCTATGTTCTGGTGCCCTGAAAACCAGTTTAGTATAACTAAAAAATATTGTCTAAAGTAAAACAAGGATATTTGGCTGTAAAATCATATGTTTTATAGATTTTTAAGATTTTATTTCTATACTTTATTATGAGGATAGTCAATCAAGAATAAAATATAAATGTGTTGATGCTTGCTGTTGCTATTGGTCATGTTAATACATATTTTGGAAAGTTATTAAATGTCAAAAAGTTCAAAAAACACAGAAAATAAAAGGAAAATCCATTTCTTTTGACTATCACTGTATCTAGGTATGTGACAAGAATAAATCCAATTCCAATTCCAATTCCAGCTGGAGGAGCTGCTGCCTCACATCTCTGGGGCAATTTACAATCCACTTGAATTAAATAACAATGATTTGAAGACTGAAAATACTGGGTCGTGGTGAATAACGTCTTTCAGACTGGAGGATGGTGGAGTTGCACACCTCTAAAATTCAACAGCTGTGGCTCCGACATTACAACAGTGAGGAGATTTCAAGAGTAAACCACAGACAATACTTATACTTTATACTTTATTGTCGCCAAACAATTGATACTAGAACGTACAATCATCATAGCGATATTTGATTCTCCTTTCCGCTCCCTGGATTACAAATCGATAGTAAATATTAAAAATTTAAATTATAAATCATAAATAGAAAAATGGAAAGTAAGGTAGTGCAAAAAAAACAAGATGCAGGTCTGGATATTTGGAGGGTACGGCCCAGATCTGGGTCAGGATCCATTCAGCAGTCTTATCATAGTTGGAAAAAAGCTGTTCCCAAATCTGGCCGTACGAGTCTTCAATAAGTACAATAAGCATAAACAATAAGACCATAAGATGTAGGAGCAGAATTATGCCAGTCAGCCCATCAAGTCTGCCCCACCATTCCATCATGGCTGATTTATTATCCTTCTCACCCACTTTCTCCTGCCTCCTCCCTTTAACCTTTGACACCCTTATTAATCAAGAACCTATCAGCCTCTTCTTTCAATATACCCAATGACTTGGCCTCCAAGGACGACTGTGGCAATGAATTCCACAAATTTATTACCCTCTGGCTAAAGAAATGCCTTCTCATCTCTGTTCTAAATGGACATCCTGGACATCCCTCTATTCTGAGAATGTGTCCTCTGATATTTGATCTGAACAACAACCGAACCGCTTGACTGTGTCTGCATGCTTTTCTGCATTGAGTTGCTGCCTCATGACTGGCTGATTAGAGATTTCTATCAATGAGCAAGTGTACATGTGTGCCTAATAGAGTGGCCACTGAATGGTAATTGATGTTTATAACATTTACAGAAGACCTGGACATGATGGCATGGAAAAAACCTTTTCTCTTGGCTAAGGGGGGACAATAACAGGAAGACACAAATGCAGCAGGGTTGGTAGAAGGGCTCAAATTGAAATGCGGACATTTTCTCACCCACAGAATAGCGTGTTCTAGACATCAAGACTGAAAGAGTGAGCAAGTCAGAAACCAATACCACATCAAGAAACTGTGTCAGTGAGCAATTGAAGAGCAATAACCATATAACCATATAACAACTACAGCATAGAAACAGGCCATCTCAGCCCTTCTAGTCCGTGCCGATAACCTACAAGGCCATTGGTGGCAGGCTGGGATTTGGGAGTAATGTAAATTCCATTATTGAGTAGCATGGATCTCAATGGGCTGAATGGCCTCATTCTATATGATGGATTTCTCCGATTCTCTTTAATTTCTCGTGAGAACTGGAGAGATCTTTCAAAGAATGGATTGACTCCTTATCTTACACAGCAACAAAATGCAAAAAATATTGGAACTACCTTTCAATAATAGAACATTACAGCACACTACAGCCACCTTGGCCCAGGATGTTGTGCCTATTTTTTAACTACCCTAAGATCAATCCAATCTTTCCCCTCCCACATAGTCCTCAATTTTTCTTTCATTCATCTGCCCATCTAAGAATCCCTTAAAAATACCCAATGCACAATATCTGCCTCTCACCACTCCTGACAGTGCATGCATTCCACTCTCGGTGTTAAAAACTTACCCTGACATCACCCCCCCATACTTTCTTCCAATTACCTTAAAATTATGTCTCCTTATATTAGCCATTTCTGCCCTGGGGAGCAAAGAAGATCTCTGGCTGACCACTCGATCAATGCCTCCTCTCATCTTGTACACCTCCATCAAATCACTTCCCATCCTCTTTTGTTCCAAAGAGAAAAACCTTAGCTCACTCAACCTAAACCCATGAGCCATGCTCTCTAATCCATACAGCACCCTGATAACCAACAGTTAGAACAAAATTATCTAGTCTAACCGGTACAGTGTCTTGTTGGTTAATAGAGATCTGATGAATTCTACTGCGGAGAGACAACAATTAATCAGATATTGTCAAGTCAAGGTCAAAATAAATTTATTATCAAAGTACGTATATGTCATCAGATACTTCCCTGAGATTCATTGTCTTGCAGGCATCTTACAGGAAAATAAAGAAACAGAATTTATGAAAAACTATACATAAATAAAGGCTGACAAATAATCAACATGCAAAACACAAATTGTATGAAATAAATACATAATCAAACAGACAAACAAATAAATAAATAGATAAATAATACTGAGAACATGAGTTGTAGAGTCCTTGAAAGTGAGTCCATAGGTTGTAGAATTGTTCAGAGTTGAGGTGAGTGAAGTTATCCTCACTGGTTCAGGAGCCTGATGTTCCTGATCCTGATAGTGTGATACCCAAGGCTCCTGTACCTCCTTCCTGATGGTAGGATGATTTAAATGTACTAAATTGATGATTTACTGTACAGTGGAACATCACTAAAAGCTTTCTCAATTTGCCAGAGTATTATATTCAATAAGCCTTATTGAGTAAGAGTGTAGCAGAACAAATGTAGAAAAAGAGAGCAGCAGACAAATGAGTTTGGAGAAAAAAGAATGTCGACTATTGTCGTATTTCATAGAGGATGGTGACTGTCTGAACAATTGAATTGAAAGGTTGGCACCCTCCAGCATTCTGTGGAATGATAGATGCTAAATGAATAAAGCCCAGTGGCTTGAGCTCAAGGAGCCGCTGTGTCATGCCGCCAGTGACCTGGGTTCAACCTTGCTGTCTGTGTGGAGTTTGCATGTTCCCTCTGTGGCCATGTGGGCTTCTCCCAGATACTCCAGTTTCCTCCCACACCCCAGGGGTTGGTAGGTCACTTGGCCGCTGTATGTGAGTGAGGAAAATGACGAGTATGTGGGGAGAATAAAGTGTAGGATCACTGGAAATGGGTGGTTGATGTTCAGCAGAGAATTGGTGGGGGTGAAGGGCCTCCTCTTTCTGAACTGCTAATTGTGGGTCTTCAGGGTCCTGTCCCTCCTCCCAGATAGTAGTAATGAAAAGAGGGCATGTCTCAGACAGTGAGGGCCCTTAATGATGGATGCTGCCACCTTGACGTAGAGCCTCTTCAAGATGTCCCTGATGGTGGGGGTGGCTGCATCTGTGATGGAGCTGCTCTAAAACCTTCTGCAGCCTCTTGCAATGTTCCACCCACTCTGTCTGCCTACCACCCACACACTCTTTCCCATGGTCCCCTCCCATCACTATTCCTATTTACCCACCCCACCTCCTTTGCTTCGTTCCATCACCTTCCTTTCCAAGGAGATTCCATCATCTGCAATCCTTTGTTGCCTCCACCTACCAGCCTCTGTCACTGTTTCTACCCTTCCCTCATCCATTTGCCAATCCCCCATCCTCACCTCCATCCACCTATCACCTCCCAGCCTCTATTGCTATTTCAACCCTTCCCTCCTTCATCTGCCATTCACCCCTCCACACCTGGATACACCTATCACCTACCAGTTCTTGCTCCACCACTTCCCCTCACCTCTTATTCCAGGCTATCTCCCCTCTACCTGGGAGGCAGGTTGGAGATACATCTTGAACAAAGGAGGTGGAAGGCTCTCTTTCCCTCCACTATCCTGCAGGTCACCCTTGGGCAAGGTGTAGCACCTACTTAGCCCCCCGATCAAGGTCATGTGAAGCCATGGAGCAGGTGGTGGATGGTCGTATGTGCAGCTGGTGCATATCACAAGTCCTGGTTATGTGACCACCGACACCAGGCAGACAGTCTCTGAAGAGTATTGATAATGGCTGGGGTTACCAATCTTGCAAAGACACTGCTCTAGAAGAAGGCAATGACAAGCCACTTCTGTAGAGAAAATTGCCAAGAACAATCATGGGCATGGATAGAGAAGAGAATCAGAAAAACAGAGTGAAGGAGGTATTGAAGACAGATATAAGACCATGATTTCCTATGTCACATGACATGGCACATGATGATGAATTTAAGTCAAGATAAAATCTACTATTTCCTCCGCAGATGCTGCTTGACCCGTTGAGTTGCTCTAGACTCCCATATTTTGGTCCAGGTTCAAGCATCTGCAGTCCCTTGTATCTCCAAAGATTACCCGTGCTTGTCAAAGAATACTCTCAGTTTCCAAGTGTTAGTAATGGCTTACTTTTAATTGATTTCACATAGGGACCCTCAGGACTCCTTCATATATTATTCTGCCCTCTATTCTCTATTTAGGCACCTCAGCTCCATCTGCCACAAGTGGAAATTCCCAGTGGCCAAACATTTTAATCCAATTCCTACTCTCGTTCTGACATGTCGGTCCATGTTCTCATTTGCCAGGATAAAGTCACCCTCAGGGTGGAGCAACAATACCTTATATTCTGTTTGGGTAGCCTCCAACCTGATGGCATGAATATCAATTTCTCCTTCAGGTTAAAAAAATCCCTCCCCCCACCCCTGCCCTCCTCTTTTATTCCTCACTCTGACCTTTTACCTCTTCTCACCTGCTTATCACTTCCCCCTGGATCCCCTCCTCCTTCCCTTTCTCCTATGGTCCACTCTCCTCTCCTATCAGATTCCTCTTTCACCACCAGCCCTTTACCTTTCCCACCCACCTGGCTTCACCTATCACCTTCCAGCTAGCCCCCTTCCCCCTACCTCCCCAACCCTTTTATTCTGGCATCTTCCCCCTTTCCTCTCCGTCCTGAAGAAGGGTCTCGGCCTGAAATGTCGAATATCTATTCATTCCATAGATGCTGCCTGACCTGCCGAATTCCTCCAGCATTTCGTGTGTGTTGCTTTGGATTTCTGGCATCTGCAGACTTTCTCATGTTTATTATTCTTTATCCCTTGTCTCAATTTACAGAAGTTAAATATTTTATAGATTTTAGTTATGTTAGTCATTTCAGGTCACTTCTGGGGCGCCTCAGCACGACTCGAGTAGCAGCAGTACTCTCAATGGATACGATTAAATATTCCCATTTCAGCCTGATCCAGCTAAAAAGCACAACTGCTTTCAAGGTTAGTACATTCAACAAAGATGTCTTAATGCACTTAAACGAACAATCGCTGCTTAAAACCGACGGAAACGACACCGATTGTGGTCGGAAGCGCCCACGCAGGATACCTCGGAGGAAGCACATGTGTAGAGCGGGGTTACAAGTGTGTTTAAGGAAATGGGGTTTTAAACTCCCTATAGTGAACCATCTTGCTGGCGAACATGCAGTCTCTGGTGAATAAAATTGATGATCTTAGAGCTAGGGTGCTGAATCAGAGGGACATTAGGACCTCGTGTGTCCTTTGTTTCACGGAATCCTGGTTAACCCCTTCCATACCGGATGCAGCGATCCAGATCGACGGGTTTACTATACACCGTCAGGATAGATCTATAGAGTCTCTCAAAAGCAGAGGTGGAGGAGTATGCCTCACGATCAACTCTTCTTGATGCACAAATATATCAGTGCTGTCTCATTTCTGCTCACCAGACCTGGACTATCTCGTAGTTAAGTGCCGTCCTTTTTACCTACCACGGGAGTTCTCTGGGGTCATTTTGGTAGCAGTTTACATTCCACCTCAGGCCAGTGTCAAGCGGGCTTTAGATGATCTGAGCAATGGGATCAACATGCACGAAACAGCGCACATTAATGCCTTCACCATTGGTTTGGAGGATTTTATCCAGGCCAGTCTGAAAAAAATCACTAAGTAACTACCATCAACAGATTACTTGCGATACCAGAGGAAGCAACATGTTGTACCATTACCACACCACTATCAAGAATGCCTATCGTGCTATTCCACGCCTTCACTTCGGGAAGTCTGATCACCTAGCTGTACTTCTACTCCCTTGGACAAGGGCAGCACGGGAGTGCCTACCGGACTGCTTTGAATCGGTGGACTGGACTGTATTCAGGGATTCATCTTCGAAGCTGGATGAATATGCGGCAGTTGTTACCGACTTCATTAAATCCTGTGTTGTTGAGTGTGTGCCTACAAAGACTTACTGTACGTTCCCATACCAAAAGACGTGGATGAACCAGGAGGTATGTTGTCTGCTGAAGGCTAGATCTATGGCATTCAAGTCTGGCGACTCAGGCCTGTACCAGAAAACCAGGTATGATTTGCGGAGGGCTATTTCAAGGATGAAGAGACAATTTCAAATGAGTTTGGAGGCGACATCTGATGCATGGCAGCTCTGGCAGGGACTGCAACACATTTCTTCCTACAAAGCAAAACCCGATACCATGAAACCCTCTGCAATTGAATCCTCGACTTCCTAACCGGAAGACCTCAGTCTGTGCGGGTTGGTGATAACATATCCTCCTCGCTGACGATCAACACTGGTGCACCTCAGGGGTGTGTGCTTAGCCCACTGCTCTACTCTCTCTATACACATGAATGTGTGCCTAGGCATAGCTCAAATAACATCTATAAATTTGCTGATGCTACAACCATTGTTGGTAGAATCTCAGATGGTGACGAGAGGGTGTACAGGAGTGAGATATGCCAACTAGTGGAGTGGTGCCACAGCAACAACCTGGCACTCAACGTCAGTAAGACGAAAGGACTTCAGGAAGGGTAAGACAAAGGAACACATACCATTCCTCATAGGGATCAGAAGTGGAGAGAGTGAGCAGTTTCAAGTTCCTGGGTGTCAAGATCTCTGAGGATTTAACCTGGTCCCAACATATTGATGTAGTTATAAAGAAGGCAAGACAGCGGCTATACTTCATTAGGAGTTTGACAAGATTTGGCATGTCAACAAACACACTCAAAAACTTATATAGTTGTACAGTGGAGAGCATTCTGACAGGCTGCATCACTGTCTGCTATGGGGAGGGGCTACTACACAGGACCGAAAGAAGCTGCAGAAGGTTGTAAATCTAGTCAGCTCCATCTTGGGTACTAGCCTACAAAGTACCCAGGACATCTTTAGGGAGCGGTGTCTCAGAAAGGCAGCGTCCATTATTAAGGACCTCCAGCACCCAGAGCATGTCCTTTTCTCACTGTTACCATCAGGTAGGAGATACAGAAGCCTGAAGGCACACACTCAGCGATTCAGGAACAGCTTCTTCCCCTCTGCCAACCGTTTCCTAAATGTACATTGAATCCTTGGACACTACCTCACTTTTTTAATATACAGTATTTCTGTTTTTGCACTTTTAAAAAATCCATTCAATACATGTAACTGTAAGTGATTTGCTTGTTTGTTTATTATTATTTTTATTTTTTTTTCTCTTCTATATTATGTATTGTATTGAACTGCTGTTGCTAAGTTAACAAATTTCATGTCACATGCCTGATTCTGATTCTAGAGCGCATGTAAATACAAGCTGCAGTACTACACAGCAAGAATAGAGGGAAGCACTGAGGAAAATGTCATCGTTCTCTGCACAAAGCACTGTTAGGAACTCAGGAGGTTCTGCGCCTGCTGTCTCTTGTATCTAGCCCTAGAAATGTGATTATTTTAGATCACCCCTTGAATTAGATATAATGGGCATGAGATGTTTCGTTCTGGTTGGTTAATCATAGAAATTAGAAAAAATTTACTCCAGTGTGGGCTTCTGTGTTCAGTTAATGGACAAGTTCAAGTTTAATTACCATTGAAACATACATGAATACCAATGAATACAGCTAAGGAAAATGGCATTCCTTTGAGGGCCAAGGTGCAAAACACAGTACCAACAGTCATATACTGCACACATATAGCCCAAATAAGACAGCGGTAAATGTACAGTTACAAAATAGTACACAGCCAATGTCCCTGAGTGACATGTCCTGTATCTGTTAAATAGGGGCCGTGGACAATTCTGATTTGATGGAGAATGGACGTGAAAGCACAGAGGAACATCTGGAGAAATTTCTGAAACGCTTGTTTGCTGCTGTCGTTACTTCGTGGTCGGGAATCTTTCGGAGGGTAGGCCTCAAAATCCCTGGCTTTGCCTGCTGTTGGCGACCGAGGTTGAGGTCGAATCGTTCGGACAGAGATGGCGCTCAGTACTCGGTGTTGGAGAGCTGATCAGAGCTCGAAGTTTTCGGACGACTCAGAGTCGGATTGTGGTTGGCATGGCAGGGAGAGTTTTTCTTCCTTCTCCCGTCTGCATGAGATGTGGGACATTTGAGAAACTTTGAACTTTACTGTGCTCACGGACTTCTTCATCAAGTTATGGTATTGTTGCACTTTTGTAACTATATGTTATAATTATGTGGTTTTGTCAGTTTTTTCAGTCTTGGTCTGTCCTGTGTTCTGTGATATCACACCGGAGGAAATATTGTATCATTTCTTAATGCATGCATTACTAAATGACAATAAAAAAGGACTGCGTGTCTTCATAATCTAAAAAAAAATTGATAGTTCATGGGTGTTTCTGGCAAGAAAGAGCGGTACACAGCAGTCCGCAGATGAACAAAAATATGCAATCCAACTTCCAATGAGCGAGCACTGGTGGGCAGCACCGAAGGGAGGAGCCAGCCCTCAACACAGCATTGACACGGTGCTACGCCACCTTCGGCGTCTCCTTTCCTGGACTGCTGCAACAGGCAAGCCCGCGGCTCGAGCTCTGGTCCTTGCTACGACTGAGGCCACGCAACTCTCCCCACCGTCTGCCTCACCAATCAACAAGGGAAACAGATGTGCTGCATTTTACATTACCGATGTCCAACAGGACCCTGCGATCGCAGGAGAGATGTCCAAGACAATCGCTCGCTGTTAGGCTGCACACTGCCTTTGCGCACTGACTCTGATGCTTACGTAGCAGGCAGTAACACGGTCTGCACTAAGTCCAGCTCCACCAACAAACAGCTGGCTGATGGAGTTGACCTGCAGTACTTGAAGTTATTACTCTCCGGCATTGTCTTGCAATCATAAAAGAGACAATAACATCTTTGGTTGACCCCGGGGATGTAGCTGCTTCCGAACATGCCACCATCTAACCAGAAGTCCAGATACAGTACCTTGTTCCTAAAAAGTGAAAGTAATGAAAGGATTTCAGAATTATTATTAAACACTTATTGTGAATGTATTTTTGAATGGGATTTATATAAAATTATAATTTAAAATATCATTAATATCCCAGGCATTCAGCAGCATTACTAATTGTGCATATATTATAATCAGCTATGTAACAACATATCATAAATAACAATAGCAATTAGCTGTAGCATAATGTTCTTTGAGTCTGTTGCCTCTGTGGGCGTTTTACAACTTACTTGATTTAACTACTTAATATACAGATATATTCTTACTGTAATTCACAGTTTTTTCTATGATTATGTATTGCAATGTACTGCACCCCCATAACAACACATTTCACGACATATGCCAGTGATACTAACCCTGATTCTGAATTGACACAAAGTTTTGAGATGTATATGTGCTCTTAAAGACACAGAAATGCCACGCCGTCATTGAATCCATGTGTCTGTTGTTGGATTAATATAATCTCCATAAATCAGCAAATTGACGCTAATTTCAGTTTTTCTACCAATTATCCTCCATGTAACGTTTAACGAAGTTTGTTACATGATGTCATATCCTTTCAAATCCCAGACCTGCTGAAGGGTCCCAGCCCAAAATTTTGTCTGTTTACGATTTCCCTCCATAGATGCTGCCTGATTTGCTGAGTTCCTCCAGTATTTTGCTCATATTGCTCAAAATTTTCAGCATCTTTGGAATCACTTGTGTTTATCTCTTTAAAATACAGTTTTTAATAACTATTTTGAAGTCTTTCCATTAATTGTGTGTATTTTTTTAAATTGTGCAGCCAGTGTCAATGGAACAACAATGGATTGTCTATAAATTGGATCCAAAAAGCCAAAGTTTTAAAGATTTTTTAAACGATTACCTTTATTTGTCACATGTTCTTCGAAACATTGAAACACACAATGAAAACCATCATTTGCATCAGCGACCAACACAATCCAAGGATGTGCTGGGGAAGCACGATAGTACAGTATCTTACTGTCACTAACCCTAACCCGTACGTCTTTGGAGCGTGGGAGGAAACCAGAGCACCCAGAGGAAACTCACGCAGCCTCGGGAAGAACGTACAAATTCCTTGCAGACAAAGGCGGGAATTGAACCCTGAACTTACAGTCGGCACTGTAAAGGTGATAAGCTAACAGCTACACCATTTTGCCGCCCTCTGTGTTTTTATTACGGCCAGAACCTTCCCACTCTCTCTGATGAACTGCAATGTACAGCACTGCTGCAAAATAACTAATTTTCATGGCATTTATAAGACGCCTATGACAATAAACTTAAACTTGAAACATAACAATACCTTTATGTGTTGTCTATTAAAGTGCTAAACGCTGTCTAACCATCTTATCCATTAATCACACTTGTCGATCGCATATATTATCAGCCCTTTTCTCTTACTTAAAGTTAACACTTTTAACTTTGACCAGGTCTCCGAGCCCCACCGGTTACAAAATGTCCAACACTCTTAAAAAGGTAAGAAGGAAGATCAATCTGAGCTGAATAGTGGATGAAGATTCTTCCCGAAACAAACTTCACAGCACACGGTTTCTCTGAAACCCGGTATACTCAGTGACACGAGAGGCTGCAGGTGTGGAAATCTGGCACAACAATCTGCTGGAAGAGTTCAGCGTATCGAGCAGCTTCTGTGAGGTCGTTCGTTCGTTTGTTGTGTGCTGTGTCGTATGACCTGGGCTAGCATGACTTTCCGTAACTGGTCCTGAACCTGGTGGCGTGGGATCTAAGGTTCCTGAACTCCCGGCCACATTATATTCGAAGTGTCACTGGTTAATCTGTTCTGTACCCCTCAATATTTAATATTAATGCACTTTTATTTTTTATTTGTGTGCGATTCATCTGTAGATTTTATCCTTATCTTCATAAGTTATCATGTGTTATGTGTATTACGTGTTATATTGTGCTTTCCACCCAGGTTCAGAAAAATGTTGGCTTGTTTCTGTATATATCATATGGTTATATATGTTACATACATGTAATAGTTAAATGACAATAAACTTGCCTTGACTACCCAGTGGTAGGATAATTTAAATTTAGTGAATTGATGTAGAGCCTCTTCATACTCAATTTGCCAGAGTATTATATTCAATAATGGTTTTCAACAGTTCCATTTCATATCAGAGAATGTATACTATATACATCCTGAATTTCTTACTCTACACAAACATCCACGAAACAGAAAAAAACAGAGAATGAATGACAGAAAAACACTCAAACCCAAAAGCCCACCCCAACGCACAAGCACCATCAAAAGTATCAGCCCTCCCCTTCCCCTCTCCCCTTATTAAATAAGAATGTAACAGCCTGATTAAATAACAGTGCAGCAGCACAAACGTAGAAAAAGAGAGAGGCAGACAAATCGTCACTGATATGTGTCGTGTTGTATGACTAGGCGATCATGGTGACCGTGACGGTTCTTGGCAAGTTTTTCTACAGAAATGTCTTTACAAGATGGATGACATCCCCCTGCCCCGCTAACCCCGGCTGCCTTGGTGGAACATGAGCTGTTGCTCCTCCAGCCTGATGTGACCTCATCCCGGCCATGAACCAACATGTTGGAATGGGGAAGTCGAATTAAAATGGGTGGCCACCAAGAAATCTGCCTTTTGAGGCAGACAGAACAAAGATGCTGAACAAAATGTTCCCCCGGTCTGCATTGGGTCTCACTGATGTCAACGAGGTTGCACTGGGAGCACCAGACACAGCAGATGACCTCAAAGTTCACTCTGGGTCCTGAGGAGACTGATGATCCCAATGTGGACTCTTCCACCAAAGGGCCAAGAGGTGTTAGGTGGTCCACTCCATCTGCCATTAATACAGGGCTTCCGCGTCCCCTGGATTTCTTCAAAGCCGCAGTAAGCACATCCTTTAGCCTTTCTCTCTGCACATCTGGGAATCTTGTCCCATGACTGAGTTCAGGATGGAGTGTCTATTTTGTGAGTTTGGTATGGGACTGCACAGTGGAATTGAACCAAGGGTGACCAGGACCACAATGTTGACTTGGGAAATGACACCGACTTTAGCTGCTTCTTTAATTTAATTTTACTTTATTCAGAGATATAACATTGTAACATGCCCTTCAAGCTCAACGAGCCCTTGCCACCCCATTACACCCATGTGACTTGCGTCTTTGGAATGAGGAAGGAAACCGGAGCACCCGGAGGAAACCCATCCGGTCACGGGGAGAACGTGCAGACTCCCTACTGACAGTGGAGGGAATTGAACCCAGGTTGCTGGCACTGCAAAGGTGTTACCCTAACCTCTGCGTTACTGTGCTGTCAATTTCTTCTTCCAGTGAACTTGGAAATAGTGCTGGTGACATTTTTAGCCCAATTCTTGGAAGCTTGGTGGGGAGGGGGAGGCAGGGACAACTGTGGCTGGGTAGAACACAAGTTTGTGCCAGGTCTGAGAACCTGACTTTTCAATATCTTTTTCCTGACTCAACCAAAGGGTGTGCTGGCACATTGAAGGAATTGGTGAACTTCATTGACGACGTATGCCTGTAGAGAGAGGTGGCTCTCATGATATAGGAAATGATTCATGTTTGCTAAAGTCAAACTTCTTATCCAGTGAAGCAGTGGTGACATGAAGAAATATTTTCCTAACAAGTCATGATGCAGTGGATAATTAGGACATCGGTAATTAGGGCAGCCACTTATAAGGGACAACTCTTAAAGAACAAATACTAATCTATTTGGGACACTATGCCACTTAATTGGACAGGAGACTAGCTGAACTGGTTCTGACTAGTGTCAGTCATGGTTGCCTGTGCGGCCATTAAATGCTACACCATTCATTGAGTGAATAGATTTTAAATAATGTCAGTTGCACATTTGTGTTCAGAAAACAGTGATTTTTGGCACTGGTCGTTGGAGAGAAATAAGCAAAACTGTTTTTTGTATCTGTGCTTTCAGTCATTCAGGATTGGAGATGCCAGGAACAGGTGTGGGTCAAAATCAAACAATTTCACTACTTCGTAAATTAGGAATAATGAAGAATTTGAAGGTGTATATAAAAATTATCTTGAATGTTGCAATGAAAATTAAGATTTGGAGGATGTAATCATCAATAGCTGTCCATTATCTAGACTAGGTGTCTGGACTGATTTTGTTCATTGTGTTCACTGAATGAATTCCTCTGTCAATAACTGTTAGGAGCTAAATACAGTTTTATACCTTCTTAACCATTCCTATGAAACCGGCTAAATGGGGCAGCTGCTTAATTGGCCAAAAATGTACTGGTCCTGATGTGTCTCAATTAACCTGAATCCACTGTGCTTACCATAGGAGTGCAGTAAAAATTCTCAAGGCTGAAGTCAAGGGATGGAAGATGAAGGAGGGACTGAGCAGATTTTGTATTGTATTCTCTATAGTTGAAAGAAGTGCTTGTTGAAATATACATCAACAGGATGCAAGCAGCAAGATTCTCCTGATTTTGGGACCCTCCTCCTTCCCCTTTTCCCATCAGATTCCTACTTTTCCAGCCCCTTATCTTTCCCACCTACCTGGCTTCACCTATCACCTTCTAGCTAGTCTCTCCCCCCGCCTCCCACCTTTTTATTCCGGCATCTTCCCTCTCCCTTCCCAATCCTGAAGAAACATCTTGTCCCAAATTATCTGTTAACTCGGGCTGACTATCTATCCATGTTATAGATTGTGCCTGACCTGCTGAGTCCCTCCAACATTTTGTGCGTTGCCTAGGACCAAGGGGCACAGTTTCATAATGGGAGCTGACTGAGGTGAGGAGAAACATTTTCACTCAGAGGTAGAGCTTTTCAGATTCACTGCCCCAGTGAGCTTGGAGGTTTAGGCACTGATTTTAGTTTTGAAGGCAATGTATTTCTGAACTTCCACAAAAAAAAGCTGGTGAACGCAGCAGGCCAGGCAGCATCTCTAGGAAGAGATACAGTCAACGTTTCAGGTCGGGACCCTTTGTCAGGACTAACTGAAAGAAGAGCTAGTAAGAGATTTGGAAGTAGGAGGGGGAGGGGGAGATCTGATATGATAGAAGACAGGAGGGGAGAGGTGGATCTAAGAGCTGGAAAGTTGATTGGCAAAAAGGATACCAGACTGGAGAAGGGAGAGGATCATGGGACATGAAGCCTGGGGAGAGAGAGAGAATGGGGGGAGGGGAGCCCAGAGGGTAGGCAAGGAGTTATAGTGAAAGGGACAGAGGGAGAAGAGAGGGAGGGAGAGAGAGAGAGAGAGAGAGAGAGAGAATGAGAATATTAAATAAATAAATAAGGGATGGGGTGTGAATGGGAGGAGGAGCATTAACGGAAGTTAGAGAAGTCAATGTTCATGCCATCAGGTTGGAGGCTACCCAGACGGAATATAAGGTGTTGTTCCTCCAACCTGAGTGTGGCTTCATCTCCACAGTAGAGGAGGCCGTGGACAGACATGTCAGAATGGGAATGGGATGTGGAATTAAAATGTGTGGCCACTGGGAGATCCTGCTTTCTCTGGCTGACAGAGCGTAGGTGTTCAGCGAAATGATCTCCCAGTCTGCGTCGGGTCTCACCAATATATAGAAGGCCACATCGGGAGCACCGGACACAGTGCATCACCCCAGCTATAACTCCTTGCCTGCTCTCCACCCTCCAGGCTCCCCTCTCCCCTTCTCTCTCTACCCAGGCTTCACGTCCTATGATCCTCTCCCTTCTCTAGTCTGGTCTCCCTTTTGCCAATCACCTGTCCAGCTCTTGGCTCCATCCCTCCCCCTCCTGTCTTCTCCTATCATTTTGGATCTCCCCCTCCCACTTCCGAATCTCTTACTATCTCTTCTTTCAGTTAGTCCTGACGAAGGGTCTCGGCCTAAAACGTTGACTGCACCTCTTCCTAGAGATGCTGCCTGGCCTGCTGCATTCACCAGCATTTTTTTTGTGTGTGTTGCTTGAATTTTCAGCATCCGCAGATTTCCTCATGTCAGTATTTCTGACCTTTAATTAAGAGAATGTGCAGGAAAATGGCAGTGAAGTATAAACCACAATCAGGTTGAATCGTGAGGCTGGGTAGAGAACACCTGCTTCTATTTCTTATAGAACACAGAAAG
This sequence comes from Mobula hypostoma, assembly GCF_963921235.1. NCBI lineage: Eukaryota > Metazoa > Chordata > Chondrichthyes > Myliobatiformes > Myliobatidae > Mobula > Mobula hypostoma. The sequence continues at coordinate 11,243,412 of NC_086117.1, read as the reverse complement.
TGCAGCATAGGAACAGGCCCTTCAGCCCACAAGGTTGCGCCGAACTAATTAAATTTGTCATCAAATTATATTCTTATGAATTGTATTTGTTATGGGGTGCCCAGGGAAAGGTAGCACCTCTGGATAAGGTGCTTGTCGGTTCCATTCTGGGGCACCTCACTCACCTTTGGTCCCCAAACACTCGGCTCTCACTTGAGGCTCCAAGTAGCTGTGCGCATGTGGCAGCAGCCATGCCCTGGTACTCAGGGAGAGAGGCGAGGGTAGCCGGCAGGCCCCATATTTTTGCTTGCCTTATCGTGCAAAGCCAGCTCCAGTGGATTGGGTGGATGAGACCCAAGTGTCAGGAAGGTGGTACTGCAACTCTCCACAGAGAGCGAAGGGCATGACGAGGCACAGAAGGCATCAGGGTCATCCGCTGCAATGAACTCCAGTTTGTGATGTCTACTCGTACCGCTGTGCCGAGACTTCTGAGGTCGAGTGGAACTGTCCCAGTGCAATGGGTTTTCTACTTCAAAAACTGCCTCGCACAGGATTCCCCTCCTCATCAGACGTGATAGACAACTGCAACCATACGTTACTATTAATAGATCAAAAGCTGTTTCATGAGCAAGTGTGCAATCAGCCAACACAATTGAGCTGATTTTAATTAAAATATGCTGTAAGTTCACCCCATTTCTACTTGAGAACGCACCTGAGGGAAGTGAGGCACTCCACGGGGAGGCAAAATACAAAATTTCTGGGGGAAGAAAAACTTATAGAGTGGAAGGAGAAAAAGAGTTAATGATTCAGATAAACCACTCTTCATCAGAACAAGTGAGAAAGTGGGGGCAACACAGTAGCACAGTGGTTAGTGTAACACTATTACAGCACCAGTGACCTGGGTTCAATTCCTACCATTGTCTGTAAGGAGTTTGTACGTTCTCCCTGTGACTGCTTGGATTTCCTCTACAAGACATAGGAGCACAAATAGGCCATTCAGCAAGTCAAGGTTGCACTGCCATTTGATCACAGCTGATTTATTTTGCCTCTCCTGCCTAAATTCAGCAGCTTGAACAGCACCTATGGAGCGAAGAAAATTTGGAGACACCCTGTATCAATCAGATCTGAGAGTGGGGGGGGGGGGTGGAAGGTGGAAAACAACTTGTATAAACCTTCTTCCCCCTTCATTCTCAGTCCTGAAGAACGTTCTTGACCCAAAACATCAACCATCTATTCATTTGTATAGATGCCACCTGACCTGCTGAGTTCCAGCAGCATTTTGTGTACTGCTTTGTACAAACTTCCCACATTCCAAAGATGTTTGGGTTAGTCGGTTAATTGGTGTAAGGGTGTAATTGGGTGGCATGGGCTCATTGGGCCTGTCACCATGCTGTACCTTTAGATAACAAAAACTTACTAGGAATGCTACCTTTGTGGAGTATGCCCACGTTCCCTGTTACTGCAGCTAACATCTATGTCCTAAAGATGTGTCAGTAGGTAAATTACACACTGTTCATAGAACATAGCCCTTTGCCTCACAATGTTGTGCTATGTTTTAACCTATCCCCAGATCAATCTTACCCTTCTCTCTGCTATTGTGACATCTCTTTACCTAAGTTTCATAAATGTCCCTAATATTCCTGTCTCTATGTCACCTCTGGCAGTGTGTTCCATGCATTCACCAGTCTGTGTATCACCCACTTGCATCCTTGTAGTATAACCTACCATGCAAACACGAGGAAATCTGCAGACGCTGGAATTTCAAGCAACACACATAAAAGTTTGCTGGTGAACCCAGCAGGCCAGGCAGCATCTCTAGCAAGAGGTACAGTCGAGGTTTCAGGCCGAGACCCTTTGTCAGGACTAACTGAAGGAAGAGCTAGTAAGAGATTTGAAAGTGGGAGGGGGAGATCGAGATCCAAAATGATAGGCGAAGACAGGAGGGGGAGGGATGGAGCCAAGAGCTGGACAGGTGATTGGCAAAAGGGATATGAGAGGATCATGGGGCAGGAGGCCCAGGGAGAAGGAAAAGGGGGAGGGGGGGAGCCCAGAGGATGGGCAAGGGGTATAGTGAGAGGGACAGAGGGAGAAAAAGCAGAGAGAGAAAAAGAATGTGTGTATATAAATAAATAACGGATGGGGTACAAGGGGGAGGTGGAGCATTAGTGGAAGCTTGAGAAGTCAATCCTCATGCCATCAGGTTGGAGGCTACCCAGACGGAATATAAGGTGTTGTTCCTCCAACCTGTGTGTGGCTTCGCCTTTACAGTAGAGGAGGCCGTGGATAGACGTATCAGATAGTATAACCTACCATCTATTTTAGAGGGTGGTGTAGAAGTGTGAGGTATAAGTCATTCACATAGATAAATAACTGAGGACAAACATCAAAGGACGTTACTAGTTACATCCTTCCAGCCTGAAAAAGACCAGTAATTCCAGCTCTGCCTTCCAAGGCCCAATGTAAACCTAAGCAGCAGCACCTCATTTGGCCTTTTCAACAATCTTAGGCTGTTGAAGTTTTGCTGCAAGGTAATCCCAATGTATTATCAATGCAATCTTTCTTTTATTATGGACTCTGATTGATCTGCTGGGTGTTGCCAGCAATCTCCTTAGGTTCAACAGTTCTGATCTGTCCTCACTAACCCCTCAATCTGCCACTTGAGCCTAGTCAGGGTCAAGCATTGGGCAGTTAAGTAGCACAGATGGAAGAAAAATGGAGGGCTATGTGGGAGAGAAAGATTAGATTGATCTTGGAGTAGGTTAGGTCAGCACATCCTGGGCCAAAGGGCCTGCACTGCTCTATGTCCAGTTGCCAATTTACCTGCTGACTCATCTTTAGGATGTAGATATTAACTGCAGCACCTAGCGGAAAGCTATGCAGGCATATTCCACAAAGATGGCATCCATATTCAGTTCATTGCTCTAAACTTTGGAGAAGACAGATTCAGATCTACTCAACCTGCCAATCATTGAATTCAGGGTTGAGTGTTAGTCAGTGAAGCTGTACAGCAGCCGTTCTAGCTCTCTTGCTGCCATATTAACATTGCTCTGTGAACATTCTGACTTGCCCCATCTGAGATATCTCCTTTGTCCTAACCATTTCTCCCCTCCCTATCCTCTCTGCCACTCTAAGTGAACGTGTTAGTTCAGTCCATTGAGTAGCCTAGCAGTCTACCCACTGGCCCACCTCTCTCCCATCCTTCCTCACTTATTTCACTGTAATTGATTCATCCCCATCAAGTCTGCGATGTTTCTCCTGCTACCTATCTACTGGGTGCAGTTTACAGTTACCAACTAACCTATCAGTACATCTTTAGGAATTACATAAAAGTCAGCTGCATTCTGACCCAATGAGCCCGCACCACCCAATTACACGTGACCAATTAACGCGCGTTTTTGGTAGATGGGAGGAAACCCACGCAGTCACGGAGAGACCGTACAAACTTCTTACAGGTAGTGGCCAGAATTGAACCTATGTTGCTGGTACAGTAATAACATCACACTACTGTTGCCCACAAAGGCCTGATGGGTCAAATGGCAGCCTCTGGCATCATGCTTTATCCACATCTTTGATAAATGCAGAATAAATATAGCCTGTTAAATGTTAATAGAGTCCACTGGAAGTCTGTCATGGGGTTGGAGGACTGTGGGCGGGAGAAAGGAAAAGGCTTTGTTTCACTGTTGCATTCTTCCAAGAATTACAGGCATGCTACATTGGCACCAGAATACATGGCTACCCTGAGCCCATGTTTTAGCTCATGTTGGTTGTTAATGCAAGCAACACATTTCAATGTACACGTGAGAAATAAATTAATCTGAACTTTAAACCACAGGTGGCAGTAACAGGCAGATAGTTTCAGTGCAGTTGAAATCCTTTGGGAAGGTAATGGCGAATTTCTGGAACTAAAATTGAGCATGGATATACAACATTCAATCTGTCACATGACCATCTACAATTGAGACCAAGCAGCTGGCAGTTGTATGACAGCAAAAGATTTATTTACAACAAAACCAGTAACTTCCTATTTATTACTCTTCAAACAATACAAAAGCTGTTTACAAGCAACAAAATGGAAGTACAGAAATAAAGGATTAACATCAAAAACAATTAAGCAGCATTGAAATATTAATTGATCACAGTCAGACACAGCTAATAGGATAAGAGAAAAAACATATACTTTTGAATAAATATTGATTGCATTCATGCTAGAAAATACATCCGTAATGGCTAGTTTATCAACTTTCAGAGCATCAGCCTCAGTAGCTTCATTTACTTTACGCCCTCATGGGTAATGGCCTGCTAAATCTCCAGAGTTTCAATAAATGAACTGCATGTTAACAATCCTCCCAAGTGGCCATCTAGCAGCCATTTTGCAGCTCCTTAAGGAGCCCCAGACAATAAATAGCTGCGTGTGTGGGCCAATTCGAAACCCTGCTCTGATGGTGTTAAATTATTTCCCTTATATTCGTTTTATATGTTCTCAGAAAAGCTCTGCCATAGCTTCCGCATTGTCGAATGGAAAGGAAAATTAAAACAAAGCCTTTGAGACATATTGATAAAACCATGGAATACATTTTTGGTTGGTTTATGATGTAATAGCATAAAACAGATTATACATAGTAAATAACAAAAAGTTTTTTTTTAAATGCACTGTGTGGTTTGAAAATAGCTTATTTAAAACTGTATGTGTCTATTGTGACTGAGTATTGCACTAAAATCAAGTCAGTATGGGTGTTTAAAGAACAGTGTAAGGTGTGTGATGTCCAAGTCAGACTCTGTTAAAAGCTTTTCTATTAGATATACACGCGCGCACGCACACACACACACACACAACTTAAATGAGTAGCAGCAGCCGCACCTGCTAACCAATCTATCTTTGTGTGTTATTCTATTCGATCCACTTGTGTCTTTGAACCTGGTTTACGTAAGCGATGCAGGCATGTATGAAATATTCATCCACTTTTTTTTCCATTGTCACAGAAATCATTACTGCCCAGAAACAGTGGACATTTAAAATACTGTTTTATGTTTCTTTTGAGTGAGAATAAGTACAGATATCAGAGGGAATTAAGTGTCCGCCTCAATCTGCTCTTTCTATTCATTCACAGGATTTCTGTATTGCCCAAGTTGCCCTTGATTTGAGTGGCTTGTTAAACCTCTGCACCTGGCAACTAAGATTCAACTATATTTTCGTTGCCACACGAGCCAGAAGGCAATGACACCAGATTTTGTTCCTTTAAAGGACATTAGGGAACTAGGGTAACATGCAAAATGCTGGAGGAACTCAGTAAGTCGTGCAGCATCTATGGAAATGAATGACTGAAGGGACTCGGCATGAAACGTCGTACTGTTCATTCATTTCCACAAATGCTGCCTGACCTGCTGAGTTCTTCCAGCATTTTGTGCCCTTCTCTGGATTTATATCTGCAGAATCTCTTGTGTTTATTAGCGAACTAGGTACTATATGTTGTCACGACTGTTTCTGTACATTCAGGGCCACCCTTACTGATATCAGCTTTCAATTCCAAGTTAACCTGATTCAAATTCCCCATCGGCTGAAGAGGGATTTGAAGAAGTGTTTCTGGGCCATGAATCCAGTCACGGATTTCAGGTCCAATATTGCAACTGCTATGCTGCCGTGTACAGTGTCTGCTGAGTCCGGCGAGCATTTCTGACCGGGAAAGTCAAAGTGCAAGAGGGATTTGGCATTGTAGCTCAGAGACTGAGAAGTCCTAATGACAGATCAAGCTAGGCTTATTAAATTTCAGCCATTTACAAAATACTAAGCTGGATAGAAAATTTTATTGGATAGAATTTATCAGTCACTTGTGGTTTGGAAACTCACAATTACAGCATGATTAGATTACCCATTGGAAATCATTTCTCCGAAGAAACAAAATCGGTTTAGCTCTTGATCTATCTGAACAGTTGTTAATTCATTCTGCTATATGAGATGTATCATGGATTAACTGGATTTTAGAACAATGATTAAAATTCTATAGGTTTCATTAAAGGTTACATGCATTCCAGAAAACTTCAACTTCATTCAATACTTTGGAGTTGACTAAAAATTCCAGACCGATTATATTACAGGGTTCATATAAAGAATTTATAAACAATTTGAAATAGTATTCATCCAAATATCATATATAAAACTGTTAATGCTGGTTCAATAAATAATTCTAACCTGATCCAACAGCACCATTTAAGGGTTAAAACCCTAAAAAGAGTTGTGTTTGGCCTTGCCTGCTTATGACCCTTTTGAGTTTGTGTCTTCAAACTCAAACAGCTCAAAAAAAAATCTGCGCATTAAGTGTGTATTGACCGCAATCGCAATGACCACAGTATGACTGCCACCTGAATACCAAATAGACCAGCTGGACTTTAATCAGGCAACAGCTAGTCTTTACAAGTTTAGTAGTACTGCTAGCTATAAAACTGCTAAAATATCACAGCATTTAGATGATGGTTGTTGAGAGTGGATAGGATTTTGGATAACTATTCTCCTGACTCATGTAATGAAACAAAAGATTATTGCACACCAACTACAGTTTTTGTATATCAAGGCTGTCAAAAGTTTCTCTGTTCAGTTCAAACTTTCGGCCTGCATGCAACAGGCACTTAACATGCTCCATATACATCCTGAATTCAGCGACTTACTGGGTTTGCTTCTGGATGAATAAAAAAAAATGCCAAGCAGGTACTGGCAAATGCTTCTTATGGAAGATGCTCCAACCATAAACCCTAGAAATTTTGAATGAAAGCAGGATTGGGAAGTCTTTCCAACACTAACCAACTCAAGTGGCCCGTTTATTAGTTACACCTGCTCATTAATGCAAATATCTAATTAGCCAATCATGTGGCAGCAACTCAATGCATAAAAGCATGCAGACATGGTCAAGAGGTTCAGTTGTTGTTCAGACCAAACAACAGAATGGGGAAGAAATGTGATCCAAGTGACTTTGACTGTGGAATGTTTGTTGGTGCCAGATGGGGTGGTTTGAGTATCTCAGAAACTGCTGATCTCCTGGGATTTTCACACACAACAGTCTCTAGAGTTTACAGAGAATGGTGCAATAAACAAAAATATCCAGTGAGCAGTTCTGTGGGCAAAAACACCCTGTTAATCAAAGATGTCAGAGGAGAATGGCTAGACTGGTTTAAGCTGACAGGAAGGCAACAATAACTCAAATAACCACGCATTACAACAGTGGTGTGCAGGAGAGCGCCTCTAAAAGCACAACATGTCGAACCTTGAAGCGGATGAGCCACAACAACAGAAGACCACCCCAGGTTCCACTCCTGTAACTAATAAAGTGGCCACTGTGTGCATATACACCAAGGTCTTCCCTATGAAGTCTCACAATGAACATTAAAGTTGGCAGAAAATCTTTTATGTTGGAAGTATTAAGCAGTTTTCTTACAAAAAGGACACCTCTGTAAGACTCTGCTGAAATTAGTAAATTAAACAACTAAGCAGTTATTTTGTCCTTTAAGAATATACAGCAGAGACTTTTAGGTATACATTGCATTGATGCCATTAGAAATATATGTAATCAAATATCCTTAATCAAATAATCTCAGGTTACAGTTCATTAGGTTAGCATATGTAGTACGGTAAATACATCCAAAAAGGTTTTTATTTGGTGGAAGAGGATAAAAGGGTTTTGCAGAGGGAGGAGGTTCAATTTTTAATGCTATTTATTAATTTATGATCTGCAATGATAATAAAGTGGAAGGTAAGTACTAAGTCATTTTGAAGGCTGATTGGTTTTGTTCTCAAATTTCTCGAATGAGTTCTGTGGCACCTGGTATTTTATCACAGAAGCTACCCTAGCGATTCCAGTAAATGGCAGGTATCATACATCTGCTTATATTCGAAGAATTTCAATCCACTGCACTGTAAGAGAAGCCCTTCGGTGACCCAAGGTCAAAGCCTTTTCAAAATTAATCTTTGCACAATAGACAATTTCTGAAGACGTTTATAAGTGCTAGACTGAGGCCACTGCTAACACAGAACAGAGTATGATCATTTGAGCTTCAGCTATTACGGTACGCTGCTCAGTAGCCACACTACAGCAAGGTTAGCCTTTGTCTTTGAAAGAGAAACCATGGAGGGTAGAAGGGGCATATAGGCTTTGGTTAAAAGTCAGTTTTAAATAAATAAAAGTTGCTTGAATTTCTTTAAACTTTTTCTTTCTACAATACAGCACTAATACATCTTAAAGTATATGATTTATAATTGTGTATAAACAAAATCATGGTTAACAAGTACATGGTATTTATTTCCCATCTGGTATTATAAATACTGATTTGATTCTCCCCCACAAATGTGGCATTGAAATTAGTGGAAATGACTGGAACGGTGCCTACTGACATGGCCAAATGAAACAAAATGCCACTCTGCAAGGTAAACATTAAATTCACTAAGTTGAATTTCATTATAAATTCTTGTTCCTAACTTTGAACATTAAGGAAGCATTCTTTCCCAGCCAAGCCATCAAGAGCAAAGTTGCTAACATGATAACTTCATCATGATTAGTAAATCATCGTGCCTACTTTTCAACAGGATCCAAAAGAGAGAAACCAGTCCTGCGACTTCGCCAAGCGCGCCATGCGAATGAGAATATGACCATTTACCCAAAGATAAATTATGGCTGTTAGGAGTACATTTGCATCTTTAAAGTATTGGACATGAGCAAGCATAATTCTAATAGATAATCAGTAGTTCAATGTTTTAAAAAAATTAAAAGTTAATTAGTCTGATAAATTGTATATAGCTTGACTGTGTTAATGAGCAAAATGATCATTTCCAAACAGAAGAGTAGTTAAGTTTTCTGTTCTTTCTGTGAATGCAGGCTCAATTTCAACATTTACGAGAAATTTGAATAGATTAATGAATGGGAGGGGTATGGAGGACTATAGTCTGGGTGCATGTCGATAGGACTAAGTAGATTAATAGTTCGGCACGGACTAGTTGGGCAGACGGGTCTGCTTCTATACTGTAGTGTTCCATGACTCTAGTATGCTTTAAGCACTGAAATATTCCACACAGCAGAGGAAAAGAAATGCACATTAAAAATGCAAACTAAATAAAGACAATAGGATATTAAGATTTTGCATACTGGAATAAAACCATTACCCACAGGTATAAATCTGACCCAAAGGCTTTGGATTTCCAGCATCTGCAGAATTTCTCATGTTTAGGAATTACTCCGAGGTATTTTTGAGAGAACGCTCTACGCAAACTGACCAGCAGAGGGTGCTCAACGTGTAAGGAAATTGAAGCTGGCACTACCAGGCTCACATTAATTAACATCTTTATTAAGCTGATGATTAAACAGGCTAAATTCATTACCCAAAGCGTAGCCGAAATTTAAAACCTAATCTTTGATAGGTGTCAGCTGCTCCAGCAATCAACAGCTCAATTCAAACCCTTTCCTACACCTCTAAAAGGCAGGCAAAATAAAACATTTAACCCCCCATTATTGAAGCCAACCAAACAAGATAGAATATAATAGAATTTTCCACTGCTGTGTGAAGTGCAAATAGATATTTAGACTTGTCACAGTGACTTTCGGTGATAACGGTGATGTGTGTCAACTCACAAGCATTCCTTCCTGTTACCATAACTAATTATCCTGACCCTTCTTCTCTTGAACATGGCAATTTATTTTTATATTATACAATGTACCTCTTACCTGGCAGTAAAATAGATTTTAAATATTCAAAATCATTTTCAGGGAAAAATCCATACAAGAAAAAAATCTAAGTGGATTGGGGGAAAATAATTTCAGAACCAGTATATAAATGGTGAAAGCTCTTCTACAAAATAAACCCCAAAATACTAATATTTTAGCATTATTTCTAGCTCTGTGCGCTTTTGGCCTTGTTATGCCCAAGCTTCTCATTCAGAAATATGAGATAATGGTAGAACTTCCTGCACCGCAGTCTCCATGTGGGAATCCTCTGAGGGAGAAGGTGCGTCACCTTCTTTCTGTTCTGTGTGGGCATCAGTTCGGTCTGGCGACTCAATCCGACTCCTGATTTCGGATGCACCCGGGTGATTTTTCCTCAAATGCTGATTCAGAGTGCCTTGGAAAGGGAAGCATTTACCACAGATCTCACAGCGGTAGGGCTTGTCATCTGTGTGCCCACGGATGTGATACTCGAGTTGGTCTTTGCGAGTGTATTTTTTCCCACAAAAGCGGCAGACGAAAGGGGTGATTCCCATGTGAAGCCGCATGTGTCGGTCAAGACTCCCTTTCTGATTGAAGGATTTTCCACAATAGATGCAGATAAGCCTTTGATTGTATGGGAACCAGTGCTCCCTTCCATCATGGTCATGAGGAGTATTCTCAAAGCTTTGCCTGTTTGGCCCACCGTCGCCGTCAGAAGACTGACTAATCACATTCTGTCCTTCATTCTGGATCTGTATGTTTCGTTTCAGTCGTCCTCGACCCCTAAAATTACTAAGCATAGATCTAGAGGGGCTCGAATTGGTGAGACAACCATAGGTGGTTGACAAACCAGCTGACTGGGACGCGGGCTGAGATAATGAGAAAGCCTGCTGCAACACCGGCCCGTACGAGCTGACGTTCACGGCCACCATTCTGTCGACATGATCGCCATCTACCATTTCCGTGTGGTAACCGTCGTCACCCACCGACGAGCTGTCGGAGCAACTCGGCCGGTCGGACTTCTCCATTTTGACTTTGACCTCCGTGATCTGGGCACTGATCGGGTTGGTCTCCCGCACGATCAGCTCTGCTTGCTCGTGATCACCCTCGATCTGGATTTCATGCTCTGAGATGCTGCCACTGCTACCAGGGTCAGAGTGCCTTTCCTCCATTGCCCGATTCTGAAAAGCTCGGTTGTGCACAGTTTCCATCCGTGGTTCGCTAGGAATTGTTGTCGGCCGTACTTGCCCATAATACGGCGGTGAGATTTCAACCGGATTTAAGAAGCGGCTATTGCTATCTCTAACCCCGTTGCGATTTCCCTGATTATCTTCAGTATTGACCACCACAGAGTCAATACTCACAATACTGAATTTCGAGTGAATACTCTCCAAGATCTGAGTGCATTTGTCAATTATGCACTGCATCTGCAGAAAGCTTGCAGCAGTAAGAAAACTAACAACGTCTTTCAAGTGCAACGAGAGTCTCCCAGTGTAACAAAATGAAAGCAATTGTTCGAATACATCTGGATTTTTAATAACTGATATTGATAAACCACTCATGGTGCTCAGTGCTGAATGATCTCGGAAATAAGGGGAGCTGGCAGCTAGGACAGCCTTGTGGGCTCTGAACGGCTGACCCTGGATGTGAACTATAATGTCACATAACTTTCCTTGCAAGCGTAGCTCATTAAGTTGGCTCAGAACACAGTTGCTGTACTCAGGCACGTCAAACTGAATATATCCACTGTTATCCATTTCTTCTGTGGTCAAAATTAAGAACCTGCAAGGATCACAAATTGAAACAAGTCAATGGGATCAATCTCTACAGATAAGGATTTTACCGTTATTTACTTTGTAAAGAGACAACAGTTTTATACATGGCAATTTCTATCTATTAATAATAAAAATGAAATTACATGCAAAGATGTGATACTTGAAACTTCTAAGATCCATTTCAAAAATGACAACTTATTAGTACGTCAATGGTTCCATTTAATATCAGAGAATGTACACTATATACAACCTGAAATTCTTACTCTACAGACATCCTTGAAACAGAACTCCAGAGAATGAATGACAGAAAAACGCAAGAACCCCAAAGCCCCTCCCCTCCCACACACAAGCAGCATCAATCCTACCCCCTCTTATCCTAGCAGAAAGAATCAGCACTCCCACCACCCAAGCAACAGCAAAGCCCCAAAGGGAGATCATGGTCTACATCCATTCCAAAAAAACTACTGTTTACCCCAACAGCTCGATTTCGATCCCTCCCTCTTCCCCCACCCCCACCTCTCTCCCTTTCTCTCGGGATATCAGGGTCTAACATCAAATTTGATTAAGAAGTGAATCTAAGTGGGGGGGGAAGGGGGAAAAAAAAGGAAAAAAAATTAAAAGTACAACAATCCTGGTGAAGAACAACCTGGAGAGGAGTTCTAACAATTCTCTCTCAAGAAAATAATCCAAATTACCTCTTGTGATTAGTTAATTGTACACCAGGTTTACACAAACCAGGGTGCAATGAAATTCCTCAGTTGCATGAAGCTCCCAAAATACACCTGATAATAAATACCATCACTGAACTATTCCCACAACCTACGGACTCACTTTCAAGGTCTCCATCTCCTGTTCTCGATATCTTTTTTTTCCTTTTTTATTTGCACATTGCTTGTTTGTCCGTCTTGTTGGGTATGGTCTTTCATTGATACTATTATGTTTCTTGGATTTACTATGTACAGTATGCCCACAAGAAAATGATAAGGTTGTACAAGATGATATACATGTACTTTGATAATAAACTTACTTTGAACTTTGAGCTATGAGTTGCAAAAATTGCAATGCAATAGGGTTAGGGGGTTCATTTCTAATGCTAGAGTCTTTACTTAATAACCCAAAATTTGAAAACAGATTTATAGCGAGGCTGTATGTAAGTAATTTTGACAATGCCTATATGCAGGTAGGGTAGAGGATAATCCACTCCAAGGTGTGTGCTACTGCAGCCTTTACTGAGACAGACAATTTAAAAAAATCAATTAAGCTGTTTATTCCCCTCCAAAGATGCTACCTGACTTGCTGAGTTCCTCCAGCATTTTATATGTTTCTCAGGAATGGAAAAGGCTGGAGAAAGTGGTGGGTACAGCCCAGTTCATCACAGGCAAAGCCCAGCCACTTTTACAAGGAGCGCTGCCGCAAGAAAGCAGCATTCATCATCAAGAACTCCCACCAAGAAGATCATGCTCTCTTCTCACTACTACAATCGGGCAGGATGTACAAGAGCCTTAGGTCCTACACCACCAGGTTCAGAACAGTTATTACCCTACAACCATCAGGCTCCTGAACCAGTGTGGATAATTTCACTCACCTCAACACTGAACCTATAAACTCACTTTCAAGAATTCTACAACTCAGTGTTACTTATTTAGTTTTAAAAATTATTTTTAAAATCTGTCCAGCACACTGTTTGTCTTTGGTGTGTAGTTTTTCATAAATTCTACTGCAATTCTTTATTTTCCTGTAAATGTCTGCAAGAAAATGAATCTTGAGGTAGTATATGGTGACATACAAGTAATTTAATAATAAATTTACTTTCAACTCAAGATTTCCAGCATCTGCAGAATCTCATGTTTATGAACTGCAACTTATTTTCTGGCTGAATCCAAATGAATTTGACTGGTGATCCTGGTTTGCTACTTGCAGTCTCTGTAGAGGATCATGCAAATTAAACCCTGTGCCTGGGAAGAGTCCGGAAAGACAGAAAGAAGTCTCAATGTCAAAGAGGCCTTGGACAAGTACTGCTGATACCTCTCCCTTGGACAACCTCTGACAGGGAGGTGGTGGAACACGATAACTCAAACCTGTAAACAAAAATTAGTGAACTTACCTGTGCCCAGCTAACAAAAGGACCAGGGATCCCCAATCAAATCTGTAGGCCAGCACTCCTACACCAGGTCTGGCTGGCTCCACATGTAAGCCAATGGAGTCCATCACTCAATACAAATTTGGATTTCAAGCAACTCCACATAATTCTGGGATATTTATCTAAAAATGGTTGAACAGAGGCTGCTCCCTCTGGAACTGCCTGCTTTGGCTAGCTTGATTTAGACCATTTTCTCCCATTTAAAGCAAAGGTTAATACAATAGGTTCTGAATTGGTAAGGGCATCAAAGGTTATGGTTGGGGAAGAAGGCAGGAGAACGGGGTTGAGAAGGACAATAGATCAGTTGTGATCCGATATTAGAGCAGACGCAATGGGCCAAATGGCCTAATGCTGCTCCTATATGTGTAAGCTAAATTACTCTACTGTATTGACAGAAACAGCAATGAAGAATCCTTCTACATTTGTGTGCAACAGTATCCCGGAACTTGCATGGCTGACAGTAGTGAAAATCGAACCACTGACATGAAGAAGGAAGTCCTGAACACGGCCAGAGATGGAGAATGTTCATTGCTCCCCACAGACCAGCGGTGTAACAGGCAGTACTGACCGAGAATGAATGAACAGAATACTAAATTCCTGAACAACCTATCTCACCACATTCCCAAGTAAAGAGTGGGGTTATCTTACCCTTTTACTTTATACAAAATATACTCTATTTTTAAACACGAGATTCTGCAGATGCTGGAAATTCAGAGCAACACACACAAAATAATGGAGGAACTCAGCAGGTCAAGCAGCATCTATGGAAATGAATAAACAGTCCACATTTCAGGCTAAGACCTTTCAAGTAGCTGCTGGAAGTTACAGATCCCCAAAAGAATGCATGAGGCAGCAATTGATATCAAGGATTTTGGGGGGGGGGGGTGGAATGTAGAATTCTGAAGCTCTGCGTGCTGTCAAATGGTGGGATCTGCCCATTTACACTTACCAGAAAAACAGGTTCACTTTAGAACCATGCAACATATAATGCAAAGTCCACTTTAGATATAAAAAGTCAATTTTGTTTTGCACATTCCCCACAATATGAACAATCTTGATTGGAGAAGAGGGAATATTTGCAAAGCTGCAAATTCATTTCTGTGCCATGAATCACAATGAAAGTCTGGCATGGTCTACGAGTCACTGACACTTCTTAGCCATGGAGTAATATGCAAATTATAGCTGCTTTAGATTCAGGAATATTCTTTTTTGCTACCTCATTATGTTACAACTCTGCAATTGATGCTGCTTTCTTGTGCTCCTAAAACATGCTGAAATAAATTTCAGTTAGAAGAAATATAAACAGGGCACATTAGTATTTTTTCTATTCAAAGTGGCTGAAGTGTTGGCAAAGACAGCCATCCATTTGCACAGCTTGTGGCTATTAAGTCCTTGCACTCTGTACAACACCATGTCTGAAGCAGAATGATTCCTTCATCGAAGCATTCATATGGCTTCATAAAGCTCGACACAAAATGAACTCTACGGCGTGTTTTCTATTAGCGTCACACCATGAAGCATATTCCGCATGCCTAAAATCTAACACAAGGTGCCAGTGCCTTAGGGACATCTTGACTGCTGAGGCAGCACTGTTTTGAGCCTGTACATTGATCAATAGCAAGAAAATATTTTGCGCTTTCCAGCTCTTAGTTATTAGAAAGGTGCAAAAGAATTAAAAAGGAAGGATACAGGTTACATCATGTAAGGTGTCTGTTTACAGAATAGAGATAGATATCATATAAACATTCTGCACTTAATCAGCCAGGGCCCCAGTGAAATAGCACCAAGTAATCTCAAATCAATTTACAACTGCCTAGCAAGGAGCTCTTCTAAATTAAGTGCAATAATTTCAGCTTTGGCCACATCTATTTCCAGGGCAAAAGCACCGAGCTCACGAGAAAAGGTTTCCAACTGACTGCTTTTACGCATTGTACAGACCTTTGAGTCCAAGTTTGTCCCGACAATAGTATTAAGTTCTGGCATACATTTTTTTTAAAAACACAACTACAGAAAGCATGGCAAATGCCTAAAGGTCAAGCTGATCAAAATGCTTTTAAGAATAACACTGGCCAGGCGAAAGGGCCCTGGCTACAATGGTACACTTGTACTTAGTAAAACCATGACTCTTCCCAAGGTGTAAAATACCTTTGGTCATCTTAAGAGGAACAAATTGCACACAGTTGGCTGGGTTTGTGCTGGATCAATCAATCCAAAACAGAGAATCAAGGCAGCATAGCACTTTCGAAGGTATTCTTTCAGGGTAACATTCCCAAGTGTAAAATTTAACATGGACTGCTGAAGGAACTCAGCAAGTCAATAGCATCTATGGGGCGGAATGAATAGTTGACAGTTTGGGCTGAAACCCTTTATGACAGGGCAGTCATGAGTCCCGATGAAGAGACTTGGCCCGAAAAGTTGACTGTTTATTCCTCTCCAGCATTTTGTGTTTCTCTCAAGGTTTTCAGCATCTGCAGAATCTCTTGTTCAGAATTTAAAATGGATTTTGATCTTAAGAGTATAAAACTTTGTCATATTTTATTGGGAAAGAAAACATATCAATACAATTGATTCCCTCCTGAATAGTTTAAACCAACCTAAAACTATTTCTTTAAAAACATGTCCATCTAACTTTCATTTTAAAATGGCGAACAGTTAATAATTGGACATAAGTTATTTTGTAACTTGACCAGGCCTCCCGAGTAAGCAATTCACTTTCCCTGACCCATTCTCCTAGGGTCCTTGCGATTACAACTTGATAAAGAGGAAAGTAAGCAGAACCAAAATCCATATTCACTACACAGCACACAGCAGGTGCCAGAATCAGGTTTATTAATAATGACATACGTTATGGAATCTGTTTTGCAGCAGCAGTGCAAGACAAAAATTACTATAAGACACCAATAAATAAATAGTACAAAAAGAAGCTGTTCTTAGATCTTAGAACCCCCTCGCTCAATATCCTACTTAGCCACAGACATGACGAACCTTATCCATGGAGACTAGGCTGGCAAATGCTGTGGACAAGGACCAGTGAGGACGAGGGCTGACGACCCTACCAACTCAGCTAGGCACCCCTTGCCCCCACCCAAGGTCAGTCAGCCCATTCGAGCTGGGGGGGGGGAAGGGGCATGAAAGCCAGTAACCCCCTAGGTACACAAGTTGGTGAGCCCAGAGTTCAAGGCCTGGAGTTTGGGATTCCATCATCGGCAAGCCCGGAGTTTGAGATTCCATCATTGGCTAGTCCTGGGGTCGATACTGAACATCAAAACCAAAGTTCAATCAGAAGTCCAGAAGCTGAGCCGAAGACTTAAGCCTTTGAGTCTTGTCCACTGAGAAAGTCAGGGTCCTTAGGACTGTGTGAGTGGGAGGAATGGAGCTTGTTTTGCTGCATGCTGCATTGCCCTGTCGAGCATTGTGAGCAGGCTATGTTGCAGATGGAACAGGTGGCGGCACTTGTGGGCTCTCCAGCACATCCTTAGGTTGTGCTGGTGTTAACACAACGCATTTCACTGAGCGCTTTGATGTACATGTGATAAACAAATCTGTATCTGAGATCAGGAAGATCTCACTCAATTCCCAGCTGTACAGGGTTAGTTGATATTTGCTGGGACATTGGAGGAGTGTCCTATAATTAGTCTCAGCTCACTTGGATTAGGTTGATGGAAATTAAAATTAACCAAGGCTGGTCTTGCCATTTGTTAACCAGTGGCCACTGGTGAAAACCTTGCCAGGACTCAACCTGAGTTACAGGGAAAGATTGAGTAGATTAGAGCTTTTTAAATTTTATTTCATTTTTATTATGAAATACAGTGCAGAACAGGCTCTTCCGGCCCAACGAGCTGCACTACCCAGCAGCCCCTCTATTAACCTATATAACCCATCTAACCCAACCTAACCACAGGACGATTTACAATGAATAATTAACCTACTAATCTGCACATCTTTGGACTGTGGGAGGAAAACAGAGAACTCAGAGAAAAACACGCAGTTCACGGGGAGAATGTATAAGCCCCATAGAGACGGTGCTGGAATTGGACTCTGAACTCCAGAATGCCCCGATCTGTAATAGCATTTTTAGTAATTAAAACACTCAAGGCAATTTTGTAGATAGCTGTATACTTTTGGCACACAAGTTTGTATACTATGGTTTACAAATCTCAGCAATCCTGGGCAAAATCAGACTGACTACTGAGACCGCACTATATAACAAAATGCTAGTGCACACCCACCCGACTGTAGGTACAGGAAATGTTAGAACTGTGTTGAAATGCAACTAATTATATACATAAGGACAACAAAGTTACTACACTGCTGGATCAGAGGTTACTGCATTTATCATTTATGTTTTATTTTCTTGTTTTATCATTTGAGGAACTAAATGCACAAAACAAATCACTGAAGCAAAACTCTTTAAAATGGCTTAATTATTCTTAATTATTGAAAGCTGACAAAACTTGAGCAAGAGGAGCAAAGAGGCAAAAGTAGTGAGGTAGTATTCATGGGATCACTAACCATTCAGAAATTTGACAGCAGAGGGGAAGAAACTGCTCCTAAAACATCTTTTGCCTTTTGGAATATGTACGTACTTTCCAGAAAATAGATGCAACATCATACTAAAATTATTTAGGCTCATATACTGAAATATATTTAACTTCTTAAAAATAAAACTAATGTTCAAATGAAAACTGTTGAAATGGTGTCACTTCTGGGTTTTATCATGGCATTCAGCATGAGGCTTTTTTTTAAAGCAATAAACTCCAAATAAATCTAAAACAACAGGAATTCTGCAGATGCTGGAAATTTAAGCAACACACATCAAAGTTGCTGGTGAACGCAGCAGGCCAGGCAGCATCTCTAGGAAGAGGTACAGTCGACGCTTCAGGCCGAGACCCTGCTCACCAGCAACTTTGATGTTGTCCAAATAAATCTAACCCCTCTTTAAAGGCAGGGCTGTGTTGTTCCCCCAGATTAAAATTTCACAGCACAAGGTGAAACCATTCAGTAGAGGCTGCTCACATTACTCTGAACATTTTTGCATTTAATCTAATTCCTGTCCTTCCCCAGACTTCCTTAATTTTCTTTTAAAATACATCCCTATAGTGCCCGGAACCTCCAAGTGTTGCAAACTAATCCCTCTAACATGAAGTCTAACAGGAGGCGGATCAAATGGCCTGCAGTTAACATGACTTCACTGTGGAAGCAGTTTGATGAAGATGTTAACCAAATTCTGGAGGCAACGGCGAAGGGAGGGTTTGATAGGAAGCTGCAAGCCATGACAACAATTATTGTCAGTATCGCAGCTGAACAGTTCGGAGAAGAGAAGGAAGGCTCCAAAACATCTTACTCGAAGAACCAAAGAGCATTGAGGATCCACAACATCAGGAGGCCTTTGAAAGGAAGCTCTCCAAGTACACAGGACTGACCAGCAACTGTCAGCAGGCTGGATGGAGAGCGAGGTGTCTCCCAGTGGAGGTTGGTTGTAGGGGATTCGTAGCCCATCCTTTAGTTAGAGCCTTCAGCATTTTGGGCATCGAGGGAGAGAGGAAGAGGAGAGCCATCCACAGTACCACCGATGCGGCAGAGAGGGCCTCAAGATGGCTGTGGCTCAAAAGAGGGGAGCCATGGAGTCATAAGTAGCTAGCCATCTGGACACAAGCTGGGGTCTGTTCAGCCCTGGCTGGGTCACCTGGAGGAGGTTGTATGATGTTGAAAGACCCGAAACACCCGATGATTCCAGGAACATCACTGAAGATGTGTCCAGAAGCATCAACAGATGTTTGTACACAGCAGACTACCTTTTTAAAACCTATTGCAAATTCATCTTCCTCTAGCGCTTCTCATTCCCTAAAAGCATGCAAAGAATTTTTCCTGACTACTTCAGTTGATCAAATCAGAAAGACAAAAATGTTGCCTATTCTGAGTGGAAATCCACCTCACCAACCCATTTTAAAATCAAAATTTTATATCACTTCAATCTTCAGTTTTTCTAACTAGTCCTAGTTTCCCCTTGCATAAAAGACTGAAGTACCATCTCTATGGGCTTGACATCCTTATAAAGTAGGTGAACTAAAACTGGAACTTTAACTACAAATTATATGCAGCGTTGCTCTCAGATTTTGCATTCTGTTCACTGTTGATAAAAGGGCACTCTTTATTTAAAAAAAAAGCTTCATCTTGCTCTGATGCTTTTTAAAGATTTTGGCACATGATCCCCTCTCATTTAAGATTTAGTAAGTTTATCCTTCTACCAAACTTTACATCTCATTTCCCTGCATTGAATTTAATTTGGTTCCCAAGTTCTGGCATCTACCTCTTCCCTTCTCAGTCCTAAAAAAGGGTTATGGCCCGAAACGTCAACTATCTATTCATTTCCATAGCTGCTGCTTGACCTGCTGAGTCCCTCCAGTATTTTGTGTGTTGCTCCCAAGTTCCTAGTCGTTTTGCCGAGCCCAAGTCATTTACTTTGCCCTCTGAAATACCAGCAGCTTTTGGCTGTCTGAGAATGATAGCATCCCATTTCAAAAAATACTTCATTATTAAAATGGAGCCATTTAAAGTAACCCTAACCTTGGATTAACAAGACAGACATCACTGCTCATGCTGTTGCATTCATTAACTAACCTCTCCCTTCACTTTAATTCCTTTCACCAGAATTTCCTTAAAAGCCAGTTCTTTCTGCCAGCAAGTAGGTCAAATGATTTTTGAGATGTTTGCTTCATTTGTGGCTGCAATTTGTTACTTCAGCAAAGAGCTCTCTATTAAACATAAAGAATGAAACTTCTATTTACAAATCTGTGACAGCTGTCCTTCATTAGCTCGTGTTTCTAAGCTATTAATTTGGTTTCACATTTTGGCCCCTCAATGCTTATGAAGTATTTGTTAAACCTAACAGGTCTATAATTATAGACTTTATCCCTTGTTTTGCACAGAGGTGTTACACTGACAACCCTCCAGTTATCTGGCTCAACTTCATTTCAAAGGATGTTGGAAGGATGGTCAAAAATCTTCAAACATTTAGCATTCCAGCCATGCAAGCCAGTGGGATAAGGTGTCATTATTTAATTGGGTCCTGCCTCTTTCATTACTTGAATATCTGTAGTTTATCTCGAAAAGCTGATCATTCTCATTCCCCTAAGCTTGTTAAGGCATGGCTGGCAGTGATGCTTTGCACTGAACACTGTCAGAGGTGGAGATGCGTCTCTACCAAAGGAAGAGTAAAGTGCTTCTTCCCTCTGCATAGCCCCCACCCCTAATCAGGGTAACGTGAAGGATGGTCGTATGAGCAGCTGGTGCACATCAAAAGTCCTGGTTATGTGATCACTGACGCCAGGCAGGCAATCTCTGAAGAGTATTGATAATGGCTGGGATCACCCTGTCATGTAGAGACAGTGCCCAAAATAAGACAATGGCAAACCACTTTTGCAGAAAAATCTGCTAAGAACAATCATGGTCATGGATAGTGGGAAAACCATGATTGCCCACGTCATACAACATGGCACATAATAACGACGACCGTCAGAGCATGGGGAAAATAAAAATCAGTAACAATGCTGAAGACTCCAGAAGGACTGAAGATGGTTATCTGATGCCTGACCCACTGTGTTCCTCCAGCATTTTGTGCGCCGCCTCAGTAATAATTCCGTCACATAGCACAAGGCTCTGAAACAGCCTGACCCATAGCACTGATCAGAACTGCTTTCCCACTTAAGGTGTATGCTGTTACGAAACTATTAAATTGGTAATCTCAAAGCTTCCCAGGATGTTTCAATACTTTGAGATCAAACTTAACAGAAAGGAAATCCAATGACATGCAAGACTGTAGACTTGAAAATAATAGGGGAAAGATTTTGATATTGGTATATTATTGTCACGAGTACCAAGGTACAGTGAAAAGCTTGTCTTGCATACTATTCATAACAGATCAATTCATTACAGTGCTTTGAGGTAGAATGAGAAAAAATGCAGAATAAAGCATATAAGCTACATCCCATAAACACTCAGTGGCCACTTATTAGGTACGTCTGTGTATTAATACAAATATCTAATCAGCCAAGCATGTGGCAGCAACTCAATGCATAAAAGCATGCAGACCAAACAGTAAAATAGGGAAGTAATGTGATCTAAGTGACTTTGACTGTGGAATGATTGTTGGTATCAGGGGTGGTTTGAGTATTTCAGAAACTGCTGATCTCTTGGGATACTCGAGCACAAAAGTCTAGAGTTTACAAAGAATGGTGCATAAAACAAAAAAACACCAAATGAGCAGATTTGTGGACAAAAATGTCTTAAACGTTTTCTCAGAGGAGAATAGCTGATTGATTTGAAGCTGACAGCAAGGTTAATCAGATAACCATGCACTACAACAACAGTGTGCAGAAAAACATCCCCGAATGCACATGTCAAACCTTGAAGTGGATAGGCCACAGTAGCAGAGACCACACCAGGTTCCACTCCTGTTCCTAATAAAGTGGCCACTGAGTGTGTAAAGTTTTAAAATTCTCTACTTAAAAGAATATGTACTTTTGCAAGGTCAATGAGAAAAATCTAGGACATGTGACTAAAGTGGATAGCTCTTTCAAAGAGCTAGCCCTAACAAGATGGGCCAAACAGCTGTCTATGCAACAGAGGTTTAATGATGCTGTAATTGTGCACTCTGATTTTTGCAACCAGACCTGGTTTATTTTGAAGACAAGAATATTAAGAAGTTCTATTGGTGACTTTTAGCCTAATGATTCTGATTCTAACTACTCCCTGCAACAGCTCAGCATGAAATTTGCACTACTTATAGTAAAGTGGTAGCTCTGGGTTTGTTTGAATATTAAACTAAATTTAATATTCATCTATCTTGACTGTAAGCCTTAAAACTGCAGATTAGAACGGGCTGAATATTACGATTCATGCTCTGCATTCCATGCAACCAAGGGGTACTTTCCACTTTAACGTACAAAGCCACTATTGTAGTCATTTTTACATAATGGCTGCAAGTAAATGCAATGTATCAATCATAAAGAGAGTATCCTTTATCTGTGCCCTTTAAAACTAGAAGCTAACCCTCTCTTGCACTTAAATCCCAAGCACAAATAGCTGCTACAACTGAACGTTATGCTTTATGACCTGTAAACCTGGAATAGAAATTATGCACCAGCACGTGTAATGTCTGCAATGTAGCATGAGATGAATGTAATCTTTACAGTCATGTGAGTGTGCACTGCTCTGACCCATCACCGCTCCAGCATACTATTTTCACAATATATTACCTGGCCGACAAAATACACAAGTAAATCAAACCCTGTTTCATATTTCAAAAAAGTACAAAAATATACTTGCCCACTATTTTGTAGGATGTGTAACCATAAGACATATTATTTTTATTTTACACCCAAGACATAGGAGCAGAATTAGGCCATTTGGCCCATCGACTTGCTCCACCATTCCATCGCGGCTAATTTATTTTCCCGCTCAACCCATTTTCCTGCCTTCTCCCTGTAACCTTGAATGCCCTTACCAATCAAGAACCTATCAACCTCCACTTTAAGTATACTCAATGACTTGGCCAGCACAACTGTCAGTGGCAATGCATTCCACAGATTCACCAGCTTCTGGCTAAAGAAATTCCTCATCTGTTCCAAAGGGCCATTCTTGTATTGAAGCTGTGCCCTCTAGTCCTAGACTCACCCACTATAGGAAACATCCTCTCCAAGTCCACTCTATGACGTTCATTATTTGACAAGTTTCAATGAGATCCCCTTCATTCTAAACTCCAGTGAGTACAGACCCACAGCCATGAAATGCTCCTCATATGTTAACCCTTTCATTTCCAAGATCATTCTCGTGGACCTTCTAGCAATTCATCCATGTCCTGTATTGAAACAATACAACTAGCAAATTTGTCCCCACCTCCTCATAATAACTCCCCCACTCCACCAAACTTATTGATTCCTTTATTATGGGGAAATTAGGAGCATTATTTCTGTCAAATTCTCATTTTAAATACCACCAAGCACTACACAAAGAGACTGGATCAAATTCTCTCCTGATATAGAAAGGTTTAAAAGCTGAACAGCACCAAAAAACTCCATTTTTAAATCCTTCCTGACGCTGGACCCCCAAACACTGCTGTAGCCAATTCATGTGCACTGGCATTAGATAACTGTGCGGAGAATTACGATCGGAATCTCCCATAGCTCAGTTATGCGGTGATAGCAGAGTATATCCTTTCCACTGCTGTAGCTTCTGGCCTGGATGAATCAGCTCAGCTACAAGTCACTGCTACCTAAAGATTCTTTGGAATGCAAGGTTCACTGGCCCATTGCCAAAATAAAGCATTTACAGAATATATGGCTTTCAAACTGACCCTACCACAACCCTGGAACAGTTACTAGTGGGTAATCAGCAGGATTCTCTCTCTCTGGTTTTCTTTTTCCTAATGTTTTGGAACATTTGGACACCACTTACTCATTCTCCACTGCCACAGAGAAAATCTACGCAAGAATTTCGCATGCTGTATTGCTAGTCAGTTATTTTGTGCAATATGAATTTCCTACTAAAAGTCATCAACGTCGACACTACCTAAATGGCCAATGTGTTAGGAATAGAATAAACATCGATCATTAAGGACCCTCATGCAATGAGGAAACATGCCCTCTTCTCATTGCTACCATCACTGGAGGTGGTACAGGGTCTGAAGAGATGCTTTAGGAACAGCTTCTACTCCTCTACCATCAGATCTTTGAACTGACCATGAACTCAACCTCACTTTTTGTATTACTTTCTGATGTACATATTTCATATTGGGTGGTGGGGGCGGGGGGAAGATGTGTCTCTAATCAAAGGTAGTGTAAGACGCTCCTTCCCTCCGCTAGCCTGCAGGTCACCCTTGGGCAAGGTGTAGCACCTGCTTAGACCTCCACCCAACCCTCCCCCATGGAGCAGGTGGTGGATGGTCATATGAGAAGCTGTGCATATCACAAGTCCTTGAGACTGATACCAGGCAGACATTCTCTGAAGAGCAAACACGAGGAAATCTGCAGATGCTGGAATTTCAAGCAACACACATAAAAGTTGGGGGTGAACGCAGCAGCAGGCTGGGCAGCATCTCGAGGAAACAAAGGGTCTCGTCCCCAAACGTTGACTGTACCTCTTCCTAGAGATGCTGCCTGGCCTGCTGCGCTCACAAGCAACTTTTATGTGTGTTGCTTGAAATCTCTGAAGAGTACTGATAATGGCTATACACTGCCCAGAAGAAGGCAATGACAAACCACTTCTGTAGAAAAATTTGCCAAGAACAATCATGGTCATGGAAAGACCATGATCGCCCAGTCATACGATATGGCAGATAACGAACAAATGAAATTTCTTATTGTAATTTATACTTATATTTTATGTCTTGCACTGTACTGCTGCCACAAAACAAATTTTATTACATATGTCAGTGTTAATAAACCTGATTCTAATTCTGAACATATTTTTTGATTTAATTTTCACAAAATTTCTGTGAACAATCATACAGAGGATGAGCACTAAAGAATTTTGTACGTTAAGATAAAGTGCAGAAGTTTTTTTTTATCTCCCTGGTGAACAATGCTACCCTGGAGGTCTAGTGAAAGTTCAACAGGGAAATGTCTCCACTCCCTGTAGACCAAACTAAAACGGAAAGTATTTTATTGCTTTGAACACATGAACAAACTAAAATGCTGCCTTCTTACAAAAATCTGCCACACTAAAAGCACAAAACCACCACACCTTCCCATAAAAAAAATCTTTAAAAACATTTTTGTCAGTCAACCCGGAAACAGCACTCTTATCACTGGCCCACATTTTCTGATTAAAAGTCAACAGTTCCGCTTGAAGCTGTGGGCTTCTATTTATGCAACTCTGATGTTTGGGACTGGAGAATGAAAGCAGAATGAGAGGATAACTGTACTCCAAAGGTCTCTGTGGAGTCCAGCAGTACAGCAAGTTCAAGTGTACTTTCATTCAACCATACACACATTTACAGCTAAACAAAACATCGTTCCTCTTGGGCCAAGATGCACATATAGTCACACACAGCAGCATATAGTTATGATACAGCACATATAGTTAACAATAAAGCACAATACAGCCACAAACCTCTTCAGATTTCTCAACACTTAATCTGGGGAAACTGTCAACAGAACCAATGCTTTATTCTGGCACAGATCCAGTGGGTCCACTAGCTTCAATGAAGTACAAACCTTTGTCTTATTTTATTTATTTTAGTTTTATTTAGAGATATAGTGCTGAACAGTCCTTTCCGGCCCTTTGAACTGAGCTACCCAGCAACTCACCAATTAAACTAGCCTAATCACAGGACAATTTACAATGATCAATTAACCTGATACATCTTCGGAATGTGGGAGGAAACTGGAGTATCCAGAGGAAACACACATGCACATGGGAAGGAACAAAAAACTTGACACTGGAATTGAACTCCAAACTCTGATGCCCTGAGCTGTACTTGGAATTTTTTTTTTAAAGTTACAAGATAAAACATTTTTTAAAAAGTTCTGAGCATTGAATATTTTTAAATGTTAGAAAATCTCCGAGCTAGGTAAGCTCAATGAGCAAGGCAAAGACCAAAGCCAAAAGTGCATTATTTTTGATTATAAAGACTCAATCTTATTGGAAAACAGGAGATTCTGCAGATGCTGTAAATCCAAAGCAACACACACATAATGCTGGAGGAACTCAGTAGGTCCTATAACATCTATAGAGAGAAAGAAATATCCAACATTTCAGGCCAAGACCATCATTAAGGGCTCATCTCAAAACGTTGGCTTTTTATTCCCTTCCATAGATGCTGCCTGACCTGCTGAGTTCCTCTAGCTTCCTGTCTATCCCAATTGAAAGATGCTGCATAGGACCTAACTGCAGGAGCAGGTTGAAGCCTGGTGACAGGTGGGTTTGCACAGCTCATCACTCAGAAGACCCAGGCTATAATTTCCTTTTGCCCCTTCAAAGATGGAAACAGTCCACATTAGTCCAAAGTGATGAGGCTTCAATTTTAGCTATTTGCAGTTAGGTGCTTAACTGCTTCTTGCCAATATATCGTATATCGGACTATACATGAAATATCACAAAGGCATTGGCACAGAATAGAGGCAGAAAATGCTCTCCACTCAACTTTAGGAATAATGTATTCCTTAATGCAAGAGCAAGTGTAAAAATAACTTTTGCTATGAATGCAAGAAACCTTCAACAAGGTCACACATACCAGATATTTTGACCTTGGTCTTACTGTAAGCATTTTTATCCATTCTTTTATTTAAAATAACCACACACAACGGAAGCAAATCTGCCCAAATTCTATTCTTAACTTGAACAATAAGTTTATTTTCCAGACCCCTCCCACATCAACTAAAACAGATTCTGACACCTAGCTACTGCAAATAGGCTGCAGCAGTAATGCAAAAATACAAGCTCAAGTTTATTGTCATTCAATCGTACACATGTATCCAGCTAAACAAAACAACATTCCTCCAGGAACACACATCAAAGTTGCTGGTGAACGCAGCAGGCCAAGCAGCATCTATAGGAAGAGGCGCAGTCGACGTTTCAGGCCGAGACCCTTCGTCAGGACTAACGTCTCGGCCTGAAACGTCGACTGCGCCTCTTCCTATAGATGCTGCTTGGCCTGCTGCGTTCACCAGCAACTTTGATGTGTGTTGCTTGACTTTCCAGCATCTGCAGAATTCCTGTTGTTAACATTCCTCCAGGGCTTTTTTTGCAATAAAATTGAGTGATTACCAATAGATGTCATTGATAATTGAAGAATAAGTAAATCTTCTGTTATCAACTGTCTTAACTTGCTGTTGTACTGTCAACCAACGTCAAAAAGTCTGTTCAAATTCCACTCTGGACATAATCAACGTTGAGAAAATGATGCACTGACATTTCGAAGTTATCCATTACTTTCACTAGCCAATTCAGGTAGAAATAAATTGAGGTACTATTCAAATCAGATCATTTGATAGACCCCTTTACAAGATCCTAAGATCTCGGAGCAGAGCTAGTCTATTTGGCCCATCAAGTCCGCTCCCTCATTTCATCATGGCTGATCCGTTTCCCTCTCAGCCCCAATCTCCTGCCTTCCCCCCGTATCCCTTCATGCCCTGACTACTCAAGAATCTATCAACCTCTGTGTTGAAAACACCCAATTACTTGCCCTCCACAGCAGCCTGTGGCAACGAATTCCACAGATTCACCACTCTCTGGCTAAAGAAATTCAACATCTCAGTTCAAAAAGGACGCCCCTCTATTCTAAGGCTGTCCCCTCTGGTCTTAAGACTCCCCCACCAGAGGAAACATCCTCTCCATCAAGGCCTTTCAATGTCTGATAGGCTTCAATGAGGCTACTCCTCATTCTTCTGAATTCCAGCCTTTCAATCCCAGAATCATTTTCATGAACCTCCTTTGAACCCTCTCCAATATCCCTCGACAAAAACTTTTACTTTCATAAACAAAATGAAAATGCAGATACTACCCAACCTGCAAACTACCTTTTTCAAAAGCCCTCTTATGAAAAGCACTACAGCACCATTAAAACTAAATCTTCATGCCATTTTAAAGTTTCTCCCCTCAGGCAGTTAATCTAATCAACCATCCTAGTTAGCCCCTCCACCCCCTCTCTATTAACCCCGTCACTGCACTGCAAACACTTTAAACCACTTTTTATAATGCTATTTAAGTTTTAAACACCTGCTGCTATTTATGCATATTTTTTCCCAACCATACTTTACCCTTGAAGTTTATTTTTAAATCATTCTTTATAATTGTTTAATGCTGTTTTATGCTGCGTGTCATGCCCTGACCAACACACCTGGTGCCACTGATGCCAATCATGAAGTGCCCCAAACAGTTGGTAATGGCACTTATCAAAAACTCTATGGCTGCCACACTGGACACTCGCCAATATGCTTACCAACAGAACCACTCCACCATCTGTCACGCACCTGGCTCTGACACACCTAGAAAACAAGGACACTTCTGTCAGAATGCCATTTCTGGGTTTCAGTTCGGCATTCAACACTTTAGTCCCACAGACCTTGGTTAACAAATTCCTACTCCTCGGTCTAGATACATCAATGTGCAACTAGGTATTGGACTCCCTAGCCAACAGACCTCAGATAGTCAGGATGCACGACCACTACTCCCTCCCCATCATCTTCACCACAAAAGTCCCTCAGAGCTGTGTGCTGAGCCAACTGCTGTGCACTCTGTTCACACATGAATGCATGGCCAAACATGCGAGTATTCACAATGTCAAGTTCACCGATGACAGAGATGGGGCTCATCACCAACAATGATCAGATCGCCTATAGAGTGGAGTTGGAAGAGTCGCGGCCCTGTGCCAGGCAAACAACCTCTTCCTCAATGTCAACAAGACAAATATAATTATTGAGTTCAAGGGAACTCGTACCACTTACATCCCTTCTTTACATCAACAGCACAGCAGTAAAAACTGCGAGCAGTTTCAAACTCCTGGGAGTGCACATCTCGCACAACCTCTCAAGGTCTCAGAAAACATTCTACAGAATCAGGAAAGCTCACCAATGCTTCTACTCTCTAAGGAGGTTAAACAGGACTGGACTATACACATCTATATGCACATCATTCTACAGATGCACAGTACTGAACATGCTAACAAGCTGCATCACCACATGGTACAGAAACGGCACTGCGGCAGGCAGGGAGGCTCTGTAACAGGTAGTCAATACTGCCTAAGAGTCACCGGCACCAGCAACATCATGAAGAACCCCCCCACCCTGGTCATGGACTATTTGTCCCACTTCTATCAGAGAGGAGGCTATGTAGCATCCACACCAGGATCACTAGCCTCAAAATTAGTTATTTCAAAGCAAATTATCAAAGTACATATATATCACCATATAGAACCATGAGATTCTTTTTAACATAGACATACTCAAAGAACATATAAAGTAATAACCATAACAAAATCAATGAAAGACTGCCGAACTTACGCAAAGTGTAGAACACAACAAATTGTGTAAATACAAAAATAAAAAATAATAAATAAGCAATAGAGAGCATGAGGCACAGAGTCCTTGATAGCAAGACTATTCACTGCCTTACTGTTTTCTCCACCAACCCACCGCCCCCCCCCCCAACTACCACTACTTTATCAATACCTATCAGGCACCTTGTGCCCAGCATCACTTTGTTGATGTACAATTAATAAATTTAAGTACTTAAATTTGTGTTTTTTATATTTTGTTTTCGTGCTGTATCAGATCCAGCGTAACAAATATTTCATTCTTCTTCAGGTTTGTGTACAGGAAATGACAAACAATCTTTAACCTTGAAATTTCTAATACAGTGGATTCCAGTTAACAGGGCCATCAGTTAATCGGAGCAGTCGCTTATTTGGGACAGATCTTAAAGAACAAAAACCAATTGAGAAAATAGCCAGGATTCCCTTCGTTTACTTGGGCACTATGCACTTAAATGGGGCAGAAGACTTTTGCCAAACAATTTCTAACTAGCGTCAGTCACGTGCACTTGTATGGCCATTAAGACACTACATTCAACTTAGAGTGAACAGTTTTAAAACAGTATCAGTTGTGTGTGTTTACATTTAAAAAGCAGTAATTTTTGTCACTATTAGCAATAGACAAACAGCAAGACAATTCAGAACTGTTTTGCTCACTTGGAGATGCCAGAAACAGGTACGTCTGAAAATGAAACAATTTCACTACTTCAACAAATCAGGAATAACGAAGATTTTGAAGGTATCGGCAATCATCTTGAATGTTACAATAAAAAAACGAAGATCTGGAGGATGCAATAGTCAAAAGCATTGTATGAAGGAAGTCTATCATCTACACTAGGTGTCTGCGCTGATTTTGTTCATTTAGTCAATCAAAAGAACATGCAGTGTACACTGGATGATTTCCTCTGTCAATAATTATTAGCAACTAATACACAATTTCATAGTACTGCAGAGGTATTGACAAAGTGTTTTAATTTCTTCTGTATTTCATTTAAACACAAATTGTTATCCAGTTAAACAGTTTCTCTTTTATGTGTTTTTCACCATTTCCATGAAACTTTGGGTAATTGGGGCAGCTGCTTAATTGGGCCAAAATGTACTGGTCTCGATGTGTCCCAGTTAACTGGAATCCACTGTACACTCATGGCCACTTTATTAAGTACAAAAATGAAAACCAGTGTGATCTTCTGCTGCTGTAGCCCATCCACTTTCAGGTTCAACGTGTGCTTTCAGAGATGCTCTTCTACATGCCACTGCTATAATGCACAGTTGCCGAAGTTACTGTTGCCTAACTGTCAGCTTGAATCAGTCTGACTATTCTTATTAACAAGGTGTTTTCAAAGAACTGCCACTCTGGATGTTTTCTGTTTTTCCCACCATTCTCTGTAAACTCTAGAGACTGTTGTGTTGGAAAATCCCAGGAGATCAGCAGTGTCTGATCACTCAAACCTTTCCATGGTCAAAGTCACTTAGATCACATTTCTTCCCCATTTTGATGTTTGGTCTCAATAACAGCTAAACCTCTTGACCATGTCTGCATGCTTTTATACATTGATTGACTAACTGGATATTTGCATTACCAATCAAGTGCACCTAATGAAGTGGCCACCGAGTGTACATAGTGAATATTGGGTGAAAGGTGAAAATCAATACAATGTCAGCGTCACAGTCAAGTCTATTATTTATGCCTATCCCAACTGTTCTTCAACTAAGTGGCCTGTTAGCATATTTGAGGTCTGTTGAGAGCCAGCCACATTGCTGTGGGTCTGGAATCACACTGGCCAGACAAGGATCGATTTCCTTCCCCAGACTTTGTTACAGTAACTTGATAGTTTCATGACTGCACTGCTCTTTTCATTCTAAATTCATTCAAATAAATTTAAATTCCCCCAGCTTCTGCAATGGGATCGGCTGTCCATGCTCCAGTATACTAACTTATTCTTATTTTTGAGGGTTTAAGAGTACACAAACTGGCTACCTTGCACTCTCATGCTACAAAACCAGTTTCAAGATTGTTTACTGTCATTTCCTGTACACAAGTGTACAGGAGAACGAAATAATTTGCATTCCGGATCTGATGCAGCACCAAAAAAAGGCACAGAAAAGATAAAGAACACAATAATAATAAATAACAAATATAAATACATAAGCATATATACATAGATGATGTCTATAAAGTGACACTAGGATGTATTGACAGGAAATAATAGAGCAGAGGTGGAGTCGTTGGTTGGCCTTACTGCTTGGGGGAGGAAGTTCACTGTTTCTGAGATAAGGTACAACACAGAACAGGCCCTTCCGGCCCTTTGAGCCACGCTGCCCAGCAATCCCCCAATTTAATCCTAGCTCAATCAGGGGACAATTTATAATGACTGATTGACCTCCCAACAGATAAGTTTTTGGAACGTGGGAGGAAACTGGCACAATCACAGGAATCCCACGCAGCCACAGGGAGAATGTAGAAACTCCTTACAGGTGGGAAGTGAATCCACTGGTACTGTAAAGCGTTGTGCTAACCACTGTACTTTGAGTCTGGTGGTCCTGGCGTGGATGCTACGTAGCCTCTTCCCTGATGGAAGTGGGACAAACAGTCCATCAGCAGGGTGGGTGGGATCCTTCATGATGTTGTTGGCACCTTTCTGCATACTGTATGTGTCCTTGATGGCGGGTAGGCTGGTGCCAGTGATGCATTGCAAAAATGCTTCACTAGCAGTAAATTGCTTTGGAACAATCTAAAGATGTGAAATATCTTTATCAGGATGGCTGCTTTAACTACAACTACAAAATAAGAATTGCCACTAAACCTAATTTTCACAACACTGCATCACACGGCTGACAGAGAAGTTGACTGCAATACACTCACACTTCATCACTGTTACAATTAACCTCATCACATTGCTGCCTGACACAACTTAATTTGCAACAGTTCAAGCTCACTTCCAAAAGTACAAAAATGAGGTTAATTCAGAAGGAATCTGTGTGATATTTTTATCTTGAGATGCAAGAACTCCAATTTACCACATAAGGAACCCCAAGCTTGAGATGCGATATCAAGCAATTTCATGAGATTTTATATTAATGCCAATGTTCTTTAAAGCTAAATGCAATTTTTTTCAGCTTGATTGTTTAGTTATTTATTGAAATACAGAGAGGGGTAGGCCATTCCAGCCATACCACCCAGCAACCCCTGATTTAACCCTATTTGCAGTGACCAATTAACCTACCAAATGGCACACCTTTGGAGTGTGGGAGGAAACCCACACGGCCACGAGGAGAACGTACAAACAATGACGGGAATTGAACCCCGGTCGCTGGTACGATAAAGCGTTGTACTAACCACTACACTACCATGCCACCCTTATCACTGACGAACACCATGAAATTTGTTGTCTTGCGGCAGCACTACATAAAGTATTAATTTGCAATAAGAAATATAAAAACTCTGTCATGGTCGGTTGTGAAAGGAGGAGGGTTGGGCATGGGGCTAGCAATCAGACCCCGTAAAAACCTAGCACTACAGAAACACCAACAGAAGCTCCAAATGCCTCATCCCTGGGAGAGGGAGGGTCTTTGCCTGCAAGATGTATGAAGTCTTGTGAGGATAGTGGAAGCCGAAGGACCGATCAACCTTCTATTGGCCCAAGACAGAGGACTCTGCAGAGCTGCTGTTGGCAGGAGTGAGGGAGTAAACTATAAAAAAAATAAATTTGAGGAAAAAGAGCAAAATAGTATTCATGGACCATTCAGAAATCTGATGGCAGAGGGGGAAAAGCTATTTCTAAACCATTGACCGTCTCTTTTCAGGGTTCTATAGATGCTTCTTGATGGTAGTAATGAGAAGTATTTTAAAATTAAATGAATAATAAGTTACCAAAGCATGAAAAATAAGCAAAGCATACATTGTATGTTTATGTACTAATGCACTATCAGTATTTAAACAAAAAACAAACTCGTTGAACTATACTTGTCATGGGAATTAGACAAGTTGGAACTTCTAATTTGCCAAAGCAAGCAGATTATGTAGGTCACAGTATCAAAATTTCTCAGTAATGGACAACATAAAAAAGCTCATACGGTTTATCACAGAACAGCTTCCATTTATACGGTGCTTTAAAGGTGGGGCAATGTTCCAGCTTCACAGGGTATATTTATTCAAACATAAATATTAACAAGAGAAGTTGAGAGGTTTCAGAAAGTTCACTGCATGCTATTAAGAGATAAGCCTGCATTAGAAGGAAGGTGACATGGTAGCGCAATTGCTTTACAGCACCAGCGATCTTTGATCAGAGTTTAATTCCCGCTGACGTCTGTAAAAAGCTTGTACATTCTCCCTGTGACTGCATGGGTGTACTCTGGGTCCTCCAATTTCCTCCCACATTCCAAAGATGTACGGTTATAGGGTGAGTAAGTTGTGGACATGCTACGTTGCCGATGAACAGAGGCGACACTTGTGGGCTGATCTAGCATAGCCCAGTGTTGGTTGATGACTCAAAATGATGCATTTCACTAGGTTTCTATCTACGTGTCAAATAAAGCTAATCTTTAAAAAAAAATTCACAGGTTAAAGGAAAGTTGTAATTAAAATTAAAATGCTAGTGGAAACTCAACAATACAAGTTAACAAGTGCGACTGAATCAGGAACAGGTTTAATATCACAGGTAAATGTCACAAAAATTGTTGTTTTGCAGCAGCAGTACGTTGCAATACATAATGAAACCATAAATTACAATAAGTAGTATATATTAAAAAAGAGAACTAGAGTAAGTAGTGCAAAAGGACAGCAAAAAAATACTGGGGAAGTGCTGATGGGTTCATTGACCATTCAGAAATCAGACGGCAGAGGGGAAGAAGCTCTTCTTGAAAAGTTGAGTGTGTCTTCAGGTTCCTGTACCTTCTCCTTGATGGTAGCAAGTTCCGAGTGATGGGTGGGAGGTTTCTTAATGAAGAATGCCGCATTTTTGAGGCATCGCCTTTTGAAGGCGTCCTTAATGCTGGAGGGGCTCGTGCCCAATGTGAAGCTGACTGAGGTTATAACTTTCTGCAGCTTTTTTTGATCCTGTGCAGTGGCCTGACCATACCAGACAGTGATGAATGTCCTCCATTGCACAGCTAGAGAAATTTGAGTGTCTTGGGTGACATACCAATTCTCCTCAAACTCCTAATGAAATATAGCCAATATCATGCCTTCTTTGTAATTGCAACAATATGTTGGGCCCAGATTAGATCCTCCGGCATGCTGACACCCAGAAACTTAAAGCTGCTCACCCTTTCTCCTTCTGATTCCTCAATAAGGACTGCTGTGTGTTCCTCTACCTCCCCTTCCTGAAGTCCACAATCAATTCCTAGCTCTTACTGATACTACGTGCAAGGCTGTTGCTGTGACACCACTCCACCAGATGATCTATTTTGCTCCTGTATGCCTCCTCATTACCATCTGAAATTCTGCCATTGGCAAATTTATAGGAGTAGTACTTGCTGAGAGTTAGGACAGGGGCAGTTAAGCTTTTGGCAAGCTCTAGTTGGGCGTGGTCAGCAAAGCATTAGGACAGTAAAGTCTAGAATTAGGACAATGAATTTGGCAGCAGGTAGGTTGAAGCAGAGACAGATACCAGTAAAATTGAAGTAACTGGTGTCTATGACTCAAGTAACCTAAAATTGCTGGCCACCTGGATCACCCCAGGATATTATTCCATTTTAACCGGAAGAAACTGCAGTTCACCCAGCATACATGGGAGAGGCAGCAGACTGTCAGTGTACAAGTGTAGCTTGAATAAATATTGAACGGAACAATATTAAATCCTTGAGAAATTCTAGAGGTGGTGGCAGGAGGTAGGAAGGACTGGCATTGGCAGCCACAGTGAAAGCTGCATAAGGTTCCAGCCCGAAATGTTGACTGATCATTTCCACGGATGCTGCCTGACCTGCTGAGTTTCTCCAGCGTGTTGTGAGTGTTGCTTTGACCCCAGCATCTGCAGAGTATTCTGTGCATAAATATGGAATGGTGAGAGAGGAGGTCACCACTTTCAGAGTCACAAAAGATGGCATTTGCAGCCTTTTGGTTCATCAGTGGAACCACTAGGTTCATCACTAGAAACCTTGGACATGCAGATTGCACAACAGTTCTTTGTAGATCTTTGTTTATGTGTAGCTTTTCAATGATTCTATTTTAGTTCTTTGTTCTACTGTGAATGCCCAAAAGAAAATGAATCTCAGGGTAGTTTATGGTGACATATGTACTTCGATAATAGATTTACTTTGAACTTTGGAAGTGTGACTGGAAAAGTCTGAACACAGTTGCCAAAAAGGAGGGTAAAATTTCAGGGAAATTACAACATGTACACATAACACAGCAGTAAGCACTACTCTATTACGACTCACAGCAGAGTTCTGAGTTCAATTCCAGTGTCCTCTGCAAGGAGTTTGTACATTCTCCCCATGAATGCATGGGTTTCCTCCCATAGTCCAATGTTGTACTGGTTAGTAGGTTAATTAGACATTGTTAACTTACCTTCCATTGGCATGAAGTACATTCATTTGAAGATGGTGACCATGAGCTCATTACCCAGGCTATAAGCTTTGGAATCCCCTTCTTTCATCACTTCGTTCCTCAAAACCTAGCTCTTAGACCCAGCTTTCAGTCATCTGCTCTGATGTTACCCTGTTGTCATTTTGGTAATGTTCCTGTGGGGGACTTTGCGTTCCTTCTCTGTAGATTGTCACCTCGTTGTGGTGGAAAGGTGTGAACACCCGAAATCCTGACAGTGATGCCTCTGGCGGTTAGCTCCTACTAGGGTCACCCATGGCAGTCAGGACAAGGGGGAGGCTCCAGACAAAGAACGATCCAACCAAGACCTCAGTGGTGTAGCTGGTGGATGACGGTGACACATTAAAATGTCAGTGAAGGCAGAAGAAGGGTGCAGCAGGGAATGTCCCCAGGTGTCTATGCCACTGGACCCTAACCCCAATCTGTCAATGACTGTGTGGTGGCTGCATGTGTATTAGCTTCTGCACGTTAAACAAAGTCACATATAGGTGTTCTCCAATAAGGGAATCCAACCCAACATCCTGGATGACAACCCTTTAGGACAGAAGTTCCCCACCTTTTTTTGCCATGGACCAATACCATTAAGCAAGGGGTCCATGGAGTCAGGTTGGGAACCCCTACTTTAGGAGAACATCATTCTCAACTCAAGTGATCACACTTAAACTACTTTGCGTTCAGTATGCTGTACTAAAGATGCTATAAAGTTATGATTTCCTTACACTAAACACAAATAGAATACCATGCCAGATTACACATCTAAGCAGAAGATTGATGCAAATGTACATCTGTAACCGCTAACTTCAACATTTTTTCTATGTCATTTTTATGTGCCAAGCTGTCCGAAGTTTGGACAGACAACTGAGCGTTTAAAACCACACTGTCATAAAACACCAAGAGCAGTGAGCATCTGAGGACTAAAGCTTATTCCCACTATGGAGGAGCACTGATGTCAACACAGTAACTCATCACATGCAATTATGAGAGACACTCAAGAGGGGAAATCAAGAATGAAGGACAATGCAACAAAACAAAAACACCCCAATAATGCTAATTGCTTTTTGTTTCCTTCGGATCTAAAGTAATAGAAATTTTGAAATATAACTCAACAACAACATATTGGAACTTTCAAAAGCATAAGAGTGAAGGATGGAATTAAACTGACATGCAAAAGGCAGGTGCTTTTAAAATAAAGGCAATAATTTTTGGCGGACTGTAATTCCTACTTTAAATCTTTTGCAATAAAATTATCCCAGGGCTTAAATAGCTTTTACATCTAAAGTTAGCCACAGTTGTGGCTTGAACAAACATCAGCTCCCCATATTTATTGTGTGTGATCATGGACATATCCAAAAGATCATGCTTGCAAATATAGAAGCCACAGCCTTTTGTCAGGTAAGATGGAAAGATGCAAGCTGCCGTTGCTGAGTTTGACTTCAAAAACACTTGACATACCACTTGACCTTTTCCTCTCACTTCCTAACTGGTATTGAACAGGATCAAACCAACATGACAGATCTAAACTCTTGAATCAGGGAAAAATGAAGTACATCTAAGATGCAACATTCTGAAATAGGAGAGCAAGTAGAAAGTGGTTTAAAGCAGCTATCACAAAGCAGAAGAAAGCACCAGCAAAAATAATCGTGGGATAGCCTGACTGAATTGTAGTGGTTTATGTAGTCGACAAGGTTTCCAATAAGGCCTTCGGCAAAATCCTACACGGGAGCTGATCCAAAAGTTTAGAGTCCAAGAGGTAAAAACAAAACATGCTGTTATCACTCAGCAGGGTAGCCAGCAACTGTGGAAGGAGAAACAGGGTTACCCTTTCATGTCAAAGACATTTCATCCAACCTAGCTCTCTTTCCACAGATCTGAGAGTACTCAGGACTTAGAACACAGAACAGTACAGCACAGGAACAGGCCCTTCAGCCCACATTATGCTAGACCAAATAAATTAATATCAAATGGTTAACCAAACTAATCCCTTATGCCTACACAATGTCTACTCATCCCATTTTCCTCAAATTCAGAATTAGGTCTAATATCACTGGCATACATTGTAAAGTTTGTTGTTATGCTGTAACAGTACATAGCAATACATAATAAAACTGCAAATTACAGTAAGCATATATATTTAAAAAGTGAAATTAAGTAGTGCAAAAAGGGATTTATAAAAGTAGTGCTGTAGTGTTTATAGGATCAATATCCATTCAAGATGAATGAGGAGACTGAGGCCCTTTAACATCTGTCGGACGATGCTGAGGTTGTTCTACGAGTCTGTGGTGGCCAGTGCGATCATGTTTGCTGTTGTGTGCTGGGGCAGCAGGCTGAGGGTAGCAGACACCAACAGAATCAACAAACTCATTCGTAAGGCCAGTAATGTTGTGGGGATGGAACTGGACTCTCTGACGGTGGTGTCTGAAAAGAGGATGCTGTCCAAGTTGCATGCCATCATGGACTGGGGGGCACAGGAGTACATTCAGCCAGAGACTCAGTCCACTGAGATGCAGCACAGAGCATCATAGGAAGTCATTCCTGCCTGTGGCCATCAAACTTTACAACTCCTCCCTTGGAGGGTCAGACACCCTGAGCCAATAGGCTGGTCCTGGACTTATTTCCTGGCATAATTTACATATTACTATTTAATTATTTATGGTTTTATTACTATTTAATTATTTATGATGCAACTGTAACGAAAACCAATTTCCCTCAGGATCAATAAAGTATGACTATGACTATAAAATCTGATGGCAGAGGGGAGGAAGCTGTTTCTGAATCGATGAGTGTGTGCCTTCAGGCTTCTGTACCTCCTTCCTGATGATAGCAATGAGAAGAGGGCATGTCCTGGGTGATGAGGGCCCTGAATGATGGATGCCACCTTTCTGCAGCATTGCTCTCTGAAGATGTCCTGGAAGCTGGGGCGGCTAGTGCCCATGACGGAGCTGAGTGAGTTTACACTTTCTGCAGCTTATTTCAACTTTGTTCAGTGTCTTTCCCTGTTTAGCCCACCCCCATACCAGGTGGTGATGCAGCCAGTTAGAATGTTCTCCGTATTGTCGATATAAACATCTCTTAAAAGCCCCAAATGTAGCTTCCGCTACCACCAGTTTATTGATTTACTGTTTTTTATTTCAGGTTTTCAGCATCTGCTGCTACTGTGTTTTTTTAAAGAAGAAATTTAGAGCAACGTACTCCAGAGCAAGTTGGCATACGTAGTATCAGCAATAAGCAGAGTGTTGACGGGGGTGGGGGGAGAGAGCTTGGCAGTATTGCACAGGTCAGTGCTGGGACTCATTTGTGGTAACGATCTGGATGTAGGCAGTATGATTACTACATTCACAGATAGTGAGGATACAGAAAGCATGAAGGAACAGAAGATGTTTGAGGTACACATCCCAGGATCGCTAAATAAATAATAATGCATCATTTTAAGGCGATTATCGGAGGAAAGTATGGGGAGGATGACAGAGGTAAGTTTTCTTATACAGTGGGTGCATGGAACGCCCTTCCTGGGGTGGCGGTAAAGGCAGATACATTTAAGAAACTCTTAGATAAGTGCAGAAGGACTTAGGAGTCCTCAGGCAAGACTCCCAGAAGTTAGCTTACAGGTTGAGTCTGTGGTAAAGAAGGCAAATGCAAATGCATTTATTTCAAGGGGAAAAGAATACAAAAGCAAGAAGATTATGCTGAGCCTTTATAAGATGCCAGTGGCACACTGAGTACTGCCAACAGTTTGGGCTCCCCATCTCAGAAAGGATGTGTTGTCATTGGAGAGAGTCCAGAGGAGGTTCACAAGGATGATTCTGGGAATGAAGGAGTTAACATATGAGAAGTGCTTGGCAGCTTTGGGCCTGTACTCACTAGCATTTAGGAGAATGCGTGGGGATCTCATTGAAACCTACTGAATGTTGAAAGGACTAGACAGGGTGTTTCCTATGGTGGGGGTATCCAGAACTAGAGGGCACAGCCTCAAAATTGAGGGGCGACCTTTTAGAACAGACACAAGTCAGAGTAGTGAATCCGTGGAATGCTCTGCCACAAACTGCTGTGAAGGCCAACTCCATGAGTATAATTAAGGCAGAAGTTAATCGTTTCCTGATTGGTCAGGGCATCAAAGGATATGGCGAGAAGGCAGGTGGTATGGAGTTGAGAGGGATCTGGGATCAGCCATGATGGAATGGCAGAGCAGACTCAATGGGCTGAATGGCCTAATTCTGCTCCTATGTCTTATGACTGATGGGAAAAATATGAGGGTATGCAGGAAGGAAGGGTTAGATTGATGTTAAGAGTAAGTTAAAATGTTGGCACAACATTGTGGGCCAAAGAGCGTGTACAGTGCTGCAGTGTGGTTAAAGGTATACAGGCACATACCTAAAAGAGTTTATCATACCACTACATCAAACGTTCACAGCTGGCATACTGAATGCAGTTCTGGTCACCAGAAGGAAGGAGAGTTGAGAGAACAGGGCACTATAATGTAGTGGTTAACACAACACTTCACAGTACAGGTGACTCAGGTTCAATTCCCACCACTGTCTGTATACTCTTCCTGTGACCATGTGGGTTTCCACCCACAGTCCAAACACATACCAGTTGGTAGGTTAACCAGCCATTGTAAATTGTCCAGTGATTAGGCTAGGGTTAAATCAGGCGACTGCTGGACAGTGTGGCTCAAAGGGAAGGAAGGGGCTACTCCTCGTTGTACCTCAATAAATAAAGAGGAAATCCACCAAAATAGATCAGTTCCATTATGAGGAGAGATTGGATAGGCTAGGTTTGTTTTCCTTGCATTGGAGAAGTCAGAAGAGGGTGAAGAAATGACAGAGATACAGAACTACAACAGGCAGAGAATAGAAGATTAAGTCTTTTCCTCAGAGCAAAAGTGTCTAGAACTAAAGGTTTAAAGTTAGGACAGGAGGAAATTAGAGGGTATCTGTTGAAGAACATTTCACCAAACGTGACAGGAATCTAGAACACACTGCCTGAGGGGCTAATGGAGGCAGAGACATTCACAACATTTCAACCTGAAGTCTGTTTCTGTATTCCGATGACTAATTGCTTGTTATTGTTTAAAATGAATCAGAATACCAAAACCCTACAACGTATAAGAACATGTCAATGAGGTCACAAATCACAAGCATCTTTTTGAAGTTGGCATCAGCCCAAATAAACAACCAAGTCTGCGGATTTATTAAGTTGAAGATGCTTAAAGGACCTTCAGATACAAACAATAAAAACTCCATTTTGCTTTGAGACAATTTTCGTATTTGCATATCTGAGCTTCCATAATGGAACAATGTAATCTCCACACTAAATTCTTCAGGCCGCAAAAAAGCAGTGTGGGAAGGGTGTCGATTCAAATATTGTAACACAGTTTCAACTCGAAAATTGCACCTTGCGTTGGAATTTGACTCGTACTTTTCATTGGGGGGGGGGAGGAGAGATTAGACGGGCATACACCCGACAAAAAAAGTGCAGGCTTATCCTCGCACGTACAAAAACCTGAATATTTTTCTACCACAAAATAATGGAGAAAGTGAATTATTCCGCCTAGAGTGGAGGAGCTTTATTTAACTGGTCATATCTCGGGTAACTGGAGTCCAGGAAAAATCTTTAAAAGACTATAAAAACCGGCTTTCACCGCAGGCCATTACGACACTTTATATATAACACAAATTACTCTACACACAATCAAAATGTCCCAATTCATTCAGTACAGAAAGCTTTTGTAACTTACAGTCCTTTGATAAACAGTTTACAACCAAGTGTGCTATTAACCGAGCAGATTTTACTATTTTTTTTACCATGTAGATTCA
This sequence comes from Mobula hypostoma, assembly GCF_963921235.1. NCBI lineage: Eukaryota > Metazoa > Chordata > Chondrichthyes > Myliobatiformes > Myliobatidae > Mobula > Mobula hypostoma. The sequence continues at coordinate 11,201,451 of NC_086117.1, read as the reverse complement.
GAATTTTCGGAAGAACATATGTAGAGGCCCGGAAAAAATAATTCATGCAGTTAATATTTCTTGTGAATCACGCGACTCCTTGTATTTTTACCTAAAATAAAAGTCCAACCATCAACGCTTCCTCATAAAAGACGAGCGCGTCACGGACAATCCGTTTCGTTACTTGACTCTCGTCAATTGTTACGTTGAAGGCAAATCAAATAATTTTCATGGTAAATAAAAAAAGGAGGAAATACAGTGCAGGCAGAAATTTTAAAATGAACTTCTGTGCGCGCATCTATAAATACATAAATTGCATACTTGATACCTGTGCATTTATAATAACGCTTTTAATAATTTTATGGGACACGTGGAAGAAAGTAGAGAAAAATGCTGTTTTGCTGTACAACAAAACTACGCGTGCAAGAAAGTAGATAAATGTCTTGCTTATAATATAAACACTATGCATGGAAGTGGAAGAAAGTCGATAAGCGATTGGCTGTGTAACAAAAACTAAGCATCAAAGAAAGTAGATAAACGTCGTTGTACAATAAAAACTCCGCGTGGAAGAAAGTGAATACATCTTGTTTTGCTATATAACATAAAAACTATGCAATCTGCAAGTTATAACGACAGTATTCCTCACACATACACAAAGTGGCTCCAAGTTGCATTTGGCGCGGTAACACTGTCACGTTTGATTTGATTTAAGTGACTTGGCAACTGGGAATGGGGTGGGGGGAAAAGAAGAATTAAAAAAAATAAAGTTAAATTAAATATGTTCGGTTGCCACTGGGACCTGGGGCTGATCTCTTACCCCTCCCTCCCCACGGGGAGGAAAGAGGAGGAGGCTCCCCGGAGGAGCGGGCAGAGGCAGCCACACTCTCCGCCTCCCACGACGTGGTGGGCCGAGGCCTCCCCCGCCCCCTTGTCCCAGGCCCGGCCGGGACCCCTCACACATACACACCCCCTCCACCTCATACTTACGCCGCCTCGCAGTGCTCCGTGGGGTTGCCTCTCACATGGTGCTCTCCCCTCGCCTTCTCTCCCTCACTCGCTCGCTCTCTCCGGTGTCTTTTCCGTTTCCTTCCCCCCCACCCCCCCTGTCGCTGCCCCCGGGGCCTCGGAGACCGCCTCTCCCACCGACCGACCGCGCCAACCCGGAACTGGAACTGGAGCTGGCCGAGCCCCTCATTCCCCCTCCCCCCGTCCCCCCCGCCCTCCCCCCTCCGCTTCCGGCGGCGCACGGCCCGCCGAAGGTGCCCGAGTCAGGTCGCAGCCCGAGCCGAACGGAAGCCGTGGGCCGGGAGCCGAGTTCGGAAGGAGCCGAAATTCAGGACTTGCTTCCGGAAAGAGCCGAAGACTGGGAGCTCGGTTCGGAAAGAGACGAACTTCAGGAGGCGCTTCCGGAAAGAGCCGAAGGCTGGGAGCGCCGTCCGGAGGGAGCCCGAAGTTCATCTGCCTGATCCGGAAAGAGCCGAAGTTCATTCGCCGGTTCCGGAAGGAGCCGAAGTTAGTGATTGATTAAATATTAAGGGCATGAAGGGATGTAGGATTAGCGGAGGGTATCTGATCTGTTCCAAGAGATAGCCACGATTTCAGAACGCGTACGAGGGGCTGAATAGCCTGCCACTCGTTAAATTATTTCTTGAATTAAAAACAGTTAGTTCTTTACTTTCTTTTCTATTCTAATTGTGATCTTTCTTTTAAAAATTGCGTACAATTTATGCTTACTTTTTTTTCTCTTGTGAATGCTACCTATCTGATGATATGCGCATTGTACTGATCGTGATATGATCATGCCCATATAACCGATTAGTAATGTTGACTGAGGAATAGGTATTATCCAGTATTTAGGGTCCTGTCCTCGGCAAGTCCGGAGTTCGAGGCCGGGTGCTCAGTGATCTGCCGGTCAGCGCCAAGAATTGCATCGCGAAGGTCGAATACGACGTTTGGAAGTCGATGCCCTTTGGTCGGATCCTGAGTCTGCCAGTCCGCTGGGGAAGACGAAGGTCCAAATGTCCGCGTGTCCACGTCTAAATGCGAAGCTGGAGGCTGAAGGCCGAAGAATACGGACTATCTTGGAGTTAGAGGTGGGAGGGGAGGAACGGGGCTAGTTTTGTTACCTGTTGTGTTCTGCGTTGTTCTATGGAACATTGTGGACATGTTGGCGACGGAATGTCGCTTGCGGTCTGCCCCTGGCACACCCTTGGGTGTGTATGGAATGATGGCTGGATGGCTTCCATAGCATCCAGGACATCTTCAAGGCGCGATGCCTCAAAAAGGCGTCATCCAAAATTAAGGACCCCATCACCCGGGTCTTGCCTTGCTCTCATTGTTACCATCAGGAAGGGGGTACAGGAGCCTGAAGGCACACACTCAACGATTCAGGAACAGCTTCTTCCCCTCTGCCATCAGATTTCTGAATGGACACTGAACCCATGAATGCTACCTCACTACTTTTTTGTACTATTTATTTAATTTAACGATTTAATATGCTGTAAATATACTTACTGTAATTCACAGTTTTTTCTATTAGTATGTATTGCATTGTACTGCTGCTGCAAAGACAAAAAAATTCACAACATACGCCGGTGATATTAAACCTGATTCTGATTTTGAAACAAAATCTTTTCACTGTCTCTCAATATACCTGACAAGCATAAACCAAACCAAGAATTACTGCCTCCCCAGCTCTTCCACAAAACAGTGCCATGCAGACTTTTACACCCATCCGAGAGAGCAGATGGAAACATCAGTATCTAGACATTGTTGATACAGGTGTGTTCAGGGGTCTGGTGTTTATGAATTAACACATTCTGAGTCACAGCATTTCTGAAAAGCATCAGCTAATACTGACCAGAAAGGAAGATTGCCCGCAAAATATTGAGCAGGAAAGAAGCAGAATCATACACACACACACACACACACACAGAGGTACATACATATATATACCATAAGGCCATTAGACATAGAAGCAGAATTAGGCCATTCAGCCCATCGAGTCTGTTCCGCCATTCAATCATAATTATTTTATTACCCCTCTCAACCCCATCCTCCAGCCTTCAACACCCTAACTAATCAAGAACCTTTCAACCTCCATGTTGAGTTTGCCCAATGACTGGCCTCCACGGCCGTCTATAGCAATGAATTCCACAGAATGCTACACTCTGGTTAAAGAAATTCCTGCTCCTCTCTGTTCTAAATTGACACCCCTCTATTCTGAGGCCCAACACTGTGCTCTCTGGTCCTAAATATACTATATACTATATATATAAAGAATAGTGTTCATGGGTTGGTTCATTGTTGGTTTAGAAAACTTGGCAGAGGGGAAGAAGCTGTCCCTAAAATGTTGAGTGTGTGTCTTCAAGCTCCTGCGGCTTCTCCTTGATGATAGTAATGAGAACAGGACATTTCATGAACAATGACGGTCCTTAATGATGGATACCATCTTTCTGAGGCACCACCGTTTGAAGATGCCTTTGAAGGTGGCATTGGCCTCATTCTGTATTCTGAATCTGTGCCCCCTGGTGCCTTTTCATAACTGCATCAACATGTTGGGCCCAGGAAAGAATAGCATCAGCTTCACTTGGGGAGTAGAAGATTATCAGTTTGAGGCCAGTGCCAGGTTGCATTTAATGAGAAGCTATTAAGAGATGAATGAGTACAGAGTCTATGTAGATTAAGTTAGCAGGGATAGAGTTTCTCTGCTAATTAGTATGGTGGAGCATCAATATCTAAATAAGGACAAACAACAGTTTGGTTGGTACATTGCAAATTAAAATACTGCTTCATTTTTTCCTTTCTTACATTAAAATATATTAGCTGTAAAATTTAATTAGAATATATGATCTTCAATGTAGAAATTCTCCAGAGGAAGATACTCCCTAACCTTCTGGGCAGTTATAAACAGTCTTCTAACTTGCTTTCATATGTATATTCAGTGGCCACTTTATTAGGTACACCTGTACACCTGCTTATTAATGCAAATATCTAATCAGTCAATCACGCGGCAGCAACTCAATGCATAAAAACATGCAGACACGGCCAAGAGGTTCGGTTGTTGTTCAGACCAAACATCAGAATGGGGAAGAAATGTGATCTAAGTGACTTTGACTGCGGAATGATTGTTGGTGCCAGATAGAGTGAATTGAGGATCTTAGAAACCACTAATCTCCTGGGATTTTCACACACAACAGTCTCTAGAGTTTACAGAGAATGGTGCAAAAAAACAAAAAAAAATCTAGTGAGCAGTAGTTCTGTTGGCAAAAATGCATTGTTCATGAGAGAGGTTGAGCAGAATGGCCAGACTGGTTCAAGCTGACAGGAAGGCAACAGCAACTGGAATAACCACGCGTTACAACAGTGGTGTGCAGAAGAGCATCTCTGAATACACTACATGTTCAACCTCAAAGTGGATGGGCTGCTGTGCTCCTGTGCCTAATAAAGTGAAGTGCAGATCGTGTCTAACAAGCCTGATAGAGTTCTTTGAGGAGGTGACCAGGCATATAGATGAGGGTAGTGCAGTGCATGTGATCTATATGGATTTTAGTAAGGCATTTGACAAGGTTCCACACGGTAGGCTTATTCAGAAAGTTAGAAGGCATGGGATCCAGGGAAGTTTGGCCAGGGGGATTCAGAATTGGCTTGCCTGCAGAAGGCAAAGGGTTGTGGTGGAGGGAGTACATTCAGATTGGAGGATTGTGACTAGTGGTGTCCCACAAGGATCTGTTCTGGGACCTCTACTTTTCGTGATTTTTATTAATGACCTGGATGTGGGGGTAGAAGGGTGGGTTGGCAAGTTTGCAGATGACACAAAGGTTGGTAGTGTTGTAGGTAGTGTAGAAGATTGTTGAAGATTGCAGAGAGACATTGATAGGATGCAGAAGTGGGCTGAGAAGTGGCAGATGGAGTTCAACCTGGAGAAGTGTGAGGTGGTACACTTTGGAAGGACAAACTCCAAGGCAGAGTACAAAGTAAATGGCAGGATACTTGGTAGTGTGGAGGAGCAGAGGGATCTCGGGGTACATGTCCACAGATCCCTGAAAGTTGCCTCACATGTGGAAAGGGTAGTTAAGAAAGCTTATGAGGTGTTAGCTTTCATAAGTGGAGGGATAGAGTTTAAGAGTCGCAGTGTAATGATGCAGCTCTATAAAACTCTGGTTAGGCCACACTTGGAGTATTGTGTCCAGTTCTGGTCACCTCACTATAGGAAGGATGTGGAAGCATTGGAAAGGGTAAAGAGGAGATTTACCAGAATGCTGCCTGGTTTAGAAAGTATGCATTATGATCAGAGATTAAGGGAGCTAGGGCTTTACTCTTTGGAGAGAAGGAGGATGAGAGGAGACATGATAGAGGTGTACAAGATAATAAGAGGAATAGATAGAGTGGATAGCCAGCGCCTCTTCCCCAGGGCACCACTGCTCAATACAAGAGGACATGGCTTTAAGGTAAGGGGTGGGAAGTTCAACGGGGGATATTAGAGGAAGGTTTTTTACTCAGAGAGTGGTTGGTGCGTGGAATGCACTGCCTGAGTCAGTGGTGAAGGCAGATACACTAGTGAAGTTTAAGAGACTACTAGACAGGTATATGGAGGAATCTAATGTGGGGGCTTATATGGGAGGCAGGGTTTGAGAGTCAGCACAACATTGTGGGCCGAAGGGCCTGTACTGTGCTATACTATTCTATGTTCTATGTTCTATGTTCCAAAGTGGCCTCTGAGAGTACCTTCCAAATCTGAACTGTGAAGTGGTTAAATGTGCATCTTCATCAATGTAACCTGTCAATCAGAGTCATACTTGAAATATTCTGCTTCAGGACGGCTGTGGTGGCAAGAATGCATAGTTCACTTTACAGGGCTGCCTGACTTCGCTCTCAGGAGAAGATCGGAGATCTATTAAGCATGTGAAAACGGGAGGTGAATAGAACTCAGATTAAGTGTACATCCTGATAACCAATGGTAAATTAGATCAGGTACTTGGGAATAGGACTCATTGATATGTCCATACAACACACCAGTTTGGTCAGACCTGCAAAAGGGGAAAGAAGTGCTTGCTTTATACACCATCTTTATAGAATCATAGAGCAAAACAGCACAGTAATAGGCCCTTCAGCCCATCTAGTCCATGCTGAATCTGCCTAGTCCCAACAACCTGCACCTTAACCATTGCCCTCCTACCTACCTGTCCAAATTTCTCTTAAATGTTGCAGTTGAACCCACATCCACCAATTCAATTCCACTGTCAGCTTGTTCCACACTTGTACCCACCTTCTGGGTGAAGTTCCCCCTCATGTTCCCCTTAAACATTTCATCTTTCACCCTTAACCCCTGACATCTAGTTCTCATCTCACCTAACCTCAATGGAAAAAGCCAGCTTGCACTTACCCTATCTGTATCCTCATAATTCTGTGTATCTCTATCAAATCCCCACTCATTCTCCTGCTCTCCAGGGTATAAAGTTCTAATCTATTCAATCTTTCTCTGGACCTCAAGTCCTCGCAACATCCTTGTAAATTTGTGAAGAGCAACATCTGTGAAGAATTCTCAAAATGCTTTAAAATGAAAGGAAGTGCACACAGGTTTCCCTTTAGAATAAACAGTTCAAGATCAAGTTCAAGGTTGTTGAAATTTGACTGTACATATATTCAACCAATTGAAACAACACTCCTGCAGACCACAGTGCAATCACAAAACATATATAACACACAGCACATAAAACAAAATATTACCATAAGTAAGTTAATAAAATATAATTCAAAATGCAGCACAGGTAAACAGTAAACTGCTCGCAGTCCTAGTGATGAGATCTCAATGGTGGCAGGGGATTCATTGCAACACACACAAAATGCTGGAAGAACTCAGCAGTTCAGGCGACGTTTCGGGCCGAGACCCTTCTTCAGGACTGGAAAAGAAGGGAGGAAATGCCAGAATAAACAAAGTTGGGGGAGGGGAAGGAGAATAGCAAGAAGGTGATAGAAGGGTCTTGGCCCAAACAGTTGACTATACTCATAGATGCTACCTGGCCTGCTGAGTTCATCCAGCATTTTGTGTGTGTTGCTTGGATTTCCAGCATCTACAGATTTTCTCTTGTAGGTGATAGGCGAACTGCCCTTCAGATACAGTTATGAGACCTTCAGTACCCATTATAATCAAACGGATAACAGCCTGATTTAATGTTACATCACAGAAGCAACTCTCCATTAACTTTCTACCAGAATGTCAGTGTAGACTGTATGCTTTGATCCTGTAGCTTGGCTTGACTGTAATTTTGAAGTGCAACCATCTGAGAAAAAGGCTGACAGTTACAAATGTAAAGATTCGCAAAGAGCAGATTGGTAAATGTCGAGCGATGAAATCCGACTGACAATTGCAAATGGAACCAACATTTATTCATTTATTATCGAGATACATTGTGGAGTAGGCCTGTCCAGTCATTCAAGCTGCGCCTGAATTAACCCTCGCCTCATCACGGGCCAATTTACAATCATCATTTAAACAGGAGGAAACCCACGTGGTCACGCGGAGAATGTACAAACTTCTTACAGGCAGCAGCAGGAATTGAACCCATGTCACCTGTACTGTAAAGCGTTGTGCTAACTGCTACACTACCATGGCATCCTTGCCTGTTTCGGGAGGGCAATTCGTCACAATGGGGCAAGATAGGAAAGAGGAAATCTGAATGGTTCAAATTACAGTTTACCTTTTCATACTATGACAGTCATCAGTCAATACAAGGGAAACAACTGTTACATCTGCAGTGATTTATGTTATAAATGTCTGAATTTTGAATGTTGTGCTGTTTGTATATAAAGATCACAGAAGGCTCAAAAATAAAACAACAATTAAAAGGAAGATGTTGTGATTGTTGGAGACAAGATTATCAAATTGCAATTATAGAGGTAAGTGGATTTTTTTTTTATATATCTCACCAGTTTCAGTTTAAGGGACTAATCTGATTGTTCCTCTCTGCCTGCAGTCTGATGCATTACAATGCTGTATGGCGTTACCAAAGTCAGAATCAAATTTATTATCACTGAGTTATATGAGGTGAAATTTGTTCTTTTGCAGCAGTAGTACAGTGCAAAGATGTATAATGACTATAAATTACAAAAGTAAGTAGATAAGTAGTGCAAAAAAGGAATAATGCAGTAATTTTTATAGATTCATGGAACGCTCAGAAATCTGATGGTGGAGGGGAAGAAGCTGTTTATGAACTACTCAGTGATTCAGGCTCCTGTACTTCCTCCCAGATGGAGGCCATGTCCAGGTTGGTGGGGGTCCTTAATGATGGATGCCAGCTTCTTGAGACACTGCTTCTTCAAGATGTCCTTGCTGGTGGGGAGGCTAGTACCCAAGATGGAGTTTACAACCCGCTACGGCTTTTTTATGCCATGGACTCCTACCATTACCCAAGGGGTCCACAGACCCCAGGTTGGGAACCTCTGCTCTACAGTCTCTTTCAATCCTGTGCGCTGGAGAATCAATACCAGGCTGGATGCTCTCCATCTCACAGCTATAGAAACTTTTGATGACATACTAAATGTTCTCAAACTCTGAATGAAGCAGAGCCACTGGTGTGCCTTGTTCATGATTGTATCATTGTGATGGGCAGAGAATAGATCTTCAGAGACATTGATGCTCAGGAGCTTGAATCTGCTCACCCTTTCCACTGCTGACCCCTCGATGACGATTGGTGTGAGTTCTCTAGACTTCCCCTTCCACCTTTTTTGTTGGCGTGAACATTCTGGGTATTACACCCATTTGCAAGGCAAAGAGTAAACAGAGAGTACCGCTTCATCACCATCTGAGATTTTACCAATAATGCAGTAAACTGTGGGGGGTGGGGTGGGCAGGGAACTGTAGACATTTTGGGTAGAAACCCTACATCAGTGATTCCGGTTTAAGATGGCACTGATGATGGCCAGCGACTACTTATCGGCAGCAAAATACAAAACTTAAAGAACTACAACACACCTTGATAATAATGATCACTGCTAACAATGGAGAGGCGTGCAGAGGCGAGACTAGGTGGGAGGAGGCGAAGGCGAGGCATGGTGGAGGCAAGAGGAGGTGGGAGCGAGGGAAGCCCTAATGCCTGATTGATTGAAGTGCAGGGATGAATTGGAAAGGTCGGGTATGGGCTGAATTTTGGTGCTGGGATCCAAGCCCCAGAGCTGTCCAAAAGCAAGGAACAATCGAATGTTTGGGTGACTTAAGCGCCAGCCAGAATGAAAAGGTCAGGGTGTAAGGACCGGAGGTGAGGGACAGGCTAGTTTTTCCTGCTTCTGATCACTACTCCACAATCTCTCAGCTCGGCACTGAACTGAGGCTGTAACCTGCTCCAGCTGCAGTGATGCCTGGCGTCGTAAGTTTTGTGAAACTTCAGTTCTGAATGCTGTTTTCTTACATTTATCTTTTGCACGATAGAGGAAGCAAAAAGGAAATTATAGACCTGTTAGCTTGACATTGGTGGTTGGGAAGTTGTTGGAGTCGATTGTCAAGGATGAGGTTACAGAGTACCTGGAGGCATATGACAAGATAGGCAGAACTCAACATGGATTCCTTAAAGGAAAATCCTGCCTGACAAACCTATTACAATATTTTGAGGAAATTACCAGTAGGCTAGACAAGGGAGATGCAGTGGATGTTGTATATTTGGATTTTCAGAAGGCCTTTGACAAGGTGCCACACATGAGGCTGCTTAACAAGATAACAGCCCATGGAATTACAGGAAAGTTACATACGTGGATAGAGCATTGGCTGATTGGCAGGAAACAGAGAGTGGGAATAAAGGGATCCTATTCTGGTTGGCTGCCGGTTACCAGTGGTGTTCCACAGGGATTAGTGTTGGGGCCGCTTCTTTTTACATTGTACATCAACGATTTGGATTATGGAATAGATGGCTTTGTGGCTAAGTTTGCTGACGATACGAAGATAGGTGGAGGGGCCGGTAGTGCTGAGGAAACGGAGAGTCTGCAGAGAGACTTGGATAGATTGGAAGAATGGGCAGAGAAGTGGCAAATGAAGTACAATGTTGGAAAGTGTATGGTTATGCACTTTGGCAGAAAAAAAAATGGGCAGACTATTATTTAAATGGGGAAAGAATTCAAAGTTCTGAGATCCAATGGGACTCGGGAGTCCTCGTACAGGATTCCCTTAAAGTTAACCTCCAGGTTGAGTCGGTGGTGAAGAAGGCGAATGCAATGTTGGCATTCATTTCTAGAGGAATGGAGTATAGGAGCAGGGATGTGATGTTGAGGCTCTATAAGGCACTGGTGAGACCTCACTTGGAGTACTGTGGGCAGTTTTGGTCTCCTTATTTAAGAAAGGATGTGCTGACGTTGGAGAGGGTACAGAGAAGATTCACTAGAATGATTCCGGGAATGAGAGGGTTAACATATGAGGAATGTTTGTCCACTCTTGGACTGTATTCCTTGGAGTTTAGAAGAATGAGGGGAGACCTCATAGAAACATTTCGAATGTTAAAAGGCATGGACAGAGTGGATGTGGCAAAGTTGTTTCTCATGATGGGGGAGTCTAGTATGAGAGGGCATGACTTCAGGATTGAAGGGCGCCCTTTCAGAACAGAAATGTGAAAAAAATTTTTTAGTCAGAGGGTGGTGAATCTATGGAATTTGTTGCCATGGGTGGCAGTGGAGGCCAAGTCATTGGGTGTCTTTAAGGCAGAGATTGATAGGTATCTGAGTAGCCAGGGCATCAAAGGTTATGGTGAGAAGGTGGGGCAGTGGGAGTAAATAGGATAAAATGGCGGAGCAGACTCGATGGGCTGAATGGCCTACTTCTGCTCCTTTGTCTTATGGTCTTATGGTCTTATGGATTTTTTTTCTCTCTGCACATTGGGTGCTCGATGGTCTTTATTTAACGGGTTCTTTTGGGTTTCTTGTTTTGTGGCTGCCCGTGAGGAGATGAATCTCAAGGTTGTATACTGTATACATACTTTGATAATAAATGTACTTTAAATGATGACAATTCCTACACAGCCCCAGCTCCAACAGATACTCCTTAACCCACTGAGTTCATCCTTGTTTGTAGCATCTGCTTAAAGCACTCTCATCTCAACATTATAATGCATCATCAAAACAATCCCCCATGACTCCTGAATGGTAATTTGGAGATCAGAATAATTTCAGGTAAATCTCTGCTTCAATGGGAAAGAGTGTTTGGGTCACTGGATGGTGGGAAGGGAGACAAAAGGGCACTTGTCACATCTCCAGCAGTTTTAAGGGGAAATTCCATGAGAAGGGAAACAATTAGCGGAGAGCTTCCAGGGGAAGTTCACAAAAATTATCGCAGAATGAAAGCATTAACATATGAGGAGCATTTGATGTCTCTAGGCCTCTACTCTCTGGAGTTTAGAAGAAGTGGGGGTTGGGGGGGAATCTCATTGAATCCTGTTAAATGTTGAAAGGCCCAGATAGAGTGAATATGGAAAGGATGTTTCCAAAAGTGGGGAGTCTAGGACCAGAGAGCACAGTCTTGGAACAGAGATGACAAGGAATTTCTTTAGCAAAAGGGTGGTGAATCTGTGTAGGTCAAGTCATATATAGGGTATATTTAAAGTGGAGGTTGATAAGTTCTTCATTAGTAATGGCATCAAAGATTATGGGGAGAAGGCAGGAGAATGGGGTAGAAGGGGATAATAAATCAGCCAAAATTGAATGCCAGAGCAGTCTTGATGGGCTGAATGGCCTAATTCTGCTCCTATGTTTTATGGTCTTGTGGAGATGAAAGAATGCATAGGGTTTGGGATGGGAATGGTCCCGTTGGGATGCTATGAGGGTAAAGGAATATGGTGCATACTTACCCTTGCAAGAAGAACAAGTACCACACCTGCCCCTAAACTCCTCTTTCACTACCAATTCAGGGCACCAAGAAGTCCTTCCCTGTGATAAGACACTTCACCTGCAAGTCTTTTGGGGTCATCTACTGTATCCAGTGCTCCTGGTGTGGCCTCCTGTATATCTAGGAGGATTCCAGGAATGAAAGGGTTACCATATGAGGAATGTCTGGCAGCTCTTGGGCTGTATTCTCCGGAGTTCAGGGGAATTAGGGGGATCTCATAGAAACATTCAGAATGTTAAAAAGGCTGAACAGATTAGATGTGGCAAAGTTATTTCCCATGGTAGGGGAGTCTAGGACAAGAGAACACAACTTCAGGATTGAAGGGCGCCCATTTAGAACAGGGATGTGGAGAAATTACTTTAGTCAGAGGGTGGTAAGTCTGTGGAATTTGTTGCCATGAGTGGCTGTGGAGACCAAGTCATTGGGTGCATTTAAGGCAGAGACAGATAGGTTCTTGATTAGCCAGGGCATCAAAGGGTATGAGGAGAAGGCAGGGGAGTGGGGATGACTGGAAGAAGTGGATCAGCCCATCATTGAATGGCAAAGTAGACTCGATGGGCCGAATGGTCTTATGGTTTTATATTGGTGACACCCGACATAGATAGGGAGACTGCATCACTCGCTCCGTCTGCCACAAAAAGTGGGATCTCCTGGTGGCTACATTTCAATTCTACTTTCCTTTGCCATTCTGACATGTCAGTCTACTACTGCAAAGAGGTCACATTCAGGTTGGAGAAGCAACACCTTATATTCATCTGGGTATACTCCTACCTGATGGCATGAACATCGATTTCTCAAACTTCCAGTAACTACCCCCCCCCTGCACCTTCACCATTCCCCATTCCTGTTTCCCTCTCTCACCTTATCTCCTTACCTGCCCATCACCTCCCTCTGATGCTCCTCCCCTTCCATTTCTTCCATGGTCTTCTGTCCTCTCCTGTCAGGTCTCCCCTTCTCCAGCTCTGTATCTCTTTCACCAATCAACTTTCCAACTCTTTCCATCACCCCCTCCCCCTCTCCTGGTTTCACCTGTCACCTTGTATTTCTTCCTCCCCTCTCCTCACCTTCTCACTCTGACTTCTCCTCTTTCCTTCCAGTCCTGATGAAGGGTCTCGGCTCAAAATGTCGACTGTTTACTCTTTTCCGTCAATGCTGCCTGGCCTGCTGAGTTCCTCCGGCATTTTGTGTGTGTTGCTCAAGAGGAATATGTGCCTGACAAGAGAATTACATTGAAGGTAGCAATGAAGATCTGTTGAATGAGGAGGTGTGGGTGCAATATCAGAAGACAGAGAACTGAAGTGACCTTATGGAGATATATGAAACCGTGAGGGTATCGATAAGATGAATGATCACAGCTTTTCTCCCCCAGGGCAGTGGAGTCCAAACCTACAGGACATATTTATGGTGAAGGGGGAGAGATTTAAAAGATATCTGAAAGGCAACTTTTCTTCACAGGGTGTTGGGTAATTTAACTCATTTTTTTAAATTTAAGAGATAGTCATAGTCATAGTCATATTTTATTGATCCTGGGGAAACTGGTTTTCGTTACAGTTGCACCATAAATAATTAAATAGTAATAAAACCATAAATAATTAAATAGTAATATGTAAATTATGCGAGGAAATAAGTCCAGGACCAGCCTATTGGCTCAGGGTGTCTGACCCTCCAAGGGAATAGTTGTAAAGTTTGATGGCCACAGGCAGGAATGACTTCCTATGATGCTCTGTGCTGCATCTCGGTGGAATGAGTCTCTGGCTGAATGTACTCCTGTGCCTAACCAGTACATTATGTAGTGGATGGGAGACATTGTCCAAGATGGCATGCAACTTGGACAGCATCCTCTTTTCAGACACCACCGTCAGAGAGTCCAGTTCCATCCCCACAACATCACTGGCCTTACTGTTGAGTTTGTTGATTCTGTTGGTGTCTGCTACCCTCAGCCTGCTGCCCCAGCACACAACAGCAAACATGATCGCACTGGCCACCACAGACTCGTAGAACATCCTCAGCATCGTCCGGCAGCTGTTAAAGGACCTCAGTCTCCTCAGGAAATAGAGACGGCTCTGACCCTTCTTGTTGACAGCCTCAGTGTTCTTTGACCAGTCCAGTTTATTGTCAATTCGTATTCCCAGGTATTTGTAATCCTCCACCATGTCCACACTGACCCCCTGGATGGAAACAGGGGTCACCGGTACCTTAGCTCTCCTCAGGTCTACCACCAGCTCCTTCGTCTTTTTCACATTAAGCTGCAGATAATTCTGCTCACAGCACGGTAACATGCTGTTCCTGCCCAACGACCCCGTGATGCTGAATTACACCCATGTGGCTAATTGTGCTACTAACCCGGGCATCTTCAGAATGTGCGAGGAAACCAGAACACCCGGAGGAAACCCACGCGGTCACGGGGAGAACGTACAGGCAGCGGCGGGAATTGAACCCGGGTCGCAGACCCTAACGCTAACTGCTGTGTACGGCGTGGGAGGACCAGCTGTCGGGGGTAGTTATAGAGGCCGCTGCAATTAAACATTTAGAAGACATTTGGACAGGGTCATGGATGGGAAAGGTTTCGAGGGATGGGGTCAAATGCAGGCAAACTAGCTCAGGAAGGCAACACGGTTAGCATGGGCCCGAAGGGCCGAAGGGCCTGTTACCGTGCTGCATAACTCTATGGTTCTATGACTACTCCTTAACGTCAAAGATATTAATATATTGCATGATGTGTTGATACGGCGATTCCACGTATAATTATAACCCAGCCCAGTCAGAACAGCAATCCGATCCCCCGTACTCTCTCTTTGAACGAGTTCTATAAATACCCACATCTCAAAGTCAAATGGAGCCCGGCTATTACTGCTCGAACAAGTTTAAATTTATTTAACTAGTTCAAAATGATACTTGGAATTCTGTAGGACTCGACGACTCTGTTTTGCTTTAAACCCATTGCCTTTTTAAAGATATTCTCCACCGCTTTTTCAGGACCAGAACAGGTTCTGTAGCGGCCGACGGGAGAGTGGGTAACGGGGCACAAAGAATGGTCGGGACACGAATTAATAAATAAATAGCAATCAATTTAAACTGAAAAAGTAGTTCGTGTTTATACGGATGTACAGTACGTTCTCTGCAATGCCAATGCCGCTGAATAATAATTAAATCCCTTTAACTGAGGACACTTTGGATAAGGTCGACTATGTTACTTACATACCTGTTAATGTGGAAAAGTTAAAAGCTAACATTTCATCTAGAGTAGACCACAAACTGGGCTGGAACAAATTATACAGCCCACAGACTAAGAATCAGAAGCAGGTTTAATATCATCGGCACATGTGACATCTGATGTCTATGCGGCTGCAGTACGATGCAATACATAATAATAGAACAGAAAAAAAAACGTGAATTACATAAAGTATAAACATTAAATATTTGAATTAAATAAGTAGTGCAACAATAGAAATAATTAAAGCAGTGAGGTAGTGTTCAAAGGTAAAATGTCCATTCAGAAATCTGATGGCAGAGGGGGAGAAGCTGTTCCTGCAACCTTGAGTGTGTGCCTTCAGGCTCCTGCACCTCCTTCCTGGTGGTAGCAATGAGCAGACGGCATGTCCTTGGTGGTGGGGGTCCTTAATACTGGACGCTGCCTTCCTGAGGCTTCGCTTCTTGAAGATGTCGTGGATACTACAGAGACTAGTGCCCATGACGGAGCTGACTAAGTTTACAACTGTCTGCAGCTTGTTTCGAGCCCTTCCCCCACCTCCCATACCAGACGGTGATGCAGCCAGTCAGAATGCTCTCCATGGTATATCTGTATACAGTTTTAGGTGACATACCATATCTCCCCAAACTCCTCATGAAATATTAGCCATTGTCGTGCCTTCTTTGTAGCTACATCGATATGTTGGGTCCAGGTGAGGTCCTCAGAGATATTGACACCTAGGAACTAAAAATTGCTCACTCTTTCTACTTCTGTCCCTCAAAGAGGATCGGTTCCTGTTTCCTCGTCTTACACATTCAGAAGTCCACAATCAGTTCTTTGGTCTTACTGGCGTTGAGTGCAAGTCCCACACCACTCAACTAGCTGGTACATCTCGCTCCTGTACGCCACCTCGTCACCACCTGAAGTTCTGCCAACAATGGTGGTATCACTTGAGCTATGCCTAGCCACACTGTCATAGGTGTAGAGAGAGTAGAACAGTGGGCTAAGCACACACCCTTGAGGTGCGCCAGTGGTTGTTGTGAGCGAGGTGGACCGCAGTCTGTGCGGGTTGGTGATAACATGCCCTCCTCGCTGATGATCAACACTGGCGCACCCCAGGGGTGTGTGCTTAGCCCACCGCTCTACTCTCTATATAATATGACTGTGTGGCTAGGCATAGCTCAAATACCATGGAGAATTTGCTGACGATACAACCATTGTTGGTAGAATCTCAGGTGGGGACGAGAGGGTGTGAAGGAGTGAGATTTGCCGACTCGTGGAGTGGTGCCGCAGCAACAACCTGGCACTCAACGACAGTAAGATGAAAGAGCTGATTGTGGACTTAAGGAAGGGTAAAACGAAGGAACACATACATACCAATCCTGATAGAGGGATCAGAAGTGGAGAGAGTGAGCAGCTTCAAGTTCCTGGGAGTCAAGATCTCTGAGGATCTAACCTGGTCCCAGTATATCGATGTAGTTATAAAGAAGGCAAGACAGCGGCTATACTTGGCATGTCAAAAAAATACACTCAAAAACTTCTATAGTTGTACAGTGGAGAGCATTCTGACAGGCTGCATCACTGTCTGGTATGGAGGGGCCACTGCACAGGACCGAAAGAAGCTGCAGAAGGTTGTAAATCTAGTCAGCTCAATCTTGGGCACTAGCCTACAAAGTACCCAGGACATCTTTAGGGAGCGGTGTCTCAGAAAGGCAGCGTCCATTATTAAGGACCTCCAGCGCCCAGGACATGCCCTTTTCTCACTGTTACCATCAGGTAGGAGATACAGAAGCCTGAAGGCACACACTCAGCAATTCAGGAACAGCTTCTTCCCCTCTGCCATCTGATTCCTGAATGGACATTGAATCTTTGGACACTACCTCACTTTTTTTTAATATACAGTATTTTCTGTTTTTGCACGTTTAAAAAAAAATCTATTCAACATACGTAATTGATTCACCTGTTTATTTATTATTTTTTCTCTCTGCTCGATTATGTATTGCATTGAACTGCTGCTGCTAAACTAACAAATTTCACGTCATGTGCCGGCGGTAATAAATCCGATTCTGAGATGTTATTTCCAATCCTTACGGACAGTGGTCTTCCGGTTATGAAGATCCAGTTGCAGGGGGAGGTACAGAGGCTCAGGTTCTGGAGTTTTTTTTTGTCAGAACTGTAGGAATGATTGTGTTAAACGCTGAGGTGTAGTAAATGAATAGCATCCTGACGTAGCTATTTGTATTGTTCAGGTGATCCAAGGCCGGGAAGAGCCAACGAGATTACCGTAGACCTGTTGTGGGATAGGCAAATTGCAGATTAAATTGATACGATTAATATTATTTTCCCATGGGTCATAATTTAGACAAAGAAAGGCAATTCAGTAACAGGCTGGGATTAGAATCAACGAGGCTTCCAGGAGTCTGCCGGAGAGTGTGGGGGAGGGAGGTTGTGTCTGGGTTCCACCGGTGGTTGCCTGGTGACCAGTGTAACAATTCGCTGTAGCGATCTCAGGCAGCCGGGAGTTTCTGTAACCGAGAGGGCAAGGCGACCTCACAGGATGGCACGGCCGGTGGAGAAAGCACCAAAAGATGCTGTGCAGCAACTGGCCATCGACCGGGAAACCATCAGGAAAGAACTACGCAGCCAGAAACTCCACACAAACTTCAACATCAACTTCCGCACGAAGTGTAAGTCACGAGTAAACCGCGTCGGCTGTCAGGCTTTCACCATTTATATATCTGAACTGGATTTTTATTTTTTAAAAAACAGATTAGTTTATTTGTCAGATGTTCACTCAAACATGCATCGTTCACGTCAAAACAAATCAGCGAGGATTGTGCCGGGCAGCCCGCAAAATGCGCCAGACTTCGGGAAAGTAACCTCAAAATGGCTTTTTAAAAAGTGCACGCACATAGACTTTAGCAATATTAGACTAGGAAAATAAATAATCCATTGGAGAATATCAGCGGGTAAGGAAGTGTCTGTGGAGCGAAGGCGACAGCCGTTATTTCGGGTCGAGTCCCTTCAACTGGTCTAAAAATTGCAGGAGCTGGCGAGGTGATAGGTGGATCCAGGTGCGGACGGATAATAGGCAGACGGAGGACGGAAGAGTGGATACCCTTAACATATTTAAATCGGGCTATTTAATTGGCTAATTAATATTTTATTTAGGGAACAGGGCAGAATAGGGCCCTACCGGCCCTTCGAGCCGCACCGCCTGACAACCCCGATTTAAATTATTACCTGGATTTGAATAATCTTATGAGTAATTATTGCATCCTCTTTCCGGGATGGTTAAAACCTGCAGTAATGGAAGACATCATGATTGGATACAATGGCTCTACTGCCTAGAACATGATGAAAGATTTCAAAGTGGGAGTTCACTTCAAGTTCAAATTTAATTGTCATTCAACCATACATGTAACAGCCAAATGAAACAGTGTTATTCTGGGACAAGGTGTGAAACATAGTGCTGTACCAGCAGTCATACAGAGCGCAAGGCACATATAATTACGAAAACAGTACACATCTGTACATCAGGGCATTTAGGAGCGTTGAGGCACTCGGTCGGGTTCAGGTGCGGTTGTTCTGTAGCCATCGGCTTCTGGACGGGCTTCAGCCGCCTCAGGGCTGAATCGCGCTCCAGAGTTGTGGATACACTTTTGAGACTCCGCGGTTAATGTTCCTTGTGTTCTTGTTTACTCCTGATAGGGTGCTTCAGCCCTGAACTGAATTGCCTGCGGATGTATACCCTGCGGTTAAAGTTAATCGTTTACGTTTTGTTTGCACAATCTGTTCTTTTTTTCGTACTTTAGGTGTTCGATGGTCCTTTTGTATGGCGTTTTTCTTTGTACGGGTTCTACTGAGTTTCTTTGATTTTGTGGCTGCCTGCAAGAAGACGAATCTCAAGGCAGTATGCTATAAACCCTCGATGCTGCCAGTTACGCCGCTGGCGTTTGGGGCAGCACTGAAGGTCCTCCATTTCTGGCGGTAGTCAGGGCTTCCTTCATCGTGTCAGTAGCTCGGTTTTCATTACTACTATTCATGTAAGTCTGGGAAGAGACTCAGGGATACCATCACACTCAGAAGGATTCTTCATTGCTTTTTCCCTAACAGATTTGGTTTACCAGTCAGGGTTGTTAGCCCTGAGCTGAACCCCCGAACCTGGAGGACCAGTGGACCACCCTTAGTCTGGCCTCTACCTTTGACCTGTTTGGCATGGGTGACCCTACCAACAGCCAAAGCATTATACCCTGACTCCAGCCAACATCGTTCTCGAGGTCATTGAAGCACGCAAGCCTCCAAACCCAACGACATGGTTGTGGCCTCTTTGGAGGGTACCGTACATATTCTTTGATAATAATTTGACTTAATTCTTAGGTCAATGTGTTGGGTCACATTGATGCTATAAACTCCAATGGAAAAAAAATTATCCCAGACAACATATTGCTGAAATTGGGAGCGAAAATGTTTTTATTATTAATAAAATATAAAAGTTCCCAATGAAGAACGTCTGTATTTATGTAGCAATATGTTTTTTTTTAGGATATCCAAAGGTACCTTATGGGTGGTGGGGTGGAGATACGTCTCTACCGAAGGAGGTGTAAGGTGCTCCTTCCCTCCACTAGCCTGCAGCTCACCCTTGGGCAAGGTGTAGCACCTGCTTATCCGCCCCCCCCCACCCCCCACCGATCAGGGTCACGTGAAGTCATGTGAGCAGGTGGTGGATGGTCGTATGACCTGGTTATGCGACCACTGACACCAAATAGACAATCTCTGAGGAGTACTGATAATGGCTGGGGTCACCCGTCTTGTAAAGACACTGCCCAGAAGAAGGCAATGGCAAACCACTTCTGTAGAAAAATTTGCCAAGAACAATGGAAAGACTATGATTGCCTATGTCTTACAACATGGCACATAACAATGATGATGAAACGTACTTTACAACTAACAAATGACAAGTCATTCCTGACTTACCAACAGGTTCAGTGTTTACAATGTCTGTAAATCGAATTCATCCCCAGTATACCAGAATCAGATTGATTATCACTGACATAAAGGTGGCACGGTAGCATAATGGTTAGCACAATGCTTTACAGTACAGGTGACCCAGGTTCAATTTGTATTCAAAGAGTATTTGGGTTCAAAGAGTTTGTATGTTTTCCATGTGACTATGTGGGTCCCCTCAGGTTTCCTCCCAAAGACCTACTGGCTCAGAGGTTATTTGGTCATTGTAAATTGTCCTGTGGTTAAGATGAGGATTAAATCAGGGGATGGCTGAACAGTGTGGCTCGAAGGCCCGGAAGGGCCTATCCCACACTCTATCTCAATAAATAAATAAACTAACATGTCGTGAAATTTGTTGTTTTGTGGCAGCAGTACAATGCAATAATACAAATTACAATAAGAATTTTGGAGAAGAGGAGTTCGATGGGTAATACCGTTCCGACTGATCGGAAGTGCACTGAGAGCGGTAAGCGTAAAGGAGTTTGGTGCTTACTGTTCTGGCTAACAATGGATGGTGCAATCCGGGGCATATTACAATCGAGGAACGTGCTTGCAGACTGGATATTGAACTTTTTACTGTTGGACTTCGGCCACATTCCACCGTGATACAACACTTGGCGGCACGGGAGGTCGTTCCTGCCTGTGGCCATCGAACGTGCAGCTCCTCCCGTGAAGGGTCAGACACTCTGAGCCAATAGACTGGTCCTGGACTTATTTTCCATCTGGCATAGTTTGCATTTTGTTGTTTGATTGTTGGGGTTTCTTGTATCACTATATTTATGCTCTATTCTTGGTTGGTGTGGCTGTAACGAAACCAAATTTCCCTCGGGATTAATAAAGTATATCTATCTATCTATATAGAAAATCAATAAATAGTGCAAAAAGAGAGCAATAATAGAGAGAAATAGATCTGTATGTATGTACACAAAATCACTCGACCTTGCAGATGTCACAAAGACGACAAAACCTGCAGATGCTGGAAATCCAAACCTATGCGCACGAATTGCTGGAGGAACTCAGCAGGTCAGGCAGCATCTATGGAAAAGAGTAAACAGTCGATGTTTGAGGCCGAGGCTCTTCGTCGTGACTGGAAAGGAAGAGGAGAAATCCGAGAAGGTGAAACCGGGAGAGGGGGCAGGTGGGAAGTAAAGAGCTGGGAAGTCGATTGGTGGGAAGAGGTAAAGGGCTGGAGGAGGTGGAATCTGATAGGAGAGGGTAGGAAACCATGGAAGAAAGGGAAGCGGAGGAGCTCTAGAGGAAGGTGATGCGCAAGTAAGGAGATAAGGTGAGAGAGGGAAATTAGAATGGGGAAAGGTGAAGGACGGGGCGCCAATTACTGGAAGTTCAAGAAATCGATGTTCATGCCATCAGGTTGGAGGTTACCTCTCTTTCACCAATCAACTACCACCTTGTGCTTCTTCCTTCCCCCTTCCCAGGATTAATTCTAGCTTTGAGAATGTTACGTTTCACAGTGTTACTCAGCTGAGCCACCAATGCTCTAATGAATAAATTCTGGTCACCGTCTCTACATGGGTGTCTGTCTTTCCTCCACACTTGGGTTCCGACATTGCCAGTACATATCGTGACTGCTCTTTGGTATGAGCGATGAGCGTCACCATGGTGGACGTCGCTGTGGATTTTGGTTGCTTTCGCAGGTGAACAACTGAAAGCGGACAACAAATCACGCATGTGAAAAATGCACACATTCCAGCCAATTAGGATTTCTGGTAATTATATTTAACTCCCTTCTTTTTGTGTCGGCCTTGTCAGGTCTTGATTGAAGCACAGCGATGACAACTCTCTCTGCATACCTTACCCCTATTCTTGGGATTTTCACGCACAACAGTCTCTAGAGTTTACAGAGAATTGTACAACAAATACAAAAACATTCAATGAGTGGCAGCTTTGTGGGCGAAAATGCCTTGTTAATGAGAGACATCAGAGGAGAATGGCCAGACTGGTTCAAGCTGAGAAGCAGGCAAAAGTAACTCAAATAACCACACATTACAACAGTGATGTGCAGAAGAGCACATCTGAATGTACAACACATCAAACCTCGAAATGAGTGGGCTACAGAAGCAGGTGACTGCTCTGGGTTCCACTCCTGTATCTAATAAAGAGGTGACTGTGTCATGGTCCGGTCCGTGAAGTCCGCATTCTGGTTGATGGTCCAGTCCATTGACCCTTGCTCCACGTTTTCCTGTCTACCCTGTTTCTGTTCCTGTTGAGCACTAATTGAGGCAGCTGATTCTCATCGGGGCTGGCTGCATAAATACCTCCAGAGACCAGGCCATGTCTGCTGGATTGCTCTTGTCCTTACTCCTTGTATCCCTTCCCCTGCCTTCTGTTTCCTTGCCTGGAGCCTAGCCTTGTCTTGCAGTAACTCTTGCCTCGCCCAAAGTTCTTGTCTCACCTTGCATTGCCTGAAGCTTTGCCTTGTCTTGCAGTAACTCTCGCCTCACCTGAAGTTCTTGTCTCACCTTGCATGCCTGAAGCCTTGCTTTGTCTTACTGGTAACTCTCACCTCGTCTCCCCTGAAGTCTTGTCTTGGAGCCACCCTGTACCTAGCTCCCTTCCTGTCCCTTGCCTCCGCTGGGTAAGTCAGGCCGCCTTGCCGTTACCCTGTGGTTGGTTCTGTCCCTTCCTGTCCCTTGCCTCCGTCGGGTAAGCCAGGCCGTATTGCATCTACCCTGCGGTTGGTTCTGTCCTTTCCTGTCCCTTGCCTCCGTCGGGTAAGCCAGGCCATATTGCATTTACCCTGTGGTTGGTCCTGTCCCTTGCCTCCGTTGGGTGGTGTTCCGCGCCCTGCCCAGGAGGAGCTTCAAGACCCCAAGCCTCGAGCCTCGCCCCAAGCCTCAAGTCTCTGGTCTCCCGCCTCGCCTCAAGTCTCTAGCCAAGCCTGGCCCCAAGTCTGAAGACTCCAGCCTCGTCCTTGCCTAGTTCTGGGGTCTGAGCCAGAGGCAAGCCCCAGGTTCTGGGTCCTTGTCCAGTCTCTGGCTTGGAGTCCAAGCCCGAGCTCCTAGCTCTCTTGTCCAGTCCTGTTCCGGGTTCCCGGTTTTCTTGTCCATGTCCTAGCCTTCACCCTGTATCCTAGTCCTGTCCCTAGTACTTCAGTGTCAGTGTCTTGCCCTTGGGTCTATTCCCAGCCACCTCCTTACGACACACTGAGGGTATTGTGATAGTTTTCATTTTCTTAATTATACTACTAGCCCATGTAACTTTATTTTTTTGCTTTTGAGAAGTGTGGTAATGGTAAATTTGTACAAAACTTGTAAGACCATAAGACATAGGAGCAAATTAGGTCATTCAGCCCATCTAGTCTGCTCCATCGTGGCTGATTCATCTTCTCTCTCAACCCCATTCTCCTATTTTCTCCCAGTAACCTTTGATGCTCTTACTAATCACAAACTTATTAACCTCCTCTTTAAATATACCCAATGATTTGGCCCCCACAGCCATCTGTGGCAATGAATCCCATAGATTCACCGTTCTCTTACAAACAAGCAAAGACCACTTATGACAAGGCACCCTCAAGATGACAGGTGTTGGGGTGGGAGGGAGGCTCAGGGTCTGTTCCAATCAAACATTCTCATTCTGGAGACATAAGAGACCACGGGTACTGGAATCTGGAGCAGCACGCTCGAAACACTCGAGGAACTCAGGAGGTCAGGCAGTGTCTATGGAGAACCACCAACATAAAGTACCATTCGTAGGAACAAATGCGGGTCTACACACTGGACTCTTCAGTTTGTGGGAATTCAGTTGTATGTTTGCCATGTCCAAAGTTTAGGTGATGGTAACCTGCACATACTGAGGTGTAGTCACTACTTTAACAACGAGTAATGTTGCAGAGAGTTGCAAACTCAGTCAGCTCCATCACCAGCCTCCCCAACATTAAAGACATCTTCAGAATGGCAGCATCCATCGTTAATGACTCCTAGTTCCCCCCAGGACATGCTCTCTTCTTATTAGTGTCATCAGAGAGGAGGTACAGGAGTCTGAACACACACTATCAACATTTTAGGAACAACTTTTTCCCCTCCCCCATGAGATTTCTGAACAGACTCTGATCAATGCTTTCGGTGTAATCAAGAAATTGGTACTTTCTTACATTCTACTTGGTCTTGTTCTAAAATTCAACCTTTTTGGATAAATTTAAGAGTCTTATTGGAACAAATTACTGGAACTCAACTTCCACATAACCCTGTATTATTTCTATTAGCTGATATTGAAGGGATAAAACCGAAACTTAAATTGAATAAATATCAGAAAGAATTCATAAAAATTGCATTGGCAGTAGCTAAGAAGGCTATTGCAGTTACTTGGAAATCCAATTTATATTTAAGTATGAATCGTTGCAACAATGAAATGGCTAGTTCTATTCCACTCGAAAAAAATTTCTTATAATTTAAGAGATAAATATGAAACATTTTTGAATATTTGGCACCCTTATTTATAAAAGATAGGATGGCATATTTAGTTGCTCTGATGATAAAGATGTTGGTCCCTTGGGGAAAGTAATAAATAAATATACTAAATTTATTTTGAATCCCATGGAGCACGTGGAAACCTTCCAATATCCAGGCAGTTCTTCTTTTTTTTTCAGGTAGGAGTATATATCGGGGGGGGGGAAGGGTTAAGGGGAGGGGGGGTAGATATTATCTTTTCATGTATTCACTTTGAAAACTCAATAAAAATTATATTAAAAAAAGATTTCTGAACAGACAATGAACCAACCCATGAACACTACCTCACTACTTTTGCTTCCTTTTTGCAGTACTTATTTAATTTTATTATAGACAATATATATTTTTGAAATTTATAGTACTTTTTCTGTATTGCACTTTACTGTTGCCACAAAACAACAGATTTCATAATGTATGTCAGTGATATTAAATCTGATTCTGAATCTGACAGAGAGCACAGCAGGCAAATTGATCGGAGCAAGTTCCAGCAAGCAGTGATGAGGCTATGGTTTCAGTAATACAACATACAGAACTGTGCAAAAGTCTTTGGCGCATACAGTATATATAGCTAGCATGCCTAAGACTTTTACATGGTACTGTAGGAATTTTACGTATTGCACTGTACTGCTGCCGCGAAAAAAAACAAAGTTCTTGACATATGTGAGTGATGATAAACCTGATTCTGATGTGGGTCTCTACTGTGGACTGATGGAAGGGGGCAGGGAGAGGGGAATCATGGTTGGGAAAAGGGGAAGGAAGAGGGGAGGCAGCGGGAAGCACCAGAGAGACATTCTGTAATGATCAATAAACCAGTTGTTTGGGATCAAATGATCTTGTCTGGTTTCTCAGGGCTGGGTGTGTCTGCACCCACATCGCACTTCCCCAACCCTGGCAGTCCTTCTCCGCTGCCTGTCCCACACCCCTCCCAGGGTGCTCCACCCTCGCCATTCCTAACATCATTTACTCCCGCCAGATTTACAAACTCGCTCTCTGCTCTACGTTGACAAATATAGTACCAGCACAACTCTAAGGCACCCTGTTTGTGCCTAAGCCTTCTGCACAGTACTGTGCATATTTGTTATTGCACAATTTGCTTTCTTTTGTATATTGGTTGTTTGCCAGTCTTATTTATATACAGTTTCCATAAATTCTATTCTATTTCCTTACTTTCCTGTAAATGCCTGCAAGAAAATGAATCTCAGGGTAATATATGGTGACATATGTATACTTTGATAATAAATTTACTTTGACTTTGACAAGACAGATGCTTGACTTAAGAATCAATGTCATCATGATTTTACACTTTATTATTTACCTGCACTGTGCTTTCCCTGTAACTGTTAAACTTCATTGCACAGAATTGTAGAACATAGAACTGTACGTCACAGGAACAGGCCCTTCAGCCCACAATGTTGTGCTAAACCAAATAAATTAGTAGTGATGTTGAGTAAGGGATAAAGAGAACATCCCAATTTTTATCATAGTTGAAAATATGAAAGTTGCATAAGTAATATATCATCACATTTAGCTTTAAGTAACATAAGATGTTTTTTTTAAATGATATTCTGTCTAAATATGTGCCTTGTATTTATTTTCCCAACAGTCCATTGTATTACAGGAAAACCTAATGTCCGCGATGTGGATATGGAAGGGGAGGAGGATCGTATGTATCTATATTCATTTTATTCTCATAATATGCTCTCCTGGTACGCGAAAGGTCTTGTTCTACTTATAATTCTTGCATGTGGTTTCCATATCATCATTTAGAGGAGTTGTCCAGAATACTAAGGCGCAACTTTCTGGAACCAAGGATGAAGTACACCATGCCCCAGACAGAAGCTCAGGAGATTGGCTGGATAACGACTCCACTGGTAAGGACATTAAGCTCCCTGAAAAGAAACACTATGGAAAATACCAGGCACATAAATCTGGTGTTGAAAGTGGGATGAGGCTACAAAGTCACCCAGCAAGAGCTTGACATTTACAGTGGAACATTTTCAGAAGTAGAAAACCTCTAAACCAGGGGTTCTCAATCTGGGGTCCTGGACCCCTCGGTTAACGGTAAGGGTCCAGGGCATAAAAAAGGTTGGAATTCCCTCCATTAAAATGAGTTGGCATAAAAATACTTCACATGAAATATACACCCAGTGGCCACTTAATTAGACCCTTCCTATACCTAATAAAGCAGTCACTGAGTGTATGTTCATGATCTTCTGCTGCTGTAGCCCATCCACTTCAAAGTTCAATGTGTTGTGTGCTTGCTCCTTGAAGATGTCCTGATGCTCTCAGAGACTTGTGCCCATGAAGGAGCTGACTGAGTTTACAACGCTACAGCTTATTTTGTTCCTATGCAGTAGTTCCCCCGCAACCACCCCGTACCAGATGGAGATGCAGCCAGTCAGAATACTCTCCATGGTACATCTGAAGAAATTTTCAAGTGTTTTCGGTGACATACCAAACCTCCTCAAACTCCTAATAAAATATAGCTACCATGCCTTCTTTGTAGCTGCATCGATATGCTGGGTCCAGAGTTATTGACACCTAGGAACTTGAAATTTCTCACTCTTTCTACTTCTGATCCCTCAGTGAGGATTGGTGTGTGTTCCCTCGTCTTACCCATTCTGAAGTCCACAACCATTTCTTTGGTCTCACTGATGTTGAATGCAAAGTGGTTGCTGCCACATCACTCAGCTGTCTGATTTATCTCGCTCCTGTACGCCCTCTCATCACCATCTGAAATTCTGCCAACAATAGTTGTGTCATCAGCAAATTTATAGATGGCATTTGAGCTGTGCCTAGCCACACAGACATGGGTATAGAGAGAGTAGAGCAGTGGGCTAAGCACACACCCCTGAGGTACGTCAGTGTTGATTGTCAACGAGGTGGAGCTGTTATTTCCAACCCACACAGATTGTGGTTTTCTGGTTAGGAAGTAGAGGATCCAGTTGCAGAGGGAGGTACAGAGGGAGACCTAGGTTCTGGAACTTTTTGATCAGATTGTGCTAAACACAGAGCTGTAGTCAATAAGCAGCTTCCTGATTATAGGTATTAGTATTCTCCAGGTGATTCAAGGCCACATGACACATGAAGAGCCAATGAGATTGCCATATACCTATTGTGGCAATAGGCAAATTGCTGTGGGTCTTTGCTGAGACAGGATTAATTCTAGCCATAACTAACCTCTTAAGACACTTCATCACCATAGATGTGAGTGCTATTGGACGGTAGTCATTAAGGATGCTCACCCAGCTCTTCTTGGGCACTGGTATGACTGTTGCCCTTTTGAAGCAGGTGGGAACTTCCGACTGTAGCAACGAGAGATTGAAAATGTCTTTGAACACACCCACCAATTGGTTGGCACAGGTTTTCAGAGCCCTACCTGATACTTCATTAGGGCCTGTCACCTTGTGAAGGTTCACCCTCTTCAAAGACAGTCTGACATCTGCCTCCAAGACAGAAATCATAGAGTCGCTGGATGCTGTGGGAATCTGCATAGCTGTAGTTTTATTCTCCCTTTCAAAGCGTGCATAAAAGGCATTCAGCTCATCTGAGAGTGAAACATCACTGCCATTCATGATGTTACATTTCATTTTGTAGGAAGTATAAGCCTGCAAACCCTGCCCTGTCATGGACCGGTCCGTGAAGTCTGCATTCCGGTTCATGGTCTGGTCCATCGACCCTTGCTCCAGGTTTTCCTGTCTACCCTGTTTCTGTTCCTGTTGAGCACTAATTGAGGCAGCTGATTCTCGTTGGGGCTGGCTGCATAAATACCTCCAGAGACCAGGGCATGGCTGCTGGATTGTTCTTGTCCTTACTCCTTGTATCCCTTCCCCCTGCCTTCTGTTTCCTCGCCTGAAGTCTTGCCTTCTCTTGCTGGTAACTCTTGCCTTGCCTGAAGTTCTTGTCTTGCCTTGCATTGCCTGAAGCCTTGCCTTGTCTTGCTGGTAACTCTCGCCTCGTCTCGCCTGAAGTCTTGTCTTGGAGCCACCCTGTACCTAGCTCCCTTCCTGTCCCTTGCCTCTGTCGGGTAAGCCAGGCCAGATTGCCGTTACCCTGCGGTGAGTTCTGTCCCTTCCTGTCCCTTGCCTCCGTCGGGTAAGTCAGACCAGATTGCCGTTACCCTGCGGTTGGTTCTGTCCCTTCCTGTCCCCTCGCCTCTGTCGGGAGGAGTACCGCGCCCTGCCCAGGAGGAGCTTCAAGACCCCAAGCCTTGAGCCTCGCCCCAAGCCAAGCTTCTCACAATGGTGGGGCATTGGGAGCAAGGGTGGACCCAAATGCAAGACGCATCTTGTGAGGTTAATTAAATTTAGTTTATTGTTTGATATCAGGAGAGCTAGGCAGGAGCAGGAGTAGCGAACTGGACAAGGACTGAGGACTACGACTAGGCAGGGACCAAGGGTCTGGGCTAGGACTCAGAATCGGCTCCCAGAACTAGAGGAGACATGAAGAGGCTAGGGTATGGACTCCGAGCCCGAGACTGGGCAAGGACCCGGTACCTGGGTCTTGCCTCGGGCTTGGACCCCGGAACCAGGCATGGACATGACATGGGCTAGGGAGAGGAGGAACATGGGAACACAGAGCCTCGGTCTTGGGAGAGCAGGTATATGGAACCATGGACACATACACAGAACACAGAGTCGGGTCCCCTCCTTGGGTACAGGACATAGGGCTGGGACTCGCACACAGAACAGAGAGCCGGGACCCCTCCTTGGGTACAGGACATAGGGCCGGGACTCATGATCCTCCGCGGGGCAACGGCAAGACGGCCTGACTTACCCCATGGAGGCGAGGACAGAACAAGACAAGACCAACACGAATGAACACCAGACAGTACCTATCTAGCTCCGGTGATGGAACTAGACCGAAGTGCAGGTGGGGGCTGCAGACGAGGGCTAGAGGCAAGACGGGCAGAGAAGGGATTCAGACAAGGGGGTAGGACAGAAATCACAGACCGCCAGGGCCAGGACTAGACTCAGAACTGGGAAGCCGCCAGTGCCAGGACTTGACATGGTACTTGAACCCACCAGGGCCAGGACATGGACGTGGTACTTGAACGCCACCAGTGCCAGGACGTGGACGTGGTACTTGGATGCCGCCGGAGCCAGGATGTGGTGCTTGGAACCTCCGGGTAGTGCCGCGCTCTCGACTCAGCCCGGGAACAGTAGACAGCGGCTCTTGATTCTCTCCGGTGGGTTAACTGACGGACCCACCTTGATGAGGAAACTTTGCAGGCTCGCTTCGGCGAGGTAACTGGCCAGGGTTGCTCCGGTGAGGAAAGGCGAATTACCAACACTCGCTTCAGGCGGAGTCAAGGCTTGGTCCGGCCAAAAGACATTAGCACGCCGTGACTTTGCAGACGCTCCTGCACCGAACGGCTGAAAGCTGGAGACTATAAACTACCGGTTCAGCCGAGTGTTAATTGCCTCTAATCACCAAAGTTGAGGGACACGGGAAAACAGGGAATCAACGGTCCGGATCGTAACATAAAGAAGCTAAATTTAAAGGGACCCCGATCCGGACCATGACAAAGCTTCAAGACCCCAAGCCTCAAGCCTCTGGTCTCAAGCCTTGCCTCAAGTCTCTGGTCTCAAGCCTCGCCTCAAGTGTCTAGTCTCTAGCCTCGTCCTGTCTGCAAGCCAAGTCACGTCCTTGCCTAGTTCTGGGGTCCGGGCCAGAGGCAAGATCCAGGTTCTGGGTCCTTGTCCAGTCTCTGGCTCGGAGTCCAAGCCGGGGCTCCTAGCTCTCTTGTCCAGTCCTGTTCTGGGTTCCCGGTTTTTCGTGTCCATGTCCTAGCCCTCACCCCATATCCTAGTCCTGTCCCTAGTACTTCAGTGTCTGGGTCTTGCACTTGGGTCCGTTCCCAGTCACCACCTTATGACATGCCCGAGTTGATGTGCATCTGATCCTGCCTCCAACCTTGTTCGGAATAGTTCCTTTGCTCTTGAGAAAGCCCTTTGTAAGTCACACCTGGTTTTCTTGTATAGTTCTGGCTGCCAGACTTGAATGCCACAGATATAGCCCTCAGCAGACTATAAACCTCCTAGTTCATCAATGCCTCTTTTTATACCATTTTAACTATTTCCATGAAACTTCAGCTCATTAGGGCAGCCGCTTAACTGGGCCAAAATGTACTGGTCCTGATGTGTCCCAATTAACTGGAATCCACTGGACTTATTAGTTTTTTTTTTGTACTTGCGCAGTTTGTCTTCTTCTGTGCATTGGTTGTCAGTCTTTTTTTGTGTAGTTGTTCATTGATTCTATTGTATTTCTTTGTCTACTGCTAAAGCCTGTGAGGAAATGAATCTCAGAGTAGCATATGGTGATGTGTACATATTGGATAATTCATTTACTTTAAACTTTGAACTTTGACATTGGTGTGGCTGATTCAGATTTCAGTTTTGGTTACCTTGTTGTGGGAAAGACGTCACTAAACTGAAAACAGTGCAAAGGAAGATTTACAAGAGTGTTGCCAGGACTCGAGGGCCCAAGTTATAGGGAGAGGTTGGCAGGCTAGGACCTTATTCGTTGGAATGTGAGAGATGCAGAGGTCCATAACGTCATGAGGAACATAGGGTGAATGCACACTGTCTTTTTCCCAGGGAAAGGTAACCAATGACTAGATGGGTTTAAGGTGAGAGAAGAAAGATCTAGTCATAAAGAAATATAGTATGGAAAAAGGCCCTTCGGCCCTCTAAGTTTGGGCTGACCATCAACCACCCATTTACTTATGATCCTACATTAATCTCAATCAACAAACAACCTACTGGAAGAACTCAACTGTTCCTGAGGGGCAACTTCTTCACCGAGAGACTGGTGTATATATGAAACAAGCTGCCAGAGGAAGTGGTTGAAGCAGGTACAGTAACTACATTTAAAAGCTATGTGGATAACTTTTAAAAGACACAAGTACACAGACAGGAAAGAATTGGAGGGATATGGGCCAAATTCGGGCAAGAATGACCGGCTTCGATGGAAATTGTGTTTGGCATGGTTAATTTGAGCTGAGGGGTCGGCTTCTGTGCTATTTGACTCTGTGACTCAATTTCATGGCTTATTCTACGGGGCGACACAGTAGCGTAGTGGTTAACACAACACTTTACACTACCAGCAACGCGGGTTCAATTCCCACCCCAGCCTGTAATGAGTTTGTACGTTTGCCCCGTGACAGCCTGGCTTTACTCCCACAGTCCAAAGATGTACCGGTTGGTCATTGTAAATTGTCCCATGATTAGACGAAGGATAAATCGAAGGTTGCTGGGCGCCACAGCTCGAAGGGCTGGTAGGGCCTGTTCCACACTATATCCTGATAATAATAGTAATGTAAGTGCTGTACTATCATATGAATATACCATGTGTGATCACTTCGAAAGTGAGAGGGATTTTGCCAGTAGACTATGCCATGAGGCTGAGATCTAGAGTGTACTGCTGAATGGTAGGCCCCATTAATGAGGCGCGGGCAGCTGTGGAGGCCAAGTCTTTATGTATATTTAAGGCAGAGGTTGATAGATTCTCGACTGGCCAGTGCATGAAGGGATAGGAGGTAAAGGTAGGAGACTGGGGCTGAGAGGAAAATTGGATCAGCCGTGATGAAATGGTGGAGCAGACTCGTTGAGCCCAATGACCTAATTCTGCTCCTATATCTTATGTTCTTATGGTCTTGATAACTATTTTATGAAGTCAGTGAGCTGCACTTCGCTTGTGATAATAAAGAAATCAATACAATGCTTAATTTTATTTGGAGATACAGCATGCTAACAGGCCCCGCCAGCCCAGTAGCCCGCACCGCCCAATTACACCCAAGTGACCAATTAACCTACCGACCTGTACGGCTTTGGAAAATGGGACAAAGCCCCCGGAGTACCTGGAGTAAATCCATGGGGCCATGGGGAGAATGTACATAGTCTTTACAGACAGCAGCGGGAAGAGAACCCAGGTTGCTGGAGATGTAATAGCATTACGCCATCGAGCCCAATTGTGAAAATATGTTAATATTGAAAAGGAACTGGAGTCAGAATCACAATCAGGATTAATATTACCTGCATATGTTGTGAAATTTATTGATTTGCAGCAGGTATATTGCAATATATAATAAAGAAAAATATAATTTACATGATGTAGATATAAAAAAATTAAAGATTAGTAGTGCAAAAAGGGAGCAAGAACAGAGTGAGGTGGTGCTCACGGGTTCAGTGTCCACACAGAAATCTGCTGACAGAGGGGAAGAAGCTGTTCCTGAATCATTGAGTGTGTGTCTTCAGGCTCCTGCACCTCCTCCATGATGGTAGCAATGAGAAACGGGCAAGCCCTGGGCGATAGGGGTCTTTACTAATGGATGCCACCTTCTTGAGACATTGTTCTTTGAAGGTGTCTTCGATGCTGGGGAGGCTGGTGCCCGTGATGGAGCTGGCTGAGTTTACAACTTTCTACAGCTTTTTCTGATCCCGTGCAGTGGCCCCTCCACACTTTGAACTTTGAGCAATACTTTGAAATGCAGATGGTTCAGAAATGGCTTGATAGGTTAAAATCTCACTCTCTCCTGCAGGTTTCTTCAGATTGGAATGATCGGAGACTGAACTTCCCTCACCAAAGCAATGAAATTACAAGATTTATGGCACAGTACTTTCTTCAAAAGGAAAACTCCAAAAATTAATGGAAGCCACATAATATCCCTTTGATCTACCTACTGGGTATGACAAGACTTAAGAGATGTAAAAATAATGTGAGCAAGCTAGTTGTAATTTTGCGTATCTGTCGAGAATAAACATGCATAACAGCTGGAAAATAGCTTCGTTTATTGACATTCTTTAAACTGCATAGCTCAGGCTGAGGGAATGTGATCCTTGGTAGAATATAATAATTAATTTGCACGAAAAAGGATCATTGTGGTTTATGGTACTGTTCCTTATGTATATAATACAAAGGTCAAACCTTTGCACCTGGTTCAGTCGGGTTGGATCTGCACCCACTGCTTGTGTTCACATTATTCCAAATATCCCAGCTTGCAAGTCAGCAGCCAATCTTTATTCATTGAGATACAGCACAAACAGGCCCTTCCAACCGGTCCATTTTCCCTCTCAGCCCCAATCTCCTCTCTTCTCCCCATATCCCTTCATGCCCTGCCTAATCAAGAACCTATCAACCTCTGCCTTAAATATATCCAGTGGCTTAGCCTCCATAGCTGTCAATGGCAACGAATTCCACAGATTCACCATTCTGGCTGAAGAAATTCCTCCTCAACTCCATTCTAAATGGACACCCCTCTATTCTGAGGCTGTGACCTCTGGTCTTAGACTTTCTCACCATAGGAAACGTCCTCCCCACCTTCACTCTATTGAGGCCTTTCAACATTCAATAGGTTTCAATGAGATCGCTCTCATTCTTCTGAATTAGAGTGAGTACAGTCCCAGAGCCATCAAATGCTCTTCATTAAAGGCATCCGTTAGTCTTGCGAGACCATGGATCTGCACCTGGAAAGTCTTCACTCTCCAGGGCGCAGGCCTGGGCAAGGTTGTATGGAAGACCAGCAGTTGCCCATGCTGCAAGTCTCCCCTCTCCACAACACCAGTGTTGTCCAAGGGAAGGGCATTAGGACCCATACAGCTTGGCACCAGTGTCATCGCAGAGCAATGTGTGGTTAAGTACCTTGCTCAAGGACACAACACGTTGCCTCGGCTGGGGTTCTTCATATGATAAGCCTTTCAATCCCAAAATCGTTTTCGTGAACCTCCTTTGAACCCTCTCCATTTCCAGAACACCCTTTCTTAGATAGGGGGCCCAAAACTGCTCACATTGGAAGGGTCTCTCTACCACCCATCAGGGACATTTATCAGGAGCACTGCATACACAGGTCTCTTAGGATTATTAAGGATCCCACCCATCCATCCAGCACCCTCTTTGACTCTCTACCATCAAGCAGGAGACTACAATGTATAAAAACAAGAACGGTCAGGAGGTTTCTTCCCCCAGGCCATTAGGCTTCAAGGTGAAAAGGCCAAGTACACTCAACCTATTCTCATAAGGTATGCCCTCCAATACAGGCAACATCCTCGTAAGTCTCCTCTGCACTCTCTCTATAGTATCCACATCCTTCCTGTAGTGAGGTGACCAGAACTGGACACAGTACTCCGTCTGGAGTCTGACCAAGGTCTTATATAGCTGTAACATTACCTCATGGCTCTTGAACTCTATCCCATAGTTGATGAATGCCAGCACGTCATATGCCTTCTTAACAACACTGTCAACCTGTGCAGTAGCTTTGAGTGTCCTATTGACATGGACCCCAAGATCTGTTAGATCCTCCACACTGCCTAGAGTCTTAGCATTTATATTACATTCTGTCTTCAAATTGGACCTACCAAAATAAACTACTTCACACTTATCTGGGTCAAAGTCCATCTGCCACTTCTCAGCCTAGTTCTGCATCCTATCAATATCCCGCTGTAACCTCTGACAACCCTTCAAACTATTCACAACACCCCCAATCTTTGTGTCATCAGACAAACTTACTAACCCATCCCTTCACTTCCTCATCCAGGTCATTTATAACAATCACAAAGAGGAGGGGTCCCAGAACAGATCCCTGTGGAACACCACTGGTCACCGACCTCCACGCAGAATACGAACCATCTACAACCTTCTGTGGGCAAGCTAATTCTGGATCCACAAAGCAAGGTCTCCTTGGATTCCATGCCCCCTTACTTTCTGAAGGAGCCTTGCATGGGGAACCTTATCAAGTGTCCTCACACATTTCAGCACCAGCATAGCATGCCCACAATGCTTGGCAGAACAAAAATGCAACAAAGTAACACCAGCAAAGCAAGTCCCTGTCCTTCATCCCACTTACCCTCACACACATACACATAGACAGTCCCCCGACTCCAGATAAGACCTCCAATCTTTAGTCTCCAAGCTTCAATTTCCTGACTTCTGTTCACTTTCGGGCTTCGATCTTCAGTATTGACCTCAAGTCCTGCTGATAATGGGACCCTGAATTCCAGGCTTGCCATCCTACTGGCCCTTATACCTCTATGTTTCTCCTTTTCCCATGGACATATGATCCTCTGATCCTCCGACCTGGGACTACCTGACATCTATGGATGTACTTCGTCACCCATTGACGCTGCTGGCCTTTGAGTGCAGAGCAGTGCCCCAGACTCTGGATGTCATCTGCCCTTATGTTCACATCACTGGATTTCGAACACAGAGTGGAGGCCTGGATTCCAGATGTCGTTTGCCACTCATCTACGTTGTTAGTCTTCAAACGCAGAGAGGGTATCTGACCTCGAACTCCCCCACATCCCTGTTCCTAAACCCAAAATCTGACCTCTATCTCCACATCCCTAAACCCAAATCTGACCTCTAACTCCTCACATCCCTGTTCCTAAACCCAAATCTGAACTCTAATTCCTCACATCCCTGTCCCGAAACCCTAATCTGACCTCTAAATCCTCCACATCCATACAACCATAAGACCATAAGACATAGGAGCAGAATTAGGCAATCTGGCCCATCAAGTCTGCTCCGCCATTCAATCACGGCTGATCCTTTATTTCTCTCCTGATCAATCTTAGTTCCTGACGTTCTCCCCGTAACCTTTGATGCCATGTCCAATCAAGAACCTATCAATCTCTGCCTTAAATACACCCAACAACCTGGCCTCCACAGCTGCATGTGGCAACCATTTCCACAAATTCACCACCCTTTGGCAAAAGAAATTTCTCTGCATTTCTGTTTTGAAAGGGCGCCCCCTATCCTGAGGCTGTGCCCTCTTGTCCTGGATTCTCCCACCATGGGAAACATCCTTTCCACATCTACTGTGTCTATGCCTTTTAACATTTGAAAGGTTTCAATGATATCCACCCAACCCCGTCATCCTTCTGAATTCCAGTGAGTACAGACATGGAGCCATCAAATGTTCCTTGTATGATAACCTTTTCATTCCTGGAATCATCCTAGTGAACCTCCTCTGGACCCTCTCCAACGCCAGCACATCTTTTCTAAGATGAGAGGCCCAAAACTGTTCTCAATACTAAGGTGAGACCTCACTAGTGCCTTATAAAGCCTCAGCATCATATCCTTGCTCTTGTATTCTAGACCTCTGAAGTGAATGCTAACATGGCATTTGCCTTCCTCACCACCGACTCAACCTGCAAGTTAACCTTTACGGTGTTCTGCACAAGGACTCCCAAGTTCCTTTGCATCTCAGATTTTTGGATTTTCTCCCGTTTAGAAAATAGTCCGCAAATTTATTTCTACTACCAACGTGCATGACCATGCATTTTACAACATTGTATTTCCTTTGCTACTTTCTTGCCCATTCTCCTGATCTGTCTAAGTCCTTCTGCATCCCACCTGTTTCCTCAACACTACTTGCCCCCCCATCAATCTTCATATCATCTGCAAACTTGGCAACAAAGCCATCTGTTCCATCATCTAAATCATTGATATGCATCATAAAAAGAAGTGGTCCCAACACCGACCCCTGCGGAACACCACTAGTCACTGGCAGCCAACCAGAAGAGGATCCTTTTATTCCCACTTGCTGCCTCCTACCAATCAGCCAATGCTCTAACCATCAAAGTTGCTGGTGAATGCAGCAGGCCAGGCAGCATCTCTAGGAAGAGGTGAAGTCGACGTTTCAGGCTGAGACCCTTCGTCAGACGAAGGGTCTCAGCCTGAAACGTCGACTTCACCTCTTCCTAGAGATGCTGCCTGGCCTGCTGCGTTCACCAGCAACTTTGATGTGTGTTGCTTGAATTTCCAGCATCTGCAGAATTCCTGTTGAATGCTCTAACCATGTTAGTAACTCTCCTGTAATACCATGGGCTCTTAAGTCGGTAAGCAGTCTCATGTGTGGCACCTTGTCAAAGGCCTTCTGAAAACCTAAATGTACAACATCCACTGCATTCCCTTTATTTATCCCACTTGTAATCTCCTCAAAGAATTCCAACAGGCTCGTCAGGTAGAATTTTCCCTGAAGGAAACTATGCTGACTTGGTACTATCTTGTCCTGTGTCACCAAGTACTCCATCACTTCATCGTTAACAATTGACTCTAGCATCTTCCCAACCACTGAGGTCAGTCTAACTGATCTATAATTTCCTTTCTGCTGCCTTCCTCCTTTCTTAAAGAGTGGAGTGCAATTTTCCAGTCCTCTGAGACCATGGCAGAGTCCAATGATTTCTGAAAGATCATTTCTAATACCACTACAATCTCTAATGCTACCTCTTTCAGAACCCTAGGGCGCAGTTCATCTGGTCCAGGTGGCTTATGTGCCTTTAGATCTTTCAGCTTTTTGAGCACCTTCTCCATTGTAATAGTAACTGCATTCACCTCTCTTCCTTCACATACTACAACATCAGGCATACTGCTAGTATCTTCCACAGTGAAGACTGATGCAAAATACTCATTTAGTTCATCAGCCATCTCCTTGTCCCCTGTTATTATTTCTTCTGCCTCATTTTCTAGTAGTCCTATATCCACTCCCATTTCTCTTTTATTTTGAACGTACTTGAAAAAACCTTTACTATCCACTTTGATATAATTTGCTAGCTTGCTTTCATATTTCATCTTTTCCCTTTGAATGATTTTTTTTATTTGTTCTCTGTAGGTTTTTATAAACTTCCCAATTCTCTATCTTTCCACTAATTTTTGCTTTGTTGTATGCCCTTTCTCTTGCTTTCACAATAGCTTTGACTTCCCTTGTCAGCCATAGTTGTACTATTTTACCATTTGAGTATTTCTTCATTTTTGGAATACATATGTTCTGCACCTTCCTCATTTTCCCAATAAACTCAAGTCATTGCTGCTCTGCTGACATCCCTGCCAGCAGCTCTTTCCAATTTACTTTGGCCAACTCCTTTCTCATACCACTGTAATTCCCCTTACTCCACTGAAATGCTGCTACATCAGACTTTACGTTCTCCCTATCTCCCTCCCTAATCTGACCTCACATCATAAGACCATAAGATATAGGAGCAGAAGCAGGCCATTTGGACCATCGAGTCTGCTCTGCCATACAATCATGGACTGATCAAATTCTTCCAGTCAGCCCCACTCCCCTGCCTTCTCCCCATACCCTTTGATGCTCTGGCTAATCAAGAACCTATCTATCTCTGCCTTCAATACACCCAATGACTTGGCCTCCACAGCCGCTTGTGGCAACGAATTCCACAGATTTACCACCCTCTGACTAAAGTAATTTCTCCACATCTCTATTCTAAATGGACATCCTTCAATCCTGAATTTGTGCCCTCTTGTCCTAGACTCCCCTACCATGGGAAATAACTTTACCATATCTAATCCGTTCAAGCCTTTTAACATTCAGAATGTTTCTATGAGATCCCCCCTCATTCTCCTGAACTCCAGGGAATACAGCCCAAGAGCTGCCAGACGTTCCTCATATGATAACCCTTTCATTCCTGGAATTATTCTCGTGAATCTTCTCTGAACCCTCTCCATTGTCAGTATATCCTTTCTAAAATAAGGAGCCCATAACTGCACACTTCAAGTATGGTCTCACGAGTGCCTTATAGAGCCTCAACATCATATCCCTGCTCTTACATTCTATACCTCTAGAAATGAATGCCAACATTGCATTCGCCTTCTGCACCACTGACTCAATCTGGGGGTTAACCTTTAGGGTATCCTGCACAAGGACTCCCAAGTCCCTTTACACCTTCCAAAATTGTATTTCATTTGCTACTTCTTTGCCCATTCCCCTAAACAATCTAAGTCTCTCCGCAGGCTCTCTGTTTTCTCAACACTACCCGCTCCTCCACCTATCTTTATATCATTGGCAAATTTAGCCACAAATCCAATAATCACATAATCCAAATCATTGATACACATCATAAAAAACAGCTTTCCCAACACCGACCCCTGTGGAACTCCACTGGTAACCAGCAGCCAGCCAGAATAGGATCCCTTTATTCCCACTCCCTGTTTTCTGCCGACCAGCCAATGCTCCACCCATGCTAGTAACTTCCCTGTAATTCCATGGGCTCATATCTTGCTAAACAGCCTCATGTGCGGCACCTTATCAAAGGCCTTCTGAAAATCCAAGTACACCACCTCTACTGCATCTCCTTTATCTACCCTGCTTGTAATTTCCTCAAAGAATTGCAGTAGGTTTGTCAGGCAGGATTTTCCTTTCAGGAAACCATGCTGGCTTTGGCCTATCTCGTCATGTGCCTGTTCCTAAACCTTAATCTGATCTCTAACTCCTCCACATCTCTGTCACTAAAGCCAAATCTGACCTCTAACTCCCCACATCCCTGTTCCTAAACCCAAATCTGACCTCTAACTTCTCACATCCCCGTTCCTAAACCCAAATCTGACCTCTAACTCCCAACATCCCTGTTCCTAAACCCAAATCTGACCTCTAACTCCCCACATCCCTGTTCCTAAACCCAAATCTGACCTCTAACTCCCCACATCCCTGTTCCTAAACCCAAATCTGACCTCTAACTCCCCACATCCCTGTTCCTAAACCCTAATCTGACCTCTAACTCCCCACATCGCTGTAACTAAACCCTAATCTGACCTCTAACTCCTCACATCCTTGCTCCTAAACCCAAATCTGACCTCTAACTCCCCTCTCTGTCCCCGAACCATCCCTACAAACTTAAAAAAAGCAACTAAGTCTGACCCACGACCTCAATGGAGATGGCAGCTCGACACCACCTTGAAGGGCATCAGGTGCCTGGGAAAGCCATTACCTTGAAATTTCCTTCCAGGCATACATTCTACTCATTTGCATATTTATCTCCAATCCACCTCTGTTGTTAACAGAAATGCTTGCAATCCTTTACCCCACTGTTTTGCAGGAGTACTTTTACCGCAGGTCATAAAAACTTTCACTACCGCCTTCTGTTGCTCACAGTGAGGAATAATAAATTCTGGCCTTGTTAGCACTGATCGATTCGAAGAATAAATTTTTAAACAGTATCAGTAGCAATCCATACCTTCAGACTGTCTGCGGCAAGCATGGGCCAACACAAAGTCATGTTCAGGCAGGATCTTGCACAAAAGAAAATGTACAAACAAGAAGTCTGTTGCATGATGAAAGGAGTCAAGACCTTGTCATATCAGTCAAAGGAACTGACTTGGAACACGTGCAGCTTTTTCATACTTGCAGTATTTCATGTTATGCATTTAGATTTTGGCTGAAGGGATTGCAACACACGGCTTCATCTTGCATCATCTCCCGAGAACAAAGTGATTATGTGTCGTTACACTTCGGCAAAATTTATTTTGGCGCACACAACACGTCCTGGAGATTGGACTGAAACACATAGCATATCAGTGGGCAACATATTTTATATAAAAATAATAAGTGATACATTGAACAGTACAGCACAGGAACTGGATCTTGGGCACATCTTGTCTGATCCGATCATGATACCAATCTAAATAATCCCATCTGCCCACACGTGACTTCTATCCCTCCACTGCCTACCTGATCATCTGTCCGTCTAAATTCCTCTTACTGCTATCTGTCACCTTGATACTGATCACCATCTCCATCGCCTTGCTTCAGTCACCTCCCCTGGCAGTATGCTCCAGGCAGCAAGTTCTCTGTAATAAAAACTTGTCTCTTTTACCCCTCACCTTCAACCGATGTCCTCTGGACATTTCCACCCTAGGATAAATAACTTTCTACCCTGTCTCATCATCATCGTTACATGCCATGTCATATCGCATGGGCAATCATGCTTGTTCTTGGCCAATATTTCTACAGAAGTGGTTTGCCATCGCCTTCTTCTGGGCTGCAAAGTGTCTTTACAAGACAGGTGACCCTCTTCATTATCAATACTCTTCAGAGATTGTCTGCCTGGTGTCAGGACTTGTGATATGCACCGGCTGCTCGAACGGCCATCCACTGCTTCATGTAACCATGATCGGGGGGCTAAGCAGGTGCTACACCTTTCCCAAGGGTGGCCTGCAGGCTAGCTGAGGGAAGGAGTGTCTTACACCTCCTTTGGCAGAGATGTATCTCCACCCCGCCATCCATTATGCTATCTATCCCTGTCATAATTTTACGCACTACTAGGAGATCAATCCTCCATCTCTGATGCTCCAGAGAAAACAATCCAAGCTTGTCCAACGTCCCCTAAAATCTAATGCTCTCCAATCCAGGTAGCATCCTGGTGAACCTCTTCTGCATCCTCTCCAAAGCCTCCACGTCTCTCCTACAGTGTGGTGAACAACACTGCATACAATCCTCCAAATGTGACGTGATCCCAAACAGACATCTCAGTTTGCTGCTCAGGGCAGCGCAGTAGCATAGCGGTTAGCACAACGCTGTAAGATCAGAGTTTGATTCCCACTGCTGTCCGTAACGAGTTTGTACTGTTTTCACCAACCACATGAGCTTCCTCTGGGTGCTCTGGTTTCCTCCCACATCCCAACGACGTACCGGTTAAGATTATTAAGTTGTTATTAAGGTTATTAATTTGTGGGCACGCTCTGTTGCTGATTTGATTTGATGGAAATGGCACATTTCAATAAACATTTTCATGTACATGTAACAAATAAATATATCTCTCATCTTTAGATATTGTCTAGTAAAATGTACAGAAAGTGTGCAGATGTTTCAGGTATTTTATTTGAAATGAGTGTTATTCAGGAGCCTGAAGACACACACTCAACGTTTTTAGGGACAGCTTCTTCCCCTCCTCCATCAGATTTCTGAATAGATAATGAAACCATGTATACTACCTCAATAGTTTTTTTTTCATTTTTTGCTCTTTTTGCACTACTTAATTAATTTTAAAAATTTTTATAAGTTTAACTTGCAGCTTTTTATTATTGTATTGCACGGTACCGCTGCCACAAAAGAACACATTTCAAGACATATGTCAGTGATATTTGTTGTGTGTTTAACATTTCTGTAATATTTAAGAAATATTGTAAATATATTATTTGATTAAGCACTCCTTGTTGCTTAAATAATTCATTATGGTTGTTTTTATGAAGTATATAAATTGCATATGTCATCTCCCCACCACATGATATGCGTGCACCTCGCTTAAAGTAAAAACGAAGTTAGACTCGCAATCTGGACTCTGAGTTTTCTTTCCAATTAATTTAATGTTTTGGAGTTATAAAACATAACAATATTCAAACCGACTCTCATTCTCATATTTTAACATTTGCCTTTTCAATCAATATTAGTACTAACTGATAAAAATTGCTTTTTTTAACCTATGACAAGACATAAATCCGATTGACTTTGATAATGAAGGAATGTTTGGAGCCGATGGACATTTATTTTACAATATCTATTCATAATTCCCTTCTGTGAGAAGTAGCTAATATTCTGACAATCATGGGAAGCAGGAATTATATTGCATGTTCATTGGAATGGTAACCCAGCACAAACCTAGCCCGTGAAACTACTCTAATAAACCAATCCACTATTTTAGCCTTTGAAAAGTAATAGAAGAAGAGAGAGGCAGGAAGACAAAGGGAATTCCAGACCTAAAGCTCTCGGCTGAACTGCCAGAGTGGGCTGACTAAAGTCAGGAATGTGTGAAAGACCGAACTTTTATTTTATTTAGAGATACAGTGCAGAACAGCAACTCACTGATTTAACTCTAGCCTAATCACAGGACAATTTACAAAGACCAATTAACCCATTAACTGGCACGTCTTTGGACTGTAAGAGGAAATTGGAGCACCCGGAAGAAACCCGCACAGTTATGGGGAGAACGTACAAGCTCCTTTCAGACGATGTCATAGTTGAACTCTGAGCTCTGACATCCCAAGATGTAATAGTGTCCTGCTAACTGCTACACTACCATGGTGCCCCAAGCTCTATACTGTCAAGCTCTATCTGAGCTTCATCCTTTGTCAAATTTATATGCCTCTGAATGTGCATGGTCCGAATATCCTCCAATGATAGGATCATAAAATCTTCAAAACCTATATTAAATAAAACTTCAAGTAATTAAAAACAGAAAGCAATCATAAAGGATTGAAATGTTCAACTTATCTTATTGTTACCTGTTTGCCTTTCGGTTCTCCAAATGATAATGGTTGGGGCTTAATGCAAAAAGCTTAACCAGCTGTTGGTGGAGTGTA
Organism: Mobula hypostoma; assembly: GCF_963921235.1. Classification (NCBI taxonomy): domain Eukaryota; kingdom Metazoa; phylum Chordata; class Chondrichthyes; order Myliobatiformes; family Myliobatidae; genus Mobula; species Mobula hypostoma. The sequence continues at coordinate 11,157,860 of NC_086117.1, read as the reverse complement.
GATTTTTACTGGTCATTGACTTCAGAAAGTGGGACGGTGTGCATGATCCTGTCCACATCAACAGTGCTGAGGTTGAGAGGGGTTGAGAGCTTCAGGCTCCCAGGTGCCTGTCCTGGTCAAACCACACTGATGTTAAAGCCATGCAAGCTCATCAATGCCTCTACTTATAGGAGGCTAAAGAAATTCACCATGTCCCCATTGAATCATTTTATCAATGCACCATAGAAAGCATTCTATCTGAACGCATAACAGCTTGGAATGTCAACTCCTCAGCACGTGACTACAAGAAACTGCAGAGTGTTGTGGATACAGCTTAGCACACCACAGGGACCAGCGTCCCCTCCATGGACTCTGTCTAAACTTCTTGCTGCCTCAGTAAAGCAGCCAGCATCATCAAAGACAATCTCTCTTCTCCCCTCTCTCATCAGGCAGAAGATACAAAAGCCTGAAAGCATGTATCACCCAGCTCAAGGACAGCTTCTATCTCACTCTATCAGTCTTGAACGGAACTCTTGTTTGATAAGATGAACTTTTGGCTTCGCTATACCTCATTATGACTTTGCATTTTATTGTTTATCTGCACTGCACTTTTTCAGCAGCTTTTACACATTATTCTGCATTAGTATTCAAGCTCAATGCATTGCGTAATGATCTAATCCGTATGAACATTATGAAAGACAAACTTTTCAACTGTATCTTGATACATGTGCCAGTAATAAACTAATTCCAACATTCAGGAATGCTGGGAGAGTCCGTCAAGCTCACGCTCCACAGTTGGGTCCAAGCAACAGTCCAGTGGTGAAGTCCTGTTGGGAAATCACTTGATCTATTTGGGTCGCAAGACAGGGACTGGGACTCCTGAGTGTTGTGGATCCTACAGGCATATGCATGGTGAAGGCAAGTGATTTCTGTAAAAAAAAACCACATCTGGATGCAGAGAATGTATGTTCAGATACTTGTTCAAAGTTCAAAATAAAATAATTATCAAAGCACATACATTCAGTGGCCACTTATTAGGTGCACCTGTATGATAATGAAAATACCTAATCAGCTAATCATGTGGCAGCAATTCAATTCATAAAAGCATGCAGACATGGTCAAGAGGTTCATTTGTTGTTTAGATCAAATATGAGAATGGGAAGAAATGTGTTTTAAGTGATGTTGACTGTGGAATGATTGATGGTGCCAGATGGGGTGGTTTGATTATCTCAGACACTGCTGAAATGAGATTTTCATGCACTGGTCTCCAGAGTTTACAGAGAATGGTGCAAAAATCAAATAAAAAACATCCAGTGAGTGGCAGTTCTGTGGGCAAAAACACCTTGTTTAGGAGAACCACCAGAGGAAAATGGCTAGACTAGTTCAAGCTGAAAGGAAGGTGACAATAACTGAAAGCAGCCACACTTTATAACAGTGGTGTGCAGAAGAGCATCACCAAGCCTTGAAGTGGATGGGCTAGGGCAGTAGTTCCTCCCCATGCCTCGTTTGGTGCATTGGACAGCAACCGTGATGTTTCTCTAGTGCTTTGTCTGTTTTACAAGGCCTTGTTGCTAGCTCGGCACTCAACCAGCACGGATGGAAAGCGTGCAAGGAGCCACCCAGATTTGAACTCAGAACCTTTCACCCTGAAGTCTTGGATGGATGTCACTACCCTACCAGCAACAGATTACAGCAGCAGAAGGTCACAAAGATACACACAGTGACCACTTTATTAGGTACTTCCTGTACATGTTACCATATTTTACCATGAGATTCATCATTTTGCAGATATTCATAGGGAGAAAAAGACAACTGAATTAATGAAAAAAAAATATCGAAACAGAGAAATACTGCAAACACCAATAGCTAAAGAAGACAACCTGTATAAATAATAGTGAGAACATGAGTTGTAGAGAGCCCTTGAAAGTGAGTCTGGTTGTCATAGAATTAGTTCAGAGTAGTGATGTTTCAAGTTATCCACCCTGGTTCAGCAGCCTGATGGTTGTAGGGTAATAACTGTTCCTGAACCTGGTGGTGTGGGATCCAAGGCTCCTGTACCTCCTGCCTGATGGCAGAAGCAAAAAGAGAGCATGGCCATGATGGTGGGGGGTCAATAATGATGGGTGCTACTTTCTTGTGGCAGAGCTCCTTGAAAGTATGCTCAATGTTGGGGAAGGCTTTTCCAATTATGGACTGGGCTATATCCATCACTTTCTGTAGACTTTTCCATTCCTGGTTATTGATGTTTCCATACCAAGCCACAATACAACCATTTAGGACATTTTCCACTGTGCATCTATAGAAGTTTGCACTTATTAAGTAACATTCAAAAGTTAGCTGAGTGGAAAGAAGGCATGGCCGGAAGAACATTTGCCTCTATTGACAAAACTAATTAAAATGCATTCCAGTGTTGTAATGGAGGCTGCAGTCCCTAGCAAGGAGGGTAATGGGGTGAGATGGATTCACTGAGAAAGAAATCAGTTTTTACTTTTTTCTCAGTTAATTACATCTTCCTCTGTGGTGTTACACTGCCATTGTAGGCAGGAAAGTGTAATGGCAATGTGACAAGAAGGTAGGTTGTTGCTATAATCAATATAAACTTAAGTATTTTAAAATGGAAAAAGATTAATAAAGCTAAACTGGGAACTGAATTATGCTTGCGTATTCTAATTATCACTGGTCACAAGCCTTGATTAATTTATGTGTATTCATCTACAGTAGAAACCCTGTCACCACCCAGTACACATTATTTATGAAAGTGTCAGTGGCATTATTCTTTTGTGTTTTTATGTCATATATATGCTTTATGTTAACATATATCTTCAGAGTAATTTTTTATGTTTACATTATTTTAATGTGATTATATGTACTGTATTTTACACCTTGGTTCCAGAGGAACATTATTTCATTTAACTGTATATATCTGTACAGTGAACGGCAATAAACTTGAATAGTAGGGAAGAATAGAAGTGGAATATATTTAAAATAGATTACAGTGCAGACTTCATTTGTGGATAGACAATTTTCCAAGAGGATTTTAAAATATGCTCTTTATTGTCATATGATTAGGTAATGTTCATTGTCTATTCAGAAATTTAATGGCAGAGGGGAAGAAGCTGTTCTGAAAACATTATATGTGCCTTCAAGCTCCTGTATCTGATGGTAACATTGAGAAAAATAACATGTCCTGGATGGTGGGGGTCTTCAACGATGGATGTTTCCTTCTTGAGTTATTGTTTTCTGAAGGTGTCCTCAATGTTGGGGAGGCTTGTGGCTATGTTGGAGCTGGCTGAGTTTACATCCCTCTGCAGTTTTTTCCAATCCTGTGCACTGATGTCTCCATACTAGATGGTGTCATTCTAACACTACAGCATTCTAACTGCTACCAATTACAGTGCTCGCCATGGTACAGCAGGGTAATTAGGTAGATTTGAAAATATCAGGTACCATTTTAATGTCTTCATATCCTTTCAGTCAGACACATCCAAGCCCAGTCTCTGCCATCACTACTGGTATTTTTTAATGATTAAAGAGATTAACTTTGTCACATGTACATCAAAACATTGCAACATACAGTGAAATGCATCATTTACTTTAAATACCAACATAGTCCGAGGATAAGCTGGGGGCCTATAAGTGGCACCATATTTTCAGTGCCAACATAGCATGCCTACAACTTCCTAATCCTAACTAACTCATATACCTTTCGGAACGTGGGAGGAAACTGGAGTACCCAGAGGAAACCCACGTGGTGATGGGGAGAACTTACAAACAGCAGCAGGAATTGAACCCTGATCACCGTAAAGCTTTGCGCTAACTGCTACACTACTGCACCTTTTGGTGTCTGTGCTCTTGCTCTGAATCCTGCCAAGTTATAGCAGCTTGATGCCACTTCATCCTGTACCTCATGAGGGCTGCCTCCATCACCGTCTCATTACACTGAGTCACTTGTCAATCTGAATGAAACTTAACTGACACCAGCCTGTCAATTACCACCATGAGTTTCAGCAAGATTATACCTAATGCAACACAACCTGACATTTAATCCCTCAAACCTATTCCGGCACTGAAGAGATCATGGTTGGTCTTCAAACTAATTCCATAAACCTGCTTTTACCCTAAGTCCCTATCCATTGATCCAGTTCTACCTCATAGAGTTATAGAGCACTACAACACGGAACTGGACCCTTCAGGCCATCTACTCTTTGCTGACTTGTTTTCCTGCCTAGTCCCAATGACCCAAACCTGGATCATAGCCCTCCATATCCATTCCCATCCATGTACCTGTCCAACCAACTCTTAAATGTTGTAATCGAGCCTGCATTTAACACTTCCGCTGGCAGCACATTCCACACTCTCAGCACTGAGTGAAAAAGTTCCTCCTCAGGTTCCCTTTAAATATTTCCCTATGAAATCTAGTTCCAGTCTTACCCAACCTCAGTGGGAAAAGCCTGCATGTATTTACCCTATCTACACCACTCATAATTTTGTATACCTTTATCAAATCTCCATTCATTCAAATCTACCCTGCAGGGAATAAGGTGCTAACCATTTATGCATGAACAGTAGTGACTAATTCATGAGAAGAGGATTGAGCCTGGTTTCTGCTCACTATTTACCAGAAGGTGGCATGGTAGCATAGAGTTAGGTATCTATTCAAATAGGACTTCCTGCATTTACATATGGTTTGATGGGAAGTTCACTATATACTTGGAACTTGACAAGGTTTATGGACTTTCTCTACCCTTATAGTAGGCATGGATTGATTAAGCTACCTTGATTAACTTGCTATCAAGATTCACCCTTGGCCCGTTGTGTTTGCCATGTTCCATAAACATGATGCATTTTGGCAATATCACCTCACCTGCAAATTCCACCCTTAGAACGTCAAGGGCATCAGGTACCTGGGAATGTCATTATCTCAAAATTTTGAGTGTTCTATCTGCATCATTGTGTGGTACGGAAGTTGCAAGGCATCGGACCATATGGCTCTACAGAGGATAGTGAAAACTGCCAAGAGGATCACTGAGGGGGGATCACCTCCCCCCATTTGTGACATTTACCGGGAGCGTTGTATATGAAGGGCCCAAAACATTGTTGAGGACCCCTACCACCCAACCTACAATCACTTTGACCCACTACCATCAGGAAGGAGGTACAGGAGCATCAGGACGAGGATTGCCAGACTTGGTAACAGCTTCTTCCCTCAGTCTCTAAGACTAATGAATACCCTGCCACCACCAAGGTGCTGTCACTAGGGCAGCAAGCTGTTTACTGTTTCCCTGTGCTGTACACTACATGTATTTTGAATGATAATTTATTAACTTATTTGTTGTAATATTTTGTTTTATGTGCTGTGTGTGATAATGTTTTGTGTGTGCACTATGTTCTGGAGGAATGTTGTTTCATTTGTATATATGTACTGTCAGATGACAATAAACTTGAACTTGAAAATTCCCAAGAATATATTGCGTAGACTTGCAGATTAATCTCTGTTCTGTTACAGCTGAAATCAAAAATCTTCATATTCCATTACCCAAAGGTTTTGTGGCAGTGACCCCCTTCCTCTATCCCTCATTCTGACCTTTTACTTTTCACCTGTCTATTACTTCCCCCGGGACCCCTCCTCCTTCCCTTTCTCCTATCAGATTCTTTCCTCTCCAGCCTTTGGCCTTTCCCACTCATCTGGCTTTGTCTACCACCTTCCAGCTAGCCTCTTTCCCTTCTCCCCACCTTTTTATTCTAGCATTTCCCCCTTTCTTCTCAGTCCTGAAGAAGCATCTTAGCCCAAGACGTTGATTGTTTATTCTCTTCCACAGAGTTCCTCCAGCATTTTGGGCATGTTGCTTTTGTGGCAATACCTTTTGTGAAATGTAATAAAACGGTTCAAGACTCTCATCATCACCTTCATGCGTAACCTGGGATGGATGGTAAAAGCTAGACCTATTAGTAACAATGGAGGAACTCAGTGGGTTGAGCAGTATCTGTGGGGTGGGTGAAGGAATTGTCAACATTCCAGGTATTAGTGGGAGGGGGGAGATGGCCAAAATAAGGTGGGCTTCTTGGCTGTGCCCTACTCCAGAAATTAATTTTTTAAGTAGCATTAGTACTAAACCATAACTTCAGATTGTCTGGTGCAAGCATGGCTCAACACCTGGTCATATCTGGGCAGGATCTTGCATAAAGACTCAAGAGTCCCCCATAAGTTTCCTTGCAATATATATCAGAGCCTAATTTGCATCATGTACGATTTACTTACATTTCACATACAAGAAGTCTGCTGAGTGATGAAAGGAATCAAATCAATGTCATGTTAACTGAGATAAATTGACTCGGAATGCAGGCTACTTATTTGTATCTATAAATTTTGCATTACCTCCCCTAAGCAGTAAGACTGATCAACACCTCCAGCCACTAACCCACCCTACCACATTATCATTTCCTGTCAGTCACCTTATGTACAGACACACCTGTGCCTAGTGTCATTTTATGGACATACAATCAATCGATGTATATAAACTATGTATTTATATTTAGTGTTTTTTTATTATCGTGTTCTTTTTTATGCTGCATCAAACTCAGAGTAATAATTATTTAATTTTCCTTTATATTTGGGTACTGGAAATAACATTAAACAATCTTGAATTAATTGCAATAATTTACTTTCTGCATTTTCCTTGAGGCTGAAGGTCCCTGTTGAACAGAAATGGTTATATATTATTATACAGTACTTGGTTAACGGTAATCTCATGATTTACTTTATTGCACATCACACATCATAGATACACAAATGAAGTTTACAGCATAACAGAGGGGAATGTGTCACTTCACATAAAGATATTAATGAAAACAGTGAAACAGTTTGGAAATAACTTTTAGGATGCCTCATTAGGGCGCCATAACAGCACAGTGGTTGGCACAACACTAGTACAGCTTGGGTTGGTGGAGTTCACAGTTCAATTCCGGCCTCCTCTGTAAGAAATTTTGTATATTCTCCCCATGACCATGTGGGATTACTCCGGGTGCTACGGTTTGCTCCCACAGTCCAAAGATGTACTGGTCAGTAGGTTAATTGGTCATTGTAAATTGTCCTGGATTAGGCTAAGGTCAATAGGTGGGTTGCTGGGCAGTGCAGCTCGTTGGGTCAGTAGGGCCTGTTCTGTATCTCTAAATCAAATTAAATACAGTTTGATGCACCCATTTTGTACAGTAAGTATACACCAATGCACAGGATCAGTAAAAAGTGCAGACGGTTGCAGACTCAGCTAATCACATCATCACTAGTCTTCTTACCATTGAGTACATCTTCAAAACAGCGATGCCTCAAAAAGGAGGCGTCCACCATAAAGGACCCCCACCGTACAGGCATGCCCCCCTTTTTAATACTACCATCACGGAGGTACAGGAGCCTGAAGGTACACACTCAACATTTTAGAAACAGCTTACTCCCCTCCACCATCAGGTTTCTGAATGGACAATGAACCAACCCCTGAATACTACCTCACTATTTTCGTTCTCTTTTTGGCACTACTGTGTACATACATCCACTGATGCCTCTGGACACATCTTCACTGATGTTCCTGGAATCATCGGGCGTTTCAGGTCTTTCAACATCATACACCCTCCTCCAGGTAACCCAGCCGGGGCTGATCAGACCTCAGCTTGTGTCCAGATGGCTAGCTACTTATGACTCCATGGCTCCTCTCTTTTGAGCCACAGCCATCTTGAGGCCCTCTCTGCCGCATTGGTGGTACTGCAGATGGCTCTCCTCTTCCTCTCTCCCTCCATGCCCAAATTGCTGAAGGCTCTAGCTAAGGAACGGGCTGCGAATCCCCTACAACCAACCTCCACTGGGAGACACCTCGCTCTCCATCCAGCCTGCTGACAGTTGCTGACCAGTCCTGCGTACTTGGAGAGCTTCCTTTCAAAGGCCTCTTCCAAGTGATCTTCCTCTGGGACTGTCAGTTCCAGCAGCACCAGTTGCTTAGTAGATTCAGACACAAGGACAATGTCTGGTCGCAGGGTGGTGGCTGCGATATGGTTGGGGAACTTCAGCTGCCGTTCAAGGTCCACCAACAGCTGCCAGTCCCTTGCAGAGGTCAGGATGCCTGCAGATGTTCTTTTGGCAGGTATTGGCTGCTCCCCAGCTCTGACAAAGGCAATGGTCTGCTTGGAGGGTCGGGACTGCTTCGCCCACTCAACTCCTGCGCTGATGGCTTCAGCGATGGTTTTCAGGACCTGATCATGCCTCCATCGGTACCGTCCCTCACCAAGTGCCCTTGTGCAGTCACTGAGGATTGGCTCCAGGGCTCCTCGCTTGGAGCACAGTGGGCACGCAGATGACTCTGCCTTGCCCCATGTGTGCAGGTTTGATGGGCTTGGAAGCACATCGTACACTGCCTGGATGAGAAATTGGATGCGGTGTGGTTCGGCTTTCCAAAGATCAACCCAGGTCACTTTCCTCTCAACCGCATTTTCCCATCTTGTCCAAGCTCCCTGTTGTTTCATTCCCACCACCTTGCAGGCTCTTGTCTCGTCCACTACTGCTTTCACCTCCTCCTGAAATAGACGACGCCTTTCCTTCCCTCTGGTGTCCATTTGGGGAGTTGGAAAGGATCCTAGCCCAGCTCAGCTTTGTGTGACCACTCCCACCAGCCTCCTGTGACGCAGCCTCGCCTCTGCTTCCTGAACAGCTTCCTCTGCCCTCCACTTCCTGCCAGTCCTTACTTGGATCCCTGCTCTAGCCACCTTCGGGTCACTTGAGTCCCTATACTGTAGCACTTCTCTGGCTCTTGTTACCTTGAATTCTTCCTCCAAGGATTTGAAGGGCAGTTGCAGTTTGTTGTGGTGTCCATAGAGTGCGATGCTGCTCAGGCTCTTTGGCAGCCCCGGCCATCTCCTGAGGTTTCGACTGCCGAGATCGGAACTGCATAGACGTGGAGGGGCCACAGAATTCTGGGAAGAATGCCATGCTGATACACCCAGGCTTTAAACTTCCTAGGTAGGCCAGACTTGTCCACAGATTTCAGCCAGCCATCCAACTCGGTGCAGGTCGCCTGAATGGATGTTGTGTCCCTTGAAGAGCTGTCAAAAACCTTGCCTAAGCTCTTGACTGGCTTTTCTGTGATGGTTGGAATGGTTGTGCTTGTGATGCTGAACCAGAGCTTGTTCTCCACCTTCCCTTTCCTCAGCACCATCCATCTTGATTTGGCTGATTTGAAACGCATCCGGGTCCACTCCACCAGCTTTTCCAGCCCCTGCAGAATCCACTGGCAGCCTGGGACTGATTCTGTGGTGACTATGAGGTCATCCATGAATGCCCTGATTGGTGGTTGCCGTTGAGCGGAATTCAATCTGGGCCCTCTGCACTCTGGTATTTAATTTAAAAAATATATTGCAATTTAGAGTATTTATGTATTGCACTGTACTGTTGCCACAATAAACATATTTCACATTATATGTCAGTGATATATGACGTGCCAGTTCAATTCTGGCACCGTCTGTGAACAGTCTCTGTACATCTTCCCTGTGGAATGTGTGTGTGTTTCTCAGGTGCACCGGTTTCCTTCCACAGTTCAAAGATGTACCAGGTAAGCTAACTGGCCGTTGTACATTGTCCTGTGATTAAGTAAGGTTAAATTGGGGTTGTCAGGGATTGCTGGGGTGGCATGGCTTGAAGGGCCAGAAGGGCCTACTCCACGCTGTATTGCTAAATAAAATTAAAAAATAATAAACCTGACTCTGATTAAATTCAGGCATTTCATTTCAATAAGCATTACTTAGTATTTGTGCTTTCTATCAATGTTAGCACTCTTAACAATATTTGCATTACAGCCACCTGAGGACCCACCAATGGACAACCACTTCGGAGAACTTCATACTCAACTCCAGTGACTGCATCATTACTACTATGTTAGTACTAATCTCTTTACTTTACTTTTGACAAGTAGATAAGTTGGGTTGCTGCCATGCTGTAAGACTCTATGACAAGACATAATGATTTGGGCAAAACAGACCACAGAAGCAAACAAATGATTTGAGCCAGCTGACATTTATTTTACAATATGGTACTCATACAGTCACAATTTTCTTCTATGAGAAGAAATTAATCTTCACAGCATTGGCAACTGCAAGTAGCAAGCCAGACACTGTATGTTCAATAGAATGGGAAACATAGTTTAAACAACAAAAAAAAATCACAAATTCTGACATAACTGGTTAGTTTCAGTGTAAATTCAGTTTGAAAGCACTTTTTAAATAACATTGGACAAAACATGAAACACTTGTTTTAACAGTTAGTAAACAACTTTGACAACAATTGTTCAGAAAGATGATAATTATTTAAAATCAACGACCTAAACCACGTAGGTTAAAGTAACATCGAAAATCAGGTGGACCCACTCGATTTTTGAAATAAGAACATAGTATCAATTTGATATGTCTCTTTAAAAGTTTTCTGATACACACTGGAAGTAGAGAACTGCAACATTTGAGAAAAACGCAATCTCTGTTCCACTTGCTACAAAAAAAAATCAAATGATAAGACATCCCTGTGTCAAAACTTCCTAAATACATCTTATATACATTTTCACAATTAGCTTAAAATTATATAACTGGAAACTGTTACACATGCCTGGAAGTTTTGTTTCCTAAAGTTTATTAGCTGAAAATGTTCTGTACCTCATTTAGTTTAAAGCTGGAAGAGGGTTAAAGTACTACCTTGACCTTTTTATATACTTAAAAATCTCAGTAGCATTATTATTGATTTACAGGCTTTAGAAAATGAACAAGGGAGAAAAGATACATTACTAATTTGACATCACAGAAAGCAAAAAATAAGCTTCTCACTTGATTGTTCCTACTGTATACAACAATCCTTCTACTTGACCTCAAATGTCAGAGTATTATTAATCCATTTAAACTGAGTCTATATGCATTTATATTTTGTAACAGCTGAATAATTCACTAGATTAAAAAGGTGCAAAAGTGAACCAAATGCCTAATTTGCCATCTTAAATTCATTTTTTACTGTTTGTGATGCAGCTTCACACATGATATAGCATTCAGGCAACAAACGGATAACACAGCATGTTCTGAGCTTACTTCTTAATCAGAGATCCCTATACAAAACCAATGTACAGCACATGGCACTGTCTGTGGATATCTGAAATGAACAACATTTAAACTTACTGTGATGACACGGAAATATTGATATTTTAACACAAGGGGAAACCTAATAAACTAGTTTCTGTGCAAGAGAGAAAGTCTGTGAATTTGGCCTAAGGAAAATCCTGCAGCAAAAGCCATTTTGCAAAACCTAGCACTTTAACCTTTTATATCTGATATTTGGTAGCAGTATAATTTTAAATGCACCATTGCATAAAGTAGCCTTAAACATCATATCTGTTGGAAACACTCTGTATTGAGTTACACTGATCACAGAGTGGTAACATTTCTCTCACAGAAATATTACACAGATATCTAATCAAGATGAGTATGTTAATTATTGCAATGACCACTGTAAATTCCTCAAAGCTTATCGTACACATCTTTCCAGTATAAATAAATTCATCTGTCAGTGTCCAGTTAGCTTTGACCCTAAAGACAATGCACTGATTTAAATAACATATATACATATATAAAGTCTAATATGAATTTATATTATTCTATGATATATTATCTATTGGATTTGAAAATCTGATAAATGTTGTAATTGAATTACAAAGTAATCAGTGCACACTTACTGCTTCTAAAACATTGTATTAATTATTTCAAATAAAGATGAAAATAGATAATGGATAATGGGACCAGCTATGGATTTAAATGACTGGTTTTAAAGTTTAATTTTAATTACACTTACATGACACTTATGGAACTTCCAAAACAGCTTCTTCCACTACTAGTTCATTTTATACCCAAATATTGCTCTATTAATATTTATTTGGCATAAATGTAATGTTTGTTAATAACTGTAATATTCTGTGACCAGTGACAGAAATGGAAACATTTCATAAACAGGGGAAAACATAGGGGGAACTCACTCCAATCCAAAACCTTCAAAGTCTAGTGGAAGGTATAAATCTGATGGGGCCTTTCCCTTATGTCTGATAAAATTAGCTTGGTACAGGCACTTGCTGTGTACCTTAACAAAGGGCAAGGTGTTAATTTCAAAACAGACAGTCCAGTTGCACATAATACATGCAAACAGAAACAATGAAGTTTCACTAGTTCAAGGAGGTTATCTGCGTCATTACAGATGATGTAGCCATTTTAATCTTATGGCCCAGTTGCCCCTTGAGCCACCAGACAGAGAAGGATATGGATTGAAGTGCTGATAAGTGGGAACAGCATAAATGGGTACTTCTTAACCAACATAGACATGGAGTGATGAAGGTTCTCTTTCTGTGCTCTGTAACTAGAATTACTCTAAATCTGTTGGGGCTCTGGAGAGAGCTTATTCTAAATTGGAAATACACTGCACTCCCAAGTAAAATATAAAATGCACAGAATGTCATCTCCATATATTCCACCAAATCCAAGTAAAGAAAGTCTCCTGGAAATTGATAGTGAACAAATATTTAGTAAAATAGATTTTCATTGGTCAACTGAAAATGCTTAATATAGGTGAAGGGATTCAGCCAAACTATTTTAAACATCGTTTAACCACATAATTTTAAGGACTGCATATCTTTTCAAACACTGTGAGAATAATTTACTATTCACAGATGAATTAAGATATATAAATTAACTGTATTTTACAACAGCAAAGCTTTGCTCTGTAATTTGCTTTCTGGTTGTTTGTCTTAAAATAGTGCAATGATTTTTTGGGATTTTTTTCCTCTGGTTTTTTTCTTGCATCACACAGGTCTGTTTGATTCTTACAATGGACCACAGCAGTGATGGTTATTAAGTAAGTAAAGGTGGCAGGATTGCAGCTAACTATGGTATACACTGCTTTATTCTAGAGTTAGTCAGGAAAAGACGGGCAATGATCAAACAACATTCCAGTTCCTCTTCCATTTTCAAGGCATAAACTTATCACCATTCCCTTCCTCTAGCTCCCACCAAAAAGAGCACACTTCAAATTTAATAATGTGCTCTCATTTTCAATAATGCTGATGGTATTGGAAATAAGGTTGACAGTTTTAAGTTGTTCAGTAATCCCTTACCTGGTGCTAATACATTTAATTACAGTAACAGAAATCAGGGTACTGAAAAGGTTGAAGCCTTTAAACTGAGCTCTACAGAGTAGACATTCATTTGAGGCATATTCATAAGAGCACCTGAGGCCAGGTACTGTACTGAGGCTGTGATGTCTCTTTCTAGAGCACTCCAGTCAGTCCCATTCTTTTGCTATTTCCCTGTAGCACCAGATAGTACTTTCTATTGCATGTCTGTCCACCAAAAGCCCAGATTTTAAATTTACTATACAGGCATTGGAATTCAAAAAGCCTTTCAGAGGAATTATCCTATTGGCTCAACGGATATGGAGAATCAATGCTGAATATGATGAGCACCTACTGTATTCCACAACAGTCTATGTACCTTTTAATTATATTAAAATGCTTAGGACGTTGAAGTAAACTTACCAAGGATTATACTTTAAAAATCAAAATCAGCTCTTTAATTTGGCATAGGCAGTGTTCAATTGGAAGCTGCTTTCCTCTATACGAAAACACCATTTACCCAAGGTCAGAGAGCTAATGATGCATTAGAGACCTTTAATGAGCATTTAAATGGCCTCATTTTCCATGCTAACCACACCCCTGTGCTTCCCTCTCCATATCTTATCAATACACGAGGCTGGCTGATACATCTTCGACAGTATTTTTAAGTACTTCTGATCTGCCAAGTAATGCTATCACATAATCAAATAATTTCAAATTCCTACAGACAGGGGTGTCAGTTTTAGGTAAGCTGATCTCAGCGACTTCACACTGAAAGATTCAAATCCATTGCACAAGTAACATGTTTTTACAGATAAGATTTGCAAACAAGTTTTTTCGATTTGAGTGCTTTATAGTAGTCTTCAGGTCCTATAAGTTGTAATTATCGAATAACTTTGGAGTTGAACTATGTTTACATTAAAATATCATTAGTTCTGTAAAACATGAACTGCTTATAGATACTTTTAAAAAGAATTGTAGCTTAAAAATTTTAATTCTCAGGCTTTTTTAGTCCTATTTCTGAAAATAACAAATGCAAAACAGAAATTAAAGTGTCATTTGCTTTCAGCGGAAAATGACTGAACATTTTCAAGAAAGCAATTAACAGTACATAATTTTCAAATCATCCACCATTGTTAAAGAAGCCAATAAGTTGTTCTATCAAAAGCTGCATTTTCATCTTTGGAGCTTATTAATTATTAATTTCCTCTTCTCTCTTTCCACCTTATATTCTTCTATAATTTCATTGTGGTTTCATAGATATCCATCTACTGTGAATAATACCTTACCAAATAGAAACTTTTGTCAGTAAATCTTGAACACAAGAGATTCTGCAGATGCTGATGAACACCCAGAGGAACAAACATAAAATGCTGGAGCTTTCATCAGGTCCTGATAAGAGTCTCAGCCCAAAATGTTGACTGTTTGTTCCTTTTCATAGATGCTGCCTGATGTGCTGAGTTCCGTCAGTAAATCTGACTGGTAATTTACTCCTCAGCTGTCATGCATGCTCAACATTTAGTGTCTAGGACACAATACTTCAAATATACACATACACAGAGTATGCAAGTAATACCATTTTGGGAAACGAGCATCAGTCTACTATAGTTGTTATTTTCAGCCTGTCTCACACCTAGTTATTTAAAGCCACTATCAATGCAGACAATTTTTTTTAGAATGCATTGCAAAGCTACAACATACCAAATATTCAAAGTTACAGAAAGATTTCTTAAGTTATTCATCAGCCAACATGCCAAATGAAAGGTTTGGTTGAAAGACTTCAAACATCTTAAAGAGTATTTCAATCTGTAAGCCTTTTGCAAAATGATCGGCAGTCCATTGTTCACAAACAACGTTGGGCACCATTCGAACACCGAGCGCAGTACTAATCCTCAAAGTCCAAATATAATTCTGAGGATCAGGCTCCAGAATACAACACTTTAATAGGAATTTCCATTAACATGGCATCTGCAGCCTTGGAATTTAAGATGATTGTAAACTGCTCCAACTTCTGGTTTTGTGCATGTAATATATAAATTCCTATCACAATCCTCTCCATTACATAAAACTGCCTTTGTGAAAGGCAGAAAAGGGAAAGAATGAGACTTGGATTAATATAGTCCATTTAATAATCTCAGGACATTCGGAAGTGCTTTACAGCTAAAATAGAACTTTTTCTAAAGTATAAGCACTGTTGTAATGTAGGATAAGCAGCTGCTAGTTTATGCAGAGCAAGATTAAATAATGTTTACTTTCTGCAAGTGATGTTGATTGAGAATAAAAATTATCCAGGACTTTAGGCTACCTCCCCTATTCTTCCTTTGAAACAATGCCATGGGATCTTTAACATGTACCTAAGGGCATTTGCAGCTGCGGTTTAATCTCTCATTGGAAAGATGGCACTCCAATGTATTTCCTCAGTGATGCATGTAAGTGGCGACCTATCCCCCAGTCGCTTGTGGGGGACTCGAGCCCAAAAAGCTTCATACTCAGAGGCGAGATGTTCATTTGCGAGCTGACAGCATTTCTACACACAACGCTCTCAGTATAGACTCGACGTAAAATATACATGTGCAAATGGAGCTAATAACACATTAGCAAAATACAGTTCTACATTTATTCCTAGATTTGCTTTCACTTCTTTCCACATTAAATGTACACAAGGCTCGTCAATTCAGTTGTCTAGCAGTCATGTAATTGTGCAAGATTTAAAGTGTAAAAACTATAGGAGAATGGTTTTGGTTAAATAAATGTCATTGTGGCACCTACAGATTTCTCACAATCCCCTGGCTGTCAGCAATGAAACCTCTGGTTTTCTACTGTGACTGAGCCCACCACTGAATGAGTCAAAAGCACTTAAAACATCTTAACTACATCAAGTACCGTATATAATTTAAATGAGCCTCTTGGCCCATAAGTCCTGTCAGCGGACATCAGGGACCTGATACAGTTTTGTGCACGATGTCACATGCCGATGAAAACTATCTCGCCACATGAATTTCTTACCACAGATGTGGCACTCGTACGGTTTAATGCCAGTATGGATCTTCATATGGCCAACAAGATGGTGCTTCATTTTAAATTTCTTACCACAAACACCACAGCCATATGGCCGGAGGCCAAGATGCATGCTCATGTGTCGATCTCGCTGACTCTTGTGAGTGAAGTTTTTGCCACACTGACATGGGTAAAGTTTGTAAACAACAGCAGTGAAGCCAGAGTGAGAGGTCTTTTCATTAACTGGTGGCCCTAGTTCACCTTCAACCCCATAACCAGGCAGTCGATTCACCTGCATTTCTGCTGCCATCAACGGATCCTGACGGTGTGCACTGATGCTCGTATCTCCCCTGTCAGCTGAAAACTCATCCAGTGATGACCCATAGTAATCGACCTGCTCATCGTAAGAACGATTCTCAGGTCCTTCCTCAAACATCTCTTGGTTTTTGGCAGTGACGATATTAAAGCTGTCATCAATGCTGGAAGATTGTATTACTGGTTCTGCCTGAGTAAGATTCTCCGACTCGGAGACTTGGTGATCTTCAACAGCAGGAAGGGAGACTCCATCACCATAATCCTGCTCAAACTTTTCCTGTTTTACATACACCCACCGTTTGTGAGGCATTATGCTAGGCTGACTATACAGCGGTCTGGCAAAAGCATACTCTGCACTGTCACTTGCTCCTTCCTCGCCATCCTGGCTATTCATTTCTGCACTTAAGTGATCCTGCTCTCCCGAGGAATTGCTGGGAAGGTTGTCGTGATCTACGGATTGAGGCGGTGACACGTTACCCTCTTTGGGGCTCTCTTCACCATTTTCATCAGCCTTTGAATCTTCAGTTGTACCCTTATTGAGTTCATGTTGTCCCAGAGCATTGAGTTCTGAATGTTCCCCTAAGCCATTAAAATTACTGCTACTGGGTGACTGATGGTCAATCAAATGATTTGCCTTCTGGTATGGAACAGTTGGGCACATCTTTAAAAGTTCTGTACACTTATCCACCACGTGCCACATTTGAAGGAAGCTCGCTACTGTTAAGTAGCTGACAATGTCAGTGGCTGGCAATACAAGCTTCCCCGTGTAGCAAGATAACAAAACATTTTCAAATGCCTTTGGGTTCATCACGTCTGGCAGAAGAATCCGATTGCTATTCTTCAGTAGTACCTGATCACAGAAATAAGGTGAACTGGCAGCTAATACAGCCCTATGGGCCCTGAATAAATGACCCTGAACTTGAATAGTGATGTCACATAGCTGTCCATCTTGACGCTGCTGGTTTAACCTCTGCAGTAAAGTACTCGTGAAATTTGGGAACTCCACTCGGAAAAAATTGGTTGCTAGTTCCATCGTAGATGAAATCAAATACTGTTTAAAAATACAAGACAATGGATATGTTAAATATGATCTGAGAAAATGCTAAATTTGTGTACTGTTGAGACTCAAACTAGCATTCTTAAAAATTTCTCTTAGTTTTAAATACTAAGATACAATGTTTGTTCACAGCAAAGCAAACGTAATGCTTTTCAAATCACAGGTTAAATTTGGGCATTGGAAATGGTTATATTATTTAAATTTGTATTCAAATCTCATTATGGCAGCAAGGTAATTTCATAATTAGTTGTGGTTATTAATAAATTGATGCATTAATATATAAACTTTCATGATTTGCAAATCCGTTTTAGAAAACAACTTTCTACTTTTACCTGGTCTGACTCCTATGTGACTTCAGACATATAGCAATGTTGTTGAGTATTTTAATGGCTGCATCACTACATGGTATGGGGAGGGGGCACAGGATCAAAATAAGCTGCAGAAATTTGTAAACTCAGTCAGCTCCATCATGGGCACTATCCCCCATAATATGCAGGACATCTTCAAGGAGCGATGCCTCAAAAAGGTGGCATCCATCATTAAGGACCCCCATCACCTAGGTCATGCCTTGTTCTCATAGCTACTATTAGGAAGGAGGTACAGAAGCCTGAAGGCACACACACAATGAATCATGAACAATTTCTTCTCCTCTGCCATCCGATTTCTGAACGGATATTGAACACTGCCTTTCTACTTCTGTATTTCTATTTTTGCACTACTAATTTAAATATTATTATACTTACTGCAATTCACATTTTTTCTATTATTATGTATTGCATTCTACTGCTGTCACAAAGACAAAAAATTTCACAACATATACCAGTGATATTAAATCTGATACTGATTACTGACTCTATGAAATAGCTTAGAAAACTACTCTATTAAAGCAAAATTTTTAAGAATTTGCAAACATTTTCATCTAAGGGGTTTTGTGGATAGCCCATTTTGGCCTTCTTCTGAGGACCCAACATCACCACGAACCAGACACTTAACTCAAATCATCTATTTATTTAGAGATATTGCACAGTAACAGGCCCTTTGGGCACTACGAGCCCGCACCACCCACCCAGCACCCAATTAACCAACTAACCTTTACATCTTTGAGATGTAGGAGGAAACTGAAGCACCAGGAGGAAATCCACACAGTCACAGGGAGAACGTACAAACTTCTTTGTCGATATTCAGAGATCTCTTGCAGGATGTTAGGGATAAATTTGTCCCGGTGAGGAAGATAAAGAATGGTAGGGTGAAGGAACCATGGGTGACAAGTAAGGTGGAAAATCTAGTCGGGTGGAAGAAAGCAGCATACATGAGGTTTAGGAAGCAAGGATCAGATGAGTCTATTGAGGAATATAGGGAAGCAAGAAAGGAGCTTAAGAAGGGGCTGAGAAGAGCAAGAAGGGGGCATGAGAAGGCCTTGGCGAGTAGGGTAAAGGAAAACCCCAAGGCATTCTTCAATTATGTGAAGAACAAAAGGATGACAGGGGTGAAGGTAGGACCGATTAGAGATAAAGGTGGGAAGATGTGCCTGGAGGCTGTGGAAGTGAGCGAGGTCCTCAATGAATACTTCTCTTCGGTATTCACCAATGATAAAGAACTTGATGATGGTGAGGACAATATGAGTGAGGTTGATGTTCTGGAGCATGTTGATATTAAGGGAGAGGAGGTGTTGGATTTGTTAAAATACATTAGGACAGATAAGTCCCCAGGGCCTGACGTAATATTCCCCAGGCTGCTCCACGAGGTGAGGGAAGAGATTGCTGAGCCTCTGACTAGGATCTTTATGTCCTCGTTGTCTACGGGAATGGTACTGGAGGATTGGAGGGAGGCGAATGTTGTCCCCTTGTTCAAAAAGAGTAGTAGGGATAGTCAGGGTAATTATAGATCAGTGAGCTTTATGTCTGTGGTGGGAAGACTGTTGGAAAAGATTCTTAGAGATAGGATCTATGGGCATTTAGAGAATCATGGTCTGATCAGGGACAGTCAGCATGGCTTTGTGAAGGGCAGATCGTGTCTAACAAGCCTGATAGAGTTCTTTGAGGAGGTGACCAGGCATATAGATGAGGGTAGTGCAGTGGATGTAATCTATATGGATTTTAGTAAGGCATTTGACAAGGTTCCACACTGTAGGCTTATTCAGAAAGTCAGAAGGCATGGGATCCAGGGAAGTTTGGCCAGGTGGATTCAGGATTGGCTTGCCTGCAGAAGGCAAAGGGTCGTGGTGGAGGGAATATATTCGGATTGGAGGGTTGTGACTAGTGGTGTCCCACAAGGATCGGTTCTGGGTCCTCTACTTTTCATGGTTTTTATTAACGACCTGGATGTGGGGGTAGAAGGGTGGGTTGGCAAGTTTGCAGATAACACAAAGGTTGGTGGTGTTGTAGACAGTATAGAGGATTGTCAAAGATTGCAGAGACACATTGATAGGATGCAGAAGTGGGCTGAGAAGTGGCAGATGGAGTTCAACCTGGAGAAGTGTGAGGTGGTACACTTTGGAAGGACAAACTCCAAGGCAGAGTACAAAGTAAATGGCAGGATACTTGGTAGTGTGGAGAAGCAGGGAGATCCGGGAGTATATGTCCACATATCCCTGTAAGTTGCCTCACAGGTAGATAGGGTAGTTAAGAAAGCTTATGGGCTGTTAGCTTTCATAAGTCAAGGGACAGAGTTTAAGAGTCGCGAGGTAATGATGCAGGTCTATAAAACTCTGGTTAGGCCACACTTAGAGCACTGTGTCCAGTTCTGGTCACCTCACTATAGGAAGGATGTGGAAGCATTGGAAAGGGTACAGAGTAGATTTACCAGGATGCTGCCTGGTTTAGAGAGTATGGATTATGATCAGGGATTAAGGGAGCTAGGGCTTTACTCTTTGGAGAGAAGGAGGATGAGAGGAGACATGATAGAGGTATACAAGATATTAAGAGGAATAGATAGAGTGGATAGCCAACGCCTCTTCCCCAGGGTACCACTGCTCAATACAAGGGGACATGGCTTTAAGGTTAGGGGTGGGAAGTTCAAGGGGGATATTAGAGGAAGGTTTTTTACTCAGAGAGTGGTTGGTGTGTGGAATGCACTGCCTGAGTCAGTGGTGGAGACAGATACACTAGTGAAATTTAAGAGACTACTAGACAGGTATATGGAGGAATTTATGGTGGGGGGTTATATGGGAGGCAGGGTTTGAGGGTTGGCACGACAATGTGGGCTGAAGGGCTCGTACTGTGCTGTACTATTCTATGTTCTAAGTTCTTGCAGACAGTGATGGGAATTGAACCCCAATCGCTGGTGCTGTAAACTGTTACGCTAATTACTATGCTACCAAGCTGTCCCAAGAGCATGTAATATGTAGTGATTGTGAGGAGCTATTGAAAGATTAGCTATCTGAGTGACTCACCTTCTCCTACCCCAAAGCCATTCCACAAAGCATTGCCAAGTGCTGAGTGGGATTCATTTACCTTCAACATAAGGAGTTTGATATTCTCCAGGGCACCTCAATTTCTTGCTTAAAAACTTCTTCCATCCATGTTCTGTCCATCACGGCTGCTGTGTTTGACATTTTTAACATACGATGTCAGAACTCAGCAAGGCTTCCTTAAATACATCTCCCAAACCTGTTATTTCTGACAGCTCGCTGAACAAGGACAGCAGAAACACAAGACTATTACCATTGTCATTGCCAGCTCATACAGTCACACACTTTATACAACATGCCATTGCTTCTGTATTGCTGGATACAACTTCAGGAACTTCCTGCTTATCAGCTCCATCCCATAGATCAACCACACATAATGTAATAGATCTAGACGGAGGGAGCTCATCATAACCTTCTATTGGACTAATAAGAATGGGAAACAAATACCATCTATCCTGTGAATGAAATAAAATAAAAATCCTGGAGCAATTCAAATCTTTTCTTTGAATCCTGAGACATATGTGTCTCAGCGAAAGCATTTTGTTTTGATGGAAATGATAAAAAAGAAACATATAAATCATTCCAAAGGTGATGCCTCAAAAAGGCGGCATCCGTCATTAAGGACCCCCATCACCCAGGTCATGCCCTCTTCTCATTGCTACCATCTAGGAGAATGTACAGGAGCCTGAAGACACACACTCAAGTGTTTCAGGAACAGCTTCTTCCCCTCTGCCATGAGATTTCTGAATGGACACTGAGCCCATGAAAACCATCTCAGTTCCTCCTCCTCTGTTTTTGCACTACTTATTGATTAAATTTTCTTTTTTTATATATACTTACTGAAATTTATAGTACTTTTACGTATTGCACTGTACCGCTGCCACAAAACAAATTTAATGACATATGCTGAAGCAAACTAAAAGCCCCGCTTTCCTGAGCACTATCTAATATCTCTCACCCTATCTCGTTACTGTGACTACGCTTACACTAAGTCTCAAATTCAGAGTTAAAAACGATAGAAACTAAAACTCTACTTCAAGATTTCCAAAGCAAGAGTTTCTTTTGTACTTATCATTAGTATCTTCTTATAGTTACTATTCTATAGATTTACTGAATATGCCCACAGGAAAATGAATCTCAAGGTTGTATATAGTGACTTTAATAATAAAATTTACTTTAAACTTTTAATTAAACATGGTTAGATTTTATTTCTTCAAACTTAAAAATCAAGTAACATGGGAGTTCCACTGAAAAAATAAACATCAAAAGCAGGTCAAGTAGCATCTATGGAGGAGCAAACAGTTAATATTTCAAATTGATAAGCTTTCATCAGAACTAATTCTGATAGACAGTCATCCATCTGTATCATTGGCTCTGTTTCTTCAAAATGCTGAGCATTTCTTGTTTCTATTCTCAACAGCTGCACTTTTTGCTCTTCAATTCAAAGCAGTTAAGCTTTTGTTACTTTAATATGTATTTATTTATTACAGCTCAGGGCATCGGACTTTGGAATCAATTCCGGCATCTTCCGTAAGAAAGTTTGTATGACCTTCCGATGTGCACATGGGTCTCCTTCCGTACATGTGGGATGCTCCAGTTTCCTCCCACATTCCAAAGACGTACCAGTTAGGACTTTAACTGGTTATTGTAAATTGTCCTGAGATTAGGTTAGGGCTACATCAATGGATTCCTGCGTCACAGTTCTGAGGGCCGGAAGGGTCTATCTGCACTGTATCTCTAATTAAATAAATTATTTTAATGTTGCATGATAACATATCAACCACCAATATAGTGAATCATAATTAAAATATTGTTTGTGCATTCATTAATCTTTTAGTATGGATCGTACTTTTATCCTCCCGCTTATGTCACAAGAACTATTTTTTCCATTTCAAAATTGCATTATCTTTTTCAAAAATACATATTTTTCTTGTTTCTTATAGACATTCTACACAGCAGGAAAACACTTGGTTAAGTAAAATTTATGCATTGACCAGAAACACTGAATTATTATCACATCTTACTGACATGCCATTTGGCTAGCTCTGGTAATAGTAGCTCTAAAACAATTTTCAATGTCTGTGATGGAAGAGGCTGTCTGAATTATTCTAAACATGTTGTTTTTTTATGTGAGATTCAAACTTATTTTTAATACAATGGCCAACCAATGATCTTTAAGAAATGTAATTAATGTTGAATTCTTTGTGATTAAAATACTCTCCTAATCACTATGCTGCTGTCCCATAAAGCCCAGGAAACTCTGGTAGTCCTACAAGAAAACTAATGCTAAAACCTTTATGGAATTGTGGGATTGTTCCCACAATGAAGGCCATTAGGCCCATTGAGTCTATTCAAACTCCCAATTAATGCTCAATGGCACAGAGCCCTTACGTTTCTTCTTCCTTTCACTCAAGTTTCAAACAAATTGTCCAATGTTGTCTTTTATTCTTATGTGTTTTCTACCCATTGTATTTGTTACAAGAATCATTTCAGAGTACTACTTGTACAGTACTGTGTTCTAGTATTCCTGTACGGGTCTTATATTAATGCACTACTTCCAATTCTATTCACAAGTTTCAAACTTAGTACTTCACAACAAAATTTTTGGTCTTTAACACACCAAGATGCTGGAGGAACACAGCAGATCAGGCAGCATCTACGGTAAGGAATGAACAGTCAAACATTTTGGGTCGTGACCCTTCATTGGGGCTAGTCCTGCCGAAGGGCCTCAGCTAGAAACATTGACTCTTATTCCTTTTCATAGATGCTGCCTGATCTGCGGAGTTCCTCCAGCATTTGTGTGTGCTGCTCTGGATTTCCAGCATCTGCAGAATCTCTTGTGCTTTTGGTCTTCAACTTGTGCATTATGAACTTTGACTTTGCCCCTCTTAAAGAAGTTCCAATCAGATTAAAGTTATCAAAATCATAAATAAGCATATCTTTACATTTTATTTGATCAATTTTCACATTCTAACATTGCATTCTGATTTTCTATTCCATGAAGAAATGGATTAGTACATTGTAAGATAGTAGTGAATGTTCAGCATAGACCCCATCAAACTTAGAGACAAGGGACTGCAAGTATTGCAATGTGCTGCTAAAAGCAAACTGCTAGAAGAACTCATCCAATCAATGAAGTTTGGCATGAGTCCCCAAATCCTAAGGACTTTCTACAGGGGCACATCCTGACTTGGCTGCATCACTGCCTGGTATGGGAACTGTAGGACTCTGCAGAGGGTGGTGCAGACAGCCCAGCACACTTGTAGATGTGAACTTCCCACTATTCAGGACACTTACAGAGACAGGTAAAAAGGGTCCGAAGGATCATTGGGCACCCGAGTCTCCCCAATCACAAACTGTTCCAGCTGCTACCATCCGGGAAACAGTACTGCAACATAAAAGCCAGGACCAACAGGCTCCGGGACAGCTTCTTCCACCAGGCCATCAGACTGATTAATTCACGCTGACAGAATTGTATTTCTATGCTCCTGTTGTACATACTATTTATTACAAATTTCTACAAATTGCACATTGCACATTTAAACGGAGACGTAACATAAAGATGTTTACTCCTTATGTATGTGAAGGATGTAAGAAATAAAGGCAATTCAATTGAGTTCCTGTCCCAATTAAACATAGTTACTTTAGAAGCAAAAACTGCAGATGCTGGAAATCTGAATTGACAGTGAAAAATACAGGAAGCACTCAGTAGGTTAAGAAAGTATCAGTGGGGAGAGAAACAGATTAAGGAAAAGGAACCAGCTGTCTTGTTTCGCAACATTTCAAGTTTTTTCAGTGCAATTTGTACTGCATTCACCAAGACAAGTTGGGGAATACTGCCAAATCTGAAATGTTTTATTGATAGTAGAAAGTCAGCTAACTCCTGTTGCAGACCCCTTTATTATTCTACTCATTGCAAATATGTTAAAGAAACCTTAAGGCTTTGCTGACTTTGATGACAGTAATACCACCGAACATCAAGTTGATGTGGTTAGATTATTGATGGAGGTGATTATTGCCTGGCACCTAAAGGCAGCAAGTGATATTCCTATCACACATTAGTTTGAGACCAAATGTTCCCCAAAACTGGCTGTAAAGCAGAGGGTTGGACTACTTCATGTTCTAATTGAAGAACCTACATAAGATTTAAAACATGAGACACAAACTGATAAAAAAATATAAGCCTATCAAATTCAATAAATATCTTAGGTTAGCAAATTTGCGCGTGGAAATGCATTTGTGGGCTTAGGTTTTGATTTGTAGATAAACAAGTTGTCAGGAGTCAAATAGATATAATAAGGGTAATTTATTATTTATTTCTTATTTAATAAACTTGGACTAATATGAAAATTTAGCACTTTTTGAATGGTGCTTTATTAAATAAAACGTTTTATTTACCAACAGGGCAAAGCAAGATAGCTACTTTTTCTTGCATACACCCTTGCAGCTCTCCTCAAGCCTGCGCTACGAGACCCCGCCCATTTGTCTATCCTAACCTTAAGATGATTAGCCAGCCGCCTGCCAAACATAAAGCCCTGCCCATGATTGGGGGAGAAGCCGTAGATGATAGGGCAGAATTCCTGTCAATTCCCAGGACCACCAATGACATCATCACACCAGCCCACCCCGCCTAAGACGTCAACAAGTCCTCTCTCGGTGAGGCCTTCGAAACCTCACGTCGAGCGACCGAGGATGGGAACGGACAAAAACGGCAGCTGGGTTGGAAGGATGCCCGGCCCAGCGCGACCTCGTCTCGGCTTGAGTCCGCAAGTGTCAGTGAAGGTCACCGGGCGCTGCCGCCACCATCACCACGTACCTGTGAGACTCCCTTTCACCTGAGAGGCCGCATCGGCAGCTCCCCGACAACCGCGCTGACGTCACCGCCAGCTCACGTGACCGCAGAGGCACGCCTGCCGTGTAAACAAACAGGCCGGAGCAGCGCGCAGGCGCTGTCCGCGCTCTCTGAACTCCGTTGGAATGCGTCGTCCGTAATAATGTAACAGCCTTTGCTTTCGTGGCACCTTTTACAACTTTGCAGTCAATGCAATGTTAATCTTGCTTTTATGTTCAACTCTTATTATCTAACTGCACTGCACTTTTTCTGTAATTGTCGCGCTATAATACAGTCACAGAGTCTTACAGCACGGAAAATGTACCTGCAATTCAACTGGCCCATGCTGTCAATTCCTTTCCACCCAGACCCTTTGAAACTGCACTCTGCATTCTGTTATTGCTGAAGACACACACTCAATAATTCAGGAACAGCTCCTTCAAAGGATTCAAAGTACAATGCAGTATTCAACCCTGATATTGGTCTTCTACAAAGACAGCCACGAAACAGAAAACCACAGGACCTATCAGAGAAAAACATCAACCTCCCCCAACGTGCAAGAAAAGAAAATGCGTAACTGGCAAGAAGAACATCAATTCCCCCCCCAACACAAAAACCAAATTGTGCAAACAGCAACAAGAAAGAACAAGTGAAAACACAGAATCAAACACACAATCAAAAGAGTCCGTTTTCAGTTCAGCTTAGTGTTTACTATCTCCAGGCTGCCCTGATTCAAAGTCACCCAAAATAGCAACAGAAAAAGTAGTGACCAGGAGCTCCAGTCCAGTCCACAGCTGCAGATACCATCCTCTGCCAGCATCGAGGGAGAGAGACCATTCAAACACAGGAACCTTCCCTCGGGAGCAGTGTGCAAGAGGGAAAGAGACACCTTCCCCCGGCAGCAGTGAGCTAAAAGCTGGTAAAAGGCGTTGAACACCCGCTTGCCTTCCACTCTTGCCTCTATGCTTTCAATCTTCCTCTATGCTTTAATCAGCGAGAAATGGAGTTGATCATGGGCTCGTGCCCCATCTCTAAGCTTATTGGCCACAAGCCTGCTGGAACCTTCTCACAGACAGCAAAGCACTAGATCACTCAATTGGCCCAAAAACACCTAATGAAATTGTAGATCACAGGCTCCAACAGTACCAGTGCCACAAAGGAAAGAAAAAGATGTAAAAGAAGTGAAAGAAAGTTTTGTGGACCATCTGGAGGATGTCGCCTGTGGTAGCGCTGTTCGCCGGTGCCATCTTCTCCTCCATGATCAGATTTCCATGAACCCATAAAGGTTTTTCATTTTCTTGCATTATTTATTTGCAGTAATTTTGATGTCTTTGCACTGTACTTGCTGCCACAAAACAACAAATTTCACGTCATGAAGAAGTTGGCACAGTAGCATTGTGGTTAGCATAGATATTATAGCGCCAGTGATCTGGGTTCGATTCCGGCTGTTGTCAGGAGTTTGTACATTCGCCCTGTGACCGCATGGGTTTCCTCTGGGTGCTCCGGATTCCTCCCACAGTCCAAAGACTTACGGGACAGTAGGTCAATGTGTGTAATTTGGTGGCATGGGTTTGTTGGGCTGGAAGCGCCTGTTACCGTGCTGTATCTCGAAATAATAAAAAAAATAAATGCATACAAGTCAATGAGCAGTGGCCCATTGGAGATCAGAAGCGTGAGAAGACGTAGCTCACTCAGGTACGCTGATTGAGTAGAAAAGGCATTGACTCACTGCAGTTTGGTGTATTGAGCAGCAGCCAATCAGAGATCGGAAGCGTGGGAAGACGTAATTCACTCAGGTTCACAAATTAAGGAGAAAAGACAGCAACTCATGGCAGTTTGGTGTTTTGAACATTGGCCTATCAGCGTTCAGGATCGATTTGCAAGAACAAATTAAAATAAGGCAGCGGCAAGCGGAGGGGCCATTGTTGGAGTGGACAGAATTAGACTGTGGAGTTTGGGGCTTTAGTCAAAGAAAATGAAAAGCTGAAGGTAGATTTACCCCCCCCCCCAACACACACACACACACACACACACACACACACACACACACAGTTTATTTATTGATTTTCCTTCTTTATATTTGCTCTGTTAGATCAGCAGTGATGTCAGGCAGGATAGTTGAATACAGCTGCAGCTTCTAATACTCCGCGTTGATAAATTGGAGCTGGAGCTGGCTGATCTCTGGATCATTCGGGAGGCTGAGGGATGATAGACAGGACATTTAGCGAGGTAGTTACGCCCAAGGTGCAGGACACAGGAAACTGGGTGACATTGAGAAAGGGGAAAGAGGGTAAACAAACAGTGGAGGGTACCCCCGTGGCCATCCCCCTCAACAACAGGTATACCATTTTGGATACTGTTGCGGGGGGCGGATTGACCGAGCAGAGGAAAGTCACAGTGGTAGATCTCTGGCATTGTGTCTGGCTCTGTGACTTAACGGAAGGGAGGAGAAGAGGCGAGCAGTGCCAGTAGGAGATTCGTTCATTAGGGGAATAGAAAGGAGGTTCTGTGGATGAGAATGAGAATCCTGGATGATATATTGCCTCCTGGGTGCCAGGGTCTGGGACATCTTGGATTGAGTCCTCAGCATTCTTAAGGGGAGCATGAACAGCTTGAGGTCGTGGTCCATGTAGCTACCAATGACATGGGTAGGGAGAGTTCAGGGAGTTAGGTGCTAAGTTAAAGAGCAGAGAGGCCACGTGGCCATATGGTTAAGGCATTCAACTAATGATCTCAAGGTCATGAGTTTGAGCCCCAGCCGAGGCAGCGTGTTGTGTCTTTGAGCAAGACACTTAATCACACATTGCTCTGCGACGAAACTGGTGCCAAGCTGTATGAGTCCTAATGCCCTTCCCTTGGACAACATCAGTGCTGTGGAGAGGGGAGACTTGCAGCATGGGCAACTGCTGGTCTTCCATACAACCTTGTCCAGACCTGCGCCCTGGAGAGTGAAGACTTTCCAGGTGCAGATCCATGGTCTCGCAAGACTAACGGATGCCTTTAAAGAGCAGGATCTCTAGGGTTGTGATCTCAGAGTTGTTACCCATGTCCTGTACTAGTGAGGCCAGAATTAGGAAGATTATACAGTTTAATACGTGGTTAAGGAGTTGCTGTAGGAGGGAGGGCATTAGATTTTTGGATCATTAGGGTCTCTCCCAGGGAAGGTGGGACTTGTTCAGAAGGGATGGTTTATACCTGAACTAGAAGGAAATTAATATCCGACTGGGAAGTTTTGCTAGTGCTGCACGGTGTGGGGTGGGGGGGGGGTTGTTCGGGGTGGGGGGAGGTAGATTAAACTGGAGTTGTAGGGGAAAGGAACCAGAGCGCCAGAACAGAGAGTGGAGAGGTTGTGGAGACGGATCTTGTTAAGACCTCAGACAAAGTCAGGAATCAAAAGGTTGAGTATGGTGTGACTAGTGTCCTGAGCTGTGTATATTTCAATGCAAGAAGTATCATTGGAAAGGCAGATGAGTTGAGGGCAGGGTGATTTTAACTTTCCACATATTAACTGGGACTCTCATACTGTAAAAAGACTAGATGGGATAGAGTTTGTCAAATGTTTTCAGTAAAGTTTCCTTAATCAGTATGTAGAGGTACCAACAAGAGAGTGTGTGATATTTGATCTGTTATTAGGGAATGAGGCAGTACAGGTGGCAGAAATTTGTGTAGGGGAACACTTTGCATCTAATGATCATAATGGGCTACCTGACTGGCAGGCCACAATTTGTGCAGCTTCAGAGCTGTGTGTCAGATGTGGCTACATGCAGCACAGGGGACTGTATTGGCTCTCTTCCTGTTTACTCCTGTGTACCTTGGGCTTTAGATACAACACTGAATCGTCCTCTGCAGAAATTCTCTGATGATTTAGCAATGGTTGGGCGTATAAAGAGAGGATGGGAGGATGAATACAGGGCCCTGGTGGAGGACTTCGTCAAATGGTGCAAGTTGAGCTGCAGAAGGAGATGGTGATAGACTTTAGGAATACTAAGCCTGCATTGCTCCCAGTTACTATTGATGGTGAGGACCTACAGGTACCTGGGGGTGCACCTGGATGACAGACTTGAGTGGAGCACAAGCACTGAGGCTGTGTACAACAAAGGCCAGAGTCGCCTCTACTTCCTGAGGAAACTGAGGTTCTTTGGATTGTGCATGTTCTAGTAGTCTGTTGTCACCAATACAATCTTCTGTGCGGTGGTGTTCTGGGGCAATGGCATCAACACGGGTGATGCCAACAGGCTCAATAAACTAATTAGAAATGCTGGCTCTGTTATAGGAGTCAAACTGGACACACGGGAGGCTGTGGTAGAACAAAGGACCCTGCAGAAAATCCTGGCAATTTTGGACAATGTTTCTCACCCCCTGTATGCCACCTTGGCTGAACAAAGGAGCAGTTTTAGTAACAGACTAAGACAACCGCTCTGTATGAGTTAATTCTTTCCCATGGTCATTCAGCTCTATAATGAGTCAACCTATAGCCAGGGAAGTCTTGATCCCCTCCTGTTAGACTGTTTGAGGGAACTTGTTTTTTTATTCTTTCTTACTTCTCTTCTAATATTTGTATATCTGTGCACTTGTAATGCTACTGTGACACTGTAATTTCCTTTGGGAGCAATAAAGTATTTATCTATAATGTCACTGTTTCAAAGTAAATATGGAAAAAGATAGGTCTGGTCTGTGGGTTGAGATTCTATGCTGGAGAAAGGCCAGTGCTGATGGTGTCCGAAAGGATATGGCAGTTGTGGATTTGGGACGGCCTGCTTCCTGGCAAAGGTGTACTTGGTAAGTGGGAGGCCTTCAAAAGTGAAACTTTGAAAGTACAAAGCTTGTATGTACCTGTCAGAATAAAATAGAAAGATAACAGGTTTAGTTTTCAAGAGATAACAACCTTAGTTTTCAAGAGATACTGAGGCTGTGGTTAAGAAAAAAGGGAGGTGCATAGGAGGTATAAGCAGGTCAGAACACATGAGATGCTGATGGATTGTAAGAAATTCACGGGAACACTTGAGAAAGAAATCAGGAGGGCTAAAAGAAGGCATAAAGGTGCTCTAGCAGACAAGGTGAAGTGGAATCCTATGGGATTCTACAGATATGCTAAAAAGGAAAAGGATTGCAAGGGACAAAATTGGTCCTTTGGAAGATCAGAATGGTAATCCATGTGAGGAGCCAAACCAGATGGGGGAGATATTAAATTATTTTTTTGCATCTGTATTTACTCAGGAGATGAACACAGTGTCTATAGAAGTGAGACAAAGTGAGTCATGGACCCTATGCAGATTCCAGAGGAGGAGATGTTTCTATCTTGAGGCAAGTTGGGGTGGATATATTCCCAGGGCCTGACAAGGTGTTCCTTCAGACCTTGTGGGAGGCAAGTGCAGGAATTGCCATGGCCCTAGCAGAAGTACTTAAATCATCCTTAGCGACAGGTGAGATACCGGAGGATTGGAGGATAGCTAATTTTGTTCCACTGCTTAAGAAAGGCTCTAAAATAAACCAGAAAATTAGAGGCTGGTGAGCCTGACATCAGTAGTGAGAAAGTTATTCAAAGGTATTCTGAGGGACTGGTTACATGAGTATTTGGACAGACACAGACTGATTAACGATAGCATGGCTTTGTGCATGGTAGGTTGTGTCTAACGAATCCTATAGAGCTTTTCGAGAAAGCTGATGAAGGCAAGGCAGTTGATGTTGTTTACATGGACTTTAGCAAGGCATTTGACAAGGTTCCACATGGGAGTTTGGTCAAGGAGGTTTAGTTGCTCGGCATTCAAGGTGAGGTAGTAGATTAGACATTGGCTTTGTGAGAGAAGCCAGAGAGTGGTAGTAGATGGTTACCTCTCTTACTGGAGGCCTTGACTAGTGGAGTGTCATAGGGATCAGTGATGGGTTCATTGTTGTTTGTCATGTATTTCAATGATCTGGATGATAATCTGGATAACTGAATCAGCAAATTTGCAGATGACGCCAAGATTGACAGTGGAGTGGACAGTGGGGAAGACTATCATGGCTTGCAGCAGGATCTGGATCAGCTGGAAAAATTGGCTAAAACATGGCAAATGGAATTTAATGCAGACTAGTGTGAGGTGTTGCATTTCGGTATGTCTTACACAGTGAACGGTAGGACACAGAGGAGTGCTGTAGAACAAAGGGATCTGGGAATACAGGTCTGTAATTCATTGGACGTGATGTCATAGGTAGATAGAGTCATAACGATAGGGTCATAAATCAAAGTATCGAATACTGGAGATGGGATGTTATGTTGAAGTTGTATAAGAAGTTGGTGTGGCCTAATCTGGAGTATTGTGTGTAGTTTTGGTCACCTACTTATAGGAAAGATGTAAATAAGTTTGAAAGAGTACAGGGAAAATTTACAAGGATGTTGCCGGCTCTGGAGGACCTGACTTATAACGAAAGATTGAATAGATTAGGCCTTTATTCCTTAGATTGTAGAAGATTGAGAGGAGATTTGATAGAGGTGTACAAAATTATGAAGGATATAGATAGGGAAAATGCAAGCAGGCTTTTTCAAATAAAGTTGCATGAGACTACAACCAGAATTCACAGGCTAAGGATGAAAGCTGAAAGAGGGTTGTGAGAGTGTGGAATGAGCTTCCAGCTCAAGTGGTGTATCTGAGCTTGATTTCAATGTTTAAAAGAAGTTTGGATAGGTACATGGATGGTAGGGGTAAGGAGGGCTATGGTCCCATTGCAGGTCAATGGGGGCAGGCAGTTTAAGTGGTTTGGCATGGAACAGATGGGCCAAAGGGCCTAGTCTGTGCTGTACTTTTCTAAACCCTATGACTCTAATGACCATAAACCTGATTCTGAATCAAAATCAGAATTTCGATTCTTGGACTACTTCAAGGTACTTAGATTTTGTAATTGTCTCTGTGGATGCCTTGAAAAACTGTAATTTTTTCTTGGTGTCTTGGTATGTATGATGATAATAATAATACCAATTTAGATTAGGTTATGAGGACACGCAGTCCTCTTTTATTATCATTTAGTAATGCATGCATTAAGAAATGATACAATGTTTCTCCGGTATGATATCACAGAAACACAAGATAAACCAAGACTGAAAAACTGACAAGAACCACATAATTATAACATATAGTTACAACAGTGCAAAGCAATACCATAATTTGATAAAGAACAGACCATGGGCACGGTAAAAAAAAGTCTCAAAGTCTCTCGAAAGTCCCATCATCTCATGCAGACGGTAGAAGGAAGAGAAACTCTCCCTGCCATGAACCTCCAGCGCCGTAAACTTGCCGATGCAATGAAGAAGATAATGATGATCATTGTGGAAAGCGGCATCTTTCACAGCTTCTGGCTGTTCCACTTTCACTCAGTGGCCACTTTATTAGGTACACCTGTACACCTTGTTAATGCAAACATTTAAGCAGCCAATCATGCAGCAGCAACTCAGTGCATAAAAGCATGTAGGCATGGTCAAGAGGTTCAGTTGATTCTCTGACCAACCATAAGAACCTGGAAGAAATGTGATTGAAATGACTTTAACCATGGAATGATTGTTGGTGCCAGGCAGGGTGGTTGGAATATCTAGAAACTGCTGACCTCTTGAGGTTTTCATGCACAACAGTCTCTAGAGTTTACAGAGAATGGTGGGATAAACAAAAATGCATCCAATCAGCGACAATTCTATGGCAGAAAATGCCTTGTTAATGAGAGACCATGTGTTACAACAGTGGTGTGCAGAAGAGCATCTCTGAATGCACATGTTGAACCTAGAAGAGGATGGGCTACAGACGAGAAACATACACTCAATGG
Source organism: Mobula hypostoma (assembly GCF_963921235.1). Classification (NCBI taxonomy): domain Eukaryota; kingdom Metazoa; phylum Chordata; class Chondrichthyes; order Myliobatiformes; family Myliobatidae; genus Mobula; species Mobula hypostoma. Next base: position 11,124,315 of record NC_086117.1, on the reverse strand, counting down.
CCACTTTATTAGGTACTTTCTGTAATACGCTGAATGTATTTTGGCAGCCAATGAAGCACTTTCTGAAGTGTAATATCTCTTGTAGAAAACATTAATTTGTGCATAGCAAGCTCACATAAACAACAAAGTGTTACGTAACCGGCAACAAGGAATATCAATCGAGACAGGTTATATAAAAATAACCAAACATTTATTAAACACGGATAAAGGATAAGGTAAAAATAAACAAAAACTTTAACCGGAAGTTAACAGATATGCAGCCGTTCACCAACTCGCCACTCGGCTCTGGTTCTTAAAGCGTTAAATGCGAAAACAGTTCTTAAAGCGATACAATCAGATATAGTTCTTAAAGCAATAACTTCTAAAGTCCAACAGATTTACACTTTCAATTGGGAGAGACTTCTCTGGAAAAGGATTTCTTCACAGACGCAACTTTCCTGCTGGTTCTGTCCACAGGATTCACGATGCTGAAAATAAACAGTTTAAATCAACTGACCTTAAATTCCTTTAGAGAGAGAGAGAGAGAGAGCACCTTTTTGCATAAACTCCTTGCTCTTTTTGGCAAGAGTTATCTCAATGCAGGTAGCTACTACTCCAACGAAGACTCAATAAGGTCGATCCTTTATTAAACTGCCAGACGATGCCAACTCCTCTCAATCCTTCGATCCTGTAACTTCGATAAATTCTTCACATTCCCTTCCAATGTTGGAATTGGGTAAATCAACACATCTAGCAAAAATTTCCAGTCCAAATAATAATGGTATCTTGCAACAGAACGCACACTCCGTTTTAAAAATGAAACTGCGTCATAAGAACAAACACGCAACAGAAACGGAGATACAGCACGTTCTACCTGGAAATCTACAATCTAAAAACCCCCTGCATCACCTGGGTCGACCCTTATATGGTCATGGGTCACATGTCATCACATGACCACACATTGGCGGGAAAATTACATCAGGTGACCTCCTAAAAACCATTACATCATTCTCACAAAAAAAACACATCTCCTTGAGCATGTAACAAAAGTTATGCCAATAGTGTTATGAAAATGTTGATAAAATCATGAAGGATATAAATTAGGTGAATGCACGCAGTTTTTTCTCCAGGGTTGAGGAGACAAGAACTAAAGGACAAAGACGAAGGAATCTGCAGGTGCTGGAAATACAAAGCAACACACATAAAATGCTGGAGGAACTCAGCAGGTCAGGATGCATCAGTGGAAAAGAGTAAACAGTCGACGCTTTGGGCTGAGACCTTTTATCAAGACTGGAAAAAATGATGAGAAGTTAGAGCAAGAAGGTGGGAGGAGGGTGGAAGAAGTACAAGGTGGTAGAGAATAGGTGAAACTGAGAGAGAGGGAGGGGTGAAGTAAAGAGCTGGGAAGCTGATAGGTGAAAGAAATAAAGGGCTGGAGAAGGGAGGATCTAACAGGAAAGGGTAGAAGACCATGGAAGATAGGGAAGGGGGAGGAACACCAGAGGGAGGTGATGGGCAGGTAGATGAGATGAAATGAGAGAGAGGAATGGGAATGGTGAAGGGGGGGAGGGGTGCAATTACCAGAAGTTCAAGAAATTAATGTTCATGCCAGATGGAATATAAGGTGTTGCTTCTCCTACCTGACGTGGCAGTAAAGGAGGCCATAGTCTTGACATGTTGGAATGGGAATGGGAAGTAGAATTGAAATGGGCAGCCACTGGGACATCCTGCTTTTTCTGGCGGATGGAGCGTAGGTGCTCAGCAAAGCAGTCTCCCAATCTACGTTGGGTCTCACCGATATACGGGAGGCCATACTGGGATCACCAGATACAGTAGATGACCCCAACAGACTCACAGGTGAAGTGTTGCCTAAAGGACATACTGTTTTGTTGGTTTAGAGTTCAGAGTTCAAAGTGCAAAGTGAATTTATTATCAAGGTATATACTGTATATGTCACCATATACTAACATGAGATTCATTTTCTTGTGGGCATTCACAACAAACACAAGAGAATCAATGAAAAACTGCACACAAAGATGGACAAACATCCAATGTGCAAAAGACAACAAATTGTACAAATACAAAACAGAAAAAAAATGAAGTAGTATAATAAATAAATAATATTGTGAAATCTGTTCATTGTTGGGGTGAATGAATTTTTCCAAGAGCTTGATGGTTGAACGGTAATAATTGTTCCTGAACCTGGTGACGTGGGACCTAAGGCTCCTGTATCTCCTTCCCGATGGCAGCAGTGAGAAGAGAACATGGCCTGGAGGTTGGGGGTCCTTGATAATGGATGCTGCTTTCTTGTGGCAGCGCTCTTTGGTGGCATAGAAGTGCTAGGGTGGGAGGTGCCATGGGTATATATTCACCCAGCCCTGAGACACATGTGGGCAAGTGGCCAAGTGGTTAATTCATTAGACTAGCTACCTGAAGGTCGTGAGTTCGAGCCCCAGCTGAGGGAACGTGTTGTGTCCTTGAGCAAGGCACTTAATCACACATTGCTCTGCGACGACACTGGTGCCAAGCTGTATGAGTCCTAATGCCCTTCCCTTGGACAACATTGGCATCGTGGAGAGGGGAGACTAGCAGCATGGGCAACTGCTGGTCTTCCATACAACCTTGCCCAGGCCTGCGCCCTGGAGAGTGAAGACTTTCCAGGCGCAGATCCATGGTCTCACAAGACTAACGGATGCCTTATTACTTTATGTGTTAAGATACATGAACACCATGGTCTGGAGAAACATTGTTTTGTTTGGTGGTATACATATATATGGTTGAATGTCAATAAACAGACTTGAAAATCAGATACAATTTTCATACCTCTCTTTGATCAGTGACTGCTGCATGCGAATGGTTGAATGACAATACGCTGAACTTGACAAAGCAAAGATAAATCCATCTGACCACCTGACATTTCAAGTAAAGAAAGATAGATCTTTTAGGATGGAAGGTTATCACAGAATCTGTGGAGGTGTAGTAATGTCAGATTGTTAAGTTTAAGAGGAAGCACAGTTGTGTAGTAGAGATGTTCCTTTCACCTCCAGCAACCTAGCTCAGTCCCAGCCTCCCTGTTGTCTTTGTGACCACCTGGGTTTGTCATCGACTATATCTGATGCTCCCGGTGCAGCCTCCTGTACACCAGGGGAGGGGGCAGCTTTGTTGAGTACCTTTGTTCTGACTGCTGCAAAAGGCAGGATCTTCTGGTGGCTACCCCTTTCAATTCAACTTCCCATTCCTATTCTGATATGTCTGTCCATAGCCTACTCTACTGCCATGATGACGTCATACTCATTTTGGAGGAGAAACGCCTCTTATTCCATCTGGGTGCCTTCCAACCAGATGGCATGAACATCGATTTCTCCAACTTCTGGTAATTTCTCCCCCAGTTTGGCTTCCCTCTCACCAATTCTCTTCTCTTTACCTGCCCATCACTTCCCTCTGGTGTCCCTCCTCCTTCCCTTCCTTTCATGGTCCGCTGTCCTCTCCTATCAGATTCCTTTTTCATTAGCCCTTTACCTCTTCCACCTATCACCTCCCAGCTTCTTACTTTATTCCCTTCCCTCACCTACCCACCTTCCCCCTTCACCTGGTCTCACCTGACACCTGCCAGCTTGTAGTCCTTCCGCTTCTACCACCTTCTTATTCTGGCTTCTTCCCCCTTCCTTTCCAGTCCTGATGAAGGGTCTCAGCCCGAAACATCATCTGTTTCTCCCTCTCCGTAGATGCTTCCTGACAAGTTGAGTCCCTCCAGCATTTTGAGTATGTTGCTCTGGAATATGCTGTCTTGGAAGGTTTTGGAGGCTCAGTCATTAGTGGTATCTGAAGAGGAAGTGGATATATTTTTCAAGGATCGGTGAATTGAGGGCTTAAGAGGAACATACGTTGATGAGGAGATGAGGCCTGGAGCAGATCAGCTATGATCACGTTGGACAGGACTGAGGGGCTGAGTTGCTTACCTGCTCCGCTTTCCTCCCACATCCAAAAGATGTTGTGGATGAGTCGTTAAAATGGCTACTGTAAATAATAGGTGATTAGTAGACTCTGTGGGGACTTGGTGGGAATGTGGGAAGAATAAAATAGGATTAGCGTAGGATTAGTGTAGTAGATACTTCTGGTCAGCTTGGACTCAGTGGTTCGATGGGTACTAATGACTGTCATCCTCGTAAGCCCATCACCCCATCTGTTCTGAATGCAAGCAAAGCAAGGTTCTGACGGTTGTCAACGATCTATATAAGACTGTTTTCTGATGCGAATGAACGATGCTTCCTGGCATGAACATTGCTTGCAATGCACAGTATGTCAACAACCACTCACCAGGAGCAGTTATTTTCGAGACAGAAAACTTTACTGCAAACCTGACTATGAACAGTAAGTCTGTGCACATTTTAAAGACACAAAACTGCAAGGATTCTGCACTATTTAGTCTTCAATAGTTTGGTTTGAAGGCCTTGTCTAACATAAAGCCACAACTTATCCCCTTTTTAATGAAAATACATTGCAATGATATATCATCATCATCATCATCATTATGTGCCAGGTTATATGATGTGGGTAATCATGAAAATTCATCATGATTGTTCTTGCCACATTCTTTTTTACAGAAGTAGTTTGCCATTGCCTTCTTCTGGGCAGTGTCTTTACAAGATGGGTGGCCCCAGCCATTGTCAGTCCTCTCCAGAGATTGTCTGCCTGGTGTCAGTGGTCACATAACCAGGACTTGTGATATGTGCTGGCTGCTCATCCGACCATCCACCACCTGCTCGCATGGCTTCACATGAGCCTGATCGAGGGACTAAGCAGGTGCTACACCTTGCCCAAGGGTGACCTGCAGGCTAGCGGAGGGAAGGAGTAACTTACACCTCCTTTGGTAAAGATGTATCTCCACCCCACCACCCACCTGTGATAATATAGTTTCCGTAGTAACCCTTCACTCTTCATTCAAGGTCATTTTCTTCTTCTTTTTAAGTCCATCACCCCTGGTGGGGCTCAGTCCACCGAAAGTAGCTCTCCAGAGCCCTCTCTCTTGGGCCAGTCATTCAAATTGTCCCCAGCTGTAGCCCACCTTCGAAGATCCTTCCTCTCCCAAGGATGAGGTCTTTGACGTTCCTGTTGGAGTTTCTGCAGCACTGGATTTTTTATGGGATAGGGTTGCTAGCCCCATGTCCAACCCTCCTCCTCTTACAGTCAGGCTGGATCATCCACAGCGTGGTTTTATGACTGTATCAAGCAATAATTCCATTTACTACCTGCATGCCTAGAAAGACAATCATACAGACTGGCCTACAGACACCCGATAGCAATCAGATTATTTTAATATGAGAAAAGAGCTCTTTCACACCAGGTTTCCACTGAATATTTGTAACAATAATAATTTGAAACTCCTTATGAAGTAGAAAATATTACATCTGGTCATAAGGGTGGGCTATCATCAGGAATTCAGGAAACACTATATCTGAACTGCATGAATAATCTATTTTAAATCCTTCTCATTTCCCAAACTGTGAGCTCACAACCTGAAAACTTTCTCTTTATGTTTGCTTTGAAACAAAATGTGAGCCACTGTAGGTGTCATAAAGGGGAAGGTCTCTGCCCTGTTTAAAATTACTTGGGAATGGTGCTGGAAATGCTGGCAAGCAAGTTTTCCAACAACTTAGAATGAATAAATCAAAGTGTAGTACTATTAATACCTTCTTGCAGTCTCTCCCTTGTTAAAGAGGGCATATCAGCTTTGTACCGGTAGATAAATCTACCATACACAACATTAATAACAGTAAGTCTATTCAGGTCAAAGAACAACACTGCTAAGAAACCAGTATCAAAATAAAAGCAAGCATTGCCTTTCAAAAGAAAACATTCATATCAAAGAAGCATTTTGGTACAACTTTTGAAGTAAAATTTGTATATTTCTCCATCTAGACATTGTGAAATATTAGCCTGTCGGCAGGTTATAATGACAAATAGTAAGGAAAATTGTTCTTATAAAGTTTTCTATTGCTTATTTCCTTCCTATATTTATTGATTTTTACAATGAAAGTGTCCCACAAACTAGTTATTAAAATACATCAGTTCTTCTCCCCACCTTTCTGCCTGTATCTCTATTTGCCAACACCCAAACAAAAAGCAGATTGTTGAAATTATTAAATTGGAGCAAGTGGTAATAGCATACAGTACTGTGCAGAAGTCTTAGGCACATATATTTAGCTCGGGTGTCTGAGACTTTTGCACAGTACTGTATTTGTCACTGTGGAGCAGAGAACAAGTTTGTAACTATGACAAGAGCAAATGATGTTGAGAGTTGTGAGGGTGGGGCACCGCGGGAGGGTGAGGGACAGGTGGCAGAGAGGAGGGCCAGGGCGGGGGTTGTGCAGGTGCGGATGCTCACAGCCCAGAAGCACGAGGCAAGGTCATTTGATTCCAAACAATTGGTTTATTGATCATTACAGAATGTCTCTCTGGTGTTTTCCACTCCCTTCCCCTTTTCCCAACCATGAATCCCCTCTCCCTGCCCCCTTCCCACTCTCAGTCCACAACAGAGACCCATATCAGAATCATCATCACTGACATCTTTGTTTTTTTGTGGCAGCAGTACAGTGCAATACATAAAATTACTACAGTACTGTGTAAAAGTCTTAGGCACTCTAGCTATATACATGTGCCTAAGACTCTTGTACAGTACTGAGAGTGACTTCAGTAAGGACAGAAAGTGTTCAATAGATCAGGAAGTGAGTGCAAGGTGAGAGAAACATACCTAACACAAAATGCTGGAGGAACTCTCTGCATTTCCGGCTGCTGCAGAATCTCTTTAGCTTATACCATGTTCAATCAATAACTTTTCAGCAGAATTTGGAACTGTTAGATAAGTTATACCCCTGAGTTGCTTATTTTCATCTCCATGCTACCTTTAAACATTGATTTCAGGTATCCGAGTAAACAAAATGCACAGTTCACATTTCTGAGTTTCTTCGTGCTGAAAATTACTATTTGTGGTATATAATCTCAGACATCCCACCCTGCAAAAACTCATTTCAGGGAGGTAGCACCATCAATTTGCAGGAAACTCCCGGAACTTCCAGGAGAGGTGGGATGTCTGCAATAGAGTAGCTCCTTAGCAGCTAGCCAGCTAGTTTAAATAACGTTAGCTATGCTAATGAACGAATGACACCTGTTAAACTCACCTCAACATGTCTTTTACAGTCTTAACCCACCATGGGCAATAGAAAAGTCACTGTTGCAAACAGTGCAGCGAGCAACACTGTCATTATTTGACCCCCATTAGGCAGGGGTTCACTTTAGTGTAGTCTGGGGTGACGTACGTTTTATATTTTCTTTTTTTGGAACACTCTGCCATGGTGTGCTCTCACTCTCTCTCTCGTGGCCGCTCGCGCACGCTCTCGCTTGCTTTCTCGCTCTCTCGCTCACGTGCTCTTGCTTGCTTGCTCTCTCTCTCTCTCTCGCGCGCTCTCTCTCTCTCGTGGTCGATCTCGCGCTCTCTCTTGCTTTTCTCTCGCTCGCTCTCAAAAAAATTGATTTCCGTGATATTGTATATAATTTGCGGGCATCAGGGAGCCACAATTAATATACAGGAGACTCCCGGAACTTCCGGGAGAGGTGGGATGTCTGTAATCTTGCAGCTATCTTTTTCTTTCTATTCTGGAGAATTTCCGGAGCATTTTACCTCCCTGAGTGAGAAGGCAATTGAAATCTACACTCTCAAGTCCCTGCTCATGTTGGAAACTACAAGACTGTTGTAAAAACTCATAAGGATTGTCAGCCTTTGGCAAGGGGAATCTAGGATCCTTTCCTGAGATGATGTCTATGTACATCCAGGCCTATTTTTCTTGCTACCCTCCAAATGCCTTTAAATTGTTTTCGAACCACTACAACAAAACACTTTCACTGCACAGACTGTTGATAATCGAAGAAGGCTGTTCACCTCCACTTTCACACGGGCAAAAAGAGATAGTCACTAAAATCTATATCCCAAAAATTAACAAAAAATATACCCAAAGCACTCTACCTTTATACACCGTAAAATTGCAATTGGGAATCCTGTTCAAAGCTTCTTCTGATGCTGCTCTCACCAGGTATTGGAAAAAGAAGATAAAAGAGCCATGACTTCTGATAAACTGTTTCCCTAATGTTGGACGGCTGGGTGGCAGTATAGAGATACATCTCTACCAAAGGAGATGTAAGGTTCTCCTTCCCTCCACTAGCCTGTAGGTCACGTTTGGGCAAGGTGTAGCACCTGCTTAGCCCCCGATCAGAGTCATGGGAAGCCAAGGGAGCAGGTGGTCGATGGTTGTATGAGCTGCTGGTGCGTATCACAAGTCCTGGTTATGCAACCCCTGATTGCAGACAGACAGTCTCTGAAGAATATTGATAATGGCTAGGGTCACCCGTCTTGTAGAGACACTGTCCAGAAGAAGGCAATGGCAAATCACTTCTGTAGACAAATTTGCCAAGAGCAATCATGGTCATTGATCTTGATCGCCCACGTCATGTGACATGGCACATAATGATGATGTCATATGACATGGTACATAATGATGATCAGGAATGTGGGATGGTGATGTAGCATAGTAGTCAATGCGTCACTCTGTCGTGCCAGCGATCAGCAATCGAAGTTCAATTCCCAGTGCTGCCTGTGATGAGCTTTTACGTTCAACCTGTGATCTCATTGATTTCCTTCAAATGTTCGGGTGTCCTCCCACATTCCAAAGATGTATGGTTAGGGTTAGATTTAGTGAGCTGAGGGCATGCTATATTGACACTGGAAGCATGGTGAAACTTGTGGACTGCCCCCAGCTCAATAATCGCTGATTTGTTTTGACACTAACAATGTATTTCACTGTATACTTCAATGTACATGTGATAAATAAAACCAATCTTCCTTTATCTTTAATGATGACAAAGAACTGGAACTTCCCTCAGGATGATTAATAGAACTGAATGATGGCTTGTTATTCCTGGACCGTGCTGCAGCTTGAGCAATGCTGGGTCATCTTCACACAATTATAAATAATAAATACTCCCAATAAGGTCTTGCATAAAATGTATTCCTCTGTTACCAATAGGCCTAATAAACCAGTGTTTCACCTACAAAGTATGAACTGTGGAGAGGCAGGAGGAGTGATTATTATGGAGAAGTTGCTTTCCTTGAAAACCTTCTGTATCACAGAAAAACCCTATACCCATTTGAATGTCATATTATAAGCAAAAGTGAGTTCCAATGGGATGCTTTTCTCTTAACTGTCATGAGTTCATGGTGTGGGGCCACTTAAGAGATTTGCTTTGGTAACTGACAAGGCACTGGTCAGCAGCTGTGTTTGGAGACATAAGTAATGAGCTCTTCGGGCCTATGTAGGGAGCTGGGGGGCATTGGGCTTTGAGGTTTTTAAAGCATCTGAATTGGTTAATTGTTGTTTACAAGAGTCATTAATCATTTAGAGTTCCTTGTATTTTTCATGAGCAACTCGCTCTTGGTAGTGTGGTCTCCTGGTGCCTTATGTTTAAACTTATGAAGTTTATCATGATAGGCTCGTGGATTTCATGTTACTTGTATTACTTAAGCAGATGCCTGATTCGAATGAGTTACCAATGTTCTTTAGGAATTATTACGAGGAAACTCTGGTTGCCGACTTTACATTGGAATCTGTCTTTCCTCTGCACTTGGGTTCTGATATTGCCAGTGCACAACATGACAACAAATGCTTATCATCTTTCAGCTTTCAGTTTTAAATAAGACATGCACTTTAAGATCAGGTATAGATACAGGCTTAGATTGTCATACACATTCATTATTGCCATATATACAGCCTACACAATGAGCTTCATGAAATTCCTTGCTTGCATGAAGCTCATCGTGTAGATTGTATAGATAGAACATAGAACATAAAATAGTACAGCACAGTACAGGCCTTTCAGCCCACAATGTTGTGCCGACCCTATATGCCAAGAAAGAATATATATGGCAAGAACGACTATATATGGCAAGAGTGAATAGAGTGAGGAGTGGAAAACAACAGAATGGTGCAAAGATTGGAGCGCACAGCGAAGTCTGGTACACAGGAGTGCTGAAGTGACAATAATGGAAGGGGTTGAATTAAGGGTTCGAGAATATGGCAGCACCACTGGGAAGTGGTGATTGGTACAGAAGTCAGATAGTGGTGGGGAAGAAGCTATCCTTGAGTCTGGTCATCTGGGTTTCAAGGTTCTGTGTCTTAGAACATAGAAACCTACAGCAAATTACAGGTCCTTTGGCCCACAATGTTGTGACGACCATGTAACCTACTCTAGAAACTGCCTAGAATTTCCCTACCACACAGCTTCTCCCAGAAGGCAGAAGAGAGAAATGGAGTGGCCAGGATGATGTCACTGACAACACTGTTAGGCTTCTTGATGCAGTGCACCATGAAGATAGACTGGATGAAGTAAGTGAGGCGCCAGTGATTGACCAGGGAATGTTTACCATTCTCTGTGGATTCCATTGGTCTAGAGCAGACTGGTTACCCAAACAGGCTGAGATGCAACCTGTTGATAGTGCCTCTGTAGAATTCGAGAGGATTCCTGTGGACACCTTGAATCTTCTCAGAAGTGCTTTCCTGATCAGCATATCAGTGCAGAGGGTCCAGGAGGGCTTGTTGGTGACATGGGTGCCAAGGAACTTGAAGCTCTAAACCAGCTCCAGAGAAGTTCCATTGATGAGGGTGGAATTTGTTCATTTTCCCACTTCGTTAGGCCAGCAATCAGCGTCTTGGCCTTACTGATATTGATGGCTGGGTTGTTATCCTGATACCATGACTGTTGCTTCTCAATATCAATATAAAGGTAAGATAGTTTAATGATATAATTTGCAAAAAAAAAAACAGTGGGCGTTTAGGTTTATAACTTGCCCTAAAACTTGCTCATCCTGTTTCAGACATCTTGAGGGTAAATGATGCACAAAATTCCTGGAAAAAGATCCTTTAAACAGTAAACTGAGCTTATCATGCTAAAAAAAAATCCATCGTATCACTGCACATACATCAAGAACTGCGAGTTTAAAAAAATAGGCAAAATGTTGTTACTTTCGCAATTTGGGTTTATTCATTTTAATTTCTCCAAACATAAATGAGGCATATCATTGGGTATGTTTATAGAGGAGGTTCATAGATTAGTCAGGGTATCAAAGGTTACGGGGAGAAAGCAGAAGAATGGTGTTGAGAGGGATAAAGAATCAGCCATGATGGAATGGTGGAACAGACTCGATGGGCTAAATAGCCTAATTCCACTCCTATATCTTATCATTTTATGGCCTCATAAGACCCACAAGAGGGAATTTTATTCTGTATCTTGGATCTTTGGGTGTGGGCAAATTTCTGTAACCTGGATGGCCATAACACAGGGACCACCTGTTCAAAGTAACACAACTAAGTTCCCCTGCATTACTTCCCCCTTTCTCCTCAGAGCCAACGAGCTCACTCACTGGAAAATGTTTAACACAGGACATCTGCTAATCCCACTGGGATTTCTTCATGAATGTTGAGTTGCTCAAGTTGCTTCAGAACATAAGAACTGGGATCAGGAGCAAGCCATCTGCTCCCACAAAGCCGCTTCTCTGTTTAACATAGCAATGGTTGAACTTTCCATTCCTGTCCACAGTCTTCTGGGTGGAGAATGCCAATAATTTACAGGCCTCTTCAGGGGAGAGAATTCTCTCTCATCTCCATCCAAGATCAGTGACCTCTTACTTTGATTATATGATCTCCTGGTTTCAGATTCCCCAAGGGTTATGTCTGTTAGTATCTTGACTGATGCCTCCAAGAACTGTACACAATTTATCAAGGATCTTACTTATTTGGTTGTGACGTTAGAAAAGGCATTAAATGCATAAATGATTTTTCCTCAGTTAATACAGAATAATTAAGTATTGAACATAGAATATTTACCTCATCAAATAATCCCAGAAATACATGAGGTAATGCTCTAGTGTAAAGCTGGTTGGGCTATCTTTCACCAATAAACAATTTAGTTAATGGAATTTGTCATAGTTTAACCCAAGAATCCACTGGTTTATCTACCTGTGTGTGTGTGCGCGTGTGTGTGAGATCATAAAATATAGGAGCAGAATTAGGCCATTTGGCCCATCGAGTCTGCTCCACCATTTCATCATGACTGACTCATTTTCCCTCTCAGCCCCAATCTCCTGCCTTCTCTCCCTGTATCCCTTCACGCCTTGACCAATCAAGAACCTATCAATCTCTGCCTTAAATATACCCAATGACTTGGCCTCCATGGCTGCCCATGGCAAAGAATTCCAAAAATTCACCACTCTCTGGTTAAAGAAATTTCTCATCTCCGTTCGAAATGGGTGCCCCTCAATTCTGAGGCAGTGTCCTCTGGTTTTAGACTCTCCCACCATAGAAAACATCTTCTCCACGTCCACTCTATTGAGGGCTTTTAACGTTCATAAGGTTTCAATGAGGTCACCTCTCATTCTTCTGAATTTCAGGGAGTACAAGCCATGAAACGCTCTTCATATGACAAGCCTTTCAATCCTGGAATCATTTTCATGAACCTTCTTTAAATCCTGTCCAATGTCAGCACATCCTTTCTTAGATAAGGGGCCAAAAACTGCTCACGATACTCCATGTGAGGCCTTACCAGTGCTTTATAAAGCCTCAGCATTACATCCTTGTTGCTATATTCTAGTCCTCTTGAATACTGCACGTGCATGTATGTGCTAGTGTGTATGCATATCTGTGAGTGTGTCGTGTGCATGTGACTGTGTGTGTGTGTATGCACACACAGTTGGTTAGTTATTTAATAGAAGATGTGCTATTGTAGGGTTCCTGTTTTATTCTAGACAACATAATGATAACTTCACCCACCATAGCTCTGGACTGATTCCACAACCTACAGATTCTGCAAGGACTTTGAAAGACTCTACAACTCATGTTCTCAGCATTGTCTATTAATTTATATTTCTACAATTCGTCTTCTTTTCCACTTTGGTTTTTTGTTAGTCTTTGTTCATGTATAGTTTTTTTGGGGTAAATTCTATTGTATTTCTTCATTTTCCAGCAAATGACTGGAAGAAAATGAATCTCAAGGTACTGTTCGGTACCTTGACTTTGAATTCAAAGGTAGTGTGAATGATATTTTTGTGTCACCGGCCTTGCCCTTGCACACAGCTTTTCACAGGAGATACGGAAGAATCTTTCTGAAACGTTAACTCTGTACCTGTAGATGTTGACTGTTCTAATAATAATTCTCAGTATTTTCTGTTTTTTTTTAACAGATGATGCTCATTACTTCCAACTGAAAATTTATTTTACTCTAACAAGTGAAAGCCAGTAAACAGATCCAGATCCCCAGCAGACTGAAAATAGCATCTTAAGAGAACTCTGTAACTTGCTCAGCTTGGCTAGTATGGAGCTTACAGGGACACATTCAACTTCAGCATCAGTGGTAGCATGCTCAAAATTCCCATGTGTGTGTGTAAAACATAGACCTGTAGGTTGCACTATAAACTTATAGAGCAGTCAAATTTCTTACATTGCTGTATGGTGCTAGACTATGGACCACCTACTGTAGGCATCTGAAAGCCCTGGAACGAATCTACCAACTATTTCTACCACCTATCTTGGCAGAATATTCCAGGTACCTCCTGACTACCTCACAAATCTCATTTAATCTTTCCTCCTCTCACCTTAAAAAAAGATTTTGAGGATCGGCTGGAAGAACAGACACACTAACACCAGCGTACTGGAGGAGGCCAACATGGACAGCACCTCCACTGTGACAAAACAACACCAACTCCGATGGATAGGTCATGTCAGTCGAATGCCTAACTCACATCTCCCTGAACAGATCCTTTATTTCCACTTGAAGGAAGGTCAGTGAGCCCCGGGTGGGCAAAGGAAACGCTTCGAAGATAACATCACAATCAGCCTGAAGAAATTCAACATGACGTCTAAAAACCGGGAAGACATTGCACTCAATAGATACACCTGGAGGAAATCTGGTCAGGAGGGAGCTATGCTCCATGAAAATGACCTTCACTGTGCCGCAGAGTACAAGCGGCAGCTGTGAAAGGAGAGACTGAAGATCCAAAAGACCCAACCACTGACCACATCCACCATTTCCACTTGCCCACACTGCACCAGAGTCAGTGGATCCCAGATCGGCCACTACAGCCACCAGAGGATCCACCAATAGACAAACCCTCAGGAGAACATCATACTCGACTCAAGTGAATCCACTACTACTACTAGAAAATAGAACAGCACATCACAGGAATTGGCTCTTTTACCCACCATGTCTACACCAACCTTAATACTAAACTGAACTAATCCTAACTGCTTCTTCATGGTCTGCATTCCTATGATCCCTGTGTGTTCTTGTATCTGTTTAAATGTCTCTTCAATACTGCCACTCAAGTCAAGTTTGTTCTTATTTAACTATATGAGTGTATACTGTCAAATGAAGAAGCACAGTAGTACACACAACACACATGTAACACACAATAACTTAGGAAAGGAAGAATTAAATCTACAAATTAATTATGCATAGATAAACAAATTTAAGTGCATAAATTAAATATTGAACAAATTATCCAGTGACACTTTGAATGTGACGTGGCAGGGAGTTCAGAAGCCTAATGGCCTGAAAAAAGAAGCGTTTCCCATCCTGACCATTCTTGTCTATGCATCAGAGTCTCCTGCCTGATGGTAGAACGTCAAAGAAGATGCTGGATGGATTAGACATAGACATAGACATACTTTATTGATCCCAAATTGAGTTTCGTTACAGCTGCACCAACCAAGAATAGAGCATAAATATAGCAATACAAAAACCACAAAAAATCAAACAACAATATGCAAACTATGCCAGATGGAAATAAGTCCAGGACCAGCCTATTGGCTCGGGGTGTCTGACCCTCCACGGGAGGAGCTGCAAAGTTCGATGGCCGCAGGCAGGAACAACCTCCCATGACGCCCAGTGGTGTATCTTGGTGGAATATGGCCGGAGTCCAACAGCAAAAAGTTCAATATCCGGGCTACAAACACGTTCCTCGATTGTAATATGACCAAGATTGCACCATCTGTTGTTAACCAGAACAGCAAGCCCCCAACTCCTTTACGCTTACCGCTCTCAGTGCACTTCCGGTCAGCCCGAACGGTCTGGAAGCCCCCCATGGAAAAGTTTTGGTCGGGTATGTCCACGTGCAGCCACGTTTCAGTAGAACACATAAAACTGCTCTCCTGAAATGTTCTCTGACTCCTGGCTAGCGCCGTCAACTCGTCCATTTTATTACTCCTCTTCTCCATGAGTTTCCTAGTATTATCAAGGATTGGTGGGATCCTTGATAATACTAGGGGCCCTGTGTACACAGTTCTCCTGATAAATGTCCCCAATGGATGGTAGGGAGACCCCTATGATTATCCTCACCGTAACTGCTTCTACCATCTGTCTTGGCAGAACATACGAGGTACCTCCTGCTTACTTCACAAATCTCCTTTAAACTTTGCCCCCTCACCTCAAAGCTAAGCCCTCTAGTACCTAACATTTCCACTCTGGGAAGAAGACTCTGACTCTCTGCTCTATCCATCCCTCTCATCATTTTAGATACTTCTATCAGGTCTCCCCTCAGATTCTCCGGAGAAAATCATCAAAATTTGTCCCACCCCTCCTGATAGTCATCCTGGCATCATCCTGGTAAAACTCTTCTGCACCCTCTCCAAAGCCTCCATTTTCTTCCTGTAATGTGGCTACTTGAAATGCACATACCTGTAATACTTTTGCCTAACAGAAGTTTTATATGAATGAGATTCTGCAGGTGCTGGAATCACCAGCCAGTTTCGACTCCTTTCTTTTCCCCTACCTTCTTATTTTGGCTTCTTCCCTCTTCCTTTCCAGTCCTGATGAAGGGCCTCAGCACAAAATATTGTCTGCTCATTTTCCTCCATAGATGCTGCCTGAGCTGCTGAGTTCCTCCAGTGTTTTGTGTGAAAAGTTTTATAGAACTGCAACATGACTTCCCAACTTTTATACTCAATGCCTTTACCATCCTATTCACTTGTGTCGTCACTTTCAGTGAACGATGGACTTGTTCTCCAAGATTCTTGCGCACACTGATGCCATTTGCTGTATACTTTCCTCAGGGAACACAGAATGCATCTTCCATTTCTCTACCTCTCCAAGATCCCTCCATACCCAAAGAACCCTGAGTACACCAATGACATTTACTGTACAATTTCCTTGGCCATCCCAGAATGCATCACCTCAAACTTGTCTGCATTGCCCAGTTCTCTACTTCTTTTCTGTCATGCCCTTTAGAATCTTCTATGTTCCAGTTAGATCACCTGCCATTCTTCTGAGTGCCAAATAACATCGTTTCAGTTTCTTTAGCTGCTCGTGGAAGAACAAAACTTTGATCGCAATGTTTGAGCTGTTCCATCATATGACCTAAACTGTGCAACTTTGTATCCCATTATCACAACCAAACAATTTTTGATGCAGCATCTCAATGCAGGATGTTAACAATTTCCTACCTCCCCATAGATTCTGCTCAGCCCTTTGAAGGAAGAAATAAGACCATAAGCCAGAGGAGCAGAATTAGCCTATTTGGCCCATCAAGTCTTCTCTGCCTTTTCATCATGGCAGATTTATTATCCCCCTCATCCACATTCTCCCTGCAACCTTTGACATTCTTGCTAGTAAATATACTCTGTAGCAATGAATTCCACAGGTTCACCACCCTTTGGCTAAACAAATTCCTCCTCATTTCCATTCTAAGTGGTTCAGTTGGTTCAGTTTATTACCGGAGAATGTAAGCAGTATACAACCAAAATACTTAGTCTTTGCAGAAATCCATGATAAACAGATCCCCAAGAGAATGAGCGACAGAAAAGCGTTAGACTCCCAAAGCCCTCTCTCCCCCTCCCTTGCACAAGCAGCAGCAAACATCGACGCATCAACCTCCCCCTTCCCCCCACCCGTCTCAGCAAAAAAAAAGCATCAGCACCCACCACCCGCCAAGCAATAACAAAGCACCCAAAGAGAGACCATGAACAGCAGTGAACAAAAACTATTTACCCAACATGCCACAGGCTTTCTCTCTCTCACTAACAAGGAACAGGGGGATGTCACCCATATCACTGCGAAAAGGGAGATAACAGCCGCTGTTACGATATTACAGTCAGCGGCATCACTTTTTGTTCTGAGACTCTCCAACTTGAGAATTGGCAGCAAACTCTCCCCACCATTGAGAGAAAGAGAGAGAGAGAGAGGGGTCACTCAACGACAGAGACCTCTGCAGCATCCGCCGCTGTAAAATCCTGATGTTCCTTCTCTTTTGACACATCAGTCAGTGGCACCGGCTTGGAATCTGCCGTCCACAGGCACACTCCCTGGAGGCACCATCTTCCAAGCCGTGTCTGGAGAAAATGGTCGGCCGATGAGCTCCAGGAGCAGAAACTCATCTGCCGTTAAGAAACCGCAGTTTGAGTGCCATTGCAGATCAGTACCTTGACGGAACCCCATCCATCTTGAAAAGGTAAAAAAGAGACATCAAAGAGAGGAATTTAAGCTGTTTCCACAGATGAGCTCGAAGAGGTAGCCACTTGGCGCCATCTTGGGATAAAGGGACATCCTTCCATTCTGAGGCTGGGCCCTCGGAGCCTAGACTCCCCCACTATTGGTAATGTTCCCTCTACGTCCACTCTCTCTAGACCTGTCAATATTCAAAAAGTTTCAATGAGATCTGCCTTTATGCTTCTAAACTCTGGCAAGTGCAGGCCCAGGGCCATCAAATGTTCCTCATACATGAATAAGCATGGTTTCAAAAATCAAAGTAAATCAAAACCCTTGAACGAATCACGTTCTGAGTGCATTTGTGGATGCCTTCTAGGTTCTGCATGCAAACACATCACCTTCAGACCAGATGGTTAGTTTAACAGCTCCTTACTTGAATCCGGAATGTAGAAATAAATAGTTTCTTTAAAAAAAGCCTCAATGACTGACAGAATGAATTGCAATAACCAGCTGTGAAACATGCTTTTCCTTTATACCCTGTGAATCTGCTCATAGTTCACCACGAGTCATCACTTGCGAGGCTGTAAATCATACTTCAATGACGGTAGACAATGCATCATTCAAATCTTGCAGTCAAAGGATAATGTTAACAGTGAATTCTAATGTTGATGCAAATTTACAACCTGGATATTATGTTCCCCCTCAGAGTGAATTGCTAATGACGTAAATATAGAAAATGTCCTGACAACTTTCCAAATCTCACCTGTTGTTGGTTACGCTTATATTAAGCCAATCTCAGCTCTGGCTGGCATCCACGAGCTCATTATAGATGAATGCATTGACAGAAACCTGGCTGAGGGGAAATAACTCTGGCTGGGACTGAGGACCTGAGTTATAGGGAAAGGTTGAATCAGCTAAGACTTTATTCCCTGGAGCGTAGAAGGATGAGGGGAGATTTGATAGAGGTATACAAAATTATGAGGTGTATAGATAGGGTAAATGCAAGCAGACTTTTTCCCATCAGATTGGGTGAAATTAGAACTGGAAGTTATAAGTTGAAGGCGAAAGATGAAATATTTAAGGGGATCCTCAGGGAGAACTTCTTTAATCAGAGGGTGATATGAGTGTGGACGAGCTGCATGTGGTAGATATGGATTTGTCTGCGATATTAGCAGTGTGCCAGGTGCTGAGGGGTGTGAGGGAAGAGAGCTGAATGCAATTACTATTACAATGCAGAAGGTGCTCAAAAAGCTGGAAGACCTAAAGGTGCATAAGTCTCCTGGACCAAATGAACTGCACCCTAGGGTTCTGAAAGAGGTAGCGTTAGAGAATGTGGTGACATTAGTAATGCTCTTTCAAGAATCATTGGACTCTGGCATGGTTCCAGAGGACTGGAAAATTGCAAATATCACTCCACTCTGTAAGAAAGGAGGGAGGCAGCAGAAAGGAAATTGTAGACCTGTTAGCCTGACTTCAGTGATTGGGAAGGTGTTGGAGTCACTTTATGAGGTTATGGAGTATTTGGTGACACGGGACACGATAGGACAAAGTCAGCATGGTTTCCTTAAGGGAAAATCTTGCCTGACAAACCTGTTGGAATTCTTTGAGGAGATTACGAGTAGGATACATAAAGGGGATGTAGTGGATGTTGTATATTTGGATTTTCAGAAGGCCTTTGATAAAGTGCCACACATGAGGCTGTTTACCAAGTTAAGAGCGCATGGTATTACAGGAGAATTACTAGCATGGTTAGACCATTGGCTGATTGGTAGGAGGCAGTGAGTGGGAACAAAAGGATCCTTTTCTGGTTCTGGCAGTGACTAGTCGTGTTCCGCTGGAGTTGGTGTTGAGTCCACTTCTTTTTATGCTGTATATCAATGATTTATATGATGAAATGGATGTCCTTGTTGCAAAGTTTGCAGATGATACGAAGATTGGTTGAGGAACAGGTAATGTTGAGGAAACAGGAAGGTTGTAGACGGACTTAGACAGATTAGGAGACTGGGCAAGAAAGTGGCAAATGAAATACAGTGTCAGAAAATACGTGGTCATGCACTTTGGCAGTAGAAATAAGTGTGCAGACTATTTTCTAAGTGGGGAGAAAGTCCAAAAATCTGAGATGTGAAGGGACTTGGGGGTTCTTGTGCAGAACACCCTAAAGGTTAACTTGCAGGTTGAGTCGTTGGTGAGGAAGGCAAATACCATGTTAGCATTCATTTCAAGAGGTCGAGAATATAATTGCTGGGATGTGATGCTGAGGCTTTATAAGGCACTGGTGAGACCTCACCTTGAGTATTGTGAACAGTGTTGGGCTCCTCATCTAAGAAAAGAAATGCTGGCAGTGGAGGGGGTTCAGAGGAGATTCACAAGGATGATTTTGGGAATGAAAGGGTTATCATATGAGGAACGTTTGATGGCTCTAGGTCTGTACTCACTGGAATTCAGAAGGATGAGGAGCTATCTCACTGAAACCTTTCGAATGTTCAAAAGCCTGGACAGATTAGATGTGGAAAGGATGTTTCCCATGGTGGGGGAGTCTAGGACAAGAGGGCACAGCCTCAGGATAGAGGGGCATCCATTTAAAACAGAAATGTAGAGAACTTCCTTTAGCCAGAGAGTGGTGAGTTTGTTGAATTTGTTACCACAGGCAGCTGTGGAGGCCAGGTCATTGGGTGCAGTTAAAGTAGAGATTGACAGGTTCTTGATTGGACATGGCACCAAAGATTACAGGGAGAAGACCAAAGAGTGGGGCTGAGGAGGGAAAGAAAAGGATCGGCCATGATTGAATGGTGAAGCAGACTTGATGGGCCAAATGGCCTAGTTCTGCTCCTATGTCTTGTGGTCTTATTTAAGAGAAGTTTGGATAAGTACATGGATGGGAGTGGTATGAAGGGCTATGGCCAACATCGTGGGTTGAAGGTCCTGTGCTGTGCTGTCTGTTCAATGTTCTATGCCGGGGTCCCCAACCTTTTTTGCGCCGCAGACCGGTTTAATATTGACAATATTCTTGCGGACCGGCTGCGGGGGGGGTGCGGGGTGGTGTTAATCACGACCGGAATATAGGTGATAAGTCAACTATAAGTCACTTATCAGTGGCTAATACACTCAATTTTGTTTCTGAAAGGGTTTATCCAACGAATTTAATATTAAACACACAGCACATATTTTCCCCGCATGAAAACAGTGATAAGTCAATTATAAGTCATAAGGGGGTTCCTTATGTCCAGTCTATTCCGCAATTTAGTTTTCGTTGCATTCATGGCAGAAAACTCCGCTTTGCAGAGGTATGATGTTGAAAATGGAAGCAACGTTTTCAGTGCTTTTGTGGCTATCTCAGAATGTTCAGCCTTGACTTTGATCCAGAATGCTGGCAGAGATGTTATGTTACTTTTCAGCCCACCGTCATTTGCAAGCTCGAGGAGTTGATCTTCTTCCTGCACTGACATGGATGATTCACCAGGGACATTCACAAATGTGACCCATTCCTTTGCACGTCTTGGGTCATTTGCGGTTGGGAAGAGTCACTCGAATTCTGTCGACAGCGAAGATAGGTGTTCACGCACCAGCTGTGAGCCTCAGTCTCTCCCAAATTCCCAGCTAATGTTGGGAACATGTCAAATATGCCCCTGTCCACTCGCCGTCCCCACAGTTCCAGTTTGGCTTTGAAAGCAGACACTTTATCTGCCAACTTGAAGACAGTTCTTATTCTCCCCTGGAGTGACAAATTGAGTTCATTGAGCAGGTTGAAGATGTCACACAGATAAGCGAGTTTTGCTCTCCACTCCTCATCACTGAAGTGTGCTGCCAGTGGTGACTTTTTTCCTGAAAGAAATCTCTGTAGCTGCTCTCTTAACTCAAAAACCCTGGCCAGGGCTCTCCCCCTTGATAGCCACCCGACTTCAGTGTGTAAGAGAAGACGTTTGTGCTCTGCATCCAGTTCCTCGCAAAGCTGCTCAAACAGACGTGAGTTAAGGGTTTTTGCTTTGATGTGATCGATAACTTCAACAATGTCACTCAATACGCTGTTAAGATCAGGTGACATTTTTCGGCTAGCCAGTATTTCCCAGTGTGTGATACAGTGTGTAGACTGACGTTCAGGAGCAACCTCTTTGACTCGGGTAGTGAAACCAGACTCGTTAAGCTGTTCCAACAGCTGTGCTTTGATGTCCTCCGCTATGTCATCGATCCTCCTTGAAACTGTGGTAGCTGAAAGAGAAACCTGTGCCATCTCGTTAGCTGCAGCTTCTCCCAACAGTTCACAGCACATGTCCTTGGCAGCAGGCAGAATCAATTCTTCACCAACAGTGAAAGACTTCTTAAGGCTGATTTATACTTCTGCATCAAATTGATGCTGCAGGTACGGCGTAGCCGTGAACGCTACGCAGTGCCTACACGGATCTCTACGCCGTAGCCTGATGCGCACCTCTCCCAAAATGTAACTATGTGTCGCGGCAACGCAGACTGCAACAACTGTGATTGGTCCACTTGGCAGCATCGCATTTCCTCCTATGCTGCAATAGCTTCCCATTGGGCGACTGAAGGGCAAGGAAGGAACTCTGGCTGCAATGCTTTCCATAAAGCTTTACAAACCTCCGAAATTATGGAGGACACATTTCGCTTTTACGAAAAAAGACGCTCGCTTTAAACTTGTTTACCCTGAGAAAGCCTACCATGACCATGAAGCCTTGCACAGGCAGGTGTGTGCGCATGCGTGACGTGCTCGAATTGCAGAGCGACACAGACACACCAACACACAAGTATAAATGCTCACAACGGCGTAGCCCACTTGTGTAGGCTATGGCGTAAGCTGGTATGCACAAGTATAAATCAGCCTCTTTGTCTTTAAGAGCAGGGTGCTTGGACTCAATGTGCTGAAGCAGTTTTGAGGGCTTCATTGCCTCATTAGACAGCTGGTCTCCACATATCACACACAGGGGCTTGGAGTGTGCGAGTCACCGTCGCAATAAAGCCATATTTTATGTACGACTCATCGTATTTTCTGTTGAAGAAAGCTGTCTCTGCATTATCATCATCGTTAGGCCTTTTATGTCCCCTACCATCTCTTCCAAAGAAACTCTCAAGCGACGTTTGTTTTTCACTCACCAAGTAGTTGTAGATTAATGACCGACTGATGTACTTGCGTGCGTTCAAGTTCCACAGTGGGCGTGACAGGGAATGAGGAAAGGTGCAGTTGACTCATATCGTTTCCTCGCGGCCCGGTAGCACATACTTTGCGGCCCAGTACTGGTCCGCGGCTCGGTGGTTGGGGACCACTGTTCTATGCCCTTGCAGAGTACTGAAATGGACCTGATTGAGGTCGTCAATGACCTCCTGCAGTCTGTGACCCTGATGAAATAACTTCCATTGTTTCTCTCATCATGACTGCAAGCATCAATGCCGTTGTCCCCATCAACCTTCTCCATCCTCCCTCCCTCCTCATCCAGACAGATGGGACCACACTAGTTCGATCTGTTCAGTTATCACCTGACAATCACGTACAATGTCTTCTCCTCCCATACCTGCCTGACAAATGTTCTCCACACTTCCTATCTTTGGCTCCCTCTTAGACATAAGAAACATTTCTGCCTGAATAGTGTTCCCCTTAGACATCTCCTGCCTGAATAATATTCTCCAAATTTCCTGTCCTTAGCTTCTTCTCTCCTTTGTTTGACATCCAGCAGAGTTTAACATTGGAAGATGTAATCACCCACCTCAGACCCTGCATCCTAACCAGTGCTGTTATCAGAGACACAAGAGACTGCCAGTGACAAAACCTGTTGCACAATGAAACAAAGTGCTGGAGGGAGTTGGTTGGTCAGGCAGGTTATAGATGCTGTGGAGTTCCTCCAGCCGATTGTTTATTGCTCCAGATTCCAGCATCAGCAGTCTCTTTTTTCTGGGAGCGGAGATAGATCTCTACCAAAGGAGACATAAGGTGCTCCTTCCCTCCTCTGTTCTGCAGGTCACTCTTGGGCAAGGTGTATCACCTGCTTCAACTCCCACCCCCGCCCACCACCCTGATCATGGTCACATGAAGTCATGGGAGCAGGTGGTGGATGGTCGTATGAGCAGCTGGTGCATATCATAAGTCCTGGTTATGCGACCACTAACGCCAGGCAGACAATCCCTGGAGATTTTTGATAATGGGCTGGCTTCACCCATCTTGTAATGACACTGTCCTGAAGAAGGCAATGGCAAACCACTTCTGTGGAAAAATTTGTCAAGAACAGTCATGGTCATGGAAAGATCATGATCGGCCATGTCATATGACATGGCACATAATGAATGAGCAGTCTCTCTTGTCTTCATGTTCCATTCTGCCGACTCTAAAGGTATGCACACTTTGAAGGTTTCCTATTCTCTTGGGTGGTGCTCTGTGAGACTCTCTCACGTTGCTCACCTTGTCTGATGCAGACCAGGTGAAGGGTCTCCAGCCAAAGCATTGACTGTACATTTCACTCCACAGATGCTGCCTGACTCACAGAGTTCCTCCAGCAACTTGTCTTTTGGCTGCAACTTTATTCCATCCCTTGGTGATGATTGTGAAACTGGACCATTTTGTGGAGGGAAAAGGGAAACAGACAGTTTATGCTTTGGGTCAAGACTACTCAACTGGACTGTGATACAGGGGAAGTGCCTCTGATAGAATTTCCATTGAAGTTTGGAGGAAAAATGCCATTCCTCGAAGAGACTTCACAGTTACAAGCTAGACCAGTCTATTGGAATGTGTGGTATCACGTTAGAAACATCTCTGAACTTCTAACCATATATCTCCTGTATCAACATGGCTGCTATCTTTCACCTCTGTAGCAATACTTGTATCCCACCCTTCCTCCTCCAACTGGCTGTGGAGCTATCCACCCTTCTGCCTGGACTCTGTACCTACTGCGGGATGGAAGCTGTGAGAATATGGCACGGTCCAGATGGTGGGGACCTCAGATGATGGATGTTGCCTTCTTGAGGCAGCACCTCCTGTAGATACGACTGATGGTGGGGAGGGATGTGCCTGTGATGTACTGGGCTGGGTCCACTGCTCTCTGCAGCTTCTTAAAGTCCTGTGCATTCTAATTGCTGCACTAGGAAGTCAGGATACTTTCAACAGTACATCTGTAGAAGTTATTGAGAGTGTTGAAGTTTACAGGGAATAAGATAAGATCAGATAAAATTTCATTTATCCTGAAGGAAATTACTGTTGCAAGGTTGCTCAGTCAGAAATATATACTTTAAAATATAAAACGTAAGCACTGAGGTGTGAAAAAGAATACAAAATGTGTATTAAAATGTAATAGTGGAAAATAAAGATGTACAATGAAACCATGTACTTATATACTGAAGGGGGAAGAGCTGTAGAGTCTTATAGCCACAGGGAGAAAGGTGCCAAGATCGCCTGAGGACTGGTGAATGTGTATGACTTTGGGAAGAGTTGAGCTTCAACTTTTGCGCATTTGACTGTTTAATTATACTGGGCCCTTTTGGCTTTTTTTTCTTTCTTTTCTTTACTAACCCTTCAGTTAAGTTAAGATTCATAACCATAATTCCTTTAATGGTATGCCATGTGCTGCTTGTTATTTCTTGGCACTGAGTTGTAACAGGGGAGCAAATTACACAGCATCCACATAAACCGGGGTTTGGGCTGGGAGAGCCGTCTCAGTCTTAGGGGTTTGGAGGGAACGGAGTGTGTATTCCCCAGGCTTACACAGCTGAGGAAACCAGTGGGGTTTCACTACCTCAGTATAGCAACACTCTCAACACTTTAAGCACATTGCACACCAATGGACTTTGATTATTTTTGTTCAGTGAAAGTACCTCATAAAGTAGCCACTGAGTTTATATTCTTTCTTGTAAAAATTGTGTATTGAGTATAATTTATGCTTTTCTTGTGAATGTTGTGTATCTCAGCGGTCCCCAACCACCGGGCCGCAAAGCATATGCTACTGGGCCGCGAAGAAAAAATATGAGTCAGCTGCACCTTTCCTCATTCACTATCATGCACCGTTGAACTTGAACATAGGGATGCCAACTGTCCCGTGTTAGCTGGGACATCCTGTATATTGGGCTAAATTGGTTTGTCCCATATGGGACTGCCCTTGTCCCGTATTTCTCCCGCTAAGGTAGAGCGTTCCTATGAAACCTTTCGTGCCGAAATGGTGTAAAGTGCAGAAGCAATTACCATTAATTTATATGGGAAAAATTTTTCGGTATTCCCAGGCTCAAAAAATAACCTACCAAATAACACATAAAACCTAAAATAACTCTAACACAGATGCCTGCGCAAGGCTTCATGGTCATGGTGTCTTTCTCGGGGTAAACGCAAGTGTCTTGTCAACACACACAAAAAATGCTGGTGAACGCAGCAGGCCAGGCAGCATCTATAGGAAGAGGTACAGTGGACATTTCGGACTGGGACCCTTTGTCAGGATTTGACTGCTACTTTTGTCCCTTCTCCGGGAGTGAGAAAGTTGTAAAAGAAACTGGAAAAGGCATGTTGAGGTGAGTTTAACCCTACTTGAACACCACCCCCCACCCCCGGGTCAGCTGGTCTGCAAGAATATTGTCAATATTAAACTGGTCCGCGGTGCAAAAAAGGTTGGAGACCCCTGGGGTATCTGACACTACGTGCCTGTGGTGCTGCTGTAAGGAAGTTTTTCATTGCACCTGTGCATACCTGTACTTGTGCGTATGTCCACATGTTCAACCTTGACCTTGACTATGAACCTCTGAGATACTCACACACAATGTTCAGTCTTTCACACATCCCTGACTTTAGTCACTCCACCTCTGCCAGTTGTACCTACAGCTTTGGGTCTGGAATTCCCTTTGTCTTCCTGCCTCTCTCTTCTGTTATTACTTTGCAAAGGCTACAATAGTGGATTGGTTTACTAATGTCACTTGTACTGAGGTACAGTGAAAAACTTCCAGGCTGATCATTCCACATGTAAGTACATCGAGGTGGCACGAAAGGGAAATAAATAACGGAATGCAGTGCGGGAAGACAAATAAAAGGATTAGCTTCATTTGTCACATAGAACGTAGAGAGTACAGCACAGGAACTGGCCATTCAGTTCACAGTATTGTGCTGAACCAGCTAAAAAGCAAATCAAAAATACCCAAACACTAATACCTCCTATCCCTCTATCCATATCCCTCTATCTTCCTTATGTCCATGGGCCTATCTAAATTTCTCTTAAAAGCCTCTAATGTATTTGCCTCTACCACCATACCAGGCAGCGAATTTAAGGCCTCCCTACTCTCTGACTAAAAAACTTAACCCTCACATCCCCCTTGAACCTACCCCCCTCTCACCTTCAATGCATGCCCCCTGGTATTAGACATTTCAACCCTGGGAAAAAAATACTTTCTGTCCACTCTATCTATGCCTCTCATAATCTTGTAGACCCCTATCAGATCTCCCCTCAGCCTCCAACGCTCCAGAGAAAACAACACTAGTTTATCCAGCCTTTGCTGATAGTACATGCCCTCCAACCCAGGCAGCACCCCGGTGAACCTCTTCTGCACCCTCTCCAAAGCCTCAACAACCTTTCTATGGTGGGGTGACCAGAACTGTATGCAATACTTCTAACCAGCGTTTTATAAAGTTGCAACATAGCCTCCTGACTTTTGAACTCAATGCCTTGACTAATAAAAACAGGCATTCCATAAGCGTTCTTATCGACCTGTGTAGCCTCTTTCAAGGAGCTATGAACTTGGATCCTCAGGTCTCTCTGCTCAGCAACACTGTTAAGGATCTTGCCCTTAAAGGTGTACTCTTTGCACTTGCTCTACCAAGGTGCAGTACCTCACATTTATGTGGGTTAAACTCCACCTGCTATTTCTTAGCCTACGTCTGCAAATGGTCTATATCGTGCTGTATCTTTGCCGGTCTTCTACATGATCCACAACTCCTCCAATCTTGGTATCATCTGCAAATTTACTAACCCACTCATCTACATTTTCATCCAGGTTACTTATATATATCACAAACAGTAGAGGTCCCAGCACAGATCCCCGTGGAACTCCATTAATTACAAACCTCCAGCTTTGAGGCTGACCCTTCAACCACGACCCACTGTCTTCTCCGTGCAAGCCATTTCTAAACCCAAACGGCCAACTTGCCGCAGATCCCATGCATCTTAATCTGCTGGATTAGCCTTCCATGAGGGCCTTTGTCAAATGCCTTACTAAAATCCATGTAGACAACATCCACTGCCCTACCCTCATCGATCTCTCTCATCACATTGTCAAAAAACTCAATCAACTTGTAAGGCACGACCTGCCCCGCACAAAGCCAGGCTGACTCTCCCCTATTAGGTCATGGGTTTCCAAATGCTCATATATCCTACCTCTAAGAAGTTTCTCCAGCAATTTCCCTACAACTGACGTGAGACTCACCAGTCTATAGATCCCAGGATTTCCTCCTTTTCCTTTCTTAAATAGAGGTGCAAAATTAGCCACTCACCAGTTCCCCAGAACCTCGCTTGTCGCTGGAGAGGACACAAAGATACTGGTCGAGGGTCCAGGAGTCTCGTCTCTTGTCTCCTTCAATAACCTGGGGTAAATCCCATCAGGCCCTGGGAACTGATTCACCTTAATACTCCTTAGGAGACCCAACACTTCCTCATTCTTGACCTCTAAACTCCCTAATGTGTTATACACTCAGCACCAATCTCCATGTCCTCCATATCCTTTTCCTTGATAAATACCGAAGCAAATTATTCATTAAGTTTCTCACTGACATTCTCTGCATCCAAGCAAATCCTTTATCCTTGAGTGGTCCCACCCTCTCTCTAGTTAGCCATTTGCTCTTGATGTCTGTATAGAATCCCTTGGGATTCACCTTAATCCTACTTGCCAAGGACTTTTCATGGTCCCACCTGGCTTTCCTATTTCCCTTCTTTAGTCCTTTTCTGGCTTCTTTATAATCCTCATGTGCTCTGTTTGATCCTGACTTCCAAAACTTCACATACTTTTCCCTTTTCTTCTTGACTGAATTCATCGCCTCTCTGGACATCCAGGGTTCTCTTATCTTTCCATCCCCGTCCTTCCTTCTAACAGGAACATACCTTTCCTGTACTCTGTGCAATTGATCTTTAAACACCCTCCACATGTCTGATGTGGACTTTCCAGAGAAAAGGTGTTCCCGGTTAACACTTCTTAACATGCAGTACATCAAAATATCAAAATGCTTGGTGAAATGGTCATATGCATCAATGACAAACACAGTCTGAGGTGGTGCTGGGGGCAGCCCACAAGTGTTGCATGCTCCCAGTGCCACATAACATGCCCAAAATGTACTATCTTCTTTGGAATATGGGAGGAAACCAGGGCACCTGGAGGAAACCCATACCATCGCGGAGAGGGAGAACATACAGACTCCTTACGGTCTGTGATGCAATTGAACCTGGCTCAGTGGCATTACAATAACATAACACTGAGTGCTATTCTACCATAATGGTTGCATCAAAAGCACATAAGACTTAAAAGAACAATTACTCTAAGTGGAGAGAGAGGAAACTAGTTCTTCTGTTCATAGGAATGAGTGTATGTACATACATCGGAAATTTGAATTTAATAATATTATGGGGGTTGTCCGTAAGTCAGAGACAAGGCTGTACTCATAAACAGAAGAGATTCTTCAAGTGCTGGAAATCCAAAGCAGCATGCAAAAAAAAATGTTGGAGGAACTCAACAGGTCAGGCAGCATCTATAGAGAACAATAAACAATCAACATTTCAGGCCGAGACCTTTCACCAGGATCAGGAGTCCTGTTGAAGGATCTCTGTCTGAAATGTCTACCGTTTAATTGTCTCAATAGATACCGACAGTACTTGCTATATGCAACCAGCAGATGGCAGTAAAAGCTAAGTCTTGAAGTTTTAAAGCCATTGTACAATTCAATCAAACACCAGAGAGAGTCTCCCTCCACTCAGTTTTTTTATATAGGTAAAGGAAGAACCTTTTTAAGCTAATTGTCAGCTGGTTGACTTATTACTCTTGGTGAGGTGCAATTCTTCTTCACTG
Source organism: Mobula hypostoma (assembly GCF_963921235.1). Taxonomy (NCBI): domain Eukaryota; kingdom Metazoa; phylum Chordata; class Chondrichthyes; order Myliobatiformes; family Myliobatidae; genus Mobula; species Mobula hypostoma. The sequence goes on along the minus strand of NC_086117.1, from coordinate 11,094,798 downwards.
TACTAAATTAAATGGGCAATTTAACATTTTTAGTCAATTTTCAATCTTTCCATGGGATGGGATTTGGAACAGATGAATGGTCTCGGGCCAAAGCATCTACCCTTTATTCCTTTCCATCGATGCTGCCTGACCTGCCGGAACAGACAATATTTATTCTTGGGGAAACATGGTAGCTTAACGCTTTACAGTACCAACTGTAGGGTCGGAGGTTCAAATCCCGCCGTTGTCAGTCAGGGGCTTGGACTGTGTGGGTTTCCTCCTAGTGCTCCGGTTCCATCCCACAGTCCAAAGACGTACCGATTAGAGTTACTGCGATGTGGGTATGCACGTTGGTGCCAGAAGCATTGGCGACCCTCAGCACAGTCTCAATGCAAACAACACATTTCACTGTAGGTTTCAATGTTTTGATGTACACCATATGACAAAGCTAATCTCTGTTTTACCACACTCCAATTAACCTTGAGTAGAAGGTGCTGGGCTGTCTACTGGTGGGAGGTTCTCACACAGAATTATTCCAGGATTTGGGCCCAGTGATAAAGAAGATCTTTGAATGAAGTTTGCGGAGTTCCATTGGCAGACTCACATTGGCATGTAACTGCCAGAGTGGTTTGTGTTTTGCCCTTGTCCTTTGATGGTTTTAGCTGCTGCAGGAGTGGCAGGTGTATCAGTGGGTCCTTGCTGAGCGTATTGTAGACGATGCGTTAATGGTAGTGTGGGTTCCTTTGCCGCGGAAGGTGACATGTATCTTATCAGACCATAAGACCATAAACACCAATGCCCTTGAACGGAAAAACCTACAAAAAGTAATGGATACAGCCCAGCCCATTCAGGGTAAGACCCTCTCCATCGCTGAACACATCTGCATAGAGCACTGCCAACCAGAGGGGCTAACTTCACTCGCCCCCAACACTGAACTGTTCCCACAACCTGTGGAGTCACTTTCAGGGACTCTTTGCCTCGAGTTCTCAATAGTTATTGCTTTTTTTCCCTCGTTTTTTACTGTAAATGCCCACAAGAAAATGAGTCTCAGGATTCTATATGATGACATATATATACTTTGATAATAAATTTAATTTGAACTTTGATATAGGAGCAGAACTGGCCATTTGGCCCATTGAATCCCCTTTGCCATTCAATTGTGGTTTTTTTTTCAACCTCATTCTCCTACCTTCTCCTTGTAATCCTTAACCTCCATACCAACTCAGAGCTCGCCAATCTCTGTCTCAAGTAAACCCAGAGACATGGTCTCCACAGCCTTCTGTGGCAAATGATTACAGTATCTTCCCGAAGGAATTCTTCTCCATTTCATTTTTAAAGGGTTGTCTCTTTATTCTGAGGCTGTGAGCGTCAGCTGCACACTTATCCAGCAAGGTGGGGTGGTGATATGTATGAAGAAACAGGAGGTCAGTCCTTGCTGGGACATCCTCACCTTTAGATGTAATGCTGAGGCTTTGCAAGGCATTGGTCAGACCGCAGTTGGAGTATTCTGAGCAGTTTTGGGTCACTTATCTAAGAAAGGATGTGCTGGCAATGGAGAGAGCCCGACGGAATTTTACAAGAATGATCCTGGGAATGAAAGGGTTAACGTATAAGGAGTGTTTGAAAGCTCTGGGCCTGTATTGACTGGAGTTGGGGCAGGGGATCTCCTGGAAACATGTTGAACATTGAAAGGCCTAGATAGAGTGGATGTGGAGACGCTATTTCCAATAGTGGGAGATTCTAGGTCCAGAGGACACAGCCTCACAATAGAAGGATGTTCCTTTAGACCAGAGATGAGAAGGGATTATTTATTTTTTGATTGATTAATTGCTTTCTGTATTTGCACAGTTAGTCTTTAGCACATTGGTTGTTTGCCGGTCTTTTTGTGTAGGTTTTCATTGATTCTACTGTATTTCTTTGTTCTACTGTGAAAACATGCAAACGTGAATCTCAAAGGTTGTATATGGTGACTTCACGTACTCGGATAATACACTTAATTTGAACTTTGAAATGAGCTGAGTTTAGATCCTAATGGGAATTCAATGGTAATCCCTATATCAGCCCCACCAGCTTTCTGAATGAGCCTTGAACCTTGTTGTTTTTTGGTCTATTTATTAATTTTGTAATTTATAGTAATTTTATGTGTTTCCACTGTACCGCTACTGTAAAACACACGGCATCGCTCTCGGGATCTCAGGACCACACAAGCCTCTCCACCGCGACAGGGTGACAATCCACGGAGAAGATCTTAAATATCAGCTGGGAAGATGGAAGAACCAACGTCAGCGTGCTAAATGAAGCAAAAACAACAAGCATTGAAGCCTACGTCATCAAGAACCAGCTAAGATGGAGCGGTCATGTTGTTCGGGTGAAAGACGAACGTCTGTCGAAATGGATCTTCTACTCCCAGCTTATAGAAGGCAAACGTAAAAGAGGCGGACAACAGAAGAGATTCAAAGACGTCTTAAAAGCCAACATGAAGAAATGTAACATCAACATCAACAATTGGGAAACCAATGCCAAGGACAGGAAACTCTGACAAGCCATCATCCGAGAAGGAACAGCAACTTTTGAAGCCAACAGATGTGCAGAATTAGAAGAAAAGAGAAGAAAATGGAAAGAGAGGCAGCAACAACCAAAGCCCGATCTGCCATCTGGAACTACCTGTCCTGAATGCGGAAGAACTTTCAAAGCCAAGATTGGACTCATAAGTCACTTGAGAGCCCATAAGTAGATCAACAGAACGAAGACCATCATCCTTGACCTCGAGGGATAGCCACGATGACTGTAAAACAACAATTTTCACACCATGTAGTCAGTGATAATAATCCTGCTTCTGACTCTCATTCTGAGTAGCAGTGGGGCAGGCTATCGATCTGATTTGGGGGATTAACAACCAGGCATAAGTCAAAAACACAAGAAATTCTGCAAATGCTGGAAATCCAGAGTAACAGATACAAAATGCTGGAGGAACTCTTTATTTCTCTTTATAAATGCTGGCTGTCCTGTTGAGTTCCTCCAGCATTTTGTGTGTGTTATTCTGGGTTTCCAACATCTGCAAAATCTCCTGTGTTTTTGAGGAGTTTCTTCTTTATAAAAATAGATGTCAACAAACTAACTTATATGTTTCAAAGATATGCAGCTATGCTCATTGTAATTATATAGATAAATATTCCAGCTATTGTGTTCCATATTCATATCAATGTTAACATACGTTAATAGTTATGGAATAAAATGTCAAAGGAAGCTGGATACACACAACTCTGTTGTAACAGATGGACCTGACAGACAAACTATTGGCATCCAGGTAATTATATTGTCAGAGAAAGCTCATGTGGTACAGAAATCTCTCAGACCTGATTCCTGCAAGTTCCAGCCACCTGGAGTTTCAGGCTCAAGTGCTGAACAAGGAAATTCATTAGTGCCTGTTGCTTGAGACTTTACTGATCACCCCCTGGAGTTTTGGGAGGAGATTAGAATGATCTCTGTGGCATCCTTAATTGTTCAATTAATCACCTTGCTAACGAATGCTAATTATTGGGTACAGAACAATTAGTAGAAAATGTTGTAGTCATTTGTGTCTGAGAAGGTGTGTCTGGGCAGCATGGCAGCGTTATGGTTAGCACAATGCTTTACAGTACAGGTGGCCTGGGTTCAAATCCCTCCTACTCCTGTAAGGAGTTTGTACGTTCTTCCCGTGACTCTGTGTGTTTCCCCTCATTGTAAATTGTCTTGTGATCAGGCTGGGGTTAAATCGGGAGTTGCTGGGCAGCGCAGCTCGAAGGAGCAGCCTACTCTGCACTGTAGCTCAATAAATGAATAAATAAATAAAAGAAGGGTGCTGGTATGAGAACGTGTCAGCAACTTGAATTGAATTTGCCTTTGGGAAGTAGGTTCAGAAGCCTCAGGTCCAACACCACCAGGTCTGGGAACAGTTATTACCCTACAAACATCAAGCTCCTGAACCAGTGTGGATAACTTCACTCACCTCAACTCTGAACTGATTCCACAACCTACAGACTCACTTTCAACGTCAACACAACTTACGTTCTTAGTATTATTGATTGATTTATTTATTACTGTATTTTAATTTTTTTCTCAGCTCAACCTGAGGTGTGGGCACACCCAAGCACATTCATTTCTCAATTGCAAGGAACTTTCAGACTATTCTAGTGATGTTTAGTATTGTGGCTTTCTGGAGATTTACATAAATATTGTTCTGTAAGCCTAATTGTTTAATGCTGTTGTGTGGTGACTTCAGGATGATACCAGTTGTAGATATTACTGTTGGGACAATGTATACCCTGTTTATGTTCTAGTCTTTCAATTTTCTCTTTTAATTCAGTGTATTTCTGGTGATTTCCACTTATTGATTTCTGTATGCTATGCGTGTTTGGAATGGCTATATCTATTAAATAAGTTGTTCATGCTAGTTTATCCTGCAGTATTATCTCCGGATGGTTATTATGGAATGGGCTATCGGTCATAATATAATTTGTGGTATTCTGACTCTAAAACTGGATCAGGCTTTTATTTATAGTAAGGTGTGATTTTTTAAATGAGTTTCTAAAGGTAAGATTTTTGGTGAATGATGTTTGCCATTTGATTGTGCTTGTGTAAGTAATCAGATTGAGTTAAACTGTTGCAGATTCCTGTAATGTGTTGGATTGTTTCTGCTTTCTCTTGGCATTTTCTGCATTTATCATTTGTGTCTGGGAAGAGGTCTTCAACTCTCAGCCAAGCAATGACACTTCCTCATCAAGATCTAGTCTGTTCAGACAATGTCTTCCATGGAGGGTCTTGGTCTTCCACTGGCTACCTTCCTCTTCTGTAGTGATAATGTCTTCATTTTTCTGGGTTGTGCCTTCATTTACATTCAGTGGTGAGTACTTCTTTCTTATCAGAATTGCACATGCTCATGTGGAGTTCTGAATCCTGTTTTCGTTGATGAAAATATATCCTTAGAGGTTTTACCTGACTGTTGTGTAATCTTTTATGTCTGTTATTCCTCTTCTTCCTTCTTTCCTAGGCAGTGTTAATCTATATGTGTTCAAGTGTACAAAGTGCTTTCTAAAATTTTTCTTTTCAGTTCTTATTTTTCCTTGTAAGTTTTCCAGATAGGTTTTATGCCAAAAGAAGATGCTTATATGGGCATAGTGAAAGGTTTTATAGCCTTTGTTATATTTTTTTATATAGAGCTCTGTTTGGTGATTTTCCTAAGCATTGAAGTAAATTCTGTTGAAGATTTATCCCCTTATGACACTCTGATCTATTTTCTTTGCTTGTTGACATCCCAGGTACTTATTTCATATTTATCCATCGGTTGCATTGTATCCTGCTGCTGTGTTTTATATTCCACCAGCTCAATTGCACCTCTCTTCATGTTTAATGTTCTGCACTTATCTAGTCCAAAGTTCATGTTTATATCTTCCGAAATAGTTCTACTATTTGAATTATTTGCTTTAGCTTTACTGATGAAAGAGCATATGAAAGAGCAAGTATAGAAGGTCCCTTGGGGTATAATTCGTTTGGTTGTCTCTGACTTGGTGCCTTCTCACAATAGGTAGTACCTACAGAAGGTGCTGCCTCATAAAGGCAACATCCATCATCAAAGATTTCCACCATCTAGGCTGTGCAGCTACCACAGGACAGGAGATACACAAACCTGAAGCCCCACACCACCAGGTTCAAGAACGGCTACTCTCTTCCTTTCAAACATTCAGTTCTTGAATCAACCTGCTCAAACCTAATCACTGTCCATTTTGATTACTTTGCACTAAAATGGACATTTTTTTGTTCTAGTTATGTTCTTCTCTGTAAAAATTATGTGTAAGTTATGATTAAATTATGCTTTTCTTGTGAATGTTGTTCATACGATGTTCTGTGCCTTCCCTCAGGCTCAGAATCAGAATCGAGTTTAATATCACCAGCATAAGTTGTAAAATTTGTTGTCTTTATGGCAGCAGTACAATACAATACATAATAATAGAAAAGACACGAATTACAATAAGCATATAAATATTAAATAGTTAAATTAAACAAGTATTGCAAAAATAGAAACAAAAAAAAGTAGTGAGGTAGTGTTCATGGGTTCAATGTCCATTCAGGAGTCAGGTGGCAGAGGGGAAGAAGCTGTTCCTGAATTGCTGAGTGTGTGCCTTCAGGCTCCTGTACCTCCCTCCCGATGGATAACTGGCCCCCACCGAAGTCTTGTCACTTGGACCTCAAGCTGCCTACTGTTTGCTGTTCACCTGTGCTGCACACTACCTGCATTTGTTATTTATGGTGACATTTTGTTTTATGTGCTGTGTGTGATAAATGTTTTGTGGTTGCCCGGAGAAACGCTGTTTCGTTTGGTTGTATACACGTACAGTCAGATGACAATAAACTTGAAACTGAGTGTGCCTGTGATGCTGCTGTAAGAAGGTTTATTTTAATTGCACCTGTACAAACATGTACTTGTGCACATGACAATAAACTTGACTTTGACTTTGCCATCCTTAAAGTTAAAGGCAAAACTTCATATCCAGAATCCACAGTGTGATTTGCAGATTGGGAACTACAATTCAGAAGAAGAAGTGGAACATTTCCTTTGCTGAAAGATCTGGGCAGTATTTTTAAGGCAATCTTGTACTTACCAGGTCAAAATAGCTGATGTATTTTCCAATTTATGTAATGAGCAATTTAAAGTATTCAGCAGCGCTGCTGGGACTTGAACTAATTCACTGGATCATTACACCAGGTCTGAGTCACTATACCACCAACATAGCACCCAGAAACTCAGAATACAATATGATGTTGTTCCTCAGGGCATGCTGCAATCAGACTTAAATTTCCTTTCTGAACACAGCAGCTTCTGCAGGTGCTGGAAGAACTTAGCAGGTCAGGCAGCATCCATGGAGGAGATGTTCTGGGCCAAGCCCCTTCATCGGGACTGGAAAGGAAAGGGGAAGAAGCCAGAACAAGAAGGTGAGGGGAGGAGAAAAGGTGAAAGGTGACATCAGGTGAGGTGGAAAGTGATAGGTGACACCAGGTGAGGTGGAAAGTGATAGGTGACACCAGGTGAGGAGAAAAGGTGATAGGTGACACCAGGTGAGGTGGAAAGTGAGTGAGGGGGGAAATGAAGTAAGAAGCTGGGAGGTGATAGGCGGAAGAGGTAAAGGGCTGTAGAAGAAGAAGGAATCTGCTAGGGGAGGAGAGTGGACCACGGGAGAATGGGAAGAAGGAAGGGAACCCAAGGTAAATGATGGGCAGGTGAAAAGAGAAGGTTGAGAGGGTAACCCGAACGGGGAATAGTAAAAGTGGGGGGGGGGAGAGAA